>NC_136413.1:11905000-13340000 GCF_051521515.1 Lactuca serriola
CCCCCCCCCCCCCCCCGCGGATAATATCGAGTATTTTATAATTAAATTAAATATCGAAATTATTTAATAAACTTCAAAAATTCATATCTTCCTCATACGAACTCCGTTTTCGACGTTCTTTATATCCCCGTGTAGGTGAGACTACGCTCTACAACTTTAGTTTAGACTCCGTCGGCTAATTTTGACTTTATTTTTATTATTTATTTTTAGTAGGCCGCGACAGGAAAAGTCCGTTATAAATTCATAACTTCTTCATCCGACGTCCGTTTTCGTCTGTCTTTTTACCGTTGCACTACTATCAACAAGATCTTCGATTCTTGTTTAGAATGTTTCGGCTAAAAACCGCTCGATCTCAAATCGAGTATTCGGGCTGCATACCGCTAAGTCGAAACTTAGAAAAATCATAACTTCCTCATACGAAGTCAGATTTGGACATTCTTTTTATGCACGCTCACGGTTTAACGTATTCTACAACTTTCGTTTCGATCACTAAGGCTAAATATCACTCTAACGTAAATTTACTTTTTACGTCGCGTTGTGTCGTGCCGGTTCTGTCACGAAACTTCGACATGTCATAACTTCTTCGTTATAACTCAGATTTCGACGTTCTTTATATGTACAGAATCCTTGTAACATATACTACAACTTAGTTAAGATTATTCATTCTAAATAATATTCCATCGAAAAGTCATTTTTGACGCTTATCGTCTCTAAATTGACTAGCCCTAATCTACGGGCGTTACAAATCGGGTCCTAAAATCCATCGAATGTTGGGGGCTTCATCTTGTCGAAATCCCAATACTGAAAAGCCCGACCTGACCCAGCACCTGCAGTCGCAACAGCTGCGGAGGCTACAACAGCGGCAGTCTCAACAATGGCTGTGTATCTGTCATCAAAGAACTCCATCATCGCGGATTCGCAGTCTTAATAGACCCAAATAACTCCGGTATCTGACTCCTAACACAACCACGAGCTCCTCATGGAGAATCTCCCTAATCCTGGCATCCAACTCATCTGGTCCAAACTGCCTGCCAACTCCTAATCCCGATCCGGGTCTGGTCTCAACTCGTCTCGTAGTCACCATACTGAAATACACCAGGAAGATATCAGATAATACGCATAACATAATAGGGGAACCAAGTCCCAACAAGCCCTAAGGGTTATGAATTCCTTGACACGTGTACAGATCTTGTGCTTTTAGTAGTACGGACGAATACTACCTTCCAAACCTACCCGTATTTGTCTCAGATATCATCATAACAGCCTTAACAATATAAACTAGAATAGAAGACTCTCAATCCTCATTCCCTAGAGGAAAGGATAAACATCTCGAAACTGACCGGCTAACCCCATGCAACACATCCATGAAATTTCCACCAACCCTGCAGCACTCATGTGTGCTAGCCATACCTAAGACAAGACCCTATAGACAGTCGAATATTTGATCCTACCCTAAGCCCTTCATCAAACAAGAATAGGAAATAAGGCCAAACCAAATATTCTCAGGCTATAAGATCTTATTTATGAATAACCATAAGGCATACATTGAGCAACTACAGTAATGATGTCAATGCCATAAATATAAAGGTCCTAGGCTATCATGCATCATATAATCAGGCAATTCTATCATGCAATTCCTGAAGATCCCTAGCCTATCACTAGCATGTTGTTCTAACATATCACAATATCAATAATTGTATGGTATTTTGGGTTCTACTTATTGGCTTCGGTTGATCGTACACATTGTATCCTCCTTGAATATTTTGAAAACCATTTGGAAACCATTTTAAATATCTTTTCCTTAATTTGAGATTGGATTCACACGAGTGTTCCTCTAATTCACTCAAACCAAGGCTCTGATACCAACTTGTAACATTCAGAAAATTCTCAAAAAAAATTAAACTTTTAAATAAACCCAAAAACCATCATTGTTTTACAATTTGTTTTCAAAATAAGTTCAACATCAGAGAAATCCCAAAATCATGAAACAAAACATGAGGAGGTGCACGATCACACCTTCGCCTTCCTGCGATCCTCTAAAGTACCTGCAACATAATCTAAAACTGTAAGCCCAAAGCTTAGTGAGTTCCCCTCCCCTCCCCCCCCCCCTCGGCCCAAAAAAACACTACCACAACACAAAAACATAGATATCACAACAATAACATGCATACAAAACTTTCAGCATGTCTAGACCGCCGTACTAGAACTCAGTAAATAATCATGGCTAGACTCAAACACTAGGCCTACAAATAGCCCAACTAACCAGGCCCACCAATGGTCCATGCCTATTCCGCTCACTAATGCCTAAATCCATTGGGCCCACTAAGGCCCAATATACAATCCTAGGCCAAACAGGGCAAGCTCAACAAAACAAGAAGTCCAGCACTCCAATGGAAACCTTCAGTCCAAACTAAGCCCGACAAACAACACCTAATTCAAGCCCAAAGCTCAAGAGTCTAAAAGATGGCCCAAGGAAAAACCCACTGATGAACCGAACGTTAGGCGTTCGTCACTAGCCAATAGATTGTGAACCTTAGTCGGAACGTTGGGCGTTCCTCGACCCAACGTTGGGCATTCGCATGCTGAATTCCAAAAATGATCATTAAGCACTTAATGCTTGAAGCCACACGACCAAAACATAGATCCAAATCCTAAGGAACGTCTAGAACCATAAAGTCACTAACTTGGGGACTTTGCATGCCCCAAAAGGTCCTAACTTCAAGATATAGCACTCAACTTCCATAAAAGGGCTTAATCTCATGCATGGCGCTTATACAAGTCTAAGATGCAAACTTTACGAATCTAGAACCTCAGAAACACCAATAGGAGCAACTCAAAGATTCTGGAGTGATCACAATCTAATAGATCTCGACTATGGGACCAAAAAGGGACTAAAATCCATTAATTGTTAGATCTAAGCTTCTAATGAGCAAGGTTAGAGCTTTATACCTCAAATGAACTGGAAATGGAGCAGAGAACCAATATCTATGAGCTCCTACTTTAACCACCACCTTGCGCTAAGGTTCTTTTCTTTGAATGGGCTTCAAAAACACAACAAAACACACACAATGATCTCACAACACTCTTGGAGGCTCTAGGGTTTCGAGATTAGGGTTTGGGAACTATGGAGGTTGGAAATAAGGCCAACACCTGGGACTCAAGGTGTTTTAATATGTCTCAAACCCTCAAAATTAGGGTTTGAGCTCCACGCGTAAACGCCCTGAGTTCCCCAAGGGTACACCCCGCGTTCGAGCTCCGCCTCCAAAAGTCCAAACTTGGCAAACATGGCCCATCCCTTTCAAACATGCAAAACAAGGCCAAAACAACAACCTAATATATAAGGGACCAAAAAATGAATAATACATGAATCGAGCATTACAGATCTTTATACGGGCATGAAAGTATTAACAAGTCCCATAATTATATATAATTACTTTTGACTTAAATTCTACCGAACTTAATTCATTAATACAAGCAAAGAGTCCAAAATATCACTTTTTCCTATTTTACCCTTTTTGGCTCCAAACCACAGTTCAATGGCTTGAATCACTTAACCAACATTATCAAAATCTAAGATGGTTTAAACTTTATTCTATTGAAGCCCAACACCTTTACTCGGTCAAATTACCATCCATTATCCCCAATTAGAAACATCTTGAAATTGGATGTTACAACTCTACCCCACATAAATTGAATTTCGTCCTTGAAATCCATTTCAGTTAAAATTTCTGAAAACATCACTAACACAATCCATATGCTTCCTCCAACCACTTCATAAAATCAAAGCATCCATAAAGGAAATTCGAGAGACCACTCAGAACCCTACCGATGCTAACAAATAACCCATTCACTTGAAAACACTCAACTACAACTACTACCCCTCTCTCCCTAATTATAAGACACAAATCATGGCGAAAACCACTCAACCCGGGTAACTTTTAAAACTGCAAGTACAAACCAACTCCATCAATATACTTCATAAGATTTGGAACCCATCAGTCCAAACTTTAGAACCCATACCTAAAGACTATCACCCATTTGTCATACCTACCCTATACCATGACTAGGAACACCACCAAACTATGCATAACGAACACTTAAAATATTTTGGTCGAGAATTTCAACATAAACTAAATCCAACAATTATTCCCAAAAGACCTCAAATACACTCTTGACTTCCTGACAAGTCATCACTAACCTACTGGTCCTATAAGCATAACAATGGTCATTCTAAAAAATATTATGTGGCATTCAAAAATCCCAAACTAGCTTAGGTGTACAACCACCTCACAAATCCTCTAAGAGATATATACAAAAAACTTCCTAACCTAAAGTTTCATATCCAAAACCCAACACTTGTAACCAAACTCATAAAAGACAATCCACAAATAAGCATGGAGCCATGAGCGCAACACTCAGTAATAACCTTATGATACACAATTACGACTTCCAACAAAATAACATTTACCATGCGCATGATCTAAAATCAACTGGCCACTAAGCCTCTTGACTTCCTATAACATTCTAACACCCAACCATGCCAACAAGACCAAAAATCTAAGACCTAAGAGTCTCAAACACATGACTTATGGTTCCCACCCGCATAAGTCATATACTTACTGGTTCATGATATATTGTGACACTATCTAACCATTAGAATGATGAGCTCACGGAACCTCCCCTAAAATATAATCATATACAATAAAAACTTAAACATTCTTTTGACTGAAAGATCATATACTACAATGATTGGAATCAAACAAGAGTTGTGAAATAGGGACAAATCAAGTATTCTAAAATTATTTTGTCTTTGTAGCATGCAACCTAATGTATTCTCTTAGTAGTTAGTTAATATCAATACAAAGTTATTATCGATACAGGTTTCACAAAGCACAAAGCAAGTAGGATTCGAGCAATAAATTCATTAGGCAATAGGCACAAAGATACATCTCTAATCACCATACATTCTAGCATGCAACCCTTAGCATATCCTTATCTTATCTCTTAGAAAGTAATTCATATTATAGTATCAATAGCATATCAACCATTCATGGATATTTTGGGAATCACTTACTCGAGCTCTGGCTAACTGCACACGTCACATCCATGTTCTTTTAGAAAATCTTTTTAGAAAAATATTTTTAATAAGATTTTCTCAGTCCTTGGTTTGACTTCAGACGCACCCCATGTTAGTTTGAATCCCTCAAACCAAGACTCTGATACCAACTTGTAACATCCTAAACTTCAAACCAATTTTTTAAATTCTTTTAAACAGAGTAAATAGTACCATTTAAACATAAACTAATATCAATTATTTGATAACATAAATCAAAGTAAAATAGTTCATATGTGTGGAACATCTCAAAATCATCATAGCAGATAGGATCACTACTAGAAAACAACCATTTAATGACGCGCAAATAATGACACACACTGATAGAGGACGCGCATTTGTGTGTGCCCTAAAAAATAATGTCAGTTTTGCAAAATTTGAAGGATAGAGAACACGCATTTGTGCGTGCCCTAAAATTAGTGTTAGAAAAGAAAAAAATGCGGAGGGCGCCTTTCATAAAATGTATGTCATCTAAGTGTGTTGCTTTATAATTTTTTTAATGAAACACGCGTTTTTAGGCGGGATTTCACCCGGATCCCAAAAATTAATCCCCCCCCCCCCCCCCCCCCGCTTCTTCCAATTAGCAAGAAAAAGACCTAGGGCCTTCGTCTTCATTAAGACAAAGAAAGACTGGGACGACGGGTATGTTCAAACCGTAGACCACATTCACACCATCGAAAACTACAGGAAATCAAGATCCACCACCACCGGTATGTATCTATTTCTCTCATTCTCGAGAGTATCGTCTACAAAATCAAGCTATCATCTACAACAATAAGTCGTCGACCGAACTGAAAATCATCGAATGATCTCTATCAACCAAAAAAACCTTAACGTTCAAGTCTGCCTTCGCCGGAACCATTGGCCATGTGCCTCATCTTCGATGGAACCATTATACATTCATCATCGCCCACCCTTTCTCTGACTTCACCACCAAGAACCTCCGCCTGGTAATCTAACATCCTCCTCTTTCCCTTTCTTTGAAGATAAACAAACCCTAATTTTCCTTGTTTAAAATATCTGTCACTGAAACAGTCTCCTTGATTTGAGAGAATTACTGCATAAATAACCACCACCAAAACCTTGTCACTTGTCACCGGAATCCTACCAGCCACCGTTGTCCCTTCCTTCGACCATAGTAATTCCATCACTAACCAAGAGCACCCTATGTTGGTAATTCTTCGATCCCTTCACCATTTATTTTATTTTCATTTTTGATTTTATATATGTGTATGTTAATTTCTAGACAGTAATCGAATAGCTCGAGCATAGTCTAGTATGAAGATGAAACTTACAGGACCTCTTTGAAATCACTGCATCTTGTTTGACTGTTTGTTTACAGAGAAAGTCAAGATAGAAAGATGTTGGTATATATGGATATTCCTTTCAAATAATCTTCTAGGCAAGGTTTTTTTAAAATAGATTTAAATGGTGTTATTCCATTAACACCCTTCCACACCTTCTCCCTTAAAGATAAATATGTACAAGTGTTATTAGACTCATTAAAAGCATTTTCATGTTGACATTTATTAATTTCACCTATTTTTCATTTATTTGAATCTGTGATTGTCATGACAAGATAAAACAGTTTGTTGTTAATGATTCCAAATCAAAGCTTGTGCCTTTGTAGGTTTCCAAAGTACTTTACGTTAAGTGAATTATTGCTATATAGTGAGACAACATGAACACGATCGAGCAAACTGGTGTCCATTTCAGCTTTTCTTCATCTTTATAAGATCCTGGTTGATCTAAAGCCACATACGTCATCAGGTGAAGGGTTTTTGTAATTTTGAAGCAGACTACAAAAAATTAATAATCTTCAATGGCAGAGAACACTTATTTACCTTAAAATAGGGGATTTACCATCGAAGCTATTGCTATTTTTTTTGGCTTTCTATTTGATATTTCCTTTACCACTTTTAATGTTTTATTATCACATTAGTAACAAATAATAAGAAATATTTATGATATTTGTATTATAGAATCATATTTTAGAAAACACTTATTTAATAATTTATGTATTTTTGTGTTTTCTTGTCAGGTAAATAATATATATCATATGATAGTAAAATTTCATAGTATATATATATATATATATATATATATATATATATATATCATATATGACCTGATTCATTTACATATAAGGACTTGTTTTTTGTATCCATGTTAGTGTCTGACTACTTTAATGAAAGGACATGAATTCATTAAAGCTTCATAGGCCTCTAAAACTCATAAGAAATTTTTGTAACTTTTTTACTGGATTACTTATTCATTAATTCTTATTTTAGGTTAAAGATAATCCTTCTCGAGACTTTAAAAGCAAACATATACATATCTCTAAAGGGTCATGGACTTTTTCAGATCAAGATCATGGATGTCAAGTCTCTAATTATACCGTTGAAGGATTAAAGGTATAATACAATCTTTCTAAATATCCAAAATTGAAAATTTTCAAAAGGGTTGTTCTAATGGCCGAATTACTATCTTGTCCTCAGTGTTGTATAGTACTCTCAACTATGCCACAAGAAATTGTTAGTGAAAAAATGAAACCTGAGTAACTGAATGATGTTGTCAATGTAATCCTTTCTCTGAATGGTAAGTGTATATATATTACTTCTCTTTTCCATTTCTTGGAAACACTTTAAGGAAAAGCATTTAATAATAAATTAATTTGATCTTGATGATGATATAGAGCAAAAACGGTGTGCTAGCTGTGTGGGAACCAACAGGATCATCAAAACGGTTGGAGATTCTGTATTGACATTGTCATTGAGAACAAGTAAGATTGTTTCTTTTCTGAACTGAATGAAAGTAAATGATAATTTTACCCTTCAAGAAACTTATGAAATGTCTTGACTAGGTACGTTGAGTGCACACCAAGTAAGATTGCTTCTTTTCATTTATTTATTTATTATTTTGAAAATTATTCTTAATATCTAATTATGATGTTGTGTAATTATGCAGGCTTCTAGTTTTGGTTCAAATGGTGGTCCCCAAAACCCTTCAGGAAAGACTGATCTTCCAGGGTAGATGTCTATGTTTCCACAACAGATCTCGAAAACCCAAGAAATTTATCGATTCGGTATATTACGAAAACGCCCGTGTCGTCCTTCATGATGAGAATATTTACAGATTTCAGTGTGTAAGTTGTATTTTTTTAGTTTTTAAAATTTATGTATATGTGTTAAGGCCTTATTTATTTATTTATTTTTGTTACAGTCATCTTGGCCTTCTCGTTTGACTATTCAACTAATGGATGATGAGATTGAAAAACCAATCTTGGCCTTCTCGTTTGACTATTCAACTAATGGATGATGGGATTGAAAAACCAGAAGTGGTTCCAGTTTCTATAGATTCTAATTTTGCAAATTATCTTCATAAAGATTTTCTTTCTGTTGTTAATGCAAAAAAACAATCAGGCATTATGTTGAACAGGTAACAAAATAAAATTATTCTACTTTTGTTATTAAGATATTGTATTTTGAAAAATCTACCAAATTATAGACATTCTACTTTTGTTATTTGTGTATTATTTATGCTATAATAAAATGTGAATGGAAACATATGAACAGAAATAAAAGGCGATTCATGGAGATGGATGAATCTTGTGCTTTATCGGTTGTCATGGAAGGTGCTCATGTGGTGAATGGTTTGACGTCTTGTTGCTCATCAAAGGTACAAATTGTTTTTTTATAAACTAATTTGTATTCTACATAAATAAAATACAAAATTATATAATGGATTTATATAAAATGGCAGATATCGTATGTTCTGGATACAGAAGGTCACTTTTTTCGAAAAAGACGGAAAAGTCAATCATCATCATCATGTGGGAATAAAAGTCAAACAAATGTAGAAAGGTTTCACATATTCTTAGTAGCCTCACTAGCAAAATAATAGAGGGGCTTAGTTTAGGGTTTGTTCACTTGTGTACAAAGGTTGTTAATTATAATTTGGTATACAATAACATTAAGAACAATTTTGTTACTTATAAGTTAGTTTTATTTTATTTTATTTATTCTAATTTCCAAGTCTTCTTTTTACTCATTTTTTATATGAATGAACTGATATATCATATAACCCATTTAAATACATTATTAGTGTTATCATTTATTTATTTATTATTTTGAAAATTATTCTTAATATCTAAGTGTGATGTTGTCTAATTATGCATGCTTCTAGTTTTGATTCAAATGGTTGACTCCAAAACGCTTCAGGAAAGACTGATCTTCCAGGGTAGACTGATTTTTCGAATCGATAAAGAACCACCTAATGCCCAATTTCAAACAGGTAACGGCCAATAGGATGAGTACTTTTTTCAATGTGAAGTTAAATTCCTTTCCATATACTAAAATTACAATAATGTCATTTTTCTTAGGGTATGTACAAATTATGGCTGGAATATTGGAAAGAGTTAGATTTGTATTGTTAGCTCTACTTGGTCATGTCATTTGGTGAAGAAAATTGTCAAAAGGCTGTTTTTGTAGTAGTGAAAGTTATCTGCTATCGATACACACTTATGAAAATATTTTCAATGCAAAGCAGGTTTAATGGAACCCGGAACACCACATGGAACAAATATCATATCTCACGTGCGGTCCCACATTCTTTGGATGGAGAAAAGGGTAATTTCGTCTTTTACAACTAACATTCCATGTTTGATTCTTCTAATAATTATATTAGCATATTAATTTTTTGACTTTTATTTGATCATGTCACAAGAATTATCGGAGCAGGGGTTCATTAGTCTTAAAAAATTATGAAAGGCAAGATGCAACTCTATTTAGTTGGAATTTGATATTTAATTATCATCTTTGTGTATATCTTTTTAGTTTGTATAGCATTATATTGCAGAAGGTGTCCCTTAATAGCAATGTAGTATTAGGTTATATAGTTAGGGAAAACCTCTTAACAATGTACAATTAGATCCCCTTAATATCAATGTATTAAAATTTTTTGACACGATGTTATTGGATGAAATTGATTGTTTTGGTATATATTTGTTTATATATTTTTGTATTATGCGTAAATGAGTATCGTAAAGACGTGTCATAAATGCATATCGAAAATGGTTACTGAAGTTTATGACACGCAAATCTTCATTTATGACAGGGGATTCCTTGATACGCATTGTGTGTCATAAACACGCGTGTCGTAAGGTTACGACACGCAAATATGTGTCGTCTTCCTTTATGACAGGGTCTTCCTTGATACGCATTACGCATCATAACTACACATCGTAAATGCGTGTCGTCTCTCGTTATGACATGGTCTTCCTTGACACGCATTTGCATGTCGTTTGAGCGTTTTACGACACACATTGTGCGTCGTAAAAGGCTGTTTTTCTAGTAGTAGATGCAATCACGTCTTGCTTTTCCCATACTGCCAAAAAGGACCTGTAACATTTAAACTTAAAACAGTAAGCACAAAGCTTAGTGAGTTTCCCAAAATACCACATACCAAATTGGCCCCACACAACAAGTGTATAAACGGTCATCGCCAATGGGCCCAACATAAAATAACATATAAATGCGCCCTGACCAAAATAACATAATAGCAGGCCTTGTCCAACATGTATACAAGAAATCATGCATGAGTCACAAGGACAACAAACAACTAGCATCCTATACAGTAAAGTCAGAAGACTCACCTGAATCAAGATCCGTATCTGACTACTTAAAGTCCCAAATAATCAGCTACATGAACCTAGTGCCTAACGGGGTCCAAGGGGCTAAGCCCGTGGTCGTGGTCCCTTTGAATTAGTTTCTTTATAGAAATTCTGAATTCAAGTGGGTGATTATGGTAAGATTGACAAATCATGTCAGTTTTAGAAGCCATTGATTGTGCCATTAATTTTGAATTTTTCCTAACTAATTTAGAAGATTAAACCATAATCTGTCATGCATATATATACCTCCTCTTTTGAGCCACATACATAACCCTTTTTAGCTCTTCTTCTTTAAAAACGAATTTAGAACTCTCTGGCGATTTGGTTTGTATTTCTGTGCCTAGATACATAAATGTCCTTTTGATTTATCCTAGATTGGATTTTCTGTAACCCATATATAGCGTGGAAATATCAGTTCGGAAAGTAAACTTACACGATCCATAAGAAATCCAGTTCTCCACCATCACCCTATTCATATATCCACCAACATGTTACACTAATGACCCCTTAAGGTGATGCACATCTTCGAAACCGCCAGTAAATCAAGTGGGTGCACCTAATAGAATAAAAAAAAATTATACTGCATGCCATAAATTAAGCAGTGATCCGGGACCCCAAGGTCCGCCACTGGGCGGCACATCAACTATCACAACCACCATGGAGCGACCACCACCAACGACAATCGTTTTAGAAAACATTTGAACCATAGCCTTCCTTTGATTTTTGACACCCTATTAGAAAATCATTTTGGACACCTCGTAAATCGAAACGACTACCACCCATCTATACATCATTAGAAATCCATTGAGAACTCAATGTGTTATAGAAATAGGTGGCTTTTTTAGTACTGGATCTTGATTTTTATATATCTTGATTGTTTGATTTTGGTTTTGGTTTCATACATTAATAATCCCGTACTAATAATCCCGTACTATATATATTTGGATTTTCATTAGTATTGGTTTTGATTTCATTAGTTTTGATTTTATTTCACC
This sequence comes from Lactuca serriola, assembly GCF_051521515.1. Lineage (NCBI taxonomy): Eukaryota > Viridiplantae > Streptophyta > Magnoliopsida > Asterales > Asteraceae > Lactuca > Lactuca serriola. Next base: position 11,916,780 of record NC_136413.1, read on the forward strand.
ATTTTTGACTTTGTTTGCATAAGGTCTGGTTTTGATTATCCTTAATGGTTTTGGTTTCATACATTAATAATCCTGTATTATATTTTTATTTTCATTAGTATTGGTTTTGATTTCACTAGGTTTGATTTTATTTCACCATATGTTGAAGTGTGATTGGCATAAGGTATAGTTTTGAGTATCATTACGTTCAGTTTTTGTTTTCATCGGATTTGATTTTGATTTTCATCAGGCTTAATTCGTTTTAATTTTGATCATGTTAGATTTTGCTTTTATTAGTTTTGTGTTTGATTACAGCTTTCAGGTTTTATTTTGATTTCAGTTTTTTTTTGGTGCTCAAAGTGATTGATGGTGGTTGGCCGAGGTGACTAGGATGGGGTATGACCACATCTTTAAAATGAATCTAGTAGAAAAAGGGTGAGGTAAGATTGTTGCTCTCTCTAAAAGAAAACAAACAAAAATAAAACTAAATAAAATACCAAATAATATTTAGCAACAGTACCAAAAACTAGTATTTTCCGGTAGGTTGTGACGAAAATTGTAACAAACCAATACTTTAAATTGGTGCGAGTTAAAAAAAAAAATTTTAATTAGACAAAACATACGGATTACTACAAACAAGAGGGCCCATTCCTGTAATTAATTACCCTATTTTTTATTTTTTTTATTTGTCTTGTCACGAAAAATTAAATATGTAATCGAGAGCAGGAGTCCAACGAATATGAGGGATGGAATCTTAGATTTGAACAAGTCATCACTTTAGCAATCATAGATTTGAACAAGTCATTAAGCACAATAATACGTTCTTCCATTCTCCTGACGCATAGAGAAATCCCATGCATGCTTCGTCTTTTTCATATTTTAACAAGGAATTAGTTTTGTCATAAACAAAAATAAAATAATGGAGGATCTGAACAGTAAACAGACGGCAACGATCTTTTTAACATGTAGACCCTCAGTTCAAGACTTGGTCCAACAAACATATTTGATGCCATGCCGTACAAAACTTGTTCAATGCCTTTGGAATTCCTTCTATAAATAGCCACTCCATCTAAATTCTATTTCATATAGACGCAAATAACTTGAAGCATATTGTACTTAAGTGATCAAAGATGGCTACAAACAGGTCGAGCATCATTTTATTTGTAGCATTAATGGTTGCTGCAATAGCTTCTTCAGTTACTGCCAAGGAGTTCATTGTTGGTGATGATAAAGGTTGGACCCTCAACTTCGATTATCAAGCTTGGGCTTATGGCAAGAAGTTCGTCGTTGGTGATAAACTGAGTAAGCGCTCCTTAATTGTACTATGAGCATGATTTTATACATGTGATATACTAGTATCTAAATCCTATCTTTATTCTGGATGTAGTTTTCAACTATGCTGCTGGAAAACACAATGTCTTCAGAGTCAATGGAACAGTTTTCCAACAATGTATGATTCCTCCTGTTAACGAAGCTCTCACTAGTGGATACGATGTCATAACCCTTCAAACAACCGGAAGAAAATGGTATATTTGTGGAGTTGGAAAACATTGTGAGCAAGGTGGTATGAAGCTTTTCATCACTGTTTTTCCTCAATCAACGCCACCCCCAGCTCCTTGGGTCTCTCCTGTTCCATCATCAAGCAAGGTGTTTGTAGTTGGTGACGATAAAGGATGGACCTTGAACTTTGATTACCAAGCTTGGGCCAAGGGAAAGCAATTCTTTGTCGGGGACAAACTTGGTATTTTTTTTCTTTCAAACCACGCTACAATGTTTTATGTTTTCAAATTAAGGCAATAGCTAACTGGTTAAATATTTTTAACTGATATAGTCTTCAGATACGCTGTGGGAAAGCATAATGTTTTCAGAGTAAATGGAACTTCCTTCCAACAATGTACTATCCCTGCTGCTACTGAAGCTCTCACAAGTGGATACGATGTGATCACCCTTGAAACCCCTGGGAGGAAATGGTATATTTGTGGTGTCGGAAAGCACTGTTTGATGGGACTGAAACTTTTCATCAATGTACTCCCCCTGTCAACATATCCTCCTCCTCCGTACTATGGAGCACGAAAACTTGCACCACCAAAATTCTAGGTTGCATGGATTGCCTTCTCTTTTATGTTGTTAACAGAAGCTTTTGTTATGGTCTGATCATGAATCATACTATTATTATATTTGTCATATGTGTGTCTTTTTTTTTTTTTTTGGTATTTATTGGCTGGAACCAATTAATTAATTTGTTCCCTAATATTATTATGGACTCATTCCTGTAATTCAGAAATATATTATTTATGCTCTACAATCTTTTCATTTGATTAACTTAACTCACTATTACAAGTCTTATACGTTTTATATCTTGGATGATATTATTTCGCAATTTGGATTTTAGTTAATCCGCAAATTTCCGGGGTATAATTTTGGGTCCATGTGCAGTTGTTATATAAGTTTCGGTCCAACCTTTCGGTGGTAACCAAGAATCATAACATGAATGGTATAAAATTTCATTAATTTAAATCACATATGAAGAGATGGAGGTGGTAACCTAGAATCAGTACATCGTACAAAGACACCATTCGTTTGGTAACCCTTGGTAAATGCTAACGATCAACACTATTAGTATATTTCATATCGGTGTGACACGTTGATTTATATATATATATATATATATATATATATATATATATATATATATATATATATATATATGTGTGTGTGTGTGTTTGTTTTGGAGTCTTTCATTCTCTCTATTTAATATGAGACTATATATATATATATATATATATATATATATATATATATATATATATATATATATATATATATATATATATATATATATATATATCAACTTCGACGTCTCCACCCTTCTGACTTAGCACATCATTGTCGACCTTATTGAGCCTTCATCTTTAAGAAGAGTGTTAATGTATCTCATATCGATGTGACCTTGTCTCTTATATCTCTATCTATGTTGGAGTCTTTCCTTTTCTACCAAAAGACTCTTTTGAACAGTTAATATATGTGACTCCACATATATATCTTACACTATGTCAATCAATGTTGCTTATGTGTGACAAATTTGCAGGCGATGTATCAAAATAAGTGTTCTAATTTGTAGCACCTGGTTCCTGGTACGTAAAATTTATTTGACTGTTTTTTTTATTTTTTATCCTTGGACTCGGCGAGTTGTAGGTCCGACTCGCCGAGTAGAGATGGGACCCGGAACACATTTAAGTTGGCGACTCGGCAAGTCCATATTCTGGACTCGGCGAGTCTCCGCTGTCTGATGAAACCCTAAGTTTCAAGGGTTTGCACCCTATTTAAACTCTCTTATCCGCCCCCAAGCTCGCCCCCTTCACCCTCAGAGCTCTATACTTCGTTCAAGCCTTGTTCATTGTGAGTTTGAAGCATTTTAGTGTGTTTTCTTGAAGTTTTGGAGAGGGAAGGAGAGTGGATCAAGAAGAAGAGGAGAAGACCAAGCATCTTTGAGCTATCTTAGTGTTTTCCTTGAGGTATAACTCGATTTCCCTCTGTTTTCATGCTTTTGGTCCCTTTTGAGCTCCATGGAAGTCCTTCTTGAGTTTTCCCCAAGCTTGTTTTGTGCCTTATGGTTTGTAATAAGTTGTTAGCCTCTAGATCTAGGTGGGATCGAGCTCCAGGAGCTTAGATCTACTGCCTTTATGGAGTTATATTGCATGAAAGCCCTAGATCTACTCTTTTGGTGCATTTTGAGCCCTAAAACCTTCATTGGTGAATATTTACACGTAAAGTTGGAAACTTTACGTGTTATTCATGCCCTAGGAACCCAGATCTATGAATAGCATAAGCTGGATTCAAGCAGAATCGCGTGTATAGTATCTGCATGTGGCCGACTCGGCGAGTCGTTCATCTGACTCGGCGAGTCGAGTCGCGAGTCCCCGAGTTTCCCCCTTTTCGTGCTTGCGGGGTGGAGTGGTGAGTCGTGGATAGGACTCAGCAAGTCGGAAGCTAGACTCACTCGTGAAGCAACTCGGCGAGTCAGTGCCATGACTCGGCGCATTCAAGGCAATCTTCTTGCCTCAAGAACAAGTCGGTGAGTTGTTCATACAACTCGGCGAGTCGCAGCTTAGAGTGTTCTTCGGATGAAGACGAACTCGGCGAGTTGTTCATACAACTCGACGAGTAGGATGAAGGACTATTGACCTTTAGTTTAGAAGGAGAACTTGTCGAGTCAATGCTTAACTCGACGAGTAAACAGGTTTAGGGTCGGACAAAGAGATAGGGACTCGGCGAGTTGACAAGTCAACTCGGCGAGTCGAGCCAACTGACAGTTGACTTTGACTTGACTCTTGATTTGTAAAGGGTAAATGGTCATTTTACCCTGAAGTCGGTTAGCAGTATTTGACTAAGGGTTTTGTGGGAATTATAGTCGGAGGATTTCCGGAGCGGTAGCAACAACAGATAGTCAGTTCCCACACAGATCAACAGTTACTCTGAGGTGAGTTTCCTTCCAGTAGTAACGGGTCTAAGGCACCAAGGCCGGCCCGTATAGACGAGATGTTAGTATTAGAGTGTGGGTCGAGCCCGTATCTCTTGGTTGAGTTGATTATGATATATGCCAGTATGATAGAGTTGTCTATACTTGTTGTCTGTGTGATACTTGTATATTATGGGTTAGCAGCTGAGTGTGGGCGAGGCCCGTATCTCTCTGAGAATGGAGTGTGGGCGAGGCCCGTATCTCCTAGATAGTGGAGTGTGGGCGAGGCCCGTATCTCCCAGCTAGCGGAGTGTGGGCGAGGCCCGTATCTTCATGAGTGTGGGCGAGGCCCGTATGTCCTAGTTGTTCATTGTATGTTTGTATGTATGTTATAAGGTATTATGGGGGAACTCACTAAGCTTCGTGCTTACAGTTTTCAGTTTTGTTTCAGGTACCTCTTCTTCGAAGGGGAAGGAGCTGGCGCGGTAGCGGCACATCACACACATGCTCTATATTCCGCATTATGATGTCACCTGGGGATTTGTACTCTGACACTTTTATGTTTTATAAAAATGTTTTCCACACATGCAATATCTTTTGCGAAATGATCTGATCGTTGAACGTTTTATTGCTAACGTTTTGCTAAGTACATGTTTTAACAAAAAAATGAAATTTTTGGCTCGTATTTTTGGGATGTTACAAGTTGGTATCAGAGCCCTGGTTTGAGGGATTCGGACACACCTTCGGGGGTGTTTGAACTCAAATCGAGGGATTAAAAGATTATGGAAAAAGAAAATGTTTTCTAAAAGGCTAAGTAAAGGGGTTTTAAGAAAGAACAAAGTGTGTGATGTGCGCGACCGGCCGAGCCCAAGTAAGTATTCCCCAAAGTACCCATACAAGCTTATGTTATGTTTATCAGTTTCAATAGAATAGCATGCTAGAATAGGACTAAGGATCTAGGAGTGATGCCTTATGTGTCTGCTTTATATGCTTCAGTGTATGAAACGTTGCATGCTAGAACTGAGTAGACAACAGTAGGATATCATGTTTAGGTTATGCCTGATAGTACTAGTTTAGCATTGTATGCTAGTTTAGTTTTTCTCTACGAGGATAGAGTTGCTTGAGAATTGTTTCCTTTTTGTCCAAATGCTGTTTGCTTTGTGCTATGTGGGCCTTGAGTGATGAGAGCTAGCTGTTAGGTGAATACGTTAAGGTCACATGTGATCAGGGTTGAATAATCTCAGAGTGTTGGATTTGACCCTATTACGTAGCTCTTGTTTGAGTCCTAACCGTTGTAGGGATGAGTCCCTTACTCGAAGGATTATCCGAGCCTCGTCACATGTGATTGTATTCAGGTAATAGCTAATTGGCATCACCAAGAGACCTTCCGTAGCTGAGGACTATGTTGAGTGGAGTTAGAGGTTTCCTAGGGTAAGCTTAGGATAAGAGTAGCAGAGATCAGCGGTAGTGAAAGGGACCTGGTGGAGTCAAGGCATTCCTTGGAAAAGGTACGGATAGATGTGGAAGGTAGTATGTGATGGGTTTTGGTCATAAGACATCCTATGTGCTCATACAAACCCTAATGCTTGGATCTAGGTTTCTCTATTGTACATGCATTGAATCGAAGACTATAAACCCTAATTCTAGCATTCAAATAATCATATTGACATATAATTAGGTTTATGATATTACCTTGATTGTTATGTAGCAATAACAATCCCAATTCCTCCTTGAATTGACTTTGGAAGGCTTAGAGTCACAAGTGTCACTCCTTTAATGGCTTACAAACACCAAGAGCAAATGGAGAAGGTATAAGGAGAGAGGAGAGGTATTGAATTCGTCCTTAGGACTTCTAGGGAAGGCTTGGACGAATTCATGAGCCTTAGGGGTCTTTATATAGGGTTGGGATTAGGGTTTCAATCCTTATCCTTATCTAGTTACTTGCCCATCAAGCAACCATAAGATAAGCCTTGAAAAACCCTTATCTCTTAGGCCTTGAACGATTTCAAGGATATCCTTATCCTTGAATTCGTCCATCCTTTAACAAGGATAACCATTGCCCTATTTTGCAACTATCACATAATTACAATTCAGCCCCTCTAGTTTAATTAATTACACTTGATCACAAAATTAATTCTTAATTAATTATTGACCAATATTAATTAAACAAATATGATTTCTCCTTTAATATATTATTCTTATAACATATTAATAAATCATAATAACCTCTCTTTTTATTTATTTCTCCAATCAAGTTGCTTTGGTGAAGGCAACCCAAAAGGACCATGCACCATCGGGTCAAGTACATACCAAAATAGTTATGGACTTAGACACTAATCCAACAGTATGGGCCCGTACTACTGAAAGCAAAGGATCCGTACCCGAATCGAGGAAGGCCAAGATAAGACCATGGAACTTGTAGTAGGTGTGATCCTTCCAGAAGTATTAGTATCGCTAACAGTTGTTATTTCTTTTGTGTTTCAGAATGGTGGTACTACGCTCGAGGCCAGCAGTTGGCAGTACAGGAGAGGGATCGGGTTCGGGATCAGGTTCTGAGCCAGTAGACGAGGGGCTACGCGAGTTCATCGCGTCAGAGATCACCAGGGGGATCCTTGAGTCGACCCCTATTATCTTCGGGTCGATCAAGGAAGGGATATTGGAGTTGATGGAGGATCGCCTCCGGGCATTCAGGAGCGACATGGCATCTGGCCAGTCGGGATCTCGCACGCTGTCCTTCAAGGACTTTCGGGGCAGTGGTGCGCCGGATTTTCACGGGGAGAAGGACCCCATAGCTGCCAGACGATGGATTGCATACATTGAGTCTACACAGATGATTAGCTTCTGCCCTGAGGGGTCGAAGGTGCGGTTCGCAGCAGGGTGTTTACGAGATCGAGCTAGGGATTGGTGGGAGTCCGTGGGGGACTCGTTGGGAGCCTCGGCCATCAAGGCTATGACTTGGTCGGACTTCGTGACCAGGTTCAAGGCGGAGTTCGCGCCGGCTGTCGAGCTTCAGCAGCTGGCCAGGGAGTTCTTGGACATGCGACAGAGGACGGAGACTGTGGCGGAGATCACCGCCAAGTTCCGAGAGAGGGCATTGCTAGTGCCCAGTATGCGGGAGATGAGGATATGAGGAGGACCCGTTACCATGACATGCTACGGGCTGACATCCGGGAGCATGTTAGCTTTTCAGCTTGCCCTACCCTGGAGTCCATGATTGCCAGGGCGAGGGAAAGGGAGATTGATTTAGAGCACAATCGAAAGAGGAAGGCAGAGGCGGGGCAGGTGGCTGGGGCTTCGGGGAAGAATTCCAAAGGATCAGATGGGAGGCCAAAAGGCCAAGGACGGTCGGGCCGCTACGGGAAATGCGGCAGGTCGCATGAGGGAGCATGTAGGTTGGGATCATCAGGCTGCTACAAGTGCGGCAAGGCGGGGCATTTTAGCAGGGATTGTACTGCTCCTGTCTCGGTTGTTCAGACATCTGAGTTGCTGTGTTTCCACTGCAACCAAAGGGGCCACAAGAAGGCCAATTGCCCCCAGTTGACAGCTTCAGCGTCGGTTAAGGCGCCAGCTCCAGCTACCCTGCAGATTACAGATGGCCGGCAGGGCAAGGCAGAGGCTCCAGTGGTGAGGAGCCGGGCGTTTCAGCTGACGGCAGAGGAGGCACACGCCGCACCCGATGTGGTGACGGGTATGATTCTTTCCCTCTACTTTATTTTTATGATGTTATGATATTGATGTGCTTTGTGTATATGCATTAGGATCGTTCCATGTGAACGATATTCCTGTCCAGGTGTTGTTTGAATCGGGTGCCACCCGATCATTTGTTTCCCTTGCGCTTAGCAAGAGCTTTACTGAGTCTTCGGGCATGTTGGATTGCCCTTTGGAGGTAGAGATTGCCAATGATCGATCGGTGCGAGCGTCAGTAGTATTCAGGGATTGTGTCCTAAGGTTATTTAAGGAGCGCTATTTAGTGGATTTGGTTCCCATCCCTTTGCGGGGGAACAAGGTGATTATAGGCATGGATTGGTTGAGCCCTAATGGGGCGGTGATAGATTGCGCATAGGAGCTAGTGCGGGTCAGGACCCCAAGCGGGAAGAGTTGGTGATCCACGGCGAGAGACCACAGCGTGGACCTATGGTATGTTCAGCAGCGAGAGCTAGGCGCTACCTTCAGCAGGGTTGCGCGGGATATGTCGCGTATGTTATGGATACCCGGGAGACGGGTAAGGCGATGGTGAGTGAGGTTCCAGTGGTGCGGGACTACGCTGATGTGTTCCCGGAGGAGCTTCCTAGAATACCTCCGGAGCGTCAGCTGGAGTTCAGGATCGACCTAGTTCCTGGTGCGGCTCCGATAGCCAAGGCACCCTATCGGTTGGCTCCTCCCGAGATGCAGGAGTTGTCTACGCAGCTGCAGGAGCTGCTAGACAAGGGGTTTATTCGACCAAGCAGTTCACCCTGGGGAGCCTCGATCCTGTTTGTGAAGAAGAAGGACGGCTCGCATCGGATGTGTATAGATTACCGGGAGCTGAATAAGGTGACGGTGAAGAACCGTTACCCACTCCCGAGGATTGATGACCTTTTTGATCAGCTACAGGGAGCATCTTGGTTCTCCAAGATCGATTTGCGTTCAGGTTATCGTCAGATGAGCGTCAGAGAAGAGGATGTACAGAAGACCGTGTTTCGGACGCGCTATGGCCATTATGATTTCGTGGTGATGCCGTTCGAGCTCACCAATGCTCCCGCCGCGTTCATGGACCTCATGAACCGCGTGTGTAGACCGATGTTGGATCGGTTTGTGATAGTTTTCATTGATGACATCTTGGTTTATTCCAAGACGCAGGAGGAGCACGAGGAGCATCTGAGAGAGGTTTTGGAGACCTTGAGGAGGGAGAGCTTGTACGCCAAGTTCTCCAAATGTGAGTTTTGGTTGCGTGAGGTGCAGTTTCTTGGGCACCTCGTCAACCAGAACAGGATTTCAGTAGACCCGGCCAAGGTGGAGGCTGTGATGAAGTGGGAGGTTCCGAAGTCTCCATCCGAGATTCGGAGTTTCCTAGGATTGGCAGGCTACTATCGGAGATTCATTTGGGATTTCTCCAAGATAGCCGTACCCCTGACACGGTTGACTAGGAAAGCCGTGGTCTTTCGATGGGGGCCTGAGCAGCAGGCACCGTTCGAGATTCTGAGGCAGAGATTGTGCGAGGCGCCGATCTTAGCCCTGCCCGAGGGTGTAGAGGATTTTGTGGTATATTGTGATGCGTCGATCTCAGGTTTGGGCACAATATTGATGCAGAGGGGGCATGTCATTGCTTATGCTTCGAGGCAGCTGAAGCCACACGAGGCGAACCACCCGACGCATGATTTAGAGTTGGGGGCGGTGGTTTTCGCCCTCAAGATTTGGCGGCATTACCTCTACGGGGTTCGATGTACCGTTTACACGGACCACAAGAGTTTGAGGTACCTCATGGATCAGCCGAATCTAAACATGAGGCAGCATCGGTGGTTGGACGTGGTGAAGGATTATGATTGCGAGATCCTTTACTACCCGGGGAAGGCCAATGTGGTGGCCGATGCGCTTAGTCGCAAGGCGGCGCCGATCAGGGATATTTGCATGAGGATGACTGTGGTGACTCCCCTATTGGAGCAGATTCGGGAGGCTCAACAGGAGGCTATGAAGGAGGAACATCGGAAGAGTGAGCGAATAGTGGATCAAGTCACCTCCTTTGATTATGATAGCCGGGGGTTGTTGACACTACACCGTAGGGTGTGGGTGCCGTATCATGGAGGCGTGCGCCAGATCTTGATGGAGGAGGCGCACAAATCCCGATTCTCCATTCATCCAGAGGCGACGAAGATGTATAGGGATCTTCGTCTATACTATTGGTGGCCCTGCATGAAGCGGGATGTGGCGTGGTACGTCGAGCGGTGTTTGACCTGCAGGAAGGTCAAGGCTGAGCATCAGAGACCGCAAGGCAAGATGCAGCCGTTGGACATCCCGTTGTGGAAATGGGAGGATATTACGATGGATTTTATCACAAAGCTTCCCCGGACGGCGCGAGGAGTGGATTCGATTTGGGTCATCGTGGATCGATTGACCAAGAGCGCCCATTTTATTCCGATTCAGGAAAGTATCTCGGCCGAGAAGTTGGCCGATATCTACATCAGGGAGATAGTGGTGCGGCACAGGGTGCCAGTGTCAGTGATATCAGATCGAGATGTGCGGTTCACTTCCAGGTTTTGGAAGAAGTTTCATGATGAGTTGGGCACTCGTCTGCACTTTAGCACCGCCTTTCACCCGCAGACGGATGGTCAGAGTGAGCGGACCATCCAGAATTTAGAGGATATGTTGCGGGCATGCGTGCTAGACTTCGGTGGTAGCTGGGATACCTATCTTCCCTTGGCTGAGTTCTCGTACAACAACAGCTACTACGCGAGTATTGACCGTCCTCCATTTGAGATGTTGTACGGTCGGAGGTGCAGGACCCCGATATGTTGGGGTGAAGTTGGCCAGAGGGTCATGAGGAGCACCGAGGTGGTGCTCAAGATGACCGAGAGGATCCAGCAGGTTCGGAGCAGGCTTCAGTCTGCGCAGAGTCAGCAGAAAAGTTATGGCGACAAGCATCGATCAGACCTGGAATTCCAGGTCGCGGATATGGTTCTCCTGAAAGTGTCGCCTTGGAAAGGCGTCATTCGATTCAGGAAGCGGGGCAAGTTGGGCCCGAGGTACATTGGACCGTTCAGGGTTGTAGCCTGGGTGGGCAAGGTGGCATATAGGCTGGATCTGCCAGCCGAGCTCAGCCAGATCCACAGCACCTTCCATGTCTCCCAGCTGCGGAAGTGTCTCATGGATGATTCAGCGGTGGTGCCATTAGAGGATATACAGGTTGATGACAGCCTGAATTACATTGAGCGCCCAGTCGCAATCCTCAACCGGAAGTCGAAGGATCTAAGGAACAAGAGGGTGGAGTTAGTGAAGTTGCAGTGGCAGCACCGAACGGGGTCCGAGTGGACTTGGGAGCCGGTGAAAGAAATGATGGAGCATTACCCTGAGCTGTTTCAGGATTGTGCAGTAGACTTCAAGGACGAAGTCTAAAATAAGTGGGGGAGATTTGTAGCACCTGGTTCCTGGTACGTAAAATTTATTTGAGTGTTTTTTGATTTTTTAGCCTTGGACTCGGCGAGTTGTAGGTCCGACTCGCCGAGTAGAGATGGGACCCGGAACACATTTAAGTTGGCGACTCGGCAAGTCCATATTCTGGACTCGGCGAGTCTCCGCTGTCTGATGAAACCCTCAGTTTCAAGGGTTTGCACCCTATTTAAACTCTCTTATCCGCCCCCAAGCTCGCCCCCTTCACCCTCAGAGCTCTATACTTCGTTCAAGCCTTGTTCATTGTGAGTTTGAAGCATTTTAGTGTGTTTTCTTGAAGTTTTGGAGAGGGAAGGAGAGTGGATCAAGAAGAAGAGGAGAAGACCAAGCATCTTTGAGCTATCTCAGTGTTTTCCTTGAGGTATAACTCGATTTCCCCTGTTTTCATGCTTTTGGTCCCTTTTGAGCTCCATGGAAGTCCTTCTTGAGTTTTCCCCAAGCTTGTTTTGTGCCTTATGGTTTGTAATAAGTTGTTAGCCTCTAGATCTAGGTGGGATCGAGCTCCAGGAGCTTAGATCTACTGCCTTTATGGAGCCATATTTCATGAAAGCCCTAGATCTACTCTTTTGGTGCATTTTGAGCCCTAAAACCTTCATTGGTGAATATTTACACGTAAAGTTGGAAACTTTACGTGTTATTCATGCCCTAGGAACCCAGATCTATGAATAGCATAAGATGGATTCAAGCAGAATCGCGTGTATATTATCTGCATGTGGCCGACTCGGCGAGTCGAGTCGCAAGTCCCCGAGTTTCCCCCTTTTCGTGCTTGTGGGGTGGAGTGGTGAGTCGTGGATAGGACTCAGCTAGTCGGAAGCTAGACTCACTCGTGAAGCAACTCGGCGAGTCAGTACCATGACTCGGCGTGTTCAAGGCAATCTTCTTGCCTCAAGAACAAGTCGGCGAGTTGTTCATACAACTCGGCGAGTCGCATCTTAGAGTGTTCTTCGGATGAAGACGAACTCGGCGAGTTGTTCATACAAGTCAACGAGTAGGATGAAGGACTATTGACCTTTAGTTTAGAAGGAGAACTCATCGAGGCAATGCTTAACTCGACGAGTAGAGACGGGTTTAGGGTCGGACAAAGAGATAGGGACTCGGCGAGTTGACAAGTCAACTTGGCGAGTCGGGCCAACTGACAGTTGACTTTGACTTGACTCTTGATTTGTAAAGGGTAAATGGTCATTTTACCCTGAAGTCGGTTAGCAGTATTTGACTAAGGGTTTTATGGGAATTATAGCCGGAGGATTTCCGGAGCGGTAGCAGCAACAGACAGTCAGTTCCCACACAGATCAGCAGTTACTCTGAGGTGAGTTTCCTTCCAGTAGTAACGGGTCTAAGGCACCAAGGTCGGCCCGTATAGACGAGATGTTAGTATTAGAGTGTGGGCTGAGCCTGTATCTCTTGGTTGAGTTGATTATGATATATGCCAGTATGATAGAGTTGTCTATACATGTTGTCTGTGTGATACTTGTATATTATGGGTTAGCAGTTGAGTGTGGGTGAGGCCCGTATCGCTCTGAGAATGGAGTGTGGGCGAGGCCCATATCTCCCAGATAGTGGAGTGTGGGCGAGGCCCGTATCTCCTAGCTGTTCATTGTATGTTTGTATGTATGTTATGAGGTATTATGGGGGAGCTCACTAAGCTTCATGCTTACAGTTTTCAGTTTTGGTTTCAGGTACCTCTTCTTCGAAGGGGAAGGAGCTGGCGTGGTAGCGACACATCACACACATGCTCTATATTCTGCATTATGATGTCACCTGGGGATTTGTACTCTGAAACTTTTATGTTTTATAAAAATGTTTTCCAGACATGCAATATCTTTTGCGAAATGATATGATCGTTGAACGTTTTATTCCTAAGCTTTTGCTAAGTACATGTTTTAACAAAAAAAAAATGAAATTTTTGGCTTGTATTTTTGGGATGTTACATAAATGTTGCGTCATGGCACCCCAAGGTGTGAGATGCGAATCCACCGTTTCAAAAAACCTCAATAAAGTGCTATTAGGCGGGGTGTATGGAAAGTCGTGATATCTCGGGCCATAGCGTGATTTTTTATTCGTTTAAGACATTTTTTGTTATTTGTTATGCCTTTTTATGATCGGGCATACAGCCATTGATTTTTTGATAAGTCTTTTATTAGTTGTTAATATAACTTTTTTAAAAACTTGATATATTTGATATATATATATATATATATATATATATATATATATATAATATAATATAATATAAAATTTCCGCCACACATTAGACCTTGAAAAACCTAATTGCCACACCAAGGCTCGTAAAGATTGAGACTTTGCCTTACAGTCATGCCACACATCTCGCCTTTTAGACCTTGATCAAAATCAACCGATATTTTATTAATCCCAGTATGCCAATTTCTCCAAATTTCTAATTCTTTTTTAATCTATAGGAATATTCATAAATCAATATTATATATTAATATAAAATTTTCGCCTTACATCACACCGTAAAAAATGTAATGGCCGTGTAAGGCTCATAAAGCTTAGGACTTTGCGTTGTAGCCACGTCACACCTCTTGTCTTTTAGAACCTTGATCAAACTCAACCTCTATTTTTTTAATCACACTAAGCAAATTTCTCTAAATTTCTGATTCTTTGTTAATCTCTATGTATCTTCATAAATCAATACTTATATTTCGTTAATTCTTTGTAACTCTGTATGTCTCTTTTGACATAATTTTTTTCCCATGAATAGATAGAATAACATTCCACCAATAAATCGATACAATACAATCGAAAATGGGCTAACATTAAAAGGGTTGCTATACAAAATCCTAATAAACAACAATTACAAACATATATATATATATATATATATATATATATATATATATATATATATATATATATAAAACAAATACACGACTAATAACCCCCCCCCCCCAGGTAGTCGAAATAGGAGGTCTTGAATGGACATTTAGTCTGGATCTGAAGTCGGGGGACAGAGACGACGAAATCCTTTTAGTAAAGATGTTAGCATATTGAAATGAGGAAGGGACGTGTAGAACACGAACTTGTCCCATGGAAACCTTATATCACACAAAGTGAATATCAATCTCTATGTGTTTGGTGTGTTGATGTTGAAGTGGATTGTGAATTGGATAAGTAAATGGAATTGACATTGTCACAGTAAACCATAGTATTGGAAAGATGAGGGTAACATAGCGCATGTAATACATTGCAAAGCCAACTCATCTCACCAACGACATTTAAAAACATCAATACTCAACTTCAACACTGGACTAGGAGATGGTTCCTTGTCTCTTGGATGACCATGAAAGAAGGTTCTAACCAAGGAAAGCATAATATCCTGATATGGATCATCTTGAAAATGAGCAACCCGCCCAGTCAACATCCGAGTAGACAACTAGGCCACGAGAAAGGGTCACATAAAGTTATAGACCATGATAAAGAGCACCTCGAATGTATCGAAGCATGCACTTTAGAGATGTAAAGTGAGGCTCTAGAGGATCGTTCATATATATAAGAATATATGTTAATTAGCATAAGTGATATTGGGTCGAGTAAATGTCATTACTGTAGGGCCCAAGCAAGACTGCAATATAGAGTCATATCAACGACCGGTGATTTGGTGCTATCAAACTTGGCTGACTTTTCAAATGGGATGCTAGTAGATTTGAAATTAAGCATATTTTCTCGCTCAGGAATTTCCGTGACATATTTCTGCTGACACAAAAACAAGCTATGATGATCTCTAGTAACAACAATGCTAAGAAATTAGTTCAGAGTACCAAAATCTGTCATAGTGAATTATGGACGATGCTTAGAAATAACCTTCTAAAGGAGTTGAGTTGATGAAGTTGTGATAACAATATCACAATATCATCGACATAAAAAAGAAAATATTTTGTACCATGCTCGGGGGGGGGGGGGGTGTTTTAGGCCACATACATATCTTTAAAGTAGGCATACATGATCTCGAGTTGATGGGTCGTGGAAACCCGATGGTTGGTGCATGTAAACAGTCTCACTACTAGAAAAAAATGTATTTTATGACACACATTGTGTGTCATAAAAGGGTACAGATGTGATTAAAATGCATGTCATTAAAGCCCCTGTCATAAAGGAAGACGACACGTATTTGCATGTCATAAGCTTACGACACACATTGCTTACCATTAAAGTCCATGTCAAAAAGGAAGAAGACATATAATTTGGTTTATCATAATTTTAATTTTTTTTAATAATAAATTTAATAATTTTCAAATTAAATAACACATTTAATGTCTCATGATACAAAATAAAATAACATATGCAAGAAAGATCATTCATTGCACAAAATATAATATGTCAAATACAAATGATAATTCCAATGGTAAATATATAAAATAAATTGTTAATATTTCACACAATTTTATTATAGAAAAAAAAATTAACGTTAAAATGAACATGTAAGTAAGTTCTCATTTGGTAGTTTGACATGTCACCTTTAAGCCTTGTAACTTCACCACTTGAAGATGCATCCATCTATCTAAAAATAAATTTATCGAGTTTGGTTTCATCAACCACTTCACGTAAATAACATACATTTTAGCGTCATATCTACTTACATCAAGCTCTTCAAGCTTCAAAGCTTATTATAATAACCCAATAAGTAACTTATCAAATTCTTCTTTTGAAAAAAAGGTTGAATTTAATATTTCATAATTTGAAATTGAATTTGTAATGCTACATGTTAAATTTTGAAACTCAAAACATTGCATTTACGCATTACATAAGGTGTCGGGAAGAGTGTGTGACATCCCAAGTTCTACAACCTATTTAAAACTTTTTGTTTATACTTATTTAAAACATAGTATTCTTTATTTTGTGGAATCGGTCCAATAAAAGTATTTTTGAATAAATGTTTTTCATTGATTTATAAAAGCTTGGGATGTCATAATTGATACAAAACATAAGAATAAACAAACCTTATATTATCTTACACTATCAGTTTACATGTCCTTGAATCTTTCATCATTCATGTATCTTTGTAATGTTATCTGTGATACAAAGAAGCTAAGTGGGTCACGTTGGAAAACCTGGTGAGTACATAGGGTTTTCAATCAACAATATTAATTTGTTATAATTATATAATTCGCTTCAAACAATTAACCCGATTAGCCATTCCTATTATTCTCACTCCTTGATCCTAACTGATAATCTTAAAGGATCTCTAAGTGAACAGTGCTACCTCAGGGATTCCTTTCCCACATGTGCTAATAAAATGATTAGGCCTAAGAGAAAAGAAGATGAATCCAAAATACATCAAGCTCTTAAGAGGCTAAGACAAGTATTCAGATGCTTGTATGTATGTATGATTAGACCTAAGAGCAAAGACAATGAATCCAAAATACATCAATGGCAGAGTATAGGAGAATGTGACAGTTAGTCTTCACTAACTGACAAGGTGAGTTATTACTCTCTCTCTCTCTCTGTCTCTCTCTCTCTCTCTCTTTCTCTCTCTGTATGTGTGTGTAAGTTATTTTACACATTTTATGCATATATGTATGTATGTTATAGTCACGTACCTAAGCATGACATAGAGAAAGGAAAGAAAGGATTATATAAATTATAATTCTATGTAGAGTATGCAAATGTGGTTATATATGTAAGACATGTATCTAAGCACGTATGTGTAACCAAAGTATGTATATAAGTATAAGGAAAAGATTTAGGTATTATGAGTAATACCCATAAGAGTAGATAAAGAAAGAATAGGATTATACATAATATAATCTTATGTATGGTTAGAGATGCCAAAGGTATTTGTTAAAATACCCAAGAGAAAGTAGATAGAGACAGGAGATGATTATATGTAATATTATCATAAGACTATGTATGTATGTCTACACATTATTGGTATTATGTAGAATACGAATATGTTATTAGACATAGATAAAGATTTAGTACTTAATGAGTTAAGTACTAGAAGAGAAAGTTTAGATGGTCTCTTGATGAGACTAAGAGATAGATTGTCCATGGGACAAGTGTTATGTGATAAGTTGCATAACAAAGATAGAGATGTAGAGATAGATGTTCCTTCGGGGACAAGAGATAAAGGTTCCTTCTTCGACAAGAGATAGAGATTCCTTGGGGAATAAGAGTATGATTCCTTCAGGAATAAGAGTGTGGTTCCTACTGGAAAAAGAGTATGGTTCCTACAAGGACGAGAGTATGGTTCCTTTGGGGACAAAGATTATGATTCCTTCGAGAATTAGATTATGGCCCTACGAGGAAAAAGATGATGATCCCTTTTAGGATACAGATGGATGATTCATTTGGGAATCTATATTATGTATGATTAGAAAAGATAGAGAAAGGTTCCTTAAGAGGAACAAGATAATAGAGTTCTTTGTAAGAACTTAGAGATAATCCGTGAGGGATTAAGAGAAATGAATTCGTGAGGAATTCAAGAGAAGAATAAAGATTAAGGATCCAAAAGGGATCATAAGAGAGGAGAGTAATACCGGATGAGAATATCCGGTAATGTAGTGGGATGTTGTTTCCCTTAGAAGATATGAAAGATTAGAGTATGAGAAGTGATCGTTGGGTCTAAATGAGAACAGAATGTTGAGGCATTAGAGATGAGAAATAGAAGAGAAGAGATAGAGTATAGAAAAGAAAGAATAGAGAACATAGTAAGAGATAGAGAAGAGGCAGACTTAAAGGTAGAGATAGAGTATGAGCAGTGTGTAAGAAGAGGCTGAATAGAGGCTAATAGGAGAGTAAGATAGATTGATGTAGAAAATAGAGAAATGGGAGAAAGAAAGCTAAGAGAAAAGATAGAGGATATAGATAAATAAAAGAATAGCATTGTATGCTATTAGAAAAATAGTTAGATGATAAATTATGGGAAAGAGAAGCAAGAAGAAAGATAAGAATGATAGAAGAATAACTCACCAAACACATTGTGTCTGATACTGCGAAGATTTTACGTTCTGCAGGTTCAGGTAGCAGCAACTAGCGATGAGCATAGGCGGGTACCCACCTCATTTGACAAGAACCAAAATCGGTGGCTCTTAGAAACTTAGAACCTGAACCAGAAATGGTCTAGGCGGTTCTTAAATTTTTGGAACCAGTCCCGGAACCGGCGGTACCAGTTCCAGGACTGGGTAAACCGATTACATCATTTTTTTTTTTACTTTTGTCGATAAAAACCGCAGTTTAGTTCGTTCCAAATCGAATCAATTTGGACCAAAGACTAACAAAATTGAACCAATATATTCTAAATCGGCATAACTCTATAACTAAATGCCTCAAAAAAAACATAGCCGACTCAGTGGAGCCAACAAGATGAAAAGGAAACAAAATATTATTCTAAGTGTTACCATATATATATATATATATATATATATATATATATATATATATATGTGTGTGTGTGTGTGTGTGTGTGTGTGTGTGTGAATTCAAAAAAAGTGTGAACTTGCGAACTCATAATCAACTCATCATTTTTCAAAACAAAAAACATTAATCTTCTAGGCTCAAAAAAATATTTGATAATTTTTATATTTATTTTGGGAATTTGCATGTATGCACAATCAATAATCATATAGACTGCAGACGTGCACAATTAGTAGTGATTGTACTCATCAGCAATTCATATGATTGCTGATTATGCTCATTAGCAATTATATAACTATTGATTGTGCTCATCAGCAATCAATATGACTATTGATTGTGCTCATCAACGGTTATACAAAAAAAACCAAAAAAAAAATCGTCGAATATTTTTTATAGCCTAGATATGTGTAGCATCCGAAACCTTGAGCTACCTAAATTCTTGAATATTTGCATTTTGGAGGAACTCATGACGTGTTCCATAGTGGTCATGATGTAAGAGTGACTACTGACTATTTGACCCGTATTTTCGAACCTCACGACGTGAGGTATAAGGTCTCATGACGTGAGCCAGGCCTAATAACCCAAAACCCTAATTTTCGAGTATTTAAAGGAATTAGAGATCTAGGGTTGCCCATCCTCAGCCTCTCTCACTCTCTAGCCCCCTGAAAACCCTAAATTCGACCTCCTTGAGATCTTTGGCCATTGTTGGTGATCTTGAAGAGCTTACTTGTAGGCTTTTGGTTCTTTGAAGTGGAAGAAGGCTCTTATGGTGCTTCATTTTGACAATCTAGCTTCTACCTTTTGGTATTGGTGAGCTTTTCGGCATTTGTGTGGAGTAGCACTGGTGTAGCTGACCGTGCAAGCAGCGGTAGTTAATTATCGATCGAGAGGTTAGTTTCCTTCATTGTACTCGTAGGTTGAAGGCACCAAGGCTGCCCACTAGATTATGTTTATAGGATGATAATTGTCTTCGTGACAATTACATGGTATGTCTGTATATAATTGATGTCTCTATGACTTGTACTAATATGTATGCTTCCTAGTTATA
Organism: Lactuca serriola; assembly: GCF_051521515.1. Lineage (NCBI taxonomy): Eukaryota > Viridiplantae > Streptophyta > Magnoliopsida > Asterales > Asteraceae > Lactuca > Lactuca serriola. The sequence goes on from NC_136413.1 coordinate 11,936,783, forward strand.
GGGGTGAAATAAACCCAATACCGGTTGAAAGAGACCGAAGGGGTTGAAACATACCTAATACCGGTTGAAAGAGACCGAAGGATTGGAATATACCCAGTACCGGTTGAAAGAGACCAAAGGGGTTGAAATAGACCCAATAGCGGTTGAAAGAGACCGAAGGGGTTTAAATGTACTCATATATGTTTGACTGAATGTATGTATGGTATGGGGTATTTTGGGGGAGCTCACTAAGCTTTATACTTACCATTTTCATTTTATGTTTCAGGTACTTCCAACTCAAAAGGGAAAGGTCCAACTTGATCGCACCGCATCTGCCTATGTTTTCTGCACTATGTGATTTTGGGATTTGTACTATGATATTATGATATTATGATATACTCTTGATTGTTTTCATATAATCATCGTATGGTTGAAATGAATTTAAAAGCGAAAATTTTATTTAAATTTTTGGACATTACAATATGGCTTAAATGTACCATTTTGAAAAGATTAGTGTTTTTGGTTTTGAAAAATGATGAGTTGATTATGAGTTCTCAAGTTCTCACAAATTTTTTGGTTCTCAAAAAAACATGGCTCTCTCTCTCTCTCTCTCTCTCTCTCTCTCTATATATATATATATATATATATATATATATATATATATATATATATATATATATATATATATATATCAGTTCCAGTAGGTAGCAGTTCCGAAAAAATGAAAACCGGAGCTGCTTAAGGCGAATCTGTTTCTGGGATCGGCAGTTCCGAGGTCGTTCCGGTTTCGATGCTCATCCCTAGCAGCAGTCGTGGTACCAAAAGACAAGACATGGGCACAAGGAAGAAATAGTTAGTAGGATGTTATTAATTGTATTTCCTTGTTCATTTATATAGATAGATTTTTATTGTAAACTCGTGACTTATCTTGGGAGGTAAAATGTTTTAATTTTAGTAGAATTTTGCAACTATAAGAGAACTCTCTCAGATATTTCCATTAGATTAGATGTTAGAAAATTTGAATTGTTATAGTAGGAATATTCTTGGAAAACTTCAGTGTATTGAACATATGAAGGATTCCAGACAAAAAGCTGCGGTGAAGTACGGAGTTGAAGCCAATGAAAACTCAAAAATTTATTATGGTGCCAAACTACGATTACAGGTATAAAAACCGAAGTGTTGTGGGTTACGGCTCCTTCTACGGTTAAAGGGATATTTTTTGATTATTTTGCTGCGAGATTTAAAAAGGTAGAAGGTTTTCCAGTTATTCGACGTAGTTCTAATTTTCAGTTTCTTACACGAGAATAAGTATTGAGTTTTGAAATTGTGGTGTCTTGAACAGGAAGTTAAAGATATAGTTTGGGCTTCTGGCTCATATAATTCCCCGAGCCCCGATGGGTTTAGGTTTTGCTTTTTATAAATGTTATTGGGAGATTACTAAGCAACATGTGATGGATTTTGTTATAGAATTTTTTTAATTCTATAAAGATTCCCTAGTGATGTAACTCTTTGTTACGTTGTTGATCACAAAGGATCCTAGTCCATTAGTTGTGACTAAGTTTTGTCCTATTAGTCTTATATATTAGTGTTACGGGGGCTCAATAGAAAATCATTGCGAATTTTTTGGCACTTCGGATGTCAAAGGTGATGGATTCTTTAATTAGTTGTGAGCAATTAGCATTTGAAAGTACAATTTTCTAGATTTTGTACGCTGAGTAAAAAAAATATGATTGTTTGACTGTGGAACGGAAATTAGACTTGGTATTGGAGTAGATCTATTACAAGAGGAAGATTAACATGTCATTTCGATGATCTTGTTAGCATGTATGGAACTATTCAGAATACTTCTCAAAAGGATGTTTGGTCTTAAGAGATGGGAGGGCAAATGGAGTTTATGATTAAAGAAATTCGTTATGTTATTGATGATACTTGTCGGATGAATTGAAGTCTACTAGATGGAACAGTGTGTCCCTAGGAAGGTAAATATCTTCCTTTGGCATGCTTTAATTGATCATTTACCAACCCGATGGAACTCGAGTCGAATAGGAATTAATATAGTGTCTTTAGCATGTCGTGTTTGTATGAATCATGTGGAGTCGATTGATCACACTCTGAACAAATGTGATTTGGCAATGACTATATGCCAAATGGTTTTTCGTTGGGTGGATGTTGGTTGTCGTGTATGGATACTTTACATGATCTTTTTACTCGGCTTGAAGCTTTCTCAATTAATATGCATAAGAAAGAATCGTTAGATTTTGTTATTTGTACGACGTTATGGCTGATCTGAAGATATCGGAATGGTGTGCTGTTTGGAGATTCAATGTCCGTTAAAGCTTTACTTTTTTATAACATAGTTGATTTTTCTTATAATTGGTTTATGTACAGAAAAAATGAGATTAAAGCCAGTTGGGTTGAGTGGTTTCAAAACCTATTCTAGTTATACTATGTCTGTTAAACCTTTTCTAGCCTTTGTAATAAAATCTTGTTCTTTTGAAAAAGAAAATCAAATGATACATCTACTATAATAAATGAAGGTTTTTTTGCCACATGTCATCTTCTCATTCATTTAGACACATGGCATTTTCTAGAATTTTTAAATTTTTTATTTTCCATTTGTCATTTTATTATATTTTTCATTTTATTAAATTAAAATTCCACATTCAATATGTAAGATAATATATATGTAAAGTATTTATTAGAAATGGTTTATATATGTAATGTATTCAATACATTAAAGTCTCATTAATTTTAATAATTCAAAATTTTTCTTATTTTTCTTATAAATTCAAACTATTCAAATTATTAAAATTTCATATTAATTTTTTTAATTAAACCCATGTAATACATGGGTCTCACACCTAGTATCAATAAAATGAGTTTGAATATCCTATGTGTAGTTGCGCTAGGCATTTGAGATAAATATATTGATGGAGCAGTTTACTATATATTAAAAAAATACGTAAATATCTTCACTTTTTTGCAATCAACTTCTTAATATAAAATTACTATATTTAATAAGATGTTAAAACTATACGCCCTTTTAAAGCATTTTCAATTTCATTGGTATAATTGGCTATAAACACAATACAATTTAGAGTAATTTTTAATTAACATATGGGTAAAAGAAAATGTTGGAATATTCTTATATAAGGACTTTGTTGTCAAAAAGAGATCATGGTGAGACGTTCCAACATTGTGGAGAATATTTCTTTTACATGTCATTTATGCAATTTCACATTTGTTAACAAGTTAGTTTTTATCAAGTTTCTAAATGACGTAAAATATGACTTGACAGCAATATCAATGTTCAAGTTTTTTTGAGTCATGATAAGTTCTGTCGTTTGTAAAGCGTGACTTAAAACGACAATTTTATATATAATTAACAATTTTATATGTATTTTCTACTATTATTCATTTGTATAGACATGGCGGAGCCGTGTCGAGCTTTTTAGAACATTGGTTTTTATTAAATAAATTTTTTTTACAAGCTAAGTAATCATCTAACAACTAAATTTTGTAGGACTGTCAAATATATATCAACCAACCAATATATTACCAACTGAACAAAAAGGTTACCGATATGTTTGGTAGACAACATGTTTGATTGATAGTATTATACCAATTCAGTAAACTTTTATGTAATAATCGTATTATCTTTTAAATGCCAATGTTACAATTTAAATGCATGATATTAAGCATTAGGCATAGTAAATAGTTATTACCACAATAAATTTGAGTAAAAAGTTATTTCAAAATTTCTTACTAAAATTATTTAGTAACTAAAAAATAATTTTATTAATTTATATTACTTGGCAAGAAAATTGTCTCGTATCGTTGATGGTTTTTAATTATTACAACCGAACTTGTTGGTAGCCATACACATTGGTACCAAATATATTTGGTAGGTATTGGTACCAAAAATTATGTATCAACTATAATTGATACAATATACGGTTTGCATATAAAATAAATTGGTACTATACCATGTTTAGCCTAAAATTTTCAATTAATATAAAATAGCTAAAGAGCTTAAACAAATCTTGAAACAAGAAAAAATAAAAAAAATGAACAGCAAACATGACCATGATAAAGCTATGTTTGAATAGGACCCATGATAAGGTTATATCATGATAAGGCTAAATAGTTGAAAAATTAGTTGATACTTAAAAAGTTAGCTGATAAAAATAATATTTGGCAGAAACTAGGTAAAATATATAAAATGATTTAAAAAGACATTTAGAAGAGTATGTTTTTTATAATTAATTAGGGGTATATTTGAGATTTAAAAAAAAAATAAAAAACTATTTTTGTTTAAACTAACTTATAAGCTATTTTTTGACTTGCCAAACATAACAATATAAAAAAAAACTTGAAAAATAAACTAATTTTGACATGTCAAACATAACGTAACTCTGACAGTCCAAAATTGCAATAATTTGTCCAAATGAACATAAGAAGTTAGAAAACGATTCCTCGATGTTTTTATTAGGGGCAACAATTCTCAATCCAACCGTTAGCCCGACATGAACCAAACACAAAAATAAGCGGGTTTTGGTTGAGCTTTCTGACCTGCCAACCCACAAACCCGTTTATTTTATGGGTTGGTTTGGGTTAGCTATTTGGGTTCGCGGGTCAACCCACCAACCCAACTATATATAATACTATTTAAAAAACTAAAATTTTATTTATGAATCAATGGAATATTCGACACAATTACACTTTGATTGAATGTTTTCAATTTCATTTGAATGTTTATGAGTTTATGACTTTATGTTGGAAACCTGTTTTTTTTTCCAAATTGTTGTTTATTGAGTTATTATGTTAGATTCATATTTGGTTGTTCATTTCATTCTAACAAATGTAAAATGTTAATTATTAATTTAAAGACATATAATTCATATAAATTTAACATGTGAAAAGTTACCCGAAAATGACCCACTGACCCGCGAACTTATATACTTAAACGGGTTGTGGGTTGGGTCGGGTTGGTGTTTTCAATCTGCCAACCCAACAACTCATATATTATATGGGTTGGATTGGATCAATCTATTCTGACCCGTGACCCGACAACCCGAACCCAACTGTCAGACTTAATTTTTATATATATCTCATAATCATCACAACAGTATTACTATGAATTTTAGATATGCAACAATGATCAATATAACTTTTTTAGCTTATATATAAAACCAAAAATCATAACTTCATGCCACAAATTAAATTAAATATATACTCACCCTGTTCAAAGAGAATTCCACAAATTCACCAGACATGAGTGGCTTTTAATTAACAATCGGAATAATTAAAATACTCTTCAACAAGTTAAAATTGAAAAACTACGAACACGTTTCAATTTCACCAAAAGAGAAATAATATATTTTCTTGATATTTATTTGGTTTGGGATGATATTATTTTAGGAAAGCCAACTAACACAATAAATTGGATCTTAGTATGGTGGGGTAGAAGTTAAAGAAAGGGCAACTACTACCATAACTTAAAAGCAAAGAAGGGCATGTCTCCATGTGGGTCATGTAAGGGCAATATTGTAATTTAGATGCTCTTAAGGGTAAGGGTCATGTAATTTGGCCACTCATCAAAGGCATATTGGCACATGAAAGCAGAGCACCTTATCCAATTTGAACATTTGTTCACAAAGTTGACTGCTACCATACAAATATAATTGATAATTCTAATGTGATCCATAACATAACATATTGAGTGTTGATTACGCATATTATGATAACAAATCAAGAAAAAAAAATTGATGTTGAATCACGTAAGGAATCGAATTAGATTGGAAAACAGACAATTAAACAATCAAATCAAGTTGGGAATTGATCTTTATACAACTAACAACAACAAAATGATATAATTTGAGTAATTTTTCATGTAATTCGTGTTACAAACAGAAGGCAAAAAGGAGATTGTTTTTTCTCCCCTATTAAACTGCCTTAATCAAGAACAACTATGCAAATTTGCAATAAAGCAGAATTTTGGAAAAGAAACAGGAAGAAAACACAGCCCCGTTTTTCCTTTTTGCCAATTCAAATGATCATATTTTGATGCAATCGAATCGAATTATGTTCTTTGCTTTTTCTTTATACCAATTTCTCTTTAGGCCTTTTTGAGAATTGTAAACTAATTGAAAATTTTAAAGGCATATCAGATGAAGAACAAGAGAACAGAGAAGTCGCACCAGTGTTATCTTTTTGGTTGTCAATGAGCTGTAACTTTCGATCTCTTCTTTGCTTCACTGTAAAGAACCACTCCCATTATTGTCACGGCGAACCCTGAAATTCCCATAACATTCACCGGATTCTTAAAAATTAAAACTGACACCACCGCCGCTACTGCCGCCTTGGCGTTTCCGAGCACCTGCAAAGTCAGGGCACTCGTGTGTTTTGTGACCAGAAAGTTCGTCAAGTTCACCAGATACGCCACCGTAGCATTTCCGATCAACAAAAACACCATAAACGAATCGTTTCTCGCTTTATCAATTGTCTTTGAGAACACGTTTCCTTCTATGTACAAAGTGAGAGGTAATAATATCATGGCTGCCATTGGCGCCATATACAATAATAGGTTCATCGAATGGAGTTTCTCCGAATCTGAAGTCAACAATAACCCTTGCACCACCGATTTCAACGCTCTGCCGGCGGTCGATCCCACACACATCAAAAAACCAAACAAATGAAACAAAGGCTCGCTATTACTCGCCAAAACTATACCGAAAACGACAGGCATTAACGCTAAGTAAACTTCAGCAGATTCCTTCTTACAAGTAATCAGGAAAGCGAAGATAGCTGTGAAAAAAGGCGTAGTTGCGCCAATAGCTTGATTAAACGAAACAGGTAGATATCTCAATGACGTATTTCCACAAACAACCGAAAAGCAAAAAATAGCAGATAAGGCGAAGATCTTCAGAAATTGTTTTCGCGATAAAATCTGTTGGAACGGCACGACTTGAAACCAACGAATTGCGATGAGACTGTAGAAAGTACATGAGATCATATGAAGCATTGTGAGGAAGATCGGATATTTAAAACCGTAGAAGCTCAGGAGGTACTTATTGAGAAGGAGAACGCCGATGTTGGAGAGGTACCATGACGCGATAATGAGTGCAGTGAGGATAGTCGGAGATACGAATGATGTGGCAGAGAAGGAGGCGAAGATGTTGTTCGTGGTGCCGTATCTAACTTCTCCGGTCGGTGTGGAGGGGATGTCCACGGAGGTTTCGAACCTAGGGTTGCTGCTCCGGCGAGTTGTCCATGACTGTGCCTCCACCATTTGGGGGCAATATTGTAATTTACACACAGCGAAACGTGTTTTTGTGTGAGAGAGAGAAAGGGACACTGCGTGTGACTCCGACTTTGGATTGGATCCAGGAAATTTGAGAGTGTGAGTGAAGATGACTATGATAAGACGAATGAAAGTTTCAAAAAAGTCCCCTAATCTTTAGACTTGTTTTATTTTACATCCTTCATTTCGAATTTGTATCAAGTGTATCTTGCTTTTACAACACAACTTCTTTATAAAGTATTACATTAAATTTATCATATATAATTATTTTCCCACCAAATGATATTATAGTTATACATAACCATAAGATACCCATTTGATTTCATAAATATCATATCGCATTTCATATTGTTTGTTAATTAGTTATCCTATCTATGAATATTTTGGACTTGTATGTCAACAGATTAAGAAAGTTTCTAGCAATTTTATAAAAAAGTTCAATTTAAAACAAAAAAAAAAGTTTGAAAATACAAGTTTTTACCTTTTAGTTTAAACAAAATATTTTGAATCTAAAATCTACTAGAGATAGCGTTTTAGAAAACATATTGTGACTTTTTAATCAGTTTTCAAAATTGCTTTTAACAATATTAATATAATCTCTTTTAATTGTCATTTTATATAATTTTATACATTTTAAAAATGTTTAGTTATTTTTGTCAAATGCTAATATAATAATAAATAAAAGTTATAATTTGTTGTTTCCACTATCCATCTATAAATTATCAGCTTCCAACTAGTTTTATCAAATAAATTCTTTATAATTTTCATGTTTTTTATAGTTTAGATCCATCTTATAGTTAAATCTCAATTATTTATTAAAGTGGAGTAGGTTAGATTTATATGATCCTATGAGTATTGGTTAGGAGAGTATAAATAATATCAAAAATATTTATACAATATAATTTAATATTTTATAATATTTAAATAACTGTATTCATAAAATAGGTTTTGCCCATATAATGAGGGACTTATTATGGAGATTTATACTTGGATCTGATCGGACGGACAGAAATTAGGAGAGAGGATAAGAAGGAAATTGAGTCGTTAGATGAAGTGAAATAATTATTAGATCTAGAGAAAGTGTCGGTATTTGAAGAAATAAAACTGTGACTTATTCGGTCAGAGTGCAGGCTTTGACTATAGAATTATTTTTTTCTCAATTTTTCAATGTTGGTGAAAATTTCAAAACGTGATGTACGCACGTGTGAGTAAATTAATGACGTGCAATTTCACTAAAAGCAAATTAATTTTAACAATCGTTTTTGTTGCATAAAATGTTGATTATGCCAAAATTAATCAATTTAGACAATTTTTATATCCATCAAAGATGTCTAGTTTAGATTGGTATTTTTAATGTTGTTTCTTTTTATTTTCGATTCTTTTTAGTTGACACTTTCTAATATATTTGTGCCACCGTTCGACGGAAAAGTAAAATAAAAAAGATAACATTTAATTGTTGTGTTATTAGGGATAACTGTTGATATAGAAGTCTAAACAAACTCACCTAGTTTATTGTAGTTTGTAAATATACATTCAGAAGTAGAATGCAAGTAACGAAAAATATCTAAATAATCAAACTGCTGAAGTAATGTTGACATGTGAAGAAGGTGCGCTAGCTAGAGAAAAATTGAAGTTAAAAAATGTAGATACTTTTGTTGGGCTTGCATTTTCAGTCTTTAAGAGTGCCATGGTGAAAGTCTTTGTTAGGTCCGGCAATTGGTTGAGTTTGGGTTGACGGGTCACGTGTTGATGGGTCAGAATATATTGATCCAACCCAACATATATAATATATGAGTTGGCAGGTCAATGTTGATTGGTTGGAAACATCAATCCAATTCAATCCATATAACCCGTTTAAGTATATGAGTTCGTAGGTTATCGGTCGATTTCAAGTCAAAGAGTCGACAAATCATTTTTAGATAACTTTTTACATTTTAAATTTATATAAATTATACACGTCTCTTAATTAGTTAATAATTAGCATTTTACGTTGACTTGAATGAAACGAACAACTAGATATACGCCTCTCACATCTGGAACTCTTGGTCAAGAATTGGATTTGGAGTTAGGAGTGTTAAGACTTAGTCACTTAGGGCACACCGTATATTGACTATATTCCATTAATTCATAAATAAAGTTTTAATTTTTTTAAATATAATATATACAGTCGGGTTCGCGGGTTGACACGTAAACCCAAACATTTAACCCAACCCAACCCATGAAATAAACGGGTTGGCGGGTTGACGTGTTAACATGTCAGAAATCTCAACTCAAACTCGTTTATTTTTGTGTCAAGTTCGTGTTGGGTTACGCGTTGGGTCAAGAGTTATCACTCTTAGTCTTTGCAAGCATTTAATTTCCATAAGGTGTTTTTGTGTGATCAAATCCTCCATTTCCATGAATATTTTTATATAAATTGGCATTGGAAGTAGGGGTGTTCAAAAATATCCGCATCCGAAAATCCGAAAATCCGATCCGAAATTATCCGAAATTTCGGATATCCGGATTTTCGGATATCCGAATTTCGGATATACGATTTTTCGGATTCGGATACGGATAGTGAATTTATAAAGTTTCGGATATTTCGGATATCCGATATCCGAAAAAAATAAATTTTTTTTTTAATATTTTAAAATGAGAAATTAGAAACATTGATATGCTTAATGGACTAATGTTCCCCACTATTTTCAATTTTTTCGTGACCATTCTTTCCAAACTTTTATTGCAAACCTTTCCATTTACAATCGTTATATATTTGTTTGTTATAATCCTGGTTCGTTGGCTTATAATAAAAAAACTATTAAGTAAATGCTACATATATTTATTTGTTGATATCGATATCAATCTATGTCGCAAGATTTAACATAGTTGCTATTATTAATTTTAAGAGTTGCGGTGATTTTACGGATCAGATGTTCAGATGTGGATATTTATTTAAAATTAATAAAATTCGGATATCCAGTTTAATATCTGAATCCATATCCGAAATTTCGGATATTCGAAATTTCGGATACAGATTCGGATATCAAAAATCAACTATCCGAATTTTCGGATATCCGAAATTCGGATATTCGAATTTTCAGATATCCGGTTTTGAACACCCCTAATTGGAAGAATTTGGAATGGGACTCAACAGACAAGGGGAAAACATAACTACATAAGTTTTGAATGGAACATAATCTTCATCGGATAACCTATGGATCATATCAATCAACAAACTCAAATGTGATAGTTTCTGAAGGGCTACTTTGATGGTCTTCATCAAGTTCTTCGTTTGGATGATCTTGAAGAATATGTATTACTTTCACACCCAAGTGCTCCTATTTCTTTTTTACAATATTCGGCGAATCCAAAGATAATATTGAGTAATATGAATATGCATTGCTTTCACACCTAACTGCTCCTTCTTCCTCTTTGATTTCCTTACTTGTTTTTATTAGCAGGTGTGGAGTATCAGCAATCTTCGGCGAAAGAAGATGTGGAGTGATAATTTCTTTGAACGTAGATTTTTTTAGACGGTGGCAGTGGATCTTGTATCAAACTCGGGTTCAGGTGTCGAGCATCACAAGGAGCGGATGAGGGAGTTTGTATCAGCTGAGATTACGCGCAAAATCTTGTGATCTTTGGTACGGTCAAGGAGGGCATAACGGAGATTTTGGATGAGAGGCTGGGAGCCTTCCGCACTGAGATGATGGCCATGATGGGAGCGCGTACATTGATATTTCGAGAGTTCTGAGCTTGTGGAGCTCCAGATTATCATGGGGCTAGGGACCCCATTTCTAGCAGCAGGTGGTTGGCTGATGTCGCCAACACCTTTCATTCTAGCCGGTGTCCCGAGGGGGACAAGGTCTTACTAGCCTCCTGTCTTTTGAAGGACAAAGCGTGTGATTGGTGGGAAGAGGTTGGACATGCTATGAGGGATGATGCCATGTGGGACCCGATGAATTGGAGTGATTTCTCAGTCAGGTTCAAGGTCGAGTTTGCACCAGTAATTGACGTGCAGCAGTTAGCACGAGAGTTCCAAGACTTGCGGCAGACTACAGAGACAGTGGCAGAGATCACCGCCAAGTTCCGAGAGAGAGCCCTTCTAGTTCCGCGGTATGTGGCGGACAAGGATATGAATAAGGCTCGGTACCACAAGATGTTGAGGAACGATATCAGTTAGTTTGAGAGTAGGTCGAGCTGTAAGACGTTAGAGGATATGATCGCTCGAGCTAGAGAGAGAGAGAGAGAGAGAGAGAGATTGATCTAGAGACAGAAAAGAAGAGGAAGTCGGGAGAGGTTCAGGTATATATGGGATCGGGCAAGAGGCCCAACGAGTTAGTGTGCCGGTTAACCACACACGCTCCACTAACCGACTTAAACAAAGTGCAAAGTGTAATTTCATGGATTAGCACCTTATTCACTTTTTCCTAAGTAACTAAGATTGGGTATTTATAAAAGGTTTAGTTACTTAGTATTTATCATTAATACTTTTAATGAAGGGAGAATTATAGTCTTTGTCCTACCCGTTCGGCTAACGACCCTCCACCGGTCAAGGAAGCGGTGGGTGAGAGTGGACACCCATTAAACTGCCATTTTATAGGCAGTAACCTTATACCCCCCTTATAGATCGGCTTCGTGAATGAGGCATACTAACGGTAAGACTGACTTTGTTCTTATACATATATATAAGTATTAACTATTAATATTATAATAGTATAAGGGTGTATTTTAAACATTTAAAATACTTGGTGGTTTAATCTATTAATTAAAGTATACTCTTAATTTAATTAAACTTAAACCATGTCTTTATGGAATTATTAACTCTTTTAATTAGACACTTTAATTAATTTAATGAAGTCCATAAAGTTTGAACTTTAACTTTTAAAATTCTTGGTTTTGGAATTAAAGTGTATATGGGGTTTGACTTTACAAATTCCAAAACTTAAGGACAAGTTTTGAACAATTCAAAAAACTTATGGTTTCCATAACTTATGAATTTTAAAGTGGTTTTTAATGGAAAAAAACCCTTCAAGTTCCATAGCTTGTAGACAAGTTATGGAAGATTTAAAAGCATTAAAAAAATGTGACTCTTCATTTTTTTCATAACTTATGGAAATTGTATGAGTTTTTAAATTCATAAATGTGACTTTTCATGTAACTTGATGACAAGTTACAAAAACACATATTATGAACAACTTCAAGATTAATTTGGATTGAAAACAACTATCTCATAATTTTTCCTATTAATCTAAACAAACTCATAAACATTAACATTCATAATCAACATTTTTCAAGCATCATATAAACATGTATAAAACTTGAAACTTTGATTATTATCCTTTATTTGGATGAGAATAAACATTACCATAGTATCAAAAAACAAATTTTATGAACAAAAACACTTTGCGGTAATGATTCTAATCCAAAACAGGCCAAAAAACTCGAAGATAAGCTGTTAGGGGGTCCAACTCGTCGAGTTCATGAACCAACTCGACGAGTTGGATGAATTTGTTCATGGACTCATCGAGTCTGCTGTCCCGAAAGCAAAAAATTTGATTTTTTCCAACAACTTACATTAAGTATAATTGAAAACAACCCATGGCTGTGATACCACTGTTAGGTTTTGGTATACTACAACATCCTATAGTGCACATACAACCCTAAATACCTTGGATCTATATTTTCACTAATTATACATGCAAATGGTTTCCAAGGTATTAATCTTACAACTAGCATGCATTTAACATAAAAATATAATATACTAGTTAGCATGACATACCTTTTGATGGAGCTTGAATTCTTGGTGTATTTGGTCTTAAAGAGCTTAGCCCCAATAGTGTGGAAGCCTCAAATGGAATCACAACACACCATGGACAAAGGATGAACTTGAGAGAGAATTCCATGCACACAAAAAACACCATGAACTCTAAAAAGATACAAGTGGCAATTTTGGGCAATGAAGTATCTATTTATATGTGGGATTTCTAGGGTCATGGATATAACTCAAATCCATACCCACGGGTTTTATGATCCATGGTTCATGTGGCCCAACTCTTTATGTATCCATACATAAACTTGTTCCAACATGGATCATAAGCCCAACACATATAAATATAACTAATTATCATAATTAGTCCCCATAGATTTAATTAGTCTCTTTCGACCACTAAATTAATTCCAAATTAATTCTTGATCAATACTAATCAAAACATATGATTTCATATTAATATATTATTACTTATAATATATTAATAAACCATAAATAACCTTCTCTCAAAAGTCCATCCTAACAAATTGTCTTGATGATATGCAACCCAAATGGACCATGCTACTCTCGGGTCGAATACATACTAATAATAGTTATGAGCTTAGACACCTAATCCAACAGGAACTGGATGAGTTCATGAAAGAACTCGACGAGTAGGATCGAGATTTCCAGAGTTTCATGGATCAAGTAACTCGACGAGTTCATGGACCAACTCAGCAAGTTGAGTCAACCAGGATGTTGACTTTGACTAGGATGTTGACTTTGACTTTGACCTTTGACCAAAGTTGACCCTTAAAGGGGTTATGAGTATGAAAGAGTAAGTAAAAGGGATTTTATGTGTAGGAGTTTGAGGAAGATTTGATCCCGGAGTCGAGGACAGTTTAGCTACTTCACGACATTGAGGTAAGTTACCTTCCAATAGAAGTGGGTCGAAGGCACCAATGCCAACCCACTAGTAAGAGCTATAGTAAAGATGATTTTCTTTGTGATAATTATATGGAATGTCACTATCTGTTATGCTTTATGTGCTAGTATGCTATGATGTTATGTGATAGTGGTAGGAGGGGTACGATAGACCCCAGTACCAGTCCATAGGGACGAAGGGGTATGCCAACACCCGAATAAGCTAGGTAGTATATGACTTATATGTTTATGCACTAGGAAGTTATGTGGTAGAAGTAGGGGTGAAATAGTCTCTGGTACCGGTTGAAAAGACCGAAGGGGTAGGCCAACACCTTGATATGCTAGGCGAGGTACCGATCGAAAGGACCGAAGGGGTAGGCCAGCACCCTGATATGTTAGGCGAGGTATCGGTCGACAGGATCGAAGGGGTAGGCCAGCACCCTGATATGCTAGGAAGTTACCTGTTGACAGAGACCGAAGGGATAGTCTAGTACGCATATATGTTAGACAGTATGTATATTGTGTGGTATGTGGTATGATGGGGGAACTCACTAAGCTTTGTGCTTACGGTTTTCAGTCTTTGTTTCAAGTCCTTCTTCTTTGAAGGGAAAGGAGCCGACACGGTAGCAACGCATTACACGCACGATTTTCTGCATATGAGATTCTTGGGATTTGTACTCTGACATTGTTACTATCTTATGACATGCTTTTGAGACATATGATCTATGGTTTTTATGAAATGAAATAAATTGATGATGTTTTCTATAAATTGTTTTATGAATCGTTATATCAAAAATTTAATTTTCGGTCTAGAATAGGATAAAAACCCTTCCAAGGGCCACAATAAGACCGAAAAGACCATGGGGAAATGCTTAGGACCGAAATCTCATAAGGAACAAGGTAATTTTGGTTTGTCTTAACCAAAATCACCAATTGGATCCTCCATAAGGTGATTTCGGTGAAAAATAAGGGAAGATGTTGACTTTATGACATGATATCTCACCCATTTCCAATAAGAAGTATTACATAATAGTATCCTGCGCAATTACCCATCAAATATCCATGTATTAACCCACAGTTAACCAAGTAAACATCATATCATTCCTATCCTTATCATAAGGCCGAAATCACTTTCCATCAACACCACCATTTCAATTTCATCTTCTGTAAACCTCATTTCCTCTCAAATAACCAAGTGCAAGCTTCTAAGTTCCAAAAATCTTCAAGCATTGTTCTTAGATTTTGGTAAGTAGTTTCGATATTACCTAGCATTCTATACATTTTTATGTTAGTTTCATCCTATTTACACACAATATTATGTGTTAAACCCTTAGGATAATATCACCCCCAAGGAAGTTCATCAACTCCATTCAAGAGTTTAGGCTTGAAATCTTCACTTCATCACTTCAAACAACCCACAAATCCATTCAAGGTGAGTTCATAACCCCCACATTTTTAAGCTTTTTCATGTTTTAGGAGGGGAATACAAGTCAAAATTTGTTTATCTAACAAATATTTGCATGTTCCATCTTCATGTTAAAGTATAATCCTTTATTTGCATAAGATGTGATTACTACTAGTTTTGTACAAATATTTGTGTTATATTAGTTTCAAGTGTAAAACTAACAAAAAAAACTAGATCTATGTTATATAAATCAAGAGAAAAAGCTATGATTCACAAAACTACAAAGTTTTTGGAAGCTTTTATCAAAAATAGAGTTTTCCAACAAAAAGGAGTACATTATATTCATTCCACTATTTTGTGGGGTTTAACCCATAATATGAGGTTTGATCTTACAAATGAAACTAGACAACATGATTACTATCTATTTATATAGAGGATTATATAAATGTTCTAGACAAACAAACAGGATAAACTATAATTTGTATAGTTTGGAAGTCACAAAACTACATTATCTTTTTAGAAGGGACAAATAATTGTTTAAAGGTATAATTATTTCATTTACAAGAAAAAGGGGGTTTCATTTCACGTAAATCGATTGATATTGGTAGTGAGACGTTAGGCTTCACCGTACCCACCAGAGTACACATACTAAGACCTACATTATAACCATGGTGTCTTGTAGGGAGAGTGTGACACTTGTGTATAACTCTATACACGTTTGAAAACCCCATACCTAACTTGTTAGCTACAGTTAGACCGGCAGGTCTGGGGTAAAAAAATGTCGTAAACAGTTCGGACGTCCGAAGCGCGTCGTTCAGGCAACTAGTCACATTAATATGGTTATAATAACTCACATAGAGTATCAACATAAATTGATTTATGGGTCAGCATATCTTCAATAGTTTTATTTACTTAAAACTATGTTACACATTTTTTTAGTATAATACAGTTTATACATAAGGAAACATGCTTTCAAATGGTTTTATATACGAATAAAGATGCATATTACTACTATCATGTACAAAAATACTTATACACTTTTGGTCTTAGGTTTTTAAGACTACAACTCATTTACAAATAAAATATTGGATTTTATGGGAGCATACATTATCATTTTACAAGAAACAGTTACAAACTCCTTTGCATACAAAAACGCTCATGAACTCACCAACTTAATTGTTGACACTTTTCAAAATCACTTGTATTATTAGGAAACCAGTAAACAGGTAACCACAGATGTTTTTTTGGTGGATGGGACGCCGTCACATCTCGTTATTCATTTTTGTCATACACTTTTGATATCATGTAAGCAATACTTTTGTGAACAAAATGTAAACTTATTTAATATTCAACGTAATGGTTGTGATGCTTTGTTTCATTTATATCCAGTTGCTAAGATATTGTACATGAGAAAGAGGAAGGCGGAGGCTAGGCAATATACTGGCGTTTCGGGGAAAAAACCAAAGGGATCCGACTCTAGGTCGAAGGGCTAGTAGGACCGGAGCCGTTGTGGGAAATGCGGCAAGACGCATGAGGGAGTTTGTCAATTAGGGTCATCGGGCTGCTATTAGTGCGGCAAGCTTGGGCACTTTGGCAGGGATTGTATTGCCCCTACTCCTACCTTAAAGACATCAGACCTAATTTGCTTTCATTGCAATTAGAAGGGCCATAGAAAGGCCAACTGCCCGAGATTGACATCAGGAGCACCAATGGCGGCGCCAGCTCCAGCGACCCTGTGGATCACGGATGACCGACAGGGCAAGATGGATGCTCCGGTAGTGAGGAGTCGAGCCTTCTAGCTGACCGCCAAGGAGGCGCGTGGTATACCGGATGTGGTGACGGGTATGTTTTCTTCTCCCTAACTCTTATTACATGTCAGCTATGTTATTTATGTGCTATGTTTGTGTGTTTTGTTTAGGATCGTTCCATGTAAACGAAATCCTAGTACATGTGTTATTTGACTCGGGGGCTACCCGGTCATTTGTCTATCTTGCTCTTAGTAAGAGGTTTTATGGGTCTTTGGGCATGTTGGATTGCCCTTTAAAGGTCAAGATTATTGACAATCGATCTGTCTGGGCATCAGAGGTTTTCAGAGATTGCGTTTTGAGGTTGTATGGCGAGCGTTACCTTGTGGATTTGGTTCCCATTCTGTTGCGTGGGAACAAGGTTATCATTGGCATGGATTGGCTAAGCCCTAATAGGGCAGTGATCGACTTTGTGTAGCAGTTGGTACGTGTCAGGACCCTAAATGAGGGAGAGCTGGTGATTTAGGGTGAGAGGCTACAGTGTGGACCAGGTTTGTGTTCGGCAGCGAGGGTTAGGCGTTACCTTCAGCAGGGTTGCGCAGGGTATGTCTCCTACGTTATGGATACCAGGGAGGTGGGTAAGGCGATTATGAGTGATGTACTAGTGGTGCGAGAGTACCCAGACATATTTCCAGAGGAGCTTCTTGGGATACCTCCAGAGATACAGGTAGAGTTCAGGATCGACTTAGTCCCTGGTGCGGCTCCGATAGCCAAGGAACCATATCGGTTGGCTCCTCCCGAGATGCAAGATTTGTCTACACATTGCAAGAGATGTTAGACAAGGGATTCATTAGACCGACCAGTTCACTCTGGGGAGCCACGATCCTATTTTTTGAAGAAGAAGGATGGGTCACATCGGATGAGTGTAGACTATCGGGAGCTGAACAAGATAATTGTGAAGAACCATTACCCACTCTCGATGATTGATGATCTATTCGACCAACTACAAGGGGCATCTTGGTTTTCAAAGATAGATTTGTGTTTAGGCTACAACCAGATGCGATTTAGAGATGAGGATGTATAGAAGACTGCTTTCTGGACTCTCTATGGCCACTACGAGTTCGTGGTGATGTCATTTGGGTTCACCAATGCTCTGCCGTGTTCATGAACCGCATATGCGGACTAATGTTGGATCAATCTATGATCGTATTTATTGATGACATCTTGGTTTACTCAAAGATGCAGGAGTATCATGAGGAGTACTTGTGGGAGGTGTTGGATACCTTGAGGAGGTGTTGGGGCACCTTGTCAACCAGAACGGTATTTTGGTTGACCCGGCCAAAGTGGAGGCAGTGATGAGAATGGAGGTTCCAAAGTATCCATATGAGATTCAAATTTTCCTTGGGTTACCAGGATATTACCGGAGATTCATTCAGGATTTCTCCAAGATAGCAGTGCCCTTGACCCGACTGATAAAAAAGGCCGATGTATTTCGTTGGGGGCTTGAGCAGTAGGCGGCGTTCGAGACATTGAGGCAGAGGTTGTACGCGTCATTGATCTTATCCCTGCTAGAGGGCGTGGAGGATTTTGTAGTATACTATGATACATCCATCTCGGGTTTTGGCACAGTATTGATGCAGAGAGGGCACGTTATCGCCTACGCCTCGAGGCAGTTGAAGCCTCACGAGGCGAACTACCCGACGCACGATCTGGAGTTGGGGGCGGTTATTTTTGCCCTCAAGATTTGGAGACACTACCTTTATTGGGTCCGATGTACTATTTACACGGGCCACAAGAGCTTGGGTACCTTATGGATTAGCCTTCAGGCAACGCCGGTGGTTATATGTGGTGAAGGACTACGACTGCGAGATCCTCTACCACCCGGGGAAGGCTAACGTTATGGCCGATGCGCTTAGCCACAAGGCAGTCCTGATAAGAGACATTTGCTTGAGGCCCACAAGTCCTCTACCAACCGGGGAAGGCTAACGAAAGATTCTGATGGATGAGGCCCACAAGTCCAGATTTCCATCCATCTCGGGCGACGAAGATGTACAGAGATCTTCGCTCTGATTACTGGTGGCCCTGCATGAAGCGGGATGTAGCCTGGTACGTCGAGAGATGCTTGACCTACAGGAAGGTCAAGGCAGAGCACCAGAGGCCTCATGGAAAGACGCAACCATTGAATATACCTGTGTGGAAGTGGGAGGATATTACTATGGATTTCATCACGAAACTTCCTAGGACCGCACGGAGAGTGGATTCAATTTGGGCTATTGTGGATCGGTTGACCAAGAGTGCCAATTTCATTCCGATCTAGGAGAGCATTTTGGATGAGAAGTTAGCTGAAATCTACATCTGAGAGGTAGTAGCTCGACACAGAGTGCCAATTTCTATGATTTCTGACAGAGAGTACGGTTCAGTTCCAGATTCTGGAAGAAGTTTCACGACGAGTTAGGTACTCATCTGCACTTTAGCACGAATTTTCACCCATAGACAAATAGTCAGAGTGAGCATACCATCATGACTCTAAAGGATATGATGTGGGCATGCATCCTGGACTTTGGTGGTAGCTGGGATACCTACCTTCCCTTGGCAGATTTTTCCTACAATAATAGCTACCACAAGAGTATCGATCGTCCTACCTTCGAGATGTTATATGGGAGGAAGTTCAGAAGCCTGATATGTTGGGGTGAGGTTGGACAGAGGGTCATGGGGAGTACCAAAGTGGTACTTAAGACGAAGGATAGGATACAACATGTCCGAAGCAGGCTTCAGGCTGCTCAGAGTCGGCAGAAGAGCTACGCCGACAGACGCCGATCAGACCTGGAGTTCCAGGTCGAGATATGGTTCTCCTAACGTTCTCACCTTGGAAAGGTTTCATCCGGTTCAAGAAGCGGGGAAAGTTGGGCCCCAGGTACATTGGTTCTTTCAGGGCGGTAACCCGGCTGGGCAAGGTGGCGTATAGGCTGGATATGTCAGCCGGGCTTATTCAGATCCACATTACCTTTCATGTCTCCTAGTTGCGGAAGTGCCTGGTATATGACTCTGTTGTGGTACCTCTAGAAGAGATTCATGTGGACAATAGTCTGAACTACATCGAGCTGCCGGTAGCCATCCTCGACAGGAAGACTACGGATCTCAGGAACAAAAAGGTCGAGTTAGTGAAATTGCAATGGCAGCACCGCAAAGGCTCAGAATGCACTTAGGAGCCGAAGGACGAAATATGGGATCACTACCCAGAGCTATTCCCAGATGCAGCAGACTTCAAGGATGAAGTCTAAAATAAGCAGGGGAGATTTATAACGCCCTAATCCTGGTATGTATTTTAGGCCAAATTATTCATTTTTGCAAAGGGACTCGACGAGTTAGAGGCCCCAAGCTCGTCGCGTAGAAACGGATCTTGGATGTGGGACTTGAAGTGTACTCGATGAGTTGAGAAGTCTCAACTCGATGAGTAGGGCTGCCATAGTGAAACCCTAATTTTCAGGGTTTGCACCCTATTTAAGGACCTTAACACTTTATTATGGCCTCCCTCATCGCCTCCCTCAGTCCAGCAAAACCCTAATTCATGATCTTGAGCCTTTTGAGTGTGTGTGAGTGAAAAGAGAGTGATTCCTTGGTATTTCCTAGAAGGGGTGGAAGTTAGAAGTGCTTGGTTGAAGGAAGAAGCTTTGGATCCAGAGAGTTCTTTGTCAAAGCAGCCTTATTGAGGTATAAAGTCTATACCTTGACTACTTATTTACTAGATCTCTTCATGGAGTAGTTTAGGGCCTTAAGGAGCCTATTTTGGAACCATTCATGGATGCAAGCATGTTTTGGAGTCATGACTTTAGATCTAGAGCCTTTGAGGGACTCCATGGCATAAAGGTGCCAACTTTATGCCCATGGGAGTCCCATGCAACTTGTGAACCACTTTTAGGGGCTTTTGAGCTAAATAACCCATGGATAGACATAAAGTTAGTAACTTTACATGATATATCGACTCTAGGGGACCAGATCTATGGTTTGGAAGCATTGAAACCGACTAGAAAAGACTGTATGGATTTAGACTACGGGGGACTCAACAAGTTGTTCATACAACTCGACGAGTTGGGTTGTGATTCCCCAACCTTTTTCTGTTACTGGCCAAACTCGTCGAGTCTAGGAGATGACTCAGCGAGTTAGACTTGGTTTTGGGTTTGAAGATTAAAGAACTCGATATGTTCATGGAGGAACTTAGCGATTTGTGAGCAAAATTTCCCGACTCTTTATGAAGGAGAACTCGATGAGCTCATGAAAGAGCTCGGCAAGTAGGATCGAGATTTCAGGGTTTTATGGATCATGGAACTCGACGAGTTCATGAAAGAACTCGACGAGTAGGATCGAGATTTGCAGAGTTTCATGGATGAAGGAACTCGACGAGTTGATGGACCAACTTGCCAAGTTGAGTCAACCAGTATGTTCACTTTGACTTTGACCGTTGAGAAGAGTTGACCCTTAAAGGGGGTATGAGTATGAAAGAGTAATTAAAAGGGATTTTATGTGTAGGACTTTCAGGAAGAGTTGATCCTAGAGCCGAGGACAGTTTAGCTACTTCACGACTTTGAGGTGAGTTACCTTCCAGTAGAAGTGGGTCGAAGGCACCAATGTCAGCCCACTAGTAAGATCTATAGTAAAGATGATTGTCTTTGTGATAACTATTTGGTATGTCACTATCTGTTATGCTTTATGTGCTAGTATGCGATGATGTTATGTGATAGTTGTAGGAGGGGTAGGATAGACCCCAGTACTGGTCTATATGGCTGAAGGGGTATGCCAGCATCCAAATAAGCTAGTCAGTATATGATGTATAGGTTTATGCACTAGGATACTATGTGGTAGAAGTAGGGGTGAAATTGTCCCCGATACCGATCGAAAGGATCGAAGGGGTAGGCCAGCACCTTGATATGCTAGGCAAGGTACCCGTCGAAAGGACCAAAGGGGTAGGCCGCATCTTGATATGCTAGGCGAGGTACCGATCGACAAGACCGAAGGGGTAGGCCAGCACACTGATATGCTAGGCAGCTACCGGATGAAAGAGACCGAAGGGGTAGTTCAGTACCTATATATGTTAGACAGTATGTATATTGTGTGGTATGTGGTATGATGGGGGAACTCACTAAGCTTTGTGCTTACGGTTTTCAGTTTTTTTCAGGTCCTTCTTCTTCGAAGGGAAAGGAGCCAGCACGGTAGCAGCGTATCACACACATGATTTTCCGCATATGAGATTCTTGGTGTTTGTACTCTGGCATTGTTACCATCTTATGACATGCTTTTGAGACATATGATCTATGGTTTTTATGAAATGAAATAACTTGATGATGTTTTCTATAAATTGTTTTATGAATCATTATATAAAAAATGAAATTTTCGGTCTAGAATTTTGGGATTTTTCAGTTACGTATCGGAATCATCAACAAAACAGGTCTTGTATAATGACTCCACACGTTATCTTTTCATCCTAGTTAATAACCGTAAATCTTATACTCTTTCAAATGAGTATCTAACTCTTGGACTTCTTGACTATTAGCGGTGCTCAATCTTGCACCCGTTCTTCATACTATGTTAGACTTTCAATTTTAACCACCGAGCTACAATCTCGAACGTTATTGGAGTCTCATGCTCCTTTTTAAATAGACTTTACTTCGATTATCATAACATACCGATGGGTCATGTTCTAATGACCTCTCATCGTGTGATGCAATGCTTAGACTCGGGTCTTTTGAGTCAGATTCTAGAATGGAATATACCTTCCTTCATGTTCTAATGTGATGTAATCACATTCTAGCATGTAGCACTTCTAGATACAAGCTTCTTACTTTAACAACAATCACAATACTTTGATTGACCGCTTTGATTATATTTCACTTCAATCTCCTAGCTTAAGTCAGATGTTACATCGAACTTGGTTCTCTAAACCACGTAATATACTCATCTTAGTCGAACTCGATTTGATATGACCACTAGGGTCGGAATAACAATCATCATCTTAGTCGTTACCAAAACGATGGTAACGACAGACATGAACAAAAAAGAATCAATTACTAGCGCCTTTATAACCTTCTGACTTTCCTTGATCCAAGTGCAAGTCATGTGCATCCGGTAGTATAAGCCTCTACTACCTTTCACACCAACTCATACTTGTCCCAAGTATTGTCTTGCAATCCTCAAGTTCTTATTTCTTAAAATCACAAAATGATTTAAAACATACGAATGTGTCCAAGTAATCAGAAAATTTCTCTTGACTCTACTAGGACTTCTTCCATGTATATCTTCAACAAGAATTATGTTTCAACTCGGTTGGTGATGGAAACGCCAGATGATAGGACAACGTTAGGAATTACGCTAATCGTTCTTTTATCCCGACAATGAAATGTGTACATTCGGATGTACCGTACTCCTCTAGACGTACTGTTATTTTATCAGACGTATTTTAAAGGCAAGATATCGCTCCTATGATATCATCCGATATGTATCATTTACTATTGTAAGCCTTCTCGTTTCCTCTGTTTACTCAATTCACTATGAGTGTTCACCACGACATTATCGGGACGAGAATACTGATAAAGAAGGTTTAGACATGTAATCCTCCACATTACTCCGAAAAGTTACATGCCAGTTCTATTATAGTAATTAAACGTTTACAAATATGAACAAATAAAATTTTCAGATGTGGTCGACAATAGACCATGGATCCGATCAAATAATAGCATCATAAAGCATATAAGGCTATAACATAAATCATTTAGCACATAAAAGAAACTTAGGCATCTAATCCTAAAGTAAGCTAGTGCTTGTTTCAATTCAGGTGTACAACCTAAAATATAATAGACACACTCCTCATGATCATCGCTTAGCATTCTAAGTTTAAGTCTAGAAATAAATCCTTACTCTTAGTCTGCTTAACTAATGTTCTAATACCAACTGTGACATTCCTAAAATTCACGTTCATTTTAAAAAGTTTATTTATTCTTATTTAAAAATTAGATTATCCATTTCGAAGAATGATACTACGAAATTTGTTCCAAGAAAACATGATAAAGATATTATCAAAGAATTTCCAAAGAAACGTATTTTGTTTATATTAAAACATTGGGATGTCATCATCAATACAAAAACATAAGCATAAACAAACCTTACATTCATTTACACTAATGATTTACATCTCCTTTAATCTCCCAGTGTAATGTATCTTCATATCGACTTCTGTGATACAATTAAATTGAGTGGGTCAGGTTGGGAAACCTAGTGAGTACAAAGGGTTTTCAACCAACAATAATATAATTATTATGTTTAATCATCAAATAGTTAACCCAACTACCCATCCCCATTATCTTCTTTATTCTTAAGGATCTAACCTAAGAATCATCAATTCTTCATTCATTCATTCCTAAGGATTGTCCTAAGGAATAGGCACGAAGTCCATCGCTGCCAGGGTTTATCCAACAACCACTAAGTCCATAGTTGTCGATGTTATCTATTAGGCACTAAGCCCATAGCTGTCGATGTTATCTATTAGGCACTAAGTCCATAGCTGCCAGTGTTATCTATTAGGCACTAAGTCCATCGTTGCCAATGTTATATATTAGACAGTAAGTCCATAGCTGCCAATGTTATCTATTAGGCGTAGCTGCCATCATATTTAGAGTACATCTGGTGAACACATAGTTCAAAAACACATACAGGTTGCGAGCCTACTAGCATTCCACTAGACTATCTAGAATAGTTCGTGGTCGTCATCTATACTCTGCTAGATGACTGTATCATCGTTTAACTCAAGGCTTCTCATCATCTTTCACCTCTCAACATCTATATCATCTTTCATATACCCATCTTTACCCAATATATTTATAGGTATAAAAATACATATATACAGTTTAAATCAAGTAAAACATGTATAAATTGTTCATCCAGCATAAATATCAGAAACACAGATAATAAAAACATATAGCATGTATTAATATTAAATACTTCATATCTATAAAGTGACGACTCAAAATTCGGGCAACGCTTCGCTTCTAACAATCATCTTTTCCTTTGACGAAACGTAGTATCATTATTACTAAGTTTTAGTTTGTTATTTATTGCGACTAATTATTAGCCTAGATTCATCATTAACTCAAAGTCTACTTCAAGATCTATCAAGTAAGGAACAACCAAGCAGGATCATATCGGAGGTAGGGTCCGTTAGGTATACGAAGTATACTGTTTGGAAATCCCACTTTAAACACCTCAGTAAATCACAGCCTAGACATCATCCCCGTATGTAGATCGATCAGTATAACGACTTGGAATCACTGATAAATCTTTTTTTATAGGTTCATAATAACAATAATGAACTTAAACATAAGTTATACTTAAAGTAGGGTAAGCATAACTCACTTACAAGGGTGGTTTAGCGAGGAACCGAGCTCTATGCGAGCAGAACTTTTGAGCTGAAAGCTCTTCTTCTCGGAGCCTTTGTGGTGCTATAGGACATGCTACTAACACCTAGGAGGTACTAGGGAAAATCCTTGAGGGTTTCGGGAGTTTAGGAGAGAAATTGATGAGATTGGTGTGGAGAAATGAGGAAAAACGAGGTCTATTTATAGGCTGGCAGTACTCGCGTACATTGGGCGTACTCAGTATGCGGAGCATACCAAGAGCTACATGGGGCATACGCTGCTACGTGTTAAAATCGCATGTGAAGCCATGGGGAGGAAGGTGCAGTTGATATGGTGCCACGTATCACCTCTAGAACTTAATCCTAAAATTAATTATCTTCTGAATTTCGTAACTTTCACACATGAGCTCCATTTTTGACGTTATTTATGTCCATGCGTAGGTATCATTGTGATCTATAGCTTTCGTTTAGAAACCATCGACTATATTTGACTATATTATTAAAGTTATATTTTAACAGACTTGGAAACTTAAAGTCCGTTAAAATTTCATAAGTTTGTCATCCGACATCCGTTTTTGGCTGTCTTTATATTGTTAAGCTCCTATTAACGAGATTTTCAATCCTTTTTTAGGTTGTGTCAGCTAAAAATCGATAGATCTAAACTTCGATATTTGGGTTGTGTACTACTATGCTAAATCTTAGAAAAATCATAACTTCCTCAAACGAAATCAGATTTAGACGTTCTCTATATGCACGCTCTCGGTTTGACATATACTACGACCTTCATTTAGATCACTAAGTCTAAAAAGTATTTCATCAAAAAATCGCTTTTTACAATACGTAGAGCCGTGTCGGTTCTGTCGCAAAACTTCGAGGTGTCATAACTTCTTCATTATACGTCAGATTTCAGGGTTCTTTATATGTACGGAATCCTTGTGGCATATACTATAATTTGATTAAGACTATTTATTCTAAATATTCTTCTATCAAAAAGTCATTTTTAATGCTTATTGTCTCTAAATTGACTAGCTTGGATCTACGGGCGTTACAATGATCTCCCCCTTAGGATGATTACGTCTCGTAATCATCAAAAAACAGGTCTTGTGTAATAACTCCGCACGTTATATTTTTCATCCTACGTAACAACCATAACTCTTATGTTCTTTCAAATGAGTATCTAATTCTTGGACTTGTTGACAGCTGGCGGGGCTCAATCTTGCACCCGCTCATCATATTATGTTAGAATTTCAATTGTATCCTTTGAGTTACAATCTCGATCCTTATTGGAGACTCCTGCTTCTTTTGAAATAGACTTTACTTTGATTAACGTAACAACCCGATGGGTCATGTTCTAATGACCTCTCATCGTATGATGCAATGCTTGGACTCAAGTCTTTTTGAGTCAGATTCTAGAATGGAATATACCTTCCTTCATGTTCTAATGTGATACAATCACATTCTAGCATGTAGCACTTCTAGCTACAAGCTTCTTACTTTAACAGCGATCGCGATACTTCGATTGATCTCTTCGATTATCTTTCACTTCAATCTTCTGGCTTAAGTCAGGTGTTACATCGAACCACTAGGGTCGGAATAACAATCATCTTCTTAGTCATTGCCGAAACAATGATAACGATAGACACGAACAAAACATAATCAATTACTAGCGCCTTGGTAACCTTGTGACTTTCCTTAATCCAAGTGCGAGTCCCGTGCTTCCGGTAGTATAGGCCTCTACTACCTTTCATACATACTTATACTTGTCCCAAGTATTGTCTCGCAGTCCCCAAGTTCTTATTTCTTAAAATCATAAAATTATTTAACACATACAAATGTGTCCAAGTAATCAAAAAAATTTCTCTATACTCTACTAGGACTTCTTCCATACGTATCTTCAACAAGAATTCTACTTCAACTTGGTTGATGATGGAAACACCAGATGATAGGACAACTTTAGGA
The DNA here is from genome assembly GCF_051521515.1 of Lactuca serriola. Lineage (NCBI taxonomy): Eukaryota > Viridiplantae > Streptophyta > Magnoliopsida > Asterales > Asteraceae > Lactuca > Lactuca serriola. The sequence continues at coordinate 11,964,230 of NC_136413.1, forward strand.
ATTACACAATTTTTGTATCATCACGCCAATCAAATGTGTATATTCGGATGTACCATAGTCCTCTAGACATACTGTTATTTTATCAGACGTATTCTAAAGGCAAGATATTGCTCTTATGATATCTTCTGATAAGTATCATTCACTATCGTAATCCTCCTTGTTTCCTCTATTTACTCAATTTGCTACGAGTATTCACCACGACTTATGTTCACGGAAGCACGCGTTCATATCCAGTCGACAATAGTCCATGGATCCGATCAAATAATAGCATCATAAAGCATATAAGGCTATAACAAAAATCATTTAGCACATAAAAGTAATTTAGGCATCTAACACTAAAGTAAGCTAGTGCTTGTGTTAATTCAGGTGTACTCCCTAAAATATAATAGGCACACTCCTCATGATCATCGCTTAGCATTCTAAGTTTAAGTTTAGAAATAAATCCTTATTCCTAGTTCGCTAAAACTAATGCTCTGATACCAACTGTGACATTCCCGAAATTCAAGATCATTTTAAAAATTTTATTTATGCTTATTTAAAAATTAAAGTATCCATTTTAAAGATGAGTAAATTATACGAATGGTCCCTGTGGTTTGGGGTAATTTGCACGTTTGGTCCCTAACTTATTTTTTTTAACTCGGATGGTCCCTACAGTTTGTTTTTGTTACGCGTTTGGTCCCTACTGTTTGTTTTTGTTATGCGCTTGGTCTCCGTCTTACCTAAAAAAAACTATTATTTAAATAGGGAAAGATGATGAGATAGGTAAGGTAAGGTGAGGGGTGTGGTTGGGGGTCTATTTATTTAAATAAATTTAGAAATCAAGGTCAAAATAGTTTTTTTTAAGTAAAACAGGGACCAAATGCATAACAAAAACAAACAGTAGGGACCTTCCGAGTTAAAAAAATAAGTTAGGGACCAAACGCGTAAATTACCCTAAACCATAAGGACCATTCACGTAATTTAGTCTTTAAAGAATAATATTGCGAAATTTGTTCCCAGAAAACATGATAAAGATATTATCAAAGCATCTCCAAAGAAATTTATTTTGTTTATAGTAAAACATTAGGATGTTATCGTCAATACATAAATAAAAGCATAAATAGATCTTACATTCATTTACACTAATTATTTACATATTCTTTAATCTCTCAGTGTAATGTATCTTCGTATCGACATTGTGATACAAATAAACTGAGTGGGTTAGGTTGGGAAATGTAACGCCCGTAGATCAGGGCTAGTCAATTTAGAGACGATAAGTATCAAAAATTACTTTTTGATAGAAGGTTATCTAGAAGGATTAATCTTAACTAAGTTGTAGTATATGTTACAGGGATTCCGTACATATAAAGAACGCCGAAATCCGAGTTATAACGAAGAAGTTATGACCTGTCGAAGTTTCACAATAGAACCGGCATGACACAGTGCGATGTAAATAGTGAATTTACGTTAGAGCAATATTTGGCCTTAGCGATCTAAATGAAAGTTGTAGAATACGTTAAACCGAGAGCGTGCGTAAAAAGAACGCCCAAATCTGACTTCGTATGAGGAAATTATGATTTTCCGAAGTTTCGACTTAGCAGTATGCAGCCCAAATACTCGATTTGAGATCGAGCATTTTTTAGCCGAAACAATCTAAACAAGAATCGAAGATCTCGTTATTAGCAGTGCAACGGTAAAAAGATAGACGAAAACGAACGTCAGATGAAGGAGTTATGAATTTCTATCGGAGTTTTCCTGTCTCGGCCTACTAAAAATAATATAAAAAATAATATAATAAATATAAATTCAAAATTAGCCGATGAATTCTAAATGAAAGTTGTAGATCTTGTTTTTACCTACGCGTCGATATAAAGAACGTCGAAAACGGAGTTCGTATGCGAACGTTATGAATTTTTGAAGTTCGGGACGCGAAACCCTAAAACTGTCAGAGACCATGACGTGAAATCAGTGGTCACAACATGGCATGTCTTCTGACGCCTTCTGGAGCAAGTGGACGATGACGCATGCAATGACGTTCAAGCCCACGACATCAAAACAGTGTTCACGACGTGAAAATCGAAAAATCAGCCCTATAAATATAATCGAAGGGCAGTCGGGTTTTGGTTGCTAATTCCTTCACTCTCTCACTCCCGATACCCTCTCTAGTTGTCTTGAAGTACCCCCGAAGCCCCGGTATCATCCCGAGACCCGAAGCGAGTCCCAAATCCTGAAGATCCCGAGAAGAAAAGAGTTTCCGAGCCGAAGCTCTGTCCGCGAGAAACCCGGTGTGTGAAGATATCCCAGTTTCACCGAAGAGTTACTACTTGGAGAGCCGTAGTGCTGTTTGATAATCGTATTATCAAGTGAGTGTGTAGTTACTTTCTTCTAACACATAAATATGAAGTATTTGCTATGAAATACATGCTATGTGTTTATATATTGTTGTTTATTTGAGATGAGTGTGTGGTGACTATGGATTTAGCGCCTATTGTATAAACCTTGGTGACTATGGAGTTAGCGCCTATTTGATAAACCTTGGTGACTATGGAGTTAGCGCCTATTGTATAAACCTTGGTGACTATGGAGTTAGCGCCTATTTGATAAACCTTGGTGACTATGGAGTTACCGCCTATTTGATAAACCTTGGTGACTATGGAGTTAGCGCCTATTGTATAAACCTTGGTGACTATGGAGTTAGCGCCTATTTGATAAACCTTGGTGACTATGGAGTTAGCGCCTATTGTACAAACCTTGGTGACTATGGAGTTAGCGCCTACTGTTGAGTAACCATGGTGACTATGGAGTTAGCACCTGATAACTATGGATTTAGTACCTGATAGATAAACTTTGGCAGCAATGGACTTCGTGTCATCCATTAGATAAATCCTTAGGAATGAATGGATGAAGGATTGTTGATTCTTAGGGTAAACCCTTAAGAAATAAAGGAGATATTGTGACATCCCCAAAATCACGGCCAGAAAAGACCGATTTTGTTTATGCTTTATAAAAATCAGAGTACTTCATTTTATAAAAAGGTTGCGGAATTTGTTCCCAGAAAATCATGATAAATACGTTATTAAAACATTTTCGAAGAAACGTATCTATTTCATTTTAAAACGTTTGGGATGTCATTGTTAATACAGTAACATAAGCATAAACAGAACTTACAATTATTTACACTAGTGATCTACATCTCTTTAAATCTCTCAGTGTAATGTCACTTCATATCGTCACCTGTGATGTAAATAAACTGAGTGGGTCAGGTTGGGAAACCTGGTGAGTACATAGGGTTTTCAACCCACAATAATATAGTTATTATGTTTAAACAATCAAACAATCAACCCAATTACCCATCCCCATTATCTTCTTTTAGTCTTCCCTAAAGATATTATTTCAAGGGTCATCTCCTATATCATACTTACTTCTCATCTCCTTACATCGTATTTCCTTATGTGATTGTTCCTACGAACTTTACCTAAGGATCATCGCCTACATTGCATAGACAATACTAATCCGGGGATTACTCCCTCAATATGTGTCTAGCAAGTGTTAGGGTATCATCGCATGATTACGTAGTCACAACATCACCTGGACTTGTAAATCATGATAAGGGTTGGTCTATCATCGCATGAATACGTAGCCGCAACATCGCCTGGACTCGTACATCATAATAAGGGTTAGACTATCATCGCATGAATACGTAGTTACAACATCGCCTGAACTCGTAATTCATCACCTACAGGTTACTAGCCTGCTGGTGTTTCCACGGGGTTGTCTATAATAGTCCATGGTTGCCATCTATAGTCTGGTAGATGACTACATCTCCACATTGTCGGACAAGGTCGTAGTATCCTACATCACCGATTCATATTCACCTATCTATCCTCACCTAATTATCATCACCTTCCTATCATCACCTATCTCTCATAATTTTATTTCATCACTCACAAACTACTTCATCTACCCATGTTTTATCCCAACATATTTGTAGATATAAAATAAATATACAGTTTAAATCATTTAAAACATGTATAAATCATTCATCCAGCATAGACAACAAGTATTCAAACAATATGCACACATAGCACGTAATTTATATTAAAAATACTTCATATCTATGTGTAAGATGAAAGGGACCATGCACTCACCTGAGTAGGTGGTGACTCAACACTCGGACAGCGCTTCGATACTCTCAAAACGATATTCCTTCGATAAAACCTAGTACCGATACCACTAGGGTTTAGTTTAACGATAACCGCGACAAATTAATTAGTCTGACTATTATTAAGCGTTAATAATACTCGATATAACTCATAATAATAGCCCAAATAATTATTTTAAGGACCTAATAACATTCCTATAATTATTTGAAAGCTATATTAAAAATTGCGTAAGCGTAGCACACTTACAGCGAATTTTATCGAAAACCGGAACTTAATTGGAGCAGCGTTTCGAAACCGAAAAACTCCTTTTTCTCGGGACTCCGGGAGCCTCGGGGCTTCCCTAGGGTGCTAAGGGTTTAACTAGGGCTTAGGGGGCTCCAAAAGGGTTAGAGAGAGAAAGTAGTTTATAGAGAGAAGTGAAAATGTGTGAAAAATCCGGAAGAATTCGCATGGTATTTATAGGGACCGAAGCTCGGAATTACGCTGGGCGTACCGAGGGTACGCTGGGCGTACTCCTCGGATAAGATCACCAGCTCGGACCCAGCTGTCTCGCACCCATCGGATGGATCAGATCGGACCTACGCGGGGCGTAACCTCTTCGGACGCGGGGCGTACTGCGAGGATGGCGTGTCACAATCCGAAGCGAAGCCTTGATCAACAAGCGATGGCCCAGATGCAGCCACGTCATCCATCTCGCATCAGATTTCGTAATTTCCACTCCCGACTTCTAAAAATCATAACTTTCACATACGAGCTCCGTTTTCGACGTTCTTTATATCCACGCGAAGGTGGGAACGTACTCTACAACTTTCGTTTAGACTTTGTCGGCTAATTTTGGCTCGATTTTAAATTTTATATTATTAACGGGTCGGGACACGATTGGTTCGTTAAATCCTCATAACTTCTTCATCCGACATCCGTTTTCGCCCATCTTTTTCTCGTTACGCTACTCTTAACGAGATCTTCGATTCTCGTTCAGGTCGTGTCGGCTAAAAACCGCTCGATCTAATATTCGAATTTCGGGCTGTACACTGCTATTCCGAAACTTCGAAAAATCATAACTTCTTCATACGAAGTCAGATTTGGGCGTTCTTTTTATCGATGTTCTTAGTTTAACATATTCTACGACTTTCGTTTAGATCGCTAAGGCTAAATCTCGCTCTATCGTAAATTCACTATTTACGCTTCCCGGTGTCGTGTCGGTTTTGCCGTAAAACTTCGACGGGCCATAACTTCTTCGTTATAACTCGGATTTCGGCGTTCCTTATATGTACGGAAACCTTGTGACATACTCTACAAATTGGTTAAGATTATTTATTCTAAATAATCTTTTGTCGAAAAGTTGCTTTCGACCCCTATTGCCTCTAAATTGACTAGCCCGGATTTGCGGGCGTTACAGATATGGGGATGGGTGTTTGGGTTGATTGTTTGATGATTGAATATTGTAAGGTCAAACCTTTAAATATGATGATGTTTGAAACTAGTCTTTCAGCATCAACGCATGACTCAGCATCAGCATCTCAGTTGATCAGTATATATCTTTATTCAGCACGTTGTAACAGTTTTTGTATTTATCTTGTTTCCATAGTTAGCGTAAATTAGTTAGCTGGCATATCCCTGATTTATAGGGATTGTCTAGAATAGTAGTATATGATCTTTTGTATTAGTTTGTGTTATTTTACGTTTTTCACAAACCCTAATAGCCGCTTTGTGCATACGATAATCTCTTTGTGAGATTATCATTCTTAGTGAAAAGTTTTCTTTGTGAATCTTTATTGTTCTGATTTTCTGTCATTGTTTGATAAGTTGTTTGATCTTTGGGTCGTTCAATTGGTATCAGAGCAGTGTTCTCTTATCAAACAAATGGCTTCATCATTTTCTTCTATAAACTCTTCAAATCATTCTTCTACTAAAATTCCTCCATTTGATGAAAACAATTTTGCTATGTGGAAAATCAAAGCTTTGTATGCTTTGGAATCTGTAGATGAAGACATGTTGGACATTGTCAATAATGGTCTATATGTTCCGATGTATCAGCCTCTGAAAAACAATGCTCCTGATGGTGTCATGAAGAATACACCTAAAGAAAACTGGACATTTGATGACAAAAGAAAGAATGGGCTTGATGTTCGTGCTCGGGCAGCAATCAGCTATGCTTTACCATATAATATCTTTAGGCTGGTTCAAAACTGCATATCAGCAAAAGAAATGATGGACACAGACTGTGTCTTTTGAAGGTACTGAGGAAGTCAAGGCTACCCAGATAAATGATCTAAACAAAAGGTATGAACATTTTTTTCTAAGAAAGGTGAAACCCTGACTCAAACTTTTAACAGATTTAATACTCTTGTTAATGATTTGCGAAGACTAGATCAGTTAAAGCATCGAACTGTTCTAGTGCAGAAGTTTTTGGATTCTTTGGGTGCAGGTTGGGAAAATCATGTTGATGTGCTGAAAAATAGTGAGAAAATCAGCACAATGGATTTACAAAGTCTTTATGGAAATCTTCGATACTATGAGGAATCAAAGCTCCAAAGAAAGGAGCTGATGAAAGATGCTCAGCATGAGTCATCAGTGGCACTGTTTTCAATCAAAAGGCATGAATCCGAGTCAGACACTGAATCCTTTTCAGACACTGATTCTAGTAAAAGTGATACTGATAGTCTGAAAAAGGTTGTTGCTAGTGCGGCGTTCATTGTGAAGACTTTTGAGAAATCAGGCCGTAATTTCTCAAAGTTTCAGAAGAAGATGAAAGGGAAATCCTTCAAAAGGTCAGATGCTGACAAGAAACCTGCTACTGAAAAGAAAGGGAAAGCTCAGTGCTTTAACTGTGGTAGCACTAACCATTTTGCAAAAGAATGCAAGCAAAGAACCCAAAGCTCGGACGAATACTGGAAGCAGAAGTACAACAAATTGGTTGAAAAGCTGAAAGCAGAGAACTTGGAACATAAAGTTCTTGTTGCTGAAGAAGAAAAATGGAAGACTGATGAGGAGTCATCAGATGATAAAGTTAAATGTCTGATGGCTAAAACAGAAGATGTTGATGAATGTGAAGACAACACAAGTTCATTTGATGTTGATATGTCTGATGCGGTTGAAAATTCCAGGAAGCACAACAATGATTCTCCTTCAATGTATCAGGTAAAAAACTTTGTTTCCTATTCAATGAATGAAAAAATCAAAATGTTTAAGTATTTGGGTGTTCTTAATTCTAAGAAGAATCAAACAATAAGGGATTTGCAAAATCAAATTGATCTTCTTAAAACTGAATTATCCATGAAAAATAACATTATTGATTCTAATCAGGAAAATCTTAGAATCACTAGTTTGTCAAACTCATCTTTGTCTGATGAAATTGATAATGTTAAAGATCTCTTGAACAAAGAACAAACTGTGCTACAAATTTGGGCTAAATCTCACAAAAATGCTAATTATATTATTTCTGCTCAAATACCACACTCTTGTGAGAAAATTCTTGGGGGTAATTTTGCAGAAGCTGAAAAGGTTTTTAAATCTCAAGAAAAAGAATCTGAATTTTATTCCATGAATGAGTTGAAAAATAGTTTCAAAAACAAATTTATCAGTAACACTTTTATTAATTAGAGTCTAATTGATGAATACTGTGTTACTGATTCTAATGGTGTCACTGAGTGTGATATTGAAATTACCGGAATTGATCCTACCTCTTACCCTGCACATCTTGTGAGACCAACTCCTCTCACTGAGAATATTATTGCCTTCCCTATCTCAAATGGAGTGTTTCATGCTGTTCATGAACATCTTAAGCATTTTCCTGATTGTAATGCTTCTGTGAATAAGTCCAAATCAGATACTGATGTCAGCTCCTCATCTATACTGATCATAATTTATCTGACACTGAATTCAGTCATGATTCAATGACAAACAAAAGGACTCAAAGTTCACTTGGTGGATCTTAAAAATCTAATTGTGTTAAGTCTAGAAATATGCTCACCAAGAAGAACTTTGGTACTAGAGTTTGTTACAGATGTGGTGATACCTCTCATAAGATCAGTAAATGCTCATTTGATAAAACATCTTTAAGAGCTGATAACATCAAAGTTAGAAATGAAAAATGGACTCTTAATTCAAATTCTTTGAATTGTCTTCCTAAAGAGTGTTATAATTTATTATCGAATAACTTTGTGAATGACCCATCTTACAATGGGCCAGTGTGTTCTAACTAGTTTCTCAGCACTGTAGGGTCAAGAGCATCTTTGGTACTTAGACAGTGGTTGCTCAAGACATATGACAGGATCCAAGTCTCTCCTGGAAGATTATGTCAAGAAACGTGGTCCTGCAGTTACATACGGAGACAATGGAAGGGGGTTCACTAAAGGATATGGGCACATCAAATGCAACAATGTGGTGTTTCAGAATGTCTCATATGTAAAGGGGCTCAAACATAACCTTATCTCAATCAGTCAATTGTGTGATGCTGATTATGAGGTTCATTTTACAAAGAAGGAAGGTAGAGTCATCAACACTGACAAGAACATCGTACTCTCAGCAAGCAGAAAGGATGATATATATATATGTTCTCGACATGTTCTCAAGTGACAAGGCACTGATGCAATGCTTCTTTACCAAATCTCAAACCAATCTCAGCTGGATTTAGCACAAAAGGTTCTCACATTTGAATTTTAAAAATCTGTCTAAGATATCCAATCAAGATCTGGTCAGAGGTCTTCCAAAATTCAGTTTTGTCAAAGATAAGGTCTGTTCAGCGTGTGAACAAGGAAAGTAAACAAAGTCTTCGTTCAAGCCCAAGTCATGTTTGAGCATATCCGTTCCTCTTCATTTACTTCACATGGACTTGTTTGGTCCTATTCCTGTTCGTTCCCTAGGAGGAAATAAGTATACTCTGGTGGTTGTAGATGAGTTTACTCGATTTACATGGGTGGTTTTCTTGAAAAAGAAAGGTCATGCTGCATAGGAAATTATCTCACTGATTCGTCAAAATGAGACACTGACTGGTCTCAAAGTTAAGCAGCTAAGGAGTGATCATGGTACTGAGTTCCGAAATTTAATTCTTGAAGACTTTTGTGATTTTAAAGGCATTGGGCAGAACTTCTCAGCTCCTCGCACTCCTCAACAAAACGGAGTTGCTGAACGAAGAAATCGAACTCTGATTGAAGCAGGAAGAACCTTGATGATACATGTTGGTCTTCCTATGTCTTTTTGGGCTGAAGCTGTTAATACAACATGTTATATTCAGAATCGCTCTCTAATTCACAGAGTTCACAAGAAGACACCATATGAGATGCTGAAAGGTCGAAAGCCAGACATATCCTTATTTCACGTGTTTGGATGTGTTTGCTATATTCTCAATCAGTGCGATTCTAGATCTAAATTTAAGCCTAAGGCTGGCAAAGGTATTTTTGTTGGATACTCATCTATTTCAAAGGCTTTTCGTGTTTTTCATGTGAACAGGCAGTGCATTGAGGAATCCATTCATGTAAAGTTTGATGAAGAATCATTCACTGATGAAAAGGTAGCTTATTCCTCTTCTATCTTTCATGAGTTGCTCTCTTGCCCATATGATGAAGTTTCTCACCCTGAAGAAGAAGCTATTATTCCTGATCCCATTGTTCCAGTCCAGAGTTCTGTAAATCAAGGTACTATGGTCAGCTCGACAACTCATTTGTCTGATGCTGATGAAACCCTTGAAGCTGAAGGGTCTACTGCAACTGATGACCCTCTCAGTAACAACACTTCAGCGTCAAATCCATTGGAATCAGTATCAGCTCCTGAACATTGAGATCACCCTGTTGATCAAATTATTGGGAATCTTCATGATGGTGTCTGAACCAGATCTCGTGTATCTAATAATTTTTGCATGTATGTTAATTTCGTTTCAATGATCTTACCTGACAAGATACACTCAGCTCTTCAAGACGCTGACTGGATTAAAGCCATGCAAGACGAGCTGAATGAGTTCGAAAGGCACAAGGTTTGGACTCTTGTTCCCAGACCATCAGGACAGACTATCACCGGAACACGCTGGGTCTATCGCAACAAGGTTGATAAAGATGGTATTATTACTCGCAACAAAGCAAGACTTGTTGCTCAGGGGTTCACTCAAATTGAATCTATTGACTACGGGGAAACTTTTGCTCCAGTTGCCCGTATTGAAGCAATCAGACTGTTTCTCGCATATGCATCCTACATGAATTTCATTGTCTATCAGATGGATGTCAAAACAACATTTCTTCATGGTGTGTTAGAAGAAGAAGTATTTCTCAGTCAGCCCCCTGGATTTGTAGACAAAGATCACCCAGATTATGTGTACCGACTAGACAAAGCTGTTTATGGACTGAAGCAAGCTCCCAGGGCTTGGTATGAGACGCTGACTTCGTATCTTCTTAAAAATGGATACAGACGAGGAGCAATCAATAACACTCTCTTCATCAAAAACAAAGTCTCACACATGATACTTGTTCAAATCTATGTCGATGACATCATATTTGGCTCTCCAAGTGAGAAACTGAGCAAGGAATTCGCTGAGATCATGTCTCAAAGGTTCGAAATGAGCATGATGGGGAAGATTACCTTTTTCTTAGGTCTTGAAGTTCAGCAGCAAAAATAAGGTATTTCAATTTGTCAAAGTAAATATATTACTGACCTGCTTGTTAAGTACTCTCTCAGTGACTGCAAACCGGCCTCCACTCCGGTGTCCAAGACTGATAAGCTACACGCTGACCCCACTGGCGCTGATGTCAATCACTCTCTTTATCGAGGAATGATTGGATCTCTTCTGTATCTCACTGCAAGTCGTCATGATATCATGTTTGGAACTATTCTCTGTGCTTGATTCCAAGCTAATCCCAAGGAGTCTCATCTCATGGCAGTCAAGCGCATTTTTCGATACTTGAAGGGCACTCAGAACTTGGCACTATGGTATCCTCGTGACTCAGCATTTGAACTTTTTGGATACACTGATTCAGACTATGCAGGATGCAACTTAGACAAGAAGAGTACATCAGGTGGATGTCATTTCCTTGGAAATCGTCTTATCAGCTGGTCTAGCAAGAAGCAAACATCAGTAGCTATTTCGACTGCAAAAGCTGAGTATGTTGTAGCTGGAAGATGTTGTGCTCAACTCTTATGGATTCAGAATCAGCTTCTGGACTATGGGCTCAAATTCACTAAGACTCCCATATACTGTGATAACACCAGTGCCATTCAAATCACACAGAACCCTGTTCAGCACTAAAAAACAAAGCATATCGAGATCAGACATCACTTCATCAGGGATAATGTTGAGAAGGGCAAGGTTGTTCTTGAACATGTCAAGACTTCAGATCAACTAGCTAATATTTTCACCAAGGCCGTGGACACTCAAACAACTGCTCACATTATTGGAGAACTTGGAATGATTACTTTGTAATTAATTTTTCTAATGTTTGCTATTGTCTTATAAGCTGATGTATATTTTGCTGATGATGATATTCTGATGATATTCTCATGCTGAGTACTTGGTTTGATCTCTTATCTCTATCTCTTCTACAAATCTTCTAAACTAAAGTTGAATGATTCATTGTATTAAACCATACACTGATAACAACTTGAAACTCTTTTCCAATGGTTAGACTAAAGCACCAAGGTCTATCACACGCAACTATCCTTTCTTACCAATCTTACACTGATTCTGTGATTCAGTGTGACAAAACACACGCTGATGAGAGTCTAACAGTCTTTGCCGATGGTTAGACCAAAACACCAAGGTCTATCACACGCAACAATCCTCTCTTCACCTTCTTCTCATTCAGTGTCTAATGATTCAATAAGATGAACCACTCACTGATAAAGACACAACACTCTGTGCCGATGGTTAGATAATCAAACTAGTATCTATCACATGCACCAACCACCTTGCTAACCTTAAACAAGCAAGTTGTACCTTGAATTGATGGTAAACCATCTTTCAGCATGAAACTTTCGCAACACTGATCTCAGCGCTTCCGCAGACACTGATTGTCATTTCATCTTTAGTTCAACGGCTCTTTTACCCAACGGCTATTTTTCTGATTTGACAAATTGTTACGATACATAGTTATTTTTAAAGAAGATAATCATTACCTTTTAAAACCCGTTTAGTCCCATATTTAAACCTCTTTCCCTCCTCTTTCAAACCTTCCTTCCATTATTCAAATTTCCTTTGTTTCTTTTCAAAACCCTAGAATCCAAACCTTCTTCAATGGCGGCATCCCTATTTACCTTCTCATCCACTTCACGAAGAGTAATCTCTGCTCTAAACTCTCCTCCTCTTCCCATATACATCAAAGCCACTAATGTCATTTTCAACCCTGATATACCAGATGTTCATCGAGGACTTGGACTCGAAGATTTTGTTAACTTTCTAGTTTCTTGCAGACTTCGATACGCTATCAGTGAAGTTCCATCAGAGTTCTTTCCAGAACAAATATGCGACTTTTACTACTCTGCATCAGTCAATAACGACAACAACGCTATCTACGGCACCGTTGGGCGTGGCCATCACTCAGTATTCATCACTGCTGATCTTCTCAGTGCTGCTCTCAGGTTGCCAATCTTTGAACCTTTCTCTGAGCTCCCATCAATTGAACGCTGTCGACGCCTTTTCGATCAATTGGGATACGATCACTCCAAAGCTGGTGCTCGATCAAATCTCATTCTGCGTCAGTGTATGACTCCGGGATGGAAATTCTTCACCGGAGAACTTTGCAAGTGCGTGGGTCACAAATCTCGTAGTGGTGATCCACTGAGTACCTTTGAGCAACAAGTGGTATGTTCTATTCTTCTCAACAAACGTCTTGATTATGGGGCCTTCTTCTTTGATCAGCTTGTTCAACTTCTTCGTGCCAATATAAGAGCTGATCATGTTCCATTTCCACGCTGGATTGCTCTTGTTCTGGATAAATTTTTTGCTGAGGCCTATTACTCACACTCTGGAAACCCCATTCCATGCCCACGAATGTCAGTTCGAATGTACCAAGATGATCCTCTAGCCAATGACATCGGCATTTCTGATCAGATGCGAGAGTGGATCGCACACCCTTATACAGTTCCATCATTGAACGCTGACACTGACGAAGGAGCTGATGATATAAACGACACTAATGCTGACATTCCAGATGATCCTAGTCCAAGAGTTAGTCAATTCTCTCCTCAGCTTTCTCACCATACCATCTCTGTCACTGAAAATATTCACTCGGTTCATGGGGAACCATCTGCTCATGGGGAGCAACCATCTCAGGGGGAGCACCCTTCTCAGGGGGAGGAGCATCAATCACAAAAGATTCCAGGTACTCAGTTCATCCAAATCCCATCCTCAGCCTTTAATGAGCTTCTTACACTGACTCGAGACATGAGTCAGCGTCTCCTTCGTATTGATGCTGATGTTTAACAACTAAAAGAGTTATTCTGTCAACTCCTACTCCTGGCCCAAATGATGATGATGCTCAAAAAGGGGGAGAAAGTGATTCTGTTAAGAATGTATCTAAAGGGAACGTGCTGAAACAGACCGAGCCACACAACCTGTGCACGAGTCTAAGAAACAAATAGAAGCTGGAACTGAAAAATCTACTGAAAATAGTGAGACTGATGATGAAGAAGAACAGGATGATGAGTGTCAGATGTTGGACATGAATTTCATTGATCCCACAGTACCAGTTCAAGGTGAAGACTCCGATGTTGTTAATGAGGATCTTCTTCCTCTGTTTCGAAAGCGTAAAGTAGCTGATACTGTATGTTCTGATTCACACTCTAACAATTCTCCTCCCAGCAAGAAACCTAAGTCTATTGTCAGCATATCCAATTTGGCGGCTGAATGGAACATGTCTCCTGATCAAGTTAAGCAAATTCTTGATGAAGCCAATAAAGCTCAGCTTCTGAAGAATATTGCTCAAGCTGATGAATCTCTCATTCAGCATAAACTTCAGGCCAAAGGATCCTTTGAAGCTCAGATGCTGAAATTCTTAGAATATCAGTCCAAATCTAAATCTTCTCAGCCTTCTCCCAGCAGCAGTAAGTCTAAGACTGATAGTGTTCTCGACAGGATTGCTCGAATGAGATTTCAAGATGTTCATAAACGAAGAGTGAGCAGTGATAAGATCATTAAAGTCAAAGCATCAAAGCCTCGTAACGAGAAAGTTCTCACTTTACTGATCACTCGTCAAGGTTCTCAACACCCATACACTGAAGTTGTCAAGAGAGACGAGCTGATTAAATATGGTCTCTCTGAGTGGATGGAATTGCTCGAGCTGGCATCCAAGCAAACTTCAGCTCTTTCATCAGAATTGACTTGTGCTCTCCACTTGCTAATTAAGAAAGTTCAGCGTTTAGACCTAGTTCCCCAAGAACGTCATCAACAGCTAGGCTCAAGCTCTTCAATTCCAAGAAACAAAAGAACCAGGCTTCAGGTTGATGGTGAAGATGTGTTGGTTCTGAATTTTGGTGCTGCTGAATTAAACAACTCTCTTCCCATTGGTGTTGAGCCTGTTCAACATCAGTTTATCTCTGTTCCTGAACACGGAATGTTCTATCTCGACAAAAACAGAAAAATGTGTTTTCAGCGAACTGCTGAGATTCCAAGGGCTCCAACAACTCATCTCGTTGGCTTAAGACAAATGTGCATGAGCCATCAAGATCTTTCTGGAGAATTTCATATTCTAATTGCTATGGAATTGCTGAATAGAAGACAGGAGCTGCTGGACAGTCCCTACTGGCCAGTAAAAGTAGAAGCTGAAGCTGAGTATGAAGAATTCTTGTCCAGAGGTGTTCTAATCTAGTTGGTTTTGAACATCATCATATTAGGGGAGATTGTAAGGTCAAACCTTGAAATATGATGATTTTTGAAACTAGTCTTTCAGCGTTAGCGCATGACTCAGCATCAGCATCGACATCAGCATCTCAGTTGATCAGTATATATCTTTATTCAGCACGTTGTAACAGTTTTTGTATTTATCTTGTTTCCATAGTTAGCGTAAATTAGTTAGCTGGCATATCCCTGATTTATAAAGATTGTCTAGAATAGTAGTATATGATCTTTTATATTAGTTTGTGTTATTTTACGTTTTTCACAAACCCTAATAGCCGCTTTGTGCATACGATAATCTCTTTGTGAGATTATCATTCTTAGTGAAAAGTTTTCTTTGTGAATCTTTATTGTTCTTATTTTCTGTCATTGTTTGATAAGTTGTTTGATCTTTGGGTCGTTCAAATATAAAAAATGTATTCTTGTGGGTTGAAAACCCTATATGCTCACCAGGCTCCCAAGCCTGACCCACTCAGTTTTCTTTGTATCACAAGTATCGTTGCGAAGACCCATTTCACTGAGAGATTAAAAAAGATGTAAATCACTAGTGTAAATGAATGTATGATATGTTTATGCTTATGTGGATGTATCGGAACATGACATCCCGAAGTTTTATTATTAAATAAAAACACATTCTCTTTGAGAAATGTTTTGATAAGTTATTATCATATCTTGTTTTGGGAACAAATTCTGCAACCATTTTTTTAAACGATTACTCTAATTTATAAAAAAAAAAGCATAAACAAATCGGTCTTTTCTGGCTGTGAAATTGGAAATGTCACTGGAAACTTGGTGAGTACATAGGGTTTTCAACCCATAATAATATAATTATTATATTTAATCATCAAACAATTTACCCAACTTACCATCCCTATTATCTTCTTTATTTTTAAGGAGCTACCCTAAGAATCATCTATTCTTCATTCATTCATTCATAAGTATTGTCCTAAGGAATAGGTACAAAGTCCATCGCTTCCAGGGTTTATCCAAAAGGCACTAAGTCCATAGATGTCAATGTTATCTATTAGGCACTAAGTATATAGCTGCCAATGTTATCTATTAGGCACTAAGTCCATAGTTATCAATGTTATCTATTAGGCACTAAGTCTATAACTGCCAATGTTATCTATTAGGCACAAAGTCCATAGCTGCCAATGCTATCTATTAGGCGCAATTGCCAGGATATTTAGAGTACATCTAGTGAACACGTAGTTCAAAAACACTTATAGGTTGCGAGCCTGCTAGCGTTCCACTGGACTGTCTACAATAGTCTGCGGTCATCATTTATACTCTACTAGATGACTGGATCATCGTTTAAGTCAAGGCTTCTCATCACCTTTCACTTATCAACATCTATATCATCTTTCATCTCTCATCATCCATATCATCTTTCATATACCTATATTGACCCAATATATTTATAGGTATAAAAATACATATATACAGTTTAAATCAAGTAAAACATGTATAAATTGTTCATCCAGCATAGATATCAGAAACAAAGATAATAAAAACATATAGCATGTATTAATATTAAATACTTCATATCTATGTGTAGGATGAAAGTAACTATGCACTCACTTGCTAAAGTGACGACTCGAAATTCGGGCAGCGCTTCACTTCTAACAATCATCTTTTCCTTTGACGAAACGTAGTATCATTATTACTAAGTTTTAGTTTGTTATTTATTGCGACTAATTATTAGCCTAGATGCATCATTAACTCGAAGTCTACTTCAAGATCTATCAAGTAAGGAACAACCAGGCAGGATCATATCAGAGGTAGGGTCCATTTGGTATAAGAACTATACTGTTTGGAAATCCCATTTTAAAAACCTCACCAAAACACAACCAAGACATCATACCCGTATGTAGATCAATCAGTATAACGACTTGGAATCACTGATAAATATTGTTTAAAGGTTCATAATAACGATAATGAACTTAAACATAAGTTATACTAAAAGTAGGTGTTGAGAATAAATCCGAGATGACGAATGCGGAATATCAAGAACAATCAAGAATCAATCACCATAATATGCAAGTAATCTGATAAAGGGTTTTTGTATATTGATTATCTCATGAACGTACAGAGAAAAACCCTAATGTGGTAAAAAGCTTACACCAAAAGTAAACCTAATGATTATTTATAGGGAACAATAAATATCTACCATAAATATAAAATCTATGCCTAATATAAAACCAATGCCTTAGAAGAGCTCGATTAAGAACTTCTACTGTAAAGGCATTGTAAGGAATCATAAAATGATTAACCCTAAAAAGGCTTCCCTAAATAACCAAATATGTCATATCAGTTTCAATATCTCAAATACTCAACAATCTCCCCCTAGATGTTGAAACTGATGAAGATCACGATTTCCGATCTTCTTGGCATTTCTCCCCCTAAATTGTGATACTCATCAGCGCATGGGGTCTTCAAAGCGAGAGAAATAAAAATACTCTTCCAAATACGAACTTCCCATTGAATAATCATCACTCCCCCTTGAATCTTCAACAAATACCATGGAGAGAATCCGGAAAGTTAAGAAGAATCACCAGTAATCTTCAAAACCCGTCAGATGAGATGAAATAAATCCCTTTAGAATAAACCCAAGCTTCAAAAATTAAAACCGGAAAAACAACAAAAATTAATTTTGTAGTTTTCGATTTTTAAATTTAGACAAAAGAATAGAAAAAGAAGCAATAATTTAGAAGTGTTAAAAAAAAAAGACCAAAGAAAAGGATAAGAAATGAAAATATTTTGGTAAGAAGGGGGTAAAATGGTAAAAACCCAAGAAATTGAAAGAATTGAGAATTTAGGGTTAAAACCGCCAAGCTGTGCAAACTTTAGGGACAGGAATTGAAACTTTCATCATCTTCCTCGTTCAATCAGAAGAACGACGCTACATTGACTTCTGAAAGTCAAAATCAGACTTCCGATTACAAATCTCTTCCGATTGACTATAGTAATCAATTCCGATTACGATTTTGCTGTTTTTATTCCGATTAGAAGTTCCAAAACAAACGATTGCGAGCGATTCCAACTCTCGGAATGATACAGATTTTGATTAAAAAAATGCCGACTATGAATCCCGACTCCGATTCAGAAATTCTGAATGCATAAAAATCGATCACGAATGTGGTGTAGTTGCGAATACGACTGGAACTCCGAAATTGATTTCTGATTACAACACAAAAATTCCAACGATGAACAGATTTCGATTCGCTTTTGATACTACCGTTTCCTGTTTTCAAACCAAAACCAAAAGATGACAGACTTCGAAGCCAATTGTTTGAAGGGCGAAACGGATTCTAGTTTTAACTCCCAATTGCGAATCGATTGGAATAATATGCAAACGAATCCAATCAATTGTTCATTCAAGAACGAGCGTGCCTTCGTTTATGCAATTTCAAAATCGAGTGGGTCTGTGTTTACGAGCGAGCCAAAAACAGCAAAGAAATTCCGATCAAGGCAGTTCGTTCCTTCTCGCTCCGATTTCAAATGGACATGGACCGAAAGCAATCAAGGACCGAACAGAGATTAAGGACCGAATGCTTGATCAAGGACCGAAAGCAGGTTCGCCTATGAACAGTGGTTTCGGGTTCGGTTCTTATTCGTGAGGTTCGCTTCTATGAGTTCGGTTCTGTGACCTTCGCTTCTTGACTTTCGCTTCTTGATCTTGACCTTCGCTTCTTGACTTTCGCTTCTTGATCTTGAGTTTCGCTTGTATGCTTGTGAGTTCGTTCTGTTGATTGCACACCCAAAAAGCGAACCCAAGTTCTCGCTTCTATGACTTTTGCTGCCTAACATTCGCTTCACTATTTTGGCTTATACACTGTTGGTTATCTCCGTTTCAAGAAATGAACAAGATACAATTAAATGGCCAAATGCCCGAAAAACATTCCTTGTATTTTAATAAAATGACTAATTTCACCCTTAACACCGAAACTAACTCCAATATTTGCATAAATACGAATTTGACCCTTCTGATTGCAGAGAACAGTCAACTTGTACCCTTTTTGCTGAAAGATGTCAGATGACAGCTTTCTTTTTGCAGAAAATATCACTATTCACCCCTTTTTCAACTTTTTCAGCTTTTTGTCAATTCCAACACTTAAAAAATCAGTAAATTTGATTTCTTCAACACAATATCATATCTTTGACTCATTTTTCACGAGCTTTTGTCCCCATTTTCCTTTTTTTTTTTTAAATAAAGGACAAAAGTTTTTATGGGACTTTTGGAACCCAATTAAGGTTCAACTTTGAAGTTGGTTTCTTGCACATCCATTTATTTGAAGAAAATCTATCATCCTCTGAAAATAATACCGTCATTTTAGTTGGAAAACAAAAATTTCCAAAAACTTCAATGAACCAACCTAATACTCTTTTCTCTTTTCTCCAACTTTTACCATATTCATCTGAAGAAAAGTGTGAATGGAATTTCCTTTGAATATTCTTGACTTTAGTTTTCTGAACTTTTTCACAAGCATTGGGTACTTGTACCTTGGGCATCCAAACTTTCTTCATTTTACTCTTGTTCTTTCTTTTCTTATTTCTAGGCTTCAGAAACAAATTTCTGATCTGAACAACCTTTTCATCTTTCTAAATATGATCATTTGTAGTTGTTCCAATAGAACAAAACTCCTTCACTTTCACGATTTCTGAAGATTTACTTTGAGATTTTTCTTCAGAACAACTGGATTTGGATTGTGAAGCTTCTAAAAAACTTGAAACACTTGACTCCCCCTCAACAAGAACATCTGGAGTCGCTTTTTCTTCAGAAACTTGAAGAGCATCATGAACTTCTTCAAGAACATCAAGAACATCTTCTTTTTCTTTTCTTTCTTTCTCTGACTTCTGCTCTATATGCTTCAAAAGTAAGTATTATTTGATAATGATAAATTGTTTTAACAAATCTTTATCTCGCTCTACACAATTACTTTTAAATCCACCACTGGAGATCTGTGTAAAATCACCAATCATCTCATCAACATAGAGATTATACATCTCAATGGCATTCTTCAACATAGATTGTTCAGGAACATCCCAAAACAAATATCCATCTTTAAGACGAAACTTTGGATCTGTAACTTTTAATCCAAGTCTCTTAATTTCTTTTAACACCTTATAATCCGCCATTTAATTTTCAACAAGAAAGAAAACTTCAAGAGAGAGACAGTAGATCTAATGAGAATTCTAGAGAGAGAAAAAACAGATCTGAGATGGTTTCTAGAGAGAGAAAATAGATCTAAAACGATTTTTAGAGAGATAAAGTAGATTTGAACACGAAAATTCGAATAAACATGAAAATTTTCTTCTAATTCTCTTCCAAAACACGATTCAAGAACAAATCAGATGAGATATTGAGTAGAAGATAACAGATCTTGAACAAGATTTTTCAATAAAAACAAGGTATAGTCTTTTTCTTTTCAAAAAACTTACAAAACTTGAAGAACAAGGTGAAATTCATGATTCAATATCGCCATAACAAGATCGATTCTTGCAAAAATCTCTAAGATCTACAAGAACCCGCTCTGATATCACTTGTTGAGAATAAATCCGAGATGACGAATGCGGAATATCAAGAACAATCAAGAATCAATCACCATAATATGCAAGTAATCTGATAAAGGGTTTTTGTATATTGATTATCTCATGAACGTACAGAGAAAAACTCTAATGTGGTAAAAAGCTTACACCAAAAGTAAACCTAATGATTATTTATAGGGAACAATGAATATTGTCACACCCTGAAAACCGAAGGCGGAAACATTTGCGGGGCGTACTCTACGTTGAGTATCAAATCCAATGTACATAGTAAGCAAGTAAACAACCATTACATTACATATTAGAATTTACATCTGTCCAAAAGTAAAGTTGTATAAGTGTGATACATAGTATATATGAACAAAAGTAAGACGTGTCTTCTACGCACTCCGTCTTCGCCAAAAGGGATCATCGAGTACCTGTCTAAAGTGGACCTGAGAATACAAACAGTTTGAAAATCAGCATAAAGCTGGTGAGTTCATAAGCGGTTTGTTTTCTGAAAACATACGAGTTCCTTTATGTTTCTGAAAAAGTTGCACCCAAGAAAATCCCATATGTTCTTAAAAGTTGGTTACCAAATCCAAAATGTAATTTAAAAGATGTACACTGAAAACATGATTGATCTTGTGAATTGTAAAGTTTAGTTATCTAAATTGATACAGGTTATGTATTACTGTTACCCCAAGAAAATCCTATATTTTCCTAAATGTGTGTGTGAATTGTTACCGATTCTGATTATGTTCAATGTTATCCCCAGGAAAATCCCATATGTTCCTGAATGTGTGTGTGTGTGAGGTCTCCTGAAAGTCTGAATATCCTTCAATGTACATTAGTTTTAACACATATATAAAACTAATAATTAAGTGTAAAGTGTTCATAATCTTGATTGCGAGTCCTTAACCATACTTCAGACTAGATATAACTCGGGCCAGGGTCAGTATCTCTTTATGACTTTCGTCACCCTTGAACCTTTCGGTTCGGCTGTAGCTAGCAGCCAGGTGCGGGATAGTTAGTCCCGTATAGATCTATACACTCAAGTCACGTTCTCCCTCCTGGAGATTCTGGTTACAGTGATAGTCCTCCACTCTCTCGTGCCAAGGGAAGTAATACAGAGGACGTGTCTCCAATCTTTAAGATTACTCTTTACTCTCGTATCTTGGGGAAGTAGTATCTATGACTGACTAAGTTCTAACGGTGCCTTTCCTTTACACTCGAACCTAGGGTGTTTTATTAAGGACAATACAAATGTTTTATGTTTTCTATCAGTAAAAGTGTGAACAACCAATTGTGAAGTATACAGTATAACAGTATATAATAAGAATTGAAATTGGTTTAAACAAACAACTCTGCAAGTTAAAACAGTTTGTTAATAGGTTTTCAATTCTTAAAAGTGTACGAATTATGAAACCATTTAAATGAAATCATGAGTTTAAGTACAAGATATTCTTGTACTCTTGCTTGTATTCCCCCCCCTGAAAACATTGAAAAATCATTGAAAAAGGGTAGGGGTATGAACTCACTGGACGCGGAATGTGTCGACTAGAATTCTAAACGTCGAATCAAGGCTTGAATACGCGCGAGGTTCCTATGTAATATTAAATAATACACAAATATATCTAATTATATTTTAAAAACACTAATTAGATATGATAATACACTCCAATGAGCGAAAACACTTCAAATCAAGTGTTTGGAGTGACCCGAGTGACATCTACGGACGTGTATGGCTTGGATAACGAGTTTGGACTTCAAGAGTAAACTCCTTAAGGAGTTTACGGCCCTAAGACCATAACCATATGAGTTCACGGCCGTGAACTCATGAATGTGAGGTTTTATGGTGCCAAATGGTAAGATAACACTTGAGAAACGTCGGGATGAATTTATCTAAGGCTTAGGAATGAATTAAGTCACCAATAACATCATCAAAGGGAGTTTACGGCCCTAAACATGGATTTTATGGCCGTAAGCTCCTATACCCTCTTATATTGATGATTTGGTGGCTTTAGATCAATCACATGTGATTCAAACTAATTTTACAAGCCTTAGAATGAAGTTTGGGCATCATTTGACTTGTCTTAATGAGTTTACGGCCCTGGAACCAATTTTTGGGGGGTTATGGCCGTAAACTCTCAAATGAAGGGTTTTTATTATGTTTAAGGTCCCCAAACTAATTTTGGTTGGTTCTAGGATTTATTCCAAGGCTAATGGTGTGTTTAAATGGCATTTTAAACACTTGAAATGAGTTTACTCTCCATGAATGATGAGTTTACCGCCTAAGCATGTTCTTGGGTAGTAAACTCATGTTTACTCTTCAAAAACCATGTTTAAGGAATTCTAAGTCCATTCCATTAAGCCATCTAGCCATATCTAAGGTCTAAATGATGTTTGGAAGGGTTTTATTGCTCAAAAACCCCTTTTATTTGAGTTTACGGCCCAAGCATGCTCCTTGGCCGTAAAGTCATGAAGATGGTCCTTCTCCAATGTTTAAACACGAATTTGAAGGCCTAAGAGGTTGAACAACAAGTTAGGGATGTTACCTCAAAGATTTGGAGCCTTAATTCAATGTTGTTGGACCTTGAATCTTGGTTGAGGAGAGAGGTTAGAGAGAGAGAGAGTAGTGAGAAAGGGCAAAAGCTTCAAATGGAAGCTTAAATTCCTTTAAATAGTGTCCAAGCTCGGGACACGGTGGAATTCTACCCGATACCAACGTTAAACGGGGCTTTTGGTCGCACCCGATTAAGTTGTCGTAATCCGGCGGGAACGATTCTAAAAATTTTCAAATCGATAATTTGGGCCAATTTCATAAGTTCCTAAGGGGTTTGGACACTCATTAGATTATAACAATCATATGAGTTTGAATAAATTAGCCCAAAAACGAAACCGGAATGAATTGCTAAAAACGGATCTTATTGACGAAATGGGTTTCGGCGATGGATAACTTCGGGTTGTTACAAATATCTACCATAAATATAAAATCTATACCGAATATAAAACCAATGTCTTAAAAGAGCTCGATTAAGAACTTCTACTGTAAAGGCATCGTAAGGAATCATAAAATGATAAACCCTATAAAGGCTTCCCTAAATAACCAAATATGTCATATCAGTTTCAATATCTCAAATACTCAACAGTAGGGTAAGCATAACTCACTTACAATGAGGGTTTAGTGAGGAACCGGACTCTGCTCGGGCAGAACTTCTAAGACGAAAGCTCTTCTTCTCGGATCCTTCTAGCGCTCTGGAACTCACTACTAACACCTAGGAGTTGCTATGGAAGAGCCTTGAGGGTTTAGGGGTGTGTGGGAGAGAAATGGATGAGATTGGTCTTGAGAAATGAGGAAAAATGAGCTTTATTTATAGGCTGACAACACTCGTGTATGCTGGGCTTACTAGAGTTGTACGCTGGGCGGAGTCAATACATGGGATGTACCTAGAGCTCTGCGGGGCATACATTGCCACGTGTCAAAATCGCATGCGAAGCCGTGGGGAGGAAGGTGTGGCTGAGATGGTGCCACGTGTCACCTCCGAAACTTAAGATTATGTATTCTAAATAATCTTCTATCAAAAAGTCATTTTTAATGTTCATCGTATCTAAATTGACTAGCCTTAATCTGCGGGCATTACATTTTTGGACTAAGGGTATAGTCTAATATTTAATTTCATACTAGAAATATTTTTAGTAAAAATATTTAGTTAAAAAATCAAACATTTTGAATCAATTAATCGCGAAACCGTAAGCTATTGATTTCGACTTATTGGTAAATGTATTCTGGGGAAAATATAAGAATCCAAACGGTTTATGTGGATTTTAATGATGGAAATAGCCCAAGACACCTAAATTCGTGAACAATATATATATATATATATATATATATATATGTGTGTGTGTGTGTGTGTGTGTGTGTGTGTGTTTGGTTAAATTTTGATAAATATACTTTATATATGTATCAATTTTGAATTTAAGAGACCAATGTTTATATATATGGGTATGAGACATGTGTGATGATCAATTACATGTATTTGGTTAAATTTTCATAAATCTATATTATATATGTGTCAATTTTGAATTTAAAAGACCGATGTTTAACAAATTAACAATTTCATATTTCCTAATGTATGAGTTTAAATTTATATATATGTATTACACAAATTATGTAATAAACTCATGACAAATGAAAATAAATTATAATTATCTAGAAATCTCCCTATCTAATAAAAGAATAGTTTTATTCTCCTTTTGACATGTGTCATCTTATTAAGCCTCCTAATTAATGCATTTTTTATTCTCATTTTGCCATGTGTCATCATATTATATCTCCTAATTAATACATGACATTTAAAAACCTATTAATTCTCCATTTCAAATATCAAATTTAATTTCTCACTCTAATTATATTAAATTAATAACATTAGAATAAAAATTAAAATAAACTTAATACACATTATACAGTGATATAATTTCACATATTTATTTAAATCAATGATTAAAATTTATATAACTAAAAATATCCTTTAATTAATAATTTATTTAAAATAATTGATTAATAATTTTTAGTTTTATTTTAAAAGTTTAATTAATTGTATAACCGTGGTTCCCACGGGTTATAAAGTAGTATACCCTAATAAATAAGAATGATTTTGCCACATGTCATTCTCTCATTCAATTTGTCACATGTCATTTTGTCATAATTTAGAGATATATTTATTTTCCTCCTCTCATTTCTTTCATTTTCCATTTCTAATATATTATTAATTTAGTTTCTATAAATTAAACCTACCATAATGATATTAATTTCAAATTTTAAATTTTAAATTTAAATTTAAATTTCAAATAAATTTACAGTTTAAACGTTTGTTTTTAACATTTTGTTATAATTAACCTGTTTAGTATACATGTCTGATAACTAAACACATAATTTTAATTTATTTATTTTTTGTATGTTTTTTTCTCATAATTTTTATTTATTTCAATTTCCAATTTAAAATAAACTTCTCATTTAATCGTTCTTATTAACATTTTGTTTTAATCAACCCGTATAATATACGGGTCTCAGAACTAGTGGTTTGTAAAAGTCTTAAAGTATACATATATGTGTACAGGTGGAAAACAACCAATAATACATACAATCTCAAAGAACCTAGTAGATAAAATTTAACACTAAAAATCTGATCAAAATTATTTCCATTGTTGCTTCTAAATCTCACCTAAAGGTACATCAATTCTACACTAAAAAAATGGATTCTCACTCTTTCTTCAACCTAGTAGCCCCGTCGAAAATACCCGATATCCGAATTACCCGCCCGATTTTTTCGGGTATCGGGTAAATCGGGTTATCGGTTTACCATATTTTTTCGGGTCGGGTAAAGGGTACATTTTTTGGGTTTCAGGTATACCCGAATTACCCAAATTATTTTAAAAATTACTTTTTTTTATAGAGTTTGTACTATATAGCAAGTATTTGATCACGCTTAAACTAACTATCATTATTGTAAAACATAAATATATTTATTATGACAATACGACACTAACAATATTAAAAGTAATTTTTATATATCATCACGTTTTTTAAAACTTAACTGTTTTCTAGATTATAGTTTTTATTACAACTAACAAACTCATTATCTTGATTTAGAACATGACAAAACTTATAACTACATTTATCTTAAACATTTTAAACTTTTAAATCAAGATCTTTAGGTATTTGTTTTTTTAACATTTTATTAGATTAGATTAAGTCGTTAAAAAAATACTTGATATCTCATGTATTATTGAGTAGAAAATCTCAATGTTCAAAGCTTGAGTAACTTCATTTATGTCTCGTTTGTTTATATAAACAAGACTAATAAAACACGACGTATTTATTTCATTAAATTTATTTTTAGGTGAAATTCAAAAAAAAAAAATCATATATTTTGGATAATACCCGAATTACCCAAACTCGAATTTAGTTTGGATAGGGTAACGGGTAATTTTTCTAACATGAAAAACCCGAATTACCCGAAACCCGAAAAAATTACCCGTTCAACACCCCTACAACCTAGGCCACACTCAAACATACATAATGATAACTAAAAAAAATCAAAAAATCAACACCGAAACACCTCCAGTATCTTTTTTTCTACCTGTCTTCTTCGATGTTTCAACCAAGAACAAACACCACAATTTTTTTTGCTTTTCTTCTTCTCCTTCGATCTCTGCCAAGAACAACCAATAGGGCAACAATCCTCTTTCGATCCCTTCCTTCCCATCAATTTCACAGCAAAATCCAAACACCGTCGTTCCTTCTTTTTTACCTGACAAACACCAAAATAACATCCCTTTTAACCCCCCCCCCCCCCCCAAAAAAAATGATTTATGTCAACAAAAGAAAGCTGAAAGCAAAAAGGGAGCTGCCGGAACAGCTCCATCCACTCACCTGTTACCGACTATGGCAAACAGCCCCTCCCCTCGCATCCACCTTTCTTCCCGTCGAGCTCCGGTGCCAAACACACCACCTACACCGATGTTGCTGCTTGCCTTGTTCCACCGAACTCCTCTTCTACCCTCGTGTTTTCTTTTCCTCTCAGCAGCCCAAATGGCTGCTGTTACCTATCCCTTCCCGGACTCCCTTCGGACCTTATCCTTCCTTCGCACCTCGCAGCCGGACGAGAAGGAGCGCAGCCCCGCTGCCTCTTCCCATCTCCTTCTTCGGTCTTGTCGACCCCCGGAGCCACTCATTCCGCTTGCGAAGAATCTGCAATCACCGCTGCCTTCGTGCGCCCCTTCTCGACCGCAATCACCCGCTTCGCACGATCGTTCCTTCATCCCTCACAATAGAAGACGGGACATTAAAGCCCTAACTTTCCAAAGTTTGAACCATTAAACACATATAGCCCCTCCAATTGTAGATTTAATTTAAAATCAGCTCATTTGCAAATTATATCTATTCTAAATACCAATGTTGGAGGCGCCTTTTTTGCCTTTTTTGCCTTTTCATTCCTTCTACTTTTTCTTATTTCCATTTTGAGTTCCCCGTTTGCTTCATTTTCAATTTACAGATTCGGCCAATATAAGTCCCTATACTAATTTTCTATTGCTATTATTCTTATACTTTATAAAATGATATTTTACAACCCTCTACTTTTTAAAATATAATTTTTATCCCGTATTTGAACATTTAAAAATATCAATTTCACCCTCTCATTTTCTAAGTTTTTGTTATATCCACTGTAATATGAACAATCTTACTTTCCTACAGTTACCACTTATTCGACTTTCTAAACTTTCGTATACATTGGTATAAATTAGAGGTGGTCAACGTTTCGACGTAAATTTAGAACTTTCGTTTGTTGATTAAAAAAAATTACGTGCTTTTTTTATGTATGTGTCTGTATAAATTCGATTTCGTCTACGTTTATACTTTGTAAAATGACATTTTCAGCCCTCTACTTTTGAAAATGTCATTTTCACCCCATTTCAAACTTTGAAAAATATCAATTTCACCTATTTTATTTTCTAAAGTTTTGTTTTATCTCCTATAATGCATACGATTTGATTTTTCTATAGTTACATTGCCTACAACTTTCTAACCTTTTCTATTCGTCGGTATAAATTGGAGGTGGTCAACATTTTAATGTAAATTTAAAACTTTCGTTTGTTGATTTAAAAAAAAAAACTTGCTTTTTTATGTACATGTCGGTATAAATTTGAGTTTGTCTTATTCTTATGTATGTTTCTTACGTATGAGTCGGGTCACATATAATACGTTTTTAATTATTTCAACTTCTGTTCGTTAACTTAAAAAATTTACTTATTTATTTTTATGTACATGTCACATGTAATATAATTTTTATTGTACTTGTTTAGTATGGTTTTGACCCTTGAATTTTATGGTATGTCAATTTAACTCTTACTAAATTCTATTCGACACGTAACAACTTATTTTCTACTATTTCTCAAATATATTACTGTCGCCGCAATGCGCGACGGGTAAAATCCTAGTATCTAATCAAAACAGCCCTATTGTTGTACAATATTACCAAATCAACCCTCTTTGGTATTAATGAGACAAATCAATCCCTCTCTTGATTTATTTTAACCAAATTAGTCATAATTTGGTTAATTAAATTAACAAACTGGTCCTATAGTTTAGAGAAGTTAGAAATCAACCCCTATAGTGTAAATTCGTTACAAAAAGGTCCCGGAAGTAGTTCAAAGTTCAAGAAACATGGCTTTGCGATTCATCACGACGAGTTTCCCAAAATAAACCGATTCCATACAAATCGAACTCATGCATTAAGGGTGAGTGCTTACAACCCCTTTCTAATACGTCTAATTATTTTCGGGGGAGGGGGGATTACATGTCCTATATACTTTGTTTATGGAAACAAATTAACATTTTATGCGAAAACACAACAAATACGGTTTATAAAAATGTTATTAGACAATGTAACATATTCTTACAAATAAACTAGTTTAAACTTTTCATATACATATTATAGTTATTTTATTGTGAAATAAATAGTCCGCACAACAAATGCTACATGATACAAAATTATATGATTTTTATGTGGCATTGCATATCATAACAAGCACGTCATAAAACTTTGTATTATTTCAAGGGTTCAAGCTTTTACTAGGAACGCATATGTATATGTTTAAATATATAATTTATAGATGTACATATGTTCATGACTTTAGAACGTACCTCTTTATAAAAGCGAGTACATTATATTTTTACATACATATCAAGCATACTCGGCTTTTATAAACTTTATACAATGAAATTCATTATGCCTAGCGACTTAACCACAATTAAGTTAGGGTTGAGAGTTATTCACATACTTTAGTTAAGGGCTTTTTAGTGAGACTATATTTCTAGCTGAGTCTAAACACTTAGTATACCCACACTACTATAATCGTTAATCTTTAGAGCGAGATACATATGTGTAGATCTATATGGGGTTGACATCCCCACTTATGGTTGCTAGCTACAACCTCAACCGATCAATCAAAGCGAGTGATGAGTGTCTAGAACTGTTACTACAACGTCCAATGAAGCGTTGTATGGGGTACATTTAGTCACATAACTCGGTTGTAGGACTCACTATAAACATTAACTGGAATCTCTCGCTCTATCTATCTATCTATCTATCACTACAAACCATGGGCTTGGTTGCTTTCAAAACTATTTGAAGTATGTAATTACTTATGTAACAATATAGTTTGGTTTTCAAGTATATTCAAGGATTCTTACAAACACAGTTTTAAGTATGGATTTACTTATATAAATATACATTTTGGCTTTTAAAGACTCTTTGCAAACACAGTGTTAACTATTGTTATACATACAAAGAAAATACTTTTTAGACTTTTTAAAAGTATTACTATTGTAGCAAGAAACCTGTAACTCTCACTAACCTTGTGTTGACCCTCAAAATTACATGTTTTCTCAGGAAATCACTAAACAAACGTTCAAGATGGATTGGATTACAAGTGACATAGTTACTAGTTGTTGTATTATCTACCCATCTGTTAAGGAAATTCATGTACTATTATTATCTGTAAGAACCTTGTATTCAAATATCAAGATGGAATACAAATGTTATTTTGTTTATTATTGCACTTGTGCTATATATTCAGTTTACCTATGATATATGTACTTAATCGCACAGCCCATCGTGCTCCGCTGCCTCAGTCGGGGGTGCCATAAAGTACATCATTCTCCAAAAGACAAGTTTCATAGTTAGATTAGACAAGAGTCTTCTGATTTTCCAGCAAAGCAACCTTAGCCATAGTGTCTCGATGATGAAGCGATAAGTCAGCATACATCTCCCCGACCTTTATTAACATTTCTTCACTTACAAGATCCATACCCTCGGCAACCCATCAATTCACAAAGGTAGCTAAAAACCGATCCCTTAAGGTTAGAAACCCATCAAAAAACTTGAAATCTTGTTCAAGCACGGTAGAAATGAATTTTTCAGCATGGGCTATAAAACATCATGCCTCATCCAACTCTTCCTCAAACAGAATGGAAGAAGGGCACCCATCTACAGGAACCATGAAAATACCATTAGCATAACAAACAAATGTAACAAAGCCTTAAACAAAGGTGTAAGTGCATATAACAACAGAATACCCGTTCAAAAAAACAGAGGGGCAATGTGTTTACATACTAGTCGGTTTAGGGACATATGTCCCAAGATAGAGGGGAGGCACAGCGAGGACCCACCTGGGAGACTTCATGTAAAAATTGCTCAAACTGATCGGATGAAAGGAGTTATCTATGCTTTCGATCAGAAGAGACAATTTCTGTGGGCACAACCACTACTAAGCGGGAGGAACCACCGTGTAAAGAACCAATCACAAGATAAGAAGTCTCCAGAAGTTGATGAATAGAAAAATCATTCATTCCAAACCCCGAAATTCTAACAGGAGATTCAGGAATCACAATCACTTGGTCCACATCTTGGTCCAGAACTACACTATTGTAACGCTTGTGTTTCTGCGCTTGCCATTTTTAGCAATGTAATAGTCTAGGTTAACCTTTGTAACCCAATTTGAAATAATAAAAATGTATTATTTGTGAGTTATGTGAATTATGTGTGTATTTTCTTAATTATTATAATTTAATGAATTAAGAATAAAATGAGCGTCAAAATTGAAGTGTAAAATAAACTCGATATCTTTGCATAAAGTTGTAGTGGCCGAAACGAGGTTTCCAAATATATATAGAATGCCCAAATCTGACTTCGTATGAGGAAGTTATGATTTTTCGAAGTTTCAGCTTAGCAGTAGACAGCCCAAAAGTTCGAATTGAGATCGAGCGAGTTTTAGCCAAAACAATCTAAACGAGAATCGAAGATCTCGTTGATAGTAGTGTGTTGGTGAAAAGACAGACGAAAATGGACGTCAGACGAAGAAGTTATGAATTTCTAACGAAGTTTTTCTGTCCCGGCCTTCTAAAAATAAATAATAAAAATAAAAGTCAAAATTAGCTGACGGAGTCTAAATGAAAGTTGTAGAGTATGGTCTGACCTACGCGTGGATATAAGCAACGTCGAAAGCGGAGCTCGTATGCGAAAGTTACGCAATTTAAAAGTTTTACAAGTCAAATTACGCCGAGCGTAATTTGAGTACGCCCAGCGTACTCAGAGGGGTGCAACTTGTCTGACCAATACTCGAGTGCCACCAATTGACGCATGCAGTGACGTCGAAGTACGCCCAACGTAACCAAATTACGCCCAGCGTACTGGAGTACGCCTAGCGTACTTGGAGATTACGCCCAGCGTACTGAGTACGCCCAGCATAATTAGAAATTACGCCCAGCGTAATCCCAGACCCAGCAGCCTATAAATAGAAACCGAGATCAGCCATTTTCTCTTCTTCAAACTCTTTCTTCTCTCTAGTTTTTGCCTAGATTTGCGTGCCAATCATATCCCGAAGCCCCTGTATCATTCCCGAGCCCCGAAGCAAGATCCGAAGCCCCGTGGATCCCGAGAAGTGAGATTTCCGAGCCGAAGCCCTACCCGCGAAGAGCCCGGTTTTTGTGAAGATCTTCCAGATCTACGGAGGAACACTACTTCTGCAAGCCGTAGTGCTGCCCGATCATCTTCTGATCAAGTGAGTGTGTAGTCATTTTCTTCTAACACATTATTATGAAGTATTTTATACGAAATACATGTTACGTGTATACTTTGTTGATTATATGTGTGAATGTATATTCACTTTCTTCTATCTCATAGATCTGATTTATTCTCTATGAAATACGTGTTATATGTGTGTGCCTCATTTGTTATGTGGAAAAATGTATTGATCGAGCATGCTATACATGTTTTAAACTATGTATAAAAATGTATATTTTTATCTACTAATATGTTGGGTAGAACATGGATAGATAGTTGGTGTGTAATAAACAGATGAGAGGCTTCGATGTTGTTGGTGTTATTCTAGTCATTCAGCATAGTATGGATGACGACCACGGACTATTCTAGACAGTCATGTGGACCACTAGCAGGCTCATAACCTATAGGTGTTGTGAACGACGTGTTCACCGGTTTACTCTATCCCCCTCATGGTTGCCTTTAGGATATTTATTGCTAAGGAAGCCCTTTTGCAGTAATGTCCGTCCTGAAGAAAATACCAGATTAGGTCCCTTATAATAGATGTTGTTTTAGGGACGTAAAGTGAGGACAACGGGAATGGGTAATCGGGTTATTGTTGATTGTTGAAATTAAATATAATTATTTATTGTGGGTTGAAAACCCTACATGCTCACCAGGATCCCAAGCCTGACCCACTCAGTTTATTTGTATTACAGGAAGTGGCACAAGGGCATAAGATGGATGAATCATCAAGTTGTTTTGTTTACAAGTCGGTATATGTATATATTTGTTGAATGACTTGTAATGTTATCGTTTATGCTTTATGGTCTGTATCGGAACATGACATCCCAGTTTTGATTATGAAATGAAATTATATCTCTTTATGAAATGTTTTGATAAAAGATCTATTTTATAATGTTTTGTTTTTGGGAACAAATTCCACATCTCTTTTAAAATCAAAAGGATTTACTCTGAAAATGTTTAAAAATCATAAATGAAAACAGTCTTTTCTGGCCGAGATTTTGGGGATGTCATAGTTGGTATCAGAGCATTAGTTTAAGTGAACTAGGAATTTGTAGGATTTCTAGACTTAAACTTAGAATTCTAAGTAAGGTTGTTAGATGTGTGTCTGTTATATTTCAGACATAAGCACTAGTTTATTTGAGGAAGTTGCCTAAAATGCTTTTATGTGCTAAATGTTATATGTTGCCATATATGATATTATTTGTTCGGATCTATAGTCTGTTGCCGACCGGATCTGGAAATCTTATGTGTGTAGGATTCTAAGCGTATGTCTACGTTATTAGAACTAACATGTAAACATTTCGAAGTAATAAGGATGATTTGAATATCTATCGTGAATGAGGATCTAATTTCACCTTATTCAGTGTATAGATAAAAAATGGTGAGCAAGAAGCGGAGTTGGAAATGCTGATGAAAACAGGAATCAACCACTAGTGATTGAGCAAATACCTGTCGTAGCAGCAGCACCTGAGCCGATAACAATGGATGGTGTACACATGATGATTCAAACGATGTTGGATCGTCAGATGGAAGAACAAGACGTCTGCTTAGGCAGAATCGTGAAGAACCGTCAATTCAAGTGGAAGAGCCCGAGGAGAATGGAGGGCAGTCTGAAGGAGGAAACTATAGTGGGATCATTGGTCAAGACGACCCACCAGGGGTTAGACACAACAACCAGTATGGAGGAAATGATGGTCGTGGGTGCAAGTATAAGGATTTCATGGCATCCAAACCACCATGTTTATCCGGAAGCCCGACGCCGGTGCAAGTTATGGACTGGATCTATGAAATGGAGACAATGTTTGAAAGTTACGAATGTAGCAACAGGAAGAAGACCGCTCTTGCGATCCCTCTGCTAAAATCTGGCGTGTTGAGTTGGTGGAAGCTGTTAGCTGACTCTATGCCCAAGGGAGAAGCAAGCAAAATGTCTTGGGAAGACTTTGTGGAACAACTAAAACTGCAATACTGCTTTGAGCAGGACCTTCTGGAAATCAGTAATGAGTTTCAGAATTTGAAGAACGAAAAATTGAGCGTTACTAAATACGCTGCTAGTTTCACAGAAAATGTAACAGCCCGGATTCCCAGGTATTATTTATTTATTTATTTATTTTGGTATTTTGTGAGGGAACTCGGCGAGTTGGAGCCTAGACTCGCCAAGTATGATCGCGGATTTAGACGCGGGTTCGCGTCCGGACTCGACGAGTCCAAGAGTGGACTCGGCGAGTCCATGCTGTTTAATGAAACACTAATTTCTCGGGTTTGAGGCGTATTTAAAGGGCCTTATGGCCGTCATTTGCACTCATCAGACCCCCAGAGTGAATCCCTAGAGCAATTGAGTGATTCAAGTGAGGGAAGGAGCCATTATTGATCTTGGAGTTGTTGTCTAGCAAGGAAAGAGGAGATCTAGCCAAGAGGAAGCAAGAGAGGGGTGGATTCTTGAAGATTTGAGGTCCAGAACATCACATCTGAGGTACAATCTCGAATCATTCTCTGTTATTGTGATGTTCATGTAGATTTAGGGCTTTTGAACCCATTTGTGGCTAGATCTAGTGTCCTCATGGTCCCTTAGCAAGTTAAACTCCTGGATCTGGACCCATAGAGGTCCAGAGCACCTCATTGCCAAAGCTTTATATGCATCCATGGAGGTTTTGGCTTGGGATCAATGTATTTGAGGCTAAAACACCATTCATGAGCTATTCAATGCTTGATGAGCATCAAGACATGGACTTTACATTGTCAATAAGCTTAAGGAGACTGGATCTATGAGTTAGTGAAGCGGATCTGACCTCAGAAGGTCGTTTGGGGTTGTGCATGGAATGCACTCGCCGAGTCCATTTCCCAGACTCGGCGAGTTGGTGCGAGTTGTTCGTCGATTACGAACCAGGGGTTGAGTAACCGAGTTGGGTGAGTGACTCGGTGAGTCGGAAGAGATTCAGAGGGATCGGGTTCCAACTCGGCGAGTCGGGTTGACCGTTGACCGTTGACTGGTTTGACTTCGTGGTACTAGTCAGTCAGAGTCAAGTAGTATTAAGTAGAAATACGTGTGTGTTGTAGGAGGACGATAGCTCGGGAGATCGAGCACTAGTGGTTAAGAGATTTACGAGTTACCGAGACACGCGAGGTGAGTCTTCTCACTATAAATTACCTTGAGTGGTATTTCGAGTTGACCAGAGGGTCTTATGTGCTATGAGATTATGTGTTATCTTAGAGATTTTGTGCTATGTGTTATTTGTATGTTGTATGGTTATTTTGACCGGGCCGAAGGGCTCAACGATTCTGACTGGGCCAGAGGCCCAATGAGCTATGACTGGACCGGAGGGTCCGACGAGCTGCGGGACTGGAGGGTCCCGCCGAGACATCTAGACCAGAGGGTCTGATTTAGCCTTGAGTGGCGTATTTGTGGTATGTAGTATTTTGGGGAACTTACTAAGCATTTATGCTTACAGTTGTTATGTTTGATGTCTCAGGTACCAGCGAGGACCGTGGGAAGGCGACGGCTTGACACGTACACACACACTGATGGAGATTATTATGTGTAAATATCTTGGGATTTGTTTTTGAAAACAGTATTGATTATGGATTTTGATTTGTGATGTGATACATTATGTGATTTTGAAAATGAAAAATTATTTTGAAAATTTACGGTGTTACAAGTTGGTATCAGAGCCTTGGTTTGAGGGATTCGGATGCACCTTCGGGCGTATTTGAACTCAAACCAAGGATTTGAGAAATTTTCAAATAAAACTAAAATTTTCTAAAAAGAAAAAGAGGTTTTGGGAAACGAGCAGAGTGGAAGGTGTGTACGGTCAGCCAGCGCCTGAACGGTGAATCCCCAAAATACCCTTCATTATATTTTATGAGTTATGAGATATTGTGTTGTGCATGCTAGAGAGGCTAGGTATTCCTATTAGGACTAGAGTGAGCCTGATTTGTGATGCCTTAGCTTAGGAGATCGCTGCTGCTATGAGATACTTTGAGAGTGAGTAGGTAGCAGTGAGGAGCTCAGGAGAGGGCTATTGAGGGTAGACAGTGCATAGAGAGAGTAGAGTGTTTGCGATTTGGGATCCTAGGAGGAGGACTTGGGGTGTATATCGATTCGGTGTGGACGATAGTATTGGGCCCGTACTATTGAAGACACCGGATTGGTGCGCAGTCCAAGTAAGAATCCTTGGGGGTACCAGGAGAGAGGATGTTTGAGTTATCGAGTGTGAGTATA
This sequence comes from Lactuca serriola, assembly GCF_051521515.1. Lineage (NCBI taxonomy): Eukaryota > Viridiplantae > Streptophyta > Magnoliopsida > Asterales > Asteraceae > Lactuca > Lactuca serriola. Next base: position 12,000,560 of record NC_136413.1, read on the forward strand.
CCCGAGAGTATTCCTGATATTTCTTATGTTGTATTTCAGAGGTTGATCATGGTCGGGACACGCCATAACCCCAAGAGCAGTGGGGTGAGCGATGTGGAGATCCGTCGGATCATCCATGAGGAGGTGGCTGCTGCCATCAGAGCCGAGATTTCGGAGATGTTTGGGTCTATTAAGACCACACTGATCGAGACGTTTGACGAGCGTTACGCTGCTTTGACTGATGCTGCTGTTGCTGCAGCCACCGCAGCTGTTGCTGCTGCGAGCCCTAGGGTGGTGATTCGTTGCTGTACCGAGAGTTCAGGAACACGAAACCACCGGAGTTCGATGGTACACAGGATCCGATCGCCGCTATGAGGTGGATCTCAGACATGGAGGGGTGTTTCTATACGTGCTCGTGTCCGGAGCACTTGAGGGTGCGATTCACACTCAACCAACTTCGCTTGGGGGTGAAGGACTGGTGGAAATTCGTGACCGCGAGCTATTCTACAGCTGAGCTGACTGCAGTGACCTGGGAGAGGTTTACTGAGATGTTTCGTGACGAGTATGTTCCCCAGGTGGAGAGGGAACGTTTAGCTCAGGAGTTTCTGACCCTCAAGCAGGGGACCGAGTCGGTGACAGTGATTACGAGGATGTTTCATGAGCGGGCGCTGTTTTGCCCGAAGTTGGTGTCCACTGAGCAGGCTCGCATGAGCCGTTATCTGAGTATTTTGAGGAGGGACATTCATGAGTTTGTGGCGAACTCGACTTATCAGACATTTGCCGAGCTCCAGAAAAATGCCAGGAAGAGGGAGATCGAGCTTGAGACACAGGCGAGGGAGGAGACTGAGTTGCAGGGGGGTGATCGGCAACCGGCGCAGTTGCAGCCGGCCGCCAAGCGGGCAAAGCCCGCTGATTCGAGGACGGGCAGTTCGAGGGGCCGCACTTGTGGGAAGTGTGGGAAGAGCCATGACGGGCCATGCAAGACTGGGGTATGTTACAAATGCGGGAAGGAAGGACATTTTGCGAGGGACTCTCCGAAGGGGTTCTCGGTTTGCTTCCATTGCAACCAGATCGGCCATCGGAAGGCCGAGTGCCCCCATCTTCAGAGGTTAGTGCAGGGATCTGCACCTGTGGTTCGAGCTGCTGAGACCCGGCCAGTGAAGGCCGAAGCACTGAAGGCTAGGGGGAGAGCCTTCCAGCTGACTGCAGAGGAGGTCCGTGCAACACCTGACGTCGTGGCAAGTATGTAATCCTTATCTATTTTATGTTGAGTTTATGCTATTGTAATTGCTATATGTTATTCGTAGGTACTTTTCTTGTGAGTTCTGTACCTGCATTGGTTTTATTCGACTCGGGTGTGAGTCAGTATTTCATATCTTTGGCTTTTAGTCGGCACATTATTATTCTGAGGGAGGCGTTGAGTCGATCTCTGCGGGCTTCCATAGCAGATGAGCGTGAGGTATGTGCTACCGAGGTGATACGTGGATGCATGTTAGAGATCTTCGGGGTGGAGTTCCTGATCGATTTGATTCCGATCGCTATGGGGGATGTTTGTGTCATAGTAGGAATGGATTGGTTGAGCCATTTTGGGGCTGTCATAGATTGCGAGCGTCAATTGGTGACGATCTGAGATCCTAGTGGGGGAGCGCTGACGGTTTACAGCGAGGGGACTCGTGGTAGTTCGGTTTTCTGTTCGGCCGCTAGAGCGAGGCGGAGTTTGCAGCAGGGCTCCAAGGGGTTCATAGCCTATGTGACAAATGTGCGAGAGGCCGCTGGGAGGCCAAGTTCAGTAGATGAGGTGCCGATAGTGCGTGAGTTCCTGGACGTGTTTCCCGAGGAGTTTCCGGGTGTGCCTCCCGAGAGGCAGGTGGAGTTTCGTATCGATTTGGTTCTCGGGGCTGCGCCTATTGCCAAGGCGCCATATCGGCTAGCACCGCCAGAGATGCAGGAGTTATCCTCACAGCTGCAAGAGCTGTTGGGGAAAGGGTTCATCCGTCCCAGTAGCTCTCCCTGGGGAGCGCCGATCCTTTTTGTCAAGAAAAAGGATGGTTCACACCGGATGTGCATTGATTACCGGGAGTTGAACAAGTTGACGGTCAAGAACCGTTATCCGTTACCGAGGATCGACGATCTATTCGATCAGTTGCAGGGGGCGTCTTGGTTCTCCAAGATTGACTTGAGATCGGGATATCACCAGATGAGAGTTCGGGATGAGGATATCCCGAAGACGGCGTTTAGGACTCGTTACGGGCATTACGAGTTCGTGGTGATGCCATTCGGGCTCACCAATGCACCAGCGGCATTCATGGATCTCATGAACAGGGTGTGTAGGCTGATGTTGGATCGTTCAGTCATTGTATTCATTGATGACATTCTGGTGTATTCAAGGACCAGAGAGCAGCATGAGGAACATTTGAGGGAGCTCCTCGGAGTTCTGAGAGCGGAGAGGCTTTTCGCCAAATTCTCCAAGTGCGATTATTGGTTACGGGAGGTCCAGTTCTTAGGGCATCTCGTTAATCGGGATGGGATTTTGGTTGACCCGGCCAAGATCGAGGCTGTGATGAGTTGGGAGGTGCCGAGGTCACCGACGGAGATCAGGAGCTTCTTAGGGTTCGCAGGCTACTATCGGAGATTTATCAGAGATTTCTCCAAGATCGTCGTGCCACTTACCAAGTTGACCCGGAAGGGTGTTACTTTCTCATGGGATCCAGAGCAGCAGACCTCGTTTGAGACCCTTCTCCAGAGATTGTGCGAAGCCCCTGTACTCGCACTACCGGAAGGGATGGAGGATTTCGTGGTGTACTGTGACGCATCGACATCGGGGTTGGGAGCGGTGTTGATGCAGAGAGGGCATGTGATCGCGTATGCATCGAGGCAGTTGAAGCCTCATGAGACGAGATATCCCACCCACGATCTGGAGTTGGGGGCTGTGGTGTTTGCCCTCAAGATCTGGCGTCACTATCTGTATGGGGTTCGGTGTACGATATACACGGACCACAAGAGTTTGAAGTACTTGATGGATCAGCCCAACCTGAACATGCGGCAAAGGAGATGGCTGGACGTGGTAAAGGATTATGATTGTGAGATCCTGTACCACCCGGGTAAGGCTAATGTGGTAGCTGACGCCCTGAGTCGTAGGGCAGAGGGTGCCCCGATGCGAGATATCTGTATGAGGTTGACGGTGATGACTCCGGTATTGGATACCATCCAAGGGGCCCAGGCCGAGGCAGTGAGACCAGAGAACCGTAAGAGAGAGCGAGTTATCGGGCAGGTGTCGGAGTTTGTTACCGATAGCCGTGGGCTTATGACCTTCTAGGGACGGATTTGGGTACCGTTTGTGGGAGGGACGCATACCATTTTGATGGAGGAGGCGCATCGATCGAAGTTCTCGATCCATCCCGGGGCTACCAAGATGTATTTGGACCTAAAGAAGGAGTATTGGTGGCCCTGTATGAAGAGGGATGTTGCTTGGTTCGTCGAGAGGTGCCTAACTTGTCGCCAAGTTAAGGCCGAGAACCAGCGTCTGCATGATAAGCTGCAGCCGTTGGAGATTCCCGAGTGGAAGTGGGAACAGATTACCATGGATTTTATCACCAAATTGCCAAGGACTACGAGAGGAGTCGATGCAATTTGACAGGTTGACGAAGAGCGCTCATTTTATTGCTATCAGTGAGAGCTCTTCTGTTGAGAGGTTGGCAGAGTTGTATGTGAGGGAGGTGGTATCGCGACATGGGGTTCCGTTGTCGATCGTTTCAGATCGAGACGTGCGATTTACTTCCAGATTTTGGAAGAAGTTCCACGAGGAGTTAGGTACGAGGCTGCATTTCAGTACCGCATACCACCCGCAGACGGACGGACAGAGCGAGCGGACGATTCAGACGCTTGAGGATATGCTCCGAGCATGCGTTTTGGATTTTAGATGGAGTTGGGACACCTATCTACCCTTGGCAGAGTTTTCGTACAACAACAACCATCATTCGAGCATCGGTATGCCACCTTTTGAGCTGTTGTATGGGAGGAGATGTCGTACCCCTATTTGCTGGGGTGAGGTAGGGCAACGCATGATGGGTAGTACGGAGATAGTGCTTCAGACGACAAAGCAGATCTAGCAGGTCAGACAGAGGTTGTTGACCGCTCAGAGTCGCCAGAAGAGTTATGCAGATAGATGTCGAACCGAGCTCAAGTTCCAGGTCGGCGATTATGTTCTCCTGAAGGTATCTCCTTGGAAAGGAGTGATCTGATTCAGGAAGAGGGGCAAGCTAGGACCCCGGTATATTGGACCGTTTCGGGTGATCGCGAGGGTGGGCAGGGTAGCATATCGCTTGGAGCTACCCGCAGAATTGGATCGGATTCATAATACCTTCCATGTGTCTTAGTTGAGGAAGTGTATAGCCGACGAGTCGGCGGTAATGCCGTTAGAGGACATTCAGGTGGATGCGAGCCTGAACTACGCGGAGAGACCAGTTGCGATTGTGGATCGAAAGATCAAGGTTCTACGGAACAAGGACGTGCCCTTGGTTTTGGTTCAGTGGCAACATCGGAAGGGGTCCGAGATGACTTAGGAACCGGAGCGTGAGATGCGTGAGCAGCATTCGGAGTTATTTGCAGAGCGAGACTTCGAGGGCGAAGTCTAGTTCTAGTGGGGGAGAATTGTAACAGCCCGGATTCCCAGGTATTATTTATTTATTTATTTATTTATTTTGGTATTTTGTGAGGGGACTCGGCGAGTTGGAGCCTAGACTCGCCGAGTATGATCGCAGATTTGGACGCGGGTTCGCGTCCGGACTAGACGAGTCCAAGAGTGGACTCGGTGAGTCCACGTTGTTTAATGAAACCCTAATTTCTCGGGTTTGAGGCGTATTTAAAGGGCCTTATGGCCGTCATTTGCACTCATCAGACCCCCAGAGTGAAACCCTAGAGCAATTGAGTGACTCAAGTGAGGGAAGGACCCATTATTGATCTTGGAGTTGTTGTCTAGCAAGGAAAGAGGAGATCTAGCCAAGAGGAAGCAAGAGAGGGGTAAATTCTTGAAGATTTGAGGTCCAGAACATCACATCTGAGGTACAATCTCGAATCATTCTCTGTTATTGTGATGTTCATGTAGATTTAGGGCTTTTGAACCCATTTGTGGCTAGATCTAGTGTCCTCATGGTCCCTTAGCGAGTTAAGGTCCTGGATCTGGACCCATAGAGGCCAGAGCACCTCATTGCCAAAGCTTTATATGCATCCATGGAGGTTTTGGCTTGGGATCAATGTATTTGAGGCTAAAACACCATTCATGAGCTATTCAATGCTTGATGAACATCAAGACTTGGACTTTACGTGGTCAATAAGCTTAAGGAGACTGGATCTATGAGTTAGTGAAGCGGATCTGACCTCAGAAGGTCGTTTGGGGTTGTGCATGGAATGTACTCGCCGAGTCCATTTCCCAGACTCGGCGAGTTGGTGCGAGTTGTTCGTCGATTACGAACTAGGGGTTGAGTAACCGAGTCGGGTGAGTGACTCGGTGAGTCGGAAGAGATTCAGAGGGATCGGGTTCCCGTAGGAACTCGGCGAGTCCACGCCAGACTCGGCGAGTCGGGTTGACCGTTGACCAGTGTTGACTGGTTTGACTTCGTGGTACTAGTCAGTCAGAGTCAAATATTATTAAGTAGAAATACGCTTGTGTTGTAGGAGGACGATAGCTCGGGAGATCGAGTACTAGTAGTTAAAAGATTTACGAGTTACCGAGACACGCGAGGTGAGTCTTCTCACTATACATTACCTTGAGTGGTATTTCGAGTTGACCAGAGGGTCTTATGTGCTATGAGATTATGTGTTATCTTAGAGATTTTGTGCTATGTGTTATTTGTATGATGTATGGTTATTTTGACCGGGCCGGAGGGCCCAACGATTCTGACCGGGCTAGAGGCCCAATGAGCTGTGACTGGACCGGAGGGTCCGACGAGCTGTGGGACTGGAGGGTCCCGCCGAGACATCTAGACCAGAGGGTTTGATTTAGACTTGAGTGGCGTATTTGTGGTATGTGGTATTTTGGGGAACTCACTAAGCATTTATGCTTACAGTTGTTATGTTTGATGTCTCAGGTACCAGTGAGGACTGTGGGAAGGCGACGGCTTGACACGTACAAACACACACTGATGGAGATTATTATGTGTAGATATCTTGGGATTTGTTTTTGAAAACAGTATTGATTATGGATTTTGATTTGTGATGTGATACATTATGTGATTTTGAAAATGAAAACTTATTTTGAAAATTTACGGTGTTACAGAAAAGATGAAGTTTATCCCATATTTGGTACCAACAGAACTCTCTAAGGTCAACAAGTTTGCCCACGGACTACCAACGGAATATGGTCCAATGGTTAAGCAAGAAACCACATTGAAAGCTGCCATCTGGGCTGCTAGAAATGTTGAGACCCAGATCAGGGAGAAAGGTCTGGAAAGGTCAGAGGTGGGTGAAAAGAGGAAAATCGATGGATCTTCAAGGTCCAACAAGAAAAGTAAATTCTCGAAATCTGGTTCGAGAGGAAGTGGAGGAAAGGTAGAGGAAAAATGGTGCGACAAGTGCAACAAGAAGCATCATGGGAAGTGCGGCGGGGAAACCACATGCTTCAAATGTGGAAAGCCAGGGCATTATGCCAACGACTGCACCCTCACCAAGAATGTTTGTTATGGTTGTGGTGAGGAAGGGCACATCTCAAGAGATTGTCCAAAGAAGAAGGAGGCAGCAAAACCCAGCATTCCGCCAAAGCCAAAGGCGAGAGCATCCAGATGACACTGGAAGCTGCCAAAGATGAAGCTGATGTCACTTTAGGTACCTTTCTCGTAAATGAATTGCCTGCCCAAATTTTATTTGATTCTGGAGCCAACTACTCCTTTATATCGCATGAATTTGGAAGAAAACTAGCTTTGCCTGTTGTTAGACTAGATGATGCTTTATTAGTCAAAGTTGCTAGTGGCAAGTTTGTACCTATTAGCCATCGTATGAAAAACATCTTAATTGACTTGAATGGGAATAAGTTCCACGAGGAATTATTGCCTATAGAACTTAATGGTTTCGACATCGTGTTGGGAATGGATTGGCTTAGCGCCAATGACGCCGAGATATTGTGCAGAAATAAGATAGTCAAGGTAAACACACCAGGGAAAGAGACATTTATGGTGTATGGGGACAAACGCAGAGTAAAGTTCTGGGATCATTTCTCTAATGAAAGCCAGAAAGTGTTTGACCAAGGGGTGTACACCATATTTAGCATTCGTGATCGATGCTAAGAAGGAAAAGAAGGTGATGTAGAATATTCCTGTCGTATGTGATTATCCGGAAGTATTTCCCGAAGATCTTCCTGGATTACCGCCCGATTGACAAGTAGAATTTCGTATCGACTTGTTGCCCGGAACGACGCCTATAGAAAAAGCACCTTACCGACTAGCACCGACGCAGATGAAGGAACTGATGATGCAACTTCAGGAGTTATTGGACAAAGGTTTCATTAGACCTAGTTCATCACCCTGGGGAGCTCCAGTGTTATTCGTGAAGAAGAAAGATGGAAGTATGAGGATGTGCATCGATTACAGGGAGCTGAACAAGGAAACGATAAAGAATAGATATCCATTACCGAGGATTGATGACCTGTTCGATCAACTACAAGGTTTAAGTTATTTTTCAAAGATCGACCTGAGGTCAGGATATCATCAGATAAAAGTAAGAAAGCAGGATATAGAGAAGACTGCATTCAGAACACGATATGGACACTACGAGTTTTTGGTTATGTCGTTTGGACTAACCAATGCTCCAGCAACATTCATGGATTTAATGAACAGGGTTTGTAATCCGTTCCTTGATTAATCTGTGATAGTGTTCATAGATGACATTCTGATTTACTCGAAAAGCCGAGAGGAGCATGGCAGACACATGCGAGAAGTGTTAGAAGTCTTGAAGAAGGAGAAGTTGTATGCTAAGTTGTCCAAATGTGATTTTTGGATTTGAGAAGTCCAATTCTTGGGTCACGTGGTCAACCAAGAAGGTATAATGGTTGATCCATCAAAGATTGAAGTTGTAATGAAGTGGGAACAACCAAAAAGTCCCACAGAGATCCGAAGCTTTTTGGGATTAGTCGGATATTACCGAAGGTTTATCCAAGGCTTTTCTTCGATCGCTAGTCCATTAACAACTTTGACCCACAAAGGAGTTGTTTATGCTTGGAATGATAAGCACAGAGAAGCTTTTGAGTTGCTAAAGAAGAGGCTATGTGAGGCACTAATTCTATCTCGACCCGATGGAGTTGAAGACTTTGCTGTTTATAGTGATGCGTCTGGTGTTGGATTGGGTTGTGTTTTGACCCAAAGAGATAAGGTGATTGCGTATGCATCTCGACAGCTAAAGGAGCATGAAAAGAACTACCCGACTCATGATTTGGAGTTGGCAGCGGTAGTTTTCGCTCTAAAAATATGGAGGCATTACCTCTATGTCACAAAGTGAAAATTGTTCACTGATCATAAGAGTCTCCAATATCTCTTTAGTCACAAGGAATTGAATACGAGACAACGACGCTGACGAGAGTTACTTAAAGACTACGACTGTGAGATACTTTACCACCCCGGTAAAGCAAATGTTGTTGCTGATGCTCTCAGTCGGAAAGTCAATCTTGAAAGAAAAAGGCCAAGAGTGTTGAGAATTGAAGTTGTCTCGACCATTGTGGAAAGTATACAGAAAGCTCAAGAGGAAGCTTCTGAGAAGAATGACCGAAAGGAGGAACGTTTGGGCAAAACGTTGGTGTTCGGTATAAACAGTCATGGACTGAAGGTGTTCCAAGATCGGATTTGGATACCTAAGACAGGAGGAGTCAGAGATCTTCTGATGGAAGAAGCTCATAAGACCATGTACTCGATTCATCCTGGTAGCACTAAAATGTATAGGGACCTGAAACCCTATTACTGGTGGCCGACGATGAAGCTTGATATTGCGAAGTATGTGGCGGAGTGTGTGACCTGTGCAAGAGTCAAGGCACAACATCAGAAACCATACGGGAGTTTAGAGCCTTTGCATGTGCCTATGGGTAAGTGGGAAGACATTGCGATGGATTTTGTCACTAAACTACCCAGAACAAAAAGTGGTCACGACATGATTTGGGTGGTCGTTGATCGATTCACTAAGAGTGCGCATTTCATAGCAGCCAATGAGAAATGGTTTATGGAAAAGCTTGCGAATTCTTATGTGAAGGAAATTGTGAGGCTTCACGGTGTTCCGTTAACGATTGTATCGGATCGTGATAGCCGTTTCACCTCAAGGTTTTGGAAAAGTCTACAAGAGGAAATGGATACCAAGTTGTGTTTAAGTACAGCTTACCATCCGCAGACTGATGGTCAGAGTGAAAGAACAATACAAACACTTGAAGATATGCTGAGAGCATGTACCCTGGAATTCCTAGGTAATTGGGATGAACATTTACCTTTGGTAGAATTTTTCTACAATAATAGTTTCCACTCGAGCATTAAGATGGCACCTTATCAAGCTTTGTACGGACAGAAGTGTCGTACGCCGTCTTGTTGGCTTGAGGCTGGGAAAAAGCAGTTTATGGGACCGGAGATAGTCCATCAAACTGCTGAAAAGTTGAAAATAATTAGGGAAAGAATGTTAACAGCTCAGGATCGTCAAAAGAGCTATGCTGACAAAAAGTGAAGACCGATGACTTTTGAAGTTGGAGATTTGGTTTTGTTTAAAGTCTCGCCGTGGAAGGGACTTATAAGATTTGGTGAAAGGGGAAAGTTAAGCCCAAGGTTTATTGGACCATTTAAAGTTCTTCAGAGAATTGGGAACCGAGCTTACAAGCTTGAACTACCCGAAGAACTGAATGGAATTCATAACACTTTTCATGTCTGTTACTTGAGGAAGTTCACGGGAGAAGTTCCCGACATAATTCCACTTTCGGAGTTAAGAATTGATGAAAACAAAAGGTTGATTGAAGAACCAGAGGCAATCATTGACCGGAAGACTAAGTAATTGCGACGTAAGATGGTTGAGTTAGTGCTTGTCCGTTGGAAACACACGAATGGTCCGAATCTCACCTGGGAGACGGAGAGTGTCATGATGGGTCGCTATCCGCATTTGTTTGTTGATGTGTGATTCCGGGGACTGAATCATCCTAAGGTGGGGAGAATTGTAACGTCTGTCTTTCTGCGCTTGCCATTTTTAACAATGTAATAGTCCAGGTTAACCTTTGTAACCCAATTTGAAATAATAAAAATGTATTATTTGTGAGTTATGTGTGTATTTTCTTAATTATTATAATTTAATGAATTAAGAATAAAATGAGCGTCAAAATTTAAGTGTAAAATAAACTCGATATCTTTGCATAAAGTTGTAGTGGCTGAAACGAGGTTTCCAAATATATATAGAACGCTCAAATCTGACTTCGTATGCGGAAGTTATGATTTTTCGAAGTTTCAACTTAGCAGTAGACAGCCCAAAAGTTCAAATTGAGATCGAGCGAGTTTTAGCCAAAACAATCTAAACGAGAATCGAAGATCTCGTTGATAGTAATGTGTTGGTGAAAAGACACACGAAAATGGACGTCAGATGAAGAAGTTATGAATTTGTAACAAAGTTTGTCTGTCCCGGTCTTCTAAAAATAAATAATAAAAATAAAAGTTAAAATTAGCCAACGGAGTCTTAATGAAAGTTGTAGAGTATGGTCTGACCTACGCGTGGATATAAGGAACGTCGAAAACGGAGCTCATATGCGAAAGTTACGCAATTTAGAAGATTGACGAGTCAAATACTCGAGTGCCACCAATTGACGCATGCAGTGACGTCGAAGTACGCCTCGCGTAACCAAATTACGCCCAGCGTACTGGAGTACGCCTAGCGTACTTAGAGATTACGCCCCGCGTACTGAGTACGCCCAGCGTAATTAGAAATTATGCCCAGCGTAATCCCAGACCCAGCAGCCTATAAATAGAAATCGAGATCAGCCATTTTCTCATCTTCAAACTCTTTCTTCTCTCTAGTTTTTGCCTGGATTTGCGTGCCAATCATATCCCGAAGCCCCGATATCATTCCCGAGCCCCGAAGCAAGATCCGAAGCCCCGAGGATCCCGAGAAGTGAGATTTCCGAGCCGAAGCCCTACCCGCGAAGAGCCCGGTTTTTGTGAAGATCTTCCAGATCTACGGAGGAACACTACTTCTGCAAGCCGTAGTGCTGCCCGATCATCTTCTGATCAAGTGAGTGTGTAGTCATTTTCTTCTAACACATTATTATGAAGTATTTTATACGAAATACGTGTTACGTGTATACTTTGTTGATTATATGTGTGAATGTATATTCACTTTCTTCTATCTCATAGATCTGATTTATTCTCTATGAAATACGTGTTATATGTGTGTGCCTCATCTGTTATGTGGAAAAATGTATTGATCGAGCATGCTATACATGTTTTAAACTATGTATAAAAATGTATATTTTTATCTACTAATATGTTGGATAGAACATGGATAGATAGTTGGTGTGTAATAAACAGATGAGAGGCCTCGATGTTGTTGGTGTTATTCTAGTCATTCAGCAGAGTATGGATGACGACCACGGACTATTCTAGACAGTCATGTGGAACACTAGCAGGCTCATAACCTGTAGGTGTTGTGAACGACGTGTTCACCGGTTTACTCTATCCCCCTCATGGTTGCCTTTAGGATATTTATTGCCAAGGAAGCCCCTTTGCAGTAATGTCTGTCCCGATGAAAATCCTAGATTAGGTCCCTTATAATAGATGTTGTTTTAGGGACGTAAAGTGAGGATAACGGGAATGGGTAATCGGGTTATTGTTGATTGTTGAAATTAAATATAATTATTTATTGTGGGTTGAAAACTCTACATGCTCACCAGGCACCCAAGCCTGACCCACTCAGTTTATTTGTATTACAGGAAGTGGCGCAAGGGCATAAGATGGATGAATCATCAAGTTGTTTTGTTTACAAGTCTGTATATGTATATATTTGTTGAATGAATTGTAATGTTATCGTTTATGCTTTATGGTCTGTATCGGAACATCACATCCCGATTTTGATTATGAAATGAAATTATATCTCTTTATGAAATGTTTTGATAAAAGATCTATTTTATCATGTTTTGTTTTTGGGAACAAATTCCGCATCTCTTTTAAAATCAAAAGGATTTACTCTGAAAATGTTTAAAAAGAATAAATGAAAACAGTCTTTTCTGGCCGAGATTTTGGGGATGTCACAGTTGGTATCATAGCATTAGTTTAAGCGAACTAGGAATTTGTAGGATTTCTAGACTTAAACTTAGAATGCTAAGTGAAGGTTGTTAGATGTGTGTCTGTTATATTTCAGACACGAGCACTAGTTTATTTTAGGAAGTTGCCTAAAATGCTTTTATGTGCTAAATGTTATATGTTGCCATATCTGGTATTATTTGTTCGGATCTATGGTCTGTTGCCGACCGGATCTGGAAACCTTATGTGTGTAGGATTCTAAGCGTATGTCTACGTTATTAGAACTAGCATGTAATCGTTTCGGAGTAATAAAGATGTTTTGAATATCTATCGTGAATGAGGATCTAATTTCACCTTATTCGGTGTATAGGTCAAAAATGGTGAGCAAGAAGCGGAGTTGGAAATGCTAATGAAAACAGGAATCAACCACTAGTGATTGAGCAAATACCTGTCGTAGCAGCAGCACCTGAGCCGATAACAATGGATGGTGTACACATGATGATTCAAACGATGTTGGATCGTCAGATGGAAGAACAAGACGTCTGCTTAGGCAGATGCGTGAAGAACCGTCAATTCAAGTGGAAGAGCCCGAGGAGAATGGAGGGCAGTCTGAAGGAGGAAACTATAGTGGGATCATTGGTCAAGACGACCCACCAGGGGTTAGACACAACAACCAGTATGGAGGAAATGATGGTCGTGGGTGCAAGTATAAGGATTTCATGGCATCCAAACCACCATGTTTATCTGGAAGCCCGACGCCGGTGCAAGTTATGGACTGGATCTCTGAGATGGAGACAATGTTTGAAAGTTGCGAATGCAGCAACAGGAAGAAGACCGCTCTTGCGATCCCTCAGCTAAAATCTGGCGTGTTGAGTTGGTGGAAGCTGTTAGCTGACTCTATGCCCAAGGGAGAAGCAAGCAAAATGTCTTGGGAAGACTTTGTGGAACAACTAAAACTGCAATACTGCTCCGAGCAGGAGCTTCTGGAAATCAGTAATGAGTTTCAGAATTTGAAGAAGGGGAAATTGAGCGTTACTGAATACGCTGCTAGTTTCACATAAAAAATGAAGTTTATCCCATATTTGGTACCAACAGAACTCTCTAAGGTCAACAAGTTTGCCCACGGACTACCAGCGGAATATGGTCCAATGGTTAAGCAAGCAACCACATTGAAAGCTGCCATCTGGGCTGCTAGAAATGTTGAGACCCAGATCAGGGAGAAAGGTCTGGAAAGGTCAGAGGTGGGTGAAAAGAGGAAAATCGATGGATCTTCAGGATCCAACAAGAAAAGTAAATTCTCGAAATCTGGTTCGAGAGGAAGTGGAGGAAAGGTAGAGGCAAAATGGTGCGACAAGTGCAAGAAGAAGCATCATGGGAAGTGCGGCGGGGAAACCACATGCTTCAAATGTGGAAAGCCAGGGCATTATGCCAACGACTGCACCCTCACCAAGAATGTTTGTTATGGTTGTGGTGAGGAAGGGCACATCTCAAGAGATTGTCCAAAGAAGAAGGAGGCAGCAAAACCCAGCATTCCGCCAAAGCCAAAGGCGAGAGCATTCCAGATGACACTGGAAGCTGCCAAAGATGAAGCTGATGTCACTTCAGGTACCTTTCTCGTAAATGAATTGCCTGCCCAAATTTTATTTGATTCTGGAGCCAACTACTCCTTTATATCGCATGAATTTGGTAGAAAACTAGCTTTGCCTGTTGTTAGACTAGATGATGCTTTATTAGTCGAAGTTACTAGTGGAAAGTTTGTACCTGTTAGCCATCGTATGAAAAACATCTTAATTGACTTGAATGGGAATAAGTTCCACGAGGAATTATTGCCTATAGAACTTAATGGTTTCGATATCGTGTTGGGAATGGATTGGCTTAGCGCCAATGACGCCGAGATATTGTGCAGAAAGAAGATAGTCAAGGTAAACCCACCAGGGAAAGAGACATTTATGGTGTATGGGGACAAACGCAGAGTATGTTCTGGGATCATTTCTCTAATGAAAGCCAGAAAGTGTTTGACCAAGGGGTGTACATCATATTTAGCATTCGTGATCGATGCTAAGAAGGAAAAGAAGGTGTGACATCCCCAAAATCACGGCCAGAAAAGACCAATTTCATTTATGCTTTTTAAAATAATTTCAGAGTAAATCCCTTTGATTTAAAAGTGTTGCGGAATTTGTTCCCAAAACAAAACATGATAAAATAATATTTATCAAAGCATTTCATCAAGAGATGCATTTTCATTATATAATCAAAACTCGGGATGTCATGTTCCGATACAGACCATAAAGCATAAACGATAACATTACAAGTCATTCAACAAATATATACATATACAGACTTGTAAACAAAACAACTTGATGATTCAACCATCTTACGCCCTTGCGCCATTTCCTGTAATACAAATAAAACTGAGTGGGTCAGGCTTGGGAGCCTGGTGAGCATATAGGGTTTTCAATCCACAATAAATAAATTATATTTAATTTCACCAACCAATCACTATCCCGATTACCCATTCCCGTGATCCTCACTTTACGTCCCTAAAACAACATCTATCTCAAGGGACCTAATCTAGGATTTTCATCGGGACGGACATTACTGCTAAGGGGTTTCCTCAACAATAGATATCCTAAAGGCAACCATGAGGGGGATAGAGTACACCGGTGAACACATCGTTTACAACACCTACAGGTTATGAACCTGCTAGCGTTCCACAGGACTGTCTAGAAAGAGTCTGTGGTCGTTATCCATACTCCGCTGAATAACTAGATCAACAACAACAACAACATCGAGGCCTCTCATCTGTTTATTACACACCAAATATCTAGCCATGTTCTACCCAACATATTAGTAGATAAAAATATATATTTTCATACATAGTTTAAAACCTGTATAGCATTTTCATTCAATACATATTCCACATAACATATGAGGCACACCCACATAACACGTATTTCATAGAAAATAAATCAGATCTATGAGATAGAAGAGAATGAATATACATTCACACATATAACAACAAAATTATACACATAACACGTATTTCGTATAAAATACTTCATAATTATGCGTTAGAAGAAAGTAACTACACACTCACTTGATCAGAAGATGATCGAACAGTACTACGGCTTATAGAAGTAGTATTCTTCGGCAGATCTGGAAAATCTTCACAAAAACCGGACTCCTCGCGGGCAGAGCTACGGCTCGAGAATCTTACTTCTCGGGATCTTCGGGACCTCGGGACTTGCGTCGGGGCTCGGGAATGATACCGGGGCTTCGGGATAATTCTTGCACGAAAAACGATGCAAAAACGCGAGAAAAAGGGAAGAAATGAGCAATGAACTTGGTTGCCCTCGACCTCCTTTTATAGGGGCTGGAAGGCCGAATTACGTTGGGCGTAACTTGAGATTATGTTGGGCGTAATGACGATAAGATTGCTGATTCCCCCCCTTCGGATAATATCGGAATATATATATATATATATATATATATATATATATATATATATATATATATATATATATATATATATATATAATATCGAAAATATTTAATAAACTTCAAAAATTTATATCTTCCTCATACGAACTCCGTTTTCGACGTTCTTTATATCCACGCGTAGGTGAGACTACGATCTACAAATTTTGTTTAGACTCCGTCGGCTAATTTTGACTTTATTTTTATTATTTATTTTTAGTATGTCGGGACAGGAAAATTCCGTTATAAATTCATAACTTCTTCATCCGACGTCCGTTTTGTCCTATCTTTTTATCGTTTTACTCCTATTAACGAGACATCCTATTCTCATTTAGATTGTTTTGGCTAAAAACCGCTCGATCTCAAATCGAGTATTCGGGCTGCATACTGCTAAGTCGAAACTTCGAAAAATCATAACTTCCTCGTACGAAGTCAGATTTGGGCGTTCTTTTTATGCACGCTCTCGGTTTAATGAAATCTATGAATTTCGTTTAGATCACTAAGGCTAAATATTGCTATAACGTAAATTTCACTTTTTACGTCATTCAACGTTGTCGGTTCTGTCGCGAAACTTTACAGGTCATAACTTCTTCGTTATAACTCGGATTTCGGCATTCTTTATATCTTCGGAATCCTTGTTTCGACCACTACATCTTTATGCAAAGATATTGGGATTATCCCACACTTCAAATTTGACGCTTATTTTATTCTTAATTCATTAAATTATAATAATTAAGAAAATAAACACATAATTCACATAATACTCAAATACTTCATCATTAATACTTCAAAAAGAGTTACAAGGGTTAACCTAGACTATTACATCAATGATAATGCCTAGCCTAGAAACGCGGGCGTTACAGAAGGTGATGCAGAATATTCCTGTCGTATGTGATTATCCGGAAGTATTTCCCGAAGATCTTCTTGGATTACCGCCCGATCGAAAAGTAGAGTTTCGTATCGACTTGTTGCCCGGAACAACGCCTATAGAAAAAGCACCTTACCGACTAGCACCGACGGAGATGAAGGAACTGATGATGCAACTTCAGGAGTTATTGGACAAAGGTTCCATTAGACCTAGTTCATTGCCCTGGGGAGCTCCAGTGTTATTCGTGAAGAAGAAAGATGGAAGTATGAGGATGTGCATCGATTACAGGGAGCTGAACAAGGCAACGATAAAGAATAGAGATCCATTGCCGAGGATTGATGACCTGTTCGATCAACTACAAGGTTCAAGTTATTTTTCAAATATCGACCTGAGGTCAAGATATCATCAGCTAAAAGTAAGAGAGCAGGATATAGAGAAGACTGCATTCAGAACACGATATGGACACTACTAGTTTTTGGTTATGTCGTTTGGACTAACCAATGCTCCAGCAGCATTCATGGATTTAATGAACATGGTTTGTAATCCGTTCCTTGATAAATCTGTGATAGTGTTCATAGATGACATTCTGATTTACTCAAAAAGCCAAGAGGAGCATGGCAAACACTTGTGAGAAGTGTTAGAAGTCTTGAAGAAGGAGAAGTTGTATGCTAAGTTCTCCAAATGTGATTTTTGGATTCGAGAAGTCCAATTATTGGGTCACGTGGTCAACCAAGAAGGTATAATGGTTGATCCATCAAAGATTGAAGTTGTAATGAAGTGGGAACAACCAAAAAGTCCCACGGAGATCCGAAGCTTTTTGGGATTAGCCGGATATTACCGAAGGTTTATCCAAGGCTTTTCTTCGATCGCTAGTCCATTAACAGCTTTGACCCACAAAGGAGTTGTTTATGCTTGGAATGGTAAGCACAAAGAAGCTTTCGAGTTGCTAAAGAAGAGGCTATGTGAGGCATCAATTCTATCTCTACCCGATGGAGTTGAAGACTTCGCTATTTATAGCGATGCGTCTGGTGTTGGATTGGGTTGTGTTTTGACCCAAAGAGATAAGGTGATCGTGTATGTATCTCGACAGCTAAAAGAGCATGAAAAGAACTACCTGACTCATGATTTGGAGTTGGCAGCGGTAGTTTTCGCTCTAAAAATATGGAGGCATTACCTCTATGGCACAAAGTGCAAATTGTTCACTGATCATAAGAGTCTCCAATATCTCTTTAGTCAAAAGGAATTGAATATGAGACAACGACGCTGGCTAGAGTTACTTAAAGACTACGACTGTGAGATACTTTACCACCCCGGTAAAGCAAATGTTGTTGCTGATGCTCTCAGTCGGAAAGTCAATCTCGAAAGAAAAAGGCCAAGAGCGTTGAGAATTGAAGTTGTCTCGACCATTGTGGAAAGTATACAGAAAGCTCAAGAGGAAGCTTCTGAGAAGAATGACCGAAAGGAGGAACGTTTGGGCAAAACGTTGGTGTTCGGTATAAACAGTCATGGACTGAAGGTGTTCCAAGATCGGATTTGGATACCTAAGACAGGAGGAGTCAGAGATCTTCTGATGGAAGAAGCTCATAAGACCATGTACTCGATTCATCCTGGTAGCACTAAAATGTATAGGGACCTGAAACCCTATTACTGGTGGCCGACGATGAAGCTTGATATTGCGAAGTATGTGGCGAAGTGTGTGACTTGTGCAAGAGTCAAGGCACAACATCAGAAACCATACGGGAGTTTAGAACCTTTGCATGTGCCTATGGGTAAGTGGGAAGACATTGCGATGGATTTTGTCACTAAACTACCCAGACCAAAAAGTAGTCACGACATGATTTGGGTGGTCGTTGATCGATTCACTAAGAGTGCGCATTTCATAGCAGCCAATGAGAAATGGTTTATGGAAAAGCTTGCAAATTCTTATGTGAAGGAAATTGTGAGGCTTCACGGTGTTCCGTTAACGATCGCGTCAGATCATGACAGTCGATTCACCTCACGATTTTGGAAAAGTCTACAAGAGGAATGGGTACCAAGTTATGTTTAAGTACAGCTTACCATCCGCAGACTGATGGTCAGAGCAAGCGGACGATACAAACACTTGAAGATATGTTGAGAGCATGTACCCTAGAGTTCCAAGGAAATTGGGATGAGCATTTACCGTTGGTAGAATTTTCCTACAATAATAGTTTCCACTCGAGCATTAAGATGGCACCTTATCAAGCTTTGTACGGACAGAAGTGTCGTACGCCGTCTTGTTGGCTTGAGGCTGGGGAAAAAGCAGTTTATGGGACCGGAGATAGTCCATCAAACTGCTGAAAAGTTGAAAATAATTAGGGAAAGAATGTTAGCCGCTCAGGATCGTCAAAAGAGTTATGCTGACAAAAAGCGAAGACCGATGACTTTTGAAGTTGGAGATTCAGTTTTGCTTAAAGTCTCGCCGTGGAAGGGACTTATAAGATTTGGTACAAGGGGAAAGTTAAGTCCAAGGTTTATTGGACCGTTTAAAGTTCTTCAGAGAATTAGGAACCAAGCTTACAAGCTCGAACTACCTGAAGAACTGAATGAAATTCATAACACTTTTCATGTGTGTTACTTGAGGAAGTTCACGGGAGAAGTTCCCGACATAATTCCACTTTCGGAGTTAAGAATTGATGAAAACAAAAGGTTGATTGAAGAACCAGAGGCAATCGTTGACTGGAAGACTAAGAAATTGCGACGTAAGATGGTTGAGTTAGTGCTTGTCCGTTGGAAACACACGAATGGGCCGAATCTCACTTGGGAGACGGAGAGTGACATGATGGGTCGCTATCCGCATTTGTATATTGATGTGTGATTCCGGGGACGGAATCATCCTAAGGTGGGGAGAATTGTAACGCCTGTGTTTCTGCGCTTGCCATTTTTAGCAATGTAATAGTCTAGGTTAACCTTTGTAACCCAATTTGAAATAATAAAAATGTATTATTTGTGAGTTATGTGAATTATGTGTGTATTTTCTTAATTATTATAATTTAATGAATTAAGAATAAAATGAGCGTCAAAATTTAAGTGTAAAATAAACTCGATATCTTTGCATAAAGTTGTAGTGGCCGAAACGAGGTTTCCAAATATATATAGAACGCTCAAATCTGACTTCGTATGAGGAAGTTATGATTTTCAAAGTTTCAGCTTAGCAGTAGATAGCCCAAAAGTTCAAATTGAGATCGAGCGAGTTTTAGCCAAAACAATCTAAACGAGAATCGAAGATCTCGTTGATAGTAGTGTGTTGGTGAAAAGACAGACGAAAATGGACGTCAGACGAAGAAGTTGTGAATTTCTAACGAAGTTTTTCTGTCCCGGCCTTCTAAAAATAAATAATAAAAATAAAAGTCAGAAATAGCCGACAAAGTCTAAATGAAAGTTGTAGATTATGGTCTGACCTACGCGTGGATATAAGGAACGTCGAAAACGGAGCTCGTATGCGAAAGTTATGCAATTTAGAAGTTTGACGAGTCGAATTACGCCGAGCATAATTTGAGTACGCCCAGCGTACTCAGAGGGGTGCAACTTGTCTGACCAATACTAGAGTGCCACCAATTGATGCATGTAGTGATGTCGAAGTACGCCCGGCGTAACCAAATTACGCCCAGCGTAATTAGAAATTACGCCCAGCGTAATCCCAGACCCAACACCCTATAAATAGAAACCGAGATCAGCCATTTTCTCTTCTTCAAACTCTTTCTTCTCTCTAGTTTTTGCCTCGATTTGCATGCCAATCATATCCCGAAGCCCTGGTATCATTCCCGAGCCCCGAAGCAAGATCCGAAGCCCCGAGGATCCCAAGAAGTGAGATTTCTGAGCCGAAGCCCTACCCGCGAAGAGCCCGGTTTTTGTGAAGATCTTCCAGATCTACGGAGGAACACTACTTCTGCAAGCCGTAGTGCTGCCCGATCATCTTCTGATCAAGTGAGTGTGTAGTCATTTTCTTCTAACACATTATTATGAAGTATTTTATACGAAATACGTGTTACGTGTATACTTTGTTGATTATATGTGTGAATCTAAATTTGAATACATCATACACACGTATCAGAACCCTATCCCAGGAACACATGCAAAAGAGATGGTACAAAACAATAAAATAACAAGGAAAGGACAAGAGATGTGCCTACCCATAGACCGGATAATAGATGAGGGACAGAGCAGGACAATAAACCTTTCTAACAACGATCGGCCTATAAATACCCCAAAAACACGATATCATGAGACAACAAGGTAAGGTAAAAAAACGTATATATCATTAAGGCAACACTGAGGATTTCAATCTAACTTAGGCATCAGAGAGCTATTATGGGGGGGGGGGGGTGTCCAACCCTCAGTATGGCTGTCTGACCTAGCACTTGTTTATCTTATCCATAGCGGATTCCTAGACGCTTATTAGACTAAGAACGTTGGGTGATAGAGCTAAGCATGCGCCTGGATTTGCTGTAACAACATTCCTCTTATGTGTTGAGAGTTAGACATCTAAGGCACCTTACTTAAAGTTGGATGTCAAATGAGAAAGATTACGTTCCATGTTTCATATCCAACATGATGTCTGTAACAAATAGAATATTGGTACACTTACCTTATACTTTAATTGTAGCTTTTGAGCTCCTAGAATTGGATGTTGATTGTTGGCACCCCTTTGTATGTTGTTAGGGGCAGTAACTTATTGCTAGACACCAACTACTTTCTATGTCAGTCTATAATGAATCTTGTGCAAGTGCAAGATTGTTGGATCTATAAGGTCACACCTTAATCAAGTTGATACTTATTAAATATTTATTAATTATTTGATTATTAATAAATAAATTCAACTCTTGTAATTAATTAGAGAGAAATTATTATTTTATGAAAATAATAATGAAAGGAAACAACAAACTACTTATTATGTCATAAGGTATGATAAATAAGCCATGTGCAAAGTTTTTGGACACTTCGGTTAACCATGACTTAACTAGTTAATTTGGTTTCTTGTATAAAGAAACTAGGAAGCATTTTTTTATCTTGTGGCCTTATGGCTGAAACTTTTTAAGAGGTATGGAGGTTGCTTGTCAACCTCCACCTCTTATCTTCCATGCTTCTAATCTAGATTATTACATTACATTATAATATAGGTACTGACTTTACCTTGCATGGGATATATAATAGATACTTTACATGAAAATTTGGCTAGTTCTTTTACTCTCTATCTCACTCAAAAGGCCATAGGTTGCATCCCTTAGAAGGCTTAAAGAACAAAGCATACAAGAAGGAATATAGCAATTCTTGGTACCTTAATCTTGGTGGTGAATACTTGTAGAGAAGTTCAAGCTCTTAATTCTTTCTATCTTCATCAACATCCCAAATCCAAGAGAGACCAAAGGTTCCAAAGGTTGTCATTCTAAAACACCCTATGGTTGTTTTAATATCATTTTAATCTCTTTAAAAGGATTCGTGGTGGTTTTCTTTTGAAAATATACTCGAAAATTTATAGCAAATTTTATAGCTTTTGTTTCCCAGTTTTTATGAAAAGCTCACTATTTTTATGTATGAAAACCCATAAAAAAAACTTTAGATTGTAGGGTTTTGTTCTTTAGATATGAGGCATGTTCTTCAGCTTTAGGGTTTCTTCTTCAAGATCTCGAGTAGAATCTTGCAATTTTCAAGATGAATAAACAAAAAAATTATAATAAATTGTTGAAATAGCTTCAAATACAAATTTTGCCATTTCTAATCTTTAAAACTTGAAGGGGCCTACACATCTTCAAGAACAAGCTTTGATACAAATTTTTAGATCCCAAAAATCAACAATAAATGGAAAATACATAATTATGAGCAATAAATGAATCTATCTTAAACAAATAAACGAGATTTGTACGTGTTTTTTTTTATTCAATAAGTGGGTTTTTCTAGTGAGATTACGTGAAATTTGATATGAACATGAAGAGCACCCACTTTTGTCTCTCTATAAGGAATAAATATCTCTCTATATTATTTCATTTCTGAATTATGTCTAGATCTAGAGATTATATCAAAAAAAAAATGAGTGTTTTTATAAAAACAGCCACTAAGAAAATAAAATTACAAATAATAGTTAAAACATTAAAACAAGAATACCTGATAAAAATTAACCTCATTTGCTAGACATTTCAATATACAACAAATACTATGAAAAAGGTCGGTTGAGTCACATGATTACCATAAGCGAAAAGCTTAGGCTTGGTGTCTATAGGTGTGTTACAAGGATTGTAGGTAAACATGTCAGTATGAAATAGTTACTCTTTTACAAAGGCGGTCTGAGAGAGTAAGAGTCCCTGAGAAGTCTGATCGAGTAGCAACAATGATGAGAAAAAAATGGAGAGAGGTCCTAACTCCATCATTGCAGCAACATACACATGGAATAAGTGGCATAGACACATTCTTAATAATTAACTCATTATAATACCTAGACACATCATATATGTGGTATAAACACAAAATTAGCAACACACACAAGCAACAAAATTAGGGTTTTATCGCTACTAGAATCTGGATTTTCAGCGACGTAATCAACGACAAACTAAATCCCTTGCCAAATCAGCAACGAATTTCCGATGGATCAACGAAGGAAAGTATATTAAGTGATAAATAATGAAATGCAACTTTTAGGGAGGGATTACTAACGATTTAGCAAGGATTAGCTAGGGATTGGCGACGGAAATAATCCCTCACTAATGTCTTCTTGAAAATAAACCCTAGATCAGTCGCTATTATAATTTTCTGCTTGCCTTTTCAGTTCCCTCACCAATGTCTTCTCGAAAATAAACACCTACCGAAATATTTCCTAGGTTTCATTTCCCTCTCATTCATGAAAATTTTCCACCTCCCAACTCTTCGTAATTTCATGGCCACACCCCTTACTCTCGTCTGGGGTTCAAAATTAGAGCGCATACCATCTTCATTCATCTTAATCTCATATCATCATGCCTTGCGCTCCTGTTTTGACTTTTTTTTATCAACCACCATAAAAAGGTAATCTCTTTTACTCACACCATTTTAGGTTTTCATTCTTTAGTAGGATAACATTTAGATTATTTTTTGGGGTGTTTTAGCTATCTGATGGTTAAAATCTTCTCTTCATGTTCCGGTTCAAATGAAGTACAATTTTTCTTCATTATTTCAATTTCTTTCTGTATGTAGAGTATCATATATGGGGTGTACGGTGTAGGGTGTTAGTGTTTTGCCTATTTAAATGATACAACCTTATTCTCATGCCCTACTAATAAAATAATATTTAACTGTTGATTACTTATGATGATAACTAAAGGTTGTATTTTCTGTGAAGAAATAGAACCTATGAAAATTAATAAAAAGCTACGAAGAAACACATAAACATAGCAAATGTGATGTTTTTTTTGCACCAATAGAGGTCCAATTCCACAAGTTAAGATATGAATCTCTTTGCTATAGAGATTAAAAATAAAATAAAACAAGGATGGTGTTTTTTCATTTGTTGTTGGTTAATGTTTGTCGAGAAATGTTGTGATGAACTAAGAACATGTCTTCATAATAAGGTATATAGTTTTTACACTATCTCATTAAAATGAAGCCGCTAACTTTATTCTTAGGAATCTTAACTTTTTTATGTGCTTGAAAGAGAATTTTGAATAATTTTTTTGTATTAATGCATAAATATGGAGTGATGTTGGTTAAAGTAATATGGAAAGGGATATGATGCTTAGGACTGCTTCGAGGTACACACGAAGAAAGATGAAGGACTATACCCTTGTATGCATTTTCAATTCATTTTTACTTTCTTCTTTTCATGGATCGTTTTAATTGAAATATGGAAAATTATCCTACATGACATAATCTATTTTGTTTCTTATAGGAAGGCTTAGTCGACGGTCCGTAATAAATGCTAACAAAGAGGAAATCATTTGATATGTATACTCTTTCTGAGGATGATGCAAAACAAGTTGTACTTTTTACTAAATGTGTGACTTGAGATACATGGCTATGTATTTATATTGCACATTTTCATATGCTTTGACATGCCTTGGTAGATTCACTAAAGGTCCATCCTAAAATCAGTTTTGTTTTCATGTGTTAATTTATATATCTGATTCGTGTCATCCATTTTTCATACAGTTACACATTTTTTGGTTTATTCATTCAATTGAGTTTAGTGAAGCAACTATTGTGGTAGTTAATTAATAAAGGATCTATTGGCTTATATTTCCATGGATACACTACATAGCTATGTATGCATATTTTCCTATTAACTTATTAATTAATATGTGCTATATATTTATAGTAACACTTGTTTCATATATGGGTGACATTGCTAAGATGGAGTATACTTTACACCATTAAACCTGCATTGGAGCCATAAAACAACTTATTCACAATGTTGTGGATAAGGTAATAAATGGAAAATTATACTATCAATCAGTTTGATGTTTAATTAGGTGTAAATTTGGTATTGTTGCTTTGTAGGTTATTTTCTTTTTATCGAAATTGTGATGAGATCAAGGAGCAGCTCAAGGAAAAATGCGAATAATTTGAGACAGAAAACAAGAAATAACTAAGATAACTCACCTACTAGACCATTATTAAAACGAAAAAATTGTTCATTACTATATTAGCGATGGATTAGTGATGAACATCACCGAAGGAGTAATGTCAGAATCTAGAGGTTCCCTGAGTAACTTGTGGGATTGTTAATCCATCGCTGAATCCCTCGTAGAATCTTTCACTGACAATTAGCAACAAGGGTTTGTTCGACCGACAACTTTGTAGTTGATACCTCAGTTTCTAGTAGTGTATAATTGCAAAATAAACTGTCAAAATCTATTGGATAAGAAGTAGAATGGTAAATAGAGTACTTGATGGAGTGGAAAAGAAGAAGAAGAAAGAAAGAAGTGGCGGTGGTTTTTCCCGATAGAAAACAAGAGAAACACATAAAGGAAGGGTTCCATTGGTAGTGGTGAATGCTTGGTCCTCATCAACAACAAAGAAGGGCACCCGCAGTTTAGGGTATAGTCATCACCAACTATAAAATAAATGGGTGTTGTTTGTGTTCATCTAATCAAAAAAGAGAAAAGGAAATAGGGTTTATTAGGTTTAGCTTCGGTGCGATGACACCATGGGATCACAATTAACATTTAGCGGCAAAAGGTTTAATAACTTTAGTTGCAACATTCATTTGTGTGACACCTTTTGAAGCAATATTGAATAAATTAGGGTAACACTTTCTAGGGTCTTTTTTGGTGAGCATTAGCTACGACAATTCGTTCTCGCTATTGATGTGGCCGCTATTAGTTTTGTTGAGAACAAGTCTTGGCCGTTGGATCAATCTATTCCATGGATGGCTATGATTGATTCTTGATGAAGCACATGAATCGTATTTTTGGGCGATAACGACATCACCTTTAATGGCGACATCAAGCGTGTCTGACTTAGGGTTGCCGCCAAAGGACACCACTACTCAGTGACGTCCTTGGGGTGTGTGAGTAGCTAGCACCAAATCCTATCAAAATGAAAAACAGAAAGTAGAACTTGAATTAACGAAACAAGCCTCTATCAGAGAATGGAAAGTTGTTGCACGTTGGTATGGTTGTAACATCCATAAAATTCATGAAAATTTTGAACTTTTAAACAACCCAAAAACCATCATTGTTTACATAATGTTTTCAAAATGAGTTCAATAGGAGCGAAATCCCACAATCATAAAAAAAATGAGGAGGTGTATGATCACACCTTCCCCTTCCCGCGGTCCTCTGAGGTACATGAAACATTATCCAAAACTGTAAGCCCAAAGCTTAGTGAGTTTCCCCAAAATATAAATACATAACAAATAGCACAAAAAGAAAACTACATACGATGGGCCCAAGAAACCATCAGGTTGGAATACCCCCAACCCCTCAAACATCGGGTTGGAATGCTAACATATTATGGGTCCAATTAACCATTGGGTTGGAATACCCCAGGACCCTCAACCATCGGTTGGAATGCCAATATATTATGGGTCCAATCATCCCCAACCATCGAGTTAGAATGCCCCTTCCCGTTGGCTTACGTACAAAGCAGTGAAGCCTCAACCACTAACCAATCATGTGCACATAATACAGATAAACGTACTATTAACCAACCAGCAAACAAACAGACAGATCTTACAGATCACTAAGCATAACATCATCCTATATACCAGGATTTCGATCTAACAGATCACTACAATGTAACATCATGCATAACGGGATATAAATCCAAAGGGGTTGGCATTAGTGCCTTTGACCCACAAGTACAGTGAGGAAAACTCACTTCACAATGTCAAACCATACTGAAAACCTCCAGCTGCTGGCTCACGAAAAATCCCGAGCTATCACAACAAAACAAACATCTAATTAACAATTGGATTACCATCCTTGACTAAGGATCCATACTTAGGGTAAATGTCCACTTTACCATTTCCCTAATTGGGCCAAGACCCAAGTCCAATTTTTGATCCAAAAGGCCCAAATTACTTCAAGACCCATAATTGGCCCAATTTTCCAAATTGGGCCCAAACTCCTTATTGGGCCTTATCCTAAGGACCAACTTTGCAGATAGCCCAAAACACTCATACTTAGATAGTATAATGAGGGCCCAAGCATTCAAGCCCAAATGGTGGCCCAAAACTCGAAGCCCAAACTCAAAATCCAATAGACGGCGTATGCAGGGCGTACTCCGGAGGTACACGGGGCGTATGCGAGCCTCGTATTGACCACCATCGGGGTGGTGGACTGAGTATGCGGGGCATACTCCTCCCTACGCGGGGCGTAGCCTCGTAGATCCCAAAATTTCGTTAAGTACTTAATGACTTAAGCA
Source organism: Lactuca serriola (assembly GCF_051521515.1). Classification (NCBI taxonomy): domain Eukaryota; kingdom Viridiplantae; phylum Streptophyta; class Magnoliopsida; order Asterales; family Asteraceae; genus Lactuca; species Lactuca serriola. Next base: position 12,027,968 of record NC_136413.1, read on the forward strand.
CTTAAGCCCATATTACAGATCCATGGTCCAAATGCACCCTAGAGTCATAAGGTCTCCAACTTTATGACTTTACACGTCCATAAGTTCTTAATGCAAGGTCTTAATCCATTAAGACCCTTTTTCCGAATGCATGAGACACTTCTAGCCATCGGGACCTCATTTTTATTACTAAGGACCCTTCCTAGGGTCTAGAAGGACAACTCAAAATGTCCAAAACCAAACATGCACAACAATGGGACTTTTAGGGACAAAAGAGCATCATAAAGCTACCAAGATGAGATCAAAGCAAACCAAGCATAAAGGTAGCAAAATTTTACCTTTTGGAGCTTCCCAAGAAGATGATGATCCAAGATCTACAAGCTTGCTTTCCTTCCTAGACACTTGATGCACTTCATTCTCCTTTAAGCACACAAATAACACACTTTAAGCTTAAAGCCCTCTCTTATGGGGTTAGGGTTTGCTAAGAATGACTCAAGGACTTGGAGGCTGAAAGAGTGAGGCTAAATGATCCATAAAGGTGCTTAAATACTCTTCAAACCCTAAAAATTAGGGTTTCACCCGGACGTTAGTATGCCTAGCGTACATATGTGTACGCCCAACGTACTAGGGCGCACCCTAATACGCTTAGCGTACTCAGATGTACACCCAACATTCTACTCTTGCTCCCAAAATTTCCATTTTTCCACTAGGGCGTCTTAGGGCTACATCTTTATACTCCGAGGACCCAAAATGACATATTTAAAACCAATGCAAGGATTTGAAAATACCTAAAAGTACTGGATGTTACAACGGTCGCATGGGGCCTCTAATTTTAAGAGACCTCCAAATTTAGGGACAAGTGTATAGTCATTATGTTTGTATTTTCATAAAATGAATTTTTCTGTGTTATTATTTAAGAAAATTAGCAATGTCGGCTAGCTATATATACAATGGAACATTGGTTGCAATCTTAAAGTAATTTTAATTGTGAAAAAACTCAACGAAATTAAAAGTCAAAATCTTGTCATAAATTCTATAATTTATCAATAATGTAAGGAAAATATTTATATTAAAAATTATATATATTTCTAATATAAGTTCTAGAAAACGTTATAGCTTTTTACAAAACTCGTCAAAAAGATCAACCCCTAACAAACCTAATAGTAGTGCCAGTAGATTGTCGGTGTTGCTCGTCTCTTTGTTGTCATGAATTGTGATATCTAGTTGAGTCGCTAGTCATTGCTTTGTCCTCATCTAAGGCCTTGTTTGTTTACCTCTTAATTGAAAAATTAAGAGGTAACCTCTTAAAAATTCAGATTCAGCTTGTTTGGTAGCCTCTTACTTTTTTGTCTCTTAATTTTTTAAAACCCTCTTAATATTTCAGATGTGGAGTCGTGTCTGAAAAAAAAAAATAAGAGATGTGTATTCCTCTTTTACCCATTGCCGCTCATTCTTCTCTGTCTATTTCTCATTCTCACAGGTTGCTCTTCCCTCCGACCCTTCTACAACAAAACGCCGACATCTTCTTGCCCCTTTTCCCTAATATGCCTCCATTCTATTCCTCAGTGAAACCTTTTCTGCGAGACCTACCGCCTTCCTTCTACTCTCTCTTCTTTGCATGTTTATCTGCTCCCTCCCACCGAAACTCCGATTGCAACCATCCTCCATCCCGTCCGGCCACCACCTATGCAAAAGACGTAGTCTCCGCCGGCAGCGAAGCCCTCTGGCTCCCTCAAAGTCATCGACTGTGGTACATTTTTCTTTATTTTCTTTTTGCTTGGAAGTTAAGTATTGTCGCTGGAAATCAAATGATTTACCCTAACTTCTTGTTAATTTCATCATATATTTTTGTTACAAGAAATCAATGCTTGAAATCATATTAGTTTTTTTTTCATTTTCTTGCCCTCAAAACTATCGACAGAAGTTCTTGACCTCAAACCTCAATTAATTTCGAGTAGTTCAAATTTGAGGGTTAATTCATATGTAAAGACAGATTGACGATGAATTTGTATATTTTCTGAAAAATCCTATTATTAGTAGCATCATGTTTCTAGAAAATATGAATATTGTTTGAAATCTTAAGATAGAAGATGATAAATTGGTTGGTTAATATTGTAGATTTTGGCAAAAAGAAAAAAAAAACCAATTGGTTGATGAATCTGAAATAGAACACATACAGTAATGATTATATATATGTTTAAATTGTTTTTTGGGAAAGCTTGGGTTTCAACCTAAGCCTAGTTATGTAAAGAACATTCATTCAATTTACAGTAATGATTATATAACTTTCCATTGAGCTGATTTGTTTTCTTGTTGAATTTGGATTTGCAGGTTGAAATGTTTGAAAGAAAACTTTGAGGTGATCGAGAAGGAGTACAAATCGATGTCAAATATGTTGTTTTTAACTTTGAAATCCTTGGGATATAAAAGCATGATGTTATTTTTGTAAATATATCTCAAAAAGATCATTATAAATTATTGAAAAGAAATTTTGATTTGTGTGAATTTTGGATTTTGTATGGCATTTATGTTTTTTTATAATTACTCAGAAAAAATAATACAAAAGGGTAAAATGGTCATTTTGTTAATTCAGCACAACAATTAAGAGGTTCCAACCAAACAGCATGTTAAAAATTCAGACCCTCTTAGAAATTCAGACCTCTTAAAAATTCAGATCTTGCCAAACAGCCCCTAAGTCATCTATATGATTCCTTGACTATAGGTTGGTATCTTTTATCTCTTTAAATTTCTCAACTCCCAACTCTGCTTGTCTGCTTTCTCTCCTATACTAAATGCTTATTCTTGTTTGTATGATTTATTTGTGAAATCATAATAAAGTTAATGAATAATGAAGTAGACAAAGTAAAAAAAAAAACAATGTTCTTGGTTTTTTTTTCTGTAGAGTTTAGTGTTTTCTGAATTATGTTTATAAATCTATCACTATAACATCCCATTTTCACAAGCAAATTTTCATTTTTAATTAAGGTAAAACTTCATGTTTATAAATCTAAGTTAAGAAACCATTTGTTCCAAAATACAATTGTTTAAAAACCAGAGTAATATGATAACACGGAACTCCTAATGCTATAGATGAGTGTATCCACTCATGGCTTCTCCTTCCCACAATCACCAATGGTACTTGAAAAACATTTATAAACAACTAGGTAATCATGAAGCTTAGTGGGTTCCCATAAAATACCACTCACAACAATATACATATAATGCATGCACACAGGCCCACATTCTTTCGACTAGATTTCCCATGGCCCACTGTCTCCTGACTAGATTGCCCCGTTCATGCCTACAACTTACAGCTGGACCAGACCTAGTAACCTGGCATACAACACAAAGCAGGAACGCCTCAACCTGACCCACAGCAATATGTCTCTCTCTCTCTCTCTCTCTCTCTCTATATATATATATATATATATATATATATATATATATATATATATATATAATCAAACATGCAACCAAGTAAACATATAAGCACGTGCAACTATCTACACAAATCTGTCTAACAGTTCACTACCACATACAAGGCCTCTTCTAATACATTATACTACTACCGACGAATCTCCAAGGAATGTATAACTATACGTAACTAAAGGTGATATAGATATCCAAACAGATGATCCTACTCGAGAGCCACAACCAAACAAGGATAGGGCAAGAAATCCTAGATCAAGAGTTCTCTAGCTATCGTACGTGACTACATACAACTCCTAAGGCACTCCATTAGATGATTACCAACCTACTGATACTCTAACCAACATACCATTACTCCTAGATCCTAACACATAAGTATATATACTGTAACGTGCAAGGGTACACAATACAATCTAGGTCGCCGATATTGGTGCCTTTCACCCACGAGTATAGTGAGGAAACTCACCTGAATTAGAGACCCTCAATGACACAGTAACACTTCAACTCATCTTGATTATCCGAATCGCAAACCAACTAACACCATTCAAAGACAAACCTCAGTCAACAGTTTAATTCCTCCAAGTTTGACCAAAAGTCAAACTGGTCAAATGCCAATAGTCAACGGTCAACAAACATGATTGCCACAATGTGGAGCTCCTTCTGCCACGTCATGGCCTTCTTGGGATAAAATAGTTGACTGACAAACCCTTGCCACACCATGGCTACTTCCTGACCATGTCGTGGACATATCAAAACAACATAGTCGTAACTCAAACAAATGCCACGTCATGGAAATCCTTTTACTACATCGTGGGGACCATCAAAAGGCCAAAAACTTCATTAAGTGCTTAACACATACAGATCTGAACCCAAAATCTCATATCTGCTTCTTTTGAATGACTTAATGGATAAAGTTTCCAACTTTATCCACTACGACTCCATTCCAAGACTAGATCCACAATCCTAAGTTTATTAAGTCCTTAATGAATCTATAACTTGAACATGAACACAAAATACACCAATCATGGTCCTTTTTCTCACTTATTAGACCATAGTTGACCATAAGACGCCATCCACAAGCTCTGGAGTTCTTCAACTCCAAGAACATCCAAGGAAGGGACCAAAACTACCCAAATATGACATAGAACTTGAATCTAGAAGAAGAGATGTCAAGGAATTAACTTTATACCTTCAACAACTCAAAAAACTGAAGAAAATGTTGGATCCAAACTTGCTTCTTTCTTCCTTTTAAACTTCCCTATTTTCAAGCTTCACCAAAGATCCAAGAACAAAGTTCAAAATCAGGGAAATGGACTCTCAAACATGCATGGAGGCTAGGGTTTCATATGGAAGGGTTGGAGGCTAAAGATAATGCCCTAAACCTAAATTTTAAGGGCTTAAATATGGCAGAGACCCTAAAACTTTGTGGGCTTGGGCTGCACTAGCTGTCACGTCGTGTCATTCTTATTGCCACGTTGTAGCGACCATCCAAAACGCGCACCCAATGTATTCCAAGCCGCATCATGGCAGTCCATCCGCCATGTCGTAGCACCAAGTTTTCCTCAAAAACTTTGTCCTGATTCGTTGAAGTTCTTAGCTGACCTACACGAAATAGGTGTTACAATCATTATGCTTTATTGCTTTAGTAGTATTATGTTTAATGTTTAGTATGTTCACATATTTTAGGGTGGTGCTAGGGACAATGGACTTCCCATTGTTTTGGCTTGTAATATTACTATAATATATTATAATACTTATAAATATTAGAAAACAAGAATTTAATTTGATGGCCTAACTATTTTAGACATTATCTTCTTATTTTATATATATATATATATATATATATATATATATATATATATATATATATATATATAGTTAAGTTATTACCATTGATTTTTTTAGTTAAGAAAAAGATGTTTCCAACTAGAAAATTTCAACCGGGTTCTTCTAAACGTAAAAGAAAACAAAAAGAAGAACAGTTTATTGATAGTGAAAGAGGATGTATCAGTCCATTTATCGCTAAATAAATAGCGAAAATCATTATAATGAAGAATCGGTTGTGGCAGAACATAGAGAAGAAGAAGCAGAATTACATGTGCCAAAAACTTAATATTGATGAAATTCATGAAGCTGTGGAAGAATATAAGAAAGAAGTTCATGATGTTTTGGAAGAACCTAAAGAAGAAGAAATTGAAGTGCAAGTGCCAGAAGATTGCCATGTGTAGATGATGACATAACCACCGTGAATGGTAATGGTGATGGCAAATAAAATATCTGAGTGAACATTATCCTAGAAATTGGAACGTCTCATAAATGAAGACATCAAGACATGATGATGTTACAGTGAATTTATGAGATGTTTGTTAGAAACTTTGAGTTTTGAGTTTAATGATAGCAAATTTATTTAATAATATTTTTAAAAAAAATTATGTATAATTTTCATTTTCACACAAAGTCTCAAGATCATGGACGCCACTATTGCCTTTTAGTAAGGTTGATAGTGTTGTTGTTGTAAGATCGGATCACTACAACAGTTAATCTTCATAGACGGGGAATTAGCAGTGTGGATAAAAATTGCAGCTACTGTGGTGTAATGGACGAGACTACCGATCATTTATTATGTAGATGTCCTGCTGCGTGTTCCATATTGGATCAGGTGTTCAAATGGTGTGAAATCCAACATTCTAGTTTCTCGTGTGTTTCTGAGATTCTGGATTTTGCCTCCGGTTGGGGAACTTGTCTGAAGAGAAGGAGGATGTTAATCAGCATTTGCTATGACATGTTTTGGTGTATATGGAGAGCTCGTAATGATAGTAATAATAGGGTGTTCAACAACATAAAAACGTTTCCTGAAAGAGTGGTGGATAGAATTAAATCCATAGTGTATTTATGGTTTAAACATAGGAGAAAAAATGGAGTGTGTAATTAATTGGATTGATTGGACTCTGTGCCCTTTCTCTTGCATTTGAAAGGGCTATTTTGTTTCTTTTCTTGTACTCTTTCTCTTGCATTTGAAAGGATTATTTTGTTTCTTTTCTTGTGCTCTTTCTGGTGGGTTGCGGCCTAACTCTTGATAGGTTGTCCCTCTTTTTTTATTTAGTATATTTGACGGTTTCAAAAAAAAAAGTAAAATTGGTAGTGTAATATAATTAATATAGTATATGTGTACAATTATTACAATAATACATATAACAGTCTATTGTACTATATATACAACGTAAAATAAAGAAAATACACATTATTCAGTATATTAAACAATACCAATGTTTGGTAAGAGAGCGTTCTCATTTATTCTTTTGTCGGATCACGGATGCTTATCAATTTTTTTTTTTTTTGAAAAGACTTTTATAAGGATACGTAAAATATTATTCTTATTGTAATTCTGGAACATGTGCCGTATGTGTTGCTAGAACCCTGATCCAAACTCGGGTATGCATCTGCATATTCTAAAATAAATGTAAGAGTATTTTTGCTTAATGTGACGATTCTTTTATTTCTTTTTTGTAATGATATCTAAAAAAGCCATCTAACGATGATACACACCATGTTTTAAATTATTGAATCCATTTAAAAAGGTCACCTTGTCAATATGTTGAACAACAGGTAGTGATTTCAGGCCATATGTAGGTTATTATCAGGAAATACTCCAGTACATATAATCTGCATTGCTTATTTAGTGTCCTACGTACGAGCATTCATGCAACAATGTTTACTGCAACAATTGTACCTAAAACAGATAGAACCAAAAAGCAGAGCCTCATTCAGGACCATATATATATTACTGATCAAGGATCGAGCCCCATGGTCCTTAGTGGTCCACTTTCCCCTCAAAACGAGACAAGTCGACCTCATTTATGAAAATAATCTTATCATGGACTGGTTTCATAAAGAACTTAGTCGGATAACCTTCAACATAAGGAAAATTAAATGCTTCAAAATATAATTTAATCATGCAACTGTCAAAACTTGCAGAAACTGAAGCCTACTTGTGGAACATAGAGTAACTGAAACTGTTTCTTTCATAGATTTTTATGGCGTCCATCGGTGGCCGCGACCATGGAGTCAGCTTCCACATCCTTTCTTGAACGACTCCGACCACGGTGCAAATGCTTTTCACAGTACTTGTAACCGATGACAACTTCTTTGCTACACCTCCATTTCTTTCCATCTGTTCTCTTACATCTTCCTGGTTCAGCTTCCATGCTGTTTTTATAGTTGTCATACAAACTACGATCGCATCCTGACCCTGTGATTTACAAGTAGAGTTTATATGGGAAGATTTCTATGAAGCTGAATAGTTTAAATATTACCTGTGAAAGAAGCAAGCACAGAGTTCCAAATAGGGAGGAGGAGATTAGAAGGAACAGGTAATCCAGCTTCCATGTATTTGTAGATTAGAGCTTGTAATTTGAGCTCCTCCATCTGCATAAAGGTGAACCCTGTGCCCCCATTCATACCAAGAACACTCATATAGTTCGCATTTTGTTCAAGAAAAGATGATGAGTCTGCTGCTGAAGACGACGACCCTTCTACACCATTCATTACTCAACCCTCAACTACCCTCATTCATATTGGAGCATCTGAGAGAAGATATATATATATATATATAGAGAGAGAGAGTAATAATATTATTACTATGTAAAGTAGTATATTATTTGTCGTTGGAATATTAAATGGTGGGGTAGAGAAAACAAAAAACTGAAAAAATCAGACTATAGTTTGGGAAGGATGTAAAAGCGGCGGTATTAGGGTGGTGGTTGGTTGTAGGGTGTCCACGCCACCACCATCTTAATAGTATGGGGCTAAGACAAAATAATTGGCACATTTCATAAGGCGGCTGCCGACTGGTGGTTGCCGGTGGTAAACGATATAATTTAGCTTAGCTGAGGCTGTCACTCCCCGTGAGGGGGTGGTGCAGTGTTGCAACAGTGTCTCTCTTAATTTGACCCCCTCTTTATTGATGTTCCAGAGATGTCACGGTTCATACGTGAGTTTTTTAATTGACATGTGTTCCATATTCAATTATTGGTCACAATTATTATGATATTTTTTGACATGGTTTTCAATATTTTTCATCAGTTAATTAACCGGGCCACTGTGAGTGCACTAGATTAGATTAGATGAGATGATGTGTTGCTTTTTATGATAAAAATGACAAGAGTATTAACATCTTTTGCAAGGCGAATGATTGAGATGGAGTCCTTGTCCCATTCCATTAAAAGTCGTTAATTCAGATGTATATAAATGTTCTTATATTTTTTATTTAGTTGTGATGTATGTTGGTTGGCCGATTTTTTGTGTTAATGTATATAATAATTAGGATTTTATTTTCTTGTATTTTAAATTTTAAAAACTATAAAACACGACAAAAAATTACGAAAACAAAAACCATAGCAAAGATGGATGATGGATCTCACAACACTTGGGCTGACATGGCTGGCTTCCCTTGACCCAAGGCTGACATCAGCCAAAAATGGTGCAACCACTAGGATAGAAGCCCAACGGTACTAACGGCCCATCAGCACACTTGGCCCACCAGGCCAAGGCCAAGCTGAGGAAACGCTGCATCTCCATTGGTGCTCCTTTAGCCTTGTGGTGGCAGTGACTGGAAAAAAAATTCCAACAATTCTCTGCTTGATTATTTTCTTCAATTTTCCGTAATGTTCGAAATTGTTTGTCCGTTAGATTTTGACCAAAAATTGTTTCGTTATTGTTCATGTAATTTATAGGACTAGGACTTAGGCAACACATTTTATGTTATATTATTATTAATTTTGTGTGATGTATGATTTTAATATTTGGTTTAAGAAACAAATTATAATATAAAAACTATGTTAAATCTGTTTATTTGGAAAACTAGTTGTGAAACCCGTATATTATACGGGTTAATTAAAACATAATGTTAAACATGAGCGATTAAATGAAGAATTTATTTGAATTTGAAATATGAAATAAATGAAAATTATGAAAAAAAACATGCAAAAAATAAATTAATTAAAATTATATGTTTAATTGTTAGACCTGTGTACTAAACGATTTATTATAATAAAATGTAAATACAAATGTTTAAAGTGTAAATTTATTTGAAATTGAAATTGAAATTTGAAATTTGAAATTAATAGTTATTATAGTAGGTTTAATTTATAGAAACTAAATTAATGATATAGTGGAAATGAATAATGAAGTAATTGACAAGTGGAAAATAAATATATTTTGACCAAATAAATGAGAGAATGACAAATAGCAATAACATTTTCATTTATTAGGGTAGATATGGTAATTCTAAAATTGATTTTAGAACTTGTTTAAATTTGTTTTCACATTAAACGTGTTGACAAATATCTTGTATGGATGTAAATTATTCATTGTTGCATGCATCATTTTCACCATCGCTAACGTTATGATAATCTAATGGTTCGACATGATAAAATTTATTATGTAGTTCTAACGTTGTACAATCGGCGTTTGTGATACAACTGCCATTTGTTGTGGCACAACTGGTGTTTGATGTTATACATAAAATATTTGATGTTGTACACCTGACGTCCAAAATGGTGGTACCGACATTGATATGTTGGTACCAGTGTTTGATATGGTGCCACATGTGCTTGATATGTCAAATAATATATGGGAAAAAACATATTGAATGTTTTGATTCATATATACTGTTTTGCTTAAGCAACTTGTGGATTGATTTATTGTTATACGGATGTCGCATATGCAATATAACCACCAAAATTGTGAGGATCATTTTGGAGAGATATGCAACCTAGTTTATTGTTGCTACTTCTTCCGCTTGGATATATTTTCAACAAAGTTTTTTCCTCTTCTACTACCGGACCCTCTTTCTTCGTTAGATCAATTCTCACCAACATCATATCGATTTGCAAGATTTTATTGAACATCAATATTATGTGTTTCTTCCAATAGATCATATCTACACTTACAGATGTACATGAGTTGTAACCGTCTGAATAATTTTCTTTAAACGCTTTACATCATCTTCGTTAGCTATTTAGATAACATACTTTAATGTAAGGTGTTGGAAACACAACGATATTAGGTTTGCCATCTAAACATGCCATCTTTTTGACCAAATTGTATAAATTTGAGAAATTTATTTTGATGAAATTTCAACACCAAAATTTCTAACAAATGGTCTAAGCGTATATTAATTCATTTATTTTCTGTTTGCCAAAAACCATCAACACAAACAATAATATACTATTCATATGAATCATTTGAGCTCATTTTATGTTAACAAAAACAAAAATAAGAAGACAATAGACGAAATATTTTTACATATAATATATCATCTTTCAAATATGTCATATCATAATTCGCAAATAAAAAAAAAAAAAAAAAATTTCGCACTCAAAGCCACCTAAGAAAAATATGATTAGTTTTTAAATTTTTGATTTTTGATTTTATTTTATTATATTAATTTTTTTGTTATTATTATAAAAAAAATTCTGTTTTATTTCTTGAAATTTCTTCAACAACCCAAAAACGATGACGGTTTGGTGTTCCGCCTCCATATCTAGGCTCTCCTTCACCAGCTTCAGCAAAGTAGCCGCTTCTTTCCCTCTTCAATGTCGCAGTGTAATTAGCAGAAGAATCTCTGCGAAAATGCCAACAGGCTCATCATCCATCCAAATCACTCATACTTTAAAGTTACCGAGTCAACCTAGCGATCCCGTGACTGTTGTTGCCGCTCCTGGTGTCTCCGATTCCGAATTCAGGTGAGTCTCTCCACCTTCTTCTTCCTTTACGCGATCTCTTCGCTTTAATTACAACAATTAGTTTGATTTTGTAGTCAAATTCATAACGAGATTACTGCCTAATTAGGTAAAGTAAGGGATTATGGTAAGATGCTCTAAGTAAATTATTCGACATAATCAATTACCTACTACATTAATCGAGATTATTATTCCAGCTTTTTCTTCTGATTTTGACGCTTAAACGATAATCCATTTGATTTTAACAAGTAGTGGAGCGGACCCTAGTGGCCACCTTTTGATATTGTGAATCGAGTATAATCAGTATATGCCGATTTCATCAGCCCTGTTGTTATAATAATTACCATTCTCATCAATCTCTCAATGCTACTGTAATACAGCAAATTATGTACATTTCCTATATCTTAGCCAACTTTAATCCATGTTTTCCTCTTCAATTGTTTCGAGTTTCATGTTCAGTTACTTATATGCTTCACCTTTTTGTTGCAGGTTAGCTATCGGTTCATCTTTATTTAAGCAGTGGCTAAAGAACATTCAAAGTGAAAAAGGACTCCTTGTGGATGGATCTTTGTCTCTAAAACAAGTCCTCATTCAGGTATCACTATCTTCAAGCAAAAGCAACACACCTTCTTAGGTACTCTATCAGTTAATTTCTTCTAACAATTTGATACTAAAATTGTTGATGTAGGGGGTTGACATGTTTGGCAATCGTCTTGGCTTTCTCAAGTTTAAAGCAGATGTCATTGACAAGGAAACAGGACAAAAGGTATTGATGCATGACATAAAAACTTTGAACAACTATAAAAAGGAAGTAGATTTTTTAATGGATTTTATTTATGTGTTAAATTTCATATACTTTTATAGGTTCCAGGTATTGTTTTTGCACGAGGACCAGCTGTATCTGTCCTAATCCTACTGGACTCCGAGGGAAAAACTTACACCGTTCTTACAGAGCAGGTTAGATTTTATATAAAGCAAAAAAGCACAAAAACATAAAGAGGAAAAAATAACACATTTTAACCTATGTAAATATTTTAAGGTTAGAGTGCCTGTTGGGAGGTCTATTTTGGAGCTGCCAGCTGGGATGTTGGATGATAATGTGGGCGATATTGCTGGCACAGCAATACGTGAGGTCAGCAAAGTCTTTTCATTTTTGTTATTATTACTATTATTTTTATGTACAATTAACAAAAAAGATATATTCCTTTGTGAATTGCATATAAACATATTTCATGTGGTTTGAAATGCAACACTATCTTAATTTGTTTGTTTGTTAATGATGTGAATAAGACAGGTAGAAGAAGAAACCGGGATTCAAATAAACTTAAATGACATGATTGACCTCACATCTTTTTTAGACCCTTCCACTGGATGCAAAGTTATCCCTTCACCGGTATGTGTGAGACTCACATTAAATCATTTAAATAAAATTTTATTAATTTAGCATTTTCTTTTTGTGGTGACAGGGTGGATGTGATGAAGAACTTAGCTTGTTTCTATACAGAGGGAGTGTGAGTGGAGATGTTATTAAAGAACTTCAAGGGAAAGAAACCGGGCTTAGAGAACATGGTGAGATGATCAAAGTCCATATTGTCCCTTATGACACACTTTGGCGTATGACACCTGATGCTAAAGTATTAATGTCCATTGCAATATATGAAATGGCTAAAAGAGAAGGTTTGCTGCCTCACAGAGAATGATTTGCAATAGTCTTTCCTTAAACTAACATCCACATCAAAACAACATTTGAGTAATAAAATCTTCAATCGCAAAAGACCAATTCTCTCTTGAGCAACTTATCTTCTTTGTTTCTTTGTAAAAAAATATTTAACTGTATCATGAATGTAACCTCAAGAGATACGAGTTTATTCAAGGTCAATTGAGGCTGTAATATAGCCACAAAAAAAAATTTGTGGTGTAGTCGTGGTTGACTTATGATTTACAATGTCTGTTTTATATGCTTTTTACTGAGTCTAATTTGGTCAAATTCAGACTTTTTGATAACACAATTAAAAACTTCTAATTCTAATATAGTTGAGCTTCTAATTCGATCATCTAGGCCTCTAATATGACTTTTATAGTTGGATCTTCAATCCGATATAACTAACTATCAAATAACCCCTTAATGCCTAAATAATGGCTCCATGATGTGATTGATGCAACCTTAATCTACAAACCACAAAGCAAACTAGGCCAATTGTACGCCTTTTATTATATAAAGACAACAAGACCTGAATTTCTAACATCAAGATACATCAATACTCGAAATCCCACACCTTGCAAGTTTTGTATTGTATTGAATATTGATGATGTTAAACTTTACTAGAAACATAATCAGCATTTGTTGCTTCCCAGATTGTAGTCCCATCACACGTACAAAGCTTCTTATAATTCTCACCAACACCCGCACTTCTTGCAATAACAGCAGCTGCAATTCCATTATCCGATCTATCTTCACTTTCATACACTGCTATTGCTCTACCGATGAGGTCAGCAATTGTAAGGTCCTTTTTGACACCCGAGAAAAAAGCTTCACCTCTCTCATCAACCTCCAGTGTTCCCAGGTCACCAACAGCCTGAAACATTCACATACCATTCATAAACACAAAAAACATATTTGGAAAATCAAGAAAAGGGAAGAGGAAGGGGCTTACCTTATTGAATGTTTTCCCGGTGCTTGTGACACCTCTTGTTAAATCACCATATTCGTTGATAGACCAAGCGTGTTTTTTCCCGGGTGATAAACCGCTGAAGTTGGCTTCGATTCTTGCCAACTCCATACTGATTTGAGCCAGACGAACTACACCGAAAATCTCTGGGCCTTTGAATTCGGCCACGGCAGCCGAAATCAACACATCTGAACACAAACCATCAAAAGTTAACTGATAGATGAAAAACTAGCTGATAGATGAAAAGTCACCAGTAAACTAGCTGCTAACCAACAAAAATGACGTTTGGTAAAACTAGTTGATAGCTAGATGAGATATGTAAAACAATATAAAAAGACATCTAAGAATATTGGATTTTTTAAAAAAATAACTAATAAAAGGTATATTTGGAGAAAGTTCATTGAAATGTTAGACCGAATAACTTTTTAAAAAGCTAGCTACTTTTTGGTTTGCCAAACCAACCTCCTGGAGAGCCTTGACCGATTAGTCGAGCTTTTCGACCTGTTTGCTCCAAGGCTTCAGCCATGGTCTTGACCGGTGAAGACCCAAAAATTCTGACTACTTGATTGCTCAAATCCACATCGATGCTCTTAACTCCTAAATCAACAAAGAGTACAAAAATTAACATAAAACAACATGAAATCAAGACGTATAATATAATGTCTTCCTACTTATAACATAACACTTACCATTGACTGTTTGTAACTTGTTCTTCACCACTTTAACACAACCTTCGCAACTCATATCCACCATGAACTCTGTCTGTAATCACATGAATAAAAAATCTCAGAATATGGAATTTAATTAGGAAATGTTAAATGTTAGGGTTTCCATTAGAGCTCGATATCTGATCAACAATTTGAAAATGAATTTGACATCTGATCTGAATATCATAATATTGCATAAGAAATGAAGAGCCCAGTAATGAATCCAGCAATAGCTCAATAACAGAGAATCCCTAAACAAAGATGACATTCGTCTCAAATACATGAACTTTCTCAAAAATGTTCTGATCGATTTTTCTGAAATTTCAACGAATCAAATTAATCTATTTGAACTGGCAAGATGAATTGCTACTAGCTTCAACAATTGATCAATTAATCAGAAGAAAACGATGATTAAGTGCGTACCATAACTTCCGGTAATTCCGCATCGTACTGCAAATAAAGAAACAATACTCGATATTAAACAATTGAAATCAAGATGATAACGATAAATTGCAATCCCAAAAGATCAAAATCGAGTAGCCGTATAGATTGAGATAAACAGTTCTAACCATTAGGGCGGGTTTAGCGTCCATGTGAAGAGCTGAAGGAGGTTTGGTGTGAGTCTTGTTGAGGTCGAATCGATTTGGGGTTGAAGGGAACGAATTCAAAAAGGGTTTGGTGAAATTGTAATTGTAAGAGGAGGATGAAGATGGGGAGAGGGAATTGAGAGCGAGAGCTGTTGCTGCTGCTGTGACGGCCGTCGCTGTTGACGATGCTGCAACTGTTCTTAAGAATCCCATATTTCCCTTTTCCAAAATCCACGATTTTCGTTGAAATCAAATGTGGAATTATTAATTATTATTACTATGATGTCTTCTAGATGCATCATGAATCGTCCATGGACATGATATCACCCATACCATCATATTTTCATGGTTAGAAAACCTTAAAAAATTTTTGATAAAAAAGAAATCTAGCTCTACATATTTTAATAGTTTTATTCTTTTTTTAACATATATCATCCTGTTAAGTCATATATTATTATCGTTTTGTCATGTATCGCAGTATTATTATGTCTCCCGCATATCATTTGTCAGCCTATTGATTTTTCATTTTAAATTTTAAACTTTTCACTCTAATTACATTAAATTAATAAAATTAAAATAAAAATTATAAAATGATATAATTTTACATAATTATTTAAATCAATAATTATAATTTTATATAATTAAAAAAATCTCTTAACTAATAATTTATTTAAAATAACTGATTAATAATTTTGAGTTTTTAGTTTTACTACAAAAATTTAATTAATTTTATAATCATGGTTCCAACAGGTTATAAACTAGTTAACTAATATAGATGACTTATTGAAAAAAATAACCATCAACCATATTTCATGTACAACACATTCCAAAAGCACTTATGTATGTTACGAATTTTGTTACAGTTGAGTCACTTTGAAAGTTTATTCCAAAGGAAGGTGATACTACCGTTGTAACTTTTAACACTTCCATTGAAATAAAATGTGAATTATTATAGATATACTCTAACTAGGTGTGAGACGTATCTATTATATGAGTTCATTTTAAAAAAATATATTAATTTTTAATAATTAGAGAAGTTTGAATTTATAAGAAAAATAAAAAGAATTTTAAATTATTAAAATTAATAAGGCTTTAATATATTAAATACATTACATATATAAATATTTTCTAATAAAGACATTACATATCTATTACATTACATATTAAATGTGGAATTTTAATTTAATAAATAAAAAATACAATAAAATGACAGCTGAAAAATAAAAAATTCAAAAATTCTAGAAAAATGTCATGTATCCAAATGGAGAACAGAAAATATGTCAAAAAGATTTTGATTTATTAGGGATACAACTTATAACAAACAATAATTTTGATGGTTTTATTATTTAATGTAAATCTTTTAATTACTGTTTCAACTCTGTCATCCTAAGTTCCCCACCAGTACGCACGGTTTCCGAGCAACATAATTTTTTTTTCGGTAATCATTTTTTTTCTGATTGTCATTATTCTTTTCTGAGCTACTAAATTTCCTAAATGCTCGAGCTTGTTCATAGAATAGAGAAAACAATAATTCAATCTTTGGCCAACCGTTATTAGAAATATAGTGATACCCTCCTTACTGAACATGAGACCACCTCCTTTATCCTAGTTGTCTCTCTCGCTGCCGAAAAAAAAGCAATTGACCCTATTTATCACTAGTAGCCTTGCTAGAGACCATGACCAGAACAAATAAACTCCATCACCATTCTCGTCCATGTTTATCTTTATCTCTTCCTCTTTGAGTTGATAGACACCAAGGACAAGCTCGATCCTCCTTGTCTTTTTTCGAAAGAAATGATGACCACCACGGTGGGAACGTTATCTCTCTTGTAATGACTAAAAGCCTAGAGAGATTAAGAAAACAAGCTCGGTTCCGTATATAACCGCAAGTTGTTTAAAAAAAGATTTGGATTTCAAACAAACCGAAGAAACTTACAACCATTTCGCCGGAGTGTATCATGTGGATAGAAAGGGTATTGATAATGGGAATCGACAGGAATTTGTTTTCTACTAACAAGGTCAACCATTTGGGTTTAGTAGATGAGAAAAGAATATTGGTGGCTAGAAAAAATTCATGATCGGAAGCGATGATAGGGATGAGGATGTTAGAGTTGAAATAGTAATTAAAGGATAATTTTTTTTTAAAAGCACGATACAATGGTACAAAACTAATGGAATTTCTGTATCTCTTGAAGATAGAAAATTTGTACATAATCCATCACCCAAATTGTATTTATGTGGAAACTGTTAGGCAAAGATTTCTCTCTCTTATGTAAAGATTGGAATTTCTCACTCCTAAAATTGACAATTTATATTATTTTCAGTGCAAACATCAAAAAAAATTCAAGGGCGATATCAACTCCCTATCCGAAATATTGAGAGTCAATTTAGGACTATTTTAGTCAATATTGTAAATGTTAGACTTACATTTTAGAATGATTTTTAGTTTTTCGGACATTCATTATAAATTTCGGAAAAATATTGCATAATTGTTTCCACCGCATATAATGCGTTTTCTATCTTTTTATCTTTCTCTTACAACCAATAATTCGTAATGGATTTTTAGAATTGTCTCATAATGAGTTTCTCCTATCGTGATCACAAATAAAACTTTTTCAATCTGCATGCTTATAGCCTTGAAAAAAATAAACCTTCATAGTTACGTCACCATTAGAACATATGTTATGGATTGTCTTCAACTCTATTTTGTGGATCTTGGATGTGTTTGATTTATCAACTTTGTTACAATTAGTTGTTTATTTTTTCCAAAAAAATGTAGCTTCATACATTCATTGCGTGTATGCTATTGATCGAGGTCGTTGAGTCGGTACAAAATAAACCTCTCTCTCTATCTCTCCCTCATACACACTAGATATCTAGGAGGGTGAGGCTTGATAGATTTCCCATCATAATCAATCTTGTTCGAAGGGGTCTAATCATTTCTAACACCTTCTTTTTGATCTGTTTAGGTTTGCTTCTAACTACAAAATCCTCACGTGTAATATTGAGGATGTCTTTGTTGTGCTTGCTGCTTTCGGCTTGACTATCTGGAGATACCAATGTGATAATGTTTCAAATACAAGATTTAAAATTGTCATATGTTGGCTAGTGAGGTGAAGATGTTGGCGTTTGTTTGCATGAAAAATGAACATATAACGTTTTTTTTTACTTAAGTGGTATAATCGGTGTAATAGCCCTTCACAGAAATGTCTCAAAGTGATGTAATTCTAGCTATTGGCTAGCTTGTTTTCAATAACTTTCTTGCTGTTCAGAAAGAAAACACCTTCTACCCTTTATGCAGTGCTTTCGAAGAAAATGAGGTCCATATATTCAAGAAATGCTCCACGACTTTGGAGATTAGAGGGAACATGTTAACTTGGTGGAATGATTTTCCTGCTTTGAGTGACTCGATAGAAGACTTGTTAGGGGTAAACTTTACTGTTAAAGTGGGCAGTTCGCAGTGGCGGACGCAGAAAGTTTTCATAGCAGTGACAATTTTTTCGTCCGAATATAACAACATAAAAAAAGTATTAATACATCAAACCGATCCATTACATCTTAATATTTAAATTTGACATCTATGGGTACACATTTTTTGAAACCGATCCATTACATCTTCGATCTTCACTTTCATAAGTGCTTCTTTTTCAACATAAGAAATCATGACATCCTTTAAAAAATCATCACCTATTTTGTTACGCAAATCCGTCTTCAACAACTTCATCGCTGAAAAACATCTTTTGACTGCTGCGGTTGCAACGGGTAAAACGAAAACCAACTTCAACAACCTATAAACCATAGGATAAAACCAATGTTTCCCATTTCGACCATCAAACGAGAAAGATCGGAAATTCCTTGCAAACTAGTGAACCAGTCATCTTTATGTAAAGCGTGATAATATATTTCAAGTTCACCACCAAGTAATTGCATCCTCTCCGCACCATGAAAATCTTTTTTGTATAACTCACTCAACTTTACAACTTTGTTTTGTCAAATTTAGCAAATGAATCACAAGGACTCAAAGCCCCTATGTATTCTAGTATTTGGGTGTTAATTTCACTAAATCGGTCCCCAAATTCTATAATTTGCATATCCATGACGGTGTTGAAAATTTCAAATTCAATATGAAATTGATTAGTAACTTTAGTCTTATGGCCTCTTGATGTGACATAATTTTCCGTCATCTCCACAATATTAATATCATGTTTTTGACAAAAAGGGAATACCTTCGATAAAAGTTTAGCAAACCCCATGTCTCTCAAAGACTTCAATGCGTCCATTGTCCCTCTAACCAAAGAAGCCGCTTCTAAAATATCTTGATCCTTTTTTTGAAGACGCTTTGACAATATGTTCGTGATGTGTAAAATTCCATACATCAAATGTAACGACTCGTCTCCGGTATGATAATTCCATGGTTTTTATTTTGAAGTTGCAAGAGGGACTCGGCGAGTTCATAGCCTGACTCGCTGAGTAGGGACGGGATTTCGAGCACGTGTTAGCCGGCGACTCAGCGAGTCCATATTCGGGACTCGGCGAGTCTGCCTGTCTGGAAGAAACCCTAAATCCCCGGGTTGCTCACTATTTAAGCCACCTTATAGCCTCCATTCTCGCCTCCTTCACCCTCAGAGAGCTGTGAGAAAACCCTAATCCATTCTTGAGTGATCTAAGTGCTCTTGTGTTAAATTTTTGAAGGCTTGAAGAAGGAAAAGAAGAAAGGAACAAGGAGAAGAGTTGTAGAGCAAAGATTCAAGGGAAAACCAAAGTTCTTTGAGGTATTCTTCGGATTTCCTTCCCTTTTATGCTTTAAAACCCCATTAGAACTCTTCTAGATCTAGTTGATGCTTTTCTCAAGCCTTATGATGATATGGAAGCCCTATTATGTTGAGATATCCTTAGATCTGTTCATTTAGGAGTTGTAGAGCCCAGATCTATTGCCTTTATGGAGCTATTTTGCATAATAACCCTAGATCTACCCTTTTAAGTGCCTTTTTAGCCTTTATCCCCTTTTTCATGTGTTTGTACACGTAAAGTTGGAAACTTTACGTGGTAAATCGGCTTATTGGACTAAGATCTATCATTTGTATGTAATGGATTCAAGCAGAATCGAGTTTAGAATAGTTGCATGGTTGTGACTCGGCGAGTCGGAAGAACGACTCGGCGAGTCGAGTCGCGAGTCCCCGATTTCTTCCTTTTTGAGCGATGCCGAGTGGGACCAGTGAGTAGTGGAGTGGACTCAGCGATTTCGAGGTCAGACTCAGTAATGGAGGGACTCGGCGAGTTGTATGAACAACTCGGCGAGTCCAAGGCAATCTTCTTAAGCTCAAGAACAACTCGTCGAGTTGTTCATATGACTCGGCGAGTCGGATGAAGATTGTCTGAGTTCTTGGATCGAGAGGGTACTCGTCGAGTCGATGTCATACTCGACGAGTAGCCACGAGTAGGGTTGAGAAGTGAGACTAGAGACTCGGCGAGTTGGCGGCCCAACTCGGCGAGTCAGGTCAACTGTGGGTTGACTTTGACCGAGAGTTGACTTTGACCAAGGGTAAAAGAGTCATTTTACCCCAGTGCAGTGTTTAGTATTTGTTTGAGTGTGTTTATGGACTTGTAGCCGGGGAGATACCGGAGCAGCAGCAGTTAGCTTTCAGAGCCGTTCACACAGCAGCCAGTTCACGAGGTAAGTTTCCTTCCAGTAGGATCAGGGTCTAAGGCCACAATGCCGGCCCGTTCAGTTAGTAGTAGTTTCAGGACTTCGGTCCAATGCAGTAGTTAGTATGTTTGATGCCTTCGTGGCTCAAACAGGATATATGTGTTTATGCTCGTTGACATGTTATGCTATGTTTAGTCAGTTAGCTTCGGACTTCAGTCCGATGGAGGGGACAAGGTCCCAGTCAGTCAGCGTCGGACTTCGGTCCGATGGAGGGGACAAGGTCCCAGTCAGTCAGCTTCGGACTTCGGTCCGATGGAGGGGACAAGGTCCCAGTCAGTCAGCTTCAGACATCGGTCCGATGGAGGGGAAAAGGTCCCAGTCAGTCAGCTTCGGACTTTGGTCCGATGGAGGGGGCAAGGCCCCAGTATGTGCTTTATATGTTCTTGTATGGTATGCGGTAGTTTGGGGGAGCTCACTAAGCTTCGTGCTTACAGTTTCAGTTTTGGTTTCAGGTACTTCCGCAAGCAAAGGGAAGAGCTCGGGATGATGGCATCGCACACACCACAGCTTCAGTTTTCATCCTGGGAGTTGATTCAGTTTTTGATTTTGATATGATATAGATATGATACAGTTTTCCTCACAGTGTTTTTATTATGTTTGAGATACATCACGTATGGTTTTATGATATGACACTCAGATTATGGTTTTTGGTTATATTGAAAAATGAAATTTTTGGGTCGTATTTTTGGGTCGTTTCATCAAATGTAAGTTAGGGATGTCAACGGGGGAAAACGGGACGGAGAGTGCATCCCCCTCCCTTGCCCCCAAAATTTCCTTGTTCCCTGGTTCCCGCCCCTGCCCTCAAAATGTTCAGCCTTCAACCCGCCCCCGTCCCCGAATCCCTTTTATTACCCCTGCCCCCGCCCCTGATTGATTTTGGGCTGCCTTTTTTTGGCTAAAAGAAGTTGTTATTTACACTAAAAGAAACTATATTTTAGGTAACAAATAATTATTTATAGTAGAATTTTACATGTTAAAAATAAAAAAATTGTGGCATCTTAAAAACATTATACTAACAATTTAAAAACATGTTTTTTGATAAATTTTGGAAACTCAAAATCATGTTATAGTTTATTATATTTATATAATTAATATATGTAAATATTAGTGTAATTTATTAACGGGGTCTCTATGGGGGTTTCGGGATGAGATTGCCTACCCCCACCCCGCCCTCAAAATTAAAACGGGGGTAACCTTGCCCCCGCCCCTGTCTCCGCCCCTAATTTTTTTTAAAATTTCCCCCAAATGGGATTGGGCCCCCACAGGAACAGGGTCCCACGAGACTTTTTAACATCCCTAATGTAAGTAAAACACGAAATCGAATGTCTTGAAATATTTTAAGATACCAAATGCTTCCTCTTCGACATAAGCAAGAACATGACGAACCTCCGGAAATAAGTTCATCAAACTTGTGATGGTTTTGAAATGTGAACCCCATCTTGTATCTCCCGCTCGAATAAGCGAACTCTCTTGATTTAACCATCTTCCAGTTTCAAGTTCACCATTTCCAGTTGACATTTACACCTTTTCTCTTTGACTTTCCCATAGCATGTCTTGTCTTTTACATGAACCACCTACCACATTAACCACCAAAGTTGCTCAAAGAAATCATCCACACCATCATGCTTCTTTGCTACACCCACAATAAGTAACTGAAGTTGGTGTGCAAAACAATACACATAATGTGTAAAATCAAAGCTTTTAGACCATTAAATGCACCTCATATATTGTTTGTCCCATCATAACCTTGTCCTCTTACCTGATAAAAAAGATATTAAACATTAAAGCGAATAATACTCAATTAAAATTCATAATAAGGAAGAAAAAAATGTTATATTTACCTGGGACATACTCAAATTGTTACAGGTAAAAACGTCATTTATGGCAACTTTAAGAGTCAAAGAGGATGTATCCTTCACGTGCACCACTCCAATGAATCTTTCCTTCGCCACTCCACGATTGTCGACATACCTCAAAACTATGGCTATTTGTTGTAATCGATTGAAGGGAGGCAGGAAGGCGGAGGCCAATTTTTTTTTCTTGTTCACAGCTTTCACAGAAGATGCTGAAGTGCCGATTTTTTTTTTTCTTTTCAGTAGTAGATCGATTTCCTGCTTCTTTTCTTTGACTGCAGCTGGATATTGGGTAATGGGTATATAGTTATATACATGGGTCAATTGGGTTAAAAACTTAATAAACAACTTGGGTCACAAACTCACAATGCATTTGAGCTATTGGGCTATTTTCTTTATGTTATTGGACGATCATTTTTTACACTTTATCTTTTTTGGGCCTCGAATTCTCGAAAGTATAGTGTCACCCGAACGAATTTGAAACCGATGCACCTAATAGAATTTTTTTTTTACCCTTACGGACCGAAGCGGAGCAGTGGCTCGGGAGCCCCGGCACCACACCCATCCGCCCCTGACAGAAAGTCACAAACAACCTTTTTCACAAGCTTTCTCTCTTCTTCAACATGCTCAACAATTTTGTTGATATCATACACCATATTATTAATTGCCTTTCTATCTTTCCGGTTTTTGCTGATTATATTGCATTCGGATAAAGAAATATCTGAAATTTGAGAGTTTCCTGGATCGTTAGTCTTTTACTCTTTTTCATCCCTAAGCGTTCAATGTTAATTTTATTTTTAGTAAAAAAAGTAGGACGCGAATTAGATAAGTCCATCGGCAAAAGAGGAATATGATCACTGCCCAACCAATTAATAAAATTGGACTGGGCTTCTCAATTTCTGAAATACAATATATTTTTATAAATTGCTTATTGCCTTTTCTCTTATAAACAAATTTTGAAAAACCAATGACATTAAACAAAACAAAAAAAAAAAACAATAACTTACACTTGAAACCTTAAGAAACCCAAATATATTAATTAAGATATGTAAAAACTGGAAATCGAAAACAAATCCATAAAACATATATATAGCGTCAAAGCAACATCCTTTGCTCAAACTTTTTCTTTTTTTCAATATTAATATTGTTGTTGAGGGTATTGTTGAGGAGGGAAAGGCACTCCACCTTTCTCTGGATCAACATTAGGACCCACTGGGAACGCAACCGCAGGATTTACGGTCGTCTGTGTAGCTGCAGGAACTAAAGTAACATAAGCAGCAATCCCGAAAGCTGCACTTAGAAGAGAGAGAATAGCTCCAGCTGCAAAGATTCCAGGCTTTACAACATAACATGTAAAATAACCATATGAATCAACCCGTCCACCTTCTCTATTATTTAGTCCTGCAGCTGCGAGCAATAGAATCACAGCTATAACCGAAGCTACCCTGTATATTAATTCAACAGTAATTTAATTAGCGTAAAGATAAGCAAGATGATTATTAAGCAGAAAGATTGATGTTTAATTTGTACCATGATAATACACCAAGGAGTTTTGAAATTGGGGTGGAATTAGGGTCATTTCGAAAACAACTACATCCACCAAATGTAACGCTTATGTAAACTCGTGCAATGATTGTGAACACGGCTGCTACGATTCCAAGAGCAAGAGCTGGACTACTTGGATATACACACGCATTACCTAAAATATAAACCTCAGAAGCCTGCATGCATGCATGCCCAAACACGTATATTCATTAGAAAAACAAAACATATATATAGAATGCTAGATAGTTTAAAGTTGGTTGAGTTTTATTAATTGTTACCTTAACCCTAGTGATCTCCCCCGCAAAACCAGCAGCTGCTGCTATTATTCCGAGCACTGCTACAACAGCACAGAACCCAACAGCTTTGCTCTCCATTAATGACTTCTGTACCAAACTAAAGATTGTATAATGTGGATGAAGAAACTTGCGACTGTAGGTGTATGTATATATACATGGGTGATATCATCAACGTGTTAGCTGGAATTTTTGATTTAAAATATGCGTATGATTTAACAATCAACGTTTACTTTCATATGTCAACCAAAGACTTGGTCAGAAATTCGCTGGAAACATTTTCTTAGTAAAAAAATAGATACAGAATTTTCCTTGTACAATAAATACAAATGTATTATTTAAGAAAATACTTTAATGAGCCATTGACGCTTATGAATTTCTACGTCTTAGAATCAACTAACTACTGATTCCAGTTTAGTAACCGATGTGTAACCTATATTGCTAATATATACAAGAACTAAATGAGACCCTGGAGTTTATGAAAAACGATAATGCTTTTGCTTTTCGTGTTTTTGAAGAAAATAACCCATAATTTACTGATCAACTTGCATTAGTCTTAAGGAAAATGAACATATATATGAAAAAGTAATTAAACCTCAAATGGAAAGTTTTGGTCCCCTAAAGATCTGAAACCAATGTTTAGATTGAAGATTAATTTGAAGTTATCTCTTTATGAAAATTAATAAACCAAAACAGTTGAATTCCTTGGTATCTATTAATCATAAAAAAATAATTGCGACCAAATGATGAGAATCGTTTCTGGTGGCATGATTTTGGTGATTGATTAAAGTTTTAGGAAAGAAAGAAACATGCTAAGCTCTCACGATGGTTATAATTAAACTAATTTAAAAGATTAGTTGACTTAAGTTTTAGGAAATTAAAACAAAGAACCTTTAAAATAATAAGATTCTACAGGAAGTGTACATTTGATTTTAGAGTAAATTATATTTTTGTCCGTGGTTTTGCTATTTTCCTGGACTTGAAAAAAATCAAGTTGTAATTTTGAGGTTTTTATTTTTGTTAAGTTAATTAATTGTTAAAAAATTTGGTCCCTATTCCAATCTTCCTAAAAGAGATTTTCTATTGCCACGTGGCGTCTCCTTCTCATTCCCCTATATAAAATTACCCATTTTACCCTTCTTTTCCTTTAAACTTTCATTGCATTAAATCTGGCTTATTGATTGTGGTAGATTGTGGGATTTGAATTTAAAATACGGATTCTATACCATTCTAATTTAAAATATGGATTCCATCCCAAATTTATATGATTCAAATTCTCAATTCTTAAGGCATTTATTTTCACTTTTATGGTCGTCATGTTGATCTGATAACAACGACTTTAATTTTTGTACTTCCATCTTCACCTGCTCTAACATCGGTTATACAACTCTTTAATTTTTGCATTTTTTGTGGATTTTGTGAATCTCGGTTGTTCATCACTCCCTTCACACCTTTCTTTTAAGATTTGCTTTTATTAATTTTGGATGTTTATGCAGAAGCAGGAATTAACAAAGCAAAAACCTTGAAGTGTCGGAAGGTATTTTTAAGCAAAGTCGACTCCAAAATCACATTTATGTTCTTTATCCACAGTATTCGTAAAACCCCAAATCATAATTGTAGTGTTGATAGCTAAAATTACTGATAGTAATTTTATACTTTGTAAACATTATTAACAATTAATTTAATCTTCACACTCATAATCTTAATCGGAGGCTTTTCACACCGTTAATCTTAATCAAATATTGTTTTAACTTTATAGTTCTATCCGAAGGATTTTTTTTAATTTATAATCAAAACTTCTAAGTAAATTAAGTTTTTAGTTCTTCACTTTATGATATATTAAGAATGTAGTTTTTAGTTCTATTCAAAATTAGAGTTTTAGCTATTTTATTTTATAGTTTTTGATTTAATCGTATTGAACATGTATGAATGTTTGGCTTTATTTTAATGTTAATATCAATTATTAATATATGAAGTTATTAATGTCAATTTTTTTTTTTAAATTTTTTATACTTTTTATTGAATGTTTTTTTTATTTTGAATGTGACTATGTGTTATCTCACTCTAAGTATCATTAAATATTCTATTTTTTGGGTTTGTCGTCTTCATGATTAACCTTTTATTTCTTTCTTAAAAATAGATTTGATGCTAATATATATAAGTTTTATTTATTGAAATTTTGCAGAATTCCATATTTCTTAAATAATGGTCAAACCACAAAAGCACTATTGATTGTACAATAAAGGAGATGATAAATCTTACGGGTGAGCATAACAACCGAAAAACCGAACCATAACCAAATTAACCGATATAACCGAACCATAATAACCGAACCGTTTTAAAAACCGTTGGTTCGGTTTCTAATTTTTGTTAATCGATAACAAACGGTTCGGTTATGGTTTTATAGGTTAACCGAATAATTATTAACCGAACCGCTAACTTTATATTTTAATGCATACAAATTATGGATTATATATAAAATAATATCGTCAAACTTATTTAAGACCCATTAAATTTCCAAAATATAATTCATTAATCTTCACTTATCAGGAGACGAACGTGCAATCAAACCATCAAAGGATGGTCACGTATATTATGCAGATACACACAATTTTCTAATCATGCATTGAGTTAGATTATTGATTAATAATGTAATTGCTAATCGGCTAATTTTATACTTTGTAAACATTATTCACAATTAGTTTAATCTTCACACTCATAATCTTAATCGGAGGCTTCTCACACCGTTAATTCTAATCAAATATTGTTTTAACTTTATAGTTCTATTCGAAGGATTTTTTTAATTTATAATCAAAACTTCTAGGTAAGTTAAGTTTTTAGTTCTTCACTTTATGATATATTAAGAATGTAGTTTTTAGTTCTATTCAAAATTAGAGTTTCAGCTATTTTATTTTATAGTTTTTGATTTAATCGTATTGAACATGTATGAATGTTTGGCTTTATTTTAATGTTAATATCAATTATTAATATATGAAGTTATTAATGTCAATTTTTTTTTTAATTTTTTATACTTTTTATTGAATGTTTTTTATTTTGAATGTGACTATGTGTTATTTCACTCTGAGTATCAATGGTACACATTTTATTCTACTACTATAAGCTAGGTTACAAACATTGGTGCCGAGGACTTTTTGTATTCTCTTTTCATTTTTTTATGCCACTATACTTTCGTCATTTATATTATTTTGAACATTATGGTTAACCAATATTAACCATTAGCCAAAACTGTTAACCGACAAAAACAATTAACCATAACTAATATTAATCATACTTAATGGCTATCAAAATGCATTAACCAATCATAATGGTTATGGTTCGGTTTTGACCAATAACCGAACCAAACCACCCCATACACACCCCTAATAAATCTCATGTTATCTATACCTATACCTGTGATAGTTGAGTTTAAACTTCAATTTTTAATTATAATAAAAAAATCTTGATTTTTTATTTTGTTTCTTCAACGTGGGTTTTAAAATTCCATTATGTATTATCATCATTCAGGCCCATGATGATTTAAAAAAAAATATATCGTTATTGACTCAATTCTTGTCAACCATTTCTCTAAAGGTATTGATCATGCAAAAAAGATTTTTTTTTTTTTAAAAAAAAAAAAAAAAATTTCAAATGATATGATATCTAAAAATAGCCAGTTTGCAAGCTTTTTCTATTACTTTTTTGGAGAATAGAGTGACAAAAGTCACGTGAATATGAATCTTAAAAGTATCATAAACATATTTCCAATCAATATTTATTGTTTTAATTAAATGTTAAAACTTTTATCTAGCTACAATAGGTTTTGCTGTAGAGTACTCAACATTGAAAATAGATTTTTAAGGGTATATTTATCAAAGTACAATGTTATAATAGTATGAATAGAAAGTATTATTCCATAACAAAGAACACAATGAAGATGTATTGTTATTTCATGCATTTAAAGGAATTGCTCCATACATTATTCGGCTCAATATATATATATATATATATATATATATATATATATATATATATATATATATATATATATATATATATATATATATATATATATATATATTAATTTTAAATAACCAATATAAAAGTCTAAAAAAAACTTATATCTTATTTATTTAATAAAATTTTATAAATCCTTGATTTTTCATTAACATTTTTACCCGTGGTTTCCAAGGATTGTAAATTAGTCTACTCTAATAAATGAAAGTTTTTTTTTGCCGCATGTCACACTCTCATTCAATTTGCCAAATGTCATTTTGTTGTTATTTTGAATTAACTTTTTTTTTTCCACATGTCATTTTATGGATTTTTCTTTTTTAATAAATTTCACATAATACTTTAATATAATGATTACAATAAATCTACTCTAATAAATGAAAGTTTTTTTGTCACATGTCACACTCTCATTCAATTTACCAAATGTCATTTTGTGGCTATTTTGAATTAATTTTTTCCACATGTCATTTTATAGATTTTTCTTTTTTAATAAATTCCACATAATACTTTAATATAAGGATTACAATAAATTTATTCTAATAAATGAAGGTTTTTTTTTGCCACATGTCCTCTTCTCCTTCATTTGGACACATGACATTTTCTAACATTTTTAAATTTTCTATTTTCCACTTGTCATTTTATTGTATTTTTCATTTTATTAAATTAAAATTCCACATTTAATATGTAAGATAATATATATGTAAGGTATTTATTAAAAAGGGTTTATATATGTAATGTATCTAATACATTAAAGTTTCATTAATTTTAATAATTCAAAAGATTTCTCATTTTTCTTTTAAATTCAAACTTTTCAAATTGTTAAAATTTTATATTTAATTTTTTTTAAATAAACCCATGTAATACATGGGTCTCACACCTAGTGTAGTAATAAATGAATATCAATCTCATTAATAGATATACATTAATTTTAACATAATCATAAAATTTTATACTTTTTAAAACATCATTACCTTAATTGAAACAAGTAGTAATATAAGGAAATTACATGACTGTTACACCCACCTAAGTCCTCTTTCAAAAGGCATACTCTTAAAATCGTAACAGCATGGGGGAGTCACTTGTATCTATGCACCACATAAGATGAATAATTAACTACATAACTCTCTTAATAGTAGACAGAGGACGAGCAAACCGATTCCATATTGCACCTCATGGTGGTCCAAGAGCAACTTACCTCATTAAAACCATTACTCCTCGAAGTCACTTGTAGGTAGCTATTTCGTTGATGATCCAAGATGTGATCAGAACCTAACCCTTACCATCATAAGTATATATCATAATAACACTTTTGAACATCATATTAACAATACCATACATATTCACATAATGACCCATACACATTCTGATATATCATTGCACCTTGTGATGGTCCAAGTGCGATTGCTTAGGGTTTCACCATAGGAAATTGGCTTATAACCTGATATTTCAATTTTGGTCCCTTGCTTTCATCATGTGACAAAATTAACCCCAAACCCGACTTCCTTGATATACTTTGTACCTCTGGAATTCATAATTTAGACCCTTAAACATCTAAATGATTCATTGTTGATTTCTATTTATTTTAATTAACATTTTAATGCCTTTTAATTTATTCATTCACCTTATTAATTTTCGAATTTTATATAACAACTTTTAATCATTTACTTTATTCATTATTGAGCCTTAAAATTATTATTTTTTAATATTTAATAATTATTATTTTTTATCAATTTTTTTCCTAGTTATTTAATATAAAAATAAAATGTTTTGAATTAGCAAATTTTTACTTGAAAACATCCAACCTCAATTTACGGGTGTTACAAACCCTTAAAAGGATTTTGTCATCAGAACCTTTAACCCATCATTCATGAGGTGAGCTTCATGTAGCCATACAAAACATCATTATATATGGTTGTATTATTCAAAATACTTATAATTTATTGACCCCGCCCATCATGAAAATATTCAATTTTTTTTGGAAACAACCAACAAAATATATTAAAAAAGCAAACGAAGCAAGAAGCTAAGTTTGAGAGTACAAAAACAGAGAATTGCAGGAATATAAGAAAGAAACAGAAAAGTGAAAAATGACAAAGGACAAGCACTCCATACCACCCCGTTTGTACAACTCCTACCTCTATGTTTTTACCATTAAGAAGTTTGTGTGATTATTTCATCTACAATTCTGGTTGGAGAGACCACTAATTTCTGGAAAAGTTTATCATTTCTTACTCTCTAAATATACCTCATTGTCCCATAAATAATCATATTTATAATCTTGTAACACCCAAAAATTTCAAGAAAAACTTGAACTTTTTAAAACACTTCAAACCATTAAAATCATTACAACTTTGTTTTCAAAATGTATATTATCAGAGTTTTCCCATAAACATAAACAAATCACGAGGAGCTGTACGATCATGCATTCGCCTTGCCGCGATCCCCTGATGTACCTGAAACAATAAACTGAAACTGTAAGTCCGAAAGCTTAGTGAGTTCCCCCAAAATACCAATCTCATATAACCATAATCATATCACATCCATAAATACAAATAAGCATGCATAATGAGCCTTCAACCTGACTAGACCATCTCGTAGGGCCTACAGCCTATCTGGACCGCTCCCGAGCCTTCGACATGACTGGACCGCCTCGCAGGGCCTACAACCTATCTGAACCGCTCACCGGGTATGTTGGCCTTCAACACAAACCAGGACCGCCTCAACCCAACCCCCAATAAAACAAACATGTACACATAAATATCATACGCTAGCTCATATCATCTAACAGTCAAACCGATCTAACAGATCGCTAATCATAACAACATCCCAATAGCCAGGATACAGACCTGACCAGGTCACTAAGCATAGCATCATCCTATAACCAGGACACTGACCTAACCAGGTCACTAAGCATAAGCACATCACCATCCTAACTACCAGGATGCAAACCGATAAACATATCATGCCATAACCTAATACAATCCATAAAGGGTCGGCCTTGGTGCCTTAGACCCGGTTGATATAGTGAGGATAACTCACCTTGCGAGTAGTGCTAGGGTACTGCAAATCTCTGATTGTTGTCTCCCCATGAATTCCACACTATCAGACCAGAAATAATAAATTAGTACCCATCATGACCTTCTTGACTCAATGTCCCCACCATGCTCATAATTTCCTAATACCCCAAAAGTCCAACAGTCAACCCTTGGTCAAAGTCAAAGTCAAAGTCAAATGCCAAGGTCAACAGTCCATGTTGACCTCAACTCGTCGAGTACCCTCAGCTACTCGCTGAGTTCCTTGCATATCTTGCCAACTTGTCGAGTCACTCGACTGACACGCCGAGCCCAAGGTAATCTTCATCGGACTCGCCAAGTCATTCTACTGACTCGCCGAGTCCACGACAATCTTCATCGGACTCGCCGAGTCGACCATGCCACTCGCCGAGTCCCCTCGGTCATTCATCCATACAGCTGTTTTTTAAACCATGCTAAGGCTCCAAACTGCAGATCCAACTTCCCCAAGCATCTTATCACGTAAAGTTGCAAACTTTACGTGTATGTAAGGTTCTAATGACTCAAAAAGCCAAATCCAAACTTGAAATGGGGTTTAACTCAAATTGAAGGCTTCATACATGGCAAGGCTAGGAACTTTATGAACCTAGATCCCAAGGAGGGTTCAGATCTGAAGCTGCAACTTCAGATCCAACTCATACCCAACAATAGCTTCATAACCAAGCCAAAAAGCCCTAAACTTCATCCAAAGAGATCTATCAAGAAATGAGTCCAAGTTCATGAAGTGATACCTCAAATGAAGCTGATTGAGATAGATTTGTAGATCCACACGATTCCCTTGCTGCTAGCTACTTGACCTTCAAGCTCCCTTCACAAGTTCCACCTTCCAAAGCTCAAAACAAACACACTCAAATGAAGCTCTTACACGAAATAGGGTTTGCTGGACTCACTAGAGGATGTAAGGGACTAGGGGAGGCAGATGATTTCTTAAATAGGGTGCAAAACCCTGGAAATTAGGGTTTCACCCTCCAGCTCCAACT
This sequence comes from Lactuca serriola, assembly GCF_051521515.1. Lineage (NCBI taxonomy): Eukaryota > Viridiplantae > Streptophyta > Magnoliopsida > Asterales > Asteraceae > Lactuca > Lactuca serriola. The sequence goes on from NC_136413.1 coordinate 12,060,541, forward strand.
CGTCGAGTCACTCTTTCGACTCGGCGAGTTGGTCACTTAAACACGTGGCCCCAAACCCGCTGCTACTCGACGAGTGATGGCACCCAACTTGTCAAGTAGACCTTGAAACTTGAAAATTAAAGCCATGATATTTATACCTGAGAATCAGAGCGTTACAAATCTGTCCTTTCTTAGGGAAATTACCCTATGAGGCTACGTATTCCATCAACTCATGAACTGATCTGAATTAGGTATATTATATCCCACACCTTTTGAAAATCCAATAATATACAAATTTGGAGAAGTCATAATTAGTAAGTACATGTTTAACTGATTCAACTTGAGACCCACATAGCTGACACCTTAACTGTAACGACCCAAATTTCACGCCCAAAAATTTCATTTAAATTAAGTAGTTTGTAAAACATTTGTAGTAAAACGTCATACGATCATATCTTTCAATAAACATATCTCGTGTCTAAATACCCAACACATGAAAATAGTAATAGTGTCAGAGTACAATCCTAGAATATATCATAATGTGGAAAACCAAAGTGTGTGTGTATGACGTGCCGCTACCGCGCCGACTCCTTCCCCTTCGCTGAAGAGGTACCTGAAACAAAACTGAAAACTATAAGCACGAAGCTTAGTGAGTTCCCCCATCATACCACATACCATACAATCATATCACATACATACTGCCAGGCATTTCTGGGGTGCCCGACCTACACGGTACGGCCATTCTGGGGTGTCGACCTACCCGTACGGCCATTCTGGGGCGCTGACCTACCCGTGTCGAGCCATTCTGGGGTGCTGACTACCCATCGGTACTAATCAACCGAATCTCGGGGACTGGTCCCCTCCTACTACCTCTATCGCATATAACATACAAGCCAACATACAAACATATCATCACATACTGTCAGACGTATCTGGGGTGTCTGACTACCCTTCGGTCCTAACAACCGAACTCTACATATACAACATATCATGCTAGCATATAACATATCAGGTAGTAGCAAACCCAGATGATATCACAAAGTCAATCACCTAACATATGAACCCTACTGGTGGGTCGGCATTGTGGCTTTAGACCCACCGCTACTGGAAGGTAACTCACCTCGAAGTAGCTGCTGATCTACGCGGGAATTGTCTGTCTGCTGCTGCTGCTCCGAAAATCCTCCGGCTGCAATTCCCACGAAACACTCAATCAAACACTGCTAACCGCCCTTAGGGTAAAATGACCATTTTACCCTTAACCAAGTCAAAAGTCAAAGTCAAAGTCAACTTCCAGCTGACCCGACTCGCCGAGTTGGCTCGCTAACTCGTCGAGTCCCTATCTAGTCGATTGTCCTCACTCCCGACCCTACTCGTCGAGTTAGGCATGACTCGACGAGTTCTCCTTACATACAGATATCCAATAGTCCTTCATTCGACTCGTCGAGTTGTATGAACAACTCGTCAAGCCCATCTTCATCCGATGAACACTCTTGTTGGTGACTCGCCGAGTTGTATGAACAACTCGTCGAGTCTGTTCTTGAGGCAAGAAGGTTGCCTTGGACTCGCCGAGTCAGGGCATTGACTCTCCGAGTCCCTCCATTACTGAGTCTGGCTTCCGATTCACTGAGCCCACTTATAGCTCACTGATCCCACTCGGCATAACTCAAAAGGGGAAAAATCGGGGACTGGCGACTCGACTCGCCGAGTCGCATGCATGCAATTACTATATACTCGATTCTGCTTGAATCTAGTGCATTCCATTCATGGATCTGGGTTCTTAGGGCTTGATTATAACGTAAAGTTTCCAACTTTACGTATAAATAAACACCAATGAAGGTTTTAGGGCTCAAAATGCACTAAAAGAGTAGATCTAGGGCTTCCATGCAATATGGCTCCATAAAGTCAGTAGATCCGAGCTCCTAGAGCCCAACATGCCTAGATCTGAAGTCCCTTAACACTATAAGCTCATTACTCAAAGATCAAGACTAGAAGAGGCCTTAAAATGACTATCATAAGCTCTTAATGAGATAATAATGAAGGAACGGAGAGGGTTTCGAGTCTAATACCTTTAGAACCCTGAACGGTCCGATATACCTTGGGCCCAACTTGCCCCGTTTCCTAAATCGGATGACGCCCTTCCATGGCGACACCTTCAGGAGAACCATATCCCCGACATAGAATTCCAGGTCTGATCGATGCTTATCGGCGTAACTTTTCTGCCGACTCTGAGCGGTCTGAAGCCTACTCCGCACTTGCTGAATCCTCTCAGTCGTCTTGAGCACCACTTCGGTGCTTCCCATGACCCTCTGGCCAACTTCGCCCCAACATATAGGGGTCCTGCACCTTCTCCCGTACAACATCTTGAAGGGAGGATGGTCAATACTCGCGTGGTAGCTGTTGTTGTATGAGAACTCAGCTAGAGGAAGATAGGTATCCCAACTACCACCGAAGTCTAGCACGCATGCCCACAACATATCCTCAAGAGTCTGGATGGTCCGCTCACTCTGACCATTTGTTTGCGGGTGAAAGGCGGTGCTAAATGCAGACGAGTGCCCAACTCGTCATGAAACTTCTTCCAAAACCTGGGAGTGAAATGCACATCCCTATCTAAAATCACTGATACCGGCACCCCGTGCCGCGCCACTATCTCCCTGATATAGATGTCGGTCAACTTTTCGGCCGATATGCTCTCCTGAATCGGAATAAAATCGGCGCTCTTGGTCAATCGATCCACGATGACCCATATCGAATCCACTCCTCGCGCGGTCCTGGGAAGCTTCGTGATAAAATCCATCGTAATATCTTCCTATTTCCACAACGGGATATCCAACGGCTGCATCTTGCCGTGCGGTCTCTGATGCTCGACCTTGACCTTCCTGCAGGTCAAACACCGCACCACATACCAAGCCATTTCCCGCTTCATGCAGGGCCACCAATAGTCTAAATGAAGATCCCTATACATCTTCGTTGCCCTGGGATTAATGGAGAATCGAGATTTGTGCGCCTCCTCCATCAAGACCTGGCGCAAGCCTCCATGATACGGCACCCATACCCTACGGTGTAGTGTCAATAATCCTTGGATGTCATAATCGAAGGAGAAAACCTGACCCACTATGCGCTCACTCTTCCGGTGTTCCTCCTTCATGGCCTCCTGTTGGGCTTCCCGAATCCGCTCCAATAGCAGAGTCACCACTGACATCCGCACGCAAATATCCCTGATCAGCGCCGCCTTGCGGCTAAGCGCATCGGCCACCACATTGGCCTTCCCCGGGTGGTAAAGGATCTCACAATCATAATCCTTTACCACGTCAAGCCACCGATGCTGCCTCATGTTCAGATTCGGCTGGTCCATGAGATACCTCAGGCTCTTGTGGTCCGTGTAAATGGTACACCGAACCCCATAGAGGTAATGCAACCAAATCTTGAGGGCGAAGACGACCGCCCCCAACTCTAAATTGTGTGTCGGGTAATCCGCCTCATGAGGCTTCATCTGCCTCGAGGCATAAGCAATGACATGCCCTCTCTGCATCAATACCGCGCCCAAACCTGAATTAGACACGTCACAGTATACCACAAAATCCTCAACACCCTTTGGCAGGGCTAAGATTGGCGCCTCACACAATCTCTGCCTCAGAACCTCAAACGTTGCCTGCTGCTCAGGCCCCCATCGAAAGACCACGACTTTCTTGGTCAACCGTGTCAGGGGTACGGCTATCTTGGAGAAGTCCTGAATGAATCTTCGATAATAGCCCGCTAATACTAGGAAACTCTGAATCTCAGATGGAGACTTCGAAACCTCCCACCTCATCACGGCCTCCACCTTGGCCGGATCCACCGAAATCCCGTCCTGGTTGACAACGTGTCCGAGAAACTACACCTCGCGTAACTAGAACTCACACTTGGAGAACTCAGCGTATAAGCTCTCCCTCCCCAGGGTCTCCAACACCTCTCGCAGATGCCCCTCGTGCTCCTCCCGCGTCTTGGAATAAACCAAGATGTCGTCAATGAAAACTATCACAGACCGATCCAACATCGGTCTGCACACGCGGTTTATGAGGTCCATGAACGTAGCAGGGGCATTGGTGAGCCCAAACGGCATCACCACGAACTCATAATGGCCATAACGCGTCTGAAACTCGGTCTTCTACATATCCTCCTCTCTGACCCTCATCTGATGATAACCCGAACGCAAATCGATCTTGGAGAACCAAGATGCTCCCTGTAACTGGTCAAAGATATCATCAATCCTCGGGAGTGGGTAACGGTTCTTCACCGTTACCTTGTTCAGCTCCCGATAATCCATGCACATCCAATGCGACCCGTCCTTCTTCTTCACAAACAGAATCGGCCCCCCCAGGGTGAACTGCTCGGTCTAATGAATCCCTTGTCTAACAACTCCTGCAGCTATATAGACAACTCCTGCATCTCGGGAGGAGCCAATCGATATGGTGCCTTGGCTATCGGAGCCGCACCAGGGACTAGGTCGATCCTGAACTCTACCTGTCACTCTAGATGTATTCCAGGAAGATCCTCTAGGAACACATCAGCGTAGTCTTGTACCACCGGAACCTTGCTCACCGTCGCCTTACCCGACTCCCGGGTATCCATAACATACGCGGCATATCCCGCGCAACCCTGTTGAAGGTAGCGCCTAGCTCTCGCTGTTGAACATACTGTGGGTCCACGCTGTGGCCTCTTGCCTTGAATCACCAATTCTCCTCCACTCGAGGTCCTGATCCGCACCAGCTGCTGTGCGCAATCTATCACCGCCCCATTAGGGCTCAACCAATCCATGCCTATAAGCACCTTGTTCCCACGCAACAAAATGGGAACCAAATCCACTAAGTAGCGCTCCTCAAACAACCTTAGGACACAATCTCAGAACACTGTTGATGCTCGCACCGATCGATCGTCGGCAGTCTCTACCTCTAAAGGGCAATCCAACATACCCGAAGACTCAGTAAACCTCTTGCTAAGCACAAGGGAAACAATCGATCGAGTGGCACCCAAGTCAAACAACACCTGAACTGGGATACCGTTCACATGGAATGATCCTAACGCATATACACAGAGCACATATCAATATCATAACATCATAAAAATAAAATAGAGGGAAAGAATCATACCCGTCACCACATCGGGTGCGGCGCGTGCCTCCTCGGTAGTCAGCTGAAATGCCTAGCTCCTCACCACTGGAGCCTCTGCCTTGCCCTGTCGGCCATCAGTGATCCGCAAGGTCGCTGGAGCTGGCGCCTTCACTGGCGCTGCTGCTGCTGTCAACTAGGGGCAGTTGGCCTTCTTGTGGCCCCTCTGGTTGCAGTGGAAACTTAGCAACTCAGACGTCTGTATAACCGAGGCAGGGGCAGTACAATCCCTGCTAAAATGCCCCGCCTTGCCGCACTTATAGCAGCCCGAAGATCCCAATCTGCATGCCCCCTCATGTGGCCTGCCGTATTTCCTGCAGCGGCCCGGTCCCGACTGGCCTTTTGGCCTACCATCTGATCCCTTGGGCTTCTTCCCCGAAGCCCCTCCCGTAACCTGCCCCTCCTCTGCCTTCCTCTTCCGGATGTGCTCCAGATCTATCTCCTTCTCCCTTGCCTTAGCAATCATAGAGTCTAGGGTAGGGCAAGCTGAAAAACTGACATGCTCCCGAATATCAGCTCGTAGCATGTCATGATAGCAGGTCCTCCTCATATCCTCATCACCCGCGTACTGGGACACCAGCAATTCCCTCTCCCGGAACTTGGCGGTGATCTCTGCCACAGTCTCCGTCGTCTGCCTCATATCCAAAAACTCCCTGGCCAGCTGCTGAAGCTCGACAGCCGGCGCAAACTCTACCCTGAACCTGGTCACAAAGTCCGACCAGGTCATAGCCTCAACAGCCGAGGCTCCCAATGAGTCACCGACGGACTCCCACCAATCTCTAGCTCGGTCTCGTAAACATCCTGCTGCATATCTCACCTTCGACCCCTCAGGGCAGAAGCTAGTTAACTGTGCAGACTCGATGTATGCAATCCACCGCCTGGCAGCTATGGGGTCCTTCGCCCCATGGAAATCCAGCGCACCACTGCCCCTGAAGTCCTTAAAGGACAGTGTGCGAGATCCTGATTGGCCAGATGCCATGTCACTCCTGAATGCTCTAAGGCGATCCTCCATCAGCTCAACTATCCCTTCCTTGATCAACCCAAAAATGATGGGGGTCGACTCAAGGATGCCTCTGGTGATCTCTGACGCGATGAACTCGCGTAGCCTCTCATCTGCTGGCTCGGAACCTGATCCCGAATCCGATCCCTCTCCAGAACTGCCAACTGCTGGCCTCTGACGTAGTACCACCATTCTGGAATACATACAGGCAACTATTAGTGATACTGATATCTTTAAAGGGATCACATCTATTACAAGTTCCCCGGTCTTGTCTTAGCCTTCCCTAAGTCGGGTACGGATCCTCTACTTCCAGTAGTACGGGCCCATACTACCTTCCACATCTATCCGTACCTTCCTTAAGGACTTCCTTGACGCCACTAGATCCTTTTTACCACTGCTGATCTCTGCTACTCTTATCCTAAGCTTACCTTAGGAAACATCTGACTCCACCCAAACCGGTCCTCAGCTGCTGAAGGTCTCTTTGTAATGCCAATTAGCCATTACCTGAATACAATCACATGCAACGAGGCTCGGATAATCCTTCGAGTAAGGGACTCATCTCTACAATGGTTAGGACTCAAACAAGAGCTACGCCATAGGGTCAAATCCAACACTATGAGATTATTCAATCCTGATCACATGTGACTTTAACGTATTTACCTAACAGCTAACTCCTATCACTCAAGGACCACAAAGCACAAAGAACACAACATTCAGACAAAAGGAAACAATCTCAAGTAACTCTATCCTCATAACAGGAACTCCACTAGCATACAATGCTATACTATTAGGCATAACCTAAATAGGCTATCCTACTGCTGTCTACTCAAATCTAGCATGCAACTCTCATAAGTTGAAGCATATAAAGCAGGCACATAAGGCATCACTCCAAGATCCTTAGTCCTATTCTAGCATGATGTGCTACTGAATCTGATAAACATAATATAACATTGTATGGGTACTTTGAGGAATACTTACTTGAGCTCGGCCGGTCGCGCACATCACACACTTCGTTCTTCTTTAAAACTCTTAACTTAACTTAAAGAAAACATTTTCCCTTTTTAAAATCTTTTAGTCCCTCGATTTGAGTTCAGACACCCCCGAGGGTGTGTCCGAATCCCTCAAACCAGGGCTCTCATACCAACTTGTAACGACCAAAATTTCATGCCCAAAAATTTCATTTAAATTAAGTAGTTTGTAAAACATTTGTAGCAAAACGTCATACGATCATATCATTTCAATAAACAAATCTCGTGTCTAAATACCCAACACATGAAAATAGTAATAGTGTTAGAGTACAATCCCAGAATATATCATAATGCGGAAAACCAAAGTGTGTGTGTATGATGTGTCGGTACCACGCCGACTCCTTCCCCTTCGCTGAAGAGGTACCTGAAACAAAACTGAAAATTGTAAGCACGAAGCTTAGTGAGTTCCCCCATCGTACCACATACCATACAATCATATCACATACATACTGCCAGGCCATTCTAGGGTGCCGACCTACCCGTACGACCATTCTTGGGTGCCGACCTACCCGTGTCGAGCCATTCTGGGGCGCTGACCTACCCGTGTCGAGCCATTCTGGGGTGCTGACTACCCATCGGTCCTAATCAACCGAACATCAGGGACTGGTCCCCTCCTACTACCTCTATCGCATATAACATACAAGCCAGCATACAAACATATCATCACATACTGTCAGACGTATCTAGGGTGTCTGACTACCCTTCGGTCCTAACAACTGAACTCTACACATACAACATATCATGCTAGCATATAACATATCAGGTAGTAGCAAACCCAGATGATATCACAAAGTCAATCACCTAACATATGAACCCTACTGGTGGGCCGACATTATGGCCGTAGACCCACCGCTACTGGAAGGTAACTCACCTCGAAGTAGCTGCTGATCTGCGTGGGAATTGTCTGTCTGCTGCTGCTGCTTCGAAAATCCTCCGGCTGCAATTCCCACGAAACACTCAATCAAACACTGCTAACCACCATTAGGGTAAAATGACCATTTTACCCCTAACCAAGTCAAAAGTCAAAGTCAAAGTCAAAGTCAACTTCCAGTTGACCCGACTCGCCGAGTTGGCTCGCTAACTCGTCGAGTCCCTATCCAGTCGATTGTCCTCACTCTCAACCCTACTCGTCGAGTTAGGCATGACTCAACGAGTTCTCCTTACATACAGATATCCAATAGTCCTTCATTCGACTCGCCGAGTTGTATGAACAACTTGTCGAGCCCATCTTCATCCGATGAACACTCTTGTCGGTGACTCGCCGAGTTGTATGAACAACTCGTCGAGTCTGTTCTTGAGGCAAGAAGGTTGCCTTGGACTCGCCGAGTCAGGGCATTGACTCGCCGAGTCCCTCCATTATTGAGTCTGGCTTCCGATTCACTAAGCCCACTTATAGCTCACTGATCCCACTCGGCATAACTCAAAAGGGGAAAAATCGGGGACTCACGACTCGACTCGCCGAGTCCGAAGAACGACTCGCAGAGTCGCATGCATGAAATTACTATATACTCGATTCTGCTTGAATCCAATGCATTCCATTCATAGATCTGGGTTCTTAGGGCTTGATTATAACGTAAAGTTTCCAACTCTACATATAAATAAACACCAATGAAGGTTTTAGGGCTCAAATTGCACTAAAAGAGTAGATCTAGGGCTTCCATGCAATATGGCTCCATAAAGTCAGTAGATCCGAGCTCCTAGAGCCCAATCATGCCTAGATCTGAAGTCCCTTAACACTGTAAGCTCATTACTCAAAGATCAAGACTAGAAGAGGCTTTATAATGACTATCATAAGCTCTTAATGAGATAATAATGAAGGAACTGAGAGGGTTTCGAGTCTAATACCTCTAGAAGCTCTGAAATGGCACAATGATTTTGGATCTTCTTCCTCTCCTCTTGATCTACCTTGTTCTTCTCTCCAAAACTTCAAGGAATTGCACCAAAAGCACTCAAATTACCAAAAGAGGGGTTAGGGCTTCGAGAGGGAGTGTTCTGGACGCAATGGGGGCCTTTATGAGGCACAAACGATGTTTAAATAGGGTGCAACCCTTTGAAATTAGGGTTTCTTCCAGACTGGCGGACTCGCCGAGTCCAGGATATGGACTCGTCGAGTCGTCAACTTAAACGTGATCGAAATCCCGACCCTACTCGGCGAGTCGGGCCTACAACTCGCCGCGTTCCAGCTAAAAATGCAAAAATAGTTAGTTTAAATTACATACCAGGAACTAGGTGCTACATTAACGCCTTGTTCCCCAGTTTTTTTGTAAATTCATTAAAGGAAAGGGAAGGAAAATTTTACCGAATGAAAGGGAGGAGAAGGAAAATATTCATTATACCGTGTTCTCGAGTTCAAAGAAAATGAAAAGAAATGAGAGGAAAATTTTAAGTTTTTGTGTTCCCGAGTTAGGGGGAAAAAGAAAATAAAACTTGAAATTTTCCTTCCCCTCACTTTCTTCCCAAATCCGCCCAATTTGGGAGGAAAATTTGGATGGAAAATATGACTCCAAAATCCTTCCCCTCCCTTCACTTTCCTTCCATTAATGAAACTCGGGAACACGATTTTCCGTCGACACCCCTCACTTTCACTCCTTATCCTCCCATTTCCCTCCTTAAGTAGAACTCGGGAATAAGGCGTAAGGATTGGATAGAAATACCCCTATGACTTAATGCTTCTGCAACTGGGATTTTACCCATTGCAACTCTCCAAATAAATGATTTGACCTTGAGTGGGATGAGACTTGACCAACATATCAGCTGTCCATGGGGTTGCATTGGTTAGAAATCAATCAGTCTCATCATCGAGCTCCATGAGTATACACCGTTTGCATCAAGATTATACCAGAATCCAATTTTTGAAAAAGGATGAATTTCTATATCTCCAAAGAGAGTGCCCTTTTTAGTAAAATTGTCCAAGACATGGAAGTTCACTTCGACATGACGATTAGGTAGAAAGCAATTTTTGAGTGTCTAAGGGCCCCACATGCTCAAGATTTTCTTATGGTATTCCTAGTGACGGTCTTGGCCATCATATGTCGCAAGTGAAGTATCGTGACATCCTCAAGTATCGCCTTATGATCCCTTTATTTCCAGTTGATGAGACTTTCCCTGTTTGTCGCAAGGCATGCTTGGATTCCTTTGGGGAGCATGTAGTTCATTGTAAAAAGCTCCCGGGTTTCAAGTACCGACACGATCTGGTTGGGGATGTTCTTTTTGACATATTTAGGCGCACTGGGATTTTTGCCAAGTATGAGGCTTCTATGAACTTTCTGACCGACCTATTGGAAGGAAGATCAACACTTAGACCAGTTGATGTTTTAGTATTTGGATGGGCTGGAGGAAAACATGCATGCGTGGATCTAACAGGGGTTTCCCCTCTTGTGGGCTTGGGGAGTGGAGTTTTCACTGTGGGGCAAGCTGCTTTAAAAGCTGCATCAAGAAAAGTGGCAAAACATGAGAAAGCGTGCATGGAAAATCAACACACGTTTATACCCTTTGTATTTGATACTTTTGGTTTCCTTGCGCCAGAAGCTGTGGAGCTACTCAATACAGTCCAACGGGTTATGCATAGTAATGTTATGACTCCAAGATCTATAATGTTGTTTTTAAAAGAATTAGTTTTGTCATCCAAAAGAGGTTGTGGCACAACTTGTTGCTCGTTTACCTGCAACGTCTATGTAAATCTTTCTTTTGAATTTGGTAATGAAAAAAAGAGAGTGTAAAAGTTATGTAGCTCAAGAGCACAAAACTCATCCGTAGGATTATGCTTCCAGTTCCATAAGAAGCCCGAGCTACAAATTCTTTTTGAGATCATACATCTTTTGACTTTTTAAAGCTTGTATAATAAAGGGACGCGAGATTACAATGTAGTGTTCCCACACCAAATATCCTACCAAAATAAGATATTGCAATTGGAGTTAGGAATGAGGCAAAACGAGATTATTTGCATCAATATCAAATTTGCTAAGGTTTTTGATCGCCTTTGAAATATTGATCCGTACACCAACTGCATTTTTTTCATTAAAAAATTTGAGGGTTGATTTTTCAGATTATGAATACTTGCAATAGAATCCACCCACAGGCTGCCAAGCTCATTTTTGAACCTTCACCACCACTTAATGAGTAAAGCCAGATTTTGAGCTTTTAGTGACCCCACACCGAGACCTCCATCCTTTTTTTGCAACCACTTTGGGCCATTCTACCCAATGGATTTTATTCTTCTCACCTGTACCTCCCCAAAGAAATATACATCTTAAATTTTCTAGATTGCCCAAAATGCCTTGTGGAGACTTAAATGAAGATAAGTAATAAGTCGGTAAACTTCCAAGTACTGATTTAGTAGGTGTTAACCTCCCTCCAAAAGATAATGTGTTCACCTTCCACGTATATAATTTTGATTGGAATTTCTCCATGACCGGTTTCCAACTTCTTTTTTTGAGTAGCATGTTAGATCCAACAGGAACACCAAGGTAAGTGAAAAGGAATACAATATTTAGATAACTGAGTGCTTGTGCCATCCTTTGTAATTTTGTATCTTTGGTGCAGATTTCAAAGAGGCGCGACTTATGAAAATTAATCTTCAGCCCAAAGATATTTAAAAACAGTTAAGAATTCGTGATAGATTTTTTATGCTACTTATGTCCCAGCTACCCGCGAATAGGGCATCATCCGCATAAAATAAGTGTGATATAGTGGACCTTCGCGTAGTAGTTTTACTCCCTGTATCAAAGATTTGTTGCAAGTACCTTTGATGGCCATGTGAAGGCCTTCCATTGGGAGAATGATGAGAAAAGGGGAGAGTGGGTCACCTTGTCTCACTCCCCTTGTAATTAGGAATTCCTCAATTGGTGCACCGTTTATAAGAACGGAAGCCCTGGCACTCGATAAGCACCCATTTATCCATGCACACCATCTTCTACCAAATGCCATTTGGTTCATAACTGAATCTAAATATTCCCAATTTATCGTATCGAATGCTTTTTCAAAATCAACTTTAAATATGAACGTTTTCAACTTTGATTTCTTCGCCCTGGTATAGATTTCGATGGCCATCCAATATCCCTTCTTGCTGGATAACAACAACATATCCTTGAAACAACTTAAGTCTCCATATGTTCTTTATCAACTTTATCTTTAGCCAATATTTCTCCTAAATTTAATGAAAGACGATATGATTATCTTATTAAGGAAAGATGGTTATCTTTAGCCCAAGTATAGATTTCGATGGCCGTCCAATATCCCTTCATGTTTAGTCACATATTCTTGTATTAAAAGAGTTTTTCTTATTTATTTGACTAAAAAATAAATATGCTTGTAACAAGTTTATCAAAATCACCATGTACCATTTGATGATGATGATGGAGATAACCACACGCTAGTATTAGAAAACAAGAACAAGATGTTGAGAAGTTAATATGTAGCATATATGATATTAGAGTTTCCAAAAAAACTTTGTTATGACAAATGTATCAATCAGATTCATTAGGTATACAAGTAAATGCAATTTTGTTTACAAAAGTATGACAAAAGATATATTGGGATAAAATGAAGGGAAAATGATAAACCCAACGCAGTTTTCAAACCGTTTAAAAAACTTTAATTATGTTTTGTCCGCTTAAGAAAACTCAACCAACTTATCATTTTGTCTAAAAAAGCCTAACTAACTTACACTTTTATTCAACTCTCATTAGGGTCAAACTGCTAATGAAAGTCAACGGATAACATCAACGGATGACATGACTTATGACGTGAAATTAAATATTGAGAAAATTATTTGTAAAAACAACGAAGTTTCGAAACTGTTCATAAAACCCAAATCATATTTTGTCTGTTAAAAAAACTCAATAAACTTAACATTTTGCCAAAAAATTCCCAATAAACTTAAACTTTTTGTTTAATTCTCATTAGAGCATTAGGTATACAAGTAAGGCTTCATATATGATTTCTTGATCCAACAAATATTCTAATAATCGATGACTTACACAAACTGGAACAACCGAAGAACTGTAACTTGAAGTATAAATTACACTTCAAACTTTTAGGAAACTGAAACATAGTAACTGAGATAAAACATCCGAGAAACTCGAAATTGCAAAGACACCCATAAAAAGTAAATATCTTCAAAGTAACAACCTTTGTAAACCTTCTTTCTCTGCACCAAAGTTTCATATATATATATATATATATATATATATATATATATATATACACACACACACACACGATCTACTCATGAATATAAGCGAACGATCAAAAAAGTGTGTAAATTGATCGTGTGATGGATTGGCTATTTTTTTTCTATTTTTGTGGAGGGTACTGCTGCCGAGGAGGGTATTGCTGCTGAGGAGTGTATTGCTGAGGAAATTTCTCGAGATCAACACCGGCACCAACTGGGAGTGGACCTGTAAGACCTGTCGCGGCTTGTGTTACTGAAGATATTGTAAGATACGCACAAATCCCGAAAACTGCACTTAACAGAGCTAATATCGCTCCTGCTGCAAATATTCCTGGCTTCACAACATAACATGTAATATAACCATATGAATCAATCTGTCCGACTTGTCTATTATTTAGTGCTGCAGCTGTAAGCAACAGTATCATAGCTATAACTGAAGCTACCCTGGATGTTCAAAAATATGTTAGTTTTATCTGATAGTCATGATGATAATCAGAAAACAAGAATATCCATGTGGTCTACGTACGTACCATGACAATACAAAAAGGAGTTTTGTAATTGCGGTCGAATTAGGGTCACTTCGACAACAACCAGATCCACCAAACCAAACACTTATGTAAATTCGTGTAATGATGGTGAACACAGCTGATACGATTCCAAGTGCAAGTGCTGGACTATTTGGATAAACACACGAATCAAGCACCATAAAGACTTCAGAAACCTGCATTCGTGCATGCCCACAACACATATATCATTATAATGTCAAAATCATTTAGTGAGTTTAAATTACCAAATAACAGGCATATTGATTTTTTTTATACCTTAACCCTAGTTGCTTCCCCAGCAAAACCGGTGGCTGCAGCTATTATTCCGAGGACCGCTGCAATTGCACAGTGCGCTGCAACTTTGCTATCCATTTATGAGGTCTGTGTGAAACTGTTGAGTTTTAATGAAGAAGCTTGTGGATGAATACAACTTGTGAAGGAAAGTGTAAGTATATATCAAGGTTCTAAAAAGCTCATCATGACTCCACCATGACAAGTTATTGTTCTTGTACCTGCCGCCAATCTTTACCAAAACGCTGTCTTAACTCATATATATATATATATATATATATATATATATATATATATATATATATATATATATGCATAAGAATTGATAAGAGTTGAATATATATATAAAAATATTATTTATATACAAAATAGCCTTAAGTCACGCCTTACAAACGGCATAACTCGCCAAGGCTCAGAAAAACTTGAGGCTTAACATTACCGTCAAGTCACGCATTAAGTTTTTTAAAACCTTAGTATATATAGATAGGTACACATTAAAGTGGATACTAAGAACCAAAATATAGGACGTGTTGTCAGCCATTTTTTAATGGTAAATAAGTATATATTAACAATTAAGATTTTTATAAAATTTTGTATAAGTTTTTCATTATTATTATTATTATTATTATTATTATTATTATTATTAGGTTACCTGTGAAAACCACAGATAAAAGATTTATAAAACATTTATTTTATTAATAAAATTTAAGTTTTCTTAAAACTTTTATATTGGTTATTTAAAATAATATATATATATATATATATATATATATATATATATATGTTTTGTATGTAAAAACATTTAATATAATTATTATTTACAAAAAAGAATATAAGTTTGAATAGAGCGTAAACAAAACACAATTAATAATTGAAATGACATTGATATAAGAAAAATTAAATATAATAAAAATTTATTAAAAATAAATAAACACAACACAATAAATTACAAATTAAATACCACAAATTGTTTATAAATTTCTAAAAACTTTCTTATACACACCATTGAAAGTTTTGTTTCTAAGGGGGTGTTTGACTTGACTTTTCAAAGCCAAAAGTACTTTTTGAAAAAGAAAAAAAACAAAAGATGTTTGGCAAAATGGTTTCTTTTGAAGTTTTTACATAAGCAAAAAAAACTTTTTGGAAAAGTCAGGAAATCCTGACTTTTTGTAACTTTTCCAAAAAGAACTTTTGGGGTTTAAAAAGCTAAGCCAAACACCCTCTAAGTCTATCATAGTTATCTAAAATTAAAATTTTGAATTTTTATTTACTTTGAACTAAAGATAAGACAACATACAATTGGTCATGTGAAAAAAAATAGGATCTTTGAGATACAAACCAAACTTTGATAACGACTAACTTTCATTCTTATTAATTGTCATTGCAAACCATACAACTAATGAAAATATCTTTTTTGATAATTGAAGGAACTTTTTTTTTCCAGAAAAACTTAAAAACGTTCTTGGAATAAAAATTTGATTTCCAATATTTTGAAGATATACATTATTAGATATTATAAAATAATAATATAAGCTCCAATTGATAAACATTACATACAACTATCTATCTAGTTAATATTAATGATAAAAAAAAAATACTTGTATAAAGTTTAAATGTTATTGTAAAAAAATGTTAATAATGAATCATATAAATTTTGTAATCTAATATTTAATAATAATAACTTTTTGTGTTTAATTTTTGTTATAAACGTATTCATGATTTAAAGAAAAAAAACTAATGAGATAGCTCTAAAATGTTATTGGGAGAAAAAGAACAAACAAAAGGAACTAAGATCCCTATTATTAAAAAGTGTAGGCACTAAATTAAAATTTTAATATATGGACTAAATTAAAAGCTTGAGTTATGCGTGAAATTGATTTCTTATCAACATAATATATGATTTTTAATAGTTTTTAATAGAGAATGGGAAAATACTTCCAGACACAGACAACACTCACGAAGATGGAGTTACACAGAGAAGAGATTTGTATATTTTTACTAAATAGAGTCAAAATCAAATACCGATTTGAATAGGTGAGGGCAACAAGTGTAGATGAAAGGATTTATCGTGAGTGTTTCTTCCATATTCATTCCGATTTCTTAATAGACAAAAAAAAAAAAAAAAAAACATACCTGCAAGAAGATCGTACGAATCCAAAACCTTGGAAAGAATGAATCTTGCGGCTAGCTTTGGTGGTTTGATTTTGATCCGATGAACAACACGTAAAAAATTAGGTTTGTTTTTCTTGGTGAAAATGAAAATGCTTATTGTAGGATCACTACAAATAAGTTTACCTTTAGTGGCACATATTTTTTGTGCCATTGATTTTTCATTGAAAATTTCAAATTTCATTTGGCACTATCAGATCCGATTAAAAAGTGTTACAATTTAACCCTTCTCTAGATACATTTTTACTAATTTTCTTATTTATATTATTCCCTAATCAGACGCCAAAGCATAGAATCGACTTCTCACTTTTTATTTCACCCTTCAATCCTCTACTTCACGTAGCCCCCAAATCGGACTAGTAACTACCATCGTAGAGAGCCAATTCGTTCCCACATCAAATCGACGATGGCTTCCCGCGGCGACGCATCCGCACCATGTGGCCGACATAATGGACAACGATCGTGACGACTGCTGCGATGCAATCCTCTTTCTCATGTTTTGGTTCCACTACTACAGGTAAGGTTTGTACTTTCTCCCTTCTTCCCTGTGGTTTGATTTTGTTGCATTTTTCGTCCCTTACATACATAAAGTTAGAGACCAAACATGCAACTTTTACCAAACCATAGGGACGAAAAACGCAACAAAATCAAACCACAGGGACGATCCGAGTGCAAAAAAAAAGTTAGGAACCAAACGTGCAATTTTGACCAAACCACAGGGACGATTTCAGTAATTTACTCTTCTTCTTATCCTTCTAGGTCTTTGTTTGATTTGTTGTCTTGAAGCCGTCAAAGAGGATTTATGTTGTCCATAAGCGGTCATGAAATTCTCGACATTCGTTTCATTGATAATAACAACAATGTTCAATCATACACAATCAACATTTTTTGAGATACATGTCGCTTGTTACTAGGTTACTTCTCGTTTCATGATTAATTTATGCCATATTCACCACTCACAGTTACATTATCCCTCATACAAACTGGTTCTAGACTTAACCAAAACAAGCAACCAATATTATTGATCACATCATAGATGTAATTAGTATTGTATATTAATGGGTTTAACCGTCTAATACTGGGATTAATTAATCTAAATATGACAGATAGTGGTTACATGGAGGATTTCTTAGTGGTACATCCTAATATATGCATCTCTCTGTTTCATCATGTATGGTCTTTAGTATTTCTATCAACCATTAATGAGTTAAGATGCATATTATTTATTTATTGTTGGCGTGAGCTGTCATTAGAGTATATTAGGAATCAATTCTTTTAAGTAAATTCCTTGATTATAGGAGTAGATTAGTCCCCAAATTTTTATTAGTTGTCTGTAGCGATTCATGTCATTGTATGTCATTTCAACATTGTAATTTAAGTTCATTTCATAATAAGACAATGTACTTTAGAAAATCTACCCAAATTAAAGCATACTTTCGTTTTTTTCATACCTAGATAGCAATTATTTTGTATATGAATGACATTGCTATAAATTGATAGACTTTTCAAAATACAATATTATAATTAGGAAAAAAAAAGTTAGTAAGATGCTTAATAAACAATCCAATGAAAGTTAATTGTTATTTTTTGCAAAAAGAAAAAAAAACAGATATAAAAGAAATAATGATATAATAAAGTATTGCTATGCTTTATACAACTTTTAAATTGTACATTCAATTTCTTTTTTTAATTTTTTTTATCAGTTTAACCTTTTTGCAATACAATATTATACCTAAAGCGACTCACTTTTTAGAATCGTATTAACTAATATATAAAAAATGATTACAAGAAATAACAATATAAACTTAATTATTTTTGTAATATAGAATCATACTTTAAATTCTTTCTATTTCAACATTGTACTTTCAGTTTTATTAAGACATTGTGATTTATAGCATTTTATGTTTATATTTTTCTACAGTGAAAATTGATTTGTATATGGATGACATTTAATAAATGGGTAGATTTTCCAAAGTACAACTCCATAATGAACAAGTCAATGAAAGTACATTGTTATTTCTTGCATCCAACCAAATCTTACATTTTTCTACCAACTATAATATTTTTTTAAAATATGATTAATCAAATTTAAGAAAACAGTCTTTGATTTTAACATAAAAACCAAAACTTTTGCTAAGGAGAATAAAAAATGAAAATCGAAAATGGTATTTGATTTTCGTGTACCATATTTGATGAGTTCTATAGGGTTTGTTTGAATAAGCTGTCTCCCATCAAGATAAGTAAGAACAAACTAAAAGCAACAAAGAGCTTGAGTAAAGTCTCATACTCATCTCAAATATTATATGCACCCCAACATAGACGAAGTGTTTCTTCTGCTTTTTCAACATCCATACCTTTCTTTGATGTCATCCAATAAAGAGCTTGCTTTTGATATGGTCTTAAATTACATGTAAAGGTAGTTGGAGGATCCATTTCCCACAAAAGGACAAGGACTTTTTAGTCATTTTTATGAAAAATGAAGTACCGTTGATGGTTGTACTTCATTGATTTGTATATTAAAGAAATGAAAGTAGGAATGGTATAAGGCACAAGTAAATAAAAGTGTGTTGATGTTTCTTGCATTTATTTCTAAGATTAATAGATATAAGTTAAATTGTTTTAAATATACCTCTAAGTTGTGCATGTCAGAAGCTCCAACAAACTTGTTTAAAGATAATTCAGAAAGAATTTAAGCATCTTTATTGGATTCTAAGAGTAGTGGTTCGCCACCTTTTTGTCTTTTTACCATAGTGAATGTTGATGCAACTTCATTTATATCAGCCTCTTTAAAACAATTCATATACATTAATTAAGGTAAAAAAGATAGAAAATGATTATGTGATAACAATTAATCAAAATGTTACGATTATTATAATATATAATGCTACAAGAAATAGTGTTTAGATTGCTTGTGTATACCCATGTATACATGAGATCAATCACTACTATTTATTTCGACTGCTTGTGTACAAAAATCAATTGATAATTATGATCTGATAAAACAATCTTTCATGAATCAGGGAAACTCAAAGTCATTACAAACCTATGACACGGACCGATAGAAAATATGAGAAAAGGCCAAAAAGACTTTTAAAACTTTCTCTGAAGTATAACATGGACCTTGTTGAATCAAAGTTAAGTTATTCTAAAGTCCTAAAAAAAAATCTTAAGTATAAAATAATATAACAATTAGCTAAAAAAATAATGTATAATAAGTAAAATAATTATCCTAATTAAAACAAATCAAAAATGTCTTGTAAGATTTATAGTTTTTCTGGTTTTGTAGTTGTAGAATTAAAATACTTATGTAACCAGGAAAAGAGATGAACATAAGCATAGTTGAAAAATATGCTCTTTGACATTTGAGCCTTTTTAACATGGAAAATGTGGTTGCAGTGGTTTCTTCTTCTTGATTCAAGAAATTTATCCGTGAATTGAAACTATAACAAAATAGGTATATGATGAATACTTTTCAAAAAACTCAATAATCCAAGGGATAAGTTTATAGAGCAGAGGAGATGTATTGGTTTTATGGGATCAAATCAAGAAGGCAAAACTAAAATTGAAATAAGTTTTTTGGTGAAGGGGGTTGTATATACCTAGGGCTCATAAGGAAAAAGCTTATGTAATTTCATGATGCTTGAAAACCCGAAATGAACAAATCTGCAATAAAAATAAATTTTATTAGATTTCGGTTTGATTCATGGTCAGAAAGATAGATTAAACCAAATCATTAAGCAATGAAACCCATGATAACTTTTTTTTTATGCGAACTAAATAGTACAAAACAGTTTATACATAACTCACCTATTGTTTATAAGAATAATGATTTTGATTTAAGCACACGATGAAAATAATAATAAAAGATGTTTGGTTGGATAACTTTGAGATTCCTGCCAAAAAGAAATATTAAGAAAGTTGACAGTTTGATATGATTGAATTCGGGAAAGGAATAGAATGATTGATTCTTAGCAATCCTTCTTAGAATCCCGCAAATGATCACACCCCCAAATTCAAATTCAAATATATAGTAAGAAGTAAAGATTAAAAAACAAAAAAGATCACGACCATGTCATAAATAATAACAATGTAGGATTCTTACAAAATAAAGACCAACCTAGAATCAATTTTCTATTTCAACATTTGTTCACTCTCTGATATCCCAATGGTAGTAGAATTTCGATGTTGATGAGTGCTAAGTTCTGAAACACTTTTGTTTCATCTTCAATTTAGAAAATCAAAAGTACGTCAAAGTTAAATAACCAATTTCGAATCGATTAAAACATACATAACCAATTTTCTCATTATTATTATTACCAACGATTTTGAAGAAACCATAAGTTAAATTATAGTCGCATATTGACGAACAACAAATTTTATGTCAAATCCTTGAATTCAGGAGAAAGAGGAAGACAGGTTACATAGCAAGAGAAATAGATACACCGAAAACATTACCTGAAAGAAGTCGTCATAGGCACAACAGTCGGAGCTGGAGGCGGAGATGTCGGCGGCGACAATGGCGGGGAAGAAGAAGCTTCAACATATAAGGATGGAGGATTTGTGTGTGTGCGCGTCGATAAGAAGAAAAGTGCAGCGGGTTTGCTAATGAGAAAGAACATAAACTGAATTAAAATTATGGCACTTCCGTCTTATTCAATTTAATTTTGGCGAGCTTTAATCGTCTTTATTGAAATATGGCACTTCCGTCTTACCAATTTCAATGTATTTTATACATATTTCAATAACACCAATAATCATAATTTTTTTTTTATAGTTACTGTGCAATATCTATATACAATTCTATGTTTGAGTTGTTTTTTTGGTCCTGAAACCATATATAAATTATAATTAAAACACAATAATTTAGTAAGACTGTAACACCACTTATAGCAACCTACTTATAGGGACCCAAAGTAGTATCTGGAGATTGATGACCACCAAAATTGATTTTCTTGCCAATTTTCCTTTTTTGGAGGAAAGTAGACAGAAAATCTAATTTTATTAAAGTCAAAAATTGTTTTCTGGGAAGACTTTTTAAAGTTGTATTGGTAATCTTAATTTTTGGAAAATTGCTAAAAATCCAATTTTCTGAAAGTGTCATATTCCATTTCCGACATGTTTTTCTTAATGTTGTTTTGTTAGTTTACTTTTTTTTTTCTAGAACTACAATCTTGCATTAAAAAATGTTGATTTTTTTTAGTGTTTTTTAGTTTTGGACGGTTTTACCCTTGATGTTGGGAGGTAGTGAATATTGAAGATATTGTTGGAGTTTGCTATGGGGACTTTTAGAAAGCCCTTTTTGACGATTTTGCCCCTGCTTCTGAGTTCTGACTTCCCCTTCATGTTGGAAATTTCTTCTTCGCTTCATGTTGTTGCCTAAATGCTCTAGAGATGAAAAACTAATTGTCAAAATTCAAGTTGTGGAATTCAGGGCTAAAAAGTGTGAAAATCATATTAAATACAATGCCATCCTTTTCTTGTTAAAAACCCAAAAGAAAGTTGGTAAGTAATGTTATTTTTAGAAAGGAATGCATGCACCTGAATGAAAAAAGATAGGCAGCTAGACTCCATGTGTATACAAAAACCTGTGATAAATGGTTAAAAAAACAGTCAATTAATTACTTCATATGAAACAACAAAAATTGTATTGGGAGTGATCACCTAAACTCCAACCGGTTCATGTTATGCTATTGCTTGTGCAAGAGATCATGGGTTTCCTATGATATCTGATATGAAGTCCAACACTACATCAAAAAAAATATCAAGGAAACATCTAAAGCCAGAAAATGATTAAGAAAAAATGAATCTCACCCACAAACACAACCTAAAATGACACAAATTGAATCTTTAACAACTCAAAAACCACTGAAAATTATAATGCCACAGTTAAATCCTAACCAAGTTATAAGTAGTACTACAAAACTCTGAATTAAAGAGTAATCCATGAACAGAAGAAGCAAAGTGTAAAGAACCAAAACCAATAAGAAGTGTTCATAATTAAAAGTAACATTAGCTTAAAGTTTTCCACCTCACCAATAGTTCAAGATTTTTTTAGTATATCAGCCACAAGTAGATTGCTATTTCTGTAATCCCCAAGAACAATCCTCAACAACATAAGGCTAGGAAAGTTCATGTCAGAACAATGGCTGCTATCAAAACAAAAATAAAATGATCACAATTCAAATTCTTTGAAAATACTAATTTATTATACTAAAAATAACTCATGCCAAAAAGCCTTTTGTGCCAGAACGAAGTTTAAAGGCAATCAAGGAACTAAAAAGTAAAATGTGAAATCTTTACTCTTTCGCACCAAAAGAGTTAAGAAGAATCTCATCCGCAGCTAATGGTTCCAAATTTTTCCAACAATCGCATGATGTATACGGCAAATGGGTATATAGACATTACTTTCAATTTTTGAAAGACAAAACACTATTTCTTATGCTTTATAATCCAAATTTAGCTTCATCAGTAATCAATAGAAAGAGCTATGATTTGATTAACATAACATATATAATTAACAAAGTCTAAACTATTAACTATATGAATATAAGATTAAATAAAACGCAAAAATTTAGAAAGATAATGAAGTGGTGACCTGATGTGGACTCTATTAACTTCAATGCAGGTATTGATCAAAATTCAGCATCTCTACAAAGTTTGGTTCTTCATTGTCTTGATATCATCCACCCTGCTATCCTTTGGATTTTTTCTCCCTATATAATTCCACCAAATGTTTTACTTTTCTTTTCTTCTTTATTTTGTCCCAACTTTTTGTTGGTTTGTGAATGCTTAAATATTCTCCTTGATTAGCACTTTCTTTGAATGATGATGAAGAGAGCCCCGTGAATAATGAAATCTTCAGCTTTTCCATTAATGATGCAACTACGAATACCACATCCTTCTTACCTTTCATGGTAGAATCAACCCTTCACACATCGTACATTTCAAACCTGGGTAATTAAATAACAACTGTTTGTAGACTTTGCATCTTAGAGTGCATATGAAAAGTAAAATACAAAAAATCAAAGTTGGAAAATCTACTCGTGTTCATCAAGCTCTAATAAAAAAATAAGAACAAAGATCCCTTCCATAGGGAAGATACATAGGAAATGGATTGAGACGTCATATGAATCATAGTAAAAAACCAAACCAAAATCCAATAAAATATAATTTAACGACATTGTGTGATTATGATTGAAACATATATGAAAGAAAAGAAATATAAACATAAATATAAAAAACAAAAGAGAAAGAGAAGAGACAGGACTAGGATAGTGGTCGAAAGAGGCAGTAGGGTTTAGAGACTGATTTCAAAATTCAAATCAGGGGATTTGAGAGATTCGTCATCCACCAAAGCCTTGTTCTTTCAAGCTTATGTCCTATAATGAAATAAATGAAACAAATTAAAACACACATAAAGTGATTCGTCAATTGATGGGGATTTTCTTGACCACCATGAGACATACATGCGAGGAAGCGAGATCATAAATTGGATTTGGGGATGGGTGATTCGATGAACCAACAACGGTGATGGAGACAACAGCGACTTGGCAGTGGCAGAGACGACAGTTACAAGGAGGCTATCGTATGAATGGAAACACTGATGATTCATCTTTCACGTCTCACGTCTCGGTAAGAGAAACTTAAACTTGAAATCAATATCAAGATAACCTTGAAGAAACAAATTAAACACACAAAATCATCAATGCCTATTTGTGTGTGAATGGGAGAATGAGAGAGAGATGTATAAAGACAGAGAACATAACCTATTTGTGAGATACTCTTCAACGATCTCACACCTGCTTTCTTTTTCCAGCATAAAATCATCAATGCCTCACATATTCAAAACCCTACAACAATTTCACCAAAATATCTCATTATTCATAAATACTATGGAGAATCAGACTAAAAGATGAAGAATACAAACCTGGATGATGGTCACTATAGAGGCAGAGTAGGGAGCATATGTGGGTGGTTGAAGGCAGAAGGAAGAGCGACTATAGCGGTGGTTCATGGTGGAAAAGCATGGGTAGGCACCGATTTTGGGTGGTTTAAGGCGAAAGATGGAGTAGCATTGTGCCCATCCTCTTCATCTTCTATCACAGATAAATAGAGAGAAGGGATAGCGAACCCTAGAAGGGCGCTGGTAGATGGTGCGACTATGCAGAGGTGAAGACAACAGTGACTTCACAAAAACAGAGCCAATATCGAGCAAAAGTGAAGGTCGCTGATGGGTGGAGAGAAGGAGGAGATGATGCTGCTGGTGACAAACAAATAGGGTGTGACCTGAAGAAAACAGATGATTCAATATAATTTCTACAATGAATCAGTAGATGGGGCGAGATATGAGAGGAAGGCGGGTTGTAATCCATAAATATTTGTTGATATCCCAGAATCAACGTGACTCGATCAAATAAATAACGAAAGAAGTTGGGTCAAACTTAGAAAGAGACTTGTTTAAAATTTTAATATTATTTTATTCATAACTGGTTGTACTTTAAGCTTAAAGACTTGAACGTATTAAAAAAATATTATTATTATATTGAATCTATTTATAGAAATAGTAGGATTTCTTTTATAAATACGTAAAATATATCATCTTATAATTTGTATAAATTTTATTTTATTATAAGTTGTATAAATTTTATTTTATTTTTATTCTAATATTATTAATTTAACGTAATTAAAATGTAATTTAAATTTTGAAATTTGAAATGGAGAATTAATAGATTGATAAGTCAAGATATTAATTACAAGTATCAATAGATTGACAAGTGTCATGATATTTATTACAATACCTAACATGGTGACACATGACACAAAAACTACTCTTTTATTAGTATAGGGAGATATATATATATATATATATATATATATATATATATATATATATATCATTATTACATACAAGAACCTTATTTTTGTTAGAACGCGTACGGCGCGTGAGATGTGTTTGGAGATGAACAGATGTCATCAATTTGAGCCCAAGAGATTAGGGTGAATCGAGACAGTTTCCCACCGCTTCGCTTCTAACCCTCTGGTTCTTAGTTTCTCCATACCAACAACATCGATTCGAATTATACGATGCTCTCTTAAAACCTTACTAACTCCTAATCGGCATTATAACTGCCCCCACCGGTTATCCTTACCATACCCCTCCTTCTAATCATGTAACTGAAATATATATCGTTTTGGGGGTATTACGGATCTAGCATTTGATCATTTTGAATTTTTTGGCATTTTCTTCAACCTGCTATGAGTTGGAGATTTCCTTGAAATGGAAGCGTAGTTTATGGAACTTTGATTAACTTGGATTCCATATGATTATATGAAATCCATCGGGGTAAATAATAAGTTCTTGCACTTTGTTTGAACATCGATTTACATCTCTGATAATCGATTTTTTCTCTTGACGACATCTCGACGTTTTTTCTTTCCTAGACGTCCTTCTTTCCATCTCTTGGTAATTTGAAAGAACACAGACCAACCCATCGATTTCTTTGATTTCTCTATCTTTTGATATTTTAATCCCTTTCCCCTCTTCTTCTTTTATTTTATATTTCTCTCAAGAATCAGGCCCCATTGTTTGTTTATTTATTTATTTATTTATTTTCTTGTATATTAAAATTAGGGTTTACTTTTACATTTTGATGATGTTGCTTTAATTCCAAGAGGGATTAAGTCCCCATTTGGACGTTGATGCTGAATTGAAGAAAATGGATTCCAGGATAAGGTTAGTAGTTTTTACTTTATAGTTCTTTTATGGATTTGGGAGAAAAAGAGATGTTGTTTGGGATATCTCATCATCAACAAAGTAATCATCTTCAATAGGTAATCATTATAGGTGTTCATATGATCTGGGATGGTCCTCTTTTTCTCGCAGGACCAATATCTCACATTATGCTCTGCCTTTTCCATTATCCTTGTTTTACCAAATTTTCTGCTTAAAGCTTTGTAATTTTCTTTACTTTGATTGGCTTAATTTTGAACTAACATCTTGAATATGGAAAACTAATTGGTGGGACATAGGATAATGATTTGGAACGTCTCTTTTGTTACCAAGATTTTGAAGACTGCCAACTACTCAACGTCTCCAAGAAATAAACAATCTTAGTTCCTTTTTAACTTGATGCTAAAATAATTGTTGTAAACGACATACCATAATTTTGAAAACTGGACAAGAACAGTCGGTTTAATAAGGAACCGAGGTTCTTAAGGTCTTTAAACCAGTAAAAACGGGTGGTTCAGTGAACAACGGTTAAAACCAATCACAGTTGAACCATAAAAAACCGGCTCTTGAATGTTTTAAACCGGTCCGACCGGTTGTTCGAACCCCCGAAACGACTGTTCGGTCTCCAGTCTGGTTTTCAAAATCTTGTGACATACGTATGTTTGTTTTGATTTAATATAGAAAGAGCATTTTATATGCCATACGTGTAAAGGATTTAACTGAAAAAGGAGCACATAAATTTCTATGGAAATACTCTTTCTGATCAAAATTGTTGTCTGATGTTTTTTGGCTTGCTTCTTTAATGCCAAGTCGGCCACTAACTTAGTAATCTTTCTACTTTTTCAGGTAAACACATTCTTCAACATGACATGGAAAAGTATATTGGGTTTTTTTGATTTACTTGTCTATTCGTCAAATATCAACCCATTACTAATTACTCTAAACATGCACGTATTGTAGGTTGCATTATTGATATTGATGAAAGATATGGATAATTTGATATGTCGAAGGATTGTGGTTGGACTCCATTTTATTAGCAGTCTTTGCAAAAGTTAGAAAAATAATGCAACAAATTGACAAGTCATTGTTAATTAGGTTGCTTCTTGTTGGAAAAAAAATTTATTTGCATTTATTTGTCTATTATAACATTGTATTTTCGTTTTGTCTTTATTGTTTAACCATTGTACATTGAAACTTAACCTATTTATAACATTGTACTTTCACAATCCCACATATTATGGTTTATGACATTGTATATTAATTGTCATACCAGTAAATTACTGAGAACAACATGTATAAAATTCCATACTCATAATAACACTATAGTTGCATTTCTTTAAAGCTCTATATAATAATGTAAACGCTACACAAATTACCCTTCATGGGTCGTGCTTAGCACGACCCTCATAAAATTTCTAGTATATATATATATATATATATATATATATATATATATATATATATATATATATATATATATATATGGGAAAAGTGAATATACCCATAAGGGTATATAAGTTTAGGTACCCAAACTTACTATACTATGTCATTTTTATCATATATATAAATTGTAATTGTCCAATGTTCTTATAATTAAACTTCTAACTTGATTTACTTTCAAAAATTTTATAATTTCACATTTATCTCCCTCTCATATAATTTTCATTTTAAACTATAATATATATAACCTAATAGGTGTTCGGCCAAAAAATGTGATGTAAGAAGAAGATAATAGTGACATTTTGAAAATCTTGAAAGTAAATCAAGTTAGGATTGATGTTTAAGAACATTATAATGAATATATCAAACAAAATGATGTGTTATAATGCGTTCGGGTACCTAAGCTTATATACCCTTAAGGGTATATTCACTTTTCCCTATATATATATATATATATATATATATATATATATATATATATATATATATATATATATATATATATATATATATATATATATATATATATATATATATATGGGAAAAGTGAATATACCCTTAAGGGTATATAAGCTTAGCTATCCAAACCCATTATAATACGTCATTTTGTTTAATATATCCATTATAATGTTCTTAAACTTCAACCATTGAATTGATTTATTTTCAAAATTTTCGAAATTTCATTATTATCTTCCTCTTACATCACATCTTTTTGTCGAACACCTACTAGGCTATATATATTATAGTTGAAAATGAAAATTATGTAAGATGAATATAAATGTGAAATTGATAAAAATCTTAGAAGTAAATCAACTTAGAAGTTGAATTATAAGAACATTGGATAATTACAATGTATATATATGATACAAAACAATGTAGTATAGTGAGTTTGGGTACCTAAGCTTATATACCCTTAAAGGTATATTCACTTTTCCCTATATATATATATATATATATATATATATATATATATATATATATATATATATCATAATAACACTTTTGAACATCATATAAAAGGTACCATACATATTCAAATAGTCATCCATGCCCATTCTGATATGTCATTGCACCTCGTGGTTGTCCAAGTGTGACTGCTTAGGGTTTCACCGTAGGAAACTGGTTTCTATTTCAATTTTCGTCCATTTGCTTCCATAACCAGACTTCCTCGAGATACTTGGTACTTCTTTAATTGTCAGTTTATAAAGACCCTAAACATCTAAATGATTCATTGTTGCTTTCTATTTATTGTAATTTATATTTGAATGCTTTTTAATTTTTTTATTCATTCACCTTATTAATATTCAAATATGATATAACCACTTTTAATCATTTACTTTATTTATTATTAAGCCTTAAATTATTATTTTTTTAGTATTTAATTAATAATTCTTATTATTGATTAATATTCTCCTTCCTAGTTATTTAATATAAAAATAAAGTGTTTTGAATTCTCAAACTTTTACATGAAAACATCCGACCTCAGTTTATGAGTGCTAAAACTCCTTAAAAGGATTCTGCCACTACCATAAACTGGTTCAATAGCTACAACACAATCCGTAGCTATAAGCGGATAGCTACAGAATTACTATGGAAAAATATCTGTAGCATAATGGCCGTAGCTAAATTATAGCTACGTAATCGCTACAGAGTTTTTCGTAGCTACCATAGCTATAGAATAGCTACGGAAATAAATAGCTACATATTTCGTACATAATAGCTACGAAATTGAATAGCTACGAAACTAAATAGCTATGGATTTTTTGTAGTTAATTCGTAACTAATTACTTTTTATTTAAAAAAAAACAATAATATTTTTGAATAAAAAACAATTAATTTGGTCAAAATGAAATAAAGATTCATTAATTAACACATTACAAAAACATCATCTATACAACAAAATGTAAGGGCTATTTACACATTACAATAAAAAACAATTAATAAATATTACAATAAACATCATCTATACAACAAAATAAAAAATTTGGTCAAACTTAAAAATATGTTGCTATTTACAATACTTATAGTGCACTGATGGAGTGATACTAGGCATACTCTTCCTCATTTGGGCCTAACAAAACAAAAAATTATAAGTTTTTCAAATTTATTGTATAACATAAAATACATAATTGATAATTCTACTCTTTAAGGTTTTCTAGTTTAATAGCCTTGAATCCAACCTCATCTTCACTTGTCAGATATTGTCTACGAGGATCAATGTTTACAACCACCGCCTTTAAAATAAACATAACATATTTAGATGCAAAACATTAAATGGACAATAATGCCCTTACTTCTAAATGACAAGATTTATCAAAATTTCACACGTTTGGATTTACCTTGCCTCTTCCTCACAATCCCAGGTTAACATGGATATCGTCCTCGGTCTTCTCGAAAGACTAATTGTTTAGTCCTTCAATACAACTCGATGCAACAAGCTGTTTAGTTTTCGAGATTGTTTAGTCCTTCAATAAGGTTGTATATATTATTCAAAATACTTATATCTTATTTCCCCCGCTCATCATGAAAATATTCAATGGCCGTCCAATATCCCTTCTAGCTATATAACAACACCATATCCTTGAACCAGCTTAAGTCTGCATATGTTCTCCATCAAGTTTATCTTTAGCCAATATTTCATAAATTTAAGGAAAGACGACCCATCCTAGCTTATTGTCACTGGTTATTTTACCTATTATAGCTAGTCATCATGTTCCCTCACATTTTCTTTTATTCAAAGAGCTTTATCTTATTTATTTGACTAAAAAATAAATATGTTTGTAATAAGTTTATAAAAATCATCATATGTACAAATTAATGATGACGATGGCGATGAGGTTCAACCACATGCTGAGAAGTTAATGTAAGATATATGATATGAGTGTTTCCAAACAACTTTGTTATGACAATTGTGTAAATCAGATATAAATATTATAAAACTGTGGTCTATATCTTAAGTTAAAAAAAATAAAAATAAAAAACATTTCATACTTTAAGAAATAAACAATTTTTTTTCAAAGGCCGAATAAGTTAACATATTTTTTTTCAACTATGGTTTGTAGATTGTAAATGTTTTAGTTTTTCAAAACGGAAACAACGTCGTCTTAGTGTGGTATTGTACATCCTTTAATTATATATTTTTGGTTCTGTTTACATTATGATAGATGCATAAAAAAAGTTACCTACCGTTCTAAAATTTAATAGATGTAAATTCAATTTCGTTTACAAAAGTATGACAAAAGATATATTGGGATAAAATGAATGAAAGTAAGGCTTCATATATGATTTCTCGATCCAATAAATATTCTAATAATCGATGACTTACACAAACTGGAAGAACCGATGGACTGAAAATTGAACTATAAATTACACTTCAAACTTTTAGGAAACTGAAACATATATAGTAACTGAGGGTCTGAGATAAAACATCCGAGAAACTCAACACACCCATAAAAAGTAAATATCTTCAAAGTAACAACCTTTGTAAATCTTCTTTCTCTGCACCAAAGTTTCATATATATACGATCTACTCATGAATATAAGCAAACAATCAAAAAAGTGTGTAAACTGATCGTGTGATGGATTGACCATTATTTTTTCTATTGTTGTGGAGGGTATTGCTGAGCAGGGTACTGCTGAGGAGGGTATTGCTGATGAGTGTACTGCTGAGGAGTGTATTGCTGAGGATATTTCTCGAGATCAACACCGGCACCAACTGGGAGTGGACCTGTAGGACCAGTAGCGGCTTGTGTTGCTGAAGATATTGTAAGATACGCACCAATCCCGAAAACTGCACTTAACAGAGCTAATATAGCTCCTGCTGCAAATATTCCTGGCTTCACAACATAACATGTAATATAACCATATGAATCAATCTGTCCACCTTGTCTATTATTTAGTCCTGCAGCTGTAAGCAATAGTATCACAGCTATAACTGAAGCTACCCTGGATGTTTAAAAATATGTTAGTTTTATCCGATAGCGTAAAGATAGTCATGATGATAATCAGAAAACAAGAATATCCATGTGGCCTACGTACGTACCATGACAATACAAAAAGGAGTTTTGAAATTGGGGTCGAATTAGGGTCGCTTCGACAACAACCAGATCCACCAAACGAAACACTTATGTAAATTCGTGTAATGATTGTGAACACAGCTGATACGATTCCAAGTGCAAGTGCTGGACTACTTGGATAAACACAAGAATCAAGCACGATAAAGACTTCAGAAGCCTGCATTCGTGCATGCCCACAACACATATATCATTATAATGTTATAATCATTTCGTTAGTTTAAATTAACAAATAGCAAGCATATTGATTGGTTTTATTACCTTAACCCTAGTTGCTTCCCCTGCGAAACCGGTGGCTGCAGCTATTATTCCGAGGACCGCTGCAATTGCGCAGTACACTGCAACTTTGCTATCCATTTATGAGGTCTGTGTGAAACTGTTGACTGTTAATGAAGAAGCTTGTGGATGAATACAGCTTGTGAATGAAAGCGTAAGTATATATAGATGGGTACACATTCAAGTGGATACTAAGAAACAAAAGACGACGTTTACTTTATGTCGACCTTACAATTTGGTCAACCATTTTTTAATGATAGATAAATGAATATAATAACAGTTAACACTTATATAAAATTTTGCATAACAAAGTTTGTCATTTTTTTAATGTATAAAGTGTCCTTTAATTGACGGTTAGCATGGTTCATTTATTGTCTAAGGTAAGGAATATGGTTCCACCATTTCTATATGAATCAAATTTCTTTTCATACAATTTTATAACTTTTTATAGAATATATTAAACTTTATAAAATTTTTAAAAAAATCAATTGAACATATATTTTAAAATCGGTTATTTATTAATCATTTTATATTGTTTTTTTTTTTTTTCAATTTAACATTTCAATAGTTATTGAATTTCATATCAATGTTAACATGCAGTGGCGGACGCAAAAACTTTCAATAATAGTGGTAACAAAAAAATTCTGATAAAATATAACAACATAAAAAAAATTAAAAAGTACTAGTACATTAAACCGATCATCTTTATGCAAAACGTGATAAGAATGATATTTTCCCATTTCCACCATCATGTGAGAAATGTCAGAAATTCCTTTCAAACTAGTGAATCAATTATCTTTATGCAAAAAGTGATGGTATATATATCAAGTTCATCATCAAGTTGCATCCTCTCTGAATCATTAAAATCATTTTTGTACAACACACTCAACTTCAACAACTTGGTTTTGTTAAATTTAGCAAACGAATCACGATGACTCAAAGCCTCCATGTATTCTAGTAGTGCTAAGTTCACTAAATGGACCCCCAACTTCTATAATTTGCATATCTACAACCGTGTTGAAAATTTCAACTTCAAAATGAAATTGATTAGTAACTTTGGTCCTACGGCCTCTCGAAGTGACATAATTTTCGGTCATATCCACAATATTAATATTATGTTTTTGATAAAAAGAAAATACTTTGGATAAAGTTTTATCAGATACTGTATCTCTTAAAAACTTTAACGCATCTATTGTCCCTCTAACCACAGAAAAAACTTCTAAAATATCTTGATCATTTTTTTGAAGATGCTTTGACAATACGTCCGTCAGATGTAAAACTTCATACATCAAATGTAAGTAAAATACGGAATCAAGTGTCTTTTGGAATATCTTAAGATACCAAATGCTTGATTTCGATTACTTGTAGGGAATACATGACCCCTTTTTGACAAGCTCTTTGAAGAAAATATGACATCCTTATTTCATTTCTTTTATTTGGATTGTAAGTTTTAATTTTTGGTCTATCCCTTGGGCCGTTTGGAAGATCATTCAATTCAACACTTATAATTGAAGTAGTTGTAGGTTGTGGATTTACATTAAAAGCCGAAGGAAATGATTGATTAGAGCATGGTGTTTTAGAGGATCCTTCAAAACTTAAATCATCGAAGCATGGTCTTCTAGATGATCCTCCAACACTTGATTCATTGATGCCTGTTCTTGTAAAAAAGGACTCAATTTTACCATAACAAATCAATATCAACAAGTAAGCAATCCAACAATTCAACAACTTACCAAACAATCAATGGAAACAAGTCTAACAGCAAGTCAAAAACTAATTTCAAGGTAAACAACTACTAATTTCACCTAAACAATAAAAAATTTCAACAAAAAACAACTAGTTTGAGTAATTTCATAAACCTAAAAATATAAATACTTGTTTCATTGTAGGGTATGAAGAGAGCCACTCAAAACCGATTTTCTTAGAAGTTAAAGCTCAAAATCGAAATACTTTGGAACTTGGTTTTAACTTGGACTCGATTCAAGCCTTCATAGTGTTTTTTTCTTTCATTTGTTATGTGTCGTTGATCAGCTCTTCACAACATGCAATCAATTTTATTTTTCTTTCCCGACTTCTTGCGATCGATTTCTTCTTTCTTCCCGATGGGTCACAAGGGAATTGGGTTAATTGACTAACTTGGGTCTTGGGAGAGTATTTTATTTACTTTTGGGCTATTCTTTTAGGAGTTTGGGCAATGTTTTTATTATAGTTTTAGGCTAGTAATTGTTGCACCATGTTATATTGTTTTTGGACCTATAAAATAGTAGTCACATCAGTTTTTAAAGATGTTGCACCTTAATAGAAAAAAAAACACATTAACCGAATGGAATAAAATAATGGTTCGGGACCCCTCCCCATCCCCCTCCCTCTAGAACAACTACTTAGGTCCGTCCCTGCTAACATGACATGTCAGCAATGTTGAATTTAATCAAATAAATGTCAACATGATATTACATCGATGTGAAGTTTGTGACCATGCACCAAAGAGTTGGATCTATATATCATGAACTCTTTTTATATTTGTTTTTTTATAGTAATTCTTTGGGAGCTTTTTTTTTTTTTTTTTTTTTTTTAAATTTCATTCACAATGATTTATAAAATTAAAATCGATCCAGATGAAACGGAGAAACAAAGCCCACCACAAACCATGTCTTTTTTTTAGGATCCATAATACATAGGTTAATAGAAAGATTGAATGTGATATCACATTCAATCATTCTATTAACCTATGTATTATAGATACTATAAACACTTAGTCTACGGTAGGCTTTGTTTTTTCCGTTTTACCTGGATAGGTTTTAGTTTTATAAATCATATTAAATTTAAAAAAATCTCAATGAGATACTATAGAAAAACAAAGAAATAAAAAGAGTTCATGATAGATAGATTCAACTCGTTGGTGGTGACCATATTCAAATCGATAGGGTAACAGTCATAAATATACCTATCACCACTTTAGGTTTAATCATCAACCATAACAAGACTTATGTAATTCAATCTTACCATTATACCATTGTTCTACGCAGTCAAATGAGTGGTTACTTAAGTGTCACATGAGACAGACACTAATTAAAATATCACATCCGAATTAAACATCCCACATGTCGGGAATGAGTTTAAGATAAATATACCTATCAACACTTTGGGTTTACCTTTTTCAATCATCATTTGTTAGTCATTACCTTCTTGTATATTCCCAAACTAACATAAACTCTTCTTGTAACGAACCAAAAATCAAGGGTAAAAATTTTATTTTTATTATAGTCAAAACACAAATATCATATAAATCCAAACATTCCAAAAACATGGTTAATTAAAACATTTATCAGAGTTTGTACCAAAATCATGAATTGCAAAATACGGGTGTGTGCACTGCCATGAAGTTGGACCCTTCCTTTCCAAATCGATGATACTTGAAACAATAAACAAACTGTAAGCACGAAGCTTAGTGAGTTCCCCCAGAGCATACTCCACACAATCCATATAAACACATAATCCATACTAGCTATAATAGCTACATATACCATATCAATCACATAAGCCATATCAAGCACATAGCCATGCATATAAACATAAAAGGATGTCGTGGGCTCCTCCTAGGGTCTTACTCCAGGATGTCATGGGCTCCCCCATGGTCTTTAGATGGAAAACCATGGGCTCCCCCACATGGTCTTACATCCAAGTGCCATGGGATCCCCCACATGGTCTTACATCCAAGTGTCATGGACTCCCCTATGGTCTTTAGCTAGAAAGCCATGGGCTTCCCCAGATGGTCTTACATCCAGGCGCCATGGGCTCTTGCCATGGTCTTCCATGCAAGCATCACAAAGACAACTAGCATACCACATAATCATTAGCATACCACATATACTGTAACGACCATAAAATTCAAGCCAAATTAAAACATTTTAATTCATTCAAAACCATTAAGTTCATACATTTGTTTTCAAAATAGTTTAAACATCAGAGCATTTCCCAGAACCATATCACATAAATCATAAAACATGAGGAGCGGTACGATCACGCCTTCGCCTTGCCATAGTCTACTGAAGTACCTAAAACAATACACTAAAACTGTAAGCCCGAAAGCTTAGTGAGTTACCCTCAAAATACCAACCACAATACCATACACATAACATATCATATCATAAACAGAACAACCATGCATATCGAGTCTACAGTGTGACTAGTCCGCCTGCACCAGACCTTCAGCCCACCCAGTCCACTCTCTCTCCGAGTCTACAGTATGACTCGTCCGCCCGCACTGGGCCTTCAGTCCACCTGGTCCACTCTTTGAGTCTACAGTATGACTGGTCCGCCCGCACCGGGCCTTCAGTCTGTCTGGTCCACTCTCCGAGCCTCGGCACGTCTAATCCGCCCTCTTGGGGCCTTCAGCCTATCCGGACCGCTCACCGGGCCTTCGGTCTAACCGGTCCGCCCTGGGTATGTTGGCCTACAGCACAAAGCAGGACCCGCCTCAACCCAACCCCAGTCCAACAACCATGTGCACATAAACATATTATCATATAGCAATTCACAACTAATCAACTGATCTAGCAGATCACATAACATAGCAACATCCTAACCAGGATACCGACATAATCGGTCACTAACATAGCATCATCCTATATACCAGGATACCGACCTTAACCATGTCTCTAACATAGCATCATCCTATATACCAGGATACCGACCTTAACTAGGTCTCTAACATATATCATCCTAAATACCAGGATACCGACCTTAACCAGGTCTCTAACATATACCATCCTAAATACAGGATACAAACATAGCAAAGCAATAACTCACCTGTAACTGCCGACTTGAAGAAATAAGACCACGCTGCTTCGACCACCAGCACGAACTCCACCACTGATCATTACCAAATAACCAAAACCAATAAACACTAATAATTACCAAAATACCCCTGGAAGACAACTGGTCAACCCTTGGGTCCAAGTCAAACTCCTCAGTCAAAGTCAACCTTCCTGGTTGACCCTACTCGCCGAGTCAACCCGTTGACTCGTCAAGTTCCTATGGTCAGAAACTCCCATGCCACGACTGAACTCACCGAGTCGCCCCAAGACTCATCGAGTCCAACAAGCTCTGAGTCCCTTCCTGCTCAACTCACCGAGTCATCCCTCGACTCACCGTTTTACAGCTCAACCAGAAAAGGTTAGGACTTCACGACCAAAATCACCAAGTCCAAGAATAGACTCGCCGAGTCCAAGGCAATATTCAACAGACTCGCCGAGTTGTTCTTCCAACTCGCCGAGTCCAAGCTTATCATCATACTCCTCACCGATCACCCATGCGACTCGCCAAGTTACTACACGACTCAAAGTCTGATCCTTAGCCCGACTCGTCGAGTCATCTCCCAGACTCTCCGAGTCCATTCGCGACATCTTCATTCAGACGATTACAAGCCATTCTATTGCTTCCAATACATAGATCTGGACTACTAGGGTCAGATTCACACGTAAAGTTTCCAACTTTACGTATATGCAAGGCTCAACAAGCTCTAACAAGCTAAAAATGAAGGTTTAAGGCAAGGACACTCTTAATCAAGCCCCAAAGCTATCACTTTCCTGATTCATGAGTCAAGACCAGTCTAGATCTATAGTAGCAACCATAGATTTGAACCCCATACTCGAAAAGAGACTCATATATGACAATTTGGCCCTAAAACTTCATCTATGAACAATCTAAGCACAACAAGGTCAAGGCAACAACTTTTTACCTTCAATCTGATGCCAACAAGCAAAGAAGTCAGATCCACTTCGCTTCTCTATGACCCCCAACTCTTTCTTCAAGTATCCTTCTTCTCCAAGCTCCACAACACACTAAACTCCCTCTCACTCTCAAATTAGGGTTTGGAACGATGGGGAAAGCTTCTGGACATCAAAAGGGGTGCTAAAGAGGCTGTGGTGGGGCTTAAGGTTCCTTATATAGGGTGCAAACCCTAGAAATTAGGGTTTCTCATTCCAGCACAGACTCGTCGAGTCCATCCTCCGACTCGGCAAGTCCGGTCACTTAACATGTGCCCGACACACGCTTAGACTCGACGAGTTGCAGCTCCTACTCGCCGAGTTCCTCTTTTCCAAACTTACACTTTACCCCTTGAACTCTTGATTTTGACTTGGGATGTTACATATACATGCATACTAAACATACCAATAGTGAATCTACAATAAACACTACTACTAGCTTAATGGGCCAGCCTTGGTGAATTAGGCCCATTGGTATGGTGAGGAGACTCACCTCACACTGCTGAAGTCCCACGAATAAATCTCTAGCTGCTGGTTGATAGACTCCTAAACTGTAAACATCAAAACAACACCCAATTAATAATTGGGTTCCAATACATAACCATAAGTCCATGCTTGGGGTAAAAAGACTATTTTACCCTTGACCTAACTTGGTATAAAACCAAGGCCCAAACACACACACTGAAAGCCTAAAAACCAATCAATGAGCCAAGGCACAACATATGACCTAATTTTCCAAATTGGGCCTAAACATCTACATGGAATTACCTTAAGGCCCAACCCTTTATTCTAGTCCAAACACTTGGCATTCTGATGGCCCAATATCTCATAATCATCAAGGCCCAATTATGGCCCATCTATGGCCTAATTTTCTAAATTGGGCCCAAGCGTTTCCATTGGGCCTTATCCTAAAGCCCAATAATTTGCTTAGCCCATAAACATGCTCCCCATTCGGCCCACAGCAAGTTAGGCCAGTAAATGGCCCAATAAGAAACCAAACCCAATTAGGGTTTTTTCACATAAAATGACGATTAGGGTTAAGTGTTCCTACTTAACCCATTAAGGACTTAATCCATTAAGTCCATCACTTCATTAGTCCAAACATACAATGTGGTCGAGTGTAATTCAAAATTCCAAATCCAACGGTCCAAACGTGGGTCCCGACTAATCCAAAACACATATTTCCAAAATTAAGGTTTTCTAAACCCTAATTAGGGATTTCAACCCAATCGTGTGCCCATTAGACCATCGGTTAAGTTTTTAGGTCAATCTGTGTTACATAAATTGGGCACCACCCATTACCACCCAGGGTAGTAGTGGTCAACGACGGTCCGTGGCGACAACCACCACCTCGTGGTGGTGGTAGTTGTGTTTTTAGGCCAAGACAATACTAAAAGTACTCCAACTAATAGTCCAAACGCACCAAATGCATACCACCACCAGAGATGTTGGCTAACGGTGGCAGAATGGTGACAGTGGGTGGCAGCCACCACCTTACGGTGGTGGTGGCGGGCCTTCCTCGGTTTCCAACCGAGAAAACCTACGCACACTTACAAATATAATTTGAACATGTACACACATCCAACTCAACCACCTTGGGTGGCAGACGACGACCGGAAGCATAGGAACGACGACCTAAGGCCACCGTCAACCCAGCTAACGTTCACGATGTCGTATTCACAACAAAGAACGAAAGAGAGAGGAGGTGGGTGGCGTTTAGACTTACCAGCAACTTCCCTTTCGCTTACGCCTAGCACAACGATGAATCACAAATTTAATACACGGTCTCGGTGGTTCAATCGGCTGTCCGTGGCGTCTTCGACATCAAGGTTGGTGGTGGTGGCGCTCATTGGCGAAGCGGCGCGCGGACGGTGGAGTTCGACTGGACTGGCAGTGGCGGCCTGCTCTCATGGTGGCGGCTGAAGTAGTGTCTAGGGTTAGGGTTTGCATTGACCACCAAAAACGGGAGGAAGGAATGTATTGGGTTTAAGTCCCTCTCCATTCCAACTTTTGCTCAATATACTCCTTTGGTCCCTCCTTCCTAATTTCCTTTCAAAGCAACTCCATAATTTACCATTTAGCCCTCAGGATTCCAAAATCCTTCCAATATAAGTCCAGATAATTACCTAGCAGCCCCTATGCCTCCAAAATCTATTCAATATAAGTCCAAAAGTTACCAAACACCCCTTGATTTCTGAAAATATTTACAAAATAAATCCCAGAATTTACACTTTAACCCCCGAAAGTCTAAAATATATCATTTGGCTCCCCGAAACGAACACTCCGCTAAATATTATTGATTTTGCTATAAAATAATAATAATAATTACATCTCGGACTTGAGCATATCCATCTCCACCTTGAACATTACATCCAATTCAAATACCTCAAACTTCAGCATATCTATCTCCTATTTCGGTAGCTCTAACTTGAGCAATTAAGGTCTTCACATATTATTAGGCTTGTACATAAGTGTAAAATTCCTCTTGGTAGCTTTAACAATGACTTACAAAAATTTTCTTCATTTTTTCAGAAAATCTCAATACATCGTTTTGGGCCTTACAATTCATAAGACCTACTTGGTTTGTCTGAAATTATTAGCTATATGTTTTGGCCATAATCTATCATGGATTTTCAACAATTAATAGCTATATTACTCAATAGCTACCAACTATTATTCTAGCTATATAGGCTCACCGTGATATTCA
Organism: Lactuca serriola; assembly: GCF_051521515.1. Classification (NCBI taxonomy): domain Eukaryota; kingdom Viridiplantae; phylum Streptophyta; class Magnoliopsida; order Asterales; family Asteraceae; genus Lactuca; species Lactuca serriola. The sequence goes on from NC_136413.1 coordinate 12,100,863, forward strand.
ACTATCATCTTCCATGGTTCTTGCCATAAAGGCTCGTTATAATCAGTTATCAACTACCAGCAATGGATGTTGCCACAAAGGCTCACCAAGTAAATTATCAACTATCAACAATACACATTTTTACAAAGGTTTGCCAAATAAATTATCAATTACCAACAATGGGTATTTCCACAAACGTTCACCAAATAAATTATTAGGTATTAACAATGGTCTCAGCTACATAAGCTTAGCATATTATACAGTAATAACCAACTAATATTTTTATCCACAAAAGCTTTGTATAGAAATTTATGATCAACATCGTTAAATTTTTAGTCAAATAGTTTTATCATATCATTTAACCAGCCTTCAGCTATACTAGTGAACTCTACTAAACAACAATGGCCAACTATAAATTTAGTTATAATGTTCTATATATCATACAATGATAATCAACTATAGTTTAAAAATATTCAGCAACACATATTGCCTTATGTACTTTACTAGTATGCTATAACCAGCTGTAGCTTAACAGTATTCCGATATACATAATTTCTCTACTAATCTAAAATAACCAGATATAGTTGAATAATATTCATCTACACATATTTAATCTATTAATCTACAAATACATACATACTACATCATTCAATATTTATCAATAATGACATATTTTACCCCACATAATAATAACAACATACATAGACATCAGTTATCCAAGAATGAATGTTGGTTATTAACCTTGAGATGTTTATGTGTATAAAATTATAGATCTTGAAGCTCACATCTACTTTCATCTCAGAAACTATCAAAATAATACATATACTAACTTGACTATCATATCTCAAGTACAACAATATTCTACATAAATTTAATTCAATACTTTCACCATATTTATAGGGTTTAATCCCATTTTATAAAATTATTCAATAAACATAACTCGTAAAAGTTCATGGATAACTTGTCTATATGTCGTAATCCATCAAGACATAAGTTCAATTTCATTTCTATAACAAATCACTAATGCAGGGTTCATGATTATCATCTTTAATTTCAACTAAACAACTATATTTTTTGATATATAATGCTTGAAAACAATATCACCATGCTTACAACAACACTATCACTAAGAATGAATTCCATATAGAAACTAGGGTTTTATCACCCTTTTCATTTTTCACCTATTAAAGCTCAAAGCTTATACGAAGAAGATGATACCTCTTTATCCAACTAGTAGAGTGTGATGCTTGATTCCTTTTGAAACTCCCTTGGAAATGAGAAGAAAGGAACTGACTTGGCATATGTTATACTTGTTTTCTGGAGTTCAAAACCACAACACGATAGTGTTCAATGAAACACAGTTTGTGTTCCATGAAATATGACCCATATTCCACCAATTTCTCTCAAAAGTACCTTAAATGGAAACCTACTTCTTTAAATGATGTTTTGATGAGTTCGACCCCTATAGATGGTCGTGGTGCATAACATGATCGTGCTCACCATTTTTTTTCTTGATACCAGTCACATACTCCTAGTTTATATGTTTTGGTACTCTACTACATTTACACGAGCTGGTAAGGTCATTATATGATTTTGAAATCCTTATTTTGCTTCTTTTAGCAATGTACTTCATCCTCCAACTTCAAATGGTCACAAGTGCTTCATATTGATTACGATTTTGACAAATTTCATACTTGAAAGTAAACTCATATTAAAGTCAACAATAAATTTCCTTTAGAATATTTTTACTAGAAAGCTCCACATTTATACTTATATTTTCATAAACGAATGGTTATACATATTTTTATATAATTTAACTATATATAGATATACATATTGTCACACCCCAAAACCGGAATGACGGAAACGTTCGGGGGTGGAAGATGTCATGTATAGTATCACAAAAAAGCATAGTAGTAAACAAGCAACAACACCATCCATTGCATTAATAATATAATTTAATACAAGTTTGTTCTGTGAAGTTTATAAGACACCATAAATATAAATCAAAATAAGAGATGAGTCTTGAACGAGCTCTATCTTCTCAAAACCTGGCATCGGTACCTGTCTACTGATGACCTGAGAATACAAGTTATTTTGAAAGAGTTGATCAGCTTTAAAGCTGGTGAGTTCATAAGCATTTTAGTGTCATTGTTTGTATGAAAATGTTTGTAAGTGTTTGAGGTATAAGATTGTAAATGTTTGTAGTAATTGTTTGTATTTCCTAGAAAATCCTATATTTTCTACTAAACATAGCCTTCTACCAAGGCATCAAATGTTCTGTATGTTTGTTTCTTGTAAGAGTGTGTACTTTCCCAAGTGTGACTATCATTAACCAAAAATATAGTTTTTACATTACCGTTTATGTGAGAAGATCACAATGTGAATGCAATGGGGAAATAATAAAGTAATGTAGTGTTGCATTATAGTAACTACTGCTATAATAACTACCTTAAACCGGTTATTAAGGTATAATGTAAGATGATTGCACCATATTATTGACTATTAACACGACGATGAAAGACGTCGGAAGAAATGACATTTGGCACCTATAGAATTGCAAGTCCCACTGTAGCGAACAACAAGGTGTAGGATAGTCAATCCAGTATAGATCTATACATAAATTTACGCTCTCCCTCCAGGAGACTCTGGATAAAAACGAGCCATGGCAGTGATGCCATGCCCCGGAATAATGGTTCACATTATGTTATAGTATTCTTGTATATGTATTGTATGTACTAGTGTAATGTATGTTCTCTCTATCTAGTATGTTGTATGTTCTCTTTGTTTCTCATCATAGTATGTTCTCTTGTATAGTGTAGTGTATTGTATGTATTGATTCTCGTTATAGTATTATCTATCTGTTTCTCGTTATAGTATTCTCTATCTATTTCTCATTATAATATTCTCAATCTGTTTCTCGTTATAGTATTCTCTATCTGTTTCTCGTTATAGTATGTATTGACTCATGTATGAACTGACTCTTTGTATGTTTCATTGTACTAGAAATAGTGAGTAGTGACTTCCTAAACTATACCTATTATAGTTTACTAGTAAATTTATTTGTATAACTGAGTGTGTTGAACTGAGATAAAAGCCTTTATGTCTATATATATATATATATATATATATATATATATATATATATATATATATATATATATATATATATATATATATATAACTAAGGATCAAACGGCACTCGGACAAACAACAAGGTACTCTAAGTCCACAACCAAACAAGGAACATGAAATAAAGTGTGTAATCATTCCTAAGTCCTTCAAACCTTACTTATATAACTATATAAGCATTAGACATGGTTTTGACAATATATAAGTTTAAAAGAGTTAAAAGAAAAGGTTTGTCATGTAAGAACAATTTTGATAAAGAGTTTAACATGTAAAAGAGTTTGATAAACATTTTGAAGTAGTTTAATTGATAAAACAGCTAAAAGTATAGCATATCCATTGTTTGATAGTTATTAATCACATGTGATTGATATAATAACTATAATGTTTCAACTTGTATTCCCCCCCCCCCATAAAAGCATTTAAAATCATTTAAAAGGGAGATTAAGGGGTATGAACTCACCTTTAGTGAGTGATACAAAAGTATGTTTGGAAAAAGGATGTAGAGTGTCAGGTGAAACCTTGAGCACACAAAGATACTAATAAACATATAATGACATGTATGTGTATTTGATTAGTGTATAAACAACTAATTATAAGGGATAACACCCTAATAGACTAGGAAACCCTTAGATTCATGGGATACAATCACATATGATTGCATAACGAAGGTATATGGCCACCCTATAGAGTTTACGGTCAAAGAGGCATGACCAAAGGGAGTTCACGGTCCAAGTGTTCATGGTCCTTGGATTTTATGGTTCTTGGGTTCACGGTCTAATGACCTTACAGTCATGGAGTTCACGGTCTAAGGAGATTTGATAGGCTATATTTTTGTGGTTCGGGCTAGGCAATGTCATGTATAGGTCGTGGTAGGGTGTTAGAGTGTGTTGTGGTGGTAACAGTATGTTAGTGGGTGTGTGCGTCCATACACGTGTGTGCGGCTGCACACTTGTGTGCTGCTAATTGTGGTATAAATAGGATGTGTCAGTGTGTCAGAAAAAGTGACGTATGTATGTGTGTGTTTCAAGGTGTACCTGACATTTATGCGTAATAGATGTGTGCATGCTTGCTGTTATTCTCATTCTACTCCTTCTACACTCTGTTTGATTACTTGCAATTCATTGATTACTGATTTGGATCTATAAATTGGGACTTACAATTGGTATCAGAGCCAATTCAGTGTCAAATTTGAAGAATCATAGAGTGTGCGGTTGAAGATAATTGTGGTTTTTGAAGTGCATTCATACTTTTTGATTGAGAGACTGCTACTAATAATTGTTTTTACTAGTTTGGAATCAGATTTCATTCAAAAGTCTAGTATTTTTGAGTGTGCAGTTGATCCTTGAAGGTGTGCGGTTGATCTTTGAAGGTGTGCAGTTGATCCTTGAAGGTGTGCGGTTAAGTGTGCAGCCAGTGTGTGTGGTTGAGTGTGCAGCCAGTGTGTGCGGTTGGAGTGTACTGTTGGTGTGTGCGGTTGCACTCATCCTAATTAACAAAGTTCTTGTTGATTTCTAAAACATGGAATCTCAAAGCATGTCAGCTCACCATGAATTGGATGCAATTATGGGAACCACTTCTCGAATTCCATGACTGTTATCTGCAGAAGGATTTCCAGAATGGAAATATCGGATTGAGAAGTACATCAAAATGAAGGATTTCAAGATATGGCGAAGTATTCTTAGAGGACCAATCCGCATTACAACTACATTAAAAGATGGAACTATAACTGATAAGCAAGTTGAGGACTACACTGATGATGATTTCGAGAGAGTCGAGGAGCATGAAAAGGCTCTTGCTACACTAACCATGGTATTATCTCCAGAAATCGCTCAAGGCTTTTGTGAGTATACATCAGCAAAGGCCTTATGGGAAGCACTGATAAAAGTCTATGAGGGCAACGAAGACATGAAACAAAGTCGCCAAGACATGCTGCGACAAAAGTTCAATATGTTTAACTATGTCTTAGGAGAAACACTTGAGAATCAGTTGCAAAGGTTTATCACACTCACCACAGAAATGAGCTCTGCTGGCGTGATGGTTACAAAATCGGAAATCAACAAAAGGCTGCTGAATTCTCTGCCAAAATCATGGGATACGAATGTCTCAGTGATTAAGAAGACTAAAGATTTGAACCATTTGAGTTTGGCTGAAATGATGGCGATCATCAAGGCTTGTGATCTCGGTGATAAGCAAAGGGAGATTAACCATGTCAATTCATACTCCACAACAAATCTTGGGATCCAAAACACCAACAACACTGCTTTCTCAAGCTTTTCTACTCCTCAAGCTCCTCAAGTTCATGTTGCTCATGTTCAACCCTATGTGACTCATCAGCCCATTTCATACATTACACCTCAAATGCAACACATTCAAGTTTCTCAACCTCAAACTTCAGCTCAACAAGTTGGTTCTAGTATTGGTTCATCCACATCTACATCAGTTCAATCTCATGAAGCCAGTCCTCAAGTCTCATCTTCAAAAGAAAAGGAAGAAAATCTGGCCCTCGCCACTGGTTTGGTAAATTGCTACAACGCTTTTGTGGCCGGAGAACTCTCTCCACAACTCTCATTTGCTGACCTAGACCAGATTCATCCTGAGGATGTGGAAGAGATGGACATTACATGGCAGATGGCTATGGCGGTCTTCAGGGCAAAACAGTTCTCCAAGAAAATAGGAAAGAACAATTGGAGTGTGAATTCCGATAAGAAAGTGGGATTCAACAAAGGAAAACTGAGATGTTACAACTGCCATGAGCTTGGGCATTTTGCAAAGGAATGTCTAAAGCCAAATCGAAGAGAGAGTTCAAAACGAACCATGGTGCCGGTAAAATATGTCAACAAGGGATCTTCTTCAAGCAATCAGACTGCTAACTTGGCAATGGTGGCTCAATCATTTAATTGGGAAGACCAAGTTCAGGCTCTAAATATTTCAGGACCTGAAAATGCACATCTTGCCCATATCAAAAATGGTGTGGAAGAAGAAACAGAGAAGGATCCTGAAGAAGCAATGATGAATCTTCAGTTTGCATTCATGGTGCAAACCACACCAGAGTCTGCCAAACCCGATGTTAGTGAATTTGGTTGCTCTCAATCTTGTATTAAAACCGTTAAATTTTTACGAGACCAAATTGAATTAATCAAGAGAGAGAATGAGGACCTTAAATATGAGGGTGACACACTTAGAAAAAATCAAAAGCCTTTAAAGACATAATTAGAACATAAAACAAAGGACTTTAAGAAACTGCAAGAGGATTACAGCAAAAAATGCGAGAACTATGATCATCTCAAAAGAAAGTTTGCTGTTGTAACTGTTGAACTTGACACATTGAAAAATCGTATTGAAAATGTTGAATTTATTTTTAACAAATTCGATGGGTCAAGTGAAGTTGTTGAAAAAATGATATAAGGATAGATGCAGTGGAAGGATATTACTCGTGGTAATAAAATAAAAGCAGGATTAGGATTTGAGAGTGTCCCCACTCCCTTCAATCATAATTACACTGCTATTCCTTTGTCTCAAGAAGAAATTGACAGAGAATCTTTCATTGTTTATGGAAAGTCAGCTTCTGAACAAGCAACACGGTCTATTGATAAAATCTTGGATAATAACATTTCTACCTCAAGTGTAGATAAGTCAGTAGTTCAGGGGAAGCAAGAAGCTGAAAAATCTGAGTTGAATAATTCTATGTCCAAATGAATTTTGTGATGAATCTGTGTTAAATTCAAACTCTAAAATTGTTGTTTCTGGTGGTGTGTTTTTTCACACTGATAATTTTGAAAAAGATGGTGTTGTTTCCGATAAAATTGATAAATCTGATTTGAATGCTTCTACATCTTCCACGTTTGCCACACAATCTAGTACTTGTTACTGCAAATGTGAAAATGTTAGAAAACATAATAAATCTAGAAATCTGACAAGAGCAACACTCAATCAAATGATAATAAACAAATTTGTTTCAATTGTGGTACCGCTGGTCATATTGCCAGAAATTGTTTAAACCGAATGTTTGTGCATCACATGTCAAAGAAGAGAGAGAATGAGTCTAGAGGACGATCTTTAATTAGAAAATCCTCTAGAACTCGCTTTTGAGATGATGACTAGAAAACAAATCAAAGCAAGAAAATGGAAAGTTTTCAAAAGAACAAACACGTTTTCAAAAAATTCACAAACAGTTTGCCAAAATCGAACCAAGCTAAGCCAAAGTCGATTTCGTCAAAGAGTAGGTGTGGATCTTCAAACTCTTCGGGTAGAAAATCCACATGCTCAAAGAAAACTGAAAAGAAAACTATTTTAAAACCTAAATATCAATGGATGGCAAAATTAAAATCTGATCAGTCATCATCATCCTCTGTATATGTTGAAAAAGAAAAATCAAAAGAAATTTTGAAAAATGAATCTGTGAAAGTTAAGGGTCAACCCAGGACTGTAATGACCTGGATCCCCAAATCTAAATAATTCTGCTCATCGTGCATGGACAGTTGCGGAGGAATGTCGTCAGACCCTGGTATGTCGACAGCGGCTGCTCCCAGCACATGACTGGAGATATCTCCTAGCTGCATGACATTCAGATATTTAATGGGGGATATGTTTCATTCGCGAGCAGAGAAGGAGGAAAGATCACTCAGAAAGGAACCATTTCCAATAGAGTGCTAAGTTTTGAGAACGTTAACTATGCTCCCGAGTTAAAGCATAGCCTGTTGAGTGTTTCCCAAATCTGTGACAAGGGTTACTCGACACACTTCACCGATAAAGAATGTCTAATCTTAAAGTCGGACATTGTCATCCCGGAGGAGTGGATTCTCCTAAATTCAAAGCGGGATGGGAATGCCTATATTATTGACATGAACAACAATGTATCCGATGAAGTCACTTGTCTCTTTTCCAAAGTCTTTGAACAAAATGCAATGTTGTGGCATTGTCGACTTGGCCATGTAGATGCAAAGAATCTGAATCGTCTTTCTATGAACGAAATGGTCCGAGGTCTGCCTGTCAGAGATTTTATTACTTTTGAAAAATGTGTTTCCTGTGCTCAAGGCAAACATCATTAGAAAGCACATATGCCAAAACAGGTCAACTCCATCAATCAGGAGCTCCAATTGTTGCATATGGACTTGTTTGGTCCAGTCAACGTTCTTAGCATCAACCGAAATTCGTATTGTCTCGTTGTGATAGACGATTTCTCTCGTTTCATGTGGGTTTTCTTTCTGTCCAACAAAGTTGGGATCGTTGACCTTATCAAGAAGTTCATTGTGATGATCGAGAACCGAACCAACAACCAAGTGAAAGCTCTTCATACAGACAATAGAACAGAGTTCAAGAATGCTGTTCTTGATCATTTTTGCGCTGAGAAAGGGATCGTGCGTCAATTCAGCTCTGTCCGGACACCACAACAGAACGGTGTTGCTGAGAGGAGGAATCGGACATTACAAGACGCTGCAAGGACGATGCTTTGTGATTCTAAACTTCTAGTTTTCTTTTGGGCGGAGGCGATCAACACAGCTTGTTACGTTCAAAATCATGTACTGATCAACAAAGCCCAGATGAAAACACCGTATGAAATTCTCTATGGACACAAGCCATTTGTCAGCCATTTTCGAGTATTTGGCTGTCCTTGCACCCTTCTCCACTTGGAATCCAACCCAAAGTTCAATGCCAAAGTTGATGATTGCTATTTTGTCGGATACGCTGCTCGTACTGCTTACCGGGTTTACAACAAGAAGACGAAGCAAATCGTGGAGTCTTTCGATGTTCGCTGGCTTGAAGAGAATGAGACAGACACTAGGGTGGGTCCTGATTGGCTATTTGACTACACGTCTCTATTCAAATCTTTTAGTGTGTCGTCTGATAACCAAGCTAGGTCTACTTCTTGCTCGAAGACTATCATTGAAGACGAAGATGAAGAGGTTGTCTACAGACCACCATTGGTTTCTGCTACTGATCCCCCGGTGGCGTCATCTGTTCCAATCACCTCTCCCAAGTCCTCAACACATCAATCTGCTCCAGATGCTGATGCTACTCCTCTAACTCCAGTTGAAAGAAAGTTCATAAACCAAGATGTTTCCGCTGTCACTCAAAATCTAATGGAAGTTCTCTTTCTTGAACAGATCGCAGATGAGTTTGTAGCAAATTCACCACATGAAACTGGTACATCTACCGTGGATTCTTTAGCACATGACGAAGCTATTAAGATTCATAATCTTCCAGTCTCATTCAGTGACATCAGTCACGAAATCCCCTCTCGTATACAGCGTGATCATCCGATAGAAAACATCATTGGCCAGCTGGGCGACGGAGTTTAAACGAAAAGTCAGAGTGGAGACGTCAACACATGTCTATATTCTTGCTTCATTTCTCAAATAGAGCCCAAGAATGTCGATATGGCTTTGAATGAGCCCAGCTGGGTAGATGCCATGCATGACGAGATCAATCAATTCGAAAGGCTCGGGGTTTGGAAGTTGGTGGAGTTGCCTAAAGGCAAGAAATCTCTCGACACTAGATGGGTGTTTCGGAACAAGCAAGATGATTCGGGTGTTATTGTCCGTAATAAGGCAAGATTGGTGGTCTGTGGGTTCAGGCAAATTAAGGATCTTGATTATATAGAAGTCTATGCTTCGGTGGCACGCTTGGAGGCCATTCGTATCTTCCTCGCTTACGCTTCCTACATGAACTTCACCGTATATCAAATGGACGTCAAGACGGCTTTCCTTTACGGCAAGGTGAAGGAGGAGATTTAAGTTTACCAACCTCCTGGGTTTGTTAACTCAAAACTTCCTAACCATGTCTGCAAGTTAGACAAGGCTTTGAATGGACTGCATCAAGCTCCCAGAGCATGGTATGCTACCCTCACACATCACTTGCTCGATCATGGCTATTCCCGCGACACTAGCGATCAGAACCTATTCATCAAGCATGTCGACAAAGACCAGATTCTTGTCCAAATATACGTGGATGATATCACTTTCGGGTTGACGAGTCCTTAGCTTTGCAAGGAGTTTGAGATCGTCATGAAAAAGAGTTTCGAGATGAGTTCATTGGGGGAAATGACCATGTTTTTGGGGCTTCAGGTCAAAAAATCTTCAGCCGGAATCCTGATTTATCAAGCCAAATATGTGGACGATATGATCGAGAATTTCGGGTTCAGAGACGCTAAGCCTGCTTTGATGCCCATGGCGGAGAGACCATTGCTGACTCCTGATCTTGAAGGCGAATCCGTAGATCAAACGTACTACAGATTGATGATTGGATCGCTGATGTACCTTACTGCAAGTCACCCAGACATCATGTTTGCGGTCTGTCAATGCGCACGCTAGCAGGCTAATCCTAATCTATCTCATCTTATTGCTGTTAAAAGAATTTTTCGGTATCTCAAAGGCAGCCCAAAACTAGGTCTTTGCTATCCGAAAAATTCTAAATTTGATCTTTATGCTTTTGTAGACAACAATTATGGTGGTTACGAGCTTGACAGGAAATCAACTTCAGGCGGATGTAAATTTCTAGGAGATAGGCTGGTATCTTGGCAATGCAAGAAACAACATATTGTCTCGACCTCAACAACAGAAGCAGAATACGTAGCCACGTCTGCATGTTGCTATCAAGTCATATGGACCCAACATCTGTTGTTGGATTACGGTTTGAATTTTCAAGAAACCTCCATATTCTATGATAATGAGGCTGCAATCCAAATTGCTAAAAATCCGTTCCAGCACTAAAAAACCAAGCACATCGACATCAAAATTCATTTTATCAGAGATTGTTATGAGCGCTCGCTCATTCGACTAGAACATATTCCCACTTCTAATAATGTGGCGGATTTGTTCACAAAGCCGTTTAAGAAAGCTCGATTCGATGTGCTGGTAAACTATTTAAAAATGATTCGTTTTGAGGATTAATTTTTGTTTAGGTTAGTTTAAATTTGCGCATTTTAATTTCATTCTCTCCCATGCACAAATTTAGGGGGAGAAATAAACAAAAACCAAACAAAAATTAGAAAATTAAAAAATCCAAAAACAATAGAAAATAAAAAAATAAAAAAAAACATTAGAAAATCAGAAAAATTAAAACTATTTTTATTAAGTGATGTGATGGGAAGTGATATCAACAAGTGATAATAGGCAATTTAAATCTGTGTAAGGTACCAAAGCTGAATTGTCTAGGCTCTGTGTTAGATGCGCTGGTAGGCACAAAAAGTTTAACGGACTTGACTAGGTGCAGATGAACTTAAGGAATCTAGAGACTTGATAAATCTTGACCTAGATAGTTCCGTTTAGCATGACAATATGACGCTTGGGTAGGTTGAACAGGGAGATATACATGAGAATCCACCAGTCACATTAAGAGAACCCGTATCTAGAACTGTAGCTTAACTTTTCCTCGATGTACAGATTCTGTCCTTAATTCCGGAATTGATAGGGCGACTGGGGAATTCCGATAAATTAGGTCTGTAGAAAGTTATTTTCTTTCTTTCTTACTGTTAATCATATGTTGTCTGTGACAACTCGAAATTTCCATTTTGTATAACATATCAAGTCAATAGAGGTTAGAACAGTTGCAGTAAATTTTTAGACTTTTGGTATAAGTTTGGGTATTTCAGGATTTACACTTTAAGGGATATCAGGAGAGAGGATGCACTAGGGTATTGTGCAACTCTATTATTCCAAAACTCTATGATATTAGAGTTCAATGCTTGAATAAAATATTTTCTACCAAAAACCCCAGGAGTATATATAGGATTCTGAGCCATATTTATTCATTTGTTACATTTCCAACTAGAGAAAAGCCGAATTCTCTCTCAAGGATCTTTGGAGTTTCGTCCCAAAACGTCAGTACTTCTATCCTAGTGTGTTACAAGGCTTGCTATGTGTCTAATACACTAGAAATCATAGGAAAACAACTAGATTAAAGAGTTTGCGGCCTAATAACATCTTGGACCGTAAACCCTTCTTTAAGGGGCAAAGAGTGCCATAGTCCCTTCCTTGTGAAATAAAACTAGTTTAGACTTGTACTCTAATGTGTTTAGGACTAGAAAACACCCTTAGAACACCAAGAGTAAGGTGTTCACGGCCCAAGAAGTTCTTGGACCGTGAACTCCAAACAAAAGGACCATAGTGTGCTTTACACCCTCCAAAAGCCTTGGACACTAGCTTAGATTAGTTCCTAGTTAATTTAGGGGCTTGAAATCACCAAAAACACCCTTCCATGGGAGATTACGACCGTAATCTACAAGGGGTTTGGTCCCAGGGCCGTGAACTCCTCAAAGGAGTTAAAGGATGCCCTAAACTCTTCCAAAGACCTTGCCATTAAGTAGAAATGCTTCTTAGGGTCTTGTAAAGCCTCAAAACATCAAAAGATCAAGTAAGTAGGAGCTTACGGCCGTAAACCCATGAGTTTACGACCGTAAACTCCTTTGTTGATGACATTAGGGCCATGAACTCCATTAGGGAGTTTTCCTTGAACCCTACACACACTAGCTTGTCCCTACAACACTTAGATGCAATCCTTGAGGCTAATAACACTTGATAAAGGTGTTTAGCATGTATAGGGTGTCATGAATTTGTTTATTAGTTGTTCATAGACTAATTTGATACATATATGTGATATTATATGTTAACTAGGATCATAAAGTGTGTTCAAGACTTCACTTGACACCTAGCAATCCTACCTCTTCAGTTCATCCGTACCACTCACTACAGGTGAGTTCATACCCCTTAATCAATATTTTAAGTGTTTTAAACATTTTATGGGGGGGGGGATACAAGTAGAATCATGCTAGTTATTATATCAATCACATGTGATTAATAAGCTACATTCAAATGATTTGCTACTCATTAGCCGTTTTACCAAACAGTTTTCCTTAAAATGATTTTCATAAACATTTTATATGTTTAAAACTCCTTATTAAACTGTTCATTATACTTTGTATGTTGCATTTCAAACTCATTTACAATTGTGTTTCAAAAAAATGTTTCTTTATACTTAAACTGTTTTATCAAACCCATGCTTTCAAACCGTTTTATAGATTGACATCAAGCCGATCTTTTCTTAGATAGAAATCATGTTCAAAGGTTTTACAAAACTTATTTTATGCTTTTATATTATCAATTGCATGTCTATGTATGTATAGTTATATAAGCAATGTTTAAAAGGCTTAGGAAGGCCTGCCCGCCCTATTTCCCTTTAGCCGTTGAGATGTGGTTTGGTGGGGTATCGGGTATCCGTCCGAAGGTTGTTTAAATATTAGTTATATATCATGTGTACATATATAGGCATAAAGGTTCTTCCAGTTCATTCAATACCCTTGGGTAGCATGGGTATACTTCCATGTTCATACGTACCAGTTACGTTACTAGTAAGCTACCATATGGGTAGTTTAGGAAGATACTAGAACTATTACTAGAATGCGATATCATACAATGAGTCAGTTCATTCATGAGTCAATACTTGCTAGATAGAGAGAGAGAACACACATTACAGTTAGTACACATAGTACATTACTATACATGCTAGATAGAGAGAGAACACACGTTACAGCTAGCACACGCAGAACATCACAGTACATTACTATACATGCTAGATAGAGAGAGAACACACGTTACAGCTAGCACACGCAGAGCATTACAGTACATTAATATACTATTGCATAGATATGTTTACATGATTACGCTTACATGAGTACATTTACATAGATAATATATGATGAGTTACTATCACATTTTATATGTATAGATTCTATTATATAATCCTCATTCTTATCTTTACTTTGTGATACAATCACATAATCGACGAGATAGATTGGATTTAATATCCTAGTACCAAAGGATTCGTTGTGGGATTAACCATTCCTAGAATCTTTGTTAGCTACAGAGGTAAAAGCACATCGACGGATGTCTATGGTTGATACCATTACAGGTATACTTTAAGGGACTAACTATTCCTATACCCAGCTGTTAGCAACAGAGGTAAATGTACATCTACTGATGTCTGCAGTTAACACTGTTAGTTACCCTAGTACCAAAGGGTAATACTTAGGTTATTTATATTATTACCTTTATCTTGTGACTCATTCACATAACCGATGAGGTGAATTATATTTGAGTATCCTAGTACCAAAGGATACAATTTCTTATAATAATAATAATAGTAGCACAGTCAGGTCTTGGTAGAAGGCTACATTCAGAGCAGTTAGGTCTTGGTAGAAGGCTACATTCAGAGCAGTTAGGTCTTGGTAGAAGGCTACATTCAGAACAGTTAAGTCTTGGTAGAAGACTTCCGTTTATAATAGTAGGAATCATAGGGATTTCTAGGGTTTTTCAAACGTTTACAGTTATTCTACAAACATTTTCATACTTATACTCTTTCAAAACAATTTCAAGTCTTTCATTACAAGTTTTACAAATTAAGACACATTAATACTTATGATCTCACCAGTTTTAAAGTTGATACCCCCTTTCAAAATAACTTGTATCCTCAGGTCAACGATGGACAGGTACCGATGTAAGGTTTATAGAAGATGGAGCTCATTCAAGACTCATCTTTCATTTTGATTATACTTTAGTGTCAATTATAATTTCACAGAATAAACTTGTATTAAAATTATATTATTAATGCAATGGATGATGTTGTTGCTTGTTTACTACTTTTCATTGTTGTGATACTGTACATGACGTCCTCCGCCCCAGAACGTTTCCGCCGTTCATGGTTTTAGGGTGGGACAGATTGGTATCAGAGCATTGTTTATAGTGAATTAAGTATATCAACCCATAAAAGATATACTAACTATAAATACATAGGGATTAAAAATACTCTGACCAAGAGTTTATAGTTTAAACAGTAAAATATTTAATTTAGTATGCATGCCTGCATTCATACTAAAATCAGTGTCACTAGGACAGTACAAAAGAATTACGATTGTTGGGTAACACAGATGGACTTAGAGACATATAGTCAAAATTGGGAAGATATAGCCTGATCAACTATGTTATTCGAGGGTTGACTAGCATGTGCCTAAGTGTCATTGTGTGGTTACAACAAGTCTAAAATCTTACCAACAATATGTAACATCCGGATTCCCAAGTATTAAATTTTGTTCCTTTACTTTTGGGTTTTGTGGGGAGACTCGGCGATTTGGCGTCCAAACTCCCCGAGTATGGTCGCGGATTCGTATGCGAGTTCACAGCTGGACTCGGCGAGTTCACGAGTGGACTTGGCGAGTCCACGCTGTTTAATGAAACCCTAATTTCCAGGGTTCGAGACCTATTTAAAGGCTCTTAGGGCCGTCATTTGCGGCCACCAACCCCCAGAGAGAAACCCTAAGAGATCTAGAGCGTTTGTGAGGAAGGAAAGGCCATTCTTGATCCTTTTGTGGGTGTTTTTGCAAGAAGGAAGTGACCAAGGCAAGAGGAGGCTGAAAGAGGTGCGATTTTGGTGGTTTTTGAGCTAATAGAGAGTGTATTGAGGTATTATTCTCGAACCTTCTTCAGTTTTGGTGTTGATCCTTTGTGTTAGGGTTTTCTAACCCTTTTAGAGGTTGATTAAGTAGAGCATTTGGTCCCTTCTTGAGTTTGTGTTCTGGATCTGGACCCAAAGAGGTCCAGAGGCCTTAACCATTGGAGCTTTATGAGTCATTTTAGAAGTCATGAGCTTGGGATGTCATTTTTGGGGCTAAATCACCATTTTGGACCATTTAGATGTTATATGAGTGCCAAGGTCCGAACTTTACATGATTATCAGGCTTGGGGAGGCCAGATCTATGATTGTAGGGAACAAATCTGACCTCAGGAGTTGTATAGAGTTTGTGCATGGAATGAAATCGCCGAGTCCGAAGAACAGACTCGGCGAGTAGTATGAAGGTTGCCCGTTAATCACCCAGTGAGTGGAATTGCCGAGTTGGGGAATAACTCGGTGAGTCAGGGAGAGTCAGGGGAGACTGAGTTCAAGTGGAACTCGCCGAGTTGTTCTTGAGACTCGGCGAGTTGATTTGGGGTGGCCCCATGATTCATGCCAGGTGGAACTCGTCGAGTCAGGGGAAGAACTTGACGTGCCAAGAGGGGGACTAAGAGAGTCAGTGGACACGTGTAGACTCGCCGAGTCGCCCTAGTGCACTCGACGAGTCGGGTCAAAGTTTGACCGTTGACCTTGTTGACTTTTAGGGTTGAGTACAGTTGTATTTATGGGAGTATTTACTTTATGTGATTAGGCAGAGGCTAGATCACATTTCTTCCAAGTCAGATACTTACTGAGACATCGAGGTGAGTCTTGTCACTATACGTTACCTAGAGTAGTATATTGTGTGGACTAGAGGGTCCTATGTGTTATGTATGAGATTATGTGCTATGTGTTATATGTATGTTATATGATGTTATAGACCGTACCGAAGGGTCCAACGATATAGACCGGGCCAGAGGGCCCAATGAGCTATGACCGGACCAGAGGGTCCAATGAGCTACGGGACTGGAGGGTCCCGCTGAGACACAATGACCGGAAGGTCATATTATGGACTCGAGTGGCGTATTTGTTGTATGCGGTATTTTGGGGAACTCACTAAGCATTTATGCTTACAGTTGTTGTGTTATGTGTTTCAGGTACTAGTGATGAGCACGGGAAGGCGCCGACATGATTCGTACACACACACGTTGGAGATTTCATTTGAGATTCTGGGGAGATGTTTTGTGATGATAAAAATTGATACAATGTGTTTTGACAATATTTTATGAGTGAATGAATGTTTTAAAAACGAAAAATTGTTTTGAAAATTTACGTTGTTACAAGTTGGTATTAGAGCCTTGGTTTGAGGGATTTGGATGCATCTTCGGGCGTATATGAACCCAAACTGAGGATTTGAGGAAAATTTATATAATGAAGTAAAATTTATGAAAAAAGTAAAAAGAGTTTTGAGACAAACAGAGTAGAGCCGTGTGTACGATCAGCCAGCGCCCGAGCGGTGAATCCCCAAAGTACCCTTACATTATGTGTTATGAGATATGTTATGTTACATTATGCCTGCTAGAGTAGGCTAGGTATACATATTAGGACTAGAGTGGCCTGATTTGTGATGCCTTAGCCTAGGAGATTTCTACTACTGAGATGCTTTGAGAGCGAGTAGATAGTAGTTAGGAGCTCATGAGAATAGAGTACTTGTAATCCAAGATGCATGGAGGAGGACATGGAGTGGATGCTGATGCGGTGTGGTCAGTAGTATTGGGCCCATACTACTGAAGACACCGGATCAGTGGGCATTCCAAGTAAGAATCTTTTGGACAACGGAGGACAACTAGGGTTGCGTCATCGAGAATGTGTACGCTCGATCGAGTCTCTGATAGTTTTTGTTGTATTTCAGAGACATCATGGTTGGGACTCGACACACACCTAAGAGCAATGGTGTCAGCGACGAGGAGATCCGTCGATTGATTCTTGAGGAGGTGGCTGCTGCCATCCGGGTTGAGATTCCTGAGATGTTTAAGGACATCAAGACCACGTTGATTGAGACTTTTGATGAGCAGTACGCATCGCCGACTAAGGGTGCTACAGCTGCTGCCAGACCTCAGGGAGGTGACTCGTTGTTGTTCCAGGAGTTCAACAACATGAAGCCACCAGAGTTCGACGGGACGCAGGACCCGATTGCTGCTATGAGGTGGATCTATGACATCGAAGAATGTTTCTATACGTGTTGTTGTCCAGAGCACTCTGGGGTTCGGTTCGCCTTGAACTAGCTCCGCTTGGGAGCGAAGGATTGGTGGAATTTCGTGACGGCGAACTTCACTTTGGTTGAGATTTCCGAGGTGACCTGGGAGAGGTTCACCGCTATGTTCAGAGAGGAGTATGTTCACCCGGTGGAGAGGGAACAGGTTATTCAGGAGTTCTTGACCCTCAAGCAGGGTACTGATTCTGTGGCAGTGATCACCAGGAAGTTTCATGAGAGGGCGATGTTTAGCCCTGAGCAGGTGTCATCTGAGCAGGCTCGTATGAGTCGTTATCTGAGCGTGCTGAGGAGAGATATTCGGAAGTTCGTGGAGAACTCGACTTACCGGACATTTGTTGAGCTTCAGGCAAATGCCCGGAAGAGGGAGATTGAGTTGGAGACTCAGGCCAGGGAGGAGGCCGAGTCACAAAGGGTGGATCGGCGGCCGACTCAGTCTCAGCCGGCAGCCAAGCGGGCTAGACCCGCTGATTCGAGATCTGGGGGTGCGAAGGGCCGCACTTGTGGGAAGTGCGGTAAGAGTTACAATGGGTCATGTAGGGCTGGGGTGTGCTACAAGTGTGGGAAGGAGGGGCATATCGCAAGGGATTGCCCGAAGGGATTTTCGGTTTGCTTTCATTGCATCCAGATCGGCCATCGGAAGGCCGAGTGCCTGCAGCTTGTTCAGGGATCCGCACAGGGATCTGCGCCTGCTGCTAGGGCTACCGAGGTTCGGCCAAGGCCCAGAAGGCTCGTGGGAGAGCATTTCAATTGATCGCGGAGGAGGTCCGCGCAACGCCCGATGTTGTGGCTGGTATGTATTCCCTCTTCATCTTTTATTTGAGTTGAGTTTTTATGCTTATATGATGATACGCGTAGGTACTTTTCTTGTGAGTTATGTTCTTGCATTGGTATTATTTGACTCGGGTGCGAGTCGGTCGTTTGTTTCTGTAGCATTAAGTCAGCATATTAGTATCCGCCGAGAGGCGTTGGATCGGCCTCTGCAAGTTTCCATAGCTGATGAGCGAGCAGTGTATGCTTCGGATGTGATTCGAGGATGTGTCCTTGAGATCTTTGGTGTGGAGTTCCCGATAGATCTGGTTCCGATCGCGATGGGGGACGTGTGTGTTATAGTGGGTATGGATTGGTTGAGCCGATATGGAGCTGTGATAGACTGCGAGCGTCAATTGGTGACGATTCGAGACCCTAGTGGGGGAGTTCTTACAGTGTATGGTGAGGGTACACGTGCGGGGTCAACATTTTGTTCGGCCGCCAGAGCGAGACAGAGTCTACAGCATGGCTGTAGAGGATTTGTGGCATATGTGATGGATGCGAGGGTTGTTTCAGAGAGACCGAAGTCGGTTGATGAGGTGCCGATAGTGCACGAGTTTTCGAATGTGTTTCCAGAGGAGTTGTCGGGTGTGCCTCCGGAGAGCCAGGTAGAGTTCGGTATTGAGTTGGTTCCCGGAGCTGCGCCTATCGCTAAGGCGCCTTAACGCCTTGCGCCTCCAGAGATGAAGGAGTTATCCTCGCAGCTTTAGGAGCTGCTGGGGAAGGGGTTTATCAGGCCGAGCAGTTCGCCATGGGGGGCGCCTATTCTTTTTGTCAAGAAGAAAGATGGTTCGTGATGTGCACAAAAGGACTCACTAATTTTAATATTTATAACCTAACAAACTTAACTAACTATGCACTTATAGGCAGTGTACCTAGTCAGATTACAATATAGCTTGGGTAAGTTGGGTGTCGATCACAGGGAACGGTGTTCTAATTAATTTACTTACTATTAAATTAACCTAATTTATTAACAAGTTTAAAAGGGGTTTTGTTTGGTTTTACAAGATCAGATGAACTTAAATCAAATTCAATAAATAAAAACACACTCTTGTTTAGTTTAAATCCACTTCTCCCTTATGGCTAGCTAATGATTGCGGATTATTAAGTTGGTTTTTAGTTGTATTAGTAATTTAGTTCTAACTTACCGATAATTAACTAATTCATGTCAAACCATGTATGTTCACACATAATTAAACACAAAACTAATTATGAATGTAAATATGCTATGTAAGATTTGTTGTATAAACGCAATTATGGTCACAATACACGTTCTCTAGCACAGCTAAGATTTATTTATTCTAATTACTAACTAAGATTGGTCAATCCTAGCTCTAACAATTCTATGTTCACTAAATCATTAGGTAAATATGTTCATGCAGTTTAATGGTCACTAAGCTACACAAAACATGCAATCAAGCAATTAGATAAACAAATAATAGCATGCTAGGTTATTCAAATCAAACACAAGCAATTTTTACCAACTAAACTTAATCCATAAGCATATAACTATTCATAAGTTTAAAGCTTCATGTAGCTAAACAAGAGTAGCTAGATTCAGCTGCTCATCATAGCAACTAAACCAACACAGCTAAAAATAATGAAAGACATGTTCTTATTTAACTAAAATATAAACCTTTACTCCTGTTGGTGTTGAAAACCCTCTTCCAGAACCTTTCTTTCGCTCTTAATCGTCTCCTGGAACTCTTTTATTGGGCCAAAAGCTTCTCATTTTCGTAATAATCAGCAGGAATTATATAATCCTCAAAAACCTGCGCCACGTCGTGGCCAGATGCGCCACGTCGTGGGCTTCAAGCAATCCGTATCCTTCAAGGAAATCCTGCGCGTCGCGATGTTTATCTTCTGGAACACCCGTGCCACGTCGTGGGCTTCATTTCCATGACGTGAATTGAGTGTTTATCGTGAATTTATTATTTTGTTGTCTTTCAAGCCACCCATGTTCCACATTTTGGCACTTTTGGTCCCTCTCTTCAAGAATCCTTTATATTGACTGAAAATAACAATTTAAAGTCATAAGTATCATTATTCTAAGCATATTATCAATTTATTAATAAAAATGTACTTAAATATTGTCTAAAAATAAGTATAATTATGGCAATATCAAAATACCCCACACTTAGGCTTTGTTTGCCCTCAAGCAAATTTAAACTTAACTCTTAATTACTAACACCACACAGAACAATCTGACTCTAGTTCAGCCATTATGCCAAGACCTCAACGCATGCTTTTGTGTCTAAAATATTCCTAAAGTACCCCCATACTTTAAATACTCACAATCTTCATAAACACTCGCCCACTTTTTCCGAAAAATGCTCATTTGATGCAACCCTCCGAATCCATCCTCAGAAAACCTCCTTATCCTCAAGGTAATTTTAGTTGAGCAACCTAAGCATACATAATCTAGAATTACAATCATTGATACCACTATAGAGCTCTTTTGGAATTCTTCATTTCTTTGACATTTGATCTTTAATTTCTTTGAATTCACCACCTTATTTGATTTGATTTCTGGTATCTTCAACTTTTGAATTTCTTGGAATTTTGATGTTTTGATCTTCACTTTATTTGCTCCAAAATTCTTCACACTTTTCTCGTAATTCTCTCCTTTTTTTATACATGTACCTCACTTTTTTCACTCAAAACCTACATGCTTAAGTAGAGGCGCTCAACCTCAACCTTTATCGGTTAATGATAATAATTTTCCTGGATACATTTCAGGTATAGGCTGCTAAACATATTGCATCCCTCAAACCAAGCGAGGTTATGTTTTTGTTCCATGATTTCACTAAAATAACGGAGGCCACAAATGCACTATAACGTATATTGGCTCAACTAAACATTTGAACTTTCATCGGATCATCCCACATAATACTAGCAATTATAGCTCAAATTATTATTACTAGATTCAATTATTAAAAATTCCAAATTTTCAAAATTTACAATTTTTACTATCAAATTCTATGATTTTCTAGCAACTTACTTTTTCTACCCCTACCCCACACTTATTTCATACAATGCCCTCATTGTATTCGTAAAAATAAATCAAAATTAAAGAAAAGGGAGAAAAAGGAACAGACTCCCTAGGGATAGTGGCGTGAGCATCTCCAAAAGTGTGGAAAACGTGCAATTGGACTTCCAAAAATAGAAACTCGTTGTAGAACTGGTTGAATACGTAAATAAACCACGAACATGACTCGAAACTTCAATTCTTCAAAGTGGGTATCTATAAGAAAAAATGTGGCCAATGATAAACTGGGACACGTCGTGGCAGGTAACTGGCCACGTCGTGATATGGGTTGAAAGCGCGAACACCAAAATGCTGAATTTCTTCAAACTACAAGAACGCCACGACGTGGCGTAAGGATTCCACGTCGTGGAAACTGAGCATCAGCAGAAAATGGCTTATTTGTTTTATTTACTCTAGCAACTTTGACCAATGGCTAACTGGTTTCAGACGCTTGTATGTAAATATATTTCCCAACTGTAACGTCTCTCCTACTAATATACCCCACACTTATCTTGAATTGTGGGTTCCAACTCACGACTCTAAGCTCCCTTGACTAGAAAAACACAACTCGAAAGTTAACCTTTTATGCTCCTTAGAATTCCAATGCTAATCTGAAAATGGAACAACCCAAAAGAAATAAAAAGTAACATCATAGTTTAAGAATGTTTTACATTACACACCAAATTCAAACATAAAACAAAAACTACTCAAAAACAAAAAGAAATAAAATCAATCGTCATCTTGATCTTGTGCTCCACTTGGCCCTGCCCCGTCATTCTGCGGACGCCATAGCTCCTCCCATGTCGGAAAATAGGGATACTGTGGTGGCATAGAAGGTGGTCGGGTCACACCCAAATGCGAATAAATACCCTCAGTAAGCAGGTTATGGTAAATGGCATGGCCCCGTAGATTATCCAAATACGTTCCCACCCGACTCTGAAAAGGGTCGGTGCGCACTCCCTGCACATACTACGAAGCAGCACGTTCTCTCTCGACTTCACCTCTAGCCCGCACATTCCAACGCCGCGGTCTGGCTGGTGGTTGCTGTCCTGGCTACACCTCCTCTTGCTCGTCATCTATCGGCGGTATAACAAAATGACCCCTGATATTCACCACTGCTCGCATAACACCCAAGACTTGAATGGTCAAGTCTCTCTTCGGGAATCGAGTAAGATTCCTCACAAAGCCATGGGTCAAAATATGATATGACCTAGCCAGGCGAGTAACCAAATGCCCCCCCTGTAATCGGGCTCCCAGGCCTAGAATTGGCCGCTTTCTTCCCCATGAACCTCGCCAACATATAAGGTAAATCACAACAAACTCCCAGGGTAATAAGAGTCCATAAATAAAATAGATTATGAATGGGGACTTTATCACCATGATGCTTGTGATTTATTGAAAAAGTGATAAGGCGGTGCAAAAATCGGAAAACGGGATTCCGAATTTGTGACTCACTCGAGTCACGAGTGTTGTACTCATGGTTAGAAATACCCCGCCAGAACTGCACATCCAAAGTACCGAGAGCAAAATCTCGAACACATCCAAGCAAGAACGGAATGAAAAACGGAGATTGCGTCTCCACTTCTGTATAGAGCCCCATACGCCAAGCAAATTCCCGAAGACTACACTCTCGATATACACCACCCAAACGAAACACAAGTGCCCGGTTGTAGGTGAAATCAAGGGTGCGTTGCTCGAAGTATATGGTAGAGAAAAACTCTACCGATAATTCCCGGTATACGGCTTCTTGGATGGAAAACAAATTCCTCCACCCATGACAAGTGAACGAAAATTGGTCCCCTTCGTATGTTTTCGACCAATAGCGTGTGAACTCAGCAACCATTCCCACTCCACCAAGTCATCCCCAATCGATAATTGGGGCTATCACAAACTCCCTATTATACAGCCATCCAAGCCGATTCTCGTAAGTAGTTAGCAACGGCTGGGGAATGTTTTGAGGAAACTGGTATAATGGATGTATGCTTGCTACATCTATCAGGTTTTCCTCTTGTGGAACAGCTCGTCGTGGTCCCATTTCTGCAGACAAAAGCAAACCAAAGCAGCAAACATCCAAAGCATTAAAACATATTAAACGGGTCTGCCAGAAGTCACGACGTGGCCAAGATACGCCACGTCGTGGGCCGCAGTCGCAAACAGCTTCTGGATCGGTCATTTTATAAGCAATTTCTACCAAAATTAGTGCTTGGGGTTTGTTCCTATGGACATTTAAATGACATGCAATCTAAAATCAACCACTAGATTCAACCAATTTCGTGAATCATACAAACCCTAACCATGAAAACTTGAAATTGGAAGAACTAACTACAAAATAATGAGTAAAACACATACCAAGTAGATTAATTGGCAAGATCTTGCAAGGAAATTGGAAGTATATTAAGAAATTGGCTGTGGGGTTTTGTTGTTCCCGTTCATGCGGCAACTTCCAATATGATTGGGAATGATCGGTCAAAGGGTTTTAAAGAAATGGTCTCCCCTGATTTTTTAAAGGCCACGACGTGGCTGGCTATGCCCACGTCGTGGACCTTGAATCTGCTTTATAGTCTTGTGTTTCCATTTCGGCCCACGACGTGGCTGGCCATGCCCACGTCGTGGAAACTGCCAAATGAAAAAGTTTAATAAACTCTAACATATTAACTAATTACTTTGCATTTCATTCATTATTTAAAGTTCCCCACAGCTAATTCTTTACCAATTATCAGTTTTTAGATGATGAATTGATTTCTTTCATAATTAAAAGCTAAAAAATTTAAAAAGAAAAGAAAATGCAAACCAAGCTCGGGTTGCCTCTCGAGAAGCGCTTCTTTTTCTTGGAGTCTTGAGCTGGACTCTGTGCCTTCTACGTTGAATCTTCGGAAGAGTCCACCACCAGGATCTTTTGTTTCTTGAATCACCATTTGTAAGCTTGAACTCTCCTTTTATACGCATTCTTTGAATTCTCCTTTTTAGCTTTTCCATCTTCTTCAAGCTTGCGTTTTGTGCCCTTCGTTTGTTCCTTGCACTCCATAGCTTTCTCCTCCTCTTTCACCATTGGCTTTGTTACTCTTGAAGTGACCTCCTCTTCATCACTTGTCATTTCCTCATCCTCTTCGCTCACCCAAGAAGGCGGACTCTTGTAAGCCATGACTTTAATCAAATACGGAACAGATGCCCTCGGTTTTATCCTTTTGACTTGATGAACTGCCTTTATCTCTTCTTCCATAAGCTTTTCCAGTTCTTCTAGTTCATTCTCTTCATTAATTGTGAACACCTCTTCTTTATCTTCTTGAAAGTCATCTTTTATCCCAAAGACTTCTTGTTCATCTCCAACCCTCAAAGTGAGCTTAGACTCGCGGATATCAACAAGGGCTCCAGCAGTGTTAAGCAATGGCCGACCAAGGATTATTGGAACATCTGGATCTTCTTTCATGTCCAAGACTACAAAGTCTATTGGAAAAACGAATTTTCCAATTTTCACCAAAATATTCTCCACCATGCCACGGGGTTGTGTCACCGAACGATTCGCCATGTGAATCTTCATTTTTGTAGCCTTCATCTTCTGAATCTCCAATTTTTGATAAAATGAAAAAGGCATCAGATTAATGCTAGCCCCAGAATCGGCTAAAGCATTAACCTTCATTTTATTCCCAAACTCACATGGAAGAGTGAGGCGTCCAGGATCCCCCATCTTTTCTGGTGTTTCTCCCAACACAGCTTTTGAAGTTTGTTCACTTAGAATCACTGTAGACTGCTTCTTTAATTGCCTTCAAGTGTCTATCAAGTCTTGCAGTAATTTCTGGTGTTGGGGTGCAAAGTTATTCATTCATGACTTTGTAATTGTTTGACTTTTGTAAAACCCACTTGCATGTGGTGCTTTAGCCTTTAGACCCATGTGTTAGTGAGAGTGAGAGAGAGACATGTAAACACCTCTATGTAAGGTGAGTTTGTCCACTTGTAGAGGTGTGCTTGAGAGATGTAAAAGTGAGTGTGTAAGTGTGTGTTATTTATGTAGTCTAGATCTAGATCCTTTTTGTGTAACACCATATACATTCAATATATCTCTTAAACACCCAAATCACCATGTTCAATTGTGCAAGGTTTAATTCCGCATGCCAAACCATGTTCTTTGTCACTACAATTGGTATCAGAGCTTGGTTTTCACGATCAACGTGACTTTTGAAGAACGATTCTCGGTTTGGCAATTTTTGTCGCAATTTGATCAATTTTATGAAAGCTAAACGAAAAGTCAAAATCGGCTTATCGTCTTGGTATCGTTTGACTAGGTTCAATCTATCAAATGCAATGGCTATTGATGCAATGTCGAAATCGAATGTGTGTAATGAAATGGTTCGATTTGCACCTTGAATACTAAAGTTAAATTTGTTTGCTTGAAGACGAACCAGTCTTCTTGAGACCATTCGCATTGAAATCGTCATTGTTTGCATCAGGGAATGATTGAAATCAAAATTGATGGTTTCATGTTTATGAAACACAGGAAATCAAAGTGAATTGGTTCTTATGGTTTAATTGAATTTTTCAGATGTATCGCAGTTAAAGTCAATAGCGAAAATAAGAAAGTCAAAATCGAAGTTCGCATGTATGGATTGGGTGTTCAATGATTGTTCACATGGTCTTAACAGATGGGATCAATGTTTTGGGATTCGATTTGAGTTTGTTTTCGTTGGATGATTTTGTGTCGAATAGTAATAGTCGATACTTGTCAAACGAGCTGGGAAAGTTCGACTTTTTGATGCGTCGGTGTCTAAGTTGGAGTTCATTGTGGGATTTATGGTGTCTTAATTTTGGGTTCGCATATCGATCTTGTTTTGAAATGAAGGTTTGTTTTGACGAACAAAACTTAGACTGTGAATGAAATGCGAACAATCGATGGGTATAAGGATGTGATATGGAGTTCGCATTTGTCTTCAACAGCAGTTCGCATTTGATTAACTAGATTGAATGTTCGCAAATAGTGATATGGTTCGCATCCATGTTCGCATATGCGAAAGTTGTTCATTCTCATTTGTGTTGCAAGTGATTTATGAAGATTTCGATGCGAAGAATCTGGAACATGCGAAGGATTTCAATGTATAATGTAAATTGGGGAAGAAAGCAACTAGTTTCAAATTTGCCCCCTTATATTTTCCCAAAATGACACAATTGGTCCAACTTCGCAAATGGGATCATAAAATGACAAAAATGCAGAATTTTAATTCGCATCCCTGCAGTCTTTGCAAGATGGCAAATTTTACCCAGTTTCGCATTTGGGGTAAAATTTTTGAGAAATTGGAATATTTTCAAATCTGGTCCATGTAGTTTGTGCGAATTTACATATTCTACCCAATTTCGCAAATAGGAGTGTGTTTCGCATATTTGGCTGTTTTTGGCGCAAAGGGTCACTGCAGAATTTTGAAATTGACAATTTCTACCCATTTTTGAGAAATTATGTCAAAGGCGATCCGTGAACAATGATAAAAATTCATTATTTTTTGGATTTTCCGGATTGAAGCACAAAGTTTATGCCACATGTTAAGGGGGAGTTTTAACATGAAAAATTCCGAATAGAGCACGTTCTTTTTCCTTGGAGTTTTATAATCAAATTTCGATTATAAAAAGGGGGAGAAGTTTTATATGGAAATTCAAACTTGAATTGTTCATATTACGCGGATTTGAAGACCGAAGTGATCTTGAAGTTTTGAAGCTACGAGACGATGCAATTGGAAGTTCGGAAGTGATGTATTCGAAATGGGTTTGGTTTTATTGAAGATTTTTGGGGTGTGTTTTTATGCGCAACTTTTGGGTGATTATTTGGAGTTTGGAATACTCTTGATCATTCGTTGTTGCTTGGTTTGTATGGTCTCACATCCTAGAGCTCAAATTGAAGAGTCATGGAAGAATTGAAGATTGAAGTTCGTTTCGACATGTGTCACCTTTGACGCTCGAACCGCGTAGTGCTCGATTTTGGAAGATTTGAAGCGGGTCATTCATTCCTAACTTTGAGGGGGAGAATGTTGGGGTGCAAAGTTATTCATTCATGACTTTGTAAATGTTTGACTTTTGTAAAACCCACTTGCATGTGGTGCTTTAGCCTTTAGACCCATGTGTTAGTGAGAGTGAGAGAGAGACATGTAAACACCTCTATAAAAGGTGGGTTTGTCCACTTGTAGAGGTGTGCTTGAGAGATGTAAAAGTGAGTGTGTAAGTGTGTGTTATTTATGTAGTCTAGATCTAGATCCTTTTTGTGTAACACTATATACATTCAATATATATCTTAAACACCCAAATCACCATGTTCAATTGTGCAAGCTTTAATTCCGCATGCCAAACCATGTTCTATGTCACTACATCTGGTTCTCGGGAGCTTTGGATAAGGACTCGACAAAGGGGGTATTAATTGGGATCCCCTTCACATGCTTTACATACTCTAAATGCTCCTTCTCCAGTAGACTAAGTGCAACTCGGGTGGGAAATGGAAAAGGTGGCTGATAAGCTGGAACGGGCTCAAAGGGTTTTTGATCAGACATGCACCATGTCGTGGCCAGAGGAGTGCCACGTCGTGGCAAACCTGGTTAAGCACTTTCTCCATTTTCGATCCTTGATTTCTTGGGTTGCTGCGGTTCTTCTTCCAATGCCTCCAGGAACTCAGAGATTGCATCTTCTTCAGTATCGATGGCCATTACGTGAGATTGGGTCTTTACTTCGGGATTCTTCGGGGACAATTTTTCATGAACTAGAGTGGCTAGTTGACCAAATTGTACTTCAAGGTTATGGATGGAGGCTTGCTGGTTCTTTATCAAAGTTTGTTGTTCCATAATGGCGGAATCAGTGGCATCGTGTATCTTTTCCGAAGCCTCCATAAACTTCATCAAAATGGTCTCTAGGTCGGGTTTCTTCTCGACCGGTGGCTGCTCCTTTTGATAAAGGCCTCGACCTGTCTGCCTATATTTCTCTTCTTTTTGCTTCTTATACTCTTCATATGGCAGCCACTCCTTCTTCGGTTTCCTCCAGTCCTCATCAAACTTGTCCCCACTAGAGTAGCACACTTGAGCTTTTCTGTTCCCAAACTCATCTACATTGCAGTCCTTGGTCAAGTGTTGATCACTGCATCTCTTGCACCTTACTCTTATGGCATGTATCGACTGGTCCATTTGTGTTATCCTACGATCCATGTTATTCAGCATGGCCATGACAGCTGCAATTTCTTCAGTTTGGGTCCCTCCACCGCCTTTGATTCCATCTTGCCTTGGGTTGTGGTATTCGCAAGAGTGTTTTGCGAATTCTTCAATTAGCTCCTTGACCTCCCTTGGATTTTTCTTTGTCAATGGTCCTTGAGAATCAAGGAGTTGTCTTGTCATCACATTGACCCCATCATAAAAGATTGACATCTCTTGCTGCACATTTAGGTCATGTTGAGGGCAATTTCTGAGCAAGCCCTTGTACCGCTCACATGCTTCGTATAGTGACTCCCCCGGCTGTTGCTCAAAGTTGGCTATTGCCTTCTTGAGTTTGGCTATCTTGGATGGTGGGCAAAACTGGTCCAGGAATTGCTCACGCATTTGAGCCTATTGGTGATTGTACCCGGTGGGAGTGCTTTCAACCACTCCTTAGCAGCTCCTTTGAAAGTGATGGGAAGCATCCTAAGCAAGACTGTGTTTCTGTTGACATTTGGGACATTGAAGTAATCCGCAATGTCATTGAATTCATCTAGATGCTTAAAAGCATCCTCATGATCTTTCCCAAAAAATGGGATGTCCTTCAGTGTGGTCAATATGTGTCCTTTGAGCTCGAATGTGGCAGTGGCAGGTATTGCGGGTTGGACTAAACCGGGACCCATATCTTCTCGGATCCGCTTCTTGTAAGCTCCCATGGACATTTCTTCAATCGCTGCCATCTCGTTCCTTGGCTTGTTCTTGGGTTCGCTCGTGTGTTCTTCAAATTCTGGCTCGGTATCGCTTTCAGACTCGGTCTGGACGGGTGTATGATCCAAATGCTCAAGATTGCTCTTGTGCTTCACTGATGAACTTGACTCTCCTGTCTTCTTTCCCGACTTCCTAGAAAAAGCTGAATTCAATTCTTGCAAGGGCGTCTTTTTCTTGTGAAGTGTAGACTCGAGGTCTTCAAGTGGTGGCACCAAGTGTGTGTTTGAGCTTCTGGTCATGAACTCCTGCAACTTGCTAAACTAAAAAACGTAAAACTGAACTAAAATATGAAAAACTAACTTCAAACTAAAAAAAAAATCTAGTTTTTAACTGTCCACGTCGTGGCTAGAGTAGTGCCACGTTGTGGACTCTGTGAATAACAAAAAAATTATTTTGCTGAAAAATTAACTTTTTTGTGGGTTTTTACTCCACAAGAAGGATCGATTAATTTAATGCAAATAAATGAGCTCAAAACTAAGCCGTTCCCTGGCAACGGCGCCAAAAAATTGATGTGCACAAAAGTACTCACTAATTTTAATATTTATAACCTAACAAACTTAACTAACTATGCACTTATAGGCAGTGTACCTAGTCAGATTACAATATAGCTTGGGTAAGTCGGGTGTCGATCACAGTGAACGGTGTTCTAATTAATTTACTTACTATTAAATTAACCTAATTTATTAACAAGTTTAAAAGGGGGTTTTATCTAGTTTTACAAGATCAAATGAACTTAAATCAAATTCAATAAATAAAAACACACTCTTGTTTAGTTTGAATCCACTTCTCCCTTATGGCTAGCTAATGATTACGGATTATTAAGTTGGTTTTTAGTTGTATTAGTAATTTAGTTCTAACTTACCGATAATTAAATATTTGATGTCAAACCATGTATGTTCACACATAATCAAACACAGAACTAATTATGAATGTAAATATGTTATGTAGGATTTGTTGTATAAACGCAATTATGGTCACAATACACGTTCTCTAGCACAGCTAAGCTTTATTTATTCTAATTACTAACTAAGATTGGTCAATCCTAGCTCAAACAATTCAATGTTCACTAAATCATTAGGTAAATATGTTCATGCAGTTTAATGGTCACTAAGCTACACAGAACATGCAATCAAGCAATTAGATAAACAAATAATAGCATGATAGGTTATTCAAATCAAACACAAGCAATTTTTACCAACTAAACTTAATCCATAAGCATATAACTATTCATAAGTTTAAAGCTTCATCTAGCTAAACAAGAATAGCTAGATTCAGCTGCTCATCATAGCAACTAAACAAACACAGCTAAAAATAATGAAAGACATGTTCTTATTTAACTAAAATATAAACGTTTACTCCTTTTGGTGTTGAAAACCCTCTTCCAGAACCTTTCTTTCGCTCTTAATCGTCTCCTGGAACTCTTTTCTTCTGCCAAAAGCTTCTCCTTTTCGTAATAATCAGGAGGACTTATATAATCCTCAAAAACCTGCGCCACGTCGTGGGCTTCAAGCAATCCGTATCCTTCAAGGAAATCCTCCGTGTCGTGATGTTTATCTTCTGGAACACCCGTGCCACGTCGTGGGCTTCATCGCCACGTTGTGAATTGAGTGTTTATCGTGAATTTATTATTTTCTTGTCTTTCAAGCCTCCCATGTTCCACATTTTGGCACTTTTGGTCCCTCTCTTCAAGAATCCTTTATATTGACTGAAAATAACAATTTAGAGTCATAAGTATCATTATTCTAAGCATATTATCAATTTATTAATAAAAATGTACTTAAATATTGCCTAAAAATAAGTATAATTATGGCAATATCAGTTCGCTCCGGATGTGCATTGATTATCGTGAGCTGAATAAGCTAATGGTCAAGAACCATTACCCATTGCTGAGGATCGATGATTTGTTTGATCAGTTGTAGGGAGCATCTTGTTTCTCCAAGATCGATTTGAGGTCTGGGTATCATCAGTTGAGGGTGCGAGAGGAGGACGTCCAGAAGACAGCATTCTGGACTCGTTATGGTCATTACGAGTTCGTGGTGATGCCTTTCGGACTCACCAATGCACCGGCAGTGTTCATGGATCTCATGAACAGGGTGTGCAGACCGATGTTGGATCACTTAGTGATCGTGTTCATCGACGACATATTGGTGTATTCGAGATCCAGAGAGCAGCATGAGGAGCATTTGAGAAAGATCCTCGGAGTTCTGAGATCAGAGAGGCTTTATGCCAAGTTCGTCAAATGTTAGTTATGGCTACGAGAGGTTCAGTTTCTGGGGCACCTCGTTAACCAAAATGGGATATTGGTCAATCCGGCCAAGATTGAGGCGGTCATGAGATGGGAGGTGCCGAGATCGCCCACCGACATCAGGAGTTTTCTGGGTTTGGCCGGCTATTATCGGAGATTTATTAAGGATTTCTCCAAGATTGTCGTGCCACTCACCAAGTTGACCCGGAAGGGTGTTGCGTTTTCTTGGGGTTCGGAGCAGCAGATATCGTTCGAGACACTTCGCCAGAAATTATGCGAAGCCCCAATGTTAGCTCTTCCGGAAGGGATGAAAGATTTCGTGGTATATTGTGATGCATCGATATCCGGATTGGGAGTGGTGCTTATGCATAGGGGGCATGTGATTGCAGATGCATCGAGGTAGCTTAAGCCTCATGAGTCGAGATATCCCACTCATGATTTGCAGCTGGGAGCGGTAGTGTTCACTCTCAAGATATGGCGACATTATCTGTATGGGGTTCGGTGTACAATATACACGGACCACAAGAGCTTGAAGTATTTGATGGATCAGCCCAACCTGAATATGCGCCAGAGGAGGTGGTTGGACGTGGTAAAGGATTATGATTGTGAGATCCTATACCACCCGGGCAAGGCTAATGTGGTAGCCGATGCATTGAGCCGTAGGGCGGAGGGCGCCCCAATACGAGATGTTTGTTTGAGATTGACAGTGATGACCCCGGTGTTGGATGCTATTCATGGGGCCCAGACTGAGGCTGTGAAGCCAGAGAGCCAGTAGAGAGAGCGAGTTGTCGGGCTGGTATCGGTATTTGTTACCGATAGCCGGGGGCTTATGACATTTTAGGGTCGGATTTGGGTACCGTCCGTGGGCAGAACGCGTACCATTTTGATAGAGGAGGCTCATCGATCGAAATTCTCGATCCATCCCGAGGCCACTAAGATGTATTTAGACTTGAAAAAGGATTATTGGTGGCCCTATATGAAGAGGGATGTCACATAGTTTGTAGAGAGGTGCTTGACCTGTCGCAGGGTGAAGGCCGAGCACCAACGTCCACATGGTAAGCTGCAGCCATTAGAGATTCCCGAGTGGAAATGGGAACAGATTACCATGGATTTCATCACCAAATTGCCAAGGACCGCGAAGGGTGTCGATGCAATTTGGATGATTGTGGACAGGTTGACGAAGAGTGCTCACTTCCTGGCCATCAGTGAGAGCTCTTCCGCGGAGAAGTTGGCAGAGATGTAAGTGAGAGAGGTGGTATCGCGGCCTGGAGTGCCGATGTCGATTGTCTCAGATCGAGATGTATGTTTCACTTGCAGATTCTGGAAGAAGTTTCACGAGGAATTGGGTACTAAACTGCATTTTAGTACAGCATACCACCAATAGACTGACGGGCAGAGTGAGCGGACGATTCAGACGCTCGAGGAGATGCTCCGAGCATGTGTGTTGGATTTCGGCGGGAGTTGGGACACGTATTTGCCCTTGGCGGAATCCTCTTACAACAACAACCATCATTCGAGCATTGGCATGCCGCCCTTTGAGCTGTTGTATAGGAGGAGGTGTCGGACCCCTATTTGCTGGGGAGTGGTAGGGCAGCGTGTGATGGGTAGTACCGAGATTGTGCTTCAAATGATAGAGCAGATCTAGCAGGTCAGACAGAGGTTGTTGACCGCTCAGAGTTGTCAAAAGAGTTATGTGGACGGACGCCGGTCCGAGCTCGAGTTTCAGGTCGGCGACTTCGTGCTCCTGAAGGTCTCTCCTTGGAAAGGAGTGATCTGATTTAGGAAGAGGGGCAAGTTGGGGCCCCGATATATTGGCCCTTTCAGGGTGATCGCGAGGGTAGGCATGGTAGCCTATCGTTTGGAGTTGCCGACAGAGTTGGGTCAAATTCATGACACTTTCCACATGTCGCAACTGTGAAAGTGTATAGCCGACGAGTCGGCAGTAGTGCCATTAGAAGATATTCAGGTGGATGCGAGCTTGAATTATGCTGAGAGACTGGTGGCGATCAGGGATCGGAAGGTCAAGGTTTTGAGGAACAAGGAGGTGCCTCTGGTGCAGGTCCAGTGGCAGCATCGGAAAGGGTCAGAGTTGACTTGGGAACTGGAGCGTGAGAAGCGGGAGCAGCATCCAGAGTTGTTTGCTGAATGAGACTTCGAGGGCGAAGTATGATTCTAGCGGGGGAGAATTGTAACATCCAGATTCCCAGGTATTAAATTTTGTTCCTTTATTTTTGGGTTTTGTGGGGAGACTTGGCGAGTTGGCCTCCAAACTCGCCGAGTATGGTCCCAGATTCGTATGCGAGTTCACAGTTGGACTCGGCGAGTTCACGAGTGGACTCGGCGAGTCCACGCTGTTTAATGAAACACTAATTTCTAGGGTTTGAGACCTATTTAAAGGCCCTTAGGGCCGTCATTTGCGGCCACCAACCCCCAGAGAGAAACCCTAAGAGATCTAGAGCGTTTGTGAGGAAGGAGAGGCCATTCTTGATCCTCTTGTGGGTGTTTTTGCAAGAAGGAAGTGACCAAGGTAAGAGGAGGCTGAAAGAGGTGCGATTTTGGTGGTTTTTGAGCTAATAGAGACTGTATTGAGGTATTATTCTCGGACCTTCTTCAGTTTTGGTGTTGAACCTTTGTGTGAGGGTTTTCTAACCCTTTTAGAGGTTGATTAAGTAGAGCATTTGGTCCCTTCTCGAGTTTGTGTTCTGTAACTTGACCCAAAGAGGTCCAGAAGCCTTAACCATTGGAGCTTTATGAGTCATTTTGGGAGCCATGAGCTTGGGATGTCATTTTTGGGGCTAAATCACCATTTTGGACCATTTAGATGTTATATGAGTGCCAAGGTCCGAACTTTACGTGATTATCAGGCTTGGGGAGGCCAAATCTATGATTGTAGGGAACAGATCTGACCTCAGGAGTTGTATAGAGTTTGGGCATGGCATGAACTTGCCGAGTCCGAAGAACAGACTCGGTGTGTAGTATGAAGGTTGCCCGTTAATCACACAGTGAGTGAACTTGCTGAGTTGGAGAATAACTCGGTGAGTCTGGGAGAGTCAGGGGAGACTGAGTTCAAGTGGAACTCGTCGAGTTGTTCTTGAGACTCGGCGAGTTGAGTCGGGGTGGCCCCGCGATTCATGCCAGGTGGAACTCGTCGAGTCAGGGGAAGAACTCGACGTGTCAAGAGGGGGACTAAGAGAGTCAGTGGACACGTGTAGACTCGCCGAGTTGCCCTAGTGCACTCGACGAGTCAGGTCAAAGTTTGACCGTTGACCTTGTTGAATTTTAGGGTTCAGTACAGTTGTATTTATACTTTATTTGATTAGGCGGAGGCTAGATCACATTTCTTCCGATTCAGATACTTACTGAGACATCGAGGTGAGTCTTGTCACTATACGTTACCTAGAGTGGTATATTGTGTGGACCAGAGGGTCCAATGTGTTATGTATGAGATTATGTGCTATGTGTTATATGTATGTTATATGATGTTATAGACCGGACCGAAGGGTTCAACGATACAGACCGGGCCGGAGGGCCCAGCGAGCTATGACCGGACCAGAGGGTCTAACGAGCTACGGGACTAGAGGGTCCCGCTGAGACACAACGACCGGAAGGTCGTATTATGGCCTCGAGCGACGTATTTGTTGTATGCGGTATTTTGTGGAACTCACTAAGCATTTATGCTTACAGTTGTTGTGTTATGTGTTTCAGGTACTAGTGATGAGCGCGGGAAGGCGCCGACATGATTCGTACACACACGCATTGGAGATTTCGTTTGAGATTCTGGGGAGATGTTTTGTGATGATAAAAATTGATACAATGTGTTTTGACAATATTTTATGAGTGAATGAATGTTTTAAAAATGAAAAATTGTTTTGAAAATTTACGTTGTTACACAATACCACAATGAGAACAGTAGAACATAACATTAAACTTAAAAATACTATAGGAGTATTTGGTGTTACTATAAGTACTTTATACTTGAGAACTAAAACGGAATCTTCATTACTAAGTTGATAGTTGCTAAGTGGATACACTACGACTATATGTAACTAGGATGTTATAGACTTAGAATCTGTAAAAATTTTGCTTTACCCCTATTCTTTGTGAATTTGGAGTTTAGGTCACGGATTCGAAGGTCTATCCTGTTTCAATTACATATAACTGGTATGCAATTCACAAATAGTGATGTAACTAATGAAGATTTTCTAAATAATTATCTAGATAGTTCGTCTAATATTTATTTTCTTACCCCAAATTCTCGCGTAGATAACATGGCTGGACTCCATCCCTACAGCAACCAGTACCTTCCGAATGAAGTCAATTGCTGGTTGGTTTGGAGAAGAACCAGATAATGATCATCCGATCCCTTTAAATGATCACCATGGTGTAGACCTTTCGGATGATGCTAACTCCGAACCCGAGGTTGAGAACCTACCCCAGGCAGCTCCCGTTCCAATTCCTAACCCTCGTCCGACTTTCCATGGCCCGACGCCTCCATGGGAGGAATGCTTGGAAACATGGAGCCAAGGACAAGATCAGCCCATGCCATTTAATGGTGACCGAAGCTTTTATGACCTAAGAAATGGAGGCTCAGAAGATAGAATCTTGCCAATCTTGGTCCGCAGAGTGGCCCGAAATGAGATTCAAGGCAGGACAACCCTACATCAGATCACAGAAGTTGTCACCAATGCGAGAATGCATACCCTCCGCACCATTCGGCTAGAAGATGTTCGTGAGAGATCTGAAAGAGACCATGAAGCCCTGCTTCAAGCAATGGCTGAAACACGAGCCGAAGTCATGGAACTCCGCGTACGCTTGAGGGTGTATGAAACACACCTACTTGATTTGGAACGCCAGCTGGCTGAACTGAGAGTTCACCAGAGGGATGACCGTCGCCAGTAGTAGATGCCTTACTTTATTTTCCTTGTTATGAAGGAATCGTTTTTCTGTCTTTACCCGATGATGCATTTTCTATGAAACTATCATGTACTATAAGAACTTTTGGTTAGGTCTTTATGCTGTCAAAGACTATCTTCTCCGGATATGATGTAAGACCTTTTACAAGGTCATTTTCCCAAACTTTTACGTCATGAATATCAAAGATATTGACAGTCGGCTAACTTCTGTGTCATTCTTTATTCAAGTACTCTCATCATACTTTCATTGGAGTCTATCTAAAACATGCTTTAGTCAAGACATTGGACTTTAGCAATTTAGCTCTGGAGACATTTCCAAGTCTCTTTTAGTGGTTGGATCATGTTATTCTCCAACCATCGATACCTCAGCTTGAACGACAAACGTCTTGAGACCAT
Organism: Lactuca serriola; assembly: GCF_051521515.1. Lineage (NCBI taxonomy): Eukaryota > Viridiplantae > Streptophyta > Magnoliopsida > Asterales > Asteraceae > Lactuca > Lactuca serriola. Next base: position 12,137,974 of record NC_136413.1, read on the forward strand.
TCTACGAACTTACTCCCACTGATTACTAGGACTACATCATAGGGATGTAGGTCAACCCTTCATGAACGCACTTCCACTCAGTACTAGGACTGCATCATAGGGATGTAGGTCAAACCTTCGCGAACATACTTCCATTCCATACTAGGACTGCATCATAGGGATGTAGGTCAAACTTTCAAGAACATACTCTTACTCTTTGATTGAGAAATCGAAGTACATCTAGGGTCAACCCAAAATCGCTCACAAAATCCTTATCTTTCGTGTTAACAGAATCGTGTCGTCATCCGGAAACAATCAGCCGAGCAACGAAACCTCTATCCTCCATATCAACGCCGCTACATTACAAGCTGTAGTATCAGCTGCTGTGACAACTTTCCTTACACATATCGACTCAGGCAACACAAGTAAGACTGACAAAGGAGTCGAGAGTTCCGATGGTAGTACCAAACCGGGAAACCAACAAATGGCAACAGTCATAGACTTGCGAAGCCATAAGACCGAAAAGAAGAGACGATATCGTCAAGCCCGAAAGGAGCGCAAGAGATCCCAAAGACTTGCCATGCCACCGCAGCAAGTGGCAACTCCTGCAGAACGCTTTAGGAGGCAGTTTCCAAAGTGGAGTAATGAGGAAGGAACTCGTGTCCACGTAACTCTGGCTAAACACCTCACTCCCAACACCAATGCTAGTGCTAGCCAGTCATGCCACCAATGCAGTGAGATAGGCCACTTCCAGAAGGATTGTCCTATAACAAAGAACTCCGGTGCAGACGGCAGAATTCTAAGGATCACAGCTGCAGGAGAAGCTACGTCGGACCCATGTTAATGTAATTTAGGAGTTTTGTTGTAATAGATTTATAAACCATCCAGAACTAGTGCAACTAGAGTCTTATCTTTTGCGAGATCCTATCGGTATAGGGATGCTCGTGCTGCATATACTTGGCTTTTGTAGTATACCTTGTTCGCAGCAATAGTCTTGTAGTAAGTCTAAAGTATTGTAACTCTGTTGATAGTTTCACGGTTGTGTTTTGTTTGTAACGCCTTATGTTCAAATCTAATGTCGTTAAGTTCCCTTATGATTCCAACATTATCATATGGCTAGATTCAAATTGAGCCGCTTAATATCAGCTTCGTACGTACATCTCTTTCTCAGTAAACGTCTTTTAGCGAAGTCTTCATTTAAGGAATCGGAAGTACTCATGCATAGAGTTCTCATATTCCTTATCCTTTCTGAACAAGCCTTAGCAAACCTCCACGAAGTACCACTTGTACAGTACGTCAAGTTCAATCCAAAGATTCATACGGTTGATCTATCACTGAAGAATGTATACATAAGGGTGATATATAATCAAGGTTCTATAGGTTTAGAATTGATGATTTCTCTTTAACTTCCTTTCCTCATTGGGATGTGAACGTAAAGATGAATCAGTTATTCGACTATCTTTTCAATCTTAATTATATACGACTCGTATACACGAGATTGTGATCGTTGAGCCAAGTATGAAGTCTAATATGAACTTCAGGACGGAGGACTTCCCAAGACTACGAGTAGTCGCATCGTCATGTGAACAAACTTAGGACCCAACATGACTCCTGTAAACAGAGCGCCCTACAATCTAAACACCTACGGAGATACAAGAACAACCCGAACAACTTAGCAAACTACACAAAAATAGAATTGGAAGAATAGGCTTCTCACCCTGGAAAACTCCGGTCTTATTCTTCCAGAGGTCGACGGATTGCATCGTATGAACCTTGGCTATCGAGGACCCCGTCAAGATTTTTCATTAGAAATCGTTGTCTCTGCCTTGCATAGATGAGTCTGTTGAGAAAACGCAAGGAAATAATTACTTTCAGAAATGAACCAGAGATCTGAATATCACCAGTTTGAGTGTTAGGGAAGGATGTACGGAAGACTACCTTCTGAAACTCGATGCAGACACTTCGAGTCCGTAGTGATACCCCTCGGATAGGACCAATACGCCCTAAGCATTCATGAGTTTAATGAATAGGGTCCACCATTCTTACTTGGATCAGTTCGTCATTGTCCATGTAGCGACTTACTTATCTACCCTAGTAGTAAGAAGAAACCCACGGAAACATTACCCTCGGAGAAACTTTTCGCAATGTTCTCTGAACACAAGTTTTGGAATTGAAGAGTTAAATTCTGAAGGCACACTATTAATGATGTGGAAATCCTTTAGTACTCTGTGAATTTATCCAAAACCGTTGGGAATTGGATGGCACCGAAGACGCTGACAGAAATTCGCCAAATTCTTGGTCTTACAGGCCTATTGTCATAGTTCATCCAGAACTCCTCGCATATTATAGAAACCCTTACGATTTTGACCCAAAAGAGGGTAGCCTTTGACTGGGAAGCTAAGCAAGAAAAAGAAACCTTGGAAATTCCAAGTGAGAGACCAAGTTCTTTAGGAAAACTCACTCTGGGAATGGCTTAATACACTTCGCATCGCGTGGAAAGCTAAATCCAAGATAGTCGGGACCTTTAAGATTCTTGCCAGAATCGGTCCTGTATCTCAAAGACTAGATCTACTCCGCGAACTCAGTAACATACATTTTACCCTTCGCGTCTCGATCTTGAAATCGTACCTTTCCTTCATGACTCTCGTAATTCCACTCGACAAGATCGATATTAACAAGATCCTCGCCTTCGTGAAAGAACCGTAGTGACCCTCGACCGAGAGGTCAAGCGGACGAAGCAACGCCGTCGCCTGTTAGTGAAGGTTCGTTGGGATACCAACCAAGGACCTGAATTCACTTAGGAGCGCAAGAACCAATCGATTAGGAAGTTCCCACCTCATGACTCGATCATTCCTACCTACTTCCTTACATAAATTCTAATTTCGGGACGAAATTCCCTTTAACGAGGGGATGATGTGACAACCCGAAATTTCCATTCTGTATAACATATCAAGTCAATAGAAGTTAGAACAGTTGTAGTAAATTTTCAGACTTTTGGTATAAGTTTGGGTATTTCAGGATTTACACTTTAAGGGATATCAAGAGAGTGGATGCACTAGGGTATTGTGCAACTCTATTATTCCAAAACTCTATGATATTAGAGTTCAATGCCTGAATAAAATGTTTTCTGCCAAAAACCCCAGGAGTATATATAGGATTCTGAGCCATATTTATTCATTTGTTACATTTCCAACTAGAGAAAAGCCGAATTCTCTCTCAAGGATCTTCGGGCTTTCATCCCAAAATGTGAGTACTTCTATCCTAGTGTGTTATAAGGCTTGTTATGTGTCTAATACACTAGAAATCATAGGAAAACAACTAGATTAAAGAGTTAACAGCGCAAGAACATCTTGGACCGTAAACCCATCTTTAAGGGGCAAAGAGTGCCCTAGTCCCTTCCTTGTTCAATAAAACTAGTTTAGACTTGTACTCTAATGTGTTTAGGACTAGAAAACACGCTTAGAACACCAAGAGTAAGGTGTTCACGGCCCAAGAAGTTCTTGGACTGTGAACTCCAAACAAAAGGGCCATAGTGTGCTTTACACCCTCCAAAAGCCTTGGACACTAGCTTTGATTAGTTCCTAGTTAATCTAGGGGCTTGAAATCACCAAAAACACCCTTCCATGGAAGATTATGATACGATCCCTGTCCCGGGTCGTTTTGGTGTGATCTATAGGAGGCGAAAGTAAAGTGGGTTCAGGGGTCTTTTAGTAATTTATTTAAGTTTATTTATTTCAGTAATTAGTTTTATTTATTTTAGGAGTTTATCTTTTATGTTTGGGTCGGTGATTTAGTTTCCTTTTTTTTTCTATAAGTATCATATTGTATCAGACCTATCTTTTTATGCAAGAAACAGTATTGGAGTTTATCTCTTGTGGAGTCTACCTGCGACTCGAATACAGGCTATACCAACTGGTTCGTATCAATTGGTATCAGAGCAACACGATTCTGGCAGCGACACTGTTCATCGGAATTACTGTTCATGCGCATACTGTTAATCGGAATTACTGTTCACGCGACACTATTAATCGGACACTGTTTACGTCAGCACTGTTCATCGAATATTTTTTTGGGAGATGGGAACAAAGCTCAATAATATCGATCGCATTGGAGTGCTTGAGTCTGATGTAACCAAGATGAGGGAGGAAGCAGAAAGCCATCGGGTGGAGGTAGCAATGCAACTTCAGGAGATTTTGGAATCGATTAAGGACCAGAAGGTCGAGCAGGACAAGAAGAAAAAAAGAAGAATGAGTCCGATAGTGAGAGAGAGTCATCGAACAACGATGATCACAAATCCAAGGGTTCGGGTGGTCACATGGGTTCTGTTTTTTACAAAGGAAAGAACAGGGACTCATTACGTGATTCTTGAAAAATCAAGATGCCTATCTTTTCAGGAGAAGATGCGTATGGGTGGATTTATCGGGTTGAGAGGTACTTTGAACTGCAGGGGATTAGCAAGAAGGATCAATTGAGGGCAGTAGGTTTATGCATGGAAGGGGCTGCAATTGCATGGTATCGATGGGTAGAGGTACGATCATCATTCCATAAATGGGAAAAGCTCAAGAAGAAACTACTAGTTTGCTTTCAACCATCATATGAAGGTAATGTTTATCAACAATTCTTGTCAATTCAACAAGTAGGAACGGCTCGTGACTATGTGTGCGAATTTGAGAAATTAGCTGGACAAATGCTTGACTTTCTTGAAGAGGTTTTGGAAGCAACATTTATTAAGGGATTGAAACCTGAGTTGAGATCAGTGATAAGAATAATGGAACCCAAAAGTTTATCAAAAGCCATGAAGGCAGCGGTAAGAATCGAAGAAAATAAGAATGGTGGAGCGTCAAAAACATGGGGTGGAACAGTAAGAGGCAGCACCAGCAGTCAATTCAAAACCGGCACGCCATTATCAGTTGGCAACCAAGCAACAGTCAAGAAGGAAGGGGGACACATGGGTCCATTTAAACGTCTCACTGAAATAGAAATCACAGAGAAACGAGCAAAGGGTTTATGCTTTAGGTGTGATGGAAAGTTTGGACCGAGACACCGTTGTCCTAGAAAAACATTACAGGTGTTGATTGTTGAAGAAGAAGAAGAAAAAGAAGGAAGCGAAGGAGGAGAAGATGACACAGAACATGCACATTTTGATATGGCTGAAGTATCGTTAAATTCAGTTAGCGGGCTCACCCCACCACACACAATAAAAGTAAAAGGAGAGATGGGAGGCATGGAAGTAGTGGTGCTTATAGATAGTGGAGCCACCCATAATTTCGTTTCTACCAAACTAATTTAGAAGCTAGGAGTAGAGGCCTCAGGTACCAATGCAGTCAAAGTGAAATTGGGTAATGGGATGATGGTTACAAGCTGGGGAACCTGCAAGGGGATCATGTTAAATTTCCTAGAATTACAAATAATTGAAGAATTCCTACCTTTTGAACTTGGTGGATCAGACGTGATTTTGGGCATAATATGGTTATAGACCTTGGGTGACATGACAGTGAATTGGCGCGAGCTCTGGATGCAATTATGGGACGGAAATCGTCTTGTAACCATTAAAGGTGATCCTAGTTTATCTAAGACTCTAACCTCTTGTAAAACACTTTGTAAGATATTGCAACACGAAGTAGAGGGGTACCTGGTCCACTTAAACGTGAAAGAAGAAACATGACTGGAGATGAAAATCTCAGTAGGGATTCAATCTAAAATTAACACCTACAATGGAGTGTTTGAGATGCCTTCTGGGATTCCTCCTCAGCGGAGCCATGAACATGCGATCGTCCTTAAGGAAGGCAGCGCACCTATTAGTGTGCGCCCATATTGATATCCATATGCTCAAAAAGACGAGATAGAAAGATTGGTGAAAGAGATGTTAGATGCTGGAATTATTCAACCCAATAACAGCCCATTTTCAAGTCCCGTTCTTCTGGTTAAGAAAAAAGATGGAGGTTGGCGTTTTTGCGTGGATTACCGTGCACTCAATAAAGCCACGGTGTTGGATAAATTTCCAATTTCGGTCATTGATGAACTCTTAGACGAGTTACACGGAGCGGTGGTGTTTACTAAACTCGACTTGAAGTCGGGGTATCATCAAATCAAAATGAAGGCCGAAGATGTTCATAAAACGACATTTCGGACGCATGAAGGGCACTATGAATTCTTGGTTATGCCGTTTGGTTTGACTAATGCTCCAGCTACGTTTCAGTCATTGATGAATAAGGTATTCCACCCTTATTTGAGACGATTTGTTTTGGTGTTTTTTGATGATATTTTAATTTATAGCAAATCGGAGTAAGAACATCAGAAACACTTGTCTATTGTCCTACAATTACTACATGATAATAGGTTGTACACAAACAAGAAGAAGTGTTTTTTTGGGCAAAAGAAACTTGAGTATCTTGGATATGTCGTGTCAGAGGAGGGGGTGTCGGCTGATCCACTCAAAATCAGTGTTATGCTCGAGTGGCCTATGCCAAAGACTATTCGTGAGCTTAGAGGGTTTCTGGGTTTGACAGGTTATTACCGTAAGTTTGTTAAAGATTACGGGAAGATCGCATGGCCTGTTACAGAACAATTAAAAAAAGATAGTTTTAATTGGTCTAATGAAGCTTCGGAGGCGTTTAAAAAGCTTCAAACCGCAATGACATAAGTACCAGTTTTAGCGTTACCCGATTTCAACAAACCATTCGTGTTAGAGACAGATCCTTCTGGATATGGGTTAGGGGCAGTTCTCATGCAAGAAGGGAGACCACTGGCGTTTTTTAGTCATACGTTGGGTGCTCGAGCGAGATTGAAATCAGTTTACGAGCGGGAACTCATGGCAATAGTTATGGCAATTCAGAAGTGGCGACCTTATTTATTCGGAGGGAACTTTGTGGTTCGAACCGATCAGAGAAGCTTAAAATATCTCCTGGATCAACGTACGGTAACTGAAGACCATCAAAAGTGGTTATCCAAACTACTGGGATATAATTTTGATATCGAATACCGCCCCGGGAAAGATAATGGTGTTGCGGATGCGCTCTCACGGAAGATCCCCGAAGCACAACTCTTGATAATAACGACTAGTGAGGTCGATTGGGTAGAGTTGTGGCGAGATGTCGAGAAGGATGATGAATTGCAGTTGATAAAACAACAGGTCATCATAGGTACATCCGGACTAGCAGGTTACACGGTTGAGCAAGGAAGATTGCTATTTAAAGGGAAGATAGTTTTGCCAAGGCGTTCTAAATGGGTGTCAATTTTGTTCAGTGAGTTTCATGAGGGAGTAGTGGGTGGTCATTCGGCGATGCAGAAAACATACCAACGATTAGCTCGGGAAGTTTATTGGAAGGGTATGAAAGGTGATATAACTAAACTAGTAGCGGAGTGTGACGTTTGTCAACGACAAAAGTATTCGACAATGGCGCCAAGTGGGTTATGATGAGTTTAAGATACTCTTTGATCGTTTAGATCTTATAACAGGTAAACCACAAAAGCGATAACAGCAATATAAAACCCAAGAATGAATCTGAATATGTCGAATGATTCGATTGATTCAATAGTGGTATCAGAGCAGGAGGTTGTGTAATTCATACACATCTCTTCTGTGAAAGAAGTGATTAGGGTTTATTCTGCATTTACTGATATTTATTGAGCCGTCACTCCATAATTGACGTATCTCAGTAATTATTCATCTTGCCCTAATATTACGTATTACAAGTCTGATCTTACAACAGGTTAAACGATCAAGCATGGATGATTCTCAAACCAATCCTATCAACATCTCAAACAGTATAGGATCTACAACCAAGATTCCAATTCTCTACACTCAAGATTACGAGGTTTGGGCGCATCATTTCGAAGACTACGTCATTGGATCTGAAGATAATGGGTATCTAATATGGGAAGCCATTGTGTCTGGACCATTTGCTCATTCAGGAACATCCAGAATTATTAAAACTCAAAAGGAGTATAATGATTTGTTAAAAGATGTGAAAGATGTCGCTCAGGATGAAAAGGAGAAGTTTCAGTGCAACATCAAAGCATTGAGACTAATTCGATTCGCTCTTCAATCTGACACGCTTAGATTGGTTAGTTCCTGCTGTACTGCTAAAGAAATCTAGGATCGGCTGCGAGAGCTATATTCTACAGATGAAGATCTGGGGCACTCAATTCCGACCTTGCTCCTGTCTAAATTTCGAGAGTTCAGGCAAAGCCCTGATGAATCTGTTACACACACGTTTGATCGCTTCAATCATCTTCTCAGCAATATGATCAAACATGATATTGAAAGGAAGCTTATTGAACAGAAGGTCACTTTTGTGAATGGTCTAAGATCTGAGTGGAGAGCTGTTGTGTCAATGGTCAAAGCACACGAACAGTTCAAATCTTACTCGCTGGCGAAACTGGTGGGAATTCTAAAATCCCAAGAAAAGATAGTGCTGCAAGAAAAGAGCGTGGTTTCTAGTCTGGGGTCTCTGGCGCTCTTATCCAAGGGTAAAAGTGTAGAAGAAAATGAAGAGGATCTTAATCTTGGAGATCACGATCTGACAGCCGAAGATTATGCTTTAATGGTGTCAAATCCCAGAAGGTTTATCACGAAGAAGTTTCCTTCCAACAAAAATTGTAATTGGCAAGGAAGCTATAGTTCCGAAAGAGTAAAAGATGACCCAAAACTTGAGGAGTCGAAAAAGGAAGCTAAGGGTGAAGCTGACTCTGGTGTCAGTTGCTTCTACTGCGGGGGAAAGAATCACTATGCAAAGGATTGTGTGCTGAAGAAGATGGCTGAGAAAGATGAGGAGAAAGATGAAGAGGCAATTCTTATGAAAAAGCTGGAGGAGATTAAAAGGAAGAAAGTTGCTACTAATCCCTCTATGAATTCTTTTATTGTGCAGGGTTCGGCAGATGATGACGAGTTCGGTGGCGTACAGGTATGGTCGACCGATTCAGAAGACGATGAGGTGAGAAAGCCTTCGCATGGAAAGGCTTATGTTTCAAAAGATGATGAAACCAGCAGAAGATGTTTGATGGTGACTGACATATCTCAGATGAGGGGATATAATACTGATGGTGGAAATGACGAGGCCAAGGAGCGAGAGGACTTATGCTTTACAGCAAAACCTCTCAGTGTGCAGATCAGTGAACTTGATGAACTGATCAAGAAGGTACAATCTGTTTTTGTTTCCTTTAAAATTCCACAAAAATCATATAAAAAGGAATTAAATAACTTGAATTCAATACTTTCAAATCTAGATAGTTTTTTAACTCAAACTCGAGTCACAAATTCTAATCTGACTGACCAAATAAGCAGGGTGTCATCCAAGAGTGAGGAGCGAAGGATGTGGATTGAGCAGAAGGAGTCGGAGCTAATTAAGTCTAGGGATGAAAACATTTATTTACAAAGAGACAATTTGAAATTGTTAAAACAAAGGAATGTTTTTTGTTTGATCGCTAAAAGACTTTATGCTAACATTACTCAACTGCATCTAAATTGTGAAATAGGGCAGAAGATACATCGCATGATTCTATCCTTCCTTGAGTTTAAGGAGGATGAAATCGATGCCGAAACATACAACTGTGAAAGTGTTGTATCTTCCGATGATGTCAATCCCACTTATATGTATGGTCTGGACAAAATAGAATCTTTTATAAAGTCCAAAGACCATAAGGACATGCTTAAAAATCTTTTGGATGAAAACGATAAGCTAAAACTCAAGACCGAAACCATACAAAAATTCGACTCATTTAGTGCCAATTTAAGTTTAGAAAATAAAATTGATGTTGAAAACGCATCTGAACTTGATGAGGACGATGATATGAGTAAATTTCTGTAGAGGTTGAAGTCGACTGTTCTGAGTTTGTCAAGAGCGAACCCGAAAACCACAAAAATCTGATTTCTGAAAATTCTGTGGAATTCGCTCTTTTGTCCAAAACTAAGTCCCCAGCCCTTAAAGAAAAGGCCGTTGTGTTTCAGAAGGTTAGAACCACTCCCAATCAGGTGTATAAGGTTACAGGAGTAACCGAACATCAAACAGCCGAACTCACTGCCATAGTGAATGAAGACAATGCAGATGGCTGTGATGAGTTTTTCTGGTCAGCTCCTATAGACAATGCAGATGAAACGGTTGGTCTGTCGGAGCGAACATCTTGGAAGACCAAAGGAAGATATGTGCCAGAACTGCTAAGTATACCTACCAACTTTGACGTACCCGGTACAAGTGGCACAAAAGAAATACCTGTAGAAGAAGTCACCTCCACAAGCGAATCCTCATCTATGAAAAGTTAACCAGCTGTCAAGAAGCTAAAACCAAAAGCCAATATCCACAGACAACCGAAACAGGTGAAAAATCAAAAGCAGCAGAGAAATCTTAGATACAAGAAAAATCTCTCAGAGCGAAAGCAGTTTTGGCGCTCTCAAAATCCTCATTACTCTTACCATGATAAAGATTCTAAGTCAGAGAGAAAGACTTTCAGGGCACATGAAGCACAGAACCGAAAGGATAGGTTCGGTCCTGAAAGCAGCAGCAACCGAAAAGCGAGTTTCGGTCCGCCAAGTAATAACAGGCAAAGACCTAATTTCAGTCCTTCAAGCTTTTATAATAAAATACCAAGTTTCAGACCACCAGCCAACAACAACCAAAAATCCAACTTTGGTTCATCATCGAGCAGTTATCAAAGGTCCAGGTTCGGTCCCTCTAATGACCATAAACAAAAGGGTCATTTCGAACCTCAAGTCAGGAAAAACTCTCATTCTAAATTCTCTTTTTCTAATTCTTCTCATTCTAAACCCTCTTCTAAACTCAATTCAGTCTCCACACAAAATTCAAGATCATCAACGAACTTGAACGGAAAAACGAAGTTTTCCTCAGTCAAGGAGAACCGAAAGCAGTCTAGTGCTCAAACATCAGAATCTGAATCCAAAACACCTGTAGCTAATTCAAATAAAATCAAAGTGTTTACTATTAAAAGAAAAGATGAAACAACCTTAGTTAAACGCACATATCTTGTTGATGTTTCTGTTACTATTCTTGTTCCTGTGAAAGGCTCACGTGAACCCAAGAAACTTTGGGTTCCTAAATCTGCTTAATTTTTGCATGTTATTAGTGACGAGCAATTCGAAGAAGAATGGTACATTGACAGTGGCTGCTCGCGTCACATGACAGGAAGGAAGGAAGAGCTAAGGGAGTTTCGATCTCTTCAAAATGGTGGCAATGTAAAGTTCGGTAACAACTCCTATGGAACGATAAAGGTTTATGGGATGATAACCAATGGAGACTTCACAATAAGAAAGGTGGCATACATAGAAGGATTGCAGCATAACCTTATCAGTGTATCTCAACTGGTTGGAGGTACCGGTCTCAAAGTTTCATTCGACGACGAAGGTTCAGAGATTATAGAGAAGAAATCCAACAAGGTCATTCTCAAATCAGATCGAAAAGGCAAAATGTTTCCTCAGAATCTCAGACCAATCAAAGGAAATCCAGCCATATGTCTTTTGTCCAAAGCTCATTCTGACGAAAGCTGGCTGTGGCACCGAAGGCTCTCACATCTCAACTTCAAAGACATCAACAAGCTTGTCACTGGAGGTCATGTTCGGGGTCTTCCATTGCTCAAGTTTGATCGAGAACACTTGTGCGCTGCATGCGAAATGGGGAAACAAAGTCATCAAAGTCACTCATCAATTATAAACACAAAAGTTGTTGAACCACTTGAGTTGCTTCACATCGACTTGTGTGGTCCATCATCAATCGAGAGCATTGGCGGTAGGAAGTACATTCTTGTTGTTGTTGATGACTTCTCACGTTTTACATGGGTATTCTTTCTGAAGCACAAATTTGAGGCCACTCCTAAGTTAAAGATGTTTTTCAAGCAGGCTGAAGTGCAACTGAGAAAAGTCGTTCGAAACATTAGGAGCGACAATGGACTGGAATTCAAGAACAAAGAATTCGAAGACTTTTTGGCAGAAAAAGGAACCAGTCATAACTTCTCAGCCCCTTACACGCCTCAACAGAATGGTATTGTCGAAAGGCGAAATCGATCCTTGTGTGAGGCGGCCCGAACTATGCTAAGTTTTGCTTCTCTTCCCTTATATTTCTGGGCTGATGCTATTGCTGCAGCATGTTTTACGCAGAATAGATCTTATCTCAACAAGCGTTTCTCTCTCACTCCTTATGAGATCATCAATAACAAGAAGCCCAACGTAAAATTCTTCCATGTGTTCGGTTCACGGTGCTTCATCTTCAACTCCAAAGAACATCGTAACAAGTTTGATGTTAAAGCGGATGAAGGAATTTTTCTGGGATATTCTCTTACTTCAAAAGCATACCGGGTTTTAAATAAGCGTTCTAGAAAGATTGAAGAAACCTATTATGTGACTTTCGATGACAGCTACGTCAAGAAGCTAAAGACTACCGAAGAAGCTATTGGAGAGATTTTTTCTCAAACAGGTCAAGTCACAGCCACGATTGCTAATCTATTTGATCAGTTCGTTGACCTGTTCGATGAACCTGAGAAAGCCATTCTATCAGAAGCCAAGGCGGCAGACAACAAAATCGATCATCTGAAGCAGATTGTCAAAGATGCATCCAAACAAATGGGAGAAGGAGAACAAGTTCAAAACAAACCTCCTCAGCACGACACTTTAGTTGAGGGGGAGAATTTATTTTCTTCAAATCAACCAAACTCACACTTTCAGGGGGAGAACTCTAGTCCTATAGCACCCGAAAGTCCAGCTACACCCGAAAGTCCTGTAGCACCCGAAAGCCCAGCTACACCCGAATGTCCTGTAACACACGAAAGCCCAGCTACACCCGAAAGTCCTGTAGCACCTGAAAGCTCAACTACACCTGAAAGTCCAGTACCACCCGAAAGTCCGGCTACACCTGAGAGTTCTGTTGCACCCGAAGGTCCGAACCAACCTGAAAATCCAAATGATTCATCATCAGTCGAGGGGGAGAATTCCGATATGTTCTATGATGAAGATAGTCAATCTGAATTAGAAGAAATGGTCAACGCCGAATGGGATCCATCCTATGATCCAAACTATCCTCCCCTCATTAAATGGACCAGAGATCATCAAAATCAGGAATTATGCACTGAAGCGAAAGCCACCCAAATTAGCCTAATTAAAAGATGCCTTTCAACACTTCTCAATAAGTGTCTGATCGTAATTCAACGGGAAACCAAACAAACCCTTTAAGGTCTCTCTTGACTTTGAAGGAAGAGATTCGTGCCCGAGATCCATTGTTTCGTGTCTTTACTGACATCACAATTTCCCCCATATGTGTTGCTTTATTTCTTTTTCTTTTACACACTATGCACGAAAATCTTTTTGATTTTCCATAATTCCGGTTTCATTACTTACAAGCTATTTTTCGCTATGGAATTTGAGGTTATAAAAGAGATGTGGCTTACAATGTTACACGTGGTTATTTTGCTTTACGACGTCAGCTCACTCTAAAGGGATAAGTTGCTGACTCAGCCGAAAGTCCAATCGGTTGGATATTTCAAACGGCGCTTGATGGGAAGGCGTGTGAAGTGGAACCATTATTGACATTTCAAATGGCGCCTGATGGGAAGGCGTGTGAAACGGGACAGTTTTTCTCTCTCCTGCGTAATCATTGGGGCTCCCAACTGTCACGCGTCAATCACCTAAGGAAACTCTTCGTATTTCCCTTGAAGATTTGGGAACAGATTTTTCTCTCTCTTCTCACTACGGTATAAAAGGTAATTTTTACCATAATTTACCTCTTTACTGCAACAAATCCTCAGAGAGAAAGAAGAGCTTCATTTCCTCTACTGTTCATCATCTCTCCCAAATCCTTCTCTTCAATGGCGGACTCATCCTCAGTTCATGCTACATCTCACATTCTGCCAATCCGTCCTCAACAAAGCTTGATTATCGATCTCACTCCTCAAGTTTACGATGCATTCATGTTTCCAATTATGGAATGTCTCAAGTATTCGCCGCTGGTTCCCGCTCTCACCAAGGTCGAAACAGTCCTAATGGAGTGTCTCTCGCAAATATTCTCCACAGCCCACTATGACAAGTCTGTCAATCGAATCTTCTTCGACATCCTTGATCACAAGGCCTCAATCTCCAAGCAGTGATTCTGTTCGCTTTTAGGGTTTGTACCCGACGAATCTAGGGTTAAACCTGAATCCATCCTGGTCGGGCAGTTTTTTTCCATGTTTTATAACATTGGATACACTGAAATTCTGACGACGGTGACCAAATTCAAAAAATCTTGCCTACCTCCTCAGTGGAACAGCTTCTTCACTATCTTGTTCAAGGGGCTATCAGAACGAAGTGCAGGCTCAGATGGGGCGAGTCGTCTGTTTATGACCATTCTTTATGGGTTGTATCACGGCATCAACCTAGATTATGGGTCAGTTTTATGGCAGTAGCTGATTCAGAGTCTCGCATCTACATCTCGCCATTCAGAGATCTCCTACGCCAGATTCTGGACGCTGGTCACAAAGTGGGGGATGGACAAGTATCACGTTCCAATTGTTGCTGATTCACCACTTTCTTCGATAGGTACTTTCCACACCACGAAGATTATTGTCTCTGATTCCTCTAAGTTTCAGTTTATTGGCTCAATCCCCGAGTCAATGTATGGGGATGTTCCAAGCGACAACCGGATCATCAGAACTTACAAGGAGTTTCGTCGCTCTGGTCCCAGAGAACTCACTCCTGACATGATTCAATCGATTCATGATGCTGATCGGCCTGCTCCCAGGGGAAAGAAGAATGACAAAGGAAAAGACAAGAATGTTGTCAAAGGAGCGAAAGGTCCTTCTCCGAAGAAACGCAAACCCTCTAAAGCAGCTCAATCTCCTCCACCAAAGAAGAGGAAGACTCAACCTAGGCGAAAGCTTATTCTAGCCTCCTCCTCCAGTGAATCTGAGGAAGAGAGTTTAGACTCTGACGAGTCCCTACGTGGTAACACTCCTCCACGTTCACCTAATCCTGAGGTACCTGTTTCCACTAGACCTGTCTCTCCTCCACCAATATCCATCTCTATTTCCATTCCCCCCATAACCTCCACTACTCAAATACCACCTACTTCTATCCCTGTACCACCCCTCATTTTTACTGAAGCTACCACAACAACCAGCGCTGGAGTTAGAACCAACGTATCTGATACGGGGGCTCCTACTACAACACCCGAACCCACTCCCACTACCGAACATACATCCGCACCCGAACCTACTTCCACAACC
This sequence comes from Lactuca serriola, assembly GCF_051521515.1. NCBI lineage: Eukaryota > Viridiplantae > Streptophyta > Magnoliopsida > Asterales > Asteraceae > Lactuca > Lactuca serriola. The sequence continues at coordinate 12,153,154 of NC_136413.1, forward strand.
GAGCCTCCACCCTCACCCTCTCCTTCACCTCCTGCTCACTCAGCAGATAACGAAGACCCTTTTCATGGAGGAGAGGACATGACATTTGACTCGGTCTATTACAGTCCGTACCAAATGCAGAGTGATGATGACGATGATGCTCCGGTAACCAAGAAGCATCTCAAGGAGCTTCATGAGAAGATTGATTCTCTCATTGCTTCCTCTTCTTCTTCCTCACAGTCTACCATCTCAGAGGCCGCTATTAAGGGGATTGTCAATGCTTTTACTAAGGCTCATGAAGCCTCCATCAGCTCATCCACTGCCGCCATTGACGCCTCTACCAAGGCTTGTGCTGCTGCGACCGAAAAAGTCGAAAAACTATTTGTTGACGCTACTTCTCTTTTGCAGTCTTTACAGGGCACTGCTGATTCCAACGCAGAGAGGCTTAGCTCTCTTGTCAACCAGTTGGCTACCTCAGTTGCCTCCGAACTGCAATCGTTCGCCAGTCTTCGTCAAACTCTCAGTGATGACAACTCATCGTTCAAGGCGACTATTGAGGAGCGCCTAACTAAGTTGCACGAAGACCTAGCTGCCGAGAACTCAGTCATGGACGCTCTCACTCGTAAGACCACTGCTCTCAAGGTCAAGTGTCTTCAGCTTTTCCATTCTCAAAAGGAAGTTGAATCTCTTCGATTTGAGCGAGAAGTTATTTCTTCATGTGTTTCGGATGTCCACGCCGCCCTTTCCAACATCATTGAATCCCATGATCCAATTCTGAACTACTCGGTGAGGTGCACTCTCGCAGAGAAGCTTGCTCCTGCCTTTTCTCTCCTAAGCAAAATTAAAGGGCTCCTTGAGTTCGTGTCCATTCTGAAACAAGGGGGAGAAGATGTATCTCAACCGCCTCCCACTTCTACAGCAACTAAAGCAACCGAACCTCCTCCAGCAGGTCAAGCCTCAGGTTCGGCTGTCAAAGACAAAGGAAAGAAAATTGCTGAAGACAGTGATGATGATGATAAAGAGACGATTGCAGATCTCTTAAAGAAACAGGGTCGTGATAAAGATGCTGACATGAGCGCTCGTGTTGCCATAGAGGCTGAGGCGACTGAAAGAAAAATGAAGGAGGCTCATGACCTTCTTGAGAGTAGGAAAACCCTTTTTCCTCCGTGGACTCTTGAGAAGCTTTTGAAAGAGGTGATTGAAACTCCCAACATTCTGTGGCTCGAACCAGTGATTACATTGGATCGTATCAACTCTGTCGATTCACAGTTCGACATGCCACTGACCCGAAAAGCCTTTATCTTCCATGCCTTTGATAACGTTGCTGATGTTCCTCATCCTCATCCAAAGGTTGATAGGGAACTCGTCGAATTCTATCTGAAGTCTGCTCAACCACAGTATCAAACTTGGAGCACTCAGAAGATAGTCAACGTTCGGTTCCTCAAGCCGTTTCATGAGGGGAACTTCACGAACGTTCAGTTCAAGGTGCTAAGGGGTTCTGCTAAAACCGAACATGCCATATCGCTTACTGATCTTCCCAACATGAATCCACATGACTGGATTATTTTGCACAACATCCTCCTCACCAATGAAGCTGAGTATGGTCCGATTATCGATCACTTCAAGAGGATGCTCATATGTTACATTATGGAAGTTGCCAAGATGGATCAGGAGATTGCTAGCATCTTCAAGAAAAAGCCCACTATTTCTCCGGTTGGCTCTGCTAGTCATTTGAACATGATGCAAATGGGAAGGAACGACCCAAAACGGAATTATGTCATGTTTACAAGGAACGAAGGCCAAAAATGCATGTTCACCTTGGCTGACAAACACCTTTACACCACTACATGCTTGGAACATGTTCTAAGTATCATTCATCGGTGCAAGCAGAATTCAGCAGACGACAAGAAGTACTTCGATGACATGATCCAGTGGTACATTCGCTTCAGACAAACAATCCTTGCTCTCATCCCATGTCTGTTTGAAACCACAAAGAAAGTTCCTGCAGCTGGACCAAGCAAGAAGAAGTGATAGTCTCGCTCCAATTGACGCAAAGGGGGAGATTGTTAGGTCCAGAAGGTGTTGCGTCTCGGGCTCGCTATTTAGTCCATTTAGTCTCCGGTATGGGCCTCCCATCCGTGAGTTATTTTGTAGGGTTTTGTATTTATACGTGCTTGCATGCATCCTAGGACGTAAGATTTAGAAGTTATTCTGTCAAGTATTTTGATCTTTATCTTTTGTAACCCTAATATCCTCTACAGCGAAAGTTCTTTATCGAGCTCTGCTGAGGACAATGGGCCCCTTGATGAAGTGTAGGTTAAAAGCCCAAGACTTGTCTTTTCCCTATAAATAGTCATGTATTATTCACAATTAGGGTTAAGAGTGAGGCAAAATGTAGCCGCCACGTTGTGAGGTTTCTTATGTAGTGTTAGATTCTTTAGTCTATGCTTAAAGTGTAATTTATTCATCATGTTTGAATAAATCGAGTGATCATTCGACATAATCTTCATATTTGTGCTTGTTCTTATTTTCCGCATCTTGTTCATCAAATCACAATTAGGGTTGTTCTTATAATCTGTAAAAGCTCTGCTAAAGCTTTTACAGAGAAGTATCCTTTATAGCGGAAGTTCTTCATCGAACTCTGCTAAGGACTTGTTATATCTCCGACTTCTAGTATTTTCTCGATCAAGTGGCATTACGAATCTTAAAGTTTGGGTCGTTACATGATATTTTTTGATGGCTTATATCATTAGCTTATTTGAAGATCGTTGTGACTTGGAGGGGGAGCTCTTCAAAGACAAGAAGTGATTCAGTTTCTTTGTTTTGAAATGGATTCTTATGGCAGGTTTGGTTTTCATGAAGATTTTTTGAGATTACATTCAAAAATGAAGTTTAAAGACATTACTTCAGTGCTTGATTTATATATCCTAGAGCCCGTGTTTGAAGACTATTGAAGAATCAAGATTTGTGGATTGCATCATCTATTCCTCGTTGCAAGATCTTTTTATTTGCTAGATGCTTGTTTTGGAAGTTAAAGCATTGTCATCCATTCCATACTTTGAGGGGGATATTGTAGGGTTTCAAAGCACTCCATGGATGATGAAAATGGGCCCCTTGATGAAGTGTAGGTTAAAATCCCAAGACTTGTCTTTTCCCTATAAATAGTCATGTATTATTCACAATTAGGGTTAAGAGTGAGGCAAAATGTAGCCGCCACATTATGAGGTTTCTTATGTAGTGTTAGATTCTTTAGTCTATGCTTAAAGTGTAATTTATTCCTCATGTTTGAATAAATCGAGTGATCATTCGACATAATCTTCATATTTGTGCTTGTTATTGTTTTCCGCATCTTGTTCATCAAATCACAATTAGGGTTTTAATCCCAACAGGTTATTACAACATTTGGAATTACCGACAGCTGTTTGGTCGGAAGTTACTATGGATTTTATCGACGGCTTACCTCGATCGGACGGGTACTCGGTCATGTTTGTGGTGGTTGACCGTCTCAGCAAGTATGCACATTTTATTCCGGTCAAGCACACTTACACTGCACCGATTATCGCTCCCTTTTTGTCAAGGAAGTAGTACGTTTACACGGGATACCAGTATCTATTGTGTCGGACCAAGATAAAGTATTCTTGAGTCAATTTTGGAAGGAACTATTTCGATTGCAGGGTACCACGCTTAAGAGAAGTACCACCTATCATCCTCAAACAGATGGACAAACGGAGGTAGTTAATCAATGCTTGGAGACTTATTTACGGTGTTTTGTAGGAGATACTCCCAAGAGATGGGTTATGTGGTTACCGTGGGCTGAGTATTGGTATAATACTTCATTCCATACGTCTACTAAGACGACGCCTTTTCGTGTCTTGTATGGTCGTGATCCACCTCGCCTGTTATATTATGGTAGCTTGAAAACGCCAGTTAGCGATGTGGATCAATATTTGGAAGAAAGGGATCGGGTTTTACAAGAATTAAGGGGGTATTTAATCAGAGCTCAACAAGTCATGAAAGCACAAGCTGATCTCCATAGGAGGGACGTGGAATATAAGGTGGGGGATTGGGTTTATCTTAAACTCAAGCCTTATCGTCAACACACAGTGGCAAGACGTCGAAATGAGAAATTGGCGCCATGTTATTTAATTTGGACCATTTGAGGTACTTGAACGTATCAGTAATGTTGCTTATCGCTTAAAACTTCTAGACAATGCAAAGATACATGCTGTCTTTCATGTATCACAGCTTCACAAACTGATTGGGAATCGAACAGCAATGTCTCAATTACCTGCTACCTTGACTGAAGACATGGAGGTTTTACTAAGTCCGGGCAAGGTTGAAGGAGTTCGTGATGGGGAAGCTGGAAAGAAAGTTTGGATCCGTTGGGCTAATTTACCAGAATATGAAGCACCTTGGGATCCTTTGGAAGCGATGGTTAGGCAGTTTCCCGAATTTAACGTCGAGGACAAGGTTCAAGTTTGGGAGGGGAGTAATGATACGATCCCTGTCTCGGGTCGTTTTGGTGTGATCTATACGAGGCGAAAGTAAAGTGGGTTCAGGGGTTTTTTAGTAATTTATTTAAGTTTGTTTATTTTAGTAATTAGTTTTATTTATTTTAGGAGTTTATCTTTTATGTTTGGGTCGGTGATTTAGTTTCCTTTTTGTTTTCTATAAGTATCATATTGTATCAGCCCTATCTTTTTATGCAAGAAACTATATTGGAGTTTATCTCTTGTGGAGTCTACCTGTGACTCGAATACAGGCTATACCAACTGGTTCGTATCAGATTACGGCCGTAATCTCCAAGGGGTTTGGTCCCAGGGCCGTGAACTCATCAAAGGAGTTAAAGGATGCCCTAAACTCTTCCAAAGACCTTGCCATTAAGTAGAAATGCTTCTTAGGGTCTTGTAAAGCCTCAAAACATCAAAAGATCAAGTAAGTAGGAGCTTTCGGCCGTAAACCCATGAGTTTATGACCGTAAACTCCTTTGTTGATGACATTAGGGCCGTGAACTCCATTAGGGAGTTTTCCTTGAAGCCTACACACACTAGCTTGTCCCTACAACACTTAGATGCAATCCTTGAGGCTAATAACACTTGATAAAGGTGTTTAGCATGTCAAGGGTGTCATGACTTTGTTTATTAGTTGTTCATAGACTAATTTGATACATATATATGTGATATTATATGTTAACTAGGATCATAGAGTGTGTTCAAGACTTCACTTGAAACCTAGCAATCCTACCTCTTCTGTTCATCCGTACCACTCACTACAGGTGAGTTCATACCCCTTAATCAATATTTTAAGTGTTTTTGAATGTTTTATGGGGGGGGGGGGTACAAGTAGAATCATGCTAGTTATTATATCAATCACATGTGATTAATAAGCTGCATTCAAATGATTTGCTACTCATTAGCCGTTTTACCAAACAGTTTTCCTTCAAATGATTTTCATAAACATTTTATATGTTTAAAACTCCTTATTAAACTGTTCATTATACTCTGTATGTTTCATTTCAAACTCATTTACAATTGTGTTTCAAACAAATGTTTCTTTATACTTAAACTGTTTTATCAAATCCATGCTTTCAAACCGTTGTATAGATTGACGTCAAGACGATCTTTTCTTAGATAGAAATCATGTTCTGTAAGCAAATGCATGTCTACGTATGTATAGTTATGTAAGCAATGTTTAAAAGGCTTAGGAAGGCCTGCCCGCCCTATTTCCTTTTAGCCGTTGAGATGTGGTCTGGTGGGGTATCGGGTATCCGTCCGAAGGTTGTTTAAATAGTTATATATCATGTGTACATATATAGTCATAAAGGTTCTTCCAGTTCATTCAATACCCTTGGGTAGCAAGGGTATACTTCCATGTTCATACGTACCAGTTATATTACTTGTAAGCTACCATATGGGTAGTTTAGGAAGATACTAGAACTATTACTAGAACGCGATATCATACAATGAGTCAGTTCATTCATGAGTCAATACTTGCTAGATAGAGAGAGAACACACGTTACAGTTAGTACACACAGTACATTACTCTACATGCTAGATAGAGAGAGAACACACGTTACAGCTAGCACACGCAGAACATCACAGTACATTACCATACATGCTAGATAGAGAGAAAACACACGTTACAGCTAGCACACGCAGAGCATTACAGTACATTACTATACTATTACATAGATATGTTTACATGATTACGCTTACATGAGTACGTTTACATAGATAATATAAGATGATTTAATATCACATTTTATATGTATAGATTCTGTTATATAATCCTCATTCTTATCTTTACTTTGTGATACAATCACATAATCGACGAGATAGATTGGATTTAATATCCTAGTACCAAAGAATTCGTTGCGGGATTAACCATTCCTAGAATATCTGTTAGCTATAGAGGTAAAAGCACATCCACGAATGTCTACGGTTGATACCATTACAGGTATACTTTAAGGGACTAACTATTCCTATACCCAGCTGTTAGCAACAGAGGTAAATGTACATCTACTGATGTCTCCAGTTAACACTGTTAGTTACCCTAGTACCAAAGGGTAATACTTAGGTTATTTATATTATTACCTTTATCTAGTGACTCATTCACATAACCGATGAGGTGAATTATATTTGAGTATCCTAGTACCAAAGGATACAATTTCTTATAATAATAATAATAATAATAGCACAGTCGGGTCTTGGTAGAAGGCTACATTCAGAGCAGTTAGGTCTTGGTAGAAGGCTACATTCAGAGAAGTTAGGTCTTGGTAGAAGGCTACATTCAGAACAGTTAAGTCTTGCTAGAAAACTCCCGTTTATAATAGTAGTAATCATAGGGATTTCTAGGATTTTTCAAACGTTTAAAGTTGTTCTATAAACATTTTCATACTTATACGAGCTTTCTTTCAAAACAATTTGAAGTCTTTCATTACAAGTTTTACAAATTAAGACACATTAATACTTATGATCTCACCAACTTTAAAGATGATACTCCCTTTCAAAATAACTTGTATCCTCAGGTCAACGGTAGACAGGTACCGATACAAGGTTTAGAGAAGATGGAGCTCGTTCAAGACTCATCTTTCATTTTGATTATACTTTAGTGTCTATTATAATTTGACAGAACACACTTGTATTAAAATTATATTATTAATGCAATGGATGATGTTGTTGCTTGTTTACTACTTTTCATTGTTGTGATACTGTACATGACGTCCTCCGCCCCAGAACGTTTCTGCCGTTCATGGTTTTGGGGTGTGACATTGTCTCCTCTGTGTGATCGAACGATCCGACCTGGACTGCAACATATGGAAATCTGTCTCTCTTCATGTTCTATCTATGATATTCTTTCTACCTGTCATCCATATGTTGTCTCCTTTGCGTGATTAATAATCCGACCTGGTACATAGCATATGTAACCTTCTACTTCTTAATCCTTCTGAAACTCTAGTTAGTTATAGGTTTCACCCTCTACGTGATTGGAAAAGATCCGATATGGGTGTACATCATATGCAGTCTAAATCTATCCTCTCTATGAATAATAGTCTGCTCACCTAAATTAAGGAGTATCTCGGAAGTTCCTGATTATTGGGGTATGTCAGGAAGCGGGAAACATGTTCTAGTACATCTAAAATTGAACAATTCTAGATTATCTGTATATCTCGCTGCTCAACTAAGGTGGACAACAATATCTGTCACACCCCAAAATCAAGAACGGCGGAAACGTTCTGGGGCGGAGGACGTCATGTACAGTATCACAACAATTAAAAGTAGTAAACAAGCAACAACATCATCCATTGCATTAATAATATAATTATTATACAAGTGTGTTCTGTCAAATTTTGATGAACACTAAAGCATAAATGAAAATGAAAGATGAGTCTTGAACGAACTCCATCTTCTCTAAACCTTGCATCGGTACCTGTCTATGTTTGACCTGAGGATACAAGTTATTTTGAAAGAGAGTATCGGCTTTAAAGCTGGTGAGATCATAAGTATTTTAGTGTATTAATTTGTATGTAAGAATTTGTATGTATATGAACTATAAGTATTGAGAATGTATATGAACTGTAAGTATAACAATGTTTTGTAAATCAACTGTAAATGTTTGAAAAACCCTAGAAATCCCTATGATTCCTACTATTATATAAGGGTGTCTTCTACCAAGACCTAACTGCTCTGAATGTAGTCTTCTACCAAGACCTAACTGCTCTGAATGTTTGTTTCTTGTAAAAGTGTGTAATTTTCCAAGTGTAACTATCATCAACAAAATATAGTTTTTACATTTAATGTTTAAGGGAAAAGATCACTAAATATATGTAAAGGGAAAATTAATGTAGTACTGTAGTGTAGTGCTATAACAACTACTGTTGTACTAATTACCTTAAACCGGATTTATATTAAGGCATCATGTGATTAAATTGTACCATACTATCGACTGGATAACAACGACAAAGGTATGGTCGTAAAAAGATATGACGTTTGGCACCCGCAGACCTGCAGGTCCGGCTGTAGCTAGCAGCAAGGTGTAGGAAAGTCAATCCAGTATAGATCTATACGCAAAGTCACGCTCTCCCTCCAAGAGACTTTGGCTACAACTCGGGCCATGACATTGAAGGCATGCTCCGATACAGTGCATCACAATTATGTCAACGTATTTATGTATATGTAATGTACTGAAATGTTCTACGTGTGCTAGATGTAATGTGTGTTCTCTCTCTATCTAGCAAGTATAGTAATGTACTGTAATGTTCTAGCTGTAATGTATGCTCTCTCTATCTAGCAAGTATAGTAATGTACTATAATGTTCTACAAAGTATTGACTCATGAATGAACTGACTCATTGTATGATATCGCGTTCTAGTAATAGTTCTAGTATCTTCCTAAACTACCAATATGGTAGTTTACTAGTAATCTAACTGGTACATATGGACATGGATGTATACCCTTGCTACCCAAGGGCATTGGATGAACTGGAAGGACTTTTATGACTATATATGTAGACATGATATATAATTAATATTTAAACGACCTTCGGACGGGTACTCAATATCCCACCAGACCACATCCAAATCGAGGAAAAGGAAATAGGGTGGATAGCCTTCCTAAGTCCTTTCAACATTTATTATATAACTATACATATATAGGCATGCAATTCATAATATAAAACCATAAAATAAGTTTTGTAAAACCTTTGAACATAATTATTATCTAAGAAAAGATCGACATGATGTCAATCTATAAAACGGTTTGAAGGCATGGGTTTGATTAAACAATTTAATTATAAGGAAACATTTGTTTGAAACACAATTGTAAATGAGATTGAATGGAAACATACAGAGTAAAATGTATAGTTTAATAAGGAGTTTTAAACACATAAAGTGTTTATTAAAAACATTTGAAGGAAACTGTTTGGTAAAACGGCTAATGATTAGCCAATCATTTGAATGCTGCATATTAATCACATGTGATTAATATAATAATTAGCATAATTCTACTTGTATCCCCCCCCCCCATAAAACATTTAAAAACAGTTAAAATGTTGATTAAGGGTATGAACTCACATGTTGTGGGTGATTCGGATGAACTGATGAGGTAGGACTACAAGGTGTCAAGTGAAGACTTTAGACACACACAATGGTCCTAATTACACATGAAGACATATGTATATAAAGAATTAGTGATTATAACACTAATTAAACATGTATAAACATCCTAATGCAAGGAAAATACTTTTGGTCAAGTGCTAGGAGGCTAATGGGTTGCAACAAAGGAGTGCAAGACCTCTTATGGGAGTTTATGGTCAAAATACCATATGTGTTGGAGTTTACGGCCCAGGGGAGTAAACTCCTGGCCGTAAACTCTCTATAGGGTCATTAAATGAAGCTTAACTTTATTACAACTTAAGTGGTGAAGTGCTTCAAGGATTAAACAAGTGTTTAGGCTTCCTTTTAACTCCTTTGAGGAGTTCACGGCCCATGGACCATATCTCATGGAGATTACAGTCGTAATCTCCCTTGGGAGGGTGTTTGTGGTGTTTTCAAGTCCCTAATTTATCTAAGAATGAATCAAGGAAATTGTCCAAGGCTTTAGGAGAGTTTATAGCACCATTTGGCACTATTATTTGGAGTTCACGGCCCTGGAACTTCTTGGGCCGCAAACACCTTTTTCTTGGTGTTCTAAAGGTGGTTGCTAGTCCTAAACACACTAGGGTACTTGTATAAATTAGTCTCTTGGCTTAAGGAGGGTTTTTAAGGCATTTTGACACTTAAAAATGGAGTTCACGGCCCAAGAACATCCTTGGCCGTGAACTCACTTCTAGCCTTTGTTTCTAATTGATTTTGTGGTCTAAACATGTAATGGTAGTTTCTAGGCTTTGATGGACATTTGGGCACACTTTGGCCCTTATAAAGGAGTTTACTCTCCAAGTGTTCTTGGGCGGTAAACTCCCAAATCTTGGGGTTTTGATCCGATTTTGATGTTATAAAACATAATCTAAGCTATAATACAACTAGATAGAAGTACTCATGATTTGGGATAAAAACCCAAAGATCCGTGAGAGAGAATTTGGCTTTTCTCCAGTTGGAAATGTAACTAATGAATGAATATGGTTCAGATTTCTATATATAGTCCTGGGATTTTTGGCAGAAAATATTTTTATTCCCGGAGTGAACTCTAATATCCTAGAGTATTGGAATAATAGTGTTGCACAAAACCCTAGTGCATCCACTCTCCTGATATCTCCTTAAGTGCTAATCCTGAAATACTCAAACTTATACCCAAAGTCTGGAATTTCACTATAACTGTTCTAACTTCTATTGGCTTGATATGGTTTGTTCAGAATGGAAATTTCGGGTTGTCACAATATCCTTGGTCATCGTCTGATAAATGGTCCTTAGGAAGTTTTATCTAGGAACATAGGATTAACTTGTCTTGTAACTTATAGCTTGTCCAAAACTTGTCACAATTTTTCGTGCTTAACTGGACCACAATATCGGCGATCGACCAAATCTATTCATGAAAGGAGAGGTACTGACAAATGGAGAATGATTGTCCAACAACTTTGATCCCACATCTCAAAAGGCTATTAATTTCATATAAAGGTGAAGCTTAGGTTAAAATCAAATTTTAGTATCATTTTATTTTTATTTTTATTTTTTATTTTATTTTTAATTTTATTTTTTAGTTTTAATTTTTATTTTCTTTTTAGGATTGTTAAATCATAGAAAATATTTTTATTTTATTTTTGATTTTTTATTTTTATTTTGTAATTAATCCTCAAAAAGTTTTATTTTTAAATATATTTGGCTATTGGTCCTTTATTTTTAAAGAGTGGTAAATGGCAGCCCAATATTAGAAGGTATAAAAGGGATGTGCGGTCAAAACCTTTTTCACTTTTTCCTCCTCTTAAGTTCGACCGCACACTGGTCCTTCTCTCTCTCTCTCTCTCTCTCTCTCTCTCTCTCTCTCTCTCTAAAATCCTCAAAAACTCTCATTTTTCGTGAAATCGAAGCCTCATAATAGTAAGAACTGAGAAATGACTCCCATAATGTAGTTTTTGAGCAAAATCGAGCTTGAACTGGTGGTCAATCGAATGTTTTCGTTTCCGACTGCGTGTGTGCGGCCGCACACGCCATTGCGGCTGGACCGTGTGCAGTTGCACACCCCTGTGTACGGCTGAATCCGTGTGCGGTTGCATACCCTATGTGTGCAGCTGAACTCGTGTGCGGCTAACATTATACAGTTGGAATCCATGTACGGTTGTACACCGTGTGCGGCTGCACACATTGTGTGTGGCTGGATATAGGTGTATGGCTGTACACCTAAAAAAATGATTGACAAATCTTTTTTTTAATGAAAACCTCTTAATTTTTCAAAATGCTTTAATGTATGCTTGTGTTTTTCAGATCAACATAGGAGATCTTGAGTTTGCAAAGGTGCACAATTCAACCATTTTTCTAGAAGATCCTCCGGCTGCCCACAACGATCTCAAGTTTATTGTTGATGGTCTAAGGAAATGCTGCTTGCTCTCTGCATTCACCACTAGTCCAGTAATTAGCCAAAGATTGATTAAAGAATTTTGGAGAAGCGCATCTGTGAAAAGAAATGACAACGAAGAGAAATATCTTGAGGCAACTGTGCAAGGAAAGAAAATTCTAATTAACGAGCAAATCATTCGAGAATTGTTGCAAATTAATGATAGGCCTGAGTTTTCAATGGAAATTAATCTGGAGCAAACCCAAGAAATCCTGGATCATATAGGTTATGAAGGATCATTTCCTCCTACTATCAAGAAGTTACTACCTCCTTGCTGGAAGTACTTAGCTCATGTATTTGTGATCTGTATTTCCGGAAGGAGATTAGGACCTAACGAGATCTCTCTCTTCAACACAGGATCCATTGTAGCCTTGGCTTCAGGAATTGAATTCAACTTCTCAAAATTTATTATGCATGAGTTAATTCTCAACCTTGTGGGAAACAAGAGGGACAAGTTCTTAATGTCCCCTAGATTTCTGCAGATCATTTTTAACGTCATGCACCCTGAGATCGAGAGAGGAAATGAAACTTTGGATCTCAAGTCTGTTGTTCCGAGCGCTTTTGGTTTAATGAAACATAATAGATTTGGAAAGTTTGTCTTTGAGGGAAAATTTACGATGATAAAATTTGGGATCTTTGCTGACGATAGTGACCTATCAGGATCTGAAAATCTCTCTAATCCCATAGGGACCGAGGATATCGTAATCTCGATCTCAGAGCCTGAGAATGAAGAAGGTCATGACTCTCCAGTGGCAATGGTGGCTGAGGAACATGATCAAATACATAGTGTGGAGATTAAGGGAAATTTTGATCAAGATGGAGGTGATAAGGACTTCAATGGAGATGATGTTTTCTTAACAGACTTGGATTTTACTGGTATCAACAATGACGACATTTCTTCGGGTATTGATCTTAATCTAGATGATGATGATGATGATGATGATTTTGGTCCATTGCCAGGATTCGTTGACAGGCACTTTAGAAAGGTCAATGAAGTTGCTCAACTAGCAACTAAGACCGGGGATGATGTTAATGATCTCAAAATTTTGCTTTCCTCTTCAAAACCAATGGAAGATTCCTCCCCTTGATACTAATGTCTCTACTTCTGTTCCATCTCTGCATGAACCGACACAGCCACAAACCTCCTTTTCTTCTCCAAGACAGGGAGTGTTCATTCAAAGTCAAGCACCACCGGTTTCATCGATTGTCACCACCACAACTGTCTCTACACCACCACTTCAAACTAAAGAAGGTCCAAGCACAGTGTATGAAGTAGGCGGATCGTCTTCTATTCCTGAATATACCTCCACAAGGCCCTCGCTTGATGAAGCTTCTATCAGGCTTGCTAAGCATTTGGCTCAGAACATTTCAACTTCTCCTTCCCGAGGAAAAGGCATATCTTTTGAGGAAGAACATTCAGGTGATGATAAGACCTTAGTGTCTAAGCTTCGAGAAGAGATTGGAATTCTGAGGCAAGAAGTCATTGAAAAGAACATTTTGCTTGAGCAACATGATTCCTATATCACTGAGCTTCGAGAAAGAGATGAACTAAAGACTAAACATATCACAGATCTGCAAACAAATCTTGGTTCTTTAACTGCCTTCTACTTCGGATTGAAGAATCTATTGTATGACGCTTTTGGTGACAAATTCAAGGCTCTGTTTCCGCAACCTCATGGAATTGAAGATCCTCCCATGGCTCCCACCCAGTCCTCAGAAGGCAACCTTCTAGTTAATCAACCTCCTCCAAGGAAAACAACCATTGTTAATCGCTTCGACAAAGAGCCTGAAAACGCCAGATCTCGGATCACAATTAAGCATGGGAAAAAGACCGTCACTGCCAATAAGAGTGAAGGATTACTCTTTATGAAGAATTCAAACAAAAATCACAATGCAAAAGATCCTGTATTGACAGTGACGGATCTCAAGAAAAGAAAGTTTGGTGACGAGTTTGGTGATCGCTCTGGGATCAAGATGTGGGCCTTTAACCATGAAGTGAACACGTGGGTCGTAAAGAGAAACTCTAGAATTTCCGAATACTACCAGAGCATTCATGACTTCAACTCATGGACAAAAGTTGATCTTGCCGAACTTTCAAGGACCCCATTTCATAATACTTCAGAATCTCCTAGTGTGACCAACTTCAAATGATTCCTGGACAGGAAGGTCAAAGAAAATTTCCCAATGATGAAAACTGCAAAAGCCCTATACAGAAAAGATGCGGATGTTATTGATCCTAAATCTGAGAAGTCAATGATGGTCATACTATGGCCAGCAACAAAGAAACTGAAAGAAATTCCTATCCCTCAACACTTCCATGAAGGATTTCTTGACGACATGGAATTTTGGGCATATGATGATGAAACTGCTACTGCTGCCATCAAATTCAAGAATAGTGAAAAAGTTCTAAGGCTTATCAGTGAAAAAAATCTTCTTAGATTCAGAGAAAGAGATATTCTCACCTTGGCTCGTCACCAAATCATTTGCAGAAAAGAAGTCATGGAGGCTGCTGCCAAGGAATTCACTGGAATGGTCGCCACAATCATCAGTGGAAAGCTATGGATGGGATCCATGGGAAAATCCGACCTAAAGTTGTATGAAACTCCTAAAGAATGAAGATCAAGTCAATGCAAGCCACAAACCAATGTTCTCGAACATAATCACTTAAGAATAAATAAGGATATATATACACGAACTAAACCTTGGGTTCCCAAGTCACATGCGTCTAAAACCTTATGATGCCGCCGATGTACTTTTATGATTCCAATCTTCTTATTCTTGAGTTTTCTATGTGTTCCAAAAACTTCTACGCTTGTTCCATATATCTCACATTTTCATATACTTCAATTTCAACTAAAAACACTTTTTGTGTCTCATCGAATAACGTGTCTCATAAAAAATATAGGTGAAATACATTATGAATACCTTGAATTTCACTCAATAGTTAAAGGCGATATTCAATAACTTTGACCCTTTGGAATACACGAAAGGGTCTAATAAATCGAGGACGCAACATTATTGTTTTTTTCAAAATGAATAACAAATTTCCAATACAAGTTTTCAAGTTTGAAAGAGGCTTTTCTCATGCCTTATTTTAACATATAGGGTCATCATTGGACATCATTCGTTTGTATTATCATCCTTTCTCATTTCAATTTTTTTAGCTTTACAACTTCAATTTACATATTCTGAATGACATCGGATAAGTAGCAGGAAACCTTCCATTCAAGAAACTTCAAATCAACAGGTTGTTCTTTCCACCTCCATGCATCAGTCATCGATCATGTTGGCTTATACCGGGATGATAATAAATCCCATAATCATAACTCTTCTACAATTTCATCTATTCTAGAAAATAAACTTTTCTGCTTTAATACATGCCTCACAACAACTGATTTGAACTTATGAATTAGATATGATTCTTCTATAGCCTATATTTGCCTCAATACGTAAGCATTCGGTAGTTTTCCTTTTATTAAAATACATTCGATACGACTTGGAAAGTGCTACTATAGACATCAAGATTTTATCGGCTCTATGATAATACCAAAACCCAAACATCATGAAAGTATGTTTAAGGTGCTAAAACACCACTTGTTATTACATTTGTGACATTCAAACATTTCATTATTTCTTGTTAACTTGGTCAGTAGTATTGTTATACTAGAAAAGTTTTATAACAATAATTGATAGTAACCAACTAATTTAAGAGAAATTTTATCCTATGAGTGGTCATTATGTGGTATCCATATTATTGCTTTAAGTTATGCAAGATTAACTTTAACACTTTTAATACCACATGTATTTAGAAAACTAGACTTCTCCAAGACAAAGATTGCACATAAAGAATTATGCGTATAATCCCTCTTTTCAAAGGAATTTAAAATTTTATCACAAAGGAATTTATATTCACACTAGTAAAAAACTGTATTTTGGCATCGGTTTTTGATTATAGGGTGGCGCCAACTATCATATTTCTCATCACTAAAGGTTATAAAGTAATCTACACGAATGTTTCCATGACATTTTTACTGAAAGTGAGTTACCATTGCAAATCAAACTTCACACATTAACATCGGTTTTACATAAAAAAGTGACAAGTAGTGTGACGGTCGAAAACGATGGCCAAATGTCCTCTTTTATAACAAGTTTGTTATTTTATATGTGTTGGTTTTATAGGTTATAACAAAACATGTGAATGCAGAAAATACACATAACACTTAGGGCATCTCCAACCCACCCCCCCCCCCCAAACTCCATTTCTTCCCTCATTTGTTCCCCCATTGTTCTCCAACCCTACTCCATTTTCATCTCCATTTTTGGGGATATGAATATTATTCCCCCATATATGGGGGAATACTATTCATATCTCCAAAAATGGAGGTGAAGTTTGGTTGCCATTTTTAGTCCCTCTCATTTTTATTTTATACATTTCTAGTTTATTTTATCTACTAATTGTAATTTAAATACAATATTTAATATTTATAATATCATGTTATATACTAATTTATATTAATTAATCATAAATATAGAGTTTAATTAGTAGAGGGGTGTATTTGACAATATATATATATATATATATATATATATATATATATATATATAAATTATAAAAATGAAATATTCTAGGAATATACCTTTTAGGGTAAAAAATGGGATAGAAAATGGAGTAGGGTTGGAGATGAAACATTATTTACTCTATTTTTTACTCCATTTATAGGGGAAAAATGGAGATGGGTTGGAGATGGTCTTAAGGGCACATGCAACCTATAAAGGCTGTATGTCTTCACAAATAATAGCAACATACTATGAATATCAAGAACCCTATAGAAACCCTATCAAGAACCCTATACATACCTTTAGATTTATCATAGAAAATAAATCTCTTGATTCATTCCTTTTCTCTTCAGAAAGCTAGGACCAAAAGCTTAGCACCTCCAATAACTTGTACCCAACCCCTAGAGACTAGAAGAAAAGAGGAGGGAGGACAGAGGATGAAAATTTTGCATATCCATTTTTATGAGGATTGGACGAAAATGCAAGGCATAAGGGTCCTATTTATAACTACTCAAGGAACCCTGGAAACCCTAATTTGAATATAATAGTATTATTTCAAATTGGACAATTATCAAATTCCTTAATTATCCAAATGGAGGCTTTCAGAAACCCTAATTAGGATCTCCAAAATTGTCTACCTGTGGAAGGTTCTAGAACCTCTCCATTGTTTAACTATTGAACAATTACAACTTAAATCCCTCCACCTTTAATGAATTCTAATTAACCCATAACTAAATCTAAATTAATTATGATTAATTCTTAGTTAAGTATTACTATTTTCAATTAATATATTAACCATATAATATATTAATAAATCATTTCCAAGTAATTTATTTTTCATATAATAAACTAACAAATTACCCTCTCTCTCCAAATGTCATTTTATTTAGTTACTAGTTATGAGAGTAACTCAACAAGAAATTTGCTTTTAGTAACAAGTTATACCAATTTAGTTATGAGCATAGACACCTTAATCCAACAGTCTCCCACTTTGATAAGTCTATAACTACAATTGTAAGTATAACCTTAAATCAAATATCAAAGTGTGCTTTCCGAAGAAATTACCGAACTCTAATTCAAATCAGACATTGGTTCTAAGATAAGTGATAAGCTATTCCTTCGTTCTTCAGTATATCGTATGGACACGAGACATGAAATCTAATCAATCTCATTGTCCAAAATTCTATTTCCCAATTTCCTGATTTGTGATAACGTTATTAGACTACAAATTGAACACATCAATTCAGTTAAGGATATCTAACATCCCAAAATTCAAAACCAGATATTTCATTTTCAATTAAGTAAATTATAAAAACGCTAGTCTGAAAACACAATGTCATCCAAATCATAATCAACCCAAGTGTCAAAAACCACGACATGTCATAGGAAAACAATATCAGAGTACAATCCCCAAAGATCCCATAATGCGAAAAATCATAATGTGATGCCCTTCGATCATGCTGACTCCTTTACTTTTGAAGAAGTACCTGTAACCAAAAATGAAAACCGTAAGCACGAAACTTAGTGACTTCTCCCCCCCCCCCCCATCGTACCACATAAGAACATACTTACAGGCATAGTTGGGTGCCCAGCCTACCCTGTCAGGCATATATGGGTGCGCGACCTACCCTGCCGAGCATATCTGGGTGCTCGACCTACCCTGTCAGGCATATTTGGGCGCCCGACCTACCATCCGGTTTATTTCAACCGGTTATGGGGTCTAATTCACCCCTACCACAACCACATAATAACATAGCATAAACATACGGTCAGGCATATATGGGTGCCCGACCTACCCTCCGGTTTATTTCAACCGGTTACGGGGTCTACTTCACCCCCCACCACTACCACATAATAACATAGCATAAAGATAAATCTCAGCAGATAATGTTATACCAGACAATTATCACAAAGAAAATCATCTCTACTATAAAGAACTACTAGTTGGCCGACATTGGTGCCTTCGACCCACTGATACAGGGAAGGTAATTCACGTCGAATACAGGAAAGTAGCTTAACAGTCCCCGGTCTCAAATATCAACCCGACTCAATCCCTAAACATAAAAGATTCCCTTAAATACCATTTCATACTCATAACCCCTTACGGGTCAGTTTTGGACAAAGTCAAAGTCAAGGTCAAAGTCAACATCAAGGTCAAAGTCAAAGTCAAAGTCAAAGTGAACGCTCCAGTTGACTCAGCTCATCCAGTTACCCTTCAACTCGGTGAATTCCCATAGATCACAGAATCGCGATATTTCGAATCAACTCGCCGATTTTCCCTTTAACTCGTCGAGTTCTTACTTTAACCAGCGGAATCGGGAAAAATCGATCCAACTCACCGAGTTCGCCTATGAACTCGGCAAGTTTTATAGTTCTTAATCTATGAAGCCCTTTTTCTCAGATCTAAGGCTCCAAAACATAGATCTAAGTTGCTTCCAGCGTATACATCCGTAAAGTCGACATCTTGATGGCTTTGCATGCCTTAAATGGATCTAAACGCAAGATATAACACCTACTTCCATGGAAATGGTATTTTCTTATGCATGGAAGGATTTATAACTACTTTTATGAATCAAGGGACCAATTAACACTGAGAATGGCAATTTACAGCATTACAACTATGAGGGTTTATCATATTTGATCAATAGGATCTAGTTGACTCTTTCTTAATGACCCAACAAGCTCCCCCTAGAAACTAGTTGACTCTTGTCAATCTTCAATGGGAGCTTGGCTTCAGCTTTAACCTTCGATTTCTTCACATGTAACATCCCCCTCTAGCACGTATCACAATATTGTCCGCTTTGGGCCACTCGGCACCAGGACTTCCCAGGGGGGTCAACCATCCTAGTACTACTCCCGCCCGAGCACGCTTAACTGCAGAGTTCTTATGGGATCTACTGCCCTCACGGCTTTAAAACGCGTTGTTTTAGGGAAGGTATCCACACCCCTTATAAGGAATGCTTAATTCTCATTCCCAGCCGATGTGGAATCAGATCTAACCCACTTTCACGCCCCCCATTATAGGGTTCGACGTCCCCGTCGAACACATCGACCCGTGCCCTAGCTCTGATACCATTTGTAACATCCCCCTCTGGCATGTATCACAATATTGTCCGCTTTGGGCCACTCGGCACGAGGACTTCCCAGGGGGTCACCCATCCTGGTACTACTCCCGCCCGAGCACGCTTAACTGCAGAGTTCTTATGGGATCTGCTGCCCTCACGGCTTTAAAACGCGTTGTTTTAGGGAAGGTATCCACACCCCTTATAAGGAATGCTTAATTCTCATTCCCAGCCGATGTGGAATCAGATCTAACCCACTTTCACGCCCCCCATTATAGGGTTCGACGTCCCCGTCGAACACATCGACCCGTGCCGTAGCTCTGATACCATTTGTAACATCCCCCTCTGGCACGTATCACAATATTGTCCGCTTTGGGCCACTCGGCACGAGGACTTCCCAGGGGGTCACCCATCCTGGTACTACTCCCGCCCGAGCACGCTTAACTGCAGAGTTCTTATGGGATCTACTGCCCTCACAGCTTTAAAACGCGTTGTTTTAGGGAAGGTATCCACACCCCTTATAAGGAATCCAGATCGGCTGGGAAAGAGAACTAAGCATTCCTTATAAGGGGTGTGGATACCTTCCCTATCACAACGCATTAGAGGGGAATGTTACAAATGGTATCAAAGCCAAGGCACGGGTCGATGTGTTCGACGGGGATGTCGAACCCTATAATGGGGGGTGAAAGTGGGTTAGATCTGATCCCACATCGGCTAGGAAGGAGAACTAAGCATTCTATATAAGGGGTGTGGATACCTTCCCTATCACAATATTGTCCGCTTTGGGCCACTCGGCACGAGGACTTCCCAGGGGGTCACCCATCCTGGTATTACTCCCGCCCGAGCATGCCTAACTGCAGAGTTATTATGGGATCTGCTGCCCTCACGGCTTTAAAACGCGTTGTGATAGGGAAGGTATCCACACCCCTTATAAGGAATGCTTAGTTCTCCTTCCCAGCCGATGTGGGATCAGATCTAACGCACTTTCACCCCCCATTATAGGGTTCGACTACGAGGAGTTTGTTACGTGGTTGATGGAACCAAGTTAGATGTAACATTTGAATTAAGTCAGAAGGTTGAAGTTAATGCGATTGATATTGTCGTGCTCGTTGTTAAAAGAAGTTTGTAGGTAGAAATGCTACATGCTGAAATGTGATTATATCACATTAGAATATGAAGGAAGGTATATTCCATTCTGGAATTTAACTTTATTAAAGACCGAGTCTAAGCGTCGCATCGTGCGATGAGAGGTCGATAGAGCACGACCCATCGGTTTGTTACAATAGATAAAGGAAAGTATTTATCCTGAGAAGAAGAAGGAGTCCACAATGAGGACTTATTTGGTAACTCGAGGGTTACAATTGAAAGTACAACATAGTACGATAGGCAGATGCAAGATTTGGCATCTTCTGCGGTCCAGAAAGTCATAGAGTTAAATACTCTTTCGAGGAAACATAGAAGTTACAGGTATTACCTAGGATGAATAAATAACATGTGGAATCATTATACATGTTCTATTTTCGTTGATGATTCCGAGACGTAATCATCCTAAGAGGGAGATAATTGTAACGCCCGTAGATCAGGGCTAGTCAATTTAGAGACGATAGGCGTCAAAAATGAATTTTTGATGAAATATTATTTAGAATGAATAATCTTAACTAAGTTATAGTATATGTTACAAGGTTTTCGTGCATATAAAGAATGCCGAAATCCGAGTTATAACGAAGAAGTTATGACCTGTCAAAGTTTCGCGACAGAACCGGCACGACACAGCACGACGTAAAAAGTGAATTTACGTTAGAGCAATATTTAGCCTTAGGAATCTAAATGAAAGTTGTAGAATACATTAAACCATGAGCGTGAATAAAAAGAACGCCCAAATCTGACTTCGTATGAGGAAGTTATGATTTTTCGAAGTTTCGACTTAGCGGTTTGTAGCCCGAATACTCGATTTGAGACCGAGCGGTTTTTAGCCAAAACAATCTAAATGAGAATTGAAGATCTCATTAATTGTAGTAAAACGATAAAAAGATAGGCGAAAACGGACGTCGGATGAAGAAGTTATGATTTTATAACGGAGTTTTCCTGTCCCGACCTACTAAAAATAAATAATAAAAATAAATTCAAAAGTAGCCGACGGAGTCTAAACAAAACTTGTAGATCGTAGTCTCACCTACGCGTGGATATAAAGAATGTCGAAAACGGAGTGCGTATGAGGAAGATATGAATTTTTGAAGTTTATTAAATATTTTCGAAATTAAATTTAAATATAAATTTTCGATATTATCCAAGAGGGGAGTCACCGGGCTTATCCAGGTTATGCCCCGTGTAACTTAAGAGTACGCCCTGCGCAAATCGCAGATCCAGACCCTATAAAAGGGAGTCGAGTGCAGCCGATTCAATTGCTCATTTCTCTTCTTTCTCTCGCGTTTTTGCATCGTTTTTCGTGCAAGAATTATCCCGAAGCCCCGGTATCATTCCCGAGCCCCGAAGCAAGTCCCGAGGCCTCGAAGATCCCGAGAAGTGAAATTCCCGAGCCGAAGCTCTGCCCGCGAGAAGTTCGATTTTTGTGGAGATCTTCTAAATCTACCGAAGAATACTACTTCTGCAAGTCGTAGTGCTGTCCGATCATCTTCTGATCAAGTGAGTGTATACTACCTTTCATAAACACGATAATAATACAAGTATGGTTCGAGTGTATTAAGTATATTGTTGTTTATATGTGTGAGTGTGTGGTTACTTTCTTCTAACGCATAATTATGAAGTATTTTATACGAAATACGTGTTATGTGTATAATTTTTGTTGTTATGTGTGTGAATGTATATTCACTTTCTTCTATCTCATAGATCTGATTTATTCTCTATGAAATACGTTTTATGTGAGTGTGCCTCATTTGTTATGTGGAATAGGTATTGAATGAGAATGTTATACAGGTTTTAAACTATGTATCAAAATATATATTTTTATCTACTAATATGTTGGGTGGAACATGGGTAGATAGTTGATGTGTGAGAAACAGATGAGAGGCCCCGATGTTGTTGTTGTTGATCTAGTTATTCAGCGAGTATGAATTAGAACAAGAGGTTAGTTTTAGATCCAGGAGTATGGATAAGGTAAAGAGATAAAACTTGTTATTAGTCCGGGAGTATAATTGTCCCTAGTCCGGGAGTATGGATTGGGCACAGTTATTGATCCGGGAGTATGGACCAGATCAGGGTTAGGGTATAGTTAATTGTACTTATTCCGGGAGTATGGATTGGGTACAATTATTGATCCGGGAGTATGGATCAGATCAGGAGGTTAGTTTTAGATCCGTGAGTATGGATCAAGTAGTTTTAGATCCGTGAGTATGGATCGGTGAAGAGGATAGTTTTAGATCCATGAGTAAGGATCAGGTAAAGAGGAAAATTTTAGATACGAGAGTTTAGATCGTGTCATTGTGAGGATCGATGGGGTGGGTTAAGAGTTGCCTTTATATGGTGAAATTGTGCAAGTTTGAATGTTCTATATTTATAAATATATGATATAACATTGTGGGATGAAAACCCTATATGCTCACCAGGCTCCCAAGCCTGACCCACTTAGTTTTCTTTGTATCACATGTATTAATATGAAGACATGTTTCACAGAGAGATTTAAAGGAGATATAAATCAATTGTGTAATTAAATGTAAGTTCTGTTTATGCTTATATGTGTTTATCGGAACATGACATCCCGATGTTTTATTATTAAATGAAAAATACATTCCCTTTGAGAAATGTTTTGATAAGTTATTATCATGTCTTATTTTGGGAGCAAATTCCGCAACCGTTATCTTTAAAAGATTACTTTGATTTTATAAAACAAAGCATAAACAAAATCGGTCTTTTCTGGCCGTGAAAATGGGGATGTCACAGTTGGTGAAAGTGGGTTAGATCTGATCCCACATCGGCTGGGAAGGAGAACTAAGCATTCCTTATAAGGGGTGTGGATATATTCCCTATCACAACGCGTTTTAAAGCCGTGAGGGCAGCAGATCCCATAAGAACTCTGCAGTTAAGCATGCTCGGGCGGGAGTAGTACCAGGATGGGTGACCCCCTGGGAAGTCCTCGTGCCGAGTGGACCAAAGCGGACAATATTGTGATACGTGCCAGAGGAGGATGCTACAAATGGTATCAGAGCCAGGGCACGAGTCGATGTGTTCGACGGGGACGTCGAACCCTATAATGGGGGGTGAAAGTGGGTTAGATCTGATCCCACATCGGCTGGGAAGGAGAACTAAGCATTCCTTATAAGGGGTGTGGATACCTTCCCTATCACAACACGTTTTAAAGCCGTGAGGGCAGCAGATCCCATAAGAACTCTGCAGTTAAGCGTGCTCGGGCGGGAGTAGTACCAGGATGGGTGACCCCCTGGGAAGTCCTCGTGCCGAGTGGCCCAAAGCGGACAATATTGTGATACGTGCCAGAGGGGGATGTTACATCACAACATCAGGATGAACATATGAATCTTCAATGAATGACTTCATCTTGAGCACTTGAGGTTTTCTTCAGAATTTGGCATTGAACGCACATTGGGTGAGGAGGCTTAACGTACTGATTCTTGAAAGATTGCGCTTTCAGCTTGAGAATCTTCAGAGAGAACATCAGAGAGAACAAATCTTCTGGATCACTTCAGCAGGTTTAAGATAGCAGCATACTGATTGAGGAGGCTTCAATGCAATTCGTCATATAATCTTCTAATTCAGCTTCATCTTGCTTCTGGGGTTGAAAGATTGAATTTGAAAGAATAATCTTCATTTCTTGCTCCTTCGAATGAGAATTCTTCGATGCTCACGGACAAAGCCTTTGGCTCAGAAATCTTCGACACAAACTCCATGAGCCTTATCTATACATGAAATCACTTTTCAAGACAAAACAAAACTAAAAGAAAACTTAGCACACAAATTAAAACAAAAACAAAAATATTTTTGGATTTTTCACATTTTCTGAAAAAGATATAAAACAGTAATAACACTATTTTTTTTTAATTTTCTGATTTATTTATTTATTTATTTATTTCTCCCCTAATATTTAAATTAGAAGAACACTATGAACAAACTTAACAAAAACCAAAGTAATAGCTAACTTTAAGAGTGATTTGGGATCAAAGTTGTTGGACAGCCTTATTCCACTTGTCGGTACCCTTATCTTCACATCTTCGTCTGATCGATCGTCAGTATTATGGTCCACTTAAACACGAAAAATTTGTGACAATTTTGGACAATTTACCAATGACGTGATACATGCATATATCTAATTATAACTTTATTATCATGATTGGCCCTAATTCTTAAATAAATTTTTCTTAAGACCATTTAACAGACTACAACCAGGGATATTGTTGTCCACCTAAATTGAGCAGTGAGATCTACAGACAATCTGTATGTGTTCAATTTTAAGTGTACTAGAACATGTTTCCCGCTTCCTGATATGCCCTAGCCATCAAGAACTTCCAGAGTACTCCTTACACCGGGTGAGCACACAACCATTCAGAGAGAGGAGAGATTCAGAATTCTATTACTTATTACTTCAGAGGGGTTGAGAAATAGAAGGTTGCATATGCTGTGTACCAGGTCGGATTAGAAGTCACGCAAAGGAGACATCATATGGCTAATAGATAAGAAGTATTTCACATATATAACCTGCAGAGAAATAGAGTTGCATATGTTGTGTACCAGGTCGGATTGGAAGTCACGCAAAGGAGACAACATATGACTAACAGACAGAAAGAAAGAAAATGATATTCTACAGACCTAATTTATCGGAATTTACCAGTCGCCCCATCCAACCGGAATTAAGAACAGAATCTGCACATCGAGGAAAAGTGAATCCACAATTCTAGATACGGGTTATTTAATGTGACCGATAGATTCCCATGTATATCTCCCTGCTCAAACTATCCGAGCGTCGTGAAATCAGGTTAAACGGATCTAACTAGGTCAAAGTTTGTCAAGTCCTTAAATTCATTAGGTTCAACTCTCCCTAGTCAAGTCCATTTAAAATCTTTCGTGCCTGCCAGCGCATCGAGCATAGAGCGTAGACTATTCAACTTAGGTACGTTACGCCGATTCAGATTGCCCATTATCACTTGCTAATTTCATTTCCCAAAACATCTATTGCAAGCACATTCCATTAACACCATATTTTTTGATTTTCTGATTTTGTAATGTTTTTGGATTTTTTTTTTTTTGAATTTTCTAATTTTTGTTTTGTTTTTATTTCTCCCCCTAAATTTGTGCATAGGAGAGAAACGAAAATAAATGCGCAAATTTAAACTATGCTAAAACAAAAATTAGTCTTTAAAGCGAATTAGCTTAAGAAAAACTCCGTAGTATAGAGAAGAAAACGCAAACCGTAATTCACCGATTGACTCTGCATTCAGAAGGTCTGAGAACAACATGCGTAATCTCAGAACAGATCCAAAAATTCTTTACGTCATTAAGAACTAACCCCATGATTGATCCCTTCCTTTCTTCCCTTCCTGCAAAGGACACATATTCTCAAATAATATTCTGAGTGTTGTACAGTTGAGAGATGTCCCCAATCATATGCCAGGAGCAGCCACTACCAACAAACCGAAGTCTGATGATATGCCTCCATAGCTGCTCCGACACAGAGCGGGATCAGTTGGTCTTTGGAACCCAATCCATTTTGAAACTGGGTCGACCTTTTTCATCCTTGCAGGGTACTCTCTCACATGACATATCCTGTTTATCACAAACAGAAGACGATGAAATATTAGAGTCATTAGAAGATTTGGGAGTTTTCACCTTTGGTACCCATCTATATTCGGGTTTAACCCATTTCTTGTTGGATCGGATGGGTGCGTCGGCACTTGATTTGGAACTTGAAGTCGATTGCCGAGATGACTTTGACCTAACCGGTCTTGGCTTCACTGGAGCATCTCTTGGATTGGACTTCTTGGCCGACGTTCCCTCCTTGTCCTTGGAATTTTGATTCTTGGCCTTGTGAAATTGATTCTTGGCCTTCTGCGCATTCCAATCGCTATTTTTGGAACGTGACCTTGAGGGGTTTCTTTTGAAGTATCTCCCTCTTGGCGCATTCTGCCATCCTTGTGCATAGTAGGGAGCATATGCGCGATTTGGACAATTTCTGGCAATATGTCCAGGTGTTCCACAATGAAAACATGTCTTTTTCTTCACTAGGAAATTGTTTCTTCCTGCCCCTGGTGGCGTATCCTTTCCTTGTCTCTTGCTTTTCCCACACGCACAGTTGCAACAGGCACTCTGTTTAGCTTGAAATAGTGGCTTGTATTTACCAACGGCAGGTTGATTAGAAGCAACAGATTCAGAGTTCAAGGGGTCGCTTGTTTGTTCAGAAGAACTCTCCTTGTTCTCATCCTCTGTTACTTTGCCTGCACAAGAAGTAGTAACATTAGTATCTTCAATATTAACAACTCCTACTGACACAAATCCAACTCGTTTGCCATATCGAAGATGTGGCTCCCTGTCAGTGTCGTCATGTGTCATAAGGATGGATGTGTAGTTATGATTAAAAGGAGGAGGTACACTATCATACCCTAGACCCTTGTTTTGATTTTCTTTGAATTTTAATTGGGTTTCATATAAGGACTCGACTGTCTGACTTAACGCAGTATAATTTTTAAAACTGACATCAGTTTTTCCACACTTAATTTTTAAAGCGTCAAGTTCTTCAGTTACAGCAGCAAGTTGTCTCTTAACATAATCATAATTTTCACACTTGTTGCTATACTCTTCCTGAAGTTTCCTAAAGTCCTTGGTTTTTGCTTCTAACTCAGCCTTCAGGGGTTTCTGTCGTTTCCTGAGTTGATATCCTTCATATCTCAGGTCCTCAACTTCTCTTTTTAATGAATCAATTTGTTCCCGAAGAAATTTAATCGTATCTTCACTAGATAGTGTACATGAAACTTCACATGATTGAGAACCTGAAACTTCATTGAACGAGATGTTTGCAGAACTCAATGTATTTCCACACTTCAAAGCATCAAGTTCTTCAATTACATCAGGAAGACTAAGACAATTGAGATCTTTTGTCTTCTTGATGATAGCCACGTCCATATCCCATGATTTTGGAAGTGAATTCAATAGCTTTTTGTTTATCTCAGATTTAGACAAGAAGATCCCAACTATATTCATCTCGGTAATAAGTGTAGTAAATCGCTGCAACTGAGTTTCGAGGGTTTCTCCAGGGATATAATAAAAAATATTGAAATTTTGTCTTAACATATCCTGACGACTCTCTTTCATGTTTTCAACTCCCTCGTAGACCTTAAGATCAATTAAAAAGCACAACTAGAAGCTAAAATAAAACTTAAAAGTCAAATTTAAAAAAAAAAATCAAACTCAAAAGTCAAACATGAAAAAGTCAACCTTGAAAAAGTCAAACCGAAAAGTCAAATTTTAAAGTCAAAGGTCAAACTTGAAAGTCAAACCGAAAAGTTAAATTTGAAAATTTAAAAATTAAACGAAAAAATCAAAGTTTAAAGTCAAAGGTCAAACTTGAAAGTGAAAGTCAAAATTTGAAATAAAAAGTCAAAAATAAAAACAATTATTATTATTATTATTATTATTATTATTATTATTATTATTATTATTATTATTATTATTATTTATTTTGGATGAAAATAGAATTTAAAACTAAAAGAAATTGAGTTTTGGGGTTAAAAGTGTAAAAAATGTGAAAAAGAAACCGAGAAAAACAGGTTATAGTTTAAATTTCTAAGGTTGTAACACGTGATCAGCTAGCTGAGTTGGTAAGACGTTAGTGCTCTTGATTTGGAGGTTGTGGGTTCGAAACCCAGCACCCGCCCCCTTTTTTTTAATTAAACGTTGTGCGGATTTCTGCTGCTTAGCCGGCTTCCCTAGCTGCGATCCCAGCCTAGCCGAAATCCGAGCCGTATACTCCCAAACGAGCCGCAAACCTCCGGCGACCGTGAACTGTTTCCGGCAGTAAGCTCCGGCTGTGAACTCCGAAACCCTAGCCGCCGGCCACAAACTCCGATCAAAAACACCGATTTTTCGACTTTAAAGCTCCAAAACTCGATCAAATACTTTTTTTATGAAAAACACGAAGAACAAACCCCCTTTATTTTTTAGAGATCTATCCAAAAACGCAAGAATATTTCGAAAATAAGATCAAATTATGCCCCAAATCTGACAAAATCGACTGATACAACTTGGCTCTGATACCAATTGTAAGTCCCTAATTTGCCCGTGTATCAGTCAGATCCATTTGATGGTGCGGAATCCTAATCAAACGGATGATGTCAGATCAAACAGAAGAGGAGGAGAAGAAGAAGATGATGAATCTCAATGTATTAATGAATAGAATGATGATCTGGATACAAGAGATTCACACACACACACACACACTAACACATAATAGTTCTTCTGTCTCTCTGGCCGTAAACTCTCTAGGGTTCATCAATCTGTTCCTCACACCCTAACACCTATATTTATACTTGGGAGTATGGGCTAACTGAACTTGGGTCGTAAATGGGTTTACGGCCGTAAGGTGTTTACGACCGTAAACTCCAAAAATATTACAGAAAAATACATTTGTCCAAAAAACCAAAGTATAAACCATATTTTGACCCAACAAAGTCGCCAAAGATGGGTGAGATTCTAGATCTAATGCTTCCCCTCAAGCTAAATGACCTTCAAGCTCTTCCAAATCCATGAACCAGGTGTTACAGGATGGGCCCAACACTATAATGTCAACACCAAATAACTAAGGGGCCCAAAGATATCACTTTCCCGTTAGAGCAAAAGGAACGAATAAACTTTGACTACATAACTGTAACCTTTACTTATCAAATCATGCATAACACTATTATCATCTTAAAAGCGTCTGAATGAGAAAAAGGCTAAAGGAACTCGACGAGTTGCATAGCCAATTTGACGAGTTGGTTAGGGTTTTCCCGATTTTCTAGACACTACATGGACTCGACGAGTTGTTTGGCAACTCCGCGAGTTGACTTGGGATTTCTTGGTTTTCTAAATTCTAAAGGAACTCGACTAGTCGGTAAGCTACGCTCAACGAGTTGAGTCAACATGGAATATTGACCTTGACCGTTGACTTTGACTTTGACCAAGGGTTGACCAAGTTTGACTTCTGAGGGTATTTTTGAAATTTGGGTTTTGATAATTGGTCCTATGATGGTTGTAGGTGTTCGAGTTTTGGAGCTATGTTAGGAGTTTGAAATTATCATGCAGTGCTACTTGTGAGGTGAGTTCTCCTCACTATACTGACAGGGTCTACGGCACCAAGGTCGGCCCTTTATGGATTTATATCCTGGTTTATTTCATGATGATATGATTAGTGATCTGTTAGATCTGCATATTTGTAGATAGGATGGTGTTACGCTTATTGATCTGTTAGATCTGTATCCTGGTTATAGGATGATGTTATGATTAGTGATCTGTTAGATCTGTATGACTATTTGCGCATGCTAGCTATCTTTTGGATATCTATGTGTTGATTGTGTGATTGTGGTTGGGTTGAGGCGGTCCTGCTTTGTATTAAAGGCTAACAGACTGAGGGCGGCCCGAATAGATTGAAGGCCCGGTGCGGGCGGTCCAGTCAGGTCAAAGGCCCGCTAAGGGTGGACCAGACACGCTGAAGGTTCTGAGAGTGGGCCAAATAGACTGAAGGCCCGGTGCAAGTGGTGAATTCATACTGTAGACTCTATATGCATATTGTTTGTTATGATATTAACCTGGTTGTATGGTGTTGGTATTTTGGGGGTGACTCACTAAGCCATCGAGCTTACATTTATGGATTATTGATTCAGGTACTCCGGATGACCATAGGAAGGCGATGGCTTGACCGTACACCTCCTCGATTTATGATTGTGATTTCTGGGAAAACTCTGATATTGATTTATTTTGAAAACAATTTGTGAACAGTACTGGTTTTGGATATTTTTGCAAACAATTTCTAAGCTTGGGTTGATTTTGAAAAGTTTCAATTTTGTGAATTTTTATGGATGTTACAAGAATCAACCACCATTGACTGCTTGGAACTTTTCCAAGTCACCGCTCCACCATTCAACAATAATACCCAGCCATATTGAGAACAAAATTTGACTTTGTTTGTTTGAAAGTTGTCGTCACTATAACCACTCACTCTCAACGTATATTTTCCTCCAAGAACTAGAAAGATGTCTTTTGTTCTGCGCAAATACTTACGAATGTTCTTGAATGTTATCCAATGGACTCTGCCTAGGTTACCTTGAAATCTACTAACCATGATCAAAGCATAAGACACATCTGGGCGAGTACATATTATAGAATACATGATCGATCCTATAGTCGGAGCATATGGGAATCGTCTTATGTAAACGATTTCTTCCTAAGTATTGGGACTTTGAGTCTTACTCAATTTAGAGTACAGTGAACGGGCAAATCCCCTTTCTTGGAGTTCTCTATAAAGAAACGCCTCAATATTTTCCAAGTATGTACTTTGGCTAAGTCCAATAAGACATTTCTTTGTATTCCTCAAAATTCTTATCCGAGGAACATAGGTCGCTTCACCTAGATCCTTCAGAGAAAAACACTTCCCAACCCAAGATTTAACTTCTTGAAAGGTTAGGAAATTTACTATACTCCCACTAACTTTGACAGACACACATGACTCATCCTCATTCCTAGAGAATCTAGAATCTTTGACTTTCTCGTGGAAGCAAAGATTCCAGCTGCAAGATGCTTGTTTCAATCCATATATTGATTTCTCAAGCTTACACACTCTATCTAGAAATTTGGCATGTATAAAACCTTCCAACTGACTTATATAGATGTCCTTAGTTAACTTTCCATTAAGGAAATCAGTTTTACCATCCATTTTCCATACATCATAATCATAAAACGTAGAAATGGCAAGGATTATCCTGATCGATGTGATCTTAACCACTGGTGAAAAGGTCTCATCATAGTTAACCCCTTGGGTTTGAGTAAAGCCCTTCGCAACCAGCCAATCTTTGAACGTGTGTACCTTTCCATCCATGACAGTCATCTTCTTGAAGATCCATTTACAACCTACTGTCTTTTGACCAGGTTCATAATCAACTAAGTTCCACACTTAGGGGTTGTTTGTTTAGCTCTTAATTGCAAAATTAAGAGGCAAGGTCTTAAAAATTCAGATTAAGATTGTTTGTTTGCCTCTTATTTTTTACCTCTTAAAATTGTAAATACCTCTTAATTTTTTAGATATTAAACAACATCTGGATTTAAAAAAAAAATGTGTTCCTATTATTCCCTAGACATTAATCCTTTATCAAAACAACGCCTCCTCTTCTCCTCCCTCTGTGCATTCTTCTTCCCTTCACCCCCGATTCGCCGACGACGTTGCTCCTCAACGATCGCCGACTTGAAACGCCACCGCCGCCACCGCTGTGTGGAACAAGACTTCATCCTCCGTCTCCGACAACTGGTTTGTTTCTTCCTTTTTCCCCAAACTCGATATTTGTTCTGTTTTTATGAATGATTTTTTTAAATAAACGAAATCAACTTTCTCTTCTTCATTTGAAAAATCAATTTCTCATCAAACTTGAGTTCAAATCGATAATTTATCTCTTTCATGTTTAAATCAGATTTTTTTTTTTGATTTTGTGATTTTTTTTGTTTAAATATGGTTTTTGTGTTTTATGCTCGATGATTATTATGTGTTCAACTCAATTTTTTTTTCTAGTTTTGTGATATAATTTGTTGAAATTAGGTTCTGCTGAAATGTTGAAATCAGATTTGTCATTGAAGCTCTTAAGCACACCAACTATTTGTGAAAAGTCCTATGAGGTTCTATCAATATATGTTTTACATAATGGTTTTTTAATCAAATCACAAAGTTGTGTTTGATGGGTATTAATGTTTAGATTGTATATTCTGTAATCATATACCATTGGTTGCAGTTTGATGGGTATTAATGTTTCTGAATTGAAGATAAAAAGATATTGAATGACCTGCTACAAAAATAAGAATAAAGGACATAATGGTCTTCTCCTTGTTATTATCAGGTGGGACTAGGTTATTCTAGATTACATGAAGCATCGAGACTTTGAATGGCCAGAAGAAAGGAGTTTGTTGATGGTTTAAAATTTGGGTGCAAGAAAAATTTTAAGGGGTATTTTGGTCTTCTTTTCGAATTTTACATAAAAAAGATTTTTTTTAATGTGATCCATATAAACATACATTTCAGTTTGTTTTCATAGCCTGTTGTAAGCTTGTTTTTGTAAGGGTGGAGACATGAAATAACAATATACTTTTACATATTTCTTTATTATAGGATCATACTTTCACCTCTTCCTATTAGAGCATAATATTTTGTATGGTGTTTATATATTTTTTATAATTATTTAAGGATTTTGGTTCGGTTATTTTATAAATAGAAACATTACATTCAACGCAAAATAAGACAAAAGGGTAAAATGGTCATTTTTATAATTTAGCACAAGAATTCAAAGGTTCCAACCAAACAGCATGTTAAAAATTCAGATCTAAAAATTCAGAGCCTCTTAGAAATTCAGACTTCTTAAAAATTCAGATCTTAAAAATTCAGATCCTGCCAAATAGCCCCATAGTTATCATACATGGATTAGATCTGGCTTTCCATAGCCTCTTTCCATTTTACAGCCTAAGAGCTTGTCATCGCTACCTTGTGGTTAGCAGGTTCATTCAAATTCACCAGTATGTTATCACTGATGAACGTATCTCCATCTGTAGTTATATGGAAACCATAGAACTTAGGTGGCATGCTAACTCTACTACATCTATGAAGAGGTAATGAATTGTTAATTAGCTCAACATGTGTCTCATCCTCTAGTTGAGTATTAGTTTCATTTAAGGGTCCTTCATTGGATGGATCTAAAATTTCTTCCAAATCAATATCACTCCCACTATCCTCTTTGAATTCTCATGAAATACTCTTTTTCGAGCTACAAAGACAACATTATCACTAGGTTTTTAGAGCAAGTAACCAAAGGACTTCTGTGGGTAGCCAATGAAAATACACTTATCCGCTCTGGACTCAAGTTTGTCATGAGTTACTCGTCTTACGAGAGCTTCACAACCCTGGACCAAGATATGTGCATGCGAGGGTATTTTCCTCTTCCACATCTCCTAAGGTGTTTTGGCAACCTTTTTAGTGGGAACAAGATTTAGGATATGGGTGGCTGTCTCCAAGGCATACCCCCAGAAATTTATTGGAAGAGAAGTTCGAGTCATCATGGAACAAACCATATAAATTAGGGTTCGATTACGTCTCTCAGCCACGCCATTAACTTGTGGTGTTCTGGGAGGATTCAATTTTGAAACAATTCCATATTTCTTTAGATAGTCGTGAAACTCGATACTAAGATACTCTCCACTTCTATCAGATCGAAGCATCTTTATCTTCCCACCCAATTGATTATCGACCTCATTTATAAACTCTTTTTACCTTTCAAAAGTTTATGATTTATGTTTGATCAAGTAGATATACCCATATCTACTATAATCATCCGTAAACGTCACGTAGTATCGATTAGTATCCCTTGTAGCATGTCTGAATGGTGACACACATATCCATATGGATAAGGTTCAACAATCCTTCACGTTTTTCACATGTTCCAGTGAAAGGTGATTTTGTTATCTTTCCCAAAAGACAAGACTTGCATTCATCATCTGACCTTAAGTCAAATGATTCCAACACGCCATCCTTTTGGAGTTGGGCGATGCGTTTCTGGTTAATGTCCCTAAGACGACAATGCCACAAGCATGCTTTGTCTACATTATTAGACGAATCAATATGGAATACACTATTTCCCAAGTTATCAACACACATTACACTTTCATAAACGACATTACAAGGAAAACATTTAAATACAAACAACCTTTTTTATAAACTAAAAGTGAGCATTATCATTGTAAAACGAAAACTGGTATCCTTGTCTAAATAATGCATGAAATGAAATAATGTTTCACGTCATATCCGACGAATAAAAATAATTAATCAAATCAGCCCTAACACCACCGTCGAGTACATGTCCATATGTCCTAATTTTGGTAACAAGTGATGAGCGCCAATTCCCCATGACCAGGTTCAACATTCCATGCTCCACTTCCTCACTATAGAACCTATATATAAGAGAAAATGTAAAAACCACATCATGTATCAAGGACTCAATAATGAGAAAGTTGTATGTTATTGGTATGAATAGTGTTTTTACCTGATGAGGAGCCAGATGGCTTGATCTTCCCCTCTTTCAACTCTTGAAGGTACTTTGTGTAGATTCTTCTCCAATGTGCATTTTCACCACAATGAAAGCAAGTGGCCTCCTCTGGATCATTAACAACAGGAACATCAAATTTGGGCTTCGCCTTAGACCCATTGCTAGACGCTCCAATATGGGTCTTACCCTTATAATTCTACTGATAGTTGGCCTCCCTCTTCTTTCCTCTATTTTCACTAATGGAAATAATAGGAGCACTTGTCGCAAAAGGGAAATGATTTTTCTTCATTACTAATTCAACAGTTTGCAAAAAGTTCTGGAATTGGGTCAATGTTGTCTTCGTATTGTTCAAATGATAAGCCGATATGAACTAGTCATAACTAGGAGGCAAGGAGTTAAGGACGATGTCAATGTCCATCTCCTTGTCAAAATACACATTGAGGTTTTCCAATCACTCCACATATCTCTGCATTCTTTGCACATGAGCTCAAACAAATTGTACTTCCTTTAGCTTGCATGCCATAAGAGACTTGACCACTTCATAATGTTCTTGTCTTGATTTCTTGGGAAACTTTTCAGCAAGATCAATGCATATTTTATATGGCTAGTAGTCCTTATAGAACTTCTGCAGCTCAAGTGCCATGGGTGCAACCATTATGCAAGCGACCTTATTGGTGTCGTTGTTATGTTTGTTATAGAAAGCTATTTCTTAAGGAGTAGCAGTCAACTCATCGATTTCAATAAGTGGTTTGTCGACACCATACTCTTTGTTCTCATAACGAACAGTCATCTTCAGATTTTGCATCCAATCCATGTAGTTTGGACCTGTCAACTATTATTTTAATAGAATTGAAAAGAGAGTCAAGTTGGAGTTTTGAGTGGAGGTTTGAGTAGCAGGAGCATCGCGGTTTCCAAACATCTATAATAAGAGATATAGTTTTATTTATTTTATATAAATCCTTAATATTTTAACCAAATTTAATATTCAAGGCTAGGATCAAAAACACAATTCGAAATTAAGATGAGGGATGTCGTAATCTAATTATGTATTTACTAAGGTAGGTAAAACGATTTACCAATTTCAATCTAACATGAATTCTTAGATCATTTGAGATTCATTGAATCATATCAATCGCATGTTTATTCTTGGATTATGCTCATCAATTTTGTGACTGGGATACCGAGGATCACAAACAAGATGTGAATAACCATGTAAACCTGCTTGACAACCCCGATGTCATTTATCATTTCAAATTGACGTGTTGGTAAACCACACATGCTCTATCAATAATGATAATTTTCGAGTTGTTCCATCATTTCAACTTGATATTCCCATATTAGTATGACGGTTAGCCACACACGCTCCATTAACGACTTCTAAAGAATGATGTGCGTTTTCATGGATTAGCATATATTTATCATTTTTTCTAAAGTAAATAGAGTGAGATTTTTAAAGAGGTTCTAGTACCTTTTATCATTTTACTTTTAATGAGAATCCTATCGACCCCGTTCGGCTAACGGCCATCTACCACACAAAGGAGCGGTTGGTGAAAAGGACACCCATCCAACGGTAATTTTATAGGTTGTTTTCTTATACCCTTCTTATAGCATGACTTCGTGAATGAGGCATACTATTGATTCGACTGATTTTTCTTATACATATTGTAATTAAACGTTTAATTATGTATATAAATATATATATATATATATATATATATGTATGTATATATATATATATATATATATATATATATATATATATATATAAGGTGTGTATTAAAACTTTTTAAAACACAATGTTTGAATATTAATTATCTAACTTAATAATATAATTAATTAATCAATTTATACCAATTTTAATTTAATCTTTATCTTTTAATTAAAAATAAATTAAATTAATTACATCATTTAGGAATTAAATAATTATCTTAAATTATACCTTTATTTAAATAATTCAAATTTAATCATATCCTTTTAATTTTCGAAATTAGGTTTAGGGTTACCAAGTTTCAGCTGTTCAAAATTTAAGGCATTTAAAATAAAAAGATAACGAAACTAGAAATCCTAGAAAACCCTAGGATATTCTAAAAAATAAGGCAAGGAGGCTAGTGTTTCAAGAAACCTTAACAAAAGTCGAAATTTCTAAGGGCAAGGGTTTATTTTCGATAAACCCCAGCTTGATCAATTCACCTCATGCACAATTAATTGTGAGACCAAGGCTCTAATACAATTGATGAGTTTTATAGGTTATAACAAAACATGTGAATACAGAAAATACACTTAACACATAAGGGCACATGCAACCTATGAAGGATTTATGTCTTCACAAATAACAACAACATTAATATCAAGAACCCTAGAGAAACCCTGATGAAATTGCAAATTTAAGGATTAGTGTTTACATACCTTTAGATATATTATAGCAAATAAATCTCTTGATTCAATCATTTGCTCTTCATAAAGCTAGCACCGAAAGCTTAGCACCTCTAATGACTTGTACCCAAACCCTAACAACTAGAAGACAAGAAGATAGAGAAGATAGGATGTAAATTTCGGCTATCCTTTTGTTATGAGGAGTGGACGAAAATGCAAGGTCAAAGAGTCCTATTTATAGCTACTCAAGGAACCCTGGAAACCCTAATTTGAATATACTAATATTATTTAAAATTAGACAATTATCCAATTCCTTAATTATCCAAATGGAGGATTCCAGAAACCCTAATTAGGGTCACCAAAACCATCCACATGTGTAAGGTTGTGGAACCTCTCCATTGTTCAACTATTAAACACGTACAACTTAACTCCTTGCACCTTTAATTAATTCT
The DNA here is from genome assembly GCF_051521515.1 of Lactuca serriola. Taxonomy (NCBI): domain Eukaryota; kingdom Viridiplantae; phylum Streptophyta; class Magnoliopsida; order Asterales; family Asteraceae; genus Lactuca; species Lactuca serriola. The sequence goes on from NC_136413.1 coordinate 12,190,848, forward strand.
AATTAACCCATAATTCAATTTAAATTAATTATGATTAATTATTAATTAATTGCTATTATGTCTAATTAATATATTAATCTTATAATATATTAGTAAATCATTTCCAATTAATTTATTATTCATATAATAGACTAACAAATTATCCATCCTCTCTCTCTCTCTCTCTCTCTCTCTCTCTCTCTCTCTCTTCAAATGTCATTCTATTCGGTTACTAGTTATGAGAGCATCCCAAATAGGACTTTGCTTTTATTTACAAGTTATACCAATTTAGTTATAAGCTTAGACACCTTAATCCAACAATATGTACCATTACCTTATGTCAGTTATTAAGTGACACATATGGTGTCGAAGTTTCATTTTTAAGTGATTAAATCTAATATTGAAATTTATAACATGAAAAAACCCTGACAAGTCGTGTCACGGTAAAAAATGATGGCCAAATGTCATCTTTTATAACAACTTTTTTATGCTATATGTTGTCAAGTGTCTAACATTACACAAATCTCATCTCAAAGTCCTTAATGGGTTATGGAATTTCCAGTTCCATTTCTAATTTCCCATTTTTTCCTTAATAGCACAAACTCCTTGGATTCACCTAATAATCAATCAACACTTAGTATTTTACATCCAAATCATTATAATAGCATCAATTCATGGTTATGAACTTCATTTTGTCAAAAAAATACCATAATATACAAAATTCATTGGCGTTTTCATATTTTCCCAATTACATATTCAAGTTTATGATTCTCTCATCATCAATAGTTTTTGTGCATCCTTAATGCATTCCTTGCATCAAAAATCCATTTAGGTCATAAAATATAATAAAGGAGATGTTTATTGTCCTCATGATCCAACTTTGAGTATTCAAGTGTTCATGGAGGATTTTACCCAAATCACTCAAATGAAAATGTTAAGAGCTTAGTTTCCATGGAACATACTTTAACCAATAAGACTTATTCCCAAATAATTTAATACATCATTGGGTGCTTTCAAGTGCATAAAACATGTGGTAACTCAATCTAATTCCATACCAAGCTCTTAATAATAAAGGGATTGTCCAATTTCAGAGGTAATTTCTAAAATACCCTTACGGCCAAATATTCAATAAATTTAATTAAAGATCATTCAAGTCTTCATGTTTTGCATTAAAATCATATTATTAGTATCAAATCTTGTTTATGAGTATCATATACTCATCATATTCTCACATATAAAGGATTCCATTGTTTTCAACACAATTTCCCCAAACCACTTAAATTCATGTTTATGCAACATTTTATCATGTATGTCTTTGAACACTCCAATTGGGTTCACTGTTGTGACATCTCGAAATTTAGGTCAAAGATTATGAACAGTCAAGCTCACAGTAAGTCTCTTGATAATTTGACTCATTGAGTTTTAGTTCATCTAATATAAAATAAATGAGTTATTTCAACTATTATGAGATACCAGATGGTATCTTATTTACAAATAAGTAATTTGGAAAATAAATCAAACAGATCAAACGACAACCTTATGAATATGTCTGAAAAATTGAGATTTCGTATTAAGTCGTTGTGAGAAAAATAAACACTCTAGTCTCATAGTATATGTTTCCCTGATTCCAAAAATATAATGAACGTCATAAACGAAGTTCATATGCAAAAGATACGATCGTTTTAAGAATCCAAAACCAGTATAATAGTGGTTTTCTTAAAATCGCTAAAACCATTTCTATCCGTTGAGGGACTTGCACACCTCAAATGAGATTTCCAAAAGCATTTGTGGACTCGGGCTATAGCCTAATATTTAATTTCATATTTGAAATATTTTTGATAAAAAACAAAACTCGAAAATCAGACGTTTTTAGCTAAATTAAAAACAACTTTAAACGACATTTCATAGATGTTAGTATAAGAGAATTCAATTTTGTCTGCATTTTTGGAATCACCACGACCCAAACATTAAGCAGACATGTTTAGAAAATTTATAAGAACCGATACGAGGACACGAGAATCGAGGTATACATCACGATAAATAAATATATACAAAAATATATTGTAGTTATTATTGTGCAAAATGTTTATAAGATATATAATGACAAGACCAATATATATATATATATATATATATATATATATATATATATATATATATATATATATATATATATATATATATATATATACATATTGTTGGCGTCGTATGTGACTTCAAAAGATCCAAATTAGTCGTGTAGTCATAATATATATAAATTATATAATAACACAAAATTATATAAATTTATATATATTTCATGTAATATTTCCAAATACCAATTAGTAATATATATGACATATTTGAACACTTATTACGTATAGATCTTCAAATTTTTATATATCTCTTAAACATACATTATATAAATATTAATTTTGATACCAATGTTTAACAAATGAATAAATTTCACATTACCTAACATATAAGTTTAAATTTATATAATACACAAATACGCAAACTAGGGTAGATAACTAGTACAATAAATCAATACATACTCAAATTCAACCAAATATATACTCATTGAGTCAATTGTAGAAATCAATACACAAAATGACAAAAGATAAACATAATACTAAAAGCTTTTACTTCAATTTACACCCAACAAAAACACAAAATATATGAAAACAATCAAAAATCAAACTAATTATATAAAAATGACAGCCAAAAACTTTGCTTCCAAGTATCAACATATCTAATTCTACACTCAAGAATGATGGATTCTTGCACACTTTCCTTTAACCAATTAAAAAAAAACTGTATATCTTCTTCCATTCGTGAGCAACAAGAAGAACAACAACAACCTTTCTTAATTCATTTTCTTTTCCCTGCCAACTTGAACAACCAAGCATTAAAAAAAAAAAAAAAAAAAAAAAAAAAAAAAAAAAAAAAAACGAGTGAAGAACGGGCAGCATCGTATTCTTCTTCATCCTATGCCATGAAACAGCGGTGGTGGTGGTGCTCCTGTTCGTCGAGCCAATGCCACCGAAACCCCACCTGCAATCGCCGGAGACCTCACCATCGCACCCTCCTCTTCCTTCTTCCGTCGAGCCAATGCCACCGAAACCCCACCTGTTCGTCGGACCCTCTTCTGGTCTTGCCCCTCGCCCCCTTCCCTTCTGATGCTATCGATCAAGACCTCCGGGGATCTCCACTTCATCGCTGCTGCTGCTCGTATCGCTCCAGACAGACCAGTCCCATTTCCCCCGTCGCACCACTCTCGCCTTCTCCCTCTTCGTGTTTCCCCATCAACACCACCGAGACCTCGTATTTTCCCTTTCGTGTACCGCTGCTGGAACCAAATCACACAGCCGAAGACCCCAGCAGCTTCACGGCTTCTTCCCACCTTCACTGCCGTCTCGCTGCTGCACCCACCTCATTTTTCGGCCTTGTCAACCTCGGAGACACCCCGTTCCCGTTGCGAGGTGGCGACCGCCATCAGGCCTCACAGTCGCCTTCCGTTTCGCTACTCGGAATCGACTATCTCCATGTTCATCAGCTTCCGTTCATTCGTGGCTTCAATTGGGACCCATTCGTATCCGATCAGTGAATGGCAACGGGTATAAAAGCCCTAGATTAATTAAAGTTTGGCTACTAAACACAATAAGCCCTCCATGAGATTTCTTTACAATATAAGCCAAATTTCCTTTCAACCTTGATACATTTACAAAATAACCCCCACTGTTAAATCATTTATTCAAAATAGGTCCCAATCCCCAAAATTTGATTCCATTTATCCACAAATAGCCCTCATTTGGCTATTTTTAAACAGAATAAATCGCAATCTTCAAACTTTGAAAAAAATAACCATTTTAGCCTTCATTTGAAATTATTTTTACCAAAGCAATCCCTGGTAGTTAAAATTTGTTATGAAACGGACACGAGAATATTTCAAAGTTCAATAAACGTGACATTGCTGTTTCACACGACAAGTTTCTCAAAGGCAAACGAAATCGAACAAATGGAACTCACGCTTCAAGGGTGAATGCTTACGACCCATTTTTAATATTTTAATTATTTCGGGGGAGGGGGGGGGGGAATACGTGTGCCAATATATTTTGGTTATACAAACAAATTACCTTTATGCGTAAATACAATAAACATAGTTTATAAAAATATTATTATTTAACAATTTACCATCTTGTTAAAAATAATCTAGTGAAAACTTTTTGTATACGTGTTATGATTATTTTGTCGTCAAATATCTAGTTCACACAACAAATACTACATTATAAAAAGTTTTATGATTTTTATGTTACATTGCATATTATAACAAGTACGTTATGAAACTTTGTGGTACTTTAGGGATTCAAAGCTATTATTAAACATGTTTATTTATATGTTTAAGTCCACCACATTTATACATATACATATGTTCATTAATTTGAAACATTAATTGTTATAAAAGCGAGTACATTACACTTTTACATATATGTCAAACATACCCAACTTTTATAAACCTTATACAACAATATTCATTATGTCTAGTGACTTACCCACAACTAAGTTAGGGCTGAGAGTTATTCACAAACTTTTTAGTTAAGGGCATTTTAGTGAGACGCTACGTTATTCATTAGCTAAGTTTAAATACTTAGCATACACACACTACTGTAACCGTTAATTTTTGGAGCGACATACATATGTATAGATCTATATAGGGTTGACATCCCCACCCACGGTTGCTACCTACAACCCTCGACCGATCAATCGAAGCGGGTGGTACGTATCTAACATTGTTATTACAACGTCCTATGATACGTTGTATGGGGTACATGTGACATCCTCATTTTCACAGCCAGAAAAGACCAATTTTGTTTACGCTTTATAAAAATCAGAATACCCCTTTTAATAAAAAATGTTGTGGAATTTGTTTCCAGAAAAACATGATAAATGTGTTATCAAAGCATTTCTGAATAAATGCATTTTATTCCTTTTAAAACTTTGGGATGTCATCATCAATACAGAAACATAAGCATAAACAGACCTTACATTCGTTTACACTAGTGAGCTACATCTCTTTAAATCTCAGTGTAAAGTAGCTTCATATCAACACCTGTAATACAAATAAACTTGACTGGGTCAGGTTGGGAAACCTGGTGAGTACATAGGGTTTTCAACCCACAATAATATAATTATTATGTATAATCACCAAACAGTTAACCCAAATACCCATTCCCATTATCTTCTTTATTCTTAAGGGTTTATCCTAAGACTCATCTATCCTGCATTCGTTCATTCTAGGGTCCATTGCTTCCAGGGTTTATATGACAGACACTAAGTCCATAGCTTCCAATGCTCGTTCGTAAAGCACTAAATCCATAGCTACTACAGTTCATTTATCGGAAACTAAGTCCATAGCATATGTCTAAGGGCACTAAGTCAATAGATACCAACATTTATCTAATAGGAACTAAGTCCATAGATACCAACGTTTGTCTAATGGCAGTAATTCGATAGGTACCAGAGTTTATCTAATGGCACTAACTCCATAGCTACCAGTGTTTATCTAATGGAACTAAGTCTATAGCTACTAGTGTATATCTAATAGCACTAAGTCCATAGCTACCGATATTATCTATTAGGCACCAAGTCCATAGCTGCCAATGTTTACTTATATCATCTTCCATTTCTCATCAATCTTCTACCCATGTTTTACCCATAATATTTGTAGATAGAAAATACTTACACAGCTTAATCATTAAAAACATATATACATTGTTCATCCATCATATATATCAAGAACACATATAATTTGCACACATAGCACATAATTTATATTAAATACTTCATACATATGTGTAAGCTGAAAGTAACTATGTACTCACATGTTAAGGTGGTGATTCTGAACCAAGACAGCGTTTCACTTCTTTAAAATAATTTCCTTTGATGAAACCTAGTATTATTACCACTAGATTTTAGTCTAACGTTCATCATGACTAATTAATAGAGTTAGTATTATTATTATATAAGTGTTTAAACAATACTTCTCAACCACTATGTATAGACAGGGGCAAGACATGAAACACCGGAAGGCAAGACAATTTTAGCATTATAGCACTTCGGAAATCCAACAACCCAGGCGGTCCTTCAAATCAGATTCCCCGTACAACAAGTAGTTAAAAAGATACTATAACTACACTTATATAAGTCATAATAATAGCCTAAATATTTATTATAAGTTCCTAATAACAATATTATATTTAAATAAAAACTATATTTAAAGTAGCATAGGCGTATCTCACTTACAGCGGGTGTTTCTCAAAAACCAAGCTCTGCTGGAGCAGAGCTTCTGAGTCGAAAAGCTCTTTTTCTCGGAGCCGTCAAGCGCTCTGATGCTTCCTTTTAGTGCTAGGGAGGTTCCCTAGACTTTAGGGGGATTATAGGAGGCTAGAGAGAGTGTAGAGAAAGAAAGAAGTGGTGAATGAGTGAAGAGTTCAGCTGGTCCTCGCAACCTATTTATAGCCGAGAGGCCTCGCATTACGCAGGGGCGTAAAGGCAGGTGTCCGAGTTTCGGTGGGGTGACATGGCACGCTTTAGACTGCAGAAGGAAAGGAGACCATGCAGCATTCCAACTTCGTACGTAGGGCGTACTCGAAAGTGAGGCGTTCCTCGGACTACGTGGGGCGTAGCCTCGCACCATCTCGCATTTTCTCATCTCGACTTCTAAAACTCATAACTTTCGTATACGAGCTTCGTTTTTGACGTTCTTTATATCCACGCGTAGGTGGGACCGTACTCTACAACTTTCGTTTAGACTCCGTCAGCTAATTTTGAATTTATTTTTAAAGATTTATTTTTAATAGGCCGGGACAGGAAAGTCCATAAAAAAATTCATAACTTATTCATCCGACGTCCGTTTTCGTCTGTTTTATTACCGTTGAGCTACTATTAACGATACCTTCGATTCTCGTTTTGGTTATGTCGACTAAAAATCAGTCGATCTACTATTCGAACTCCAGGCTGGATACCGCTATGCCGAAACTTAGAAAAATCATAACGTACTCATATGAAGTCAGATTTGGGTGTTCTTTATATGCATGCTCTCAGTTTAACGTATGCTATGACTTTCGTTTAGATTATTAAAGCTAAAAATCACTTTATTGTAAATTCACTATTTACGTCCCGCGGTGTCGTGTAGATTTTGTCGCGAAACTTCGACATACCATATGGTCTTCGTTATAACCCGGATTTTGGTGTTCTTTATATGTATGTAAACCTTGTGACATATACTACAACTTAGTTAAGATTATTTGTAATGCCCGTTTTCATGGGCTAAGCATTAGGGTAGTGATGTAATAGTCAGGTCAACCATTATAACATATTTTGAAGTAATAAAGATGAATTATTTGAGTATTATGTGAATTATGTGAATTTATGTGTACTTATTTATAAATGTATAATAAATAAAGTATAAAAATAAGCATCAAAATTGAAGTGTTAGATAAAACTGATATCTATACATAAAGTGGTAGTGGTCGTGACAAAAATTTCAGATATATAAAGAACGCCGAAATCCGAGTTATAACGAAGAAGTTATGGCCTGTCGAAGTTTTGCGGTAAAACCATCACGACTTTGTGTGACGTATATAGTGAATTTATGATAGACGAATTTTTAGCCATAGAAATCTAAACAAAAGTCGTAGTATACATTAAACAGAGAGTGTACATAAAAAGAACGCCCAAATCTGATTTCGTATGAGGAAGTTATAATTTTTCTAAGATTTGGCATAATAGTGCACAACCCAAAAATTTGAATTTTAGATCGAGCGGTTTTTGGGCAATAATAAGAATTGAAGATCTCAGTAATAGGGACTCAATGACAAAATGACAGACGAAAACGAAGTCCGTATGTAGAAGTTATGAATTTTACGCAGCTATTTAACAGTATAATCTTTTCATACTGTTAAATTTAAGATCAGACGAGAATTAGTCAACGGAGTCAAAAGTTGTAGATCTTGTTTTTACCTACACGTGGATATAAAGAATGTTAAAAATGGAGCTCGTATGCGAATGTTATGAATTTTTAAAGATTGTTTGTTTTACCCTCCTGTGTCCTATGTCACGTGTCAACACCAAGCTCTGCGTTGGAGCGTAAGCAAGCTCACGACATAAGCATCCAAAAATCACGAACTGAGTGGTCTCCAGCCAGCCGATAAATAGAGGTGCCAGGTGAAGCATTCTCCTCCCACCTCCAACCCATTGTTTCTCTCTTTAAGCTCTTTCTCTATCTCTAGCCCCCCAAACCCCCCAAAGCCTAGGGTAACTCGCTAGCACGAGGCGGAAGCCCCAAAGCACCCGATGGCTCCGAAAAGGAGAGCCTTCGGCTCAAAAACTCTGCTTCGGCGGAGCCCAGTTTTGAGAAAAACCCGTTGTAAGTGAGCTATGTCTACCCTATCTTTAGTATAACTTATGTTTTAATATTGTAATGTTATTAGGACCTTATAATAATTATTTGGGCTATTATTATGGGTTATATAAGTATCATTATAATATCTTTTTAACCACTCATAGTACGGGGAATCCGGTTTGAAGGGTCGCTTGGGTTGCTGGATTCAGAAGTGCTATATGCCAAAATGATCCTGCCCTCCGGTGTTTCATGTTTGGCCCTTATCTGTACATAGTGGGTGAAGAGTATTGTTTAACACTTATATAATAGTAGTAATAGCTAGAATATTAATTAGTCTTGGTAAATATTAGACTATACTCTAGTGGTAATGATACTAGGTTTTGTCCAAGGGAATTGTTTTAAGTAAACGAAGTGTTGTCCGAGTACCGAGTCACCACCTTATTAGGTGAGTGTTTAGTTACTTTCATCTTACACATAGATATGAAGTATTTTATATAAATTACATGCTATGTGTGCATATTGTCTGAATACTTGCTGTCTATGCTGGATGAAAGATTTTATACATGTATTAAATGATTTAAACTGTATATGTATTTTATATCTACAAAATCTGTTGGGTAAAACATGGGTAGATGTAATAGTTGCTACGTGATAAAATAAAATAATGAGAGGCCTCGATGTTATTGATGATCCAGTCATCTAGCGGAGTATAGCTGACGACGATGAACTTTTCTAGACAGTCCAGTAGAACGCTAGCATGCTCGTAACCTGTAGGTGTTAATTTGAACTGAGTGCTCACTAGCTGTACTCCATCCCCCATATGGTTGCCTTATTTGACATGAATTGCTGAGGAACCCCCAAAGCAGTGTTGTTACGCCGATGAAAATCCTTAGGCTAGGTCCCTTATGTTAGGAATTTTAGGGGCGTAAAGTGAGGATAACGGGAATGGGTAATCGGGTTTGTTTGGTTGAGGAAATAATAAACTTATTTATTGTGGGTTGAAAACCATATGTGCTCACCAGGCTCCCAAGCGTGACACACTCAGCTTCTTGTATTATAGGTAGTGGCGCATAAGCATAGATGTGATGTTTGGATGAGAGATAAGGGATTATTGTCACACCCCCGGACCAGATGGCGGAAACGTCCGGGGGTGGGTGACTTCATTGTGCAGTATCATAACAATTGAATATACATGAAACCGAGCAATCCAAACATCATACATTGAGATAACAAACTTACATTGCTTACATATTGTATTTTTTCTTCGAGTTACACAAAAGATACATAAGTAGAAAACTTCAGACTACAACTAAATGATCTTGCATCAGTGTCCCTTGATACCTGCTTACCAGATCCCTGAGAATACAAGTCGTTTTTAAAAGCGTCAACTAAAAAGTTGGTGAGTTCATAAGTATTTTTGTATAAAATCGTTTACACTTGTTTAAAACGTTCTCGTTGTACTTTCAGAAAATCCAATATTTTATTTGAAATCATTTGAAGTCTTGCCTTGAAAATCATGGTTATATGTTTGCATGTCATTACTTTTGTTCATCCTTATAAGGAGTGATTTTGAAAAGTAGTGTGATTTGTAAAAGTGAGCTGTGTCCGAGAATAGTTCTTTTGAATAGTAGCAATCAACCGTTTCAAGAAAAATCCCTTATTTTCAAAGAGGAAATATGGTTGAAAATCTTGTTCCTCTTATCGAGTAAAATTGAGTGTGTACGTTCTAGTTTATCGTTATCGAAGTCGTAGAAAAATCATTTTCTCCATAAAATCCTATATTTTCTGCTATTAAAACATTCGTAAGTTCCAGTTTATCGTTATCGAAATCGTAGAAAACCATTTTCCATAGAGTCCTACACTTTTTTACTTTGTAAAATAGCAATATTTCGACTCTATGCTTGTTAGGAGAAAGAATCACCATGGCTATTGTGGACATTCTATGCGATGAAGAAGGACAATCAACACAACAAATGCGGACCATCACCTATCACGTATAGGACAGTCAACACAACGTGCCAAATTTTATTTATGTGGTTCCTTACATAAATTTCTAGTTAATATAACATATTCTAGTTAGTCGTTATAACCATACTAATGATGAAGGAGTGCCTGTTTTGGTGTTTCTCAGGTGTGACAACCCGAAATTTCTATTTTGAACAATCATTCACTTAAATAGAATTCAGAACTGTTCCTGCTATCTGTTAAGCATTTTGGAGATATTTTAAGTGTTTTAAAGCTTGGTACTTCAAGGAATAACAGGAGAGAGGATGCCCTAGGTTCATTGTGCATCATTTTCACAAAACTCCAAGCGTTAGGAGTTTTCGGCCCAAATAGTGTTTGGACCGAAAACCCCCATGAGTATATATATATATATATATATATATATATATATATATATATATATATGACACTTAGCCACATTTGTCACTTTTCACTCTTTCAAGAACAAGAACCAAAATCCTCTCAAGTATCATCCGATTTTTCCTTCTAAATCTTTAAAATGTAAGTGTTTCTTACCCTATCTAGTTGATTCCTCCCATATTCAAGTGTTTTTACATGATTTCATCCGTGAAATCATTCCATTTATGTAGATCTTCAAGTGTTCTTAGTTACACCAAGAACACACACTAGTGTTTTGGGCCGAAAATACCCTTCTTTGCTTCCATATTGTAAGTATCTATCTCTTATACTTGTTACCTAGTAAGAATACTTGATTTAGGACTTGAAATCGGTAATCATCCATGAAAAAGAGGAATTTTCGGTCTAGTGAATCTCCTTAGACCAAAAACCCTCATTAAGGGTGCACAATGGCCTTAAACCCTTCCTAAGGCTAAGCATGAACCCTAGAGACCGATCCCATTGAGCAAGGCTCCTTGAAGAACATCATTTTTACAAGAATGGAGGAGCTATCGGTTGAATCTCCTTAGACCGAAAACCTCCATGACCGAAAACCTCTTGGACCGAAAACCATATGGACCGAAAACCACAAGAAACATACCACTTGGACCGTAAACTCCCTTAAGTGGCTATACAACCCTTAGATGCAACCCTTGTTACTTCGAGCACTTGAATCAAAGTGTTTTTCCATGTTGTAGGTTGTTTTAACATGATTAAATAGTTGTTAAATGATTAATTAGATACATATATGTTTTACTATATGTTAACTAGGATCATTGTGTGTGTTCAAGTCCTCACGGGACACTTAGCATCCTTTACCGATCCTACTATCGCATCACTCATTTCAGGTGAGTTCATACCCCTTAAACAACCTTTTAAATGCTTTTGCATGCTTTTAAATACTTTTATGGGGGGGATACAAGTTGAATATCATAGTTATTATATCAATCATAGGTGATTAATAACTACCAGACAAATGGATTTACTATACTTTCAAACCGTTTTATCAAACAAATTACTTTAAATCGTCTTATAAACTGACATCAAATCATGGTAATTTTATTAATTCAAACCCTTTAAATTTATTACAAAAACCTCTTTTCACTTATGTATTCATAGAAACCATATCTATACACTTATGTAGTAAGTATATATATATATATATATATATATATATATATATATATATATATATATATATCCGATAAGATGGCTATGACTTCAGCCCCAACACCTGGTATAACAAAGGTGTATAAACATACATGGACACTTCAAACTAAATTACTAGCAAACTATAATAGGTATAGTTTAGGAAATACTACCCACTATTCCTAGTACAAATGGAACACACAAGAGCCAGTTCATTCATGAGTCTATACAACTGTATTACATACTATATGAAGGAATACTATTACATACTATAGGAAGAGATACGATGACATACTATATGATGAGATATTATTACATATTATATGAGTAGATATTGTTATATAAGTACAAGACTAATCATTCTACACCCAGCTGTTCGCTACAGAGGGAAAATGCACATCGACGGATGTCTACGGTTAATACTATTCGGCAAGATACTCTACCGTGTTTATCCTAGTACTAAAGGATAATACTTACATGTTTATATAATATTTCCCTTTTACTTTTATTTTGTGACATAATCACATAAACGGTGAAGTAGACTATATTTTGATAATAATAGTTACACATGGGAAAATTACACACTTTTACAAGAAACAATCATACAAAACAGTCAGGTCTTGGTAGAAGACTACTTTTTATACTAATGGGAAATATGGGATTTTCTAGGGTTTTTACACTTATACGGACTATTTCATCAAACATTTACAAGTCTTTTCCTTATAGTTTTGCAAACCAAAGACAATAAAATACTTATGAATTTGCTAGCTTAAATGCTGATACTCGCTTTCAAAAGGACTTGTATTCTCAGGTCATCAGTAGACAGGTACCAGTGACAGGATTTTGAGAAGACGGAGCACAGAAAAGTCTTGTCTTTTATTTTGATCATTCATTTTTGGTGTCTATTACATTACAAAGAACACACATGTATTAAAATTATATGTTTGATGCAATGGATGATGTTTGTTTACTTATTTACTATTATTGTGTTGTGATACTATACATGACGTCCTCCGCCCCGGGGCGTTTCCGCCGTTCTCGGTTTTGGGGTGTGACAGATTGGTATCAGAGCATTGTTTATAGTGAATTGAGTATATTAACCCATAAAAGATATACGAACTATAAATACAATGGGATTAAAACACTTTGACCAAGAGTTTATACTTTTAAATAATAAAATATTTAACTAAGTATACATACCTGCATTCATACTAAAATCAGTGTCACAATGACAAATACAAAAGTATTACGATTGTTGAATATCACAAGTAAGCTCGGGGATGTATGGTTAGTCTTGGGAGTGGCATAGCCTGATCAACTATGCTGGTCCGATGAGTGATTAGCATATGCCCAAGAATGGTTGTGATATGGCAACAAGTCTAAAAACTTACCAACACTACTACAATGAGAACTTTAGCACAAAACATAACTTAGAATACTATAGGAGTATTTCGTGTTACTATAAATATCTTAGTTAGTATGTCTCTTAAAATAATTCTTTTACCCCTACTTCTCGCGTAGATAAGATGGCTTGATTCCATCATTACTACGACTAGTACTTTCCACCTCATGGCAATGCTGGATTGCTTGAAGAAGAGGCCGAAGATGAGCATCCAATTCCTTTGGATGATCACCTCGTAGAAGGCTTCTCAGATGGTTCTGACTCTGAGCCTGAAGTCAACAACCTACCCCAAGAGGGTCAAGCCCCAAATCTCAACCCCCGACCCATGTTTTAAGGTCCCACACCCCTATGGGTAACAAACTTGAATCGCTGGAGCAATAAACAGGGTCAAACTTTACCCTACAACGGGGACCAGAGTTTTTACAACATAAACGAGGGTGGCTCAGCTGACCGAGTCCTACCTATAATGGTCCGCAGGATTGCTTGGAATGTCGAGCAAGGTCGAGCAGCCATCGGCCAAATCATGGAAATTGATGCCAACTCTGGTGTCAACACAGTCCGCATCCCCTGTCTTGAAGAAGATATGGAAAGGACCAGGAGAACCAATGGGACTTTGCAACAACAACTAGCTGCCTCCCGTGCTGAAGTCATAGAACTTCGATTTCACCAGAGGGCTCATGAACGACACCTTCAAGAAGTGGTTCGTCAGATGGAAGACCTTAAGGTTCGCCGAGGAATTCCCATCGCCGTTAGAAGTGATGGATTTTAGCCATAAGAACATCCTATGTGCTCATACAAACCCTAATGCTTGGATCTAGGTTTCTCTATTGTACATGTAATTCATCCAAGACTTTAAACCCTAGATCTAGCATATGATAATCAATATTAACATAAGAAGGGGTTTAAGATATTACCTTGATTGTTATGTAGCAATAACAATCTCAAATCCTCCTTGTAATGACTTTAGAAAGCTTAGAGTCACAAATGTCACTCCTCTAATGGCTCACAAACACCAAGAGCAAGAGGATGAAGAAGAGAAGAGAAGGAGGCTGCCTAAAAACGTCTACAAACCCTAGAAGGAGTCTCTCCACGTTTTTGGGGCTTAAGGGCTCTTTATATACATGTAGGCTATTAGGGTTTTGAACTAGGAAACCCTAAACTGTCTGCTTAAGCCCTAAGCAGCCCATGGACGCTTCTTTATTAAGCCTTGGACGATTTCTAATGGGTTTCCCATAGAATCCGTCCAACCTTATATTATAAGGTAATCCAAAGCCCAATTGCAATTATCTTATAATTACAATTCCAGTCCCTTAAGTTTAATTAATCTCTTTTAGCCACAAAATTAATTATCAATTAATTCTTGACTAATATTAATTAAACAATATGATTTCTCCTTTAATATAATATTATTCTCATAATATATTAATAAATCATAATTAATCCTCTCTCTCCATAATTCATCCTATCAAGTTGCTTTGGTGAAGACAACCCAAAAGGACCATGTACCATCGGGTAAAGTACATACCAAAATAGTTCACGACTTAGACACTAATCCAACAGTCTCCCACTTGGATAAGTCTAATAACTATTCTGCGTATGACTTCAGATCCTGATCTGCAATCGTATCTTTCTAAAGCCGCTGTCAACTCTGATCTTATCAGATACGCGTGTCCTTTAGATAAGGGATCATACATTCATTCATTCTAGATATCATATAGATATGAGACATGAAATTAATCATTCTCTCTATACTATTTCCCGACTTTCGATTTATGATGACTGACAACAGACTACAATTGAACACATGAATTTAGTCCTGGCTTGGCCAAGCGCTTAGGTGCCATAACTAAATCATCGAGGGGCCCAAAGATATCGCTTTTATCCTACTTTGGACAAAAGGAACGGATAAAATTTGACTCAATGCTCGCTTGCACTCACTTACCTAATCACACACAACAATATTTTTTATAACACCAAGTTACTGGTGCGTTTAAATATTATCAATGTGCAACCGATTCACAAGATACAACTCACACATCTCGGTTTTAAGAATATAAGATATTATCGTCTCACCAATCACTCGTGATAAAATCCATGAAGTGATCCAAGTGAGCGTGGGTTTAATCCAATGCTCAAATCATATTCATAAGCACTCATTAACGTTGCAGCAAACATTTGCTTATGTCTAATACTCTTTAGACAATCCACACACCAATTCACGACAGTCTTCATTCGTAACTACTTCCAACATACAAACGACTGTGGCTCGTTCGAATAATTTGACTGTTCTGAACCAATTAAATTATTCAGGAAGTCAAAACATGCAAAGTGAAACACAAGAATAGTACTAATCCCATATGTCCTCAAACCTTTGAGTATAAATAAAACACCTTTTATTTATCACCATATTGATTACTCATTATTTGTTGTTTCATGTAATCAACTTCTTACTTGAATTATTACAACACTTGTCCCATGCTCTTAGCATGCACACAATGTTTACCTACGGTTCTTAATTTGTGAAATAGATCAAATGAACACATTTCCAATCATACTCATTTCACAACTCCCAATCCTTTTTACAAGTGTAAGAATATCAAATTCTTGCAACTTATAGAATATGCTAGATTTTAACATTTTTTGCAATGATCCTTTCGTAATGTCATAGCACAAACGTCACAATGACTATTGCCAATGAAATTACAAAGTTCTCTATGATTGTTACAATACAATTCCATAGACGTGATGTCTCTCACTCAAAGTACATTCCTTTGAACATCCTTTTGCATAAAATTTCTAATCTAGACATAGACTTTCAATATCCAACTCCCAATATGGAAAAATTTCCATATTTTCCATATGACAACTCAATCTTAATAGAATCTTTTCTATTCATAATAATGTCGATATGGTCCATCCAATATCGTACTTACAACTACTCACAAGCAACCAATCATCAACAAGCTTTGGATCGTCCTTTGATAGTTGTTTAATTATCTTAGTCAAAACCGATTCTTGTCCTTTTTCCCTCTAAATGCGCTAGACATTTGGAAAATTTTAGAATGGTCAAATATTATAGCATTTGCAATCGATCCTTTACCCGAAGCGTATGGGACACGATGCATAATGTTCTTACATAAAGATATGATACTTTATCAATCTTTTGCCATAATATTTTATGTGTCACGTTCTCACAATTCGAACTTTGAAGAGGGATGCCATAATGATAATCGAAATTTGAGAACGCACTATGTATCCTTGACTAAATTTATTAACATTCCACAACCTAAGACTTTAGATTTGAAATGAAGCATAATATTCTCTCTCTTAATTATAGCAAAACAACTTTTCAACCGTTACGACTTTGCAAAGTATAACTCTTGTTTTCTACAATTAATATTGCTAACTTGCAATACTTGCCTTAATAATCATACAAGCACAACATTTATGCTCCCACTATCATGATGATTATTATCATATAAGCATAACTCTTATGCTCCCACTAGCTTTGACATGTATTCAGAAACCAACTTAACTTCCAGAAAAACAATACCAATTGAATTTCTTAAGTTCATATTTCTAATACTTAATGCTTTGATAATCCTTTATCTAAGCTTATACACTTTTGCCTTAGATAGCTCATATGTGTGTCTAAACAATTCAAACTAATTGCTAAATCTCACGATTCGAATCATGGAAAGGGATACCGTAACCATAATCAAATTCGAGAATCCAATTTTCACAATCACTATCTTCTTAAAATTTCTCTTAGTGAAAGCATTTCCTCACAGTCATTTTCATGAAGGAGGGAATCTTATGACATTTAGATTTTAATGATGTATGTGTTTCTATCCATGTGAATTTTTCAAAACCAAAGTTTGCGACAAATCCAAACTCATATGGACCGAACTTTCTTAATCTTGATTTCTTGCCTTATGGTAACACGGCTGCCCACCATGTCTTCCAAGTAGTTAAGCAGCTTACCCTTTCCTATCAATGTACCTTTCATTGATCAAGGTGCCTGCCTTTTATGCGTTCAAATGAGAACTCATAGAACACACATGCATAATTAACTCAATTGGAACGGCACAGAAACAAGATGGTGTCAACATGATAGGTTGTAAGCCTCAAGTCGTGTGCTAGTGATGTTCGATAAGGTTTATTCTTGATTAGTTCTTGAACTTTTCGAGATCATTAAGACTCCCATTGATTCCTTGGCATATAAGATTCTTTTGTCAATAAACATTTCTTGACAAACCAATATTCAAGAGTTAGTGTAGTTTTTATCAAGACAAACATCACATAAAATTGGTCCTAGTTGGTCTTTGTCTTATCCAAGACATCACAACTTTCCAATTTCAAATGTACGAAAATAAGAAAATCCTTTTTCCAAGTTCTACATTTGATGAATGTTATAAACCTTCTTTAGACTTGTCACTCAATATCACAATCTTAACACTAAGGCTTGTTATTGGAACGAAGTATGATTGTCTTCTTGATTTAACCATTTGTTCAATTCTTGATTCCTCTTCTCAGACAAACAATTGTACTAAGACTCACATAGAGGATCAATTGAGATATGGTTCTTAATCATTAAGACCTATCATAAAACATAATAAAAGGTACTCTACATTCTTCTTAGAATAGAGAAACTTTTATCTTTCTGCCTACTTGATTCTTCTTATTCGTTCTTCTATTGATTTAAACTCTTTTAATCAATTCATAATTATACTTAATCTTATAAGTATTATCATATTTACTAAACCTTTAGTAAATCATGACGAATATCTTTGTCACTCTTATGGTGGACTTGATCAATACACAACTTTGTGTGCTCGATCTCATAGTCCTTCACTTGACACTTTGTCAACAAATTAGTCTAATTTCCAAATATGAAATTTCTCATTCATCATGCAACCAAGTTGCATGATTCCAAGTTTCTGTCCACTTGAAACTTGGATGATCAGAAACTTTCCCTATTTGGTAAATTTTTGATATTTCCATAAATAACATAATTAAGAATCACATCCATTTGTTGTAGAAATATGCGAACATCAATTTTTCATAACGATTTCATTGCAAGGAAATAAATAAATAAATAAATGAGTCAAAACAAAATTTATTTTATTCATAAAAGCAGCGGAAAACATTTGTCCTTACAATGCAAAATCAACTGAAAAACTATGTAGTCAAATATTCCTAACAACTCTATCATAACTTTCTTAGCTCAAAATCTAATCTTCAAGTCCATGCGATCGAGATCCATTTCTTTGTGATTAGACTCATCTTGCTCTTTCATCAAGCTTCCTCTCTTTTCACTGATCCTGCAAAACATTCAAATGCAATTTTATCACATTATGTATTAAGAATCAACGAATAGGAACTTAATGGATTTAGATAGTGGATTTTACCTGAAGCACAGTCATACTCTTTGACTCTCCCATCTTCTGGACTCTTCAGGCTCTTAAGGCAGACTTGTATCCAATGCCCTTTCACTTGGCAGCAAACACAGGTCGGTTCTCCTAGAACGTCCTCGGAAGTATGGTTGGTTGACTTTCCCAACAAATATGGTTCATTACCTTGCCAAATCATTTCTGATTCAGCAGCAATGAGCATGTAAGTTAAGTCAATGAGGCTCGCGTCATGATCCATCATATGATACTTTCTTTTGAACTCATTATATGATTCAGGGAGTGACTGCAGAACCCAGTCCACAACCAACTTGTCAGGGAATAACGCACCCAACATTATCAACCTATCGATGTGTGATTTCATTCCTAGAACGTGGGCACACACGGGTTTACCATCTTCATGTTTCATTTCCAACAGGGATTTAGTGACATTGAACCTTTCAATTCTTTGATCTAGTGGGTTGGGGAGAATAATTGGAGGAGGTAGAGGAAGTGAAGCACGATTTCTTGTTCCTCGATTGAATCGTGGAATATCATCTTCATGTGGAATGCTTGTTCCATGGGATTTGGGAAGACCATAGTTGTCGAATTTTGACATCTACAAAACGGGAGAAAAATAAATTCAGGTTAGTTGATTGCTTGAGTCCTTAATAAATCACCCAAATGAGATACTAAGGCTAGGACCCAACACAATATTCTACAACTCGGGAGAGGGATGCCGTAACCCAAATTGCAGAACATTTGAAGGTAAGTGAATGACGATTCACTAATTTTCCACCATGAAAAGCAAAAAACAGATTAAGTTTTAAATGTATTGAAAATTCCTAGATCCTTTGAGATTCATTGAACCTTTCAATGGCATGTTTAAATCTCGATATGCCCCTCTAGTTTGTGACTGGGATACCGAGGATCACAAAGCGGGTATGAATAACCATGCAAACTTACATGGTTCCCCCACATGTTACAGTCACTCATTCGATGTGCCGGTTAACCACACACGCTCCATCGAACTATGACAAACATTGAGTCACCCTTTGCTACCTTTGCTTAGAACCATTTAGTGTGCCGGATAACCACACACGCTCCACTAACGTCTTTGCAAGGGTACAAAGTGTAATTTCATGGAATTGCATCAATTCACTTTTGCCTAAAGTAACTAAGATTGGGAATTTGTAAAACATTTAGTTACTTTTGTACTTCATTATACTTATAATGGAAGGTTTCTGTCCCATCCTACCCGTTCGGCTAACGACCCTCCACTAGTCAAGAGTGCGGTGGGTAAGAGTGGATACCCATTCAATCGCCATTTTATAGGCAATTTCCTTAAACACCCCTTATAGACCAGCTTCGTGAATGAGGCCTACTAACGGTAAGACTGACTTTTACTCATATATATATATATATATAATGTTAGACTTTTAATGTTATATATAGTATAGGGTGTACTTTACACTTTTAAAATACTAGTTGGTCTAATTTAAAAATTATGCCTTTAATTTAATTAAATGTAAACCAAAAACTATATGGATTTATTAAATCTCTTTTAATTATACACCTTAATTAATTAATAAAACCATAAGGGTGTGATTTGAATTTTTCAAAAAAAATACTAGGGTTTTAGAATTTAACATTCCTAAATTAAACTTTTAATCAACTTTCAAATTCCAAAAACTTGAAGGCAAGTTTTGAAACATTTCAAAACATTAGGGTTTAGAATTTAAATATTTCAAAATCAAACCTTTTAATCAAAATTTAAATTCCAAAACTTGAGGGCAAGTCTTGAAACTTTTCAAAACACAAGGATCAAATAGTAAATAACTTAAATTAAACAATTAATCTAATTATTATCTAACTTGACCTAAAATCAATTTCTTGCAAGATAAGTTACCCAATTAATACAAATAATCAAACTTTAATCAAACAAGGAAGTTATTATCTAATCAATTGGTAATTATCTTTTGTTTAATCAATGATACACTCAAAATATGATTAAAATTCAAATTTTAATAACCCAAAACAGTTAAGGCAAGTATCCATGACCAAAACAACAAGAAATCCCGAAACTGCCTCATTCTGACGCTCGAACTCGCCGAGTTCCTCTATGGACTCGCCGAGTAGGAGCCAACTCGCCGAGTTCATCAGTCAGAAAGCCAAAATTTTGATTTTGCAACAAGAATGAACATGCTAGGCATCAATACAATAGAAACCAACCTGGCTTTGATACCACTGATGGGTTTTAGCCATAAGAACATCCTATGTGCTCATACAAACCCTAATGCTTGGATTTAGGTTTCTCTATTGTACATTCAATTCATCCAAGACTTTAAACCCTAGATCTAGCATATGATAATCAATATTAACATAAGAATGAGTTTAAGATATTACCTTGATTGTTATGTAGCAATAACAATCTCAAATCCTCCTTGTAATGACTTTAGAAAGCTTAGAGTCACAAATGTCACTCCTCTAATGGCTCACAAACACCAAGAGCAAGAGGATGAAGAAGAGAAGAGAAGGAGGCTGCCCAAAAACGTCTACAAACCCTAGTAGGAGTCTCTCCACGTTTTTGGGGCTTAAGGGCACTTTATATACATGTAGGCTATTAGGGTTTTGAACTAGGAAATCATAAACTGACTGCTTAAACCCTAAGCAGCCCATGGACCCTTCTTTAATAAGCCTTGGACGATTTCTAATGAGTTTCCCATAGAATCCGTCCATCCTTATATTATAAGGTAATCCATAGCCCAATTGCAATTATCTTATAATTACAATTCCAGTCCCTTAAGTTTAATTAATCTCTTTTAGGCACAAAATTAATTATCAATTAATTCTTGACTAATATTAATTAAACAATATGATTTCTCCTTTAATATATTATTCTCATAATATATTAATAAATCATAATTAATCCTCTCTCTGCATAATTCATCCTATCAAGTTGCTTTGGTGAAGGCAACCCAAAGGGACCATGCACCATCGGGTCAAGTACATACCAAAATAGTTATCGACTTAGACACTAATCCAATAAGAAGATGTCTAGCACATCTTTTCTTTTGATTAGGGAATAGCCCTCTTATCCGTGCTCTATGTAGCAATTGTCTGTAAAATATTCCTGTTTTTCAAGTACTTTATTAGACTTCTAAACTGCCAATATTTTCCCCTATGGTATGATGTAAGACCTTTAGTAGGTCATTTCCCGAACTTATGTACATCATTAATACCAGTAATTTTGGCATGTCATCTAATCTGTTCATAAACTCATACTATTATCTATTGTTGAACTATGGCAATTTAGTTCACGAGACACATTCATTTTCTATACTATTGAATTCTTAACATTGTCTCTATCTTTACAACTTATAGTTGAAAAATGCCACCTCGTACAAATCCCAGGCGTAACAATGGTGAGGAAGCACCAACACCGCCACCACCGCCTCCACCTCCTTAATTTGACACTGCTATGTTCCAAGCGGCTGTCACTGCGGCAGTAGCGGCTGCGATGTCACAAATCAATACTCTTATCCCTAGTGGATCAGGAATTGGAACACCTCTTTCTAACGATGACAAGAGTCATGGGCACCCCAGGGAGTGCACCTACAAGGATTTAACGAATGCCAAACCCCGGAATTTCAATGGAATAGGAGGGGTGATGATTTTGAGGCAATGGATAGAAAAGACCGAAGCAGTCATTGAAATCTACGCCTGCCCGGAGAACAATAAAGTCAAGTTCGCTACTTGCACCATTTCTGACAGGGCCTTAACTTGGTGGAATGGCCACGTTAAGTCAATGACCCTGGTTGTAGCAAACGTGATAAGTTGGGAGAGCCTGAAAGCCATGCTGATGAGAGAGTACTATCCTCGAGGGAAAATTCAAAAGCTCAAGCAGGAACTCTGGGGTCTTTAAATGGTTGATTCTGATGTATCAACCTAAGCCAATAGATTCTGTGATCTAGAGGGTTCCGGACCAAGAGGTGCTTTTGGGGTTTCCTCTTCCAGTTTTGAGTTGTTTTCGACTAAGGAAGGTACTTAGGGAGATTTGAGAGAGATTTGAGATACGTGGAGAGATTTGGTAAAGATTTCACATACTTGGAGAGATTTGGGAGAGATTCATTATTCTTGGAGAGATTTCACATAGTTAGAGAGACTTGGGAGAGATTCACTATTATTGGAGAGATTTCATATACTTAGGGAGATTTGGGAGAGATTCACTATTCTTGGAGATATTTTGCATACTTAGGGAGATTTGGGAGAGATTTCACATACTTGGAGAGATTTGGGAGAGATTCACTATTCTTGGAGAGATTTTTCATACTTAGAGAGATTTAGGATAGATTCACTATTCTTGGAGAGATTTCGCATACTTAGAAAGATTTGGGAGAGATTTCACATACTTAGAGAGATTTGGGAGAGATTCACTATTCTTGGAGAGATTTGCATTCTAACACTTTATGGCTCCTTAGGAACTCATATTGAACACTTAGGAGTGTTAGCACAAATCTCACAATAGTCCTTACTTACCTGAGGACGGAAGTTCCTAGCCAAAAGTGCTAGTTGTGACAATTATAGGCCTGTAGATATGTGTCACACCCGAAAACCGGAACGGCGGAAATGTTCTGGGATGGATGACGTCGTATCAAGTATCACAACATATGTAGTATAGTAATCAAAGTACAACAACCATTGAATTAATAGTAATAGTTTTACATAAGTTACATTTTATGGAGACATCAAAGTAATACATAAACTAGCATAGATGCAGCTCGGTTCTAGGTTGGCTTCACAAAAGCTCCCGGGTGTACCTGTCTATTGTTGACCTGAGAATACAAGTTATTTTGAAAGCGAGTATCAGCATTTTTATAAATGTTGGTGAGTTCATCAGTATTTAGTGTCATTTGTGTAAGTAAGCATTTTATTCAAAATAACTTTATAAAAAGTAGTAGTTTAGAATCTACGTTGTATTAGAGTCCTTTCCAGAAAATCCTATATTTTCTAATTAAGAGCAGTCTTCTACCAAGACTCGACAGTGTTATGTTTTAAAGAGAAATTTTCCCTGAAATTCTATCATTACAAAAATACGGTATTTGACTTTAAAGAAAGTAGGAGAATATCACCAGTAAAATACTAGGGAAAAATAAAATACGCCTCAGCAGAAAATACTACTGATTAAGGCAAAAGAAATCATAGACTCCAGGAGAGTATCGAATGAATGATACGCCTGGCTCAGTCTAACCAAAAGGAAACACAAACCCCAGACGGTATCAAATGTACGATACAGCTAGCAAGCTCTAAGACAAAGAAACACAGACCCCAGACAGTATCAAATGAACGATACAACTAGCAAGGTCTAAAACAAAGAAACACAGACCCCAGACAGTATCAAATGAACGATATAGCTAGCAAGGTCTAAAAAAGAGAAACACAGACCCCAACCAGTATGAAATGAACGATACAGCTAGCAAGGTCTAAAACAAAGAAACATAGACCCCAGACAGTATCAAATGAACGATACAGCTAGCAAGGTCTAAAACAAAGGGGTAATCCAAAGAGTGATGTTTCAAGAATATAATGTTAATTCTCGTTACCTTAAGGCCATGAATTATAAGGTAAACATTGAGATACTCATAACCATACTGATTGACACTAGAGTACTTGACGCCCTACAAGCGTCGGAATGAATGTGACATTTGTCACCCCTTGGCTTGGTAGGCCGTGGATTGTAGCTAGCATTCAGGGTGCGGGAGTGTCAGTCCCATATAGATCTATACACACAATGCCCGCTCTCCCTCCAGGAGACTCTGGTTACCAACTTGACGACGGGGAGATCCGTGTCCTGAAGATGCATCTCGTATTCTAAATTCTATTAGAGGCATTGGAGAAGTGATATAGACTCGTGAATGAACTGACTCCTTTGGAATTCTCATACTAGAAAGAGTGAATAGAACCTCCTAACTATTCTTAGAACAGTTACTAGTGTGTCTGATCTATGAGTGATGAATGGACGGATGCCCTTGCTACCCAAGGGAAATGAACTGGTTAATGTAAACCTTTATGTCTATACGTGTATACATGATATATAACTAATGTTTAAACGACCTTCAGACGAATATCCGATACCCACCAGACCACATCCCAACGAGGAAAAGGAAATAGGGCGAACTAGCCTTCCTAAGTATTTTAAATAATATTTATATAACTATACAAGTACAGGAATGCATTTAACGAAGTAGAAGTCTAGAAGTATAGAAGAAAATTGTGGTATAACCTTTGGAAAACGTTTAAAAATAAGAAGTTACGACTTGATATCGTTATGTAAAACAAGCTTTAAAAACCATTCATAAACACGTTTTGAATATAATTTGATAACACAATATAAGCAAAGAAAACCTTTGTTTAAAACACTGTTGTAACTGGTTTAGAAGTAAAACATACAGCACGAGAGACAATTTGAGAAAAGATTTAAACAAATAAAGATGTTTTGGAAAACCATCTATAGTATTATTCTTGATAAAATAGTTGAAAGTGGGATAAATCCTTGTGCATGCGGGTTATTAATCAAATATGATTAATATGATAACTAGCATGTTTTAACTTGTATTCCCCCCATAAAAGCATGTAAAAACATTTAAAGGTTAATTCAGGGGTATGAACTCACCTGTTGTAAGTGGATCGGATGAAGGTACCGGTTGGGTGCTGTGACATCCCCAAAATCTCGGCCAGAAAAGACCGGTTTCATTTATGCTTTTTAAACATTTTCAGAGTAAATCCTTTTGATTTTAAAAGAGATGAGGCATTTGTTACCAAAAACAAAACATGATAAAATAGATTTTTTATCAAAACGTTTCATGAAGAAATATAATTTCCTACCAAAATCAAAAACCCGGGATGTCATGTTCCGATACAGACCATAAAGCATAAACGATAACATTACAAGTCATTCAACAAATATATACATATACAGACTTGTAAACAAAACAACTTGATGATTATCCATCTTATGCCCTCGCGCCACTTCCTGTAATACAAAGAAACTGAGTGGGTCAGGCTTGGGAGCCTGGTGAGCATATAGGGTTTTCAACCCACAATAAATAATTAAATTAATATTCATCAAGCAACAATAACCTAATTACACATTCCCGTTATTCTCACTTTATGTCCCTAAAATAACTAACACAAGGGACCTAGTCTAAGAACATTTCATCGGGGCGACAACACATGCTTTAGGGGGTTTCCCGGCAATATATGTCAAATAAGGCAACCATGGGGGGGATGGAGTACAGTGAATGAACACCCAAGTTCATTAACACCTATAGGTGACGAGCCTGCTAGGGTTCCACAAGACTGTGTAGAAAAGTCCATGGTCGTCATCTAAACTCCGCTAGATGACTAAATCAAAACAACATCGAGGCCTCTCATCTGTTTATTACACAGCAACTATCTACCCATGTTCTACCCAACATATTAGTAAATAAAAATATACATTTTTATACATAGTTTAAAACCTGTATACCATGCTTTAATCAATACATATTCCACATAACAGATGAGGCACACACACATAACACGTATTTCATAGAGAATAAATCAGATCTATGAGATAAAAGAGAGTGAATATACATTCACACATATAACAACAAAATATATACACATAGCACGTATTTTATATAAAATACTTCATAATAATGTGTTGGAAGAAAGTAACTACACACTCACTTGATCAGAAGATGATCGGATAGCACTACAACTTGCAGAAGTAGTATACTACGATAGATCTGGAAGATCTTCACAAAAATCGGACTCCTCGCGGGCAGAGCTTCGGCTCAGGAATAACGCTCTGTGGGATCCTTGAGGCTTCGGATCTTGTTTTGGGGCTCGGGAATGATACCGGGGCTTCGGGATATGATTGGCACGCAAATCAAGGCAAAAACTAGAGAGAAGAAAGAGTTTGAACAAGAGAAAATGGCTGATCTCGGTTTCTATTTATAAGCTGGGGGTCTGGGATTACGCTGGGCGTAACTTGGTTACCCTAGGCATACTTTGACGTCACTACATGCATCAATTGGTGGCACTCGAGTATTGGTCAGGCAACTTGCATCCTCCTGAGTACGCTAGGCGTACTCAAATTACGCTCGGCGTAATTTGACTCGTCAAACTTCTAAATTGCGTAACTTTCGCATACAAGCTCCGTTTTCGACGTTTTTTATATCCACGCATAGGTGAGACTACACTCTACAACTTTCGTTTAGACTCCGTCGGCTAATTTTGAATTTATTTTTTATTATATATTTTTAGTAGGCCCGGACAGGAAAACTTTGTTATAAATTCATAACTTCTTCATCCGACGTCCGTTCTCGCCTAACTTTTCATCGTTTTGCTACTAACAATGAGATCTTTGATTCTCGTTTAGATTGTTTCGGCTAAAAATCGCTCGATCTCAAATCGAGTATTCGGGCTACATACTGCCAAGTCTAAACTTCAGAAAATCATAATTTCCTCATACGAAGTGAAATTTGGGCGTTCTTTTTATGCACACTCTCGGTTTAACGAACTCTACGACTTTCGTTTAGATAACTAAGGCTAAATATTGAACTAACGTAAATTTCACTTTTTACGTCATTCAGCATTCCGGTTCTGTCGCGAAACTTCGACAGGTCATAACTTATTCGTTATAACTTGGATTTCGGCATTCTTTATATCTTCGGAATCCTTGTTTCGACCACTACATCTTTAAGAAAAGATATCGGGCTTATCTCATACTTTAATTTTGACGCTTATTTTTATCCTTTATTAATTATATCTTTATAATTAAGTAATAAGCACACAAATACACATAATTCACATAATACTCAAATATTTCATCATTAATACTTCAAAAAGAGTTACAAGGATTTACCTAGACTATTACATCAACGAAAATGCCTAGCCTGGAAACGCGGGCGTTACAATTCTGTCCCCCTTAGGATGATTCCGTCCCCGGAATCACACATCGACAAACAAATGCGGATAGCGACTCAACATGTCACTCTCTGTTTCCCAGGTGAGATTTGGCCCATTCGAATGTTTCCAACGAACAAGCACTAATTCGACCATCTTGCGTCGAAGGTTCTTAGTCTTTCGGTCAACAATTTCCTTTGGTTCTTCAATTAATCTCTTGTTTTCATCAATTCTCAATTCAGAAATTGGAATTATATCAGGAAGTTCTCCCGTGAACTTCCTCAAATAACACACATGGAAAGTGTTATGAATACCACTCAGTTCTTCTGGTAGTTCCAGCTTGTAAGCTTGGTTCCCAATCCTATGAAGAACTTTAAACGGTCCAATAACCCTTGGACTCAACTTTCCCCTTTTTTCCAAATCTTATAAGTCCCTTCCACGGTGAGACTTTAAGTAACACCGAATCTCCAACTTCAAAAGTCATCGACCTTCGCTTCTTGTCAGCATAGCTCTTTTGACGATTCTGAGCTGCTAACATTCTTTCTCTAATTATTTTCAACTTTTCAGCGGTTTGATGGACCATCCCGGGTCCCATAAACTGCTTTTCTCTAGCCTCAAGCCAACAAGACGGCGTATGACACTTTTGTCCGTACAAAGCTTGATAAGGTTCCATCTTTATGCTTGAGTGGAAACTATTATTGTAGGAAAATTCTACTAAAGGTAAGTGTTCATCCCAGTTACCTAGGAATTCTAGGGTACATGCTCTCAGCATATCTTCAAGTGTTTGTATCGTTCTTTCACTCTGACCATCAGTCTGTGGATGGTAGGCTGTAATTAAACACAACTTAGTACCCATTTCCTCTTGTAGACTTTTCCAAAACCTTTAGGTGAAACGGCTATCACGATCTGACACAATCGTTAACGGGACACCGTGAAGCCTCACAATTTCCTTCACATAAGAATTCACAAGCTTATCTATAGACATGTTCTCCTTGGCTGCTATGCAATGCGCACTCTTAGTGAATCGATCAACGACCACCCAAATCATGTCGTGACCACTTTTCGTTCTGGGTAGTTTAGTGACAAAATCCATTGCAATGTCTTCCCATTTACCCATAGGCACAGGTAAAGGCTCTAAACTCCCATATGGTTTCTGATGCTGTGTCTTGACTCTCGCACAAGTCACACACTCGGCTACATACTTTGCAACATCAAGCTTCATCGTCGGCCACCAGTAGTAGGGTTTCAGGTCCCTATACATTTTAGTGCTAATAGGATGAATTGAATACATAGTTTTGTGAGCTTCTTCCATCAGAAGATCTCTTATCCCTCCGGAATTAGGTAACCAAATCCGATCTTGGAACACCTTCAGTCCATGACCGTTTGTATCAAACACCAACGTTTTGCCCAAACGTTCCTCTTTTCGGTCATTCTTCTCAGAAGCTTCCTCTTGAGCTTTCTTTATACTTTCCACAATTGTCGAGACAACTTCTATTCTCAACGCTCCTGGCCTTTTTCCTTCAAGATTGACTTTCCGACTGAGAGCATCAGCAACAACATTAGCTTTACCGGGGTGGTAAAGTATGTCACAGTCGTAGTCCTTAATTAATTCTAGCCAGCGTCGTTGCCTCATATTCAATTCTTTCTGACTAAAGAGATATTGGAGACTCTTATGATCAGTGAAAAGTTTGCACTTTGTGCCATAGAGGTAATGCATCCATATTTTTAGAGCGAAACTGCCGCTGCCAACTCCAAATCATGAGTCGGGTAATTCTTTTCATGCTCCTTCAGTTGTCGAGACGCATATGCTATCACCTTTTCTCTTTGGGTCAAAACACAACCCAATCCAACCCCAGACGCATCTCTATAAACAACGAAGTCTTCAACTCCATCGGGTAGAGATAGAATCGGTGCCTCACATAGTCTCTTCTTTGGCTTCTCGAATGCTTCTTTATGCTTATCACTCCAAGCATAAGTAGCTCATTTGTGGGTCAAAGCTGTTATTGGACTAGCGATCCAAGAAAAGCCTTGGATAAACCTTCGGTAATATCTGGCTAATCCTAAAAAGCTTCGGATCTCCGTGGGACTTTTTGGCTATTCCCACCTCATTACAGCTTCAATCTTTGCTGGATCAATCGTTATCCCTTCTTGGTTGACCACGTGACCCAAGAATTGGACTTCTCGAATCCAAAAATCACATTTGGAGAACTTCGCATACAGCTTCTCTTTCTTCAAGACTTCTAACACTTCTCGCAAGTGTCTGCCATGCTCCTCTTGGCTTTTCGAGTAAATCAGAATGTCGTCTATGAATACTATCACAGATTTATCTAGAAACGGATTACAAACCCTATTCATCAAATCCATGAACGCTGCTGAAGCATTGGTTAGTCCAAACGACATAACCAAGAACTTGTAGTGTCCATATCTAGTTCTGAATGCAGTCTTCTCTATATCTTGCTCTTTCACCTTCAGTTGATGATATCCTGACCTCAGGTCGATCTTTGAAAAATAACTTGAGCCTTGAAGTTGATCGAACAGGTCATCAATCCTCGGCAACGGGTATCTATTCTTTATTGTTGCCTTGTTCAGTTCTCTGTAATCGATGCACATTCTCATACTTCCATCTTTCATCTTCACGAATAACACCGGAGCTCCCCAGGGTGATGAACTAGGTCTAATGAAACCTTTGTCCAATAACTCCTGAAGTTGCATCATTAGCTCCTTCATCTCTGTCGGTGCTAATCGGTAAGGTGATTTTGCAATTGGCGTGGTTCCTGGTAACAAGTCAATACGGAATTCTACTTGTCGATCAGGTGGTAATCCAGGAAGATCTTCGGGAAATACTTTCGGATAATCACACACCACTGGAATACTCTGCATCACCTTCTTTTCCTTCTTAGCATCAATCACGAATGATAAATATGATGTACATCCCTTGGTCAAACACTTCCTGGCTTTCATTAGAGAAATGATTCCAGAATTTACTATGCGTTTGTCCCCATACACCATAAATGAATATTTCTCAGGCGGGTTTACTTTAACTATCTTCTTCTTGCATAAAATTTTGGCATCATTGGCGCTAAGCCAATCCATTCCCACAACAATTTCGAAACCATTAAGTTCGATAGGCAATAATTCCTCGTGAAACTTATTCCCATTAAGGCCGATTAAGATGTTTTTCATACGATGGCCAACAGGTACAAACTTGCCACTAGCAACTTCGACTAATAAAGCATTATCTAGTCTATCAACAGGCAAAGCTAGTTTTCTACCAAACTCATGCGAAATAAAGGAGTAGTTGGCTCCAGAATCAAACAAAATTTGAGCAGGTAATTCGTTAACAAGAAGGGTACCTGAAGCGACATCAACTTCATCTTTCGCAGTCTCAAGTGTCATCTGGAAGGCTCTCGCCTTCGGCTTTGGTGGAATGTTGGGTTTTGCTGCCTCCTTCTTCTTTGGACAGTCCTTCAAAATGTGCCCCTCTTCATTACAACCAAAACACATCCTTTTGTTGTTCGGACACTCATTGGAAAAATGCCAAGTTTTTCCGCACTTGTAGCAGGTTACATCCTCACTACATTTCCCAAAGTGATTTTTCTTACACTTTTAACACCATTTCGCTTCGCCTCCTTTTCCTCCACCAAACTTTTTCGAATAAGATTTCGAAAATTTGCTTTTCTTACCGGAACCAGATATTCCCTCAAACTTTCTCTTCTCACCAACCTCAACCTTGTTGGTGGTTCTCCCCTTAATCATGTTCTGAACAGACTTGGCAGCCCATATAGCTGCCTCTAGAGTATGTGCCTGACGTACTGGCACCTCGTACTCCCATGGGAGTCCTTTTGTGTATCGGTCAACCTTTGTCAGCTCATCTGGCACAATGCGTAAAGCAAACTCCATCTTATCGGTAAAGTTATTAGAGTATTCATCAACTGACATGCTGCCTTTCGTCAATGCCAAAAACTTATTCTCCAATTCCAACAGATTTTGAGACGATCAGAACTTGCGTTTGAACTGCACCAAGAATTCTGCCCATGACAACTACAGTGGCTCATTAGGGCTTAAAGTCTTCCCTAGAGTGTTCCACCAACAAACGGCTCCACCTCGGAACTGACGCACTGCATAGATAGTCTGCAACTTGCCTCTGCAGCCACAAGTCATGAAGGCCAACTCCATTTCTGAGATCCTTTCCATTGAAGGTCGATGGTTTGCAAGTTAGAAAGTCCTTGTACTTGCATCCCATTCCATCATTCCTTCCATCATGGTTGTTTTGCCTAACTATCGGTGGGTTGGCTTGACCAACAGACCCACTGAAGTTTCCACCTTCCAAGTGCCCTTCATTCAATTCAGGCTCTTCCACTTGAATTGACAGTTCTTCATGATTTTGTTGAAGCAACCGCCTAGTCTCCTCCATTTTACGATCCAACATCGTTTGAATCATCAATTGTACACCATCCATTGTTATCGGCTCAGGTGCTGCTGCTACGACAAGTATTTGCTCAATCATTGGTGGTTGATTCCTGTTTTCATCAGCATTTCCAACTTCACTTCTTGTTCTCACCATTTTTGATCTACACACTGAATAAGGTGAAATTAGATCCTTATTTCACGATAGATATTCAAATCATCCTTATCACTCCGAAACGTTTACATGCTAGTTCTAATATCGTAGACGTACGCTTAGAATCCTACACACATAAGGTTTCCAGATCCGGTCGGCAACAGACCATAGATCCGAACAAATAATATCATATATGGCAAACATATAACATTAAGCACATTAAAGCATTTTAGGCAATTTTCCTAAAATAAACTAGTTCTCGTGTCTAAAATTTCACACACACATCTCAAAATTTCACTTAGCATTTTAAGTTTAAGTCTAGAAATCCTACAAATTCCTAGTTCGCTTAAACTAATGCTTTGATACCAACTGTGACATCCCCTAAATCTCGGCCAGAAAAGACTGGTTTCATTTATGCTTTTTAAACATTTTCAGAGTAAATCCTTTTGATTTTAAAAGAGATGTGGAATTTGTTCCCAAAAACAAAACATGATAAAATAGATTTTTTTATCAAAACGCTTCATGAAGAAATATAATTTCATTCCAAAATAAAAAACCCGGGATGTCATGTTCCGATACAGACCATAAAGCATAAACGATAACATTACAAGTTATTCAACAAATATATACACATACAGACTTGTAAACAAAACAACTTGATGATTATCCATCTTATGCCCTCGCGCCATTTCCTGTAATACAAAGAAACTGAGTGGGTCAGGCTTGGGAGCCTGACGAGCATATAGGGTTTTCAACCCACAATAGATAATTAAATTAATATTCATCAAGCAACAATAACCCAATTACACATTCCCGTTATTCTCACTTTATGTCCCTAAAATAACTAACACAAGGGACCTAGTCTAAGAATATTTCATCGGGGCAACAACACATGCTTTCGGGGGTTTCCCGACAATATATGTCAAATAAGGCAACCATGGGGGGATGGAGTACAGCGAATGAACACCCAAGTTCATTAACACCTACAGGTGGCGAGCCTGCTAGTGTTCCACAAGACTGTCTAGAAAAGTCCGTGGTCGTCATCTAAACTCCGCTAGATGACTAAATCAAAACCACATCGAGGCCTCTCATCTGTTTATTACACACCAACTATCTACCCATGTTCTACCCAACATATTAGTAGATAAAAATTTACATTTTTATACATAGTTTAAAACCTGTATAGCATGCTTTAATCAATACATATTCCACATAACAGATGAGGCACACACACATAACACATATTTCATAGAGAATAAATCAGATCTATGAGATAGAAGTGAGTGAATATACATTCACACATATAACAATAAAATATATACACATAGCACGTATTTTATATAAAATACTTCATAATAATGTGTTGGAAGAAAGTAACTACACACTCACTTGATCAGAAGATGATTGGATAGCACTACGACTTGTAGAAGTAGTATACTACGATAGATCTGGAAGACCTTCACAAAAATCGGACTCCTCGCGGGCAGAGCTTCGGCTCGGGAATGACGCTCTTCGGGATCCTCGGGGCTTCGGATCTTGTTTCGGGGCTCGGGAATGATACCGGGGCTTCGGGATATGATTGGCATGCAAATCGAGGCAAAAACTAGAGAGAAGAAAGAGTTTGAACAAGAGAAAATGGTTGATCTCGATTTCTATTTATAAGCTGGGGGTCTGGGATTACGCTGGGCGTAACTTGGTTACGCTGGGCATACTTTGACATCACTGCATGCGTCAATTGGTGGCACTCGAGTAATGGTCAGGGCGCTTGCATCCTCCTGAGTACGCTGGGCGTACTCAAATTACGCTCGGCGTAATTTGACTCGTCAAAATTCTAAATTGCGTAACTTTCGCATACGAGCTCCGTTTTCGACGTTCTTTATATCCACGCGTAGGTGAGACTACGCTCTACAACTTTCGTTTAGACTTCGTCGGCAAATTTTGAATTTATTTTTTATTATTTATTTTTAGTAGGCTCGGACAGGAAAACTTCGTTATAAATTCATAACTTCTTCGTCCGACGTCCGTTCTCGCCTAACTTTTCATCGTTTCGCTACTAACTACGAGATCTTCAATTCTTGTTTAGATTGTTTCGGCTAAAAATCGCTCGATCTCAAATCGAGTATTCGGGCTGCATACTACCAAGTCTAAACTTCAGAAAATCATAACTTCCTCATACGAAGTCAGAGTTGGGCGTTCTTTTTATGCACACTCTCAGTTTAACGAAATCTACGACTTTCGTTTAGATAACTAAGGCTAAATATTGCACTAACAGAAATTTCACTTTTTACGTCATTCAACGTTCCGGTTCTATCGCGAAACTTTGACAGGTCATAACTTCTTCGTTATAACTCGGATTTTGGCATTCTTTATATCTTCAGAATCCTTGTTTCGACCACTACATCTTTAAGCAAAGATATCGGGCTTATCTCATACTTTAATTTTGACACTTATTTTTATCCTTTATTAATTATATCTGTATAATTAAGTAATAAGCACACAAATACACATAATTCACATAATACTCAAATATTTCATCATTAATACTTCAAAAAGAGTTACAAGGGTTAACCTAGACTATTACCTCAACGAAAATGTCTAGCCTGGAAACGCGGGCGTTACATGTGCTCGGTGTCAAGTAAAGACTTGAACACACTTAGTGACCTATTAACATATGATGACATATGTTTACATACAATTAGTAATTATAATACTAATTAAACACGTAAACACATCCTAATGAGCGGAAAACACTTTGGTCAAGTGCCAGGAGTGTCCTGGGTAACATCTAAGGGAGTGTACGGCCTAGTTAGGGAGTTTAGTCTTCAAGAGTAAACTCTTTATAGAGTTTACGGCCCAATTGACCAACTCCCCATGAGTTCATGGCCGTAAACTCATGGTGGGGGTGTTCTAGGATACTTAATGGTCTTATCTCACTAGTGGAATTAAGCTAGGCTCAAATCTACGGTTTATGAAGGGTTTAAGGCCTCAAATAGACCATCCTTGGGAGTTTACGGTAGTAAACATAGAGTTTACGGCCGTAAACTCCTACTAGCCCCTTCCTTTTGTGTATTAAGGTCTTAAATGATAGAGAATAAAGTTCTATGCATTTTTCCAAGTCATATAGGGAAGTTTAGGGCTTCATTTGGCCATTCTATGAAGTTTACGGCCCATGGACCAATCCTAGGGGGTTTACGGCCGTAAACTCCTATGTCCATAGTTTCTTTAATGTTTTAAGCCCCTACTTCAATTGTGGTTGGTTCTAGACATTTACCCAAGTCATAGGAGGTGTTTGCGGGCAATTCTAACACCTTAAAAGGTGTTCACAGCCCTTGAAGAGGAGTTTATGGTCCAAGAGTGTTCTTGGGCCATAAATTCATGTTTACTCTCCAAAATGCAAGGTTTTGGTGTTCTAAGCTCGAATGTGTAAGTCGATAAGTCATATCTAAGCCCTAGGAGTAATTTAGAGGGGTTTTAGGGCTTCAAAACCCCACTTATGGGTTTTCACTGTCCAAGAGTGTTCTTGGGCCGTAAACACATGAATTGACCCCTATTTGATGTCTTAAACACGAATTTGCATGTTAACTAAGCTACACAACAAGTTAGGATAGATTACTTACTAGTTTGGGGCTCGAAATGGGCGTTTTTGGATCGAAAGCAAGTTGTAGAGAGAGGGTGGAAAGGCTTCAAATGGAGTCCACTCCCCCTTATATAGGGGTTGAGCTTGCGGCTCAGTGGAAATCTACCCGATACTGACGTTAAACGGGGTTTTTGGTCGCACCCGATTAAATGGTCGTATTTTGACTTGGTTGTAACTAAAACTTTTCAAGGGATTATTGAGGGTGTTTCTAACTTGTTTCAACCCTTACGAAGTCATTATAAAAGTCCCAAATTAATTAACCTAATCCAACGGTTAACAGACAATTAATAAAACGGGTTTTATTAACGGAAGATGTGGTTAAAATGACGGGATAAATTTCGGGTTGTCACATCATCCCCCCGTTAGAGGGAATTTCGTCCCGAAATTTGGGTTTAGGCAAGGAAGTGGCATAAACAATCAGATAGAGGTATGAGGGCACTTCCTATTCGGTTGGCCCTCGCACTCCCAAGTAAACTCTGGCCTGTGCTTGGCGTTCTAACAACCTTCACTTACGGGATGCGGATTCTGATTCGTTCAGTTAGTGATTCCTACAAGTGCGTCTACGAAGTTAGGGTTCTCAATGGTTTCTATCTAGATGAGTGGGATACAAAGAGTGACATCGGGAAACAATTTTCAAGTCTAAGAAGTGGATTTGATTTGGGGTGAACTTATGGAATTTCCGAAAGTAGTCGTGGTCTGACGAGGGTTAGACCAATTGTGTAAAGAATCTCGGATAGTCCGAAGCTCTCGGAAAGGTAGAGCTTTTCAGTACCTAGAACATAACGTACTTCTATGGCGAGATCATCACTAATGTGATCACCATTCTAAAGTTTCAAACGTTCTCTCATACTGGGAGTGTGTGACAACCCAAGAGTTTCCATTCTGTAGAACCATCCACAACAAGCAAAGCCAAATCCGTGCTGCTAACTTTCAAACTTTTGGGATAAGTTTGAGCAATTCAGGATTTACACTTAAGGAGATATCAGGAGAGAGGATGCACTTGGGTTTTGTGCAACTCTGTTATTCCAAAACGCTATGATATTAGAGTTCATTGCGTGAATAAAATATTTTCTGCCAAAAATCCCAGGACTATATATAGGATTCTAAGCCAAATTTATTCATTAGTTACATTTCCAACTAGAGAAAAGCCATTTTCTCTCTCATGGATCTTCGGGTTTTCATCCCAAATCGTGAGTACCTCTCTCAAGTTGTATTACATAGCTTACTAAGTGCCTAAAAACATAGAAATCATATCAAAACAACAAGATTTGAGAGTTTACCGCCCAAGAACATCTCGAAGAGTAAACTCCTTTATAAGGGCCAAAGTGTGCCCAATGTCCCTCCAAGCCTTGGGAATAAACCTAGAGACTACCACTACTTGTTTTAGACCCCAAAAACATGAAGAAACAAGGCTAGAAGTGAGTTCACGACCAAGGAAGTTCTTGGGCCGTGAACTCCATTTTAGGGTACCAAAATGCCCTAAATGCCTTCCATAAGCTAAGAGACAAGCATAGCACTTTACCTTGATGTGTCTAGGACCCAAAACAACCAAAATACGAACACGCATAGGTGTTTACGGCTGAAAGCTTATGACCAAATGGTCCATGGGCTGTAAACTCAAGATAAAAGTGTTTTGATGCCATAAACACTTCCTAAGGCTTAGGCATGAATTTAGAATGCTTCCTTATGACCTTTAGGATCCTCATAAGCATAAATGGCCATGAGTTTACGGTAGTAAATTCATTTGGACCGTGAACTCCTCAAAAACTCCTCAAAAACTCCAAAGAAGATGGTCTTTCTCATCCTAGGTTAGAGCTAATGTCCCTAAAACATTCCCTAGCTTTCAAACTTGCATTCCCACATGTGTAGCCATGAGTTTATGGCCGTAAACTCCCTTGGGTCGTGAACTCATGGTAGTAAACTAGGGAGAATATACTTTACATTTGACAAAGGAACAGTAGAGTCTTGGTAGAAGACTGCCTTCATAATAGTAGAGTCTTGGTAGAAGACTGCCTTGAAAATAGTAGAGTCTTGGTGAAAGACTGCTTTCAAAATAGTAGGGTCTTGGTAGAAGACTGCTTTCAAAACAGTAGGGTCTTGGTAGAAGACTGCTTTCAAAACAATCGAGCCTTGGTAGAAAGCTACTTTTAAAAGTTAGGACCATGATGCTAACCTTATGATTCCGTAATGTATACACTATAGGATACATATATGCTAAGTAGATTCCGACAGCTAATAGGATATGTGTTCTTCACTATACGTCCTGTTCCCATTGGATGTGGGTTTACACCGAGGTCACCCAATCTATTATGTACCCGAATCTATATATATTTCTGCTTAGTATACATTAAGTCATCATAAGGATACCAGGTATGGATCAGGTCATAGGACACAGGGTCAATGCACAATTTTTCTAGTACAAAACTTTCGTTTCAAAGTCAGTACTTTTGATATACAAAACTAGCGATTTCCCAGTTAAGGGCTTAATCCATTTTATTAAGCCAGTACAGTTTTATAGACTTTAAGTGAGTTAACTCTATAACACCTTAGTTTATACACCATGTTTATATATAAAACTAATATCCGACAGCTAATAGGATGCGTGCTCTTCACTGTATGTCTTGTTCCTGTTGGATGTGGGATTACACCGAGGTCACCCAATCTACTATCTACCCGATACCAAATTATATATAGCAGTATAAACAAAGCAATTATAAAAGTAATCACCATAGTCAATATTTTATTGTAAGAAATATAGTTTTCTTAAAAGGAACTCTCCATTGGGTATAAAGGAACCATTACAAATAACTCCATGAGTAACAAGTGAATACACCAAGGTTATATATGACAACGATCTAACAACCAATGGAATATGTGCTATCCTCCTTACTTACTGTACCCCGTCGGGTTGTGGGTTGAGGGAAGATGCGCATAATCGATTGTTTGTTTACTCCAAGTATATATAACTTGTACCCACTTATTACGCATAGAAAGGCTTGTACTGTCATTTTACTCAACTCCCATTTCAAGTAGGAAATATATGATTTTCTAGAGGAACAGGCAAACTTTACAAAACAACACCTTACAACTTACAACACTTTACATATACATTTTCAACCACATTTTTACAGCTTACTCACACCACTAAAATCTTATGAACTCACCAGCTTAATTGCTGATCAACTCTTTCAAATAACTTGTATTCTCAGGAGACTATTAGACAGGTGCTCGTGCTGGGACTTCAGAAGATGGAGCATTATAGCTTGAAGTCTTGTTTTGTTATGTGTTTATGACTTCTATGTTTAGTGGACACATACATTGTAAACACTTTCTTTCTAAATAAAATGGTTGTTCATTACTTGCTTACCATATACATATCTCGTGATACTTGACATGACGTCATCCACCCCTGAACGTTTCCACCGTTCCGGTTTTGGGGTGTGACAGATTGGTATTAGAGCATTGTTTATAGTGAACTATGTATATCCACCGATAAAAGATATACGTCTATAAATACAATGGGGCTTAAGTGCTCTGGATAATGATATATTTTAGATTATAACTTCAAGTTATAAAAATATACCTACTTGCTCATACATGTACATAATAGAACTAGGATCACGAGGAGAATAGAACTAAAAGTATTTAAAGGTTGGGCACTGTCATCAACCCGAACAGTTATGTAATCATAGCTAGGATCAATATAGCCTGATCAACTATATTCATTCGAGATGTGACCAACATGTGTTTGGGAATGATGTGGTGTTGCAACAAGGTTAAAACTTACCAGAACACCAGTCAAGAGAATGCCAGAACAAGTACAGTTAGAGTTAGAGTACTATGGGAGTATTCTATGATACAATAGCGCGATAACAAGTCTAGAACATAACAAGTACATTACATTAGGATACTATAGGAGTATTTTAGTCCAGATACATAACTTATGTGATAACTTAAAAGACCCTTGCGGATAGGTCTATAATCTTACAGGGTATATTCATAAAGTTTTATATATAATCAAGACCTTATAGACATAGAATATGTGACCGACGCTTCGCTATCCATTCCTTTTAAGGAAGTAGTGTTGAGGTGGGATCAATTGTTCGAAGGTCTATTTGATCTTTAATTATATACGATACAAACTGGTGTACCTTGTACAATTATAGGAGGATTCCGTAAGGATCACCCCATAAAGTTACCTTAAAGCTCTTAGATTCTTTAGTCACTTTCATTCTCGCACGACAAGCCTAGATAAACGTAACGACTCCCTCATAGTAAACAAACGAAAGAGTTCAGGAGGAACGAGGACAAATTCATGAGAAGTTTTCAAGGAAAGATCAGCCGAAATAACCAAAACGTCTTACGCGTCACACTAATAAATATTAACTAGGTTAATTTATCGAGCGAGTGGAAACACTGCTCACATTACATGTGTTAGAATTATCTTCTTACATGCAACTGGTAACAATTATTCAGGAAATAGATATTCATTCGAGGATAGTTATTTCAAATCCATAGAGTTTATTTGGTATAAACTCATTTATGAATTGTTCCTAGAACCCTGTGGAAGTCAGGACCCGATACATCCAGAAGTAGGATAACCTTGTCTGTTCAGCTTTCGGCTTGTGTCCGTTGCTATAGACTTATTCTGTCTCATCTTTGTTTTCTTTTAGCAAGGATGCCTCCTCGTAGATCACCCAAACACGCCACTCCGATAACTCCAATACCTTCTACACAAATTGATGCAACAACTTTGAACGCTACAGTGGCCGAGGCTGTGGCAACAACCATGGCACAATATCACTCTACCAGTACAGGTGGAGGCGAAGCGCCTACCGATTCTACTCAAGGTGAGGTCCCTGTGCGCCAGGGAGAGTTCTCCTACAAGGAATTCACCAGATGCCAACCACTGTCCTTTAAAGGGACTGAAGGAGTCATTGCCCTCCTTCAATGGTTCGAGAAAACAGAGTCGGTCTTTGAAATATGTTTATGCCCCGAAGGAAGCAAAGTGAAGTTTGGTGCCTGCACCTTCGATGGCAAGGCCCTAACATGGTGGAACAGCCATGTTAAGTTACTGACCCTATCAGTGGCAAGCTCAATAGGTTGGGAAAGCCTAAAAGAGTTAATGCGGGAAGAATATTGCCCTTTAGGCGAGATTCAAAAACTAGAACAAGAGCTGTGGGATCGCACTATGGTCGGCTCAGACATAGTGACCTACACGGACTGGTTCAGCGAACTAGCAGCTCTATGCCCCGGGATGATTACCTTAGAAAAGAAGAAGGTAGAGAGATACATTTGGGGTCTGACTGCTCCGACCCAAGGAAATGTGTTATCTTCTAACCCAGCCACGTTTGATAGTGCTAAACGCTTGGCTTAGCGACTCATCGATCATGGAGTCCGCCATAGCGTAAAAGTCCCTATTCCCGAGTTGTCAAGGGAAGAGGACTATAATCAGGAGCCAAAGAAAAAGAGAAAGAAGAAGCGGACAACACAAGACACCCCCAAGAGCAACAAGCGAGTACTATGTACACTGCAACTACACCTACTGCTTCAGCATCTGCTAGTCGTTATGCTGGACACCTTCCAAAGTGTGGAAAGTGCAACTTTCACCACACCGGAGTGTGCCGAGAAATGCAGTGTCTAAACTGCCACAGAAAAGGACACACAGTCCGTTACTGCAGGGCACCGGCTCAACCGATCTCCCAAGTCCTCGGAGCTGATGAAAACCGAGCCTGTTATGGATGTGGTGAGAATGGACACATTAAGAGGGACTGCCCAATAATCAAGAACTCAGGCACGGATGGACGTATTCTGATGATCACCGCAGGAGAATCTACCCAGGAGTCCTCGACGAGTAGTGGTACGTTTTTAAAATAGTACTTACTTTTAAAAAATAATTTATATTCATATAAGATTAAAATTGGGGATGACACTTAAAAGTAACAATAACAACTCACATGATGAAATAGGTCGTAATATTCAAGATAACTAAAAGATCCCTTAGAGAAGCTATTATGACTCACCATATACATAAGGGTTGTGCGCAACTGAGATGTCGCAGACTTAGAGTGAGTGACTCCGCTTAGGTCCCCTTTTCCTTATATTGGTTGAGGATTTGAGGCAGAGATGCTCAATCGACTGCCTGGCTCATCTTAAGTATTCACAACTTGTATATGACGGGCGGTAGTAGTGGTACCATAGGGGATCATGGCATAAAAGTATCCCTTCAGTAAATAAAGCACTTTTATTTGTATGTATGCGCACATAGCGGTACGATACATAGGTGTGTTAATTTCAAAATAGAAAACATGAAACTCGAGAATAGTTACAAGGAGTACATTGTTGAACATACTAAGAGTACAGTACCAAGCATACCGGGGATACATCGTCGTTTAACAGAAGTTTCTTTCATTTGACCAAAATTTTGTTCAGTATAGAGTCCGTTGTTTTTCTTTCGTCATGAGTTGGCGTGGTCCTCACCACACTGAGTTCATATGTTTCTATCGCCTTGATCGGCAAGTTCTGGAAACTTTCTTCATTCAAATCGAAAATCCGACCCGAATAAAAATTGTTATCTTTCGCATTCTAAACCCCCGAAGTACTCGTGCGAAGAGTACTTTGTCCTCTGAAGCCTTATCGTCAGACGTCCGCAGACTGTCACGAAATACCACTCGTCCAGCAGACCAAGTTTGAGCACAGAGGCTAAGGACGAACACAGCCCTCCTATTATTATTTAGTGTATACGCGAGGGTGGTATATGAGTATGATTACGCAGATCTAGCATGTGTGTTTCCTCCCTATTTCCTGCTCTCTGTTGAGTTGGGGACCTGGGGCAGAGTCACACATCCGACGGTCCTACTAATCCTAACTATA
Source organism: Lactuca serriola (assembly GCF_051521515.1). NCBI lineage: Eukaryota > Viridiplantae > Streptophyta > Magnoliopsida > Asterales > Asteraceae > Lactuca > Lactuca serriola. The sequence goes on from NC_136413.1 coordinate 12,233,574, forward strand.
TACGGCTTGTATACACAAAGTAATGATAGATGGACCAAGTGTGAATCCTATCAAGAACACCGGGGCAAGTTGCTAGGTCTACGAGTGAGTATTTTGCAAATCAAAAGAGCGCAACCCCAGTAGTAACGTTAGGAGAGCTAATTTCGGGACAAAATTCATTCTAACGGGGGGATGATGTGACAACCCAAGAGTTTCCATTCTGTAGAACCATCCATAGCAAGCGAAGCCAAATCCATGCTGCTAACTTTCAAACTTTTAGGATAAGTTTGAGCAATTCAGGATTTACACTTAAGGAGATATCAGGAGAGAGGATGCACTTGGGTTTTGTGCAACTCTGTTATTCCAAAACGCTATGATATTAGAGTTCATTGCGTGAATAAAATATTTTCTGCCAAAAATCCCAGGACTATATATAGGATTCTGAGCCAAATTTATTCATTAGTTACATTCCCAACTAGAGAAAAACCATTTTCTCACTCATGGATCTTTGGGTATTCATCCCAAATTGTGAGTACCTCTCTCTAGTTGTATTACATAGCTTACTAAGTGCCGAAAAACATAGAAATCATATCAAAACAATAAGATTTGGGAGTTTACCGCCCAAGAACATCTTGGAGAGTAAACTCCTTTATAAGGGCCAAAGTGTGCCCAATGTCCCTCCAACCCTTGGGACTAAACCTAGAGACTACCATTACTTGTTTTAGACCCCAAAAACATTAAGAAACAAGGCTAGAAGTGAGTTCATGGCCAAGGAAGTTCTTGGGCCGTGAACTCCATTTTAGGGTGCCAAAATGCCCTAAATGCCTTCCATAAGCCAAGAGACAAGCATAGCACTTTACCTTGATGTGTCTAGGACCCAAAACAACAAAAATACCAACACCCATAGGTGTTTATGGCCGCAAGCTTATGACCAAATGGTCCATGGGCCGTAAACTCAAGATAAGAGTGTTTTGACGCCACACACACTTCCTAAGGCTTAGGCATGAATTTAGAATGCTTCCTTATGACCTTTAGGACCCTCATCAGCATAAATGGCCATGAGTTTATGGTAGTAAACTGATTTGCTCCGTGAACTCCTCAAAAACTCCAAAGAAGGTGGTCTTTCTCATCCTAGGTTAGAGCTAATGTCCCTAAAACATTCCCTAGCTTTCAAACTTGCATTCCCACATGTGTAGCCATGAGTTTATGGCCATAAACTCCCTTGGGCCGTGAACTCATGGTAGTAAACTCATATGTGTGCCTTATACCTTCCTATGTTGAATCACATGTGATTCCAACACTTGGTCAAGGTGTTTCCTAGTCCCGGAAGGTGTTATCTTTCATATAGTTGTTTATAAACACTATATTCATGTCATTATGTGTCCTTAAATATCATTTAGGACTTATTGTGTCTCAGAAATTCATTTGTGGAACTTCTCATCCTTACACGCATACCCGTTTGAATCACCCGCATCAGGTGAGTTCATACCCCGTAATGAATCATTTAACTATTTTAAACTGTTTTAAGGGGGGGGGGGGAATATAGGTTGAACACAATGATAATTGTGTAATTATTTGTTGTTAAACATTCTTCAAAATGTTACTTATGTCATTTATAAGTCGTCTTTACATTGCAAAACTCTTTTAAAGGTTGTGTTACTTTATAGTTGTACAGAACTCTGTTTTTAAAGTATAAGCATAACTTGGTAGATAAATGAGTCTTTTCATCATCAGTACAGTTAGAACATTAGTAAACTATTATAGGTATAGTTTAGGAGAATACTATTCATTACTTCTAGTACAATGAAGCACACAAAGAAACAATACCAGAACAGAACAAACAGAGAAGAGAATCAAATAACACCAGAACAGAACATAACAAACAAGTTAATTTGATATAGCATGACAACACGCAGACAGGATCTAATTATACCAATGAATCGCTAACGCATTAGTGATAGTTATATTGGGTATACTTGATCATATAACTTTAATATGAATTACACGGCTTGCATGGATTTGCTCGGGTCGCGTTTGGTTCCCTCAATCTCCATACATGAGAGCGTTTAGTAGGGGTTCTAGCTTTCACATTATGACCGTAATAAAACAAATATGTTTTTAGGTTGATAGTACCTCAGTATGTCATTATAAACGACATCAGGGTACTCACTTCTCCCATTATTTTCATAAAGTGTCGGTAACACTTAAAGGTTAATCTATTCTCTATTCGAAACAGGTTATAGACTAGGGAGAATATACTTTACATTTGACAAAGGAACAGTAGAGTCTTGGTAGAAGACTGCCTTCATAACAATAGAGTCTTGGTAGATGACTGCCTTCATAACAGTAAAGTCTTGGTAGAATACTGCTTTCAGAATAGTAGAGTCTTGGTAGAAGACTGCTTTCAAAACAGTAGGGTCTTGGTAGAAGACTGCTTTCAAAACAGTAGGGTCTTAGTAGAAGACTGCTTTCAAAACAATTGAGTCTTGGTAGAAGGCTACTTTTAAAAGTTAGGACCATGATGCTAACCTTATGATTCCGTAATGTATACACTATAGGATACATATATGCTAAGTAGATTCTGACAGCTAATAGGATGTGTGTTCTTCGCTGTACGTCCTGTTCCTGTTGGATGTGGGTTTACACCAAGGTCACCCAATCTATTATCTACCCGAATCTATATATATATATATATATATATATATATATATATATATATATATATATATTTATGCTTAGTATACATTAAGTCATCATAAGGGTACCAGGTATGGATCAGGTCATAGGACATAGGGTCAATGCACAGTTTTTCTAGTACAAAACTTTCGTTTCAAAGTTAGTACTTTTGATATACAAAACTAGCGATTTCCCAGTTAAGGGATTAATCCATTTTATTAAGCCAGTACAGTTTTAAAGACTTTAAGTGAGTTAACTCTATATCACCTTAGTTTATACACCATGTTTATATATAAAACTAATATCCGACAACTAATAGGACGTGTGCTCTTCGTTGTACGTCCTGTTCCCGTTGGATGTGGGCTTACACCGAGGTCACCCAATCTACTATCTACCCGATACCAAATTATATATAGCAGTATAAACAAAGCTATTATAAAAGTAATCACCATAGTCAATATTTTATTATAAGAAATATAGTTTTCTTAAAAGGAACTCTCCATTAGGTATAAGGGAATCATTACAAATAACTCCATGAGTAACAAGTGAATACACCAAGGTTATATATGACAACGATCTAAAAACCAACGGAATATGTGCTATCCGCCTTACTCACTGTACCCCGTCGGGTTGTGGGTTGAGGGTAGATGCGCATAATCGATTGTTTGTTTACTCCAAGTATATATAACTTGTACCCACTTATTACGCATAGAAAGGCTTGTAGTGTCATTTTACTGAACTCCCATTTTAAGTAGGAAATATATGATTTTCTAGAGGAACAGGCAAACTTTACAAAACAACACCTTACAGCTTACAACACTTTACATATACATTTTCAACCACATTTTTATAGCTTACTCACACCACTAAAATCTTATGAACTCACCAGCTTAATTGCTGATCAAATCATTCAAATAACTTGTATTCTCAGGAGACTATTAGACAGGTACTCGTGCTGGGACTTCAGAAGATGGAGCATTATAGCTTGAAGTCTTGTTTTGTTATTTGTTTATGACTTCTATGTTTTGTAGACACATACATTGTAAACACTTTCTTTCTAAATGAAATGGTTGTTCATTACTTGATTACCATATACATATCTCGTGATACTTTACATGACGTCCTCCACCCCCGAACGTTTCCGCCGTTCCGGTTTTGGGGTGTGACAGAGTGTAGTCCTTCAGGTTGGTTCTTAGAAATCTCAGGTTGTCCTTGGATTTGTGTTCCCTGTTGATTGGCTTTTAGAGGTTTTCTGGATCATCGGATGAATTGGATGTCTACGAGTATCTGTCTGCTGCAGGGTGACAATCTCAATCCTGTGCAAAATGAACCCGCACTTCTACTTCTTGAGATGTTTCTAACGGAAACTCTCAGGGTTGGTGAGATAGGGTTTCAACCAGACGATTGCTTAGAAAGTTTTGAAACCTTTCATCATCGTCTAGTTGACGCTTTCAGAATATGATTCCTAACGGGATGGAATCATGCTCTTACTTGCTTTGCTATTTCATGAATAGTAAGCTCTGCTCAGGGCTAACTCAATCCTTAGAGATTTTCTGAAGTGTTGGACTACCTCGGGAGGTGGTTCTACTATCTCTGCGCGAGATAGTATTCTTGGAACACCTACTATTTCCCTAAGTCTCTAAGACATGCTCATTTCTCTAAAGTGTCGGTTTATTTTAGTTACAGAAAGCGCGTGCTCTTGTATAACCCATCGGCTAACCCCTAGACTGGTGTCAAGTCTGTAATCTCTTCGGGATCTGGGTTATAAGGCTTTACGCAACCTATTATCACACTTTATTCAAGTATTCTTGGCTGCGGAGGTTATCCTGTGGTGCTTAGCATTCTAGTATTCACTTCGGAAAATGTAGTCTATCGTTTACAGTGTGCCGGTGACTTCTTCTTCGCGAGGTGGCGGAGTGTCCTAGGCACTACTCGTCGGTAACGGGGAGGACGAAATGCCTGAGTAGAGCGAGCATCTTCTGCAACTACTCTTCCGGGGGTTATGAGTTTTCTTGATTTAGGTTAAGTCTAGAGGTATAGGGTTTCGTTACTCGGGACTTCTAATCTTCTCATCCACTCTTCTCAGAGTTTAACTTATCGCAGCTTCCGGAATTTCGGGGTATCCGCTGAGATGCTTAATTCGGGGGATTAAGTGTGAATGGATGGTCGTAGTCAATGTACTTGACTCTTACGACTCATATTTCTTTATTAACTGAGGGTGTTAGCTACTATGTTGGCTTAACCGGGATGACAACAATTTCGGATTTGTGGTCATTATAGTAGCTCAACCCGTAGTGGTTCTCTTGACTCTAGCTCCTATTCTATGGGATAGGATGAAGGGTTTTACTATGAGGTTCGAGGTAGAGCTCATACTTGGCTTAAACACTAATACTTGGTGTATGCAAGCTGTATATAATTGAGGTCGGCAGGATGTTCAGTTGTGCGACTCCACCCAGACCCACAACCCAACGAGGAACAGGGAGTAGGGAGGAAGCACACATCTTAAATCTTTTTGATCTCAATTATATACCACTCTTATGCATACACTCAATTATAGTAGTCAGTCCCATGAACTCTATCCTTTAGCTTCACGAACCTGATTGCGAGGTGCGAAGTGTCTTTCTGGGGAATCTACGGAGTAGGTTTCGGGTGGTTATCATCTTCTGGAATACCTGCAGTGTCTTTCGCTTCGGGTTCTATCTGTCTAAGAAGGGGTTGGTTAACAGCGTGCGGTACCCTTCTCCTGGGTACTTCGGAAGGTTTGAGATAAGAGGGACGACTGACGAATCGCATTAGGTCTTATTATTTTTAGGTTCAGAAGAACCTTTATTTTCCGAAATGCCTACGGTGAAAGTTCTTTTTACACAGCACTAGGGATTTACACATGGTTGCACTAACTCGAACCATGATTGATAGAGGCTTCTAATTTGGCATACATGGACATGATATAAAATAAGGGTCAGTAGGGTCATGTGCTGAATGGGCACACAAGTTCTTGGCGTCTCGGGTTTCATCCCATGTATCACTGTTGCGGATACTTGGACCGATAGAGTTGACGCGGAACTGTAGAGGGTCCTGAGTGTTTCTGAGTAGTGTACCTTCCATGAATGGATTCTCACGAGGCCTTTCTATAATCGCCTAACATATACTAGTCATGTATAATTAAGGTGGGGAGGACTGTCGACTGAGCGACTTCGCCTTAAATCCACAACCAAACGAGGAACAGGAAATGAGGAAGCATCCCTCACTCTAGGTCTGTCCATCTTGATTATACATGGATTTAATGTATATGTCGAGCCATTATAGCTGTACCTGATGAAATTTTTGATTTTATAACAGTGCTGCGACTTTCGCCTTAATGGGAAGTAATTACATTTAGAATTAGCCTTTTCATGTTTTCGGTTAGTTATCTGAGATTGAGAGACGTACCAAAAATCTACCGGGTTCCTCGATGCTTCTCCCTAAGCATTAGAGTTAGAATCCTCCTGTGTCCTTGTCGTTTCCTTCAGTTGGACAGTCCTTCTTGAAGTGTCCAATCTCACCACATAGATGGCAAACTGGATTGGTCGCCACATTGGTGGTTGATGTGATGAACTCAATCGAGGTTCTGCAGACACGAGCGGTATGCCCCTTCATGTTGCACCTAGTACATCAGAGTTCCTGGCATACACCATGATGATGGTAGCTACACTTGCTACAGTGGGGAAGGCTTCATAAGTATGGTCTTCTTGAAGTCAGGATGGAAGGGTTGACAGGGGTATTGACTGTCTCAGCTTGCTGACCTTCGGAAGGTCCTTGAGCCGAGGTACTTCCTTTCTCGCTCTTGAACTTTCTCTTGAGTGGAGTTGGCTGAGGTTCTTGGGTGGTTGGGTATGCAGGTGTTGGTTGCCGCTGTCCATTTCTAGGATAGAGAGTCCCGATAGGGCTCTTGCGAACATTGGTGTTGTTAGCATTCAGATGAGCCATGACAGCTGCCACGGCTGCCGAGACTGCAGCTTGGAACGTAGCTCCATCGAATAGGAGAGTAGGTTTCTTGCCAGTGGATTGGTTACGCTTCTTTGGAGGCATGGTTTTCCCACATGGAAAGGAATACAAGCTGGTGAGAGACAATGATTAACCCTAGACGTATCTATCCTTACTATATTAGGCATAAATTTTTCCCGCGCCTCGGATGTTGGTTGTCTGAGTGTCGACCTACATCCCTATGATGTAGTCCCGAGTTTTAAGGTAGGGGTAAGGGTATCGGAAAGCCATAAGATGGGAATCGTTCCTACTATGTTACCTTTATACTGGGAAAGTATCACTCTCCGGCTTTGGAAAGATTGAGGGGGGTTTGGAATGAAATCACAGAAGAAAAAGGCTCATGAAGACTTATGGCTAAACATTCTCAATCGAGGTTCTTGAGATCCGATCTAAACGTATTACTTGCGACGGGAAAAGGCGATTTACCTAACACATAGTGTGAGTAGTGTAAAGGCAACTCTTTGTCCCACAAAATGTCATAAAGCCCATGTTCTTTCCATAATTCTAGAGTGCACTCTTTAATTAGTGGAAAGGCAACTCTTTGTCCCACAAAATATCCATATAATGTTTGTTCGAAGGGAGAACTTCCCTTAATCATGAGCTCCGAAGGGATAATCAAAAAATCATCTTCAATTCAATCAAGGTTAAGAACAAAATCTAGTTTTAAATGATTAAAAGATGGGACCTTGTCATCAAAAAAAGAATCTGGAGCACCGTCCTTTGCAGCGAAATTAGAGTCGCTAGTGGGCTGGAAGGGAGCTAGGCCAAAAGTGTTAGAGCAGCCTAATAAAATGTCCGCATTTTGATCTGTATCGAACATGACATCCCGAGATTTTAATGAAATACATTTCATTGGAAATGATTTGATAATTCTTTATCATATTTTATTTTCGGAACAAATTCCGCAAAAAATTTAACTAAAATGTTACCCTGATTTTTAGACAAAGCATAAACAAAATCGGTTTTTTCTGACCGTGAAAATCGGGATGTCACATTATTTATTCTAAAAAGTCTTCTATCAAAAAGTTGTTCTTGACACTTATTGTCTCTAAATTAACTAGTCCGGATCTATGGGCGTTACAATTGTCTCCCCCTTAGGATGATTACGTCCCAGAATCATCAACGAAATAGGGCTCGTATAATGACTCCATATGTTATCTCTTAATCCTAGGTAGTAATCTTAACTCTCTGTATCTTCGAATGCGTATCTAACTCCTGGTCTTCTTGACTGCAAGCGGTGCTCGATCTTGCACCCGCTCTCTGTCTCGTGTTAGACTTTTAGTCATGACCTTCATGTCTCAATCTCGATATTTATTGGAGACTCCTTTTTCTTAACAAACTTAAGATAAGTTATTTGATTACCATAATGGACCGATGGGTCACATTCTAATGACCTCTCATCGTATGATACAATGCTTAGACTCAGGTCTTTTAGAGTCAAATTACAGAACAAACTATACCTTCCTTCATGTTCTAATGTGATATAATCACATTCTAGCATGTAGCACTTCTAGCTACAAGCTTCTTACGTTAACAATGATCACAATATTTCTACTGATCGCTTCAATTATCTTTCACTTCAATCTTCTGGCTTAAGTCAGATGCAACATCGAACTTGGTTCTCTGAAACACGTAACATACTCATCTTAGTCAGACTCAATTTGATATGACCGCTAGGGTCGAAGTAAAAATCATCTTCTTAATCATTACCGAATCAATGGTAATGACATACACGAATAAAACAAAATCAATTACTAGCTCCTTGGTAACCTTATGACTTTCCCTGATTCAAACGTGAGTGGTGTGCTTCCGGTAGTACAGGCTTCTACTACCATTCACACCTACTCATACTCGTCCCAAGCATTGTCTCATAGTTTTCCAAGTCACCATTCAAGAAAATCACATAACAACTTAACACATCAGATAAGAAAATAAAGGTTTTATATTATTCCTTCAAACAATTACATAGGTGTTCAAGTTTAACCTATATTATGCCTCTAATAGGCTACACCTTCTGATACTATCTACATGGCTACTTCATATATTAATCTTTGGATATGAAGTCTTCATCCTAGATTCCTCACGTTGTTGTCTACTTCGTCGAGGATCATGTGGAATGCCCTTGGATTTGGCGCTGCGTTTGGCCTTGCTACTTCATTTTTCTTTGGGTAGTCTCTAGACATGTGCCCCTTGCCTCCGCATCCGTAGAATACTTTATCATTATGTGTACAATCCTTGGAATAGTGGCCGATCCTCCCACACTTGTAACAAGTCACTTCTCCGTCACATCTACCACAATTCTTCTTCTTGCACTTATCACACCATCTCCCTTCACCTCTCTTTCCTCCTCCAAACTTCGAGAATTTTCTCTCTTTGTTGGACCTTGAAGATCCTTCAAACTTCCTCATTTATCTTGCCTTATATTTTTGTAGACCCCTTTCTCTTATCTGGGTATCTACATTCTTAGCTGCTCTAACGGTTGTTTTCAAGGTAGTTGCCATTTTCACCATTGGGCCAATGTCTGTGGATAGTCCGTTAGCAAACCTATGTATCTTGGAGAGTTCCGTTGGCACCAAGTAGGGGAATAGCTTCATCCTCTCGGTGAATGTGGTGGCATACTCATCAACACTTATCTTCCCTTTCTTTAGGTTCTGAAATTCGTTGTTTAGGTCTATCAAATATATCTCTGAGCAGTATTGCATTTTCAACTACTCCATGAATGCTTCCCAAGACATTCGCATGGCTTCTCCTCATGGCATTGTATCTGCCAACAACTTCCACCAACTTAGCACTCTTGTCTTTAGTTGTCTGACTGCAAAGATGGTCTTTTGCATTCAAATATCATCTCCATCTTGGAGATCCAGTCCATAATTTCCACTGGTTTTATGCTTCCAGAGAGACTTGGTGGTTTGACACCCAAAATTTTCTTATACATACGCCCATCCCTGTCAATCCTTCTGTCCGGGTCGTTTCACCTGACCACTTGGTGTCCAACTTGACTTACATTACGATTGTAATTTCCCTCCTCCAACAGTTCTTCATTCAGTTCTGGCTGCATGACACGCATAGTAGATTCATTCGGATTCTATTGAAGCAAACGCCTTGTTTCTTCCATTTGACGATCCAACATCATCTAGATCATTGCTTGCACTCAGGCCATCGTGATTGGCTCAGGTGCAGGTGAAACTACAGGTACTTGCTCAATTACATGGGGTTGAGGTTGTTGGTACCTGTTTCCATTTGCGTTTCCAACTCCGCTTTGGGTTCTTCCATTTCGATCTATACACCAATTCAGACGTTCGGTGTGTAATGACAAGAATTATGATAGGAAAGATTTTATCTGCGATTGACGTGTAAATCTCCCTATCACTCTGAATAGTTACATGCTAGTTCTAATATCGTAATTAAACGTTAAGAAATGTGAATGCATAAATTTCCAGATCCGGTCGGCAACAGACGATATTCCGATCAGACGATATCATCATAAAACATCACAATTCATTTTTCACATAAAAGCATGTTAAGCATTTTCCCTAAATTAGCTAGTGCATGTGTCTATTCAGGTCTATTACCTAAAATTTATTAGACACACTCCTCACGATCATTGCTTAGCATTCTAAGTTTAAGTCTAGAAATTATCTTTATTCATAGTTCGCTTAAACTAATGCTCTTATACCAACTATGACATACCTATTTTCACGGCCATTAAAGACTGATTTTGTTTATGCTTTATAAAAATCAGAATACCCTTTTAATAAAAAATGTTGCCGAATTTGTTCCCAGAAAAACATGATAAATGTGTTATCAAATCATTTCTGAAGAAATGTATTTTATTGCTTTTAAAACTTTGGGAAGTCATCGTCAATACAAAAACATAATCATACACTCACCTTACATTCATTTACACTAGTGATCTACATTCATTTACACTTGTGATACATATGACCTTGAGTGGGTCAGGTTGCAAAACCTGATGAGTACATAGGGAACCCACAATAATATAATTATTTTGTATAATCATTAAAAAATTAACCAAATTATCCATTCCTATCATCTGCTATATTCTTAAGGGTTTACCCTAAGAGTCATCTATCCTACATTCGTTCATTTCGAGGTCCATTTCTTCCACGGTTTAGATGACAGACACTAAGTCCATAGCAACCAATGCTCGTTCGTAAAGCACTGAATCCACAACTTCTAAAGTTCATTTATCGGACACTAAGTCCATAGAGACCAGCGTTTATCTAATAGGCACTAAGTCCATAGCTACCAATGTTTGTCTAATGGCACTAATTCCATAGCTACCAATGTTTATCAAATGGCACTAAGTCCATAGCTACCACTGTTTATCTAATGGCACTAAGTCCATAGCTACCAGTGTATATCTAATAGCACTAAGTCCACATCTACCGATATTATCCATTAGGAACTAAGTCCATAGCTGCCAACATTTACTTATATCATCTTCCACTTCTAATCATTCTTCTACCTATGTTTTACCCAACATATTCATATATATAAAATACTTATACAAGTTAAATCATTAAAAACATGTATAAATTGTTCATCCAACATAGATATCAAGAACACATATAATTTGCACACATAACACGTAATTTATATTAAATACTTCATATCTATGTGTAAGATGAAACTAACTATGCACTCACATGTTAAGGTGGTGATTCTGAACTCAGACAGCGCTCCGCTTCCTAAAAATGATTTCCTTTGACGAAACCTAGTATTATTACCACTAGATTTTAGCCTAACGTTCATCATGACTAATTAAGTTTTATTATTATTATTATTATTATTATTATTATTATTATTATTATTATTATTATTATTATTATTATTATAAAAGGGTTTTGTTGGGTCGTATTTTGTGTTGCGTCTATTGGGCTCGTTAGCTAGTCCAATATGTATCTCCGGTATGGGCCTGTCCATCCGTGAGTTTTGTAGGGTTTAGTATAAATAGATGCTTGCATGCATCCTAGAATAGGACGACGATCATTAACGATTAGATTTTTATTGTTTAGCAAATTTATCGTTCTTGTTTTGTAACCCGAGAATCCTCTACAGCGGAAGTTCTTAGTCGAGCTCTGCTGAGGATCGAGTAATCTAATCATTCGACACATCTTGATTCATATTTGTGTTTTGTTTACTGTTTTTACGTTCATCGCATACCTGTTACAAAGATCTAATCGATCAAAGAGTTAATTAATATCTCATCAATTGGTATCAGAGTGGGAGGCTGTGTAATTCATACACATCTTTTCTGTGAAAGAGTTTGCGATTAGGGTTATTCCGCATTAACTAATATTTATTGAGCCGTCATTTCATTATTGACGTAACTCAGCATTTATTTGTTTTCCCTAATATTAAATATTACAAGTCTGATCTTTCAAACAGGTTAAAAACGATCAAGCATGGACGAGTCACAATCTAATCCCATCAACATCTCTAACAGCATTGGATCGACAACGAAGATTCCTATTCTTTACACCCAAGATTACGAAGTCTGGGCACATCACTTTGAAGATTATGTCATCGGATCGGAAGACAATGGATACCTTATTTGGGAAGCAATCGTTTCTGGACCATTTGCTCACTCTGGAACGTCAAAAATCATTAAAACTCAGAAAGAGTACAATGATCTATTAAAGGACATAAAGGATGTTGCTCAAGATGAAAAGGAAAAGTTTCAATGCAACATTAAAGCATTGAGACTGATTCGATTCACTCTGCAATCAGATACATTCAGGCTAGTGAGTTCATGCAGCACTGCTAAAGAAATATGGGATAGGCTGTGAGAGCTATATTCCACAGATGAAGATTTGGAGCATTCTATTCAGACCTTGCTTTTGTCTGAGTTTGGTGAATTTAAGCAGAATCCCGATGAAACTGTTACTCAGACGTTCGATCGCTTCAATCATCTTCTTAGTAAAATGATCAAACACGATATAGAAAGGAAGCTGATTGAACAAAAGGTTACCTTCTTGAATGGCCTTAGATCCGAGTGGAGAGCGGTTGTGTCCACTGTTAAAGCTCATTAGCAATTTAAATCTTATTTGTTGGCAAAGCTGGTGGGGATTTTAAAATCCCAAGAAAAGATTGTTTTGCAAGAGAAAAATGTGGTCTCTAGTTTAGGGTCCTTGGCCCTCCTGTCCAAAAGAAAAAGTGTGGTAGAAGATGAAGATCTCAACTTAGAAGACTATGATCTTACTTCTGAAGATTATGCAATGATGGTGTCGAATCCAAAAAGGTTCATTAAGAAAAGGTTCCCCACCAATAAGAACCGAAATTGGCAGGGAAGCTATAGTTCTGAAAAGGTTAGGGAGGAACCGAAGACAGAGGAACCAAAGAAAGAGGCAAAAGTTGAAGGAGATTCAGGTGTGAACTGCTACTACTGTGGAGGAAAGAGCTACTATGCCAAAGACTGTGTTCTAAAGAAAATGGCAGAGAAGGATGAGGAAAAAGATGAAGAGGCCTTGTTGATGAAAAAGCTGGAAGAGATCAAGAGAAAGAAAGCTACTGCTAACCCTTCAATGAATACTTTAATTGTGCAGGGTTCGGCAGCGGATGATGAGTTCAGTGGCGTGCAGGTCTGGTCAACCGACTCTGAGGATGATGAGGTCAGGAAGCCATCTCATGGAAAGGCATACGTTGCAAGAGGTGAAGAAAGCGGTGGGAAGTGTTTGATGGTGACAGATGTATCTCAAATGAGGGGATACAATACGGATGGTGGGAAAGCAGAATCCAAGGAGCGAGAGGACCTATGCTTCACATCAAAACCTCGTAGTGTGCAGTTCAATGAGCTTGATGAATTAATCAAGAAGGTACAATCCGTTTTTGTTTCATTCAAAGTCCCACAAAATTCGTATGAAAAAGAATTAAAAAACTTAAATTCAAGAATCTCAAATCTAGATAGTAGTTTAACTCAAACACGGGTCACCAATTCTAACCTAACTGACCAAATAAGCAGGGTGTCTTCCAAGAGCGAGGAACGGAGGATGTGGATAGAGCTGAAGGAGTCAGAGCTGATTAAATCCAAAGATGAAAACATTTATTTGCAAAGAGACAATTTAAAACTTTTGAAACAAAGAAATGTCTTTTGTTTAATTGCTAAACGTCTTTATGCTAACATCACTCAACTTCATCTGAACTGTGAAATAGGGCAGAAAATTCATCGCATGATTTTGCCCTTCCGTGAGTTTAAGGAGGATGAAATCGATGCTGAAGCATATAATTGTGAAAGTGTAGTTTCGTCTGATGATGTAAATCCGACTTATATGTATGGTCTGGACAAAATCGAATCTTTTATAAAGTCCAAGGACCATAAGGACATGTTGAAAAACCTTTTGGATGAAAACGATAAACTGAAACTAAGGACCGAAACCATACAAAAGTTTGACTCATTAAATGCCAACTTGAGCTCAGAAAATAAAATTGATGTTGAAAACGCATCTGAGCTCAATGAGGATGATGATATGAGTGAAATTTCTGTAGAGGATGAAGTCGATTGTTCTGAGTTTGTCAAGAGCGAACCCGAAAACCACAAAAATCTTATTTCCGAAAATTCTGTGGAGTTCGCTCGTCTGTCCCAAAATAAGTCCCTGATTCTTGAAGAAAAGGCTGTTGTGTAACAAAAGGTGAGGACAACACCAAATCAGGTGTATAAGGTCACAGGTGTAACCGAACATCAGACAGCCGAACTCACGACCATAGTAAACGAAGATAATGCAGATGGCTGTGATGAATTTTTCTGGTCTGCTCCTATAGATAATGCTGACGAAACCGTTGGTCTGTCAGAGCGGACGTCATGGAAAACCAAAGGCAGATATGTGCGAGAGCCTCTAAACAAGCCTGACAACTTTGATGTGCCAAGTACTAGTGATGCAAAAGAAGTTCCTGTAGAAGAAGTCACTCCTTCGAGCGAAACATCATCAGTTCAAAGTGAACCGGCTGACAAAAAGCAAAAGCAAAAATCCAACATCCACCGACAGCTGAAGCAAGTAAAGGATCAAAAGCAGCAAAGGAATCTGAGATACAAAAAGAATCTCTCAGAGCGAAAACGGTTTTGGCGATCTCAAAACGCCCATTTCTCTTATGATGACAAAAATACAAAGTCAGAGAAAAGTACTGTCAGGTCGCAAGAAAGTAATAACAACCAAAAGGACAGGTTCGGTTCTGAAAGGAATTACAACCGAAGAGAATGGTTCGGTTCAGAGAACATCAGCTACCGCAAGCATGGGTTCGGTTCCGAGAGCAAAAGCTACCAAGGTTCAAGGTCCGGTCCCACTAATGACCAAAAACAAAAGGGCCACCTAGAACCTCAAGTCAAGAAAACTTCTCAGTCTAACTTCTCTCATTCTAATTCTTCTCAACCCCATTCTAAATCCAATTCTGTTCAAACTCAAAATCCAAAATCTTCAACAGATTTGAAAGGAAAATCGAAGGTTTCCTCAGTCAAGAATGATCAAAAACATTCCAAGGTCCAAACGCCTGAACCTGAATCCAAACCGACTGTAACAAATCCTAACAAAATTAAAGTTTTCACTATTAAGAAGAAAGATGAAACAACTTTAATAAAAAGAACATATCTTGTTGACATTTCTCTTAATATTCCTGTTCCTGTGAAAGGCTCACGTGGACCCAAGAAACTTTGGGTTCCTAAATCTGCTTGATTTTTGCAGGTTATCAGTGACGAGCAGTTCGACGAAGAATGATATATTGACAGTGGCTGCTTACGTCACATGACAGGAAGGAAGGAAGAACTGAGGGAATTCCGATCTCTTCCAAACGGCGGGAATGCCAAGTTCGGGAACAACTCATATGGCACGATAAAAGGTTATGGGATGATAACAAATGGAGACTTCACGATTAGAAAAGTTGCATACGTTGAAGGACTACAACATAACCTCATCAGTGTATCTCAGCTTGTTGGAGGTACCGGTCTTAAAGTTTCATTTGAC
This sequence comes from Lactuca serriola, assembly GCF_051521515.1. Lineage (NCBI taxonomy): Eukaryota > Viridiplantae > Streptophyta > Magnoliopsida > Asterales > Asteraceae > Lactuca > Lactuca serriola. Next base: position 12,249,227 of record NC_136413.1, read on the forward strand.
GATGAGGGTTCGGAAATAATAGAGAAGAAAACAAAAAGAGTAGTTCTCAAATCGGAGCGCAAAGGCGAAATGTTTCCTCTCAATCTCAAACCCATCAGAGGAAATCCAGCTATCTGTCTATTATCCAAAGCACATTCTGACGAAAGCTGGCTGTGGCACCGAAGGCTCTCTCATCTCAATTTCAAGGATATCAACAAACTTGTCACAGGAGGTCATGTTCGGGGTCTTCCATTGCTCAAGTTTGATCGAGAACATTTGTGTGCTGCGTGCGAAATGGGGAAGCAGAGTCGTCAAAGTCACCCATCCATCATAAACAATAAAGTCGTTGAACCACTTGAGTTAATTCACATTGACTTGTGTGGTCCATCTTCTATCGAAAGCATTGGCGGTAGCAAGTATATTCTTGTTATTGTTGATGACTTTTCACGTTTTACATGGGTGTTCTTTCTGAAGCACAAATCTGAGGCTACTCACAAGTTAAAGATGTTTATTAAGCAGGTTGAAGTGCAACTGAGGAAAGTCGTTCACAACATCAGAAGCGGCAATTGGCTGGAGTTCAAGAATAAAGAATTTGAAGACTTTTTAGCAGAAAAAGGAACCAGTCACAACTTCTCAGCCCCCTACACCCCTCAACAAAACGGGATTGTTGAAAGACGAAACCGATCTTTGTGTGAGGCAGCCCGAACCATGCTAAGTTTCACTTCTCTACCTCTATATTTCTGGGCTGATGCTATTGCTGCAGCTTGTTTTACGCAGAACAGGTCCTATCTCAATAAGTGTTTCACTCTTACTCCTTATGAGATCATGAACAACAGAAAGCCAAACGTCAAATTCTTCCACGTATTCGGCTCACGATGCTTTATCTTCAATTCTAAAGAACATTGTAACAAGTTCGACGTAAAAGCCGATGAAGGGATTTTTTGGGATATTCTCTCACTTCGAAAGCATACATGGTTTTAAACAAGCGTTCGAGGAAGATTGAAGAAACGTATTACGTAACTTTCGATGACAGCTATGTCAAGAATCTGAAGGCCACGGAAGAGTCAGTTGGAGAAATCTTCTCTCAAACAGGCCAAGTCTGTGACAACCCGAAACTTCTAATCCATGTAATTGATCTGCGTTTCAGCACTGAAACTTGAGTTCATTGTCTCTTGTGAGTCCATATGGGTGCTTTAGACTTAGTATAATTTAGATATGAGTCTTAGGAAGGGTTGGAGAGTGTTTAGTATCACAAAATGGGACCAAAACTCACCAAATAAGGTGTGTGCGGCCACACACCTATGTGTACGGCCACACACCCAACCGCAAACACCCTCAACCTCACACCCAATTCAATTTATGGATGGATAACTCCTCATTCATTCATTTAGATGTTCTCTTCCCTCTCTCTACTTTCTCTCTCTAAATCATTAACCAAGAACACTTGGAAGGCTTCATAATCGTGATCTACTTCATCTTCAAGCTAAGTGTAGTGGTAAACACTTGAATCCCAAGCTTAAAACTCATTATATTCATCATCTCATGAAGGTGTACGGCCGCACACCTTCAAATGGGGGCATCATACATTCAAAATTCCCAAATATGAAGAGCATACACTTCAAAATCAACATTTGGACTCAAATGAGGAGTGTACGGCCGCACACTCCTGTGTATGGCCGCACACACCCTCTGTATGGCCGCACACTCTTGTGTGCTGCCTCACACACACTCCTGGCCGCACTCCCCAGCCGCACACTCATTTTCAAGACCATACACCCACTCCAATACCCATTTTTGGCCCTAAACTTGCATAAATCATTAAGTTTGGATCATAGGAAACTTATTCTTAGTAATTCCAAGCCCTAAGGATGTTTTCCCATCATGTTTAGTCATGGAAAACCTTAGTTCTAACTCATTTATGTGTCATCACATGGAAAATAGGGGCCATAGGAGTTCAGGACATCCGTTGACACTCGATCTCTACATTGAGCGGTGAGTTCATACCCCTACCCTTTTTCACTGTTTTCAGGGGGGAACACAAGCAAAGTACAAGGGATTTCTTGTACTCAAAACTTGTTTTCGTGTTTGTGCTTCACATTTTATATGCTTTTAACACTGATTGATACAACTGATAATCGTTTGAACATGCAGATCACGTAAACGTATTATTTGTGAAATGGGTTTATAAACTGTTATGTTTTATATATTTCACAAATGGTTTTCCACATTTTATTAGTTAAAAGCATGACATTAGAACATATGAACATAAAACTTTTACACTGTCTTGTCCTCGGTAACACTCCACAGAGATACGCGAGTGGAGGATCATCATATTATTACTAGTAAATTTGTTATTCCTGTATGATTGGAGACACGTCCTTGGCGAACACTCCATAGAGATACGTGAGTGGAGGACTACACCCGTAACAAGAATCTCTGGGATTAGAGAGCGTGACTTGAGTGTATAGATCTATACGGGGCTGACTACCCCACACCTGGCTGCTAGCTACAGCCGAACCGAAATGGTTCAAGGGTGACGAAAGTCATAAGGTGATGTGGACTTCTTATTGCCACAGTTAGTCTATCGTATGGTTATGGAACTCGCAATTAGGATAACAGAGATTTACTCAATAGTAATAATGAATAAGTTAACACACTTCATAAGATAACCAGGTTTCGGTATACATCTTCTACATTGGAAACCAACATTCAGGAAAGTATGGGACTTTCCTGGGAAACCTGGTACATAACCAGGTCTAACATAATACATTTTTCACATTGGAAACCAACATTCAGGAAAGCATGGGGTTTTCCTGGGAAACATTTACATAACAAGAAAAGTGTAACAAACCGGATAACCCTACATCTTTCACAATTGGTAATACATAATTAGGAAAGTATCGGACTTTCCTAGGAGTTCATTGGTACATAACTAGAACAGTGTAACAAACCAGATAACCTAACTATACATTTCCACAGAAAATACGTGTTTTCAGTGTACAACTTTACTTTACATGTTAAGAAACAATAACCAACCTTTTTAAGAAAATATGGGATTTTCTTGGTGTGTGTAACATTTTCAGAAACAGAAAGGAAACTTGAACATTTTCACAAAACAAAAACCACTTATGAACTCACCAGCATTATGCTGATTTTCAAACCGCTTGTGTTCTCAGGTCAACATTAGAACAGGTACCCGAAGATCACTTGTTCCAGGATGGAGTGCGTACAAGACCCGTTCGTTTTGTTTATGTCTATACTATGTATCACAACTGTATAACTTTACTTTTGAAACAATTGTAAAACTTTTTGATATGTAATGTAATGTTTGTTTCACTTTACTTACTATGTGCATTGGATTTGATACTCAACGTGGAGTCAACCCCGGAAATGTTTCCACCTTTGATTTTTGGGGTGTGACAAAGTCACAGCCTCGATTGCCAATTTATTTGAGCAGTTTGTGGAGTTATTCGATGAACCAGAGAAGGCTACTCTCTTAGAAGCCAATGCAGCAGACAACAAAGTTGACCATCTGAAGCAAATCGTCGATGACACTGCCAATCGACTGGGTGAAGGAGAATCAGTTCCAAATGAACCTTCTCAGCACGGTGCTTTAGTTGAGGGGGAGAACCCATCTTCTTCAAAACTGCTGAGTTCACAAGTTGACGGGGAGAACTCTTCTCCAGCTGCTCCTGAAAGCTCTACTGCACCTGAAGGTACTGTTACTCCTGAAAGCTCAAATACACCCGAAACTCCTGTAGCACCGGAAAGTCAAGATACACCTGAATGCTCATCAGTCGAGGGGGAGAATGCCGATATGTTTTATGATGATGACAGTCAATCTGAATTAGAAGAGATGGTAAATGCTGAATTGGATCCATCCTATGATCCAAATTACCCTCCTCTTGTCAAATGGACTAGAGATCATCCTGTTTCACAGGTTATGGGTAATATCTCTGAAAAGGTCTTGACCCGATCTCAACTGAAGGCAAAACAAACTTCTTTGTTCTCAAAAGTAGAGTTCTGCATGTTTAACTCTTTCGTCTCCAAAGTTGAACCAAAGACAGTAAACACTGCTCTTGATCACTCTGATTGGGTTCAAGCTATGCAAGACGAACTTAATGAGTTCGAAAGAAATAAAGTTTGGCGCCTCATTCCAACTCCCCAAGATGCCTCGGTTGTTGGTCTCAAATGGGTCTTTAGAAATAAAATGGACAAGGAAGGCAATGTAATAAGAAACAAAGCTCGTCTAGTTGTGAAAGCATACTGCCAGGAGGAAGGAATCGATTATGAGGAAACTTTTGCTCCTGTAGCTAGGCTGGAATCTGTTCGAATATTTCTTGCCTATGCTGCACACAAGAACTTTGAGGTCTACCAAATGGACATAAAATGCACATTTCTAAATGGAGAACTTAAAGAAACGGTGTACGTGGAGCAACCTCTAGGGTTCGTCAATGAAAAGTACCCTAATCACTGCTATATTCTGGATAAAGCGGTTTATGGGCTGAAACAAGCACCTAGGGCCTGGTATGAAACACTAACTAAGTTTTTAAAGATGTCCAAATGCAAACAAGGTTCGGTTGACCCAACCTTCTTTCGTAAGAAGGAAGGTAACCACCTTATGATTGTTCAAATCTATGTCGATGATATCATCTTCGGCTCAACGAATCCTAGCTTAACAGCTGAATTCAGAAAGCTGATGGAGACTACATTTGAAATGAGCTCAATGGGTCCTATTAACTTTTTCCTTGGCTTAAATATTAGACAGGGAACCGAAGGCATCTTTATTAACCAGGAAGCCTACACCAAGACTCTCCTTGCTAAATTCGGCATGATGGGAGACTCAAAGGTTAAAGTTCCAATGGCGTTCGGCACCAAGCTCACTCCATCCTTGGATAAGCCAACAGTCGATATTACGCTATATCGCCAGATGATCGGTTCTTTAATGTACCTTACTGCTAGCAGGCCTGATATAATGTTTTCTGTTTGTTACTGTGCTAGATTTCAGGCGAATCCTCGTGAACCTCACATGCTTGCAGTGAAGAACATACTCCGGTATCTCAAACGAACTACCTCTCTCGGCTTATGGTATCCATCAAAATCAGGTTTCTTCGTTCAAGCCTACTCAGATGCAGACCTTGGAGGTTGTGGACTAGACAGGAAAAGCACCACAGGAGGCTGCGAATTCCTTGACGGGAAATTGGTTAGCTGGCAATCAAAGAAACATACTTGTGTATCTCTGTCTACCGCTGAAGCAGAATACATCGCAGCTGCCTCCTGCACATCTCAAGTGATTTGGATCCAAAGCCAGCTCCGGGACTATGGACTCAATATGAAAAAGATCCCACTATATTGTGACTCTGAAAGTGAAATTAGGATCTGTCATAGCCTAGTGCAACACTCCAAGACTAAGCACATAGCACTGAGGTATCACTTCATTAAGGATCATGTGGAAGATGGGAACGTCGAAATTCATTTTGTTCGAACCACTGATCAACTGGCCGACATCTTTACCAAAGCTCTTCCTGAAGCTTCTTTCAACAAAATTCTACAAGGGCTTGGAATGATGGAATCGGAGTCGGTACCAAAAATTACCTTTGAAGATCAAAAGGAAGAAGCGAAATAGACCGAACGTTCGGGTTCGGGTCTCTTGTATGCCGAAATAGACCGAATGCTCAGGTTCGGGTCTTGTTCTGGTGTACCGAAATGAACCGAACGCTCGGTTTCGGTTGTATCATCTGATCTTCGCCTATCACTCAAATGTAGTTTCTTTGGTTGTAAATCTTTTGTATTATTTTTCCAAATTCGTTTATCTTATTGTCAAAGTTCTTTTCTTTTTCAAACCTATTTTTTTGGCAACCGAAATAGACCGAACGTTCGGGTTCGGTTCCACAATTTTTCTCACCCGAAATAAACCGAACGCTCGGGTTCGGTTCCAAAATTTTCTCAACCGAAATAAACCGAACGCTCGGGTTCGGTTGCAACATTTTTTATTAATTTTTTTTATGTCTTATTTTCCTTTTTCTCAAAAATTCCAAAAATATTTTTTTATTATTTTTTTTATTTTATTTCTATTATTTTTTAAAATTCAAAAACTCCAAAAATATTTTTTTATCTTTTATTTTAGTTTTGGCTCTTATCTTTTTGTATATATCTTTGTGGTTAAATTATTTCACTAGCTAAGTGTCCCTAGAAGCATGCTGCTATGTGTGTCCAAAGCCTCACCTGATTCTGAATAATAGCCTTACTGACTTGGTATAAACAAACCTTGTCTACCCAATTAGACTCTCATATTTATTCTAATCATGAGCTACCTAACTCTCTTCTCACATGAGATAAGAGTTTTCTGCTTAGTCCTTATTTTTCACAGCAGAGGTACTTTGGTCTCTTTACACCATCTACATTACTTTTTCTCCATCTCATTCGTTTCACAAACGTAACCCTTGAGACTCTCAGACATTACCACTGAGGTTTATGGTTGCAAACTTTCTGTGTTCATGATCTTAGCTTCGTGTCACTACGTGCTAAGTGAAACCCACAATTCAATACCTACTATGCATTGACGGTGAACAATTAACTTGCTCTAGCTTTCACTAATGAATTGACAGACTTATCCATGGGCGTACAACATGAGATCTCTTTTTTTCTTTTGTGTGATTCTTATGAAATTGTTAAATCCAATAACATTTCTTCCCTTGAGATCCAGTTTTTTTTTTTTTTTTTTTTTTTTTTTTTTTTTTTTTGAGATTTCATATATATTAGTTTACCTTGCCACTTATATTATCTCCAACCTACTTGTTGAACAGACTACACTGGTCTCACAAGTACTTCGTTCGATTTCTATCTTATATCAAGATCAGGAATTATGAATCGAAGCAAAAGCCACCCCAAAAGCCTAATTAAAAGAAGCCTTTCAACACTTCTTAATAAGTGTCTGATCGTTATTCAACGGGAAACCACACAAACACTTTAAAGTCTCTCTTGACTTTGAAGGAAGAGATTCGTGCTCGGGATCCATTGTTTCGTGTCTTTATTGACATCACATAATCCCTCAAAAATGTTGCTTTATTTCTTTTTCTTTTACACACTCAGCACGAAAATCGTTTTGATTTTCCAAAATCCTGGTTTCATTAATTCTAAGGAATTTTAATTGGATTGGTTATTATAAAAGGTTGTGGTTAATATTGATCCACGTGCGGATTTTACTTTAAAGATGCCGTTAATCTCTAAAGGGATAAGATGACGAAATGATGACTCAGGCGAGAGTCCAATCGATTTGATTTCAAACGGCGCAACAGGGAAACGCGTGCGAAAAGGAACCGTTTCATCTCCAAACGGCGCCTGATGGGAAGGCGTGTGATTAGAGACTGACACTCTCTCTCCTGCGTGATCATCGGCACACCCAACTGTCACGCGTCAATCACCTCCGAAAAACCCTTCGTTTTTTAATCGAAGATTTGAGAAAGATTTTTCTCTCTCCTTTACCCACAGTATAAAAGGCAATGTGATCCGCCGTTTACCTCTTTACTGCACCTATATTCCCAGAGAGCAAGAAAATCCTCTAACCCTCTACTGTTCATCATCTCTCCCACTTTCATCTCAACAATGGCGGATTCTTCATCTATTCACGCAACTTCTCACATCTTGCCCATTCGTCCCCAGCAGAGTTTGATCATTGATCTCACTCCTCAGGCGTATGACGCTTTCATGTTTCCCATCATCGAATGCCTGAAGTTCTCGCCAATCGATCTTGCTCTTACCAGGGCTGATGTTGTTCCAATGGAGTTCCTGTCACAAATCTTTGCCACGGCTCACTACGACAAGGTCGTCGACAGGATTTTCTTCGATGTCTTTGAGCACAAGGTGTCGATTTCAAAGCAAAGGTTTTGTACGCTGTTAGGGTTTGAACCTGATTCTTCGAGGGTTAATCCGGAAACCATTCCAATGGGTCATCTGTTCAACATGTTCTACAACATGGGGTACACAGAGGTGCTTACTACAGTCATGAAATTCAAAAAGTCATGCCTGCCCCCTCAGTGGAATGGGATGTTCACTGTTCTTTTCAAGGGCTTATCTGAACGAAGTGTTGGATCCGATGGGGCAAGTCGTTTATTTCTCTCAATCATGTACGGGATCTACAATGGCATCAAAATGGACTACGGGTCGGTCTTATGGCAACAACTCATTCAGAGTCTCTCTTCGACTTCTCGACACTCAGAGATCTCTTATGCCCGGTTCTGGACTATTGTCACGAAATGGGTGATGGACAAGTACCACGTCCCCATTGTCGCTGATGCTCCAATGTCTTCGATTGGTACTTTCCATACCACGAAGATCATTATGTCGGATGCTTCGAAATTTCCCTTCAATGGGTCTATCCCGGAAACGATGTATGGTGATGTTCCTGCCGAAAGCCGGATTATCAGAACGTACAAGGAGTTCAAACGTTCTGGTCCGAGGGATCTTACTCCGGAGATGCTGAAATCAATTCATGACGCTGACAAACCTGCTTCTAGAGGCAAGAAGGCTGATAAGGGAAAACAGGTGGCAAAGGGAGCAAAAGGCCCATCTCCCAAGAAAAGGAAAACCACTAAAGCTGCTCAGTCTCCACCGCAGAAGAGGAGAAAAACCCAACCAAGACGAAAGCTGATTATCGCTTCATCCTCAAGTGAATCTGAGGATGAGGGTTCTGATTCAGATGGATCTCAATGTGGAAACACTCCACCACGTTCGCCTACACCAGAGATTCACATCTCTACTTCTCCAATTTCCTCTCCACCTGTTACAATTCCTTTTTCCATTCCCCCCATAACCTCCACCACTCAAATACCACCTACTTCCATCCCAATACCACCTCCAATCTTTACCGAAGCAACAACCACTACCACTGCAGATGTTAGAACCAACGTATCTGATACGGGGGTTCATACTGACGCACCAAAATCCACCTCAGTACCCGAACCCACACCAATAACCGAACACACCACCCAACCCGAAACTACTACTACTACCGAGCCTCCAGTTTCACCACCACCATCTTCTCCTGCTCATGCTTCAGAGGATTAAGAACCACTCCTTGGCGGGGAGAATATGACTTTTGATTCGGTCTATTACAGTCTGTTTCAAGTTCAGAGTGACGATGCTCCTGTCACAAAGAGGCATCTCAAGGAGCTCCATGACAAAATCGATTCGCTCATCGCCTCATCTTCCACATCTTAGTCCTCCATATCTGAAGCTGCCATTCAGAAAATTGTTGACGCTTTCTCCAAAGCTCATCAAGTTTCTATCGATTCCGCCACTGCAGCCATAAACGCCTCAACCAAAGCTTGTGAGGCTGCGACCAAAAAAGTCGATAAACTATTCATTGATGCTTCTTCCTTGTTGAAATCTTTACAGGAAAGTGTTGAAGCCACCAAGACTACACTGGAACCCATTATCAACCAGTTGGCTACATCAGTCGCTTCTGAGCTGAAGTCGTTCGTTTCACTTAGACAATCTATTTCTGATGACAACTCAGCTTTCAGAACAACCATTGAGGAACGTCTCTCCAAGCTTCAAGAAGACTTAGCTGCCGAGAACACTCTAATGGATGCTCTCGCAAGGAAGACTACCGCTCTGAAGGTCAAGAGTACTCAACTCTCCAACTGTCAACAGGAGATTGACTCTCTTCGATCTGAAAGAGAGGTGGTTAAATCGTGTGTTTCGGATGTCCACTCTGCTATCTCAAACATCCTTGAAGCACATGACCCAACCATCAATTATTCAGTACGCCGTATCCTTGCAGAGAAGCTTGCTCCCGCCCTTTCTCTTTTGAGCAAACTTGAAGGGCTCCTTGATTTCGTGTCCATTCCGAAACAAGGGGAAGAAAAAGAACAAGTGTCTCAACCACCTCCTACTTCAGCAACTCACACAATCGAACCTCCTCTAGTAGGCCAAGCCTCCGGTTTTGGTGTGAAAGACAAAGGCAAAAAAATTGCTGAGGAGAGTGATGAAGATGATAAAGAGACGATTGCCGACATTCTGAAGCGGCAAAGTCGAGACAAAGAGGTTGACATCAGTGCTTGTGTGGCTAGAGAGGCTGAAGAAGCCGAAAGAAGACAGAAAGAAGCCCACGACCTTCTCGAGAGCAGGAAAACTCTTTTTCCTCTGTGGACTCTTGAGAGGCTGATTAAAGAAGCCATCGAAACACCAAGTATCTTGTGCCTAGAACCTGTGATCTCTTTAGATTGTTCTAACACTGTCGACTCTCAGTTCGATATGCCACTGACCCGAAAGGCGTTTGTTTTTCATGCCTTTGACAACATTGCTGAGTTCCCCCATCCTCATCCACAGGTTGATCGGGACTTAGTTGAATTTTATCTGAGGACAGCTCAACCTCAATACCAAACTTGGAGCGCTCAGAAAATCATCAATGTTCGGGTCCTAAAGCCGTACAGGGAAGGCAACTTCACCAACGTTCGGTTCAAGGTACTACGGGGATCTGACAAGGCCGAACATGCCATCTCACTTGCAGATCTGCCCAACCTGAATCCCCATGATTGGATTATCTTGCACAACATCCTTCTTACAAACGAAACTGAATATGGTCCGATCATCGACCACTTTAAGAGGATGCTTGTTTGCTATATCACGGAAGTTGCTTTGATGGATCAGGAGATTGCGAGCGTATTCAAGAAGAAGCCCACCATATCTCTTGTTGGCTCTGCTAGTGATCTCAACATGATGCAGATGGGGAAGATTGACCCAAAGAGAAACTCTGTCATGTTTACCAGGAACGAAGGACAGAAATGTCTTTTCGCCTTGGCAGACAAACATCTCTACAGCACTGCCTGTTTGGAACACGTTCTAGGGATCATCCATCGATGCAAGCAGAACACAGTGGATGATGTAAAGTACTTTGATGATATGATTCAATGGTACATTCGGTTCAGAGAGACAATCCTTTCACTTATCACACGTCTGTTTGATACAGTAAAGAAGGCTCCCGCTGCTGGCCCAAGCAAGAAGAAGAAGTAGTCTCGCTCCAATTTGACGCAAAGGGGGAGATTGTTGGGTCGTATTTTGTGTTGCGTCTATTGGGCTTGTTAGCTAGTCCAATATGTATCTCCGGTATGGGCCTGTCCATCCATGAGATTTGTAGGGTTTAGTATAAATAGATGCTTGCAAGCATCCTAGAATAGGACGACGATCAGTAACGATGAGATTTTTATTGTTTAGCAAATTTATCGTTCTTATTTTGTAACCCTAGAATCCTCTACAGCGGAAGTTCTTAGTCGAGCTCTGCTGAGGATCGAGTAATCTAATCATTCGACACATCTTGATTCATATTTGTGTTTTGTTTACTGTTTTTACATTCATCGCATACCTGTTACAAAGATCTAATCGATCAAAGAGTTAATTAATATCTCATCAGGTTTAAACAATACTTCTCAACCACTATGTACAGCCAGGGGTGAGACATAAAACACTAGAGGGCTTGACCATTTTGGCATTATAGCACTTTGGAAATCCAATAACCCAGGCGACCCTTCAAACTGGATTCCTCGTACCACGAGTAGTTAAAAAGATAGTATAACAACACTTATATAAGTCATAATAATAGCCCAAATATTTATTATACGTTCATAATAACAATACTATATTTAAATAAAAGCTATATTTAAAGTAGGGTAGGCGTATCTCACTTACAACGGGTTTTTATCAAAAACATGGCTCTGCCGGAGCAGAGCTTTTGAGCCGAAAAGCTCTTTTTCTCGAAGCCGTCAGACGCTTTGGGGGCTTCCTTCTAGTTCTTGGGAGGTTCCTTAGACTTTGGGGGTATTGGGGGAGGCTAGAGAGAGTAGAGAGAGAGAAAGAAGTGGTGAATGAGTGAAGAATTCGGCTGGCCCTTGCAGCCTAGTTATAGCCGAGAGGCCTCATAGTACGCAAGACATCCCTGCTAGGTACGCGGGGCGTAAGGGCAGGTGTCTAAGCTTCGGTGGGGCGACATGGAATGTTTTGGACCACAAAAGGAAAGGATACCATGCAACGTTCCAACTTCGTACGCAGGGCGTACTCGAACACGAGGCGTTCCTTAGACTATCTGGGGCGTAGCGTCGCAACAACTCATATTTTCTCATCTTGACTTCTAAAATTCATAACTTTCACATACAAGCTCCATTTTGACGTTCTTTATATCCACGCATAGGTGGGACCGTACTCTACAACTTTCATTTAGACTCCGTCGGCTAATTTTGATTCTATTTTTAAATTTATAATTTTAACAGGCCGGGACAGGAAAGTCTGTTAAAAATTCATAATTTCTTCATCCGACATCCATTTTTGTCTGTTTTTTTTACCGTTGAGATACTATTAACGAGACCTTCCATTCTCGTTTAGGTTGTGTTGGCTAAAAATCGGTCGATCTACTATTCGAACTCCGGGCTGGATACTGCTAAGACGAAACTTAGAAAAATCATAACTTCCTCATACGAAGTCAGATTTGGGCGTTCTTTGTATGCATGCTCTCAGTTTAATGTATGGTATGACTTTCATTTAGATCGCTAAGACTAAAAAGGAATTTATCATAAATTCACTATTTACATCACGCAGTGTCGTGCTGGTTTTGTCGTGAAACTTCGACAAACCATAACTTCTTCGTTATAACCTGAATTTCGGCGTTCTTTATATGTACGGAAACCTTGTGACATATACTACAAGTTAGTTAAGATGATTTTATATAAATAATATTCTAAGAAAAAGTCATTCTCGACACTTATTTTCTCTAAATTGATTAGCTCGGATCTGCATGTGTTACAGTACATTTAGTCAGGTAGGTCGGTTATTGGGCTCACTAAAAACCTTAACTACAATATATATTTCTCTCACTACAACCATTGGCTTGGTTTATTTCCAAACTATTTTAAGTATTCAATTAATTATGTAACATAAAAGTTTGGTTTTCAAGGATATTCAAAGGTTTATTACGAACACGGTTTAAAGTATGGATTTACTTATACAAAAGATAGATTTTGGATTTTAAGGATTCATTACTAACATAGTTTAAAGTATGAATTTACTAATTATACAGAAATACATTTTGGGCTTTTAAAGATTCATTGCAAACATTGTTTTTTTTAACTATCGTTATACATACAAAGATAAACTTTTTGGACTTTTTAAAGGTAATACTGCGATTAGCATACAACCTGTATCACTCACCAACCTTGTGTTGACTTTCAATACTACATGTATTCTCAGGATAGCACTAAAAATATATTCAAGACGGATTAGATTACATGTGACCTTGTTAACTTGTTGTTTTATTATATGCCTATCAGTTAAGGCTATTCATGTATTATTATTATTATTTGTAAAAAACTTTTATTCAAACATCAAGATGGAATGTGAATGCTATTTTCTTATTGTTGTACTTGTGCAATATATTCAATTTGCCTATGATCCATAAACTTAGTTGATAGCCCGGCGTGTTCCGCTGCCTCGGCCGAGGGTGTGACAAATTGGTATTATAGCTAAATTGGCTATAGAGAACTCGTATCCTTGGAAGAGGAATACAACTATAGCAACTAGCTTTTAATAAAAGTATTATTAATATTAATTACAATACTTCTTGGCTACTTATGGTACGGGGAATCTAGTTTGAAATGTCGCTTGGGTTGATGGATTTCAGAATGGCTTAGTTGCTAAAATAGTCATACCCTCTGGTGTTTCCTATCTAGCCTTCATCTGTTGTAACACTAGCCAAAATAAGTCAATAACAATCACATGTGATTATGCTAATCACGTAATGTGATAAATGTACTATGTATTTCATGATAAATTCTAATACAAATATGAACTTTCTTTACGATACAACTCAAAGTATGCGTCCATACGATTCCAAAAATATAGAGAACGTTTGAATCTGACTTCGAATGAAGAAGTTAGGATAAACCGAACACTATAAATTTCTATAATAAGAGGAATTTAAAATAGACTTAGAATTAGCTACTTAAGCCTAAAAGAGAGTTGTAGTACTCGTAAATACCTACGTGTGCATATAGAGAACGTCAAAAACCGAGTTCATATGCAAAAGTTATGGCCTTCTGAAGATTCAGCTTTCAGAAACCCTAAGCTAACTACACTCATGACGTGAGAAAGGGTTTATTCACGCCGTGAGGATTCATTTTGCCACATTTCGGAATCTAGAAGGTGTGACGAGGCTGCGAGGGGATACAATCCAAACTCACGACGTGAACAAGGGTTTATTCACGACGAGAGTAGTCACATGGCCACCTTCCAAAGCTAGGGACGCAAATGGCAAGTCTACGGGGTGATCATGCAAGACTCACGACGTGGGCCTTACGACACTCACGACGTGAGTTTCTAAAAACCTTACTATAAATAGCAGGTCTGACTTTAGGCATTCTTACACCAAAACTTCTTCCCTTTCTCTCCTTTGTTGAGGCCATTCTGCATCCTGAGCCCCGACGATCTCGCACGCTGACCGTATTGCTTAGATAACATAAAATAACGCTACTAGGGTGAGTTTCACGGCCCCACTTTCTAATATTTCGGGGGAAAACGCATGCAAGTTATTATATATATGTTATTATTATGTCTATATGATAGTATATAGTTATGATAACTGGGATATGACTGTTCTAAATATAACATTTTGAATACATACAACTATTATTAACTTATCAGTATGTCAATTTACTAATGTAGATCTTGAGTTATACTTAGGATTCTATATATATGTTGTGTGCGATATAATACCGAAGTTATATTCGAAAGTTATAAATGTTAAGTTATATAGTATGTTGCTATTAATGGTTTTATGTCAAGATAAAACTGGATGTGTTATATGTTGTTATTATTAGTTTTATGTCAAGATAAAACTGGATATGTTATATGTTGTTATTGTTAGTTATATGTCAAGATAAAACTTGGTACTATTATTAATAGTTTTATGTCAAGATAAAACTAGAAACGTTATATGTTGTTATTATTGGTTTTAGGTCAAGATAAAACCTGGTTTTACTTCAAGATATAGCTATTACACTGCCTAAATATTATGAAGTTAGGAGTAATGTTTAAAAGCATAGTCTAGTAACTTAGGGTTTTAGACATGAAGATGCTTTTGTTGTTAGAGGTATAGGAAGCCATCAAAGTCTACATGAGTAATTGTATTCATCAACTAAGCTTGGGGATCTTAGCGGAAATCCTCTGAACTGTAACCATTAATCCCGTGTGAGCGAGGAAGTCGTGTATAATTAGCATACAGGTTGACCACCCCACTTGTGACTATTAGCTACAGTCAACCAAAAGCATGTGATGAACTATCCTTTTATTTGTTATTATTCCGGCGTCGATGAAGCGTACGGTGTTGTTTCTCATGGTAATCATGAGTGTGTTTGTTTCTCATGGTAATTCATGAGTGTGTTCTATCAGAGGTATTATGTCATAGCAGCGGTTACAAGCTCATGGTAGCAAATTGTTACAAACATTATACCTTATCGTATACAAGTATTAATGTTAAGTATAAGTTTTCCCCTACTTATACCTTAAGATTAAGAAATTTTTAGGTATAACACTTAATTGATAAGTATACTATTATACCTAATATACATACTAAACGTTGGAGAGTCAAAATGATACTTTGAAAACTGTACTTTTGAATGTGTGAAAATGTATTATTCAATGGAGTCAAAACCTGTGGACTCACCAACTTTATGTTGGCGTATTTTTAAAATGCATGTGTTTTCAGGAACTTGAAAAGCTGGTATGTAATAAATACTAGGAAAACAATAATGTAACTTTCAATTATCAATAAAGGTATGTATTTTCTTTAGTATTGTTCAATGTATGTTATATAAATGTGATACAAAAAATGACGTTAGACTACCCGGTGTTTCCGCCGACGGCCGGGGTGTGACAGATTGGTATCAGAGCTATTAACTATAGTGAACTAGTACTTTCTTAGGAAAGCATGTCTATAGTTTAGGACTTACTCTATTAGGTTTAGGTATATCCCTTAGCCTATAAATAAAAAGTATTATTAATTATACTACTGAAGGACTACTTACGGAAGCGGTGACAAGGATAGACATGTCGATTTGGGTTGTTGGATTTCAGAACGGCTATATGCTAAAATGATCCTGCCCTTTCGACAGTCCTGGTTGGCCGGAGCCCTATCAAATAGACCTGAAGTAACAAACAATATTAAAATCATGAATATAATAAATAACAATATAGAGTCATATATAAAGACTCAGACCCGCAATGAGAATACTCCTTAATACTTAGAATGTTTTTGATCTCACAGATTTAGATCAAATATTCCAACTAAAGTTTATATGTGCATAGATCCTATCACAACTAGGTGTAGGTGCGCAACTACATTTTATTATGATCAGATCATATGAACTATTTAATTTGGGAGAAATATTTGATAGACTAAACTCTTGGAGATCCAAAATGTATAGGAATCCGACATGGCACATTCACGAGAATGGATAATCATCGAGGATGCAGATGAAGAAGAGGAACTTTCATTCCCTATGATGATAGGCGATACTTACTACCTTGTAAATCCAACCACCTTTCATCCAATACCTTCTGACGATGGAGCACCTTTACCCTCCAACGAATGGGAAGAGAGTGAACCAATGGAAGAAAGCGAATCCATGGAGGAGAAAGAGTCGGTGGCATCATCTCTACCACCACTGAACACTCTTTACCGTAAAGTTCCAGGAGGAGTAAAAATAAAACGCACTGCACGTAAATCTATACCGATATGGCAAATGTTTAAGAAGATTCAGAAGGCAACATCTTCAGGAAGTCATAGAGTTAAAGATGAACCTGCACGGATCGCACAAATAATTGATAAATGGGTGGCGGAAGAAAAATCTGCCAAGATGTATGAGACTGGTCAGTCATCTCGACCACATCTCCCACATTCTTCTGAAGATAACACTTTATCTCAATTGTTTGAGAAAAGTGTGAAAATTGAAGATAAGATGGAAATTATCGAAGGGAGGGCTACTCATCTCTCTGGAAGAGTGCAAAGGCTAGAAGGAAAAAGGACACGAGATCAGGAATCGGTGATGGATGTCCCTCATCATATAAATTTTGCTTATAATGACATGATTACTCACAATGCCAGGTTTGCAGAGTTAGAGCTCTACAATCAAACCTCAAGAAATGAAGAACGCATGGGAAGTCTTGAGCAGAGAACTCAAGCACGTGAAGAGCAAGTGGTTAATGTCACTGACGTGCTGGGTCATCACTTAGGTTTCTGGTAGATAAGCTACTACTAGTGGTTATGTAAATAGAGAAAATCAGACTAGTTAAGGCGAAAAGAGGAAAGTTTATAGCAAGCATGTAGAAAACCTTGCAAATTTTGTAATGTTTATAGAAACTTTTCTCTTATAGACCTAAATAAACTGATGTAACCACTGTTAATAATATGAAGCATATGTTACAATAATCATTATGTTGTCTATTATGTTTAACGCTATGAATAATAACTAGAGTATTTAGTACTCGTGTATTAAATGATTAACAAAACTCATAAAAATCCTTATTATTTATAATAGGAACTAAAACAAAATGCCTAGAAGGAGTAATCGGCTAAACCCTAACCAACCATCAACAACACAACAACAACCACAACCACCACCAGAAATAAGCCCCTCAATAAGTACAATACAACTTGAAGAAATCATAGCTCAAAGAATTACTGCGGCTCTATCTAATGTCACAAGAGACGGAGTTAGAAATGAAGACCATGTAGGGACCACTAGAACATGTACCTACAAATATTTTATGAATTGCAGGCCAAAAATCTTTTATGGAAATGAAGGGGTAGTGAATTTGACAAGGTGGATAGAAAAGACAGAATCTGTCTTTCAAAAAAGCTTTTGTCTAGATGATTGTAAAGTACGATTTGCAGCATGTACTTTCGCTGACGCAACACTTACATGGTGGAATAGCCATGTGAATACAATGGGAATTGATACTGCAAATTCCATGAAATGGGATGAGCTAAAAATGATGCTACTAGACGCGTATTGTCCTAGGGAGGAGATACGTAAAATGGAACAAGAACTGTGGGCCCTAACCATGAAGGGTTCAGAGATAAAAGCTTATACCGCTAGATTTAATGATCTTGCTGTAATGTGTCCAGCACTTGTGACCCCAGAATATAAAAAGATTGAGCGATATATCTGGGGTTTAGCATCGCAAATCAAAGGCATGGTGATCGCATCAAAGCCTATGACTTATGACATCACCAAGAGGATAGCTCATCAACTAACCCTCATAGAGATCCAAGGAACAAAAGTGGTCTCAAAGGCCGAGTCTCCCAAAGCTAGAACAAAAAAGCGCAAGTTTAATAAGAAAAATCCCAAGCAATCATCTGAGAAAAGACAAGAAGTGGCAACCAACTACGCAGCCACAACAACAGTACCTACTCAACCAAAATCTTCATGGTGCAATCAATGCAACCGTCATCATCCAGGTGACTGTTTTTTCTGCATGAAGTGCAAGAAAAAGGGGCATACTGCTAGTTACTGCAGGAGCACAATACCTGCAACAGTCGATCAACAAACCAATAATGGGACAGGCCGTGGTGAAGGAAGAAAATGCTACGAGTGTGGGGAGGTTGGACATATCAACAAAGAATGTCCAGAGTTAAGGCGTCAAGGAGGCGTAGGACGTGGCAGGGCGTTTGTGATTGGAAGCAGAGAGGCTATCCAGGACCCTTTGGTCGTATCTGGTACGTTTCTTATAGATAATTTATATGCTTCTATACTCTTTGACTCTGGATCAGATCGAAGTTTTATAACTCTGACATTTAGAAAATTGTTAATTCATAAGTCTAGCATATTAAAAGAAATCTATGAAGTAGAAATCGCTAACGGTCAAACTGAGAAAACACATGAAATCCTAGAAAACTATCTGTTAACTCTTAATAACTACCTTTTTCATGTCAACCTCATGCCAATGCCTATCGGTAGTTTTGATGTCATAATTGGTATGGAATGGTTATCTTCACACCGCGCCAAAATTTTATGTCATGAGAAAGCCATACGACTACCCTTACCACACGACGAAGCTCTCATTATCTATGGTGATAAGTCTGGGAAAAACCTCAAAGTCATCTCTTGTACCAAGACACATAAATATCTACATAAGAAATGTAGCGCATTCTTAGCCCACATTGTAGATAAGAGAAGAAAGATAAAAGAAATCAAGGACATACCTCAAGTATGTGATTTCCTTGACGTATTTCTTGAAGATCTACCTGGAATACCTCCCTTCTGACAAGTCGAGTTTCGAATCGACTTAATTCCAGGAGCAACACTAGTAGCAAAATCTCCTTATCGGTTGGCTCCATCCGAAATGCAAGAATTATCTAGCCAACTACAAGAATTTCTTGACAAAGGCTTTATCAGACCCAGTTTTTCACCTTGGGGAGCACCAATCTTGTTTGTCAAGATGAAGGACGGATCCTTTCGAATGTGTATTGATAATCGGGAGTTGAACAAGCTAATGGTCAAGAATCATTATCCGCTTCCAAGAATTGATGATTTATTCAATCAATTGCAAGGATCTAGCTACTACTGTGACATCCCCAAAATCTCGGCCAGAAAAGACCGATTTCATTTATGCTTGTTTAAATAATTTCAGAGTAAATCCTTTTGATTTAAAAGTGTTGCGGAATTTGTTCCCAAAACAAAACATGATAAAATAATATTTATCAAAGCATTTCATCAAGAGATGCATTTTCATTATATAATCAAAACTCGGGATGTCATGTTCCGATACAAACCATAAAGCATAAACGATAACATTACAAGTCATTCAACAAATATATACATATACAGACTTGTAAACAAAACAACTCGATGATTCATCCATCTTATCATGCAACATCTGTCGCATGATAAGGTATGATAGGTTCGACCCTATTATCATGCAACATCTGTCGCATCTCATCCCTTTGTTCGGCTAGCATAGCCCGAATCATGGCTTGCACCCCAGCCATTGTTATTGGTTCTGGTGCTGCTGCTACAACAGGTATTTGCTCAATCACTGGCGGTTCATTCCTGTTTTCATCTGCGTTTCCAACGCCACTCCTTGTTCTCACCATTTTTGATCTACACATCGAATAAGGTGAAATTTAGATCTTCATTCACAATAGATATTCAAATCATCCTTATTACTCCGAAACGTTTACATGCTAGTTCTAATACCGTATACATACGCTTAGAATCCTACACACATAAGGTTTCCAGATCCGGTCGGTAACAGACCGTAGATCTGAACAATTAATATCATATATGGCAACATATAACATTTAGCACATAAAAGCATTTTAGGCAACTTTCCTAAAATAAACTAGTGCTCGTGTCTAAAATCCAACATACACTTAACTCAAATTTCCACTTAGCATTCTAAGTTTAACTCTAGAAATCCTACAAATTCCTAGTTCGCTTAAACTAATGCTCTGATACCAACTGTGACATCCCCAAAATCTCGGCCAGAAAAGACCGATTTCATTTATGCTTTTTAAAATAATTTCAGAGTAAATCCTTTTGATTTAAAAGTGTTGCGGAATTTGTTCCCAAAACAAAACATGATAAAATAATATTTATCAAAGCATTTCATCAAGAGATGCATTTTCATTATAGAATCAAAACTCGGGATGTCATGTTCCGATACAGACCATAAAGCATAAATGATAACATTACAAGTCATTCCACAAATATATACATATACAGACATGTAAACAAAACAACTCGATGATTCATCCATCTTACGCCCTTGCGCCACTTCCTGTAATACAAATAAAACTGAGTGGGTCAGGCTTGGGAGCCTGGTGAGCATATAGGGTTTTCAACCCACAATAAATAAATTATATTTAATTTCACCAACCAATCACTATCCCGATTACCCATTCCTGTTATCCTCACTTTACGTCCCTAAAATAACATCTATCTCAAGGGACCTAATCTAGGATTTTCATCGGGACGGACATTACTGCTAAGGGGTTTCCTCAACAATAGATATCCTAAAGGCAACCATGAGGGGGATAGAGTACACCGGTGAACACATCGTTCACAACACCTACATGTTATGAACCTGCTAGCGTTCCACTAGACTGTCTAGAAAGATTATGTGGTCGTTATCCATACTCCACTGAATAACTAGATCAACAACAACAACAACATCGAGGCCTCTCATCTGTTTATTACACACCAACTATCTACCCATGTTCTACCCAACATATTAGTAGATGAAAATATATATTTTCATACATAGTTTAAAACCTGCATATCATTTTCCTTCAATACATATTCCACATAACAGATGAGGCACACCCACATAACACGTATTTCATAGAAAGTAAATCAGATCTATGAGATATAAGAGAATGAATATACATTCACACTTATAACAACAAAATTATACACATAAACAACAATATACTTAATACACTCAAACCATACTTGTATTATTATCGTGTTTATGAAAGGTAGTATACACTCACTTGATCAGAAGACGATCACACAACACTACGGCTTGTAGAATTAGTATTCTTTGGTAGATCTGGAAGATCTCCACAAAAATCGAACTTCTCGCGGGCAGAGCTTCGGCTCGGGAACCGCCCTTCTCGGGATCTTCGGGATCTCGGGACTTGCTTCGGGGCTCGAGAATATTACCGGGGCTTCGGGGTACTTCTGGCACGCAAATCGATGCAAAACGGGAGAGAGAAGAGAGAAAAATAGCAAAGGAGTCGGCTGCCCTCGCATCCTATTTATAGGAGGCTGGAGCCTCGGAGTACGCGGGGCGTACTGCCTCAGAATCGTCATTGATTACGTATCTGAAGAACTTGAGTGCGAGGCGTGTCATGCTTCGCTGTACGCGGGGCGTACACGAGTACGTTGGGCGTACTTCGGATGAGTCTGATGACTCCTCTTTGGATAATGCTGGATTTAATAATTAAATTTAATTATTAATTATTTAATAAACTTCGAAAATTCATATCTTCTTCATACGAACTCCGTTTTCGACGTTCTTTATATCCACGTGTAGGTGAGACTACGCTCTACAACTTTCGTTTAGACTCCGTCGGCTAATTTTGACTTTATTTTTATTATTTATTTTTAATAGGTCGGGACAGAAAAACTTCGTTATAAATTCATAACTTCTTTGTTTGACGTCCGTTCTCGCCTAACTTTTTATCGCTTCGATACCAACAACGAGACCTTCGATCCTCGTTTAGATTGTTTCGGCTAAAAACCGCTCGATCTCAGATCGAGTATTTCAGGCTGCATACCGCTAAGTCGAAACTTCGATAAATCATAACTTCCTCATACGAAGTCAGATTTGGGCGTTCTATATATATTCGGAAACCTCTTTTCAACTACTACAACATTATCCAAAGATATTAAGTTTATTTTATACTTAAATTTTGACGCTTATTTTTATTCTTAATTAATCAAACCACATAATTAAGCAATTAAGCACAAAACACATAATACTCAAATAATACACTCTTAATATTTCAAAATGGGTTACAAAGGTTAACCTAGACTATTATATCAACATTAATGACAGGCCCAGAAACACAGGCGTTACAACTACTCAAAGATAGATCTTAGATCAGGATACCATCAACTCAGAGTACAAGAAGACTAGATTCCAAAAACAGCATTTAGAACTCGTTATGGTCATTATGAGTTCTTAGTTATGTCTTTTGGACTAACCAATGCCCCAACAGTGTTTATGGATCTCATGAATCGTGTTTGCAAACCATACTTGGATAAATTTGTGATTGTATTTATCGATGATATATTGATATATTCACGAACCAAGGAAGAACATGGTCAACACTTGCAAATAATCTTGGAACTACTAAGAAAAGAAAAGTTGTACACTAAATTCTCCAAATGTGAGTTTTGGATTAGAGAAGTACAATTTTTAGGTCATGTAGTTAGCAACGAAGGGATTCATGTTGACCCATCCAAAGTTGAAGCAATTAGGAATTGGGAAGCACCAAAGACGCCAACCGAGGTGCGTCAATTCCTAGGACTTGTTGGCTATTACCGAAGATTCATAGAGAATTTCTCCAAAATAGCCAAGCCGCTTACAACACTAACCTACAAAAATACGAAGTTCAATTGGGAAGACAAACAAGAAGTTTCTTTTCAGAAACTAAAGAAAATGTTGTGTAGTGAACCAATCCTAACCCTTCCAGAGGGGATAAAAGATTTCGTTGTATACTGCGACGCATCAAATCAAGGATTGGGATGTGTGTTGATGCAAAGAGGAAAGGTTATCGCCTACGCATCACAATAACTTAAGGTGCATGAGAATAATTACACTACCCATGATCTTGAATTGGCAGCTGTAGTTTTTTCACTAAAAGTCTGGAGACATTACCTATATGGTACTAAGTGTACTATTTTTACCGACCACAAGAGTCTCCAGCACATCTTCGACGAAAAAGATCTTAATATGAGACAACGAAGATGGGTCGAATTGTTGAATGATTACGAATGTGAGATTCGTTATCATCCTGGAAAGGCAAACGTGGTAGCAGATGCCTTGAGCCGGAAAGAATATATTAAACCCCGTCGGGTACGAGCATTAACCATAACTATCCATTCTTACCTTGCTGCACAAATTAGAGAAGCTCAACTTGAGGCTCTAAAAGAAGATAACATCAAGAACGAAGCCTTGCGAGGAATGGAAAAGCAACTTATACAAAAAGATGACGGAATGCGACACTTTATGAACCAAATTTGGACACCTAAGTTCGGTGGAGTCAGGGACTTGGTCTTAGAAGAAGCCCACAAGTCCAGATATTCCGTGCATCCGGGGTCTAACAAAATGGACTTAGACATAAAAGTACATTATTGGTGACCAAACATGAATGCAAAAATTGCTACTTATGTGAGCAAATGTTTGACTTGTTCTAGAGTGAAGGCAGAACATCAAAAGCCTTCAGGTTTACTTTAACAACCGGATATACCTGAATGGAAATGGGAGCAGATATCAATGGACTTCATCACTAAGTTACCTAAAACTCCTAGTGGGTTCGACACTATTTGGGTAATAGTCGATAGATTAACTAAGTCTACCCATTTCTTACCAATTAAGGAGAACGACAAGATGGAGAAGCTGCCTAGAGTTTTTCTTAAGGAAATTGTTAGATTTCATGGAGTTCCAAGTTCTATTATTTCTGATTGTGATAGTAGATTCACTTCACGATTTTGGCAATCTCTACAAAATTCCTTAGGAACACGTCTAGACATGAGTATAACTTACCATCCACATACTGATGGTCAGAGTGAGAGAACCATTCAGACTTTAGAAGATATGCTCCGAGCCTATGTAATAGACTTTGAAAATGTGTGGGATACTCATTTACCGTTAATTGAGTTTTCCTACAAAAATAGTCAACACACCAACATCAAGGCTGCACCGTTTGAGGCTCTTTAAGGACTAAAATGTCCTTCCCCAGTATGTTGGGCAGAAGTTGGAGATATGCAGATGGCCAAAGAACGTACAAGCGATACCTTACGTACTGGACCCGAAATAATCAACGAGACAACTGAAAAGATCGTGCAAAGTAAGGATCGATTAAAGGCTGCACGTGATCATCAAAAGAGTTATGATGACGTAAGACGTAAGCCTTTAGAATTCCAAGTTGGAGACAAAGTAATGTTGAAAGTCTCTCCTTGGAAAGGTGCAATTCGATTCGGGAAACGAGGCAAACTAAACCCACCATATATAGGACCTTTTGAAATTCTGGCAAGAATTAGTTCTGTCGCATACCAACTCAAGTTGCTTCAAGAGCTAAGTAATGTACACAATGTTTTTCACGTATCAAATCTCAAAATATGCCTATCCGATGACACTCTTGTTGTACCTCTCGACGAAATACAAGTCAATAAGAAACTCAACTTTGTAGAAGAACCTGTTGAGATTATGGATCGAGAAGTTAAACGATTAAAGCAAAGTCGTATTCCCATAGTGAAAGTTCGATGGAACTCTTTGCGAGGACCTGAATTTACTTGGGAACGCGAAGATCAGATGAAAGAAAAATACCCCCAACTATTTGACAAAACCTTACCCACAAGATAAATTTCGGGACGAAATTGTTCTAACGGCAGGAGAATTCAACACTAGCCAAAATAAGTCAATAACAATCACATCTGATTATGCTAATCATGTAATGTGATAAAGTACTATGTATTTCATGATAAATTCTAATACAAATATGAACTTTATTTTTGATACAACTCAAAGTATACATCCATACGATTCCAAAAGTATAGAGAACGTTTGAATCTTACTTCGCATGAAGAAGTTATGATAAACCGAACACTATAAATCTCTATAATAAGAAGAATTTAAAATAGACTTAGAATTAGCTACTTAAGTCTAAAAGAGAGTTGTAGTACTCGTGAATACCTACGTGTGCATATAAAGAACGTCAAAAACGGAGTTCATATGCAAAAGTTATGGCCTTCCGAATATTCAGTGTTCAGAAACCCTAAGCCAACTAAACTCACGACGTGAACAAGGGTTTATTCACGATGTGAGGAGACATTTTGCCACATTTCGGAATCTAAAAGGTGTGACGAGGCTGCAAGGGGATAAAATCCAAACTCACGACATGAACAAGGGTTTATTCACGACGTGAGTAGTCACATGGCTACCTTCCGAAGCTAGGGATGCAAATGGCAAGTCTACGGGGGTGATCATGCAAGACTCATGACGTGAGCCTTATGACACTCACGACATGCGTTTCTAAAAACCTTACTATAAATATCAAGTCCAACTTCATCCATTCTTACACCAAAACTTCTTCCCTTTCTCTCCTTTGCTGAGGCCATTTTGCATCCCGAGCCCCGACGATCTCGCATGCTGACCGTATTGCTTAGATAACCTAAAATCACGCTACTAGGGTGAGTTTCACGGCCCCACTTTCTAATATTTCAGGGGAAAATGCATGCTAGTTATTTTATATATATATATATATATATATATATATATATATATATATGTTGTTATTATGTCTATATGATACTATATATTTATGATAACCGGGATATGATTGATCTAAATCTAACATTTTGAATACATACAACTATTATTAACTTATCAGTATGTCAATTTACTAATGTAGATCTTTAGTTATACTTAGGATTCTATATATATGTTGTGTGCAATATAATACCGAAGTTATATTCAAAAGTTCTAAATGTTAAGTTATATAGTATGTTGCTGTTAATAGTTTTATGTCAAGATAAAACTGGATGTGTTATATGTTGTTATTATTAGTTTTATGTCAAGATAAAACTGGATATGTTATATGTTATTATTGTTAGTTTTATGTCAAGATAAAACTTGGTATTGTTATTAATAGTTTTATGTCAAGATAAAATCCAAACTCACGACATGAACAAGGGTTTATTCATGACGTGAGTAGTCACATGGCCAGCTTCCGAAGCTAGGGACGCAAATGGCAAGTCTACGGGGGTGATCATGCAAGACTCACGACGTGAGCCTTATGACACTCACGACATGGGTTTCTAAAAACCTTACTATAAATATCAAGTCCAACTTCATCCATTCTTACACCAAAACTTCTTCCCTTTCTCTCCTTTGCTGAGGCCATTCTGCATCCCGAGCCCCGACGATCTCGCACGCTGACCGTATTGCTTAGATAACCTAAAATCACGCTACTAGGGTGAGTTTCACGGCCCCACTTTCTAATATTTCAGGGGAAAATGCATGCTAGTTATTATATATATATATATATATATATATATATATGTTGTTATTATGTCTATATGATACTATATATTTATGATAACCGGGATATGATTGATCTAAATATAACATTTTGAATACATACAACTATTATTAACTTATCAGTATGTCAATTTACTAATGTAGATCTTTAGTTATACTTAGGATTCTATATATATATGTTGTGTGCGATATAATACCGAAGTTATATTCGAAAGTTCTAAATGTTAAGTTATATAGTATGTTGCTGTTATAATTTTATGTCAAGATAAAACTGGATGTGTTATATGTTGTTATTATTAGCTTTATGTCAAGATAAAAATGGATATGTTATATGTTATTATTGCTAGTTTTATGTCAAGATGAAACTTGGTATTGTTATTAATAGTTTTATGTCAAGATAAAACTAGAAACGTTATATGTTGTTATTACTGGTTTTAGGTCAAGATAAAACCTGGTTTTACTTCAAGATATATAGCTGTTATATTGCCTAAATATTATGAAGTTAGGAGTAATGTTTAAAAGCATAGTCTAGTAACTTAGGGTTTTAGACAACAAGATGCTTTTGTTTTTAGAGCTATAGGAATCCGTCAAAGTTTACATGAGTAATTGTATTCATCAACTAAGATTGGGGATCTTAGCGGAAATCCTCTGAACTGTAACCGTTAATCCCGTGTGAGCGAGGAAGTCGTGTATAATTAGTATACGGGTTGACCACCCCACTTTTGATTGTTAGCTATAGTCAACCAAAAGCAAGTGATGAACTATCCTTTTATTTGTTATTATTCCGGCATCGATGAAGCGTACGGTGTTGTTTCTCATGGTAATCATGAGTGTGTTTGTTTCTCATGGTAAATCATGAGTGTGTTCTATCAGAGGTATTATGTCATAGTAGCGGTTATAGGCTTATGGTAGCAAATTGTTAGAAACATTATACCTTGTCGTATACAAGTATTAATGTTAAGTATAACTTTTCCCCTACTTATACCTTAAGATTAAGAAATTTTTAGGTATAACACTTAATTGATAAGTATACTATTATACCTAATATACATACTAAATGTTGGAGAGTCAAAATAATACTTTCAAAGCTATACTTTTGAATGTGTGAAAATGTATTATTTTATGGAGTCAAAACCTGTGGACTCACCAACTTTATGTTGACGAAATGCATGTGTTTTCAGGAACTTGAAAAGCTGGTATGTATTCGAACAAGAGAAGTTTTACTATTATCTTTCTGTTTATTAAGAAATATGCCATAGTCGGATATTATGTAATAAATACTAGGAAAACAATAATGGAACTTTCAATCATCAATAAAGGTATGTATTTTCTTTAGTATTGTTCAATGTATGTTTTATAACTGTGATACGAAAAATGACGTTACACTACCCTGTGTTTCCGCCGACGGCCGGGGTGTGACATATGTGCTTGATTGTATTGAAGTACAAAACAAAATTTAATAATACCTCAAACACCACCAACAATAATATATAATAGTTATATATACTCTGACCTGCAATGAGAACACTTAATAAAATTCTAACATGCCTCTAACTAAAACTACCAACTCAACCCTTTAGGTCAAACACCTCAATTAAGGTTAGTACCATACATAAGTCATACCATAAATAAATATGGAACGTACGCCTATGTTATTTATGGTTGGGCCAGTGAACAACCAACCTTGAGCAAGGAGTTTGATTGACTACAATGGTTGAAAGCTTTAGAGGTTGAAGGTTGTTCCCAAGATTCGTTGCAGAAACCTAGTACTTTAGAAACCTTATATCAACCCCAGAACAATATATAAATTTTTAAAATACTTAAAAATCGGGGATAATGTTCGGATTTTACAAGTGTTACTAAACCCAAAGAAGAACAAAGAACCAATGGCTCCGCTATCATCGTAGCAGAGAAACCCATAGTTCTCCATCAATCATTTCGTAGACTCCAAACTTCTCTTTCTACCATTTGAAATCAATAGGATTTCAATTCTCTCTCCATAATTTGGAAATCTATAGGATTTATAGAATCGATTACTCTATAATTCGAAAATCTGTAGGATTTCTAGAATCAATCACTCTCTATAATTTGGAACCTAACCATGAAAGGAATGAAGGTGACTACTTATACCTCCCGATTTAACGACCTCGCAAACGTTTACCCAGGAATGGTGAACCCAAAATAAAAAAAATACTGCAAGGTACATTTGGGGATTAGCTTCACCAGTTTAAGGTCTGATTATTTCATCTAGACCCACTACCTTTGATAGTGTTAAGCAATTGGCAAATCGATTGACTAAATGGTGTATTCATCAGGGTACCATGACCCCACAAACTGAAAAGAAATAGGATAGGAGTACAAAAAGGGAGTTCCATGGCAAGTCAAAAGAGGAACTTCTAGCATCGCAAAACCAGTACGGAACCCTTGGTTGTGTACACCATAATCATAAACACTCCCACTCAATCAAAGCCCTACCCTAGAACTTTACCCCTATACCAAGTGCAACTTCCTCTATGTCGGAAATTGCATGGTCTGCAAAATCTATAACTTACGAGGTCACATCCATAAGTTTTACAGAAAGGCCCTAAATAACCTCGTCTTTACGTCAACCTAATACCTATGACCATTGTAAGTTTCAATGTAATCATCAGAATGGATTGGTTATTAGTTCATCAAAAATAGATTTTATGTCAAAAAAAAGTCATCTGAATACGTTTACCCAACAATGAAGTTCTCGTGATTTACGAGACATATCAAGAAAGATTCTAAGAGTCATCTCTTGCATGAAGGCGAGAAAGTGTTTACAGAAAAGATGCTTCACTTTCTTGGCCCACGTTATGGATATGCAAGACAAGGGTAAGGAAATAAAAGACATATTGTAAGTGTGCGACTACCCAGATGTATTTCCATAAGATCTGCCTGGAATACCTCCAGTTAGACAGGTCAAATTCCGAATTGAGCTAATCTTGGGTGCAACACCAGTGGCAAGATCTCCTTATTGTATGGCTCGATTGGAAATGCAAGAACTGCACAGTCAAGTTCAATAACTTCTTGACAAAGGCTTCACCTGGAAAAGCTTCTCTCCATGAGGAGCTCCTGTGTTGTTGTGAAAAAGAAGAATGGATCGTTCAGGATATGCAATGACTATCGAGATTTGAAAAAACTCGCCATCAAGAACCGATATCCACTCCAGAGGATCAGTGACCTATTTGACCAGCTACAAGGACCCCATTAATACTCAAAGATCGATGTTAGATTTAGCTACCATCAACTTAGAGTGCAAGAAGTAGACATTCTGTGACAACCCTATATTTTCCAAAAGCATTGTAACACTCGAAAGCTAAGTACAACGAAAGTTAACCTCGAAAATAAAGTGTTCAAGTATCTAAGTTGGGATGCATCAAATATTAGATATCATGTCAAGGTTTCCAAAAAAATAAAGAACGCTCAAAACCGGGTTATATTGAAGAAATTATAACCACTCGTATATTTACGACACGATGTTAAAACATTTTTTTTTGACGTAAAAAGTAGAATGTCAATAAAATGCATTTTATCCTTAAGTATCTAAACCAAAGTCGTAGATCTCGTTGAAAGGTGAGTGTACATAGAAAGATCGCCCAAATTGGACCTCATATGAAGAAGTTACGAATTTTCAAAGTTTCGTAACAGTAGTAGAGGGCTAAAAACTCGGATTGAAGATCGAGTGTTATTTAGCTATCGCCACCTAAACGGAAGTTGAAGATCTCCTCAGTAGTAATAAAACGATAAAAAGACAAACGAAAACCGACGTCGAATAAAGAACCTATGAATTTTTAACGAACTTTAGAAGGCCCGGCCTATTAAAATTTTATCATTAAAAATAAAGTCAAAACTAGCTGACGGAGTCTAAATGAAAGTTGTAGAGCATAATCTCACCTACGCGTGGATATAAAGAACACGAAAAACGGAGCTCGTACACGAAAGTTACGGAATTTAGAAGTCGGAAGCCAGGATTACGCCCCGCGTAATATGGGAGTACGCCCCGCGTACTTGACCCAGAGTCGAGTCCCATCGGCCCACCCAAGCTACGCTTAGCCAGACGAGTCCCATCGGCCCGCCCAAGCTACGATTAGCTAGACCCGAGTCGTAAGCCATGACGCCATTTTACGCCCCGCGTACTCCGGAAGTACGCGCCGCGTACGAGGGTTTCCAGCCCTATAAATAGAAGGCATAAGCTCGAGTTTTTGCACACCATTCACCATTCCTCAGTCCTTCTCCCACACCTCTAAGCTCCAGAGACCTTTCCTTCACCTCGGTTTCCGCACTCGAAGCCCCGACGAAAGATTTACGCCGTAGAGATCCCCGAAGAGCCGACGACGCAACCATCCGCGGTCGAAGTTCTGCTCAACCCTAGCCTCTCTCTTCAAACTTAACGGGTGAGTTCATACCCCTACTTTTCAATTCTTTTCACGTTTTAGGGGGGGAATACAAGTACATTACAAATCAAAGTATCATTTTTATAATATCGTTCTTATAGAGTTTTGATATAAAAATAACTTTATGTTTAAAGGGATATTATATCACCAAGTTGTTATTACCAAATAGGAACATACTTTTGAAAAACTAAAATGAGTGTAGTATTCAAGTGATTCATACATTTTACATATACATCTCGACAAATGAAATGCTTTCAAAAGAAGTACAGCCTTTATTATCATAAATCTGTTTATACCAAGTAATGTGAGACAGCTTCACGTACGTTCGAGTATGCATTATTAAGTCATGTATTATATACCATAATCCCTTGTAGAGGGAGCGTGATACTTGTGTATAGATCTATACGGGATTGACAATCCCGCACCTAAACTGTTAGCTACAGTTAGACCGGCAGGTCTGGGGTGACAAATGTCATAACACTACAACACCTGAAGAATGTTGTTACAGGCCATCAGTGTCAATAGTATGGTTATAAAACTCACATAAAAGTATAAAAACAAGTTTGATTTATGAGATTCATATATGCATTTCAGTTTTCCATTTTATCGTTAATACAAATCTTATCACTATTATTCAAGTATGGAAAACACAAACGCACTCCAACACGGGAAACTTTTCAAATCATTTATAGAAAATATTGGATTTTCTGAAAACCTCGTTCATCGATTTACTATCAAAAAGGATATACTTTTCAATGCAAAACACTTATGAACTCACCAACTTAATTGTTGACACTTTTCGAAACCACTTGTATTTCTCAGGGAATCAGTAATACAGGTAACCACCAGCTTTTGGAGAAAGGAACACTAAGGATGTTTTATTATTGAACATTTATCACCTCATTGTAATATTCTTTTGCTAATATGTATAACGCAACAATATACGTTTTCATTATATATGTGATGGTTGTGTTACTTTCTTTACAATATTCAATGGTTGTGATACTACGTGAAGTCATCCACCCCCGAATGTTTCCGCCATTCTGGTTTGGGGGTGTGACAGATTGGTATCAGAGCATTGTTTATAGTGAACTAAGTATATCGAACCACATACGATATACAAACTATAAATGCAAAGGGGACCAAAAACCCTCTGATGAAACATTTTCATGAACAAAATACTTTCTTTTAAAGATATACATTTTTACAAAGCATGCATTAATATCGAATCATAACAAGTTTTATTAACAAATATTAAGGCAAGTTACGACACTACGATTGAGCCCCGGGGTATGTAATCAGGTCAAGAATAAATATAGCCTGATCAACTATATTTATCCTGGATTTGACCAACGTACGTCGAGGAATGGTCGTAGTGGACAACAAGCCAAGAACTTACCAAATACAAATTATTTTAGTTTCGCCAAAATGAAATATTATAGGAGTATTATTAAAAAAAATAGTTGTGCAAATTAAAGTTAAAAATAGTAAGTCGTTAAATAGAATTTTCTTTTCTTATAAAAGTTCTCATACATCTATCCTAGTACAGACAAATGGCCGGATTCCATTTACCAGGAGATCCCTACTTCCCAAACCAAAGCAACGGCGGTTGGATAGAAGAAGACCCGGAGGAAGACCCAGAGGAAATCGAAGAAGAGGTCGAGGAAGAACACGAAGGGGTTATCGAGGGAGAATTCGAAGTCGAAGTCGGAGAGGAATTCGAAGTCGACGAAGAGATCGAGGAGATTTCTAGCGGGACAGACTCCAAGCCAGAAGTGTACGACCCTCCCATCCCTCATCCTCCCGAAATCAGACCATATCAACCAGGACCCATTCCCATGTGGGGAAGTCACCTCTACTACTGGAGCCGCCAGCAAGGTGTACGCCCTCCTTTCGGCATGTGCCGAGATTTTTACAATGTCAGTGGGGGAAGCTCAGCTGATCGAGCACTTCCTGTTATTGTGAACGCTATAGCTACCCAGAACTACGAGACGGACAGGCAAGAAACCAGAGTTCGCGAGGTCAATGCCACTACCCAAGGTAACGCCGCTGACATCCGCCGTTTGGAAGGACTGCATGAGAATACCCAAATCTACACAGGAACACTTCAGAACCAAATGATAACGGCTCTGGCAGAACTAAGAGAGATGAAGGAACAACAAGCAGATCTCGAGAGGCGACTGATGGGAGTCAAATGGTCGGATGCCGAATCTAGCTCCAAACGTCGCAAGTAGAGCTTGTTCGATGCCCAACAATTTTGTTATAGATTAGGATTTCGGATAAAAGTTTTTCCCTTATTTCCTTTTTGTATCTACAATCGGAGATCTCTAGGAGGATCAAATTTTCCCGAACAAGATATGCAATGTAACACACCTCAGGTGTGACCTATATGTATAAATATGAAGTATTTCTTATTATATACCTCTCACAAATTACAAGATACAACTAACACACGATTGTCAAAACATTAGAAAATTATAGTATTCATTCTTATTTTTCTGTACCAGAACATGCCTCCTCGTAGATCAAAACGCAGAAACTCAACTTCAACACCACCTCCACCACCTCCTTCAATTATGGACACCGTTATGTTCCAGACTGCTGTAACCGCTGCTGTAACTGCAGCAATGGCACAAATGAGCAACAACGGATCGGGGGGAGGAACAAACAGTTTTACAAATGGCCAAGGTCAAAGCCGTTCAGGGGTATGCACTTACAAAGACTTCACCAACGGAAAACCTATTCCCTTTTACGGGACTGGGGGAGTATTGGCTCTATCTCAATGGATAGAGAAAACAGAAGCTATATTCGAAATCTGTGCATGTCCTGAAGAAAGCAAAGTAAAGTTCGTCGCCTTTACTTTCTCTGAACGCGCCCTGACATGGTGGAATGGCCACGTCCAGACACTAACCCTAGTGGTGGCAAACTCCATGGGTTGGGAAAACCTGAAAAGAATGCTCCTTCGAGAATACTGCCCAAGAGGCGAGATTCAGAAGCTTGAACAGGAACTATGGAACCTCTCGATGGTAGGTTCGGATATAGCAGGTTACACCAACAGGTTCAGTGACTTAATAACACTTTGCCCAGGAATGTTAACCCTGGAGAGCCAAAAGGTCGAGAGATACATCTGGGGACTATCACCCCAACTTCGAGGAAGTGTATTAGCCTCCAAACCCTTGACTTTCGCCAGCGCCAAGGAACTAGCGCAATCTCTTGTTGATCATGGTGTCTGTCAAGGAGTCGTGGCGATTATGACTAAACCAACCAAAGGGAACAGCAACAATGAAATCAATGCCAACAACAACAACAAGAAGAAATTTTGGAACAAAATGAAGGGGCAAACTTCGCAAGAACCTTCAAGGAAGCAAATGGTTGCGGTTCATGCTGCTACTACCCCCACCACAACTCCTGCTACCTCTGCACCAACAAAACCATATGCGGGGAATCTGCCCAAGTGCAGCAAGTGCAACTACCATCACCATGGTATTTGTCGCGAGATGCACTGCAAGAACTGTGACAGGAAAGGGCACACAGCCCGTTTCTGTAAAGCACCGACACGACCAATCACTCAAGTTTCTGGCACTGGAGTAAGCCGGGCGTGTTATGGGTGCGGAGAGACTGGACACTTCAGGAGGGATTTTCCCAAGGAAAGGAATATTGGCGGTGTAGGGAGAGTGTTGGCAGTAGGACATAATGAAGCAATAGCAGACCCGACGGTGGTTACGGGTACGTTCCTACTCAACAACACTTATGCATGCATACTTTTTGACTGCGGTGCGGAGAGAAGTTTTGTGAGTCATAAATTCAAACACCTACTTAATCAAAGACCCCAACCACTCAATAAAATATTCACTGTAGAAATGGCAAACGGTAAAACAGAACACACAAACGATTTGTACGTAGGGTGCACACTAAATTTAAACAAGCGTTTGTTTCGAGTCGATCTTATGCCCATTTCCATAAGATGTTTCGATGTAATCATCGGTATGGATTGGTTGAGCCTTCACCATGCCGATATACTTTGTCACGAAAGGGCTGTTCGCCTAAATCTGCCAAACAGCGAAACTCTTGTCATTTATGGTGACAAACCTAGTTCAAGTTTACAAATCATTTCCTGTATTAAAGCACAAAAATATCTTCGTAAGGAATATCATGCCTTTCTAGCCCACGTAGTAGACAAGAAACAAGAATCGAAAAACATTAAAGACATTCTGGAAGTCTGCAATTTCCCAGACATCTTCCCAGAAGATCTTCCAGGAATCCCACTGGAACGTCAAGTCGAGTTCAGAATCGACCTAATCCCCGGAGCTACCCCTGTAGCAAAGTCACCTTACCGTCTAGCCCCAGCCGAGATGCAGGAACTATCCAGTCAATTAAACGAGCTGCTGAGCAAGGGATTCATCAGACCGAGCTTCTCACCATGGGGAGCGCCAGTTCTATTCGTGAAAAAGAAGGACGGATCCTTTCGCATGTGCATCGATTATCGGGAACTAAACAAACTCACGATCAAGAACCGATATCCCTTACCGCGCATAGACGATCTATTCGACCAACTGCAGGGAGCAAGCTACTTCTCAAAGATCGATCTAAGGTCTGGTTATCACCAACTGCGAGTACTGGAAGGAGACATCCCCAAAATGGCTTTCCGAACACGTTATGGTCACTATGAATTTGTGGTAATGCCCTTCGGATTGACGAATGCTCCAGCAGTGTTCATGGACTTGATGAACCGAGTATGTCGTCCCTTCCTGGACAAGTTCGTGATCGTGTTCATAGATGATATACTCATCTATTCAAGAAGCCAGGAAGAACACAGCAAACACCTCCGCCAAGTACTGGAAACATTAAGGGTAGAGAAGCTTTACGCAAAATTTTCCAAATGTGAATTTTGGATTCGGGAAGTGGATTTCCTAGGACATGTTGTAAGCAAAGAAGGAATACACGTGGACCCCTCCAAGATAAAGGCAATAGATAGTTGGACTACTCCAAGAACCCCTACAGAAATCCGGCAATTTTTGGGACTCGCCGGGTATTACCGAAGATTCATACCGAACTTTTCAAAGATTGCCAAGCCACTTACCACCCTAACCCAGAAAAATGTGACCTTCGACTGGGGAGAAAAACAAGACAGCGCATTTCAGACACTAAAGCGCGCCTTATGTAGTGCGCCCATCCTAACATTGCCAGAGGGAACGGAGGACTTCGTGGTCTATTGTGATGCATCAAACCAAGGACTTGGGTGTGTCTTAATGCAAAGAGGGAAGGTCATCGCCTACGCCTCAAGACAACTAAAGACGCACGAAGTAAACTACACAACGCATGATCTTGAGCTAGGAGCAGTCGTCTTCGCTCTGAAGATATGGAGACACTATCTCTACGGCACAAAATGTACCATCTTCGCTGATCATAAAAGCCTCCAACATATCCTCAATTAGAAGGAACTCAACATGAGACAAAGACGATGGGTAGAACTACTAAGTGATTACGAGTGCAAAATTCGATATCACCCTGGAAAGGCTAATGTAGTGGCTGATGCACTAAGTCGGAAGGAGTACTCAGGTCGCCGAGTGAAATCCCTAACTATGACGATCCATTCACACCTGTTCACGCAAATCAAAGAAGCCCAAATAGAAGCCTTGAAATCCGAAAATATGACAGGAGAAACCCTAAGGGGAATGGATAAGAACCTTGAGACCAAGAGCAACGGGATTCGTTATTTCATGGATCGAATTTGGATACCGAATTTTGGTGGATTTAGAGAAATCGTTATGGACGAAGCCCATAAAACACGATACTCCATACATCCCGGCTCCGATAAGATGTATCTCGATCTCAAGAAGTCGTACTGGTGGCAAAACATGAAAGCCGAAATTGCTACCTACGTGAGCAAATGCCTGACATGTGCCAAGGTCAAGGTGGAATATCAGAAGCCCTCAGGTTTATTACAACAACCAGAAATACCCGAATAGAAGTGGGAGCGGATAACCATGGATTTCATAACAAAATTACCCAAAACAGCAAGCGGACTCGACACCATTTGGGTAATTGTCGACAGGTTAACTAAGTCAGCACATTTCCTACCGATCAAAGAGACAGATAAATTGGAGAAGTTAACAAGGACATACCTCAGAGAAATTGTACGACTGCATGGTATGCCCATATCCATTATCTCAGACCGAGATAGTAGATTCACCTCAAGGTTCTGGCAGTCGCTACAAAAAGCTTTGGGGACAAGACTAGACATGAGTACCGCTTATCACCCACAAACCGACGGCCAGAGCGAGAGAACTATACAAACCCTAGAAGACATGCTGAGAGCTTGCGTAATCGATTTTGGAAAAGCATGGGACACACATCTACCCTTGGTCGAGTTCTCGTACAACAATAGCTACCACACCAGTATCAAAGCTGCCCCGTTCGAAGCCCTCTATGGCCGCAAATGCAGGTCACCCTTGTGCTGGGCCGAAGTGGGGGACACACAACTAGCAAAAGGGCAAGCAACTGACAACACGCTCACTGGGCCAGAAATCATAAGGGAGACGACGGAGAAGACTGTTCAAATCCGAGAACGTCTAAAAGCATCAAGGGATAAACAAAAGAGTTACGCAGATAAGATACGCAAACCCTTGGAATTCCAAGTTGGAGACCATGTCCTACTCAAAGTCTCACCTTGGAAAGGTTTAATACGCTTCGGAAAACGTGGAAAACTGAACCCTAGATACATTGGACCATTCGAGATCCTTGCCAGGATCAGTCCAGTGGCTTACAAACTTAGACTACCTCAGGAACTCCACAACGTACACCCTACCTTTCACGTATCGAATCTGAAGAAGTGCTTATCCGACAAGATCCTTGTCGTCCCTCTAGACGAAATTGCAATAAATGAAAACCTTCAATTTGTGGAGGAACCAGTAGAGATCATGGATCGGGAAATCAAAAGGACTAAACAAAGCCGAATACCCATTGTAAAGGTCCGCTGGAACGCCAAGCGAGGACCTGAATACACCTGGGAACGCGAGGATCAGATGAAACAAAAGTACCCGCATCTTTTTCCTAAAACTGTAAACTCTATCTTAGATTAAATTTCGGGACGAAACTCCCTTAACAGGGGGATGATGTGACAACCCTATATTTTCCAAAAGCATTGTAACACTCGAAAGCTAAGTACAACGGAAGTTAACCTCGAAAATAAAGTGTTCAAGTATCTAAGTTGGGATGCATCAAATATTAGATATCATGTCAAGGTTTCCAAAAACATAAAGAACGCTCAAAACCGGGTTATATTGAAGAAATTATAACCACTCGTATATTTACGACACGACGTTAAAACATTTTTTTTGACGTAAAAAGTAGAATCTCAATAAAATGCATTTTAGCCTTAAGTATCTAAACCAAAGTCGTAGATCTCGTTGAAAGGTGAGCGTACATAGAAAGATCGCCCAAATTGGACCTCGTATGAAGAAGTTACGAATTTTCAAAGTTTCGTAACAGTAGTAGAGGGCTAAAAACTCGGATTGAAGATCGAGTGTTATTTAGCTATCGCCACCTAAACGGAAGTTGAAGATCTCCTCAGTAGTAATAAAACGATAAAAAGACAAACGAAAACCGACGTCGAATAAAGAACCTATGAATTTTTAACGAACTTTAGAAGGCCCGGCCTATTAAAATTTTATCATTAAAAATAAAGTCAAAACTAGCCGACGGAGTCTAAATGAAAGTTGTAGAGCATAATCTCACCTACGCGTGGATATAAAGAACACGAAAAACGGAGCTCGTACACGAAAGTTACGGAATTTAGAAGTCGGAAGCCAGGATTACGCCCCGCGTAATATGGGAGTACGCCCCGCGTACTAGACCCAGAGTCGAGTCCCATCGGCCCGCCCAAGCTACGCTTAGCCAGACGAGTCCCATCGGCCCGCCCAAGCTACGCTTAGCTAGACCCGAGTCGTAAGCCATGACGCCATTTTACGCCCCGCGTACTCCGGAAGTACGCGCCGCGTACGAGGGTTTCCAGCCCTATAAATAGAGGGCATAAGCTCGAGTTTTTGCACACCATTCACCATTCCTCAGTCCTTCTCCCACACCTCTAAGCTCCAGAGACCTTTCCCTCACCTCGGTTTCCGCACTCGAAGCCCCGACGAAAGATTTACGCCGCAGAGATTCCCGAAGAGCCGACGACGCAACCATCCGCGGTCGAAGTTCTGCTCAACCCTAGCCTCTCTCTTCAAACTTAACAGGTGAGTTCATACCCCTACTTTTCAATTCTTTTCACGTTTTAGGGGGGAATACAAGTACATTACAAATCAAAGTATCATTTTTATAATATCGTTCTTATAGAGTTTTGATATAAAAATAACTTTATGTTTAAAGGGATATTATATCACCAAGTTGTTAATAACAAATAGGAACATACTTTTGACAAACTAAAATGAGTGTAGTATTCAAGTGATTCATACATTTTACATATACATCTCGACAAATGAAATGCTTTCAAAAGAAGTACAGCCTTTATTATCATAAATCTGTTTATACCAAGTAATGTGAGACAGCTTCACGTACGTTCGAGTATGCATTATTAAGTCCTGTATTATATACCATAATCCCTTGTAGGGGGAGCGTGATACTTGTGTATAGATCTATATGGGATTGACAATCCCGCACCTAAACTGTTAGCTACAGTTAGACCGGCAGGTCTGGGGTGACAAATGTCATAACACTACAACACCTGAAGAATGTTGTTACAGGCCATCAGTGTCAATAGTATGGTTATAAAACTCACATAAAAGTATAAAAACAAGTTTCATTTACGAGATTCATATATGCATTTCAGTTTTCCATTTTATCGTTAATACAAATCTTATCACTATTATTCAAGTATGGAAAACACAAACGCACTCCAACACGGGAAACTTTTCAAATCATTTATAGAAAATATTGGATTTTCTGAAAACCTCGTTCATCGATTTACTATCAAAAAGGATATACTTTTCAATGCAAAACACTTATGAACTCACCAACTTAATTGTTGACACTTTTTCGAAACCACTTGTATTTCTCAGGGAATCAGTAATACAGGTAACCACCAGCTTTTGGAGAAAGGAACACTAAGGATGTTTTATTATTGAACATTTATCACCTCATTGTAATATTCTTTTGCTAATATGTATAACGCAACAATATACGTTTTCATTATATATGTGATGGTTGTGTTACTTTCTTTACAATATTCAATGGTTGTGATACTACGTGAAGTCATCCACCCCCGAATGTTTCCGCCATTCTGGTTTGGGGGTGTGACAGATTCCAAAAACGACATTCAAGAATCGGTACGGTCACTACGAGTTTATGGTTATGCCATTCGAACTGACCAACGACACCAAATGAAGTACTCAAATTCCTAGTGCTTGCAGACTATTAGTGAAGATTCATCGAGAACTTCTCGAAGATAGTTGAGCCCTTCACTGATATAACCTAGAAGGACTGGAAATTCCTTTAAGGAGACAAACAAGAGTCTGTCTTCCGAAAAATTGAAACTATTGTTGTGCATTGCACTAATTTTGTCTCTTCCAGAGGGAACAAGAGGCCTTATAGTATTCTACGACACCTTACACCAAGGGTTAGGATGCGTATCGAAGAAAACGAATAAAAGTCATTGCATACATATCAGACAACTTAATCCAAACAAGACCAACTACCCCATCCATGACTTACAGTTGAGAGTTGTAGTGTTTGACTTGAATATTTGGAGACACTACCTCTATGGAACGAAGTGTGTCGTGTTCACCAGCCACAAAAGCCTCCAACACACCTTCAACCAGAAGAAGCTAAGCATGAGACAATGAAAGTGTATAGAATTACTAAATGATTACGAATACAAAATTTGTTATCATCATGGTAAAGTAAACGTCATGGCAGATGCTTTAAGCAAGAAAGAATAAGCAAAGCCCTAAAGGCCCTAACCCTAACCACCCACTCCAATCTCACCACCCGAATTCAAGATGTTGAACTAGAAGCATTCAAACCTAAGGATATTGTGGAAGAAAAACCTTTGAGGAATGGAAAAACGCTTCGCCTCAAGGAAGACGGAACACGATATTTTATGAACCAAATTTGGACCCCAAAGTTTGGTGAAGTCAGGAGTCTAGTTCTAGACGAAACTCTCAAGTAAAGGTATTATATACATCTCAAAGAACATAAGGTGTATCTCGATCTCAAGAAGCTATATTGATGGCCCAACCTGAAGGAATAGATTGCCACCTATGTCAATAAATGCTTGACTTGCTCTAAAGTTAAAGCAGAGTACTAGGACTCGTTTGGTCTACTACAACAATTTTCAGTCCCTTGAGTGGAAATAAGAACAGATAACCATGGACTTCATAATGAAGCTGCCAAGAACTTCAAACGGTTATGACACCATTTGGTTAGTGATTGACCATTTTGATGGGTTTAGAGCAAAAGAACAATCCTATGTGCTCACGCAAAACCCT
Source organism: Lactuca serriola (assembly GCF_051521515.1). NCBI lineage: Eukaryota > Viridiplantae > Streptophyta > Magnoliopsida > Asterales > Asteraceae > Lactuca > Lactuca serriola. The sequence goes on from NC_136413.1 coordinate 12,290,931, forward strand.
AAGGCTTGGATCTAGGTTTCTCTATTGTACATGCAATTCATCCAAGACATGAATACCCTAATCTAGCATACTATTAAAATCGAAATCTATAATAAACTATTTTAGACAATACCTTTCAATAGTTGCAAAAATCATTTGATCTTCACGAAGCTTAGTGTCACAAGTGTAACACCTCTAATGGCTTACAAACACCACAATCAAGAGGATGATGTTTAGGAGAGAGGGTGAGAGGCTAGAAATCAGCTCCAAGCTTCCAAGGGATCAAGTGGACAACTTTGCTATCCCTAGGGGTCCTTATATACTTGTGTTGCTAGGGTTTCAGTCAAAACCCTAATTGGATAGTTTAGGCCTTAAGCAGTCCAAAGAACCTTCTAGAATAAGACCCCTTAGATGAATTCAAGATGGACTCCACTCTAAAATTCTTCCATTCCCTAATCCTTATGGAGTCTCAGCCCAAAATCAATTATCTTATAATTGCAGTTCCAGTCCCCTTTAATTAATTAATCCCTTTTAGCCATAAAATTAATTCTTAATTAATTCTTGACTACTATTAATTAAACTATATGATTTCTCCTTTAATATATTATTCATATAATATGTTAATAAACCATAATAACCTCTCTTTTTCCATAAATCATCCTGTTAAGTTGCTTTGGTGAAGGAAACCCAAAAGGACCATGCACAACCAGTTCAAGTACATACCAAATATAGTTACGGGCTTAGACACTAATCCAATAGTCTCCCACTTGGATAAGTCTAGTAACTACAAATGGAAGTACTATCTGATTAGCAATCATAGCTCTCAAAGACGTTGTCGAACTCCGATCTTATCAGTAACCTATCCTTTAGATAAGGGATCGTATAGTCCTCCGTTCTAGATATCGTGCGGACAATTACATGGAACATAGTCATACTTATTGTCCGACAGTTTGTTGCTCGATCTCTGATTCGTCTGACATAGAACTTAATTGAACACATCAATTCAGTCCTGACCGGGCCCGACACATAAGTCAAACCAACTCAGCGAGGGGCCATATATTGCTTTTACCCTCTTAGAATAAAAGGAACAGATAACTTCGACTTATATGCATTTACCATTCACTCATCAAATAATACACAACAATGCGTTTTATAACATCAAGTTATTGATGCGTTTATGCATTATCAATGCACAACCAATTCGCAAAGAATAAACCATATATCTAGGTTTTAATACCATATGATATTATCGTCTTGCGATCACTTGAGATAAATTCCATGATGTGATACCAGCAAGAGCGGGTTTAATCCAATGCTCAAATCTTATTCGTAAGCATTCATGAACGTTGCACCAAACTTTTGTTATGTCTAATACACTTTAGAAAATCTACAAACCAATTCATGACGATCTTCTTTCATACCTACTCCCGAAGTATGAGTGACTGTGGAACTTTTGAATAATCTTATTATTCAGGAAGTCAAAACATGCAAAGTGAAACAGTAGGTAAACAATCAACATAAGACAGTGACTTTTCTTATAAATAATACTCCTTTATTTAATCATCACATGTCAATTACATTTATCTATTATACGTTTCGAAACTATCTAATCTAAACTGATATCGTTCTTTAGCTCAATGCTCCTAGCGTGCTGCAAGTCTTTAACGCTACTTAGTCCCTTCATAAGGGGATCTGATGGGTTATCCTCCGACGATACCCTCTTCACTACAAGGAGTCCCTCTTCCACCCGATGTCGAATAAAATGATATTTCCTGTCGATATGTCGAAATCTACCATGATCCCTCGGTTCCTTGGTCAAGGCAACCGCTCCTTCATTATCACAGAAAATTTCCATCGAGTCCTTTATGGCTGGCATAACTCCAAGGTCTTTAATGAAGTTCTTCAACCATACTGCATCCTTTGACACTTCTCTATCCGCTATGTACTCTGATTCGCACATTGAATCAACTACGGTCTCCTGCATGGAACTCTTCCAAGTCACTCCTCCTCCGTTTATGGTAAAGACCCAACCTGACTGCGAACGATAGTTGTCCCTGTCGGTATGAAAATTGGAGTCACTATACCCTCGTACCCTTAAGTCATCACTCCCACCGAGGACTAAAAACCATTCCTTGATCCTCCGAAGGTACTTAAGAATATTCTAGAGTGTGGTTCAGTGCTTTTCCAAGGTTCGCTTGATATCTGTTGGCCATGCTCAAAGCGAAGGCCACATCAGGGTGAGTACAAGTCATCGCATACATGATCGAGCCAACTGCAGAAGCGTAAGGTACTCGGCTCATCTTTGCTATGTCGACTTTGGTACTCGGACTTTGAGTCTTACTCAACTTGGCATTACTTTTTATTGGTAACTCCCCTTTCTTGGAATTATCCATACTAAAACATTTTAGTACCTTCTCCAAGTAAGTATTCTGAATAAGTCTTATTAGCCTTTTCTCCTGTTTCTCACTATCCTTATTCTCAGAATATAGGCAGCCTCTCCGAGGTCCTTCATAGCGAAACACTTCCCAAGCCAGGACTTGACTTTCTGCAGAGTCAGAATATCGTTTGCTATGAGTAGTATGTCATCGACATACAATATGACGAAGCTAACTATACTCACACTGGCTTCGACATATACACATGATTTATCCTCGCTTTGCAGAAAACCAAACTCTTTGACTTTCACATCAAAACAAAGATTCCATCTGCGAGACGCTTGTTTCAGTCCATAAATGGACTTCTCAAGCTTACACACTCTATTAGGGTGCTTCGCATCGATAAAACCCTCTGGCTGACTCATATAAACATGCTCACCCAACTTCCCATTAAGGAAAGCGGTTTTGACATCCATTTGCCATATCTCATAGTCATGAAATGCAGCAATGGCTAGCATCACCCTAATAGACTTTATCTTCGCAATTGGTGAGAAGGTCTCATCATAGTCAACTCCTGGAGTTTGAGTAAAGCCCTTCGCAACCAATCACGCCTTATAGGTGTGTAACTTCCTATCCATGCCGGTCTTCTTCTTGAAGATCCACTTGTACCCGACCGTCTTATGACCTGACACATTGTCAACCAAATTCCAGACTTGGTTGTCATACATGGACTGAATCTCGCTGTCCATAGCCTCTTTCCATTTCACAGACTACAGGCATGTCATGGCTTCCTTGTAGCTATTAGGTTCATCCAAAATTATTAGTGTACTATCACTAATAAACGTGTCACCCTCACTTGTTATATGAAAACCATACAACATAGGCAGAACACTAACTCTACTAGAACATCTAAGAGGTAAGGATTCATCAATCTTTTCAACCGGAGTTTCCTCCACGGGTTGAGCGCCAGCATCAGAGGTACCTTCATCGCTCGACTCTTGAAGTTCTTCAAGATCGATTTGCCTCCTACTGTCCCCTTGGCTTATGAGTTCTTGCTCTCGGAAAACCCCTATCCTCGTAATGAAGACAACATTGTCACTCGGTCTATAGAAAAGATATCTAAAGGACTTTTGCGGATAGCCAATGAAAATACACCGCTCACTTTGAGGTTTGAGCTTGTCATGAGTCTCTCATCTTATGAAAGCCTCACAACCCCAAACTTTGATATGTGCCAACGAAGGAGCTTTCCCTGTCCACATCTCGTAAGGTGTTTTGGCAACCTTCTTTGTAAGGACTAAGTTAAGGATATGTGAGGCACTCTCTAAGGCATACCCCCAGAATGAGATAGGTAGCGAAGCATGACTCATCATGGAATGAACCATGTCTAGCAAGATTCGATTACACCTCTCAGCCATACCATCAACTACGGTGTCCTAGGTGGCGTCAATTACGAAACAATTCCGCATTCCTTGAGGTAATCGTGGATTTCAAGACTAAGGTACTCTCCACATCGATCAGATCGAAGCATCTTGATTTTCCTGCCCAACTAATTCTCTAATTCTTTCTTAATCTCTTTGAACTTTTCAAAGGTTTCTAACTTGTGCTTGATTAAGTAGATATACCCATATCTGCTATAATCATCAGTGAAGGTTACATAGAAGCAGCTCGCATCCCTTGTGGTGGATCTAAAGGGCACACACACATCGGTGTGTTTGAGATCCAGTAAACCCTCACCCCTCTCATAAGTACCGGTGAAGGATGACTTGGTCATCTTTCCAAGCAAACAAGACTCGCACATGTCATCATCCCTAGGGTCGAATGACTCCAACACTCTATCCTTTTGGAGTTGGGCTATGCGCTTCTTGTTGACATGTCCAAGATGACAATGCGATAAGCATGCTTTGTCCAAACTATTGGAAGATTTGATATGCAACACATCATTTCCTAAGTTGTCTACAAGCATCACAGTTTCATATATTTCATTACAAGGCAATGCTTCAAAATAGAAAACACCATTAAGATAAGCATTAATAGAACCCTTTTCATTATCAAATGAATATCTAATGTCACACCCCAAAACCAAGAACGGCGGAAACGTTCTGGGGCGGAGGACGTCATGTTTAATATCAACAACAATGTAAAGTAGTAAACAAGCAACAACATCATCCATTGCATTAATAAAATAATTATTATACAATTGTATTCTGTCAAATTTTGATAAACACTAAAGCATAAATCAAAATGAAAGATAAGTCTTGAATAAGCTTCATCTTCCTTTCTCCTTGCATCGGTACCTGTCTATGATGACCTGAGGATACAAGTAATTTTGAAAGCGAGTATCAGCTATAAAGCTGGTGAGATCATAAGTATTAATGTGTCTTAATTTGTGAAAACTTATAATTTCTAAGACATGACATTACTTTGAAAGAAAGCTAGTATAAGTATGAAAATGTTTGTAGCTCAACTGTAAATGTTTGAAAATCCCTAGAAATCCCTATGATTCCTATTAGTAACAAAAGGAGTCTTCTGCCAAGACTTAACTGTTCTGCGTGTGTGTGTCTCTTGTAAGAGTAAGTATTTTTCCAAAGTATAACTATCATTATCCAAAAATATAGTTTGTACATTTATGTTTAACTGAGGTTATCACTAAACTATGTACTGGAAAAATTAACGTAGTACTCAATCGTAGCTCTAAGAGGCTACTATTTATCAACAGATAGTAACTACATTACCGTGCTTCCTATGAAGAATTCACTAAGTGAATGTAATAGGAAGAAATGGTACTATGGTGTAGTGTCGGACTACAACCGTACCTATTACCATAAGTCTAGGGTAATATTTCCAAGTACCACAGTATTTGGATATATATATATGAGTATATATATCAGTACACCGATACTCAACTTGCCTTATTTGAGGGATAAGGTATAATGTGATGTCTAGATCCCAGACTGTTTCGCTCCCCTATCAAAGGGATTTTAGGACCTACACACGACCCATGCATGAATGCAAGCCGTGAGCATCCACATTACTATGATCATGTATACTCGATATACCAATCACAATTGTAGTGTGATTTATCAGTATAGATAGATCCTGAACTGGTTCTGAGCTATAGCCCCTAGTGACGTCTGTTCTATGTATATGTAAGCGTATTCATGTAAGCGTGATCATGAAATTGTACACTGGTGTACTGAAATGTTCTACGTGTGCTAGCTGAAATATGTGTTCTCTCTATCTAGCAAGTATTGTTACGTAAGCGTTCTAGTATATATGTATATGTATTGTTTCTAGTATATCTGTATATGTATTGACTCATGAATGAACTGACTCATTGTATGATATCGCGTTCTAGTACTGGTTCTAGTATCTTCCTGAACTACCCATATGGTAGCTTACTAGTAGTCTAAGTAGTACGTATGGACGTGGATGTATACCCTTGCTATCCAAGGGCATAGGATGAACTGGAAGACCCTTTATGACTATATATGTACACATGATATATAACAAATCTTTAAACGACCTTCGGACGAATACCCAATGTCCCACCAGACCACATCTCAAGGCGCGAAAAGGAAATAGGGTGGATAGTCTTCCTAAGTCTTTTAAACATTCCTTATATAACTATACATATAGAGGCATGCAATTTATAATAAAATAAAAGCATAAGTAAGTTTTGTAAAACATTTGAAACAGGAATATTATTTTAAGAGAAGATCGACTTGATGTCAATCCATAAAGCAATTTGAAGGAATAAGTATAATAAAACAGTTTTGAGTATAAAGAACATTTGTTTGATAAAACAGTATAAGTACAAAGAACATTTGTTTGAAAACACAGTTGTAAATGAGTTTGAAATATGATGACAGAGTAAGAAGTACAGTGTAATAAGTGGTTGAAAACATATAAAATGTTTATAAAAATCTTTTGAAGGAAAACTATTTGGTAAAACGGCTAATGAGTAGCCAAATCTTTTGAATGCTGTATATTAATCACATGTGATTGATGTAATAAGTAATATAATCCAACTTACTAATCACATGTGATTGACATAATAAGTAGCATGATTCTACTTGTATCCCCCCCCCATAAAACATTTGAAATAGTTTAAAACATTAGTTAAGGGGTATGAACTCACCTGCAGTATGTGACTGGAAATGAACGGCTGTTATCGTACGGAAGGATCGGACAAGTGCTTGGTGTCAAGTGATGACTTAGACACACACAATGATCCTAATTACATATGAAGACATATGTATATAAATAATTAGTGATTATAACACTAATTATACAAGTAATAACATTTAAGCGCGAGGACAACACTTTTGGTCAAGTGCTAGGAGGCAAATGGGTTGCAATAAAGGAGTGAAATGCCCCTAATGGAAGTTTAAGGTTAAAAGACCATAATCATTAGAGTTTACGGCCCAGGGGAGTAGGCTCCTGGCCGTAAACTCTCAAACAAGCCATGAAATGGAGTTTAGAAGTACTACAACTTTAGAGGGGAATTGTTTCAAGGCTAGGCAAGAGTTTAAGGCACCATATTGACTCCTAAGGGGAGTTTACGGCCCAAAGACCCTTTTCCCTTGGAGTTTACGGCCGTAAACTCCCTTGGGAGGGTTCTTATTGTCTTTTCAAGTGTCTAACAATTCTAGGAACAAGTCTAGGCTTCAATACTTGGATTAAGGAAGGTTTAAGGCACTAAATGGGACCATTTGATGGAGTTTACGGCCATAGAACTCTTTGGGCCGTAAACTCCCTCACACATGAGGTCCTAAGAATTTTAACTAGTCCATATCTCCTCTAAGTACTTGCCCTAAAAGTTTCTTAGCCTATGGAAGTGTTTAGGGTGTCCTTTGACCCCATTTAAGGAGTTTACGGCCCAAGAAATACTCTTGGCCGTAAACTCTCAAACACTTATGCTTTTTATGATTTTCCTTGGTCCTAAACCCATTAAGGTGCATGCTAAAAATGAAGACTAAGCCCTAGGAAGAGTTTGAAGGGGTTTTGGCCCTAAATCTTGGAGTTTACGGCCTAAGGAGCATCTTGGCCGTAAACTCCCTTCCAAAGTGGGTTTCCAATTGTTTTGTTGGTCTAGAACACTTGCTTAAGGCTTCTAGGTTTTTGTTCTAAGGCTAAAGGATCACTAGGCACTCATTTGTGCCCTTTACTTGGAGTTTACGGCCCAAGTGGTGGTTCCTTGGCCGTAAACTCCTCAAACTAAGTGATTTTGATTTGTTTCTAGCCTCCAATGATCATACACTAGGTCCTTAGTTAGTTGCCTAACACGGAAATGGGACTATGTGGCATTTAGGCTTGATTTTGGAGTTTACTCCCCAAGAACGTTCTTGGGCGGTAAACTCCCGGATCTTGTGTTTTGGACATGTAAACAATGTTATAAAGCATATAACAAGTATTAAAACACATTTAGGGAAGTAGACTCACAATCTGGGATGAAAACCCGAAGATCCGTGAGAGAGTATTTGGCTTTTCTCTAACTGGAAATTAAATAATGAACCAATTTGGTTCAAAATTCTATTTATAGTCCAGAGATTTTTGGCAGAAAATATTTCTATTCTCGGAATGGATTCTAATGACCTAGAGTAGTGGATTTATAGTGTTGCACAAAATCCTAATGCACCCACTCTCCTAATAACTCCTTAGGTGTAAAACCCTAAAACTGCCAAACTTACTCCAAAAGTTTGAATTCTCACTATAACTGCTCTACTTCTATTGGGTTGAAATGGTTTGATTTGAATGGAAAATTTCGGGTTGTCACATCTAAATCCTTGTCTATACAAACCATGAAAAGAAATGATGTTTCTTTCCATTTCTGGCGAATAGCAACAATTATTCAAATCTAGTCCTAATCCATTACTAAACACTAAAGAGTAAACACCAATATTGGTGACTGGCGATGATCTTCTGTTCCCCATGATCAAGTTTATCTTCCCATGATCCACATCCCTATTTCTTCTTAGGCCCCGCAAGTCAGAACAAAGGTGAAAACCACATCCTATATCAAGTACCCAAGAAATAGCATGCGATGAATCATTATATTGAATAGTATAAATACGTGCGAAGGATGGCTTGATCTTTCCATCCTTGATGTCTTGCAGATTTTTCTGGCAGCTTCGTTTCCAATGCCCCTTCTCATGGAAGTAGTAGCACTCTGCATCCTTTGGGTTGGAGGTGGGACCAGCAGAACCAGCCTTGGTTCCACTAAAAGAGGTGCCATCATGGGACTTTCTCTTATGGTGGCTCTTTGAGGGAGCCTTCCTATTCTTAACCTTTCCTTTCCCAATAGCCAAGACAGGGGCAACAGTAGGAGTAGGAGTTTGTGCAATGGACTTGTCCTTGAGGTTGCTCTCAGCATTCCTCAACAGACCTTGAAGCTTGCTCAACGTGACCTCCTCTTTGTTCATGTGGTAGGAAGGATTATGTCAATTGCTAGCTCTTCATCGAAGTTAACTGTCAACTTCAGCAGGCGGTCAACATACCTCTTCATTTTCTATAGATGAGCAGTGATAGACTCTCTGTCTCTCATCTTAGTCGTGATCATCGAAGTGATGATCGCGTACCTCTCCTGCCTCGCACTTTGATGATAGCTTTCAACCAAGTCCTGATGCATTTCGTACGGATAGAAACCCTCTTAGGACTTTTGGAGTTTAGCAGTCATGATCGCTATCATGATGTAATGGAATTTCGTGGCATCATGCTCATGGGCCTCGAAGGAAGCGATCTCTTCGGGACTGGCAGTGTTCATGTCCACCTCTTTCAGCTCCTTGTCGAGGACATACTCCTTGTCCTCGTAGCGGGTGACCATTATTATGATGGGTTTTGAGCATTCTAACACTCCTATGGTGTACATGCAACCTTAGAAACCTTGGATCTATGTTTTCTCTAATATTCATACAAATAGGAATTTTCCAAGGTTTACATCCTAACTAGCATGGCAGGGGTACATGCAATATAAAACTAGTAGAATGATATACCTTTGTAGTTGCTTGGATTCCTTAAGACTTTGTGAGCCTAGCACCTCAAGTGTGATGCCTCAAATGTTTTACACAGCACCACAACTCTTGGAATAACTTGAGAGAAGAACACTTTGATCACAAAATCGGCTAGCCCTCCTTGTCTTGCATTAGTGGCCAATTTTGCTAGCTATGGAGCTCTTTATATAGTGTGCCACATGTAGGGTTTCACCATGTAAACCCTAATGTGCATGGCTTTTCATTTCCCCCATGATCCATGGGTTATAACCTCCATGGAGCACCCATGGAGCACCCAATGGGTCCTAGCCCAATCTAGTGAATCATGAACCATAAGCCCATTATATAAGAATGAACGATTTACAAGTCAATCTCCATATATTTAATTAGTCTCTTTTTTATCACAAAATTAATTCCAACTTAATTCTTGGTCAATACTAATTAAATAATATGATTTCATATTAATAAATTAGAACTTATAATATATTAACAAATTGTAAGTGTCCTTTTTCGCATTTTGTCTATCCAATAGTTGAGATGTCAATGCAACTCAAACGGACCATGCCAAGTCGGGTCAAGTACATACTAATTATAGTTATGGACTTAGCCACCTTATCCAACAGTCTCCCACTTGGATAAGTCTAATAACTATAGTTACAGGTATGACTTTAGGAACTAAACAAAAATCGTAGCTCTTTCAAAGTCTTGCGGAACTGAGATGATGGTGCGCCATTTAAGATAAGTGATCATATAATACTATGTTCTAGATATCAGCCAGACAATTACATAGAACAATGTCGTACTTATTATCTAGCGGTTTGTTTGCCGTTTTCCGATTTGTTTAACATAGAACTAAACTGAACACATCAATTTGGTTATGACCTGACCCAATATATAGGTCAAAAAATCATCGAGGGGCCTAGATATCGCTTCTAATCCTCCAAGGACTAGAATGAACAGATAAACTTTGACTCATATGCTTGTTCTACTACTTGTTGAACAAATGCAAGTTTTATAACATCGAATTACCAATGTGTTTTTGTACAATCAATGTATGACCAACTCATAGTCAACAACTCATATCTCTAGGTTTGAAAAATTATATGATGTTACCGTCCCATGATCACTCGAGATAAATTCCATGAAGTGATACAAGTGAGCGTGGGTTGAATCCAATACTCAGAACTTATGAGCACTCATGAATGTTGTAGCAACCATTTGCTATGTCTAGCACCTTAGACATCTACAAACCCAATTCATGACATTTTTGGTTCATATCTACTTCAAACATATGACTGACTGTGGAGAGTTTGAATAAAGAAATTATTATGGAAGTCAAAACATGAAAATTGAAACAATAGTAAATAACTGACACAAGATAGCAACACCTTACTTATACATAAACAACAACTTTTATTCAATCATCAAATGTCAATTTACATTTCACAAGTTTCAGAAATAGCTATCTAATCTTTAAAACTAATATCATCCTTTAGCCTGATACTCCTCGCATACTGAAAATGCTTAACCCTACACAATCCCTTCGTGATGGGATCTGTTGGGTTCTTATATGATGATATCCTCTTCACCAAGAGGATTCCTTCTTCTATCCGATGTATAATGAAATGGTATTTTCTGTCGATATGTCTGGATCTCCCGTGATCCCTTGGTTCCTTCACTAAGGCAACAACACCCTCGTTGTCACATAAAATCTCCATAGGCTACTTAATATTCGGTACAACTCCAAGGTCTCCAATGAATCTTTTGCCATATAGCCTCCTTTGCCACCTCGTTTGCTGCTATCTACTCTGATTCGCAAGTTGAATCAGCCATTGTTTCCTGTTTGGAACTTTTCCAAGTAATCGCTCCTCCATTTAGGGTAAAGACCCAAGCCGACTGAGAGCGGAAATTATCCCATTCAGTCTGGAAGCCAGCATCACTATACCCCATTACTCTGAAGTCATAACTCCCACTAAGGGTAAGGACCGAGTCGCTAGTCCTTCGTAGGTACTTGATAATATTCTTCACCGTAGTCTAGTGAGCCTTGTCCAGATTCCCTTGATATCTGTTGACCATACTCAAAGCAAATGCCACATCAGGGCGAGTACAAGTCATAGCAAACATTATCGAGCCTACAACGGAAGCATACGACACTTGACTCATCTCAGCTATCTCAGCCACTATACTCAGGCTCTGACTCTTACTCAGTTTGGCGTTAGTCTGGATCGGTAATTTACCTTTCTTGGAATTCTGCTTGTTGAACCTTTTCAGCACCTTATTCAAGTAGGTACTTTGACTAAGTCCAATTAGTCTTTTACTCCTTTCTCTCAATATCCTTATCCCTAGGATATAGGCAGCTTCTCCAAGGTCCTTCATAGCGAAAGACTTCCCAAGCCAGGATTTAACTTCCTGCAAGGTTGGGATGTCATTGTTGGATTAGATTTCTAAGCCCATAACTATTATTGGTATGTATTCGACCCGACTTGGCATGGTCCATTTGGGTTTCACTTCACCGGAACAATTTGATAGACAAAACGAGAAAAAGGATACTAGTGATTTTTATTAATGTATTATAAGTTCTAATATATTAATATGAAATCATATTATTTAATTAGTATTGATCAAGAATTAATCTAGTGATCAAAAAGAAACTAATTAAATATGGACTCTTATATATATATATATATATATATATATATATATATATATATATATATGTGTGTGTGTGTGTGTGTGTGTGTGGTGGACTAGGTTGTGGTGGACCAAGTTCATTTAGGTTGGGCAAAGCTTTCATGGATAGTCCATGGAGTGTTTAACCCACGGATCCTATGGAAATGAAAGGTCATGGGTATTAGGGTTTACATGAATGTAACACTATATAAAGAGGTCCTTGGTTCATGAAATTGGCACTAGTGCATAGAAATGAGGGCAAGTCCGATTTCATAAGAGGGACCTAAGTATCCTTATTCTCTAGTTATTCCAAGTTGGTTTTGGTGATTTGTGATTCCACTTGAGGCGTCCACACTATTAGGGCTAAGCTCTTAAAGTTCATGGAATCAAGCTACATGAAAAGGTATGTCTTCTAACTTGTTTATATTACCCAAATATCAATGATTGTATGCTTTTTAGGGTAATACCTTTGAAAGTTTAAGTTTGCACGTATAATAGAGAAAACATAGATCCAAGGTATTTAGGGTTGCAAGTACACCATATCAGTGGTATCAGAGACTAGGCTTGTTTTCATTTATACTTGATGCAAACTTGTTTTTCAAAACCAAAATCATCCCAGAATGGAAAAATCGATGAGTTTTGGCCAAAAACTCGTCGAGTTCAAGTGTTAAGGCATGAACTCGACGAGTTCCTTGGGGAACTCGACGAATTGAGCTTCCAGTTTGCAAATTTTCATGTTTTTCGGCTGGAATTGGACTAGGAACATTAACCTAAGCTGTTTTTGAACTTGTAAACCTATTTTTTGATGTGGTAACGTTCATGAAAATACAATTTCATACATAATTGTCAATAGACTCATGTTTTAAATTGTCTTGTTCTTATGAGTTGATTTAGATTAATAGAAAAGTTATGTGATAATATCTTTTCAATCCAAATTAATCTAAAAGTTGTACATAATATGTGTTTTTTCTAACTTGTCCTCAAGTTATATGAAATGCCATATTTATGATTATTAAAACTCATAAGATTTCCATAAGTTGTGAAAATGGAGAGTCTCATTTTTAAATGTTTTAAAATCTTCCATAACTTGTCCTCAAGTTATGGAACTTGAAGAGTTTTTTCATTAAAACTACTTTAAACACATATGTTGTGGAATTGAAAAGTTTTTGAATAGTTCAAAACTTTCCCTCAAGTTTTGGAATTTGTAAAGTTTCCCTTCATGAATACTTTAATTCCAAATTAAGCCCTTAGAATTTTAAAAGTTAAAATTCAAACCTTATACTTTATAGTATTATAAGTTTATATATATATATATATATATGATGGGTTTTGGTCATAAGAACATCCTATGTGCTCATACAAACCCTAATGCTTGGATCTAGGTTTCTCTATTGTACATGCAAGTTATCCAAGACTATAAACCCTAGATCTAGCATATGATAATCAATATAACATATAATTAGGGTTTAGATCATACCTTAATTGTTATGTAGCAATAACAATCCCAAATCCTCCTTGTATTGACTTTAGAAAGCTTAGAGTCACAAATGTCACTCCTTTAATGGTTCACAAACACCAAGAGCAATAGGATGAAGAGGAGAGAGGAAGGAGGCTGCCCAAAACGTGTACTAAATCTAGAAGAGAAGTTCCCCACGTTTTTGAGCCTTAAGGGTTCTATATATAGTGAGGCTATTAGGGTTATCTAACAAGGAAACCCTAATTTGGATGCTTAAGCCCCAAACAACCCATGGACCCTTTCCTTAAGGCCTTGTACGATTTCTTATGGGTTTCCCCATAGAATTCGTCCACTCCTTAATATAAGGCAATCTATAGCCCAAATTGCAATTATCTTATAATTACAATTCTAGTCCCTTAAGTTTAATTAATCTCTTTTAGTCACAAAACTAATTACCAATTAATTATTGACTAATATTAATTACACAATATGATTTCTCCTTTAATATATTATTCTCATAATATATTAATAAATCATATTTAATCCTTTCTCTCCATAATTCATCCTATCAAGTTGCTTTGGTGAAGGCAACCCAAAAGGACCATGCACCATCGGGTCAAGTACATACCAAAATAGTTATGGACTTAGACACTAATCCAACAGTCTCCCACTTGGATAAGTCTAATAACTATTATGTGTATGACTTCAGATCATGATCTGCAATCGTAGCTTTCCAAAGCCGCTGTCAACTCTGATCCTATCAGATACGCGTGTCCTTTAGATAAGGGATCATATATTCCTCCATTCTAGATACCGTATAAGACATGATTTCTAATCATTCTCTTTGTACTATTTCTCGACTTCCGATTTATGATGACTGACTAATTGAACAAATCAAATTAGCCATAGCCCGGCCGAGCATTTACGTTTTTCATCATTAAATCATCGAGGGGCCCAAAGATATCGCTTCTATCCTACTTCGGATAAAAGGAACGGATAAACTTTGATACAATGCTTGCTTGCACTCAGTCACCGAGTTACACACAACAATATGTTTTATAACACCAAGTTACTAGTGCGTTTACATATTATCAATGTGCAACCGATTTTCAAGATAAAAATCACACATCTCAGTTTCAAGAATATAAGATGTTATCGTCTCACCAATCACTCGTGATACAATCCATGGAGTGATCCAAGTGAGCGTGGGTTTAATCCAATGCTCAAATCATATTCATAAGCACTCATGAACGTCGCAACAAACATTTGCTTATGTCTAATACCTTTTAGACAATCCACACATCAATTCACGACAGTCTTCATTCATACCTACTTCCAACATATGAACGACTGTGGCCCGTTCGAATAATTTGACTGTTCTAAACCAATTAAATTATTCAGGAAGTCAAAACATGCAAAGTGAAACACAAGAATAATACTAATCCCATATGGCCTCAAACCTTTAAGCATAAATAAAACACCTTTTATTTATCACCATATCGATTACTCATTATTTGTTGTTTCGGGTAATCAACTTCTTACTTGAATTATTACATTTGTCCCATGCTCCGAGCATGCACACAATGTTTACCTATGGTTCTTACTTTGTGAAATAGATCAAATGAACACATTTCTAATCATACTCATTTCCCAACTCCAAATCCTTTTTCATAAATGAAAAGAATATCAAATTCTTGCCACTTATGGAATATGCTAGATTCTAACTTTTTATGTAATGATCCTTTCATAATGTCATAGCACAAAAGTCACAAAGACTATTGCCAATGAAATTACAAAGTCCTCTATCGGATATTGTTACAAGACAATTCCTTAGACATGATGTCTCTCAGTCAAAGTACATTCCTTTGAACATCCTTTTGCATAAAAGTTTCTAATCTAGACATAGATTTTCAATATCCAACTCCCAATATGGAAACCTTTCCATACTTACCATATGATAACTCATTCTTAATAGAATCTTATCTATTCATAATAATGTCGATATGGTCCATTCAATATCATGCTTCCAACTACTCACAAGCGACCAATCCTCGGCGAACTTTGGATTGTCCTTTGATAGTTGTTTAATTGTCTTAGTCAAAAACGATTCTTGTCCTTTTTCCCTCTAAATGCGCTAGACATTTGGAAAGTTTTAGAATGGTCAAATATTATACCATTTGCAATCGATCCTATACCCGAAGAGTATGGAACACGATGCACAATGTCTTTCATAAAGATTTGATACTTTATCAATCTTCTGACATAATATTTTTTTATTTGCTATGTTCTCAAAATTCGAATTGTGAAGAGAATGCCGTAATCATAATCGAAATTTTAAGAACACGCTATGTTTCCTTGACTAAATTATTAACATTCCACAACCTAAGCCTTTATATTTGAAATGAAGCATAATATTTTCTCCCTTAATTATAGCAAAACTACTTTACAACTCTTGAGACTTTGCAAAGTATATTCTTGTTTTCTATAATTAATATTGCTGCTAACTTGCAATATTTTCCATAATCATACAATCATAACATTTATGCTCCCACTATCATGATGATTATTATAAACATAATGCTTATGCTCCCACTAGCTTTGACATGCATTCAGAAACCAGCTTAACTTCTAGAAAATCAATACTTATTGAATTTCTTAAGTTCATGTTTCTAATACCTAATGCTTTGATAATCCTTTATCTAAGCTCATACACCTTTCCTTTAGCAAGCTCATATGTGTGTCTAAACAATTCAGACTAATTGCCAAACCTCACAATTCGAATCATGGAAAACGATACCGTAACCATAATCGAATTTGAGAATACAATTTTCACAATCACTATCTTCTTAAAATCTATCTTAGTGAAAGCATTTCCTCACAATCATTTTCATGAAGGAGGGAATCTTATGACACTTAGATTTTAATGGTGTATACGTTCCTATCCATGTGAATTTGTTAAAACCAAAGTTAACGACAAATTCAAACTCATATAGACCGAACTTTCTTAATCTTGATTTCTTGCCTTATGGTAGCACAGTTGCCCACCATGTCTTCCAAGTAGTCAAGCAACTCACCCTTTCCTATCAATGTACTTTTCATTGATCAAGGTCCTTGCCTTTTATGCATTCAAATGAGAACTCATGGAACTCACATGCATAATTAACTCAATTGGAGTGGCTCAGAAACAAAATAGAGTCAACACGATAGGTTGCAAACCTCAACTCGTGTGCTAGTGTTGACGATAAGGTTTATTTTGATTTGTTTTTGAAACTTTTCAAGACCATTAAGACTCCCACTGACTCCTTGACATATAAGATTCTCTTGTCAATAAACATTTCTGACAAACAAATATTCAAGAGTTAGTGTAGTTTTTATCAAAACACTTCATAAATTGGTCCTAGTTGGTCTTTGTCTTATCCAAGACATCACAACTTTCCACATTTGATGAATGTTATAAACCTTCTTAATACTTTATCACTCAATGTCACAATCTTAACTCTAAGACTTGTTTTGGAACGAAGTATGATTGACTTCTTGATTTAACCATTTCTTCAATTCTTGATTCCTCTTCTTAGACATACAATTACACTAAGAATCACTTAGAGGATCAATTGAGATATGGTTCTTAATCATTAAGACCTATCATAAAGCATAAAAGATACTCTCCCTTCTTCTTAGAATGGAGAAACTTTTATCTTTCTGCCTACTTGATTCATTTTATCCGTTTTGCTATTCATTTAACCTTTTTCAATCAATTCAGGACTACACTTAATCTTATAAGTATAATCATATTTACTAAACCTTTAGTAAATTGTGACGAATATCTTTGTTACTCTTATGGTGGACTTGACCAACACACAACTTGTGTACTTGATCTCCCAGTCCTTCACTTAACTCTTTGTCAATGAATTAGTCTAATTTCCAAATATGAAATTTCTCATTCATTGTGCAACCAAGTTTCATGATTCCAAATTTCAGTCCAATTGAAACTTAGGCGATGAGAAACTTTCCCTATTTGGTAAATTCTCGACATTTTCATAAATAAGAATCATATCCATTCGTTGTAGAAATATGCAAACATCAATTTTCATAACGATTTCATTGCAAGGAAATAAACAAATAAATAAATAAGTCAAACCAAAATTTATTTTATTTATAAAAGCAGCGGAAAACATTTGTCCTTAAAATGAAAAATCCATTGAAAACTATGTAGTCAAATATTCCTAACAATTCTATCATAACTATCTAAGCTCAAAATCTAATCTTCAAGTCCATGCGATCGAGATCCATTTCTTTGTGATTACACTCATCTTGCTCTTTCCTAAAGCTTCCTTTCTTTTCACCGATCCTGCAAAACATTCAAATGCAATCTTATCACATCATGTATTAAGAATCAACGAATAGGAACTTAATGGAGTTAGATAGTGGATTTTACCTGAAGCACAGCCATACTCTTTAACTCTCCCATCTTCTGGAATCTTCAGGCTCTTAGGGCAGACTTCTATCCAACGCCCTTTCTCTTGGCAGCAAACGCAGTTCGGTTCTCCTAGAACGTCCTCAGAAGCATGGTTGGTTGACTTTCCCAACAAATACGCTCCAATGCTTTGCCAAATCATTTCTGATTCAGCAGCAATGAGCATGTAAGTTAGGTCAATGAGGTTATCGTCCTGATCCATCATATAATACTTTCTTTTGAACTCATTATATGATTTAGGAAGTGACTGCAGAACCCAGTTCACAGCCAACTTATCGGGGAATGAAACACCCAACATAATCAACCTATCGATGTGTGATTTCATTCCTAGAACGTGGGCACACACAGATTTACCATCTTCATGTTTCATTTCCAACAGGGCTTTAGTGATATTGAACCTTTCAATTCATCGATCTTGTGGGTTAGGGAGAACAATCGGAGGAGGAAGAGGAAGTGAAGCATGATTTCTTGTTCCTCGATCGAATCGTGGAATATCATCTTCATGTGGAATGCTTGTTCCATAGGATTTGGGAAGACCATAGTTGTCGAACTTTGACATCTACAAAATGGGAGAAACAAATTCAAGTTAGTTGATTGATTGAGTCCTTAGTAAATCACCCAAATGAGATACTAAGGCTAGGACCCAACACAATATTCTACAACTCGGGAGAGGGATGCCGTAACCCAAATTGCAGAACATTTGAAGGTAAGTGAATGACGATTCACTAATTACCACCATGAAAAACGAAAAATAAATTTAAGTTTTAAATCTATGAAAACTCCTAGATCCTTTGAGATTCAATGAACATTTCAATGGCATGTTCAAATCTCGATATGCCCCTCTTGTTTGTGACTGGGATGCCGAGGATCACAAAGTGGGTGTGAATAATCATGCAAACTACATGGTTCCCCCATATGTTATATTCACCTATTCGATGTGCCGGTAAACCACACACGCTCCACCGAACTATGACAAACATTGAGTCACCCTTTGCTACCTTTGCTTAGAACCATTTAGTGTGCCGGTAAACCACACGCTCCACTAACTTCTTCGTAAGGGCACAAAGTGTAATTTCATGGAATTGCATCAATTCACTTTTGCCTAAGTAACTAAGATTGGAAATTTGAAAACATTTAGTTACTTTTGTACTTCGATATACTTATAATGGAAGGTTTCGTCCTATCCTACCCGTTCGGCTAACGACCCTCCACTAGTCAAGAGTGCGGTGGGTAAGAGTGGATACCCATTCAATCGCCATTTTATAGGCAATTTCCTTAAACACCCCTTATAGACCAGCTTCGTGAATGAGGCCTACTAACGGTAAGACTTGACACTTTACTCATACATATATAATATTAGACTTTTAATGATATATATAGTATAGGGTGTATTTTACACTTTTTAAAATACTAGGTGGTCTAATTTAATAATTATACACTATAATTAATTAATAAAACCATAAGGGTGTGATTTGAACTTTTCAAAACAATACTAGGGTTTTAGAATTTAACATTCCTAAATTAAACTTTTTAATCAACTTTTAAATTCCAAAACTTGAGGGAAAGTTTTGAAACATTTCAAAACATTAGGGTTTAGAATTTAAATATACATCAAAATTAAACTATTAATCAAAATTTAAATTCCAAAACTTGAGGGCAAGTTTTGAAACCTTTTTCAAAACATTAGGGTTTCAACTATTTAAATTTCAAAACTAAACTTTCTGAGTTCAAATTTAAACTATAAAAACTAAAGGGGAAAATATGAAACTTTTCATAACACAAGGATCAAATAACAAATAATCTAAAATTAACATTTAATCACATAATTATCCATATTTGATTTATTTAATGATTTCTTGCAAAACAATTTACCAATTTAATCAAAATAATTAATCAATTATCACATAAGGAAGCAAATATTTTATTAATTGATAAATATCTTCAATTTGATCAAGAATATAGTCATATATATCATAAAATCGCATTTATATTGATATAATATGATAAAGGCAAGCATCTCAAAGATAAACAGCAAGAAATCCCGAAAATAGCTCCATCTGACGCTCGAACTCGTCGAGTACCCCCATGGACTCGCCAAGCAGGGGGCAACTCGCCGAGTCCACAGTGGGACTCGCCGAGTCCATCATGCAGAACCACAAAAATCAAATTTTTTCAACATAAAAGGGATCAATACAATAGAAACCAATCAAGTCTCTGATACCACTGATGGGTTTTGGTCATAAGAACATCCTATGTGCTCATACAAACCCTAATGCTTGGATCTAGGTTTCTCTATTGTACATGCAAGTTATCCAAGACTATAAACCCTAGATCTAGCATATGATAATCAATATAACATATAATTAGGGTTTAGATCATACCTTGATTGTTATGTAGCAATAACAATCCCAAATCCTCCTTGTATTGACTTTAGAAAGCTTAGAATCACAAATGTCACTCCTCTAATGGTTCATAGACACCAGGAGCAATAGTATGAAGAGGAGAGAGGAAGGAGGCTGCCCAAAATGTGTACTAAATCTAGAAGAGAAGTTCCCCACGTTTTTGAGCCTTAAGGGTTCTATATATAGTGAGGCTATTAGGGTTATCTAACAAGGAAACCCTAATTTGGATGCTTAAGCCCCAAGCAACCCATGGACCCCTTTCCTTAAGGCCTTGGACGATTTCTTATGGGTTTCCCCATAGAATTCGTCCACTCCTTAATATAAGGCAATCCATAGCCCAAATTGCAATTATCTTATAATTACAATTCCAGTCCCTTAAGTTTAATTAATCTCTTTTAGTCACAAAACTAATTACCAATTAATTATTGACTAATATTAATTAAAAAATATGATTTCTCCTTTAATATATTATTCTCATAATATATTAATAAATCATATTTAATCCTTTCTCTCCATAATTGATCCTATCAAGTTTCTTTGGTGAAGGCAACCCAAAAGGACCATGCACCATCGAGTCAAGTAGATACCAAAATAGTTATGGACTTAGACATTAATCCAACAATATATATATATATATATATATATATATATATATATATATATATGTACGTATAAGAACAAAGTCAATCTTACCGTTAGTAAGCCTCATTCACGAAGCCGGTCTATAAGGGGGTATAAGGTTACTGCCTATAAAATGGCAGTTTAATGGGTGTTCGTTCATACCCGCCGCTTCCTTGACTGGCGGAGGGTCGTTAGCCGAACAGGTAGGACAAGGTCTAGAATTCTCCCTTCATTATAAGTATAATGATAAATATAAAGTAACTAAACCTTTTATAAATTCCCAATCTTAGTTACTTTAGGAAAATGTGAATTTGGTGCTAACCCATGAAATTACACTTTGCACTTTTCTTAAGTCATTAGTGGAGCATGTGTGGTTAACCGGCACACTAGCCTGGATTTAACAAGGTAGGAAAAGGGTAACTTAATGTTTATCATAGTATCGGTAGAGCGCGTGTGGTTAACCGGCACAACGATTGAGTGATAAACATTAAGGGTACCAAGTATATTTGCATGGTTATTCACACCTCGTTTTGTGATCCTCAACATCCCAGTCACAAAATTTGAGACGGCACAATCAAGATTGAAACATGCCATTGAAAAGTTCGATGAATCTCAAAAGATCTAGGAGTTTCAAATTCAATTAAAACCTAATAAATTATTTCGTTTTCATGGTGGAAATTGGTGAATCGTCATTCGCCTACCTTCAAATATTCTATAGCTTGGATTACGACATCCCTTTTCCAAGTTATAAAATATTGTGTTGGGTCCTAGCATAAATATTTCATATTGGGTGTTATATTAAGGACTTAAATCAATTGACTTGAATATCTCCCATATTAGATGTCTGGTTTAGACATCTATGATCTTCCCAAATCTCTTGAAACAAGATTTCCTAATGAAGATGATGTCCCGTGGTTGGATAATGGAAATCATACTTCAATTCCTCCACCTCCTCCAGTTATTCTCCCTAACCCACAAGTTCAAGTTCACTCAAGCCCTATTGGCAAGCAAGGTCTATGTGTGCTCACATCTTAGAGATGAAGTCATGTATTGACAAGTCGGGAGAGTTGGGTGTCAAAGTCTTGAGGAAGTTGGATGTTGTCTAATGACTTCCTAAGTCACATAGTGAGTCCTTTAAGGACTACTATGTAACAGACTATGACATGACCCTTAATGATCTTATCTAGTTGCTTGGCGCTGCTGAATCAACAATGATTTGGAGCACTAGTAAAGCAAATTTAATTAGAAGATCAACTTCCCAAACTTTCATGGACATTTACAATGGTAACATTGGATATCGAAAAAAGCTTTCTCTTCCCAATGGAAAGGGATCGACCATAGTCAACTCGGTTGACCAAATGGTAAGGAGAAAGGCTAAGTTTCAGATAGTCCCGTGTACCATTCCTACTGTTTAGGAAATATGGTTATAATTACAAGTTTAAGTATAATTCTGAAGCATTATAAAAGTTTCGATGTATGGCAGAACGAATCAGAAGAATCAAATTAGGCAGAGAGATAAAAGTTTCTCAAATCTTAAAAGATGGGAGAGTACTTTAGTATCATGTTTTGTGATCATCTTAATGATTAAGAAACCATATCACAATTGGTTCTCTAAGGAAATCTTAGTGCATTCCTTTGGCTAAGAAGAGGAATCGTGAACTGTTGAAATGGTTAAATCAAGAAGATGAGACATACTTCGTTCCAAAACAAGTCTTAGAGTCATACTCCAAGATTGTAATTTGAGTGACACATCTTAAAGAAGGTTTATTAACACTTGTCAAATGTAAGAGTAAAATGTGTTGTGATGTTTTGGATAAAACAAAGACCAACTAAGGCCAATTGTGTGAAGTGTTTGTCTTGATAAAGAATCTGCACTATCTCTTGAATATTTGGAAAGAGGGTCTTATATGTCAAGAGGACAGTGGGAGTCTTAAAGATCCTGAAAGAATTTCAAGCTCTAAACAAGAATAAAACCTGTAATTTATCACTAGCACACGACGTGAGGTTTATAACCTATCGTGTTGACATATTCCTATATCTATGCCCATTCCGGTTAAAGTTTGCTTTTCATATGTGTTCTGAGAGTTCTCAATTCGTTTAATAACAACTTGGAAGCAATAGCAGGCCCTTGTGCTGCAAGGTGGCAAGAAGTTAAGACTGCACAAGTTCAGTCCATATGAGTTTGGATTTTTCATTAACCGTGTCTTGTGATTATGGTTTTATAAATTCATATGGATAGGAGCTCATACACCATAAAATCTAAGTGTCATAAGGTTTCTCTTCAATTCATGAAAATAATGGTGAGGAAACGCTTTCACTAAGTAGATTTTAAGTAGATAGCAATTGTGATATTTGCATTCTCAAAGTCATTAGTGGAGCGTGTGTGGTTAACCGGCACACTAACATTGACTTGTGAGGAATGGAAAAGGTCTAAACAATTGAGACTATGATTACGACATCCCTTTTCGTAGTTCTGAAAATGTTTAGACACACATGTGTGCTATCTAAGGAAAGGTGTATGTTTTTGATAAAGTTTTATCAACACATCTCGTATCAGAAATCTGAACTTTGGTAAGGAAGTCAATAAACTATTGATTTCTAGAACTCCAGCTGATTTCTGAGTACATGTCAAAGCTAGTGGGAGCATAAGTGTTATGCCAATTATCATCGTGTTAGTGGGATCATGATAATTATTATAAGTGTTGCAAGTTAGCAATGTTAATTATAGAAAAACAAAAGTTCAATTGGGAAAAGTTGTTTTTCTATAATTAAGGGAGAGGAAATTATACTTCATTTCAATTTAAAAGCTTAGATTGAGGTCTTAATCATCTTTAGTCAAGGATATATATATATATATATATATATATATATATATATATATATATATATATATATATATATATATATATATATATATATATGAATTTTATGTTGGAATGGGTCAACATAAGGAAATTCTATATATGGGACCATTATTTGCGTTCTAAAATTCGATGATGATTACGGAATCCCTTTTCATAATCTGAATTCTGAGAACTTGGCAAATAGAAATAGAAATATTATAGCAAAAGACTGGTCTAGTATCATGTCTTTATGTAAGAGATCATGAATCGTGTCCCATATGCTTCGGATATAGGATCGATTGCATGTGTTATAATATTCATCATTTCTAAATTTTCCAAATGCTCAGGGCATTAAGAGGGGAAAAGTCTAGAATTGGATATGACTAAAATGATTAAGCAATTGTTGAGGACAATCTAAGGTTTACCAAATATTGTTGCTCAAGGACAATTGGAAGTATAGTGTTAATTTTGGAAGGACCATATTGAAATATTCTGAAAAGAGGTAGCTCTTGTTCAGAAGTGATAGTCAAAATGGGAATATGGAAATGTCTCCATAGGTGGAAATTATTCAATCTGTGTAAGATTAGAAAACTTAATGCAAGAAGGATGTTCAAAGCAATTAATATGAGACTTCGTTTTCATTGAGTTGATCTCCATTGGAATACTCTGTAATGTCTATTGACAAGTCTTTGTGACTTTGTGCATAATCATCACAGAGGATCAGTGCATATAAGTTTAAAATCTAACAGATTTCGGTAAATGATAGGAATTTGGAATTCTTGCATTTGCGGTAAGGATTTGGGATTGTGAAATGAGATTCATTGGAATGATGTTCAATCAATATATTTCACAAAGTAATGATCATACACAAACTTAGTGTGCATACTTGGTGTATGGTATAACTAATGTTTAGAAAAAAATAGTGTGCATAAGTTCTGAGATCATATTAGATTCGATTATTCTTGTGTTTCATTTTGCATGTTTTGACTTCCAGGATAACTAGGTCGTTCTTCCTAAATGACTAAGTTATTCAAACCATCCACAGTCGTTCATATATTGGAAGTAGATATGAATTAAGACTATCATGAAGCTGGTTTGTAGATGTCCAAAGTAGTGGACATAGGAAGAGTTGCTGCAACGTTCATGAGTGCTCATAAGTTCTGAGTATTGGATTAAACCCGCACTCATTTGACTCACTTCATGGATTTTATCACGAGTGATCATGAGACGATAATATCTTATATTCTTCAAACCTATATGAGTTTTTGCCTATGAGTTGGTTACATATTGATTGTACAAAAATGCATTGGTAACTCGATGTTATAAAACGTGCCTTTGTGTATGATTCAACAAGTATTAGAACAAACATATGAGTCGAAGTTTATCCATTCCTTTTACCCTTGGAGGGATAAAATCGATATTTGTGGGCCCCTCTATGATTTATTGATGACACCCCGAAGTGCTTGGCCAAGCCTGGACTGATTTGATTTTTTCAATTAGTCGGTCTTCATAAATCAGAAATCGGGAAAAAACAAATGCACAGAGAGAATGCTTATAATCCATGTCTCAGTCCATATGATATCTAGAATGGAGGAATATATGATCCCTTATCTAATGGACGCGTCATTGATTTGTTCAAAGTACAGCAGCGACTTTAAGAGCTACGATTGTCAGTCGGGTTTTGGAGTTATAAGCAATAATACTTTTAGACTTATCCAAGTGGGTGAGTGTTGGATCAAATGTCTAATCCTATAAATATTATTGGTATGTATTCGACCCGACTTGTCATGGTTAATTTGGGTTGCACTTCACTGAAACAATTGGATAGAGAAAATGAGAAAAAGGATACTAGTGATTTGTATTAATGTAGTATAAGTTCTAATATATTAATATGAAATCATATTATTTAATTAGTATTGATCAACAACTAATTTAGAATTAATCTAGTGATCAGAAAGGAACTAATTAAATATTGAATCTTATATATATGTTGGACTAAGTTCATTTAGGTTGGACTAAGCTTTCATGGATAGTCCACGGAGTGTTTAACACATGGATCCTATGGAAATGAAATGTCATGGGTATTAGGGTTTACATGAATGTAACCCTAATCCTCCACACTACATAAAGAGGTCATTGGTTCATGAAATTGGCACTAGTGCATAGAAATGAGGGCAAGGCCGATTTCATAAGTGGAACCTAAGTATTCTTATTCTCTAGTTATTCCAATTTGGTTTTGGTGATTTGTGATTCCACCTGAGGCTTCCACACTATTGGGGATAAGCTCTTAAAGTTCATGGAATCAAGCTACATGAAAAGGTATATCTTCTAACTTGTTTATATTACCCAAGTATCAATGATTGTATGCTAGTTAAGGTAATACCTTGGAAAGTTCAAGTTTACATGTATAATAGAGAAAACATAGATCCAAGGTATTTAGGGTTGCATGTATACCATAGGAGTGTTAGAATGGTCAAAACCCTTCAGTCATTTTCTATAAGTAGTATGTCATTCACATATAGTACCAAAAAGCTAACTACACTCCCACTAGGCTTAACATATACAGAGAACACATCTTCACTCCTCGAAAAACCAAACTCTTTGACTTTCTCATTGAAACAAAGATTCCATCTGTGAGATGCTTCCTTGAGTCCATAGATGGATTTCTCAAGCGTACACAATCTATTTGGGTGCTTTTGTCACACCCCCAAACCAGAATGGCGGAAACATTCAAGGGTGGATGACATCACGTAGTATCACAACAATTGAATATTGTAAAGAGAGTAACACAACCATCATATATATAATGAAAACGTATATTGTTGCGTTATACATATTAGCAAAAGAATATTACAATATGATGATATAAATGTTTAATAATAAACGTCCTTAGCGTTCCTTCCTCAAAAGCTGGTAGTTACCTGTATTATTGATTCCCTGAGAAATACAAGTGGTTTCGAAAAAGTGTCAACAATTAAGTTGGTGAGTTCATGAGTGTTTTATGTTGAAAAGTATATCCTTTATGGTAGCAAATTGGTAAGTGAGGTTTTCAGAAAATCCAATATTTTCTATAAATGGTTCGAAAAGTTTCCAGAGTTGGAGTGCATTAGTATTTTTCGTACTTTGAATGATAAAGATAACTTGGTATGAAAAGTAATGTAGAAAACTGTATGCATATATGAATCTCATAAATCAAACTTGCTTTTATACTTTTATGTGAGTTTTATAACCATACTATTGACATTGACTGCCTGTAACAACAATCTTCAGGTTTTGTAGTGTTATGACATTTGTCACCCCAGACCTGCCGGTCTAACTATAGCTAATAGTTTAGGTGCGGGGTTGTCAATCCCGTATAGATCTATACACAAGTATCACGCTCTCCCTCCAAGAGATTATGGTATATAATACAGGACTTGAAATGCATACATAAGAGTACGTTGAAGTTTGAATATCTTACATTGCTTGGTATAAATAGATTTACGATAAGAAAGACTTTACTTCATTGGAAAGTATTTCGTTTTTCAAGATGTATATGTAAAAATGTATGTTATACTTGCTAACTATACTCATTATAGTTTCTCAGAAAGTATGTTTCCATGTAGTAAAAATAACTTGGTAATATAATAGCCCTTTAACATAAAGATGTTTGTATCGATACTCTATAAGATAGATATTACATTTACGTTTATAAAATGATACTTTGACTTGTAATGTACTTGTGTTTCCCCCCTAAAACATGAAAAGAATTGAAAGGTAGGGGTATGAACTCACTCGTTTGGTTTGAAGAGAGAGAGGCTAGAGTTGAGCAGAACTTCGACCGCGGAAAGCTGCGTCTTCGGGCTCTTCGGGGATCTCGGTAGCGTAGATCTTTCGTCGGGGCTTGGGTGCGGAAACCGAGGGCGTCGGGATGGTCTCTGGAGCTCTAGGGTGTGTGAAAGTGAGAGATAATATGACAGATTTGTGTCAAAACCTGTAGCTCAAACCCTCTATTTATAGTGCTGGAGGATCGCGTATGCGGGGCGTACCACCGGAGTACGCTGGGCGTACGTGTTACGCGGGGCATACTTCGGTTACGTGGGGTGTAAAAATGCGTCACGGCTTACGACTCTGGTCTAGCTAGCATAGAGCACTCGATCCGATGGGACTTCACGCTGGGTCTAGTACGCTGGGCGTAATCTTGGATTATGCTGGGCGTAATCGAGTCTCCCATCTTCTAACTTCCGTAACTTTCGCGTACGGGCTCCATTTTTCGCGTTCTTTATATCCACGCGTAGGTGACATTATGCTCTACAACTTTCATTTAGACTCCATCGGCTAGTTTTGAATTGATTTTTAATGATATATTTTTAATAGGCCGGGACTGCTAAAGTCCGTTAAAAATTCATAGTTTCTTTATTCGACGTCGGTTTTCGTTTGTCTTTTTATCATTTTACTCCTATTGTGGAGATCTTCAGCTTTCGTTTAGGTGGCGATAGCTAACTAACACTCGATCTTCAATTCGAGTTTTTAGCCCTCTACTACTGTTACGAAACTTAGGAAAATCGTAACCTATTCATACGAGGTCCAATTTGGGCGATCTTTTTATGCATGCTCAACATTTAACGAAATCTACGACTTTTGTTTAGATACTTAAGGCTAAAATGAATTTTATTGAAATTTCACTTTTTACTTTAAATAGCGTTTTAACGGTGTGTCGTAAATATACGACTGGTTCTAATTTCTTCAGTATAACTCGGTTTTGAACGTTCTTTATGTTTTTGGAAACCTTGGCATGATATCTAATATTTGATGCATCCCAACTTAGATATTTAAACACTTTTATTTTTTAGGTTAATTTCGTTGGCTCCAAATAGTTTTCGTTGTATTTGACTTTTGAGCGTTACACTGCTTTTGGAAAAATATAGGATTGTCACATCATCCCCCTATTAGGAGAATTTCGTCCCAAAATTTAATCTAAGATAAAGTTTACAGGTTAGGAAACAGATGCGGGTACTTTTGTTTCATCTGATCTTCGCGTTCCCAGGTGTATTCAGGTCCTCGCTTGGCGTTCCAGCGGACCTTTACAATGGGTATGCGGCTTTGTTTAGTCCTTTTTATTTCCCGATCCATGATCTCTACTGGTTCTTCTACGAATTGGAAATTTTTGTTTATCGCAATTTCGTAGAGGGATGACAAGGGTCTCATCGTACAAGCACTTCTTTAGGTTTGATATGTGGAAGGTAGGGTGTACGTTGTGGAGCTCCTGAGGTAATCCAAGTTTGTAAGCCGCTGGACCGATCCTGGAAAGGATCTCAAATGGTCCGATGTATCTTGGGTTCAGTTTTCCGCGATTCCCGAAGCGTATTAATCCCTTCCAGGGCGAGACCTTTAGTAGGACTCGATCTCCAACCTGGAATTCCAAGGGTTTCCATCTTTTATCCATGTAACTCTTTTGTCTGTCCCTTGATGCTTTTAGACGTTCCCGGATCTGAACAATCTTCTCCGTAGTTTCCCTTATGATTTATGGTCCAGTGAGCGTGTTGTCTGTTGCTTGTCCTTTTGCTAGCTGTGTGTCCCCCACTTCTGTCCAGCACAGAGGTTACTTGCATTTTCGGTTGTAGAGTGATTCGAACGGGGCAGCCTTGATATTAGTGTGGTAGCTATTGTTATACGAGAATTCGACCAAGGGTAGATGGGTATCCCATGCTTTACCAAAATCGATTACGCAAGATCTCAACATATCTTCTAGGGTTTGTATGGTTCTCTCACTCTGGCCGTTGGTTTGTCGGTGATAAGCAGTACTCATGTCCAGTCTTGTCCCTAGAGATTTTTGTAGTGCCTGCCAGAACCTTGAGGTGAATCTACTATCTCAGTCCGAGATAATGGATATGGGCACACCATGTAGTCGTACAATTTCTCTAAGGTATGTCCTAGTTAGTTTCTCTACTTTATCCGTCTCTTTGATCGGTAGGAAGTGCGCTGATTTAGTTAACTTGTCGACCATCACCCAGATAGTGTCGAGTCCGCTTGCCGTTCTAGGTACTTTGGTTATGAAATCCATGGTTATGCGTTCCCACTTCCATTCTGGTATTTCTGGTTGTTGCAACAATCCTGAGGGCTTTTGGTATTCTACCTTGACCTTGGCGCACGTCATACATTTACTCACATAGGTAGCAATTTCGGCTTTCATGTTCGGCCACCAGTACAATTTCTTGAGGTCGAGATACATCTTATCGGAGTCGGGGTGTATGGAGTATCGTGTTTTATGGGCTTCGTTCATGACGACTTCTCTGAATCCGCCAAACTTCGGCATCCAGATCCAATCCATGAAGTAATGAACTCCATCATTCTTGACCTCAAACTTCTTATCCATTCCCCTTAAGGCTTCCCCTGCCACATTTCCAGATGTTAAGGCTTCTATTTGGGCTTCCTTGATTTGTGTAGATAGGTGTGAATGGATTGTCATGGTTAAAGACTTCACTCTGCGGCCCGAGTATTCCTTCCGGCTGAGTGCATCGGCCACCACGTTAGCCTTTCCGGGATGATATCAAATCTCGCATTCATAATCATTTAGTAGTTCTACCCACCGTCTTTGTCTCATGTTGAGTTCTTTCTGGTTGAGGATATGTTGGAGGCTTTTATGATCGGTGAAGATCGTACATTTCGTGCCGTAGAGATAGTGCCTCCATATCTTTAGAGCGAAGATGACTACTCCTAGCTCAAGATCGTGCGTTGTGTAGTTCACTTCGTGCATCTTTAGTTGCCTTGAGGCGTAGGCGATGACCTTCCCTCGTTGCATCAGGACACAACCAAGTCCTTGGTTTGATGCATCGCAGTAGACCATGAAGTCCTTCGTTCCTTCTGGCAAGGTCAGGATGGGCACACTACATAAGGCTCGCTTTAGTGTCTGAAACACGATGTCTTGTTTTTCTCCCCAGTCGAAGGTCACACTCTTCTGAGTTAGGGTGGTAAGTGGTTTGGCAATCTTCGAAAAGTTCTGTATGAACCTTCGGTAATACCCGGCGAGTCCCAAAAATTGCCGGATTTCTGTAGGGGTCCCTGGAGTCGTCCAACATTCTATTGCCTTGATCTTAGAAGGATCCACGTGTATCCCCTCCTTTCTTACTACATGTCCTAGGAAATCCACTTTCCGAATCCAAAATTCGCACTTGGAAAATTTTGTGTAAAGCTTCTCTGCCCTCAACGTTTCCAAAACTTGGCGGAGGTGTTGGCTGTGTTCTTCCTGGCTTCTAGAATAGATGAGTATATCATCTATGAACACAATCATGAATTTATCCAGGAAGGGACGACATACTCGGTTCATCAAGTCCATGAACACTGTTGGAGCATTTGTCAATCCGAAGGGCATTACTACAAACTCGTAGTGACCATAACGTGTTCAGAAAGCCGTTTTGGGGATGTCGCCTTCCAGTACTCACAGTTGGTGATAACCTGATCTTAGATCGATCTTTGAGAAGTAGCTTGCTCCCTGTAGTTGGTCGAACAGATCGTCTATGCGCGGTAAGGGATATCGGTTCTTGATCGTGATTTTTTTCAGTTCTCGATAATCGATGCACATGCGAAAGGATCCGTCCTTCTTTTTCACGAATAGGACTGGTGCTCCCCATGGTGAGAAGGTCGGTCTGATGAAGCCCTTGCTCAGCAGCTCGTTTAATTGACTGGACAGTTCCTGCATCTCGGCTGGGGCTAAACGGTAAGGCGACTTTGCTACTGGGGTAGCTCTGGGGATTAAGTCGATTCTGAACTCAACTTGGCGCTCTGGTGGAAGTCCTGGAAGATCTTCTGGGAAAATATATGGGAAGTTGCAGACTTCGGAATGTCTTTAATGTTCTTTGGTTCTTGTTTCTGGTCTACTACGTGGGCTAGAAAGGCATGGTATTCCTTGCGAAGATATTTTTGTGCCTTAACACAGGAGATGATTTGTAAATTTGAACTAGGTTTGTCACCATAAATGACAAGGGTTTCGCCGTTTGGCAGATTGAGGCGAACGTCCCTTTCGTGACAAAGTATATCGGCATGGTGAAGGCTCAACCAGTCCATACCGATGATGACATCGAAACTTCTTATCGAAATGGGCATTAGGTCGATTTGAAATAAGTGTTCATTTAAATTTAATGTGCACCCTACATACATATCGCTTGTGCTTTCTGATGGGATTAAAAACAACTTTTAATCTACAAAGATCGATTAGATCTTGAACAAGTATATGAATATAAAACAGTTAAAAACGCAATAATAAGAACAAACAGCTTGAATCAAACGTGTCGAATGATTAAATAAAATCCTTAGAAGAGCTCGATTAAGAACATCAACTGTAAAGGATTAGAAGATTACAAGAACGATTACAGAAAAATATAATACTCTTGATCAATCGCTGTATCGATAACCTCTAGAATCTTAACCTAATATGCATGCAAGCATTTAACTTATATACAATACATAAAAGGCTCTCGGTTGGACAGGCCCAAACCGGAGAATAAAAGGCTAATCTAACGAGCCCAAAAGACGCAACATCAAAACTCTTTTCAGCCCAACAATCTCCCCCTTTGCGTCAATTTGAAGCGAGACTTTCACTTCCTACTTGGGCCGGCGGCTGAAGCTGGTACCTTCTTCTTCACGGTACTAAACAGACACTTGGTTATGGAAAGGATAGTCTGTCTAAACCGGATGTACCAATTGATCATATCATTGAGGTACTTGATATCATCAGCCGAATTGTCTTTACACTGCTTGATGATGAATAAGATGTGCTCCAAGCAAGTTGTAGTGTAAAGGTGTTTGTCAGCTAAAGCGAAGAGACATTTCTGTCCTTCGGCTCTAGTGAACATCACAGAGTTTCGCCTCGAATCTATCTTGCCCATTTGCATTTGATTCAGATCACTGGCCGATCCTACAGGCTTGACTTTCGGTTTCTTCTTAAAAACTGTGGCAACCTCCTGATCCATTAGGGCCACCTCCATGATATAGCATGCCAACATCCTTTTGACATGGTCTAAGATGGGACCATATTCGGCTTCGTTTGTCAGCAGGATATTGTACAAGACTATCCAATCATGAGGGTTCAGATTGGGCAGATCCGCCAGAGAGATCATGTGAGCAGTTCTTGCAGATCCTCGGATAAGCTTGAACTTGACGTTTCTGAATCTCCCCACGGCAAAAGGCTTCATCACCCGAACATTGACAATCTTCTGGGCGCTCCATGTAAGGTATTGAGGGCGAGCGGCCTCCAGGTAGAAGTCAATGAGCTCCCTGTCAAGCTCATCGTTCGGATGCGGGACTTCAAAGATGTTGGAGAAGGCGTGGAAGATGAACGCCTTTCGAGTCAGTGGCATATCGAACTGCGAATCGATGGTGTTGTTGCAGTCGAACGATATCACCGGCTCGAGCCATAGTATGCTTGGAGTCTCTATGGCCTCTTTTATCAAACGATCCCTGGTCCAGGCAGGGAAGAGCAACTTTCGGCTCTCAAGGAGATCGTGGGCTTCTTTTTGCTTTCGTTCGGCTTCTTCAGCCTCACGCGCCACACGACTGGCATCACCTTCAGCATTGCGACTGTTCTTTCTTTTTAACATGTCCGCAATGGTCTCCTTGTCTTCATCTTCATCTTCATCTCCATCCTCTGCTATGTGTTTGCCCTTGTTCTTCACACCCGAACCCGAGGCATGACCAGTTGGGGGTGGTTCGGTTGTGTGAGTAGCTTTGGAGGACGGAGGTGGTTTCGATCCTTTCTTCTCATCTCCCCCTTGTTTCGGAATGGACATGAAACTTGGAAGGCCTTCAATTTTGCTTAAGAGGTCCATGGCCGGGGAGAGCTTTTCAGCGAGGGTGCGCCTCACCGAATGATTAAGAATGGGGTCGTGTGCTTCCAGGATGTTGGATAGAGCCGCGTGGACATCCGAAACACACGTCTTGATGACTTCCCTCTCGGATCGAAGAGCTTCCAATTGTTGTTCGGAGTTGGAAAGTTGCGTGCTCTTGACCTTTAGGGCAGTTGTTTTACTTGCCAGAACGTCCATTAGAGAGTTCTCTGCCGCAAGATCCTCTTGTAGTTTTGCCAGATGGGCATCGATGGAGGCACGGAGTGTCGAGTTGTCGTCGCTGATATTTTGTCGGAGGGTAGCGAACGAAGTCAACTCCGTCGAGACGAACTTGGCCAATTGCTGAACAATCGGTTCCAGAGTTGTCTTTGTGGCATTGGCGCTTTCCTGCAGAGACTTCAGCAGGTCAGAAGCGTCGGAGAATAGTTTATCGACTTTTTCGGTCGCAGCCTCACAGGCTCGGGTGGAGGCGTCTATCGCAGCAGTAGCTGAGGCCACTGAGTCATGTTGAGCCCTGGAGAAGGCATCAACTATCTTCTGAAGGGCAGCTTCAGATAAGGATGACTGCTGGTTGGAGGAGGAGGCGAGAAGTTGATCAACCTTCTCGTTAAGATCGCGGAGATGCTTCTTTGTCACTGGAGCATCATCCTCCTCATCACTCTGAACTTGAAACGGACTATAGTAGACCGAATCAAAGTTCATGTGATCACCACCAAGGTATTGATCATCGCCATCGGAGGCGGCTTCTGGAGATTGAGGTGGTGGTGAAGCTGGGGGTGTTTTGGGTTTGGTTGGTTCAGGTTGAGTGGGTGGGGGGTTAGTTTCGGGTGGTGGTGGTATATGAGTTTCAGTTTGTGGAGGTTTGGTTACGGGAGGGGTTTCGGTTACAGGTGGTGTTTCGGTTGATGTGGTGAATATGGGTGGTGGTATAGGGAATGAGGTTGGTGGTATAGTAGGGTTTATGGTTGGAATGGAAATAGGTATTGTGGGTGGAGGGGAAGGAACTGGGGATTGGTGAAGTTCCATCTCCGGGGTTGGGGACCGAGGGGGTGTGTTGCCTCGTAGAGGAGATTCATCTCCTTGTGAGCCCTCAGAGTCCGAACTCCCACCTTCGGATTCGCTTGATGAGGAGGGAAGGACGAGCTTTCGCTTTTGTTGGGTCTTCCTCCTTTTCGGTTGTGGTGACGAAGCAGCCTTCGGTTGTTTGCGCTTCTTGGGAGAAGGTTTTGGGACTTTGGATGGTTTCTTCCCCTTGTCTGCCTTCTTACCCCTGGCCACCGGTTTGTCGGCATCATGAATTGATCACAGCATGTCCGGTGTCAGTTCCCTCGGACCAGATGGCCCTAACTCCTTGATCGCCTTGATCATACTGCTGTCTGATGGCACACTACCATACATCGACTCCGGGATAGAGCCAATGAAGGAGAATTTCGATGCATCGGATACGATGATCTTCTTGGTATGGAACGTACCAACAGAAGACATCGGTGCACCGTCAGCAGTTGGGACCTCAAACCTGTCCATGGCCCATCTTGTGATCAAGATCCAGAACCGGGCCAGCGACACTTCAGAGTGTCGAGAAGTGGAAGAAAGGCTCTGAATCAGTTGTTGCCAAAGGACAAACCCATAATCGAGGTTGATCCCGTTGTATACCCCATACATGATTGACAGGAAAAGACGACTGGCCCCGTCCGATCCTGAGCTCCTCTCAGACAGTCCCTTGAAGAGAACTGTAAATAACCCATTCCACAGGGGCGGTAGGCATGACTTCTTGAACCTGGCGACGGAGGTAAGAACTTCCGTGTAGCCCATGTTGTAGAACATGCTATATAACATTCCAATCGGAATCGTCTCCGGGTTAATACGCGATGGGTCTGCAGCAAACCCAAGCATGGTGCAGAAGCGGGGACGAGAAATCGACGTTTTGTGTTC
Source organism: Lactuca serriola (assembly GCF_051521515.1). Taxonomy (NCBI): domain Eukaryota; kingdom Viridiplantae; phylum Streptophyta; class Magnoliopsida; order Asterales; family Asteraceae; genus Lactuca; species Lactuca serriola. Next base: position 12,326,493 of record NC_136413.1, read on the forward strand.
CGCCACTTCGAAAAATATCCTGTCGACGCCCTTGTCGTAGTAGGCCATCGCATAGACCTGAGATAAAGCCACCATTGGCACCGTTTCAATTCTGGACAATGCCGGAGCAAGCTGGGAGTACTTGAGGCATTCGATAACCGGCGACATGTAGGGATCATAGGCTAGTGGGTTCAGATCAATGACAAGGCATTGTTGAGGTCTGAGGGGAAGAATTTGAGAAGTGGCATGAACGGATGAAGATTCAGCCATTGTTGCAGGTGTGGAGAAGAAGATGACCGGGAGAGAGTGTTGGGAGTAATTTTGCTTTGGGAATTATGGGGGCAGTAAAGAGGTAAAAGGTGGTGTTGATGGCTTTTTATAGTAGGTGATAGGAGAGAGAAAGATCGTTTCAAATCTCTTATTGAAATACGGAAGGGTTTTTGATTGACTGATTGGTGACAGTTGGGACGTGCGATGATCACGTAGGAGAGAGAGTGTCAGATTCCTAGGATCACGCCGCCCAAGAAGTGCCGGTTCAGAGAGAAAAATCGTTTCCATTTCCACACGCGCCTGTAACTTCAGAGATATGACGCTTCGATATTGCACACGCGTCCTCAAGTGTCAGAAAAAGCGCGGCCGTTTCAAATTCACGCGCCCTCCTTTTTACCGTCGTTTGAATTTCTATCCTTTTAACTCCCGCCGAGTCAGCAACTTTTTGTCTTATCCCCTTTTAAACGGCTGTTTCCAATTAATGATCCACGTGTCTAATTTTTTACCACAACTTCATTTGTAACCATCCAGTAAATATCCAGCCTGTAAAACAATTAGTAACGGAATTTTGGAAAATCTTGGATTTTCGTGCAAAGAGTGTAAAAGAAAAAAAGAAATAAAGCAACTCGTTTTAGGATATGCTGTGATGTCAATAATGACACGAAACTGATGATCCCGGGCACGAATCTCTTCCTTCAAGGTCCAGAAGAACCTCAAAGTGTTAATGTGGAATCCCGTTGAAGTACGATCAAACATTTATTAAGAAGTGTTGAAAGGCTTCTTTTAATTAGGCTAATAAATGGTGGTTTCGCTTTGATTCAACAATGCAATTCTTGATATAAGAACGAATGTGAACAAAGTACTTGTGAGACCAGTGTAGTCTGTTGAACAAGTAGGTTTGAGCTGATTTTGTAGTGGCGTGGATTAAAATGAAATCTCAGATAAAAATTTAAAACTGGATCCCATGGGAAGAAATATTATGGTGTGTAACAATTTCATTGGAATCACGCAAAAAAAAATTGGAGATTTCATTAAGGTACATTCGTCAATTCATTGGTGAAAACTTGATCAAGTTAATTGGTCACCGTCAATTCGTTGGTGTTGAATTTTGGGTTTCACTCAGCTCGTAGTGGCACGAAGCTAAGATCATAAACACAGATGTTGTGTAACCATAAACCTCAGTGGTAGATTCTGAGAGTCTCAGGGGTTACAGTGATGAAACGAATGTTATGGAGAAGTGTAATGGGGATGGTGAAAGAAGACATAGTACCTCTGCTGCGAACAAAAGGACCAAGCAGGAGACTCTGAACTCATGTGAGAAAAGAGTGAGGTAGCTCACGATTAGAATAAATGAGTTAGCCTTATTGGGAAGACAAGGTTTGTGTATACCAGGTCATGAAGGCCATTATTCAAAATCTTATGAGGCTTGGGACACATACAGCAGCATGCTTCTAGGGACACTTAAGTAAGTCATCAAATATATCCCCATAAACGAATGAGCACACAAATAAATAAAATATTTTTGCAGTTTTTGAAATTTTTAATAAAAAAAATTAAAACAGTAATAGATGAAAATAAAAAAGTAAGAGTTAAAATAAAAATAAGACCTAAAAAAAACTCTGGAAAAAAATTGAAAAACCGAACCCGAACGTTCGGTTGGTTTCGGTTGGAAAAAGTTGAAAAACCGAACCCGAACCTTCGGTTGATTTCGGTTCAGGAAAATTTTGAAAAACCGAACCCGAACCTTCGGTTGGTTCCGGTTCTTGAAAATTTTGAAAAACCGAACCCGAACCTTCTGTTGGTTTCGGTTCTTGAAAATTTTGAAAAACCGAACCCGAACCTTCTAGAGGTTTCGGTTATGGAAAATTTTTAAGAAACCAAGGAGTTTAGATATAAAAAAACTTTTTACATAAAGGAAAAACAATTTTGCACAAGAAATATACAACACAGAAAAACTACCTTTGAAGTAATGAGCGAGTCAGATGGTTGAACCGAACCCGAACGTTCGGTTGGTTTCGCTTCTTACGTATGAGATTGAGAGGTAGTGTGAGGTACTGACTCTGATTCCATCATACCGAGCCCTTGCAATATTTTATTGAATGATGCTTCAGGAAGAGCTTTGGTAAAGACATCAGCCAGTTGATCATTGGTTCTTACGAAGTGAACTTCGACATTCCCATCTTCCACATGATCTTTGATGAAGTGATACCTCAGTGCTATGTGTTTGGTTTTAGAGTGTTGCACTGGGTTATGACAGATCCTAATTGCACTTTCAGAGTCACAATATAGTGGGATCTTCTTCATATTGAGTCCATAGTCTCGAAGTTGACTCTGGATCCAAATCACTTGTGATGTGCAGGATGCAGCGGCAATGTATTCCGCTTCAGCAGTAGACAGCGACACACATGTTTGTTTCTTGGATTGCCAGCTGACCAACTTCCCATCAAGAAATTGACAGCCACCAGTTGTGCTTTTGCGGTCGAGTCCACATCCTCCAAGGTCAGCATCAGAATAGGCTTGAACGAAGAAGCCTGAATTGGATGGATACCATAGACCTAAGGAGGTGGTTCGCTTGAGATAGCGTAGGATGTTCTTCACTGCCAGCATGTGAGGTTCGCGTGGGTTAGCCTGAAATCGAGCACAATAACACACAGAAAACATGATATCAGGTCTGCTAGCAGTTAGATACATCAGTGAGCCTATCATTTGACGATAGAGCGTGATGTCGACGGCCGGTTTGTCTAGAGAAGGGGTAAGCTTGGTGCCGAATGCCATTGGGACTTTGACTTTTGAGTCTCCCATCATGCCAAACTTTGCTAGGAGAGTCTTTGTGTAAGCTTCCTGATTGATAAAGATGCCTTCGGGTCCCTGTCTTATATTTAAACCAAGGAAAAAATTAATAGGACCCATTGAGCTCATTTCAAACTTAGTCTCCATCAACTTTCTGAATTCAGCTGTTAAGCTGGGATTCGTAGAGCCAAAGATGATGTCATCGACATAAATCTGAACTATCATGAGGTGGTTACCTTCCTTTTTGCGAAAGAAGGTTGGGTCAACCGAACCTTGTTTGAATTTGGACATCTTTAAAAATTTTGTAAGCGTTTCATACCAGGCTCTCGGAGCTTGTTTGAGGCCGTACACAGCTTTATCCAGAATATAGCAATGATTTGGATATTTTTCGTTCACGAACCCATGAGGTTGCTCCACATACACAGTTTCTTCAAGTTCTCCATTGAGAAATGCACACTTGACGTCCATTTGGAAGACCTCAAAGTTTTTGTGAGCAGCATAGGCCAGAAATATTCTAACCAATTCTAGCCTGGCTACTGGAGCGAACGTCTCTTCGTAATCTATCCCTTCCTCCTGACAGTATCCCTTAACAACCAGACGAGCCTTGTTCCGTATGACATTACCTTCCTTGTCCATTTTGTTTCTGAAAACCCATTTAAGTCCAACAACCGAAGCATCTGGAGGAGTTGGAATCAGGCGCCAGACTTTGTTCCTTTCAAACTCGTTCAGTTCGTCTTGCATTGCTTGAACCCAATCAGAGTGATCGAGGGCAGTGTTCACTGTCTTCGGTTCAACTTTTGATACGAATGAGTTAAACATACAAAACTCTACCTTTGAGAATAGAGATGTCTGTTTTGCCTTCAGTTGAGATCGGGTCAAGACCTTATCAGATACATCACCAACTACTTGAGAGATAGGATGATCTCTGGTCCATTTGGTAAGAGGAGGGTAATTCGGGTCGAAGGTTGGATCTGGTTCAGCATTGATCATCTCTTCGGGCTCAGATTGGCTATCGTCATCAAGCGTCATATCATCATGCTCCCCCTCAATTGATGAGTCTTGAGAAACATGAGTTTCAGGGGTTTCTTGTGGTGCTGGAGTTATAGGCATTGAAGCACCTTCGTTTGGAGGGGCACCTTCGGTTGGAGAAGGACCTTCGGGTGAGGTTGTAGAGCTTTACTCCCCCTCGATATGAGAACTTGGCTCCCCCTCGACTGAAGCATTGTTGGTTGGAGAGTCATCAGTGGGCGATTCTCCTTCATGCATTCTTCTTGCAGCATCTTCGACAATCTGCTTCATATGATCTATCTTGTTGTCAGCTGCACTTGCTTCGGAGAGAGAAGCTTTTTCCGGTTCGTCAAAGAGTTCCAGAAATTTCTCGTACAAATTGGCGATTGAGACTGTGACTTGGCCAGTTTGAGGAAATATTTCCCCGGCAGTGTCATCTATGGCCTGTAGCTTCTTGACATAGTTATCGTCGAAGGTCACATAGTATGTCTCTTCAATCCTTCTTGATCGTTTGTTTAGGACCCTGTACGCCTTGGATGTGAGTGAGTACCCTAGAAAAATTCCCTCGTCGGCTTTGACATCAAACTTGTTGCGGTGTTCTTTAGAGTTAAAAATGAAACACCTTGAGCCAAACACATGGAAAAATTTCACGTTGGGCTTTCTGTTGTTTAATATCTCATATGGTGTGAGCGTGAATCGCTTGTTGAGATAGGACCTGTTTTGTGTATAACAAGCAGCAGAAATAGCGTCAGCCCAAAAATAAAGAGGTAAGGAAGCGAAACTTAACATAGTTCGGGCAGCTTCACACAGAGATCGGTTTCGTCTTTCGACTATCCTGTTCTGCTGGGGTGTGTAGGGAGCTGAGAAATTATGACTAATTCCCTTTTCTGCAAGAAACTCTTCAAACTCCCTGTTCTTGAATTCGAGACCATTGTCGCTCCTGATGTTTCGAACGACCTTCTTGAGCTGGACTTCAATTTGGTTGATATACACTTTTAGCTTTTGAGTCGCTTCAGATTTGAGCTTTAGAAAGAACACCCATGTAAATCGAGAGAAGTCATCAACGATAACAAGAATGTACTTGCTACCACCGATGCTTTCAATAGATGAAGGACCACACAAATCAATATGAAGCAATTCGAGTGGTTCAACAACTTTTGTGTTAATTATGGATGGGTGACTTTGACGACTCTGCTTTCCCATTTCGCATGCAGCACATAAATGCTCTCTGTCAAACTTGAGCAATGGAAGACCCCTAACGTGACCTCCGGTGACAAGTCGATTGATATCTTTGAAATTGAGATGAGAGAGTCTTCGGTGCCACAACCAGCTTTCGTCGGATTGAGCTTTTGATAGTAGACATATGGCTGGGTTTCCTTTGATGGGTTTCATGTTCAGAGGAAACATTTCACCCTTTCGATCTGACTTCAGAATCACTTTCTTTGTCTTTTTCTCTAGGATTTCAGAACCTTCATCATCGAATGAAACTTTGAGACCTGTACCTCCGACAAGTTGAGATACACTGATGAGGTTGTGTTGAAGTCCTTCCACATAGGCCACCTTCCTTATGGTAAAATCACCATTCGTTATCATCCCATATCCCTTTATGGTGCCGAAAGAGTTATTTCCAAACTTAACGTTGCCACCATTTGCAAGGGATCTGTATTCCCTAAGCTCCTCTTTCCTCCCTGTCATGTGACGCGAGCAGCCACTGTCGATGTACCATTCTTCGTCAAACTGCTCGTCACTTATAACCTGCAAAAATTAAGCAGATTTAGGAACCCAAAGTTTCTTGGGTCCATGTGAGCTTTTCATGGGAACAGGAATAGTAAGAGAGATGTCAACTAGATATGTTCGTTTTATTAGAGTTGTTTCATCTTTCTTTTTAATGGTAAAGACTTTTATTTTATGAACATTAGGGATGTTCGTTTTGGACTCAGGTTTGGATTCATCGACCTTTTGCTTTCCCTTCTGTTCAGCTGAAGAATGAGGTTTTTGAGGGCAAGCGGGATTAGTTTTGGAACTAGATGGAGATGAATGAGTGGAAGTAAAAGAACGAGAAGAATTAGGAAGAGAGGATTTGGATTTGGATGGAGATGTCTTCCTTGCTGATGACTCTAGGTGACCCTTTTGCTTTTGATCGTTGGTGGGGTTAACCTTTGAGACTTGTTCCTTTTTCATTTTGGAGCCGAACCTCTGTGTTCGGTTGGTGTTGTTCTTGGAACCGAACCTTTGGTTTCGGTCGAAGTCCTTTTCAGAACCGAACCTTGGCTTTCGGTTGGTATCTTCTTGTGAACCGAACCTTGGCTTTCGGTTAATATCTTCTTGCGAACCGAACCTTGGCTTTCGGTTAGTGGAACTTTCAGGCTTTCTTACAGGATTGTTTTCATACTTCAGATTCTTGTCCTTGTGTGTATAGTATGCGTTCTGGGAGTGCCAGAATTGTTTCCTTTCAGAAAGATTTTTCCTGTATCTTTGGTTCCTCTCTATCTTCTTATCCCTCATCTGCTTAGGTTGATGATGAACGTTCGCTCTTGTTTTTGCTGTAACTTTGACTGATTCCTTTTGAACTTCATGAGTTTTTCTTTGTGCAGATGGAACAGATGGAATATCTGAAGAAGATTCAGTTTGCCCTGAGGAAGTGGAAGGAGTATCTGATGAAGTTTCGCTTCGAGCTGTAGGTGTTGAAGGAATGTCTTCTTTTGCTAAACAATCATCCTCTTGAGGAATTTCTTTGGTACCACTTGTACTTGGTTCACTGAAATTATCAGGCTTGTTCAAGGGTTCAGGTATGTACCTCCCTTTCTTCATCCAGGAGGTTCTTTCAGAAAGACCAACGGTTTCGTTTCCATTATCAATAGGAGCTTCCCAGAAATACTCATCACAACCATCAGCATTGTCTTCGTTAACAATAGCTGTGAGTTCAGCTGTTTGATGTTCGGTTATTCCAGTCACCTTGTATACTTGATTTGGAGTGGTCCTGACCTTTTGATACACAACAACTTTTTCTACTAATTTCGGGGACTTTTGTTGGGACAATCTAGCGAATTCCACAGAATTTTCAGAAATAAGGTTTTTGTGGTTTTCAGTTTCGCTTTTAACAAATTCTGAGCAGTCAACCGTATCCTCCACAGAAATTTCACTCATGTTTTCGTCCTCGTTAAGCTCAGATGAATTTTCAACATCGATTTTGTTTTCTGAGCTTACGTTGGCGTTAAGAGAGTCAAATTTTTGCATGGTTTCGGTTCTCAGTTTAAGTCGGTCATTTTCGTCCAAAAGGTTTTTGAGCATGTCCTTGTGGTCTTTGGACTTAATGAAGGACTCAATTTTGTCCAGTCCATACATATAGGTTGGATTGACATCATCAGACGATGTCACACTTTCACAATTGTAAGCTTCGGCATCGATTTCATCCTCCTTAAATTCTAGAAAGGGCAAAATCATGCGATGGATCTTTTGCCCTATCTCACAGTCCAAGTGAAGTTGAGTAATATTGGAATATAAACGTTTAGCTATTAAACAAAAAACATTTCGTTGTTTTAACAATTTCAAATTGTCTCTCTGCAAATAAATGTTTTCGTCTTTAACTTTAATTAATTCCGACTCTTTTAACTCAATCCACATTCGCCGCTCCTCACTCTTCGACGCCGCCCTGCTTAATTGATCAGTCAGGTTAGAATTGGTGACTCGAGTTTGAGTTAGGCTACTATCTAAATGAGAAATTCTTGTATTGATATTTTTTAGTTCTTTCTCGTAAGAGGATGGTGGTACTTTAGATGAAATAAAAGCAGATTGTACCTTCTTTATCAGTTCATCGAGTTCATTGAACTGCTGGCTGAGTGGTTTGGCCGTAAAGCACATATCCTCCTGCACCTTCGGTCCATTGCTTCCTCCATCGGTGTTGTATCCCCTCATTTGAGACACCTCAGTCACCATGAAGCATTTTCCACCACTGCTTTCCTCCTTAGCCACATATGCCTTTCCATGAGTAGGCTTTCTCACTTCTTCGTCTTCTGAGTCAGTAGACCAAACTTCAGTGCTACCGAACTCATCGTCATTGACCGAACCCTGCACAATAAGAGCATTAATAGAAGGGTTAGCGGTAGACTTCTTCTTTCTTAACTCATCCAATCTCTTCTGCAGCACAGCTTCCTCATCATTTCCATTGTCCTTTTCAGCCATTTTCTTAATAACACAGTCCTTAGCGTAGTGGTTCTTGCCACCACAATAGAAACAGCTTACTCCGGAATCGCCATCTGCTTTCGGTTCCTTTTTGGGCTCCTCAGCTTTCGGTTCATTGTTTGCTTTTTCTGAGCTGTAACTCCCCTGCCAGTTTCGGTTTTTGTTGCTGGGGAATCTCTTCTTTATGAACCTCTTAGGATTGGATACCATCATGGCATAATCCTCAGTTGAGAGGTCATATTCATCCAAGTTGAGCTCTTCATCCTCCACCACAGCTTTACTTTTAGATAGGAGGGCCAACGAACCAAGACTGGAGACAACATTCTTCTCTTGAACCACAATCTTCTCTTGGGACTTTAGAATACCCACCAGTTTCGCCAAAGAATATGATTTAAACTGTTCATGGGCTTTGACTGTGGAAACAACTGCTCTCCATTCAGATCGCAGTCCGTTCAAGAAAGTAACCTTTTGTTCGATAAGCTTCCTTTCAATGTCGTGTTTGATCATCTTGCTGAGAAGATGATTGAAGCGATCAAACGTCTGGGTCACAGTTTCTTCGGCCCCTTGCCTGAATTCACCAAATTCAGATAGAAGTAAGGTTTGGACGGAATGTTCAAGATCTTCGTCTGTGGAATACAGTTCGCGAAGTCTATCCCACACTTCCTTCGCCGTAGTGCATGAGCTGACCAGCCTGAATGTGTCGGACTGAAGGGCGAATCTAATCAACCTAAGTGCCTTAATATTGCACTGGAGTTTGTCTTTTTCATCTTGCGCGATATTCGTCACGTCCTTGAGCAGATCATTATACTCTTTTTGCGTCTTAATGATTCTGGAAGTCGTAGAATGAGAAAACGGTCCACTGATGATGGCTTCCCATATGAGATAACCATTGTCCTCCGATCCAATCACATAATCTTCGAAATGATGCGCCCATACTTCATAGTCATGGGTGTACAAGATTGGAATCTTTGTCGTCGAACCGATGATGTTGGAAATATTAATAGGGTTTGATTGCGTTGCGTCCATAATGATCGTAAAAACCTGTTCAAAGATCAGACTTGTAATAAAGCAGATTAGGGCAAAACAATAAATACTAAGATACGTCAATTTAAGATGACGGCTCAATAAATATCGATGATTGCGGAAAACCCTAATGGAAATCTTTTTCACAGAAAAGATGTGTATCGATTACACAGTCTCCTGCTCTGATACCAATTGATGGGATTAAAAACAACTTTTAATCTACAAAGATCGATTAGATCTTGAACAAGTATATGAATATAAAACAGTTAAAAACGCAATAATAAGAACAAACAGCTTGAATCAAACGTGTCGAATGATTAAATAAAATCCTTAGAAGAGCTCGATTAAGAACATCAACTGTAAAGGATTAGAAGATTACAAGAACGATTACAGAAAAATATAATACTCTTGATCAATCGCTGTATCGATAACCTCTAGAATCTTAACCTAATATGCATGCAAGCATTTAACTTATATACAATACATAAAAGGCTCTCGGTTGGACAGGCCCAAACCGGAGAATAAAAGGCTAATCTAACGAGCCCAAAAGACGCAACATCAAAACTCTTTTCAGCCCAACACTTTCCGTTTTACCGTTAGCGATTTCTACAGTGAATATTTTATTGAGTGGTTGGGGTCTTTGATTAAGTAAGTGTTTGAATTTATGACTCACAAAACTCCTCTCCGCACCACAGTCAAAGAGTGTGCATGTATAAATGTTTTTGAGGAGAAACGTACCCGTAACCATTGTTGGGTCGGCTATTGCTTCACTTTGACCTATTTCCAGCACTCTCCCAACACCGCCAACGTTCCTTGTCTTGGGGAAGTCCCTCCTGAAGTGCCCAGTTCTTCCACACCCATAACATGCCTGGCTTATCCCAGTACCAGGAACTTGAGTGACTGGTCGCGCTGGTGCCTTACAGAAACGGGTTGTGTGCCCTTTCCTGTCGCAGTTTTTACAGTGCATCTCGCGGCAATTACCGTGTTGATGGTAGTTGCATTTGCTGCACTTGGGCAGGTTCCCCGCATATGGTTTTGTTGGCGCAGGGGTAGCAGGAGTTGTGGTGGGAGCAGTAGCAGCATGAACCGCAACCATTTGTTTCCTTGAAGGTTCTTGCGAAGTTTGCCCCTTTCTCTTGTTCCAGAATTTCTTCTTGCTGTTGTTGTTGGCATTGATCTCGTTGTTGCTGTTCCCTTTGGTTGGTTCAGCCGTGATAGTCGTGACTCCTTAACAGACACCATGATCAACGAGAGATTACGCCAGTTCCTTGGCGTTGTCGAAGGTCATGGGTTTGGAAGTTAGCACACTTCCTCGAAGTTGGGGTGATAGTCCCCAGATGTATCTCTCGACCTTTTGGCTTTCCAGGATCAACATTCTTGGGCAAAGTGTTATTAAATCACTGAACCTGTTGGTGTAACCTGCGATGTCCGAGCCTACCATCGAAAGGCCCCACAGTTCATGTTCGAGCTTCTAAATCTCACCTCTTGGGCAGTACTCTCGAAGGAGCATTCGTTTCAAGTTTTCCCAACCCATGGAGTTCTCCACCACTAGGGTTAGTGTCTTAACGTGGCCGTTCCACCATGTCAGGGCGTGTTCAGAGAAAGTAAAAGCAGCAAACTTTACTTTGCTTTCTTCAGGGCATGCACAAATTTCGAATACAGCTTCCGTTTTCTCTATCCATTGAGATAGAGCCAATACTCCCCCAGTCCCATAAAAGGGAATAGGTTTTCCATTGGTGAAGTCTTTGTAAGTGCATACCCCTGAACGGCCTTGACCTTGGCCATTTGTAAAGCTGTTTGTTCCTCCTCCCGACACGTTGTTGCTCATTTGAGCCATCGCTGCGGTTACAGCGGCGGTTACAGCAGTTTGGAACATAACGAAATCCATAATTGGAGGAGGTGGTGGAGGTGGTGTTGAAGTTGAGTTTCTGCGTGCTGATCTATGAGGAGGCATGTTCTGGTAGAGAAAATAAGAATGAATTCTATAAGTTTCTAATCTTTTGACAATCGTGTGTTAGTTGTATCTTGTAATTTGTTTTGACTTTAGTTTATGGTTTCAAGGTAGGCATAGTAATTTTAGTTAATCCCATAAGTTCCGAGAGGTATACAAAGAAGTACTTCATATTTATATATATAGGTCACACCTGAGGTGTGTTACATTACGCTTCTTGTTTGGAAAGATTTGACCTACCTAGAGGTCTCCGATTACAGATACAAAAGGAAAATAAGGGAAAAACTTTTATCCGAAGTCCTATTTTATAACAAAATTGTTGGGGTTTGAGCAAGCTGTACTTGCGGCGTGTTGCACGTTTGGAGCTAGATTCGGCATCCGACTGTTTGACCCCCATCAAGCGCCTCTCGAGATCTGTTTGTTGTTCCTTCATCTCTTTTATTTCTGCTAGTGCCGTTATGATTTGATTCTGAAGCGTCCCTGTGTAGATTTGGGTATTCTCATGTACTCCTTCCAGACGACGGATGTCTGCGGCGTTACCATGAGTAGCAGCATTGATCTCGCGAACCTTGGCTGCTTGCTTGTCTGCATGGTAGTTCTGGGTAGCTATAGTGCCCACAATAACAGGAAGTGCTCGGTCAGCTGAGCCTCCCCCACTGACATTGTAAAAATCTCGACACATGCCGAAAGGAGGGCATACACCTAGTTGGCGGCTCCAGTAGTAGAGGTGGCTTCCCTACATGGGAATGGGTCCTGGATGATATGGTTTGATTTTGGGAGGATGAGGGATGGGAGGGTCGATTACTTCCGGCTCGTAGTCTGTTCCACTAGTAATTTCCTCGACCTCCTCGTCGACTTCGAATTCCTCTCCAACTTCGACTTCGAATTCTTCTTCGACTTCCTCTTCAATTTCCTCCGGGTCTTCTTCTATCCAGCCGCCGTTGCCTTGGTTTGGGTAGTAGGGATCTCCCGGTAAATGGAATCCGGCCATTTGTTTGTACTAGGATAGAGGTATGAGAATTTTATAAGAAAAGAAATTTCTATTAAACGACTTCCTACGTTTAACTATATCCTTACGGAGCGCAAGTGTTTCATTGTACAATTATTTTTAACAATACTCCTATAGTATTTCAAATTGGCGAATCTAAAATAATTTGTATTTGGTAAGCTTTTGGCTTGTTGTCCACTATGACCATTCCTCGACGTACGTTGGTCAAATGTAGGATAAATATAGTTGATCAAGCTATATTTATTCTCGACCTGATTACATACTCCGAGGCCCAATCGTAGTGTCGCAACTTGCCTTAATACTTTTTTAGAAAACTTGTCATGATACGAGACTAATACATTCGAGTAAAGATGTATATTTTTAAAAGAAAATATATTGTTCATGAAAACGTTTTCTCAGAGGGTTTTTGGTCCCCTTTGTATTTATAGTTTGTATATCTTATGTGGTTTGATATACTTAGTTCACTATAAACAATGCTCTGATACCAATCTGTCACACCCGCAAACCAAAATGGCGGAAACATTCAAGGGTGGATGACTTCACGTAGTATCACAACAATTGAATATTGTAAAGAGAGTAACACAACCATCATATATATAATGAAAACGTATATTGTTGCGTTATACATATTAGCAAAAAATATTACAATATGATGATATAAATGTTTAATAATAAACGTCCTTAGCGTTCCTTCCTCAAAAGCTGGTAGTTACCTGTATTATTGATTCCCTGAGAAATACAAGTGGTTTCGAAAAAGTATCAACAATTAAGTTGGTGAGTTCATGAGTGTTTTATGTTGAAAAGTATATCCTTTTTGGTAGCAAATCGGTAAGTGAGGTTTTCAGAAAATCCAATATTTTCTATAAATGGTTCGAAAAGTTTCCAGAGTTGGAGTGCATTAGTATTTTTCGTACTTTGAATGATAAAGATAACTTGGTATGAAAAGTAATGTAGAAAACTGTATGCATATATGAATCTCGTAAATCAAACTTGTTTTTATACTTTTGTGTGAGTTTTATAACCATACTATTGATACTGACTGCCTGTAACAACATTCTTCAGGTGTTGTAGTGTTATGACATTTGTCACCCCCAACCTGCCGGTCTAACTATAACTAATAGTTTAGGTGCGGGGTTGTCAATCTCATATAGATCTATACACAAGTATCACGCTCTCCCTCCAAGGGATTATGGTATATAATACAGGACTTGAAATGCATACATAAGAGTACGTCGAAGTTTGAATATCTCACATTGCTTGGTATACATAGATTTACGATAAGAAAGACTTTACTTCATTGGAAAGTATTTCGTTTTTCAAGATGTATATGTAAAAATGTATGTTATACTTTCTAACTATACTCATTATAGTTTCTCAGAAAGTATGTTTCCATTTAGTAAAAATAACTTGGTGATATAATAGCCCTTTAACATAAAGATGTTTGTATCAATACTCTATAAGATAGATATTACATTTACGTTTATAAAATGATACTTTGACTTGTAATGTACTTGTATTTCCCCCCTAAAACATGAAAAGAATTGAAAGGTAGGGGTATGAACTCACTCGTTTGGTTTGAAGAGAGAGAGGCTAGAGTTGAGCAGAACTTCGACCGCGGAAAGCTGCGTCTTCGGGCTCTTCGGGGATCTCGGTAGCGTAAATCTTTCGTTGGGGCTCGGGTGCGGAAACCAAGGGCGTCGGGATGGTCTCTGGAGCTCTAGGGTGTGTGAAAGTGAGAGAGGATATGAGAGATTTGTGTCAAAACCCGTAGCTCAAACCCTCTATTTATAGTGCTGGAGGATCGTGTACGCGGGGCGTACCACCGGAGTAGGCTGGGCGTACGCGTTACGCGGGGCGTACTTCGATTACGCGGGGCGTAAAAATGCGTCACGGCTAACGACTCCGGTCTAGCTAGCGTAGAGCACTCGAGCCGATGGGACTTCTCATTGGGTCTAGTACACTGGGCGTAATCCAGTCTCCCATCTTCTAACTTCCGTAACATTCACGTACGGGCTCCGTTTTTCGCGTTCTTTATATCCACGCGTAGGTGAGATTATGCTCTACAACTTTCGTTTAGACTCCGTCGGCTAGTTTTGAATTTATTTTTAATGATATATTTTTAATAGGTCAGGACTGCTAAACTCCGTTAGAAAATCATAGTTTCTTTATTCGACGTCGGTTTTCGTTTGTCTTTTTATCATTTTACTCCAATTGTGGAGATCTTCAACTTTCGTTTAGGTGGCGATAGCTAACTAACACTCGATCTTCAATTCGAGTTTTTAGCCCTCTACTACTGTTACGAAACTTAGGAAAATCGTAACTTCTTCGTATGAGGTCCAATTTGGGCGATCTTTTTGTGCACGCTCACCATTGAACGAAATCTACAACTTTTGTTTAGATACTTAAGGCTAAAATGAATTTTATTGAAATTTCACTTTTTACTTTAAATAGTGTTTTAAAGGTGTGTCGTAAATATACGAGTGGTTATAATTTCTTCAATATAACCCGGTTTTGAACGTTCTTTATGTTTTTGGAAACCTTGGCACGATATCTAATATTTGATGCATCCCAACTTAGATATTTAAACACTTTTATTTTTGAGGTTAATTTCGTTGGCTCCAAATAGTTTTCGTTGTATTTGACTTTTGAGCGTTACACTGCTTTTGGAAAAATATAGGATTGTCACAGCTTTGCACCAACAAAAACCTCTGGCTGACTAATGTAAACATCCTTAGCTAACTTTCCATTAAGTAAAGCGGTTTTAACATCCATTTGCCATATTTCATAATCATGAAATGCAGCTACGGCTAGCAAAACTCTAATAGACATAATCTTTGTGGTGAGAAGGTATCATCATAGTCAACTCTTGAAGTTTGAGTAAAGCCCTAAACAAGCAGTCGCGCTTTATAAGTGTGTACATTTCCATCCATGTCAGTCTTCTTCATGAAGATCCATTTGCACCCAACCGTCTTACGACCTGGTACATTGTCAACCAAGTTCCAAACTTGATTGTCATACATGGACTAAATCTCGTTGTCCATGGCCTCTTTCCATTTGGCGAACTCAGGGCCTACCATGGTGTCCTTAAAGTTGTTAGGTTCATGCAGATTCACCAGTGTCCTATCACTGATAAATTCATCACCTTCCGTAGTAATATGAAAACCATAGTAATGCTTAGGTGGATTTCTAACTCTTGTGGAATGCCTCAGAGGTACAGGACTCATCAACATGAGTTTCCTCCTCGGATTGATTGCTAGGGTTTGAGGTTCCTTAACTGCTTGACTCTTGAATTTCTTCAAGATCAATTTGCCTCCCACTGTTTCCTAGGCTTATGAATTCTCTCTCATGAAAGACCCGTCTTCTTGCCACAAAGACCACATTCTCACTAGGTCTATAGAAGATGTAACCAAAAGAATTCTGTCGATAGCCGATGAAAATACACCGCTCACTTCGAAGTTCGAGGTTGTCGTGAGTCTCACGTTTCACGAAAGCTTCGCAACCCCAAATTTTGATGTGGTCTAAATTGGGAACTTTCCCAATCCACATCTCGTGAGGTTTTTTGGCAAATTTCTTGGTAGGGACTAGAATTAGGATATGGGAGGCAGTCTCTAAGGCATTACCCCAGAAATGAGATTGGTAACGAAGCTTGACACATCATGGAACAAACCATGTATAACAAAGTCCGATTATGCCTCTCATCCACACCATTCAATTGTGGTGTTCTGGGAGGTGTTAATTGTGAAACAATTCCACATTCCCTAAGATAGTCAAGGAACTCTGTACTAAGATACTCTCCTCCTTGATCGGATCGGAGCATCTTAATGTTCCTGCCCAACTAATTCTCCACTTCCTGTTTAAACTCTTTGAACTTTTCAAAGGTTTTTCACTTATGCTTGATTATGTAGACATAACCATATTTACTGTAATCATCAGTAAAAGTCACATAGAAGCAGCTAGCATCACTAGTGGTGGTTCTGAAGGGTCCATAACCGTGTGTGTGTATGAGGTCCAAAAAACCATCACCCCTAGCACAAGAACCAGTGAAGGGTAACTTTGTCATTTTTCCAAGTAAACAAGACTCACAACTATCATCTGACTTTAAGTCAAACGACTACAAAACTCTAGCCTTCTAGAGTTGGCCTATGCGCTTCTTGTTGAGATGTCCAAGACGACAATGCCACAAGGATGCTTTATCCAAACTAGTGGAAGAATCGATATGTGATACATTATTTCCTAAGTTGTCTACAACCAACACAGTTTCATATACACCATTACAAGGTAATGCCTTAAAATAAAGAACATTATTATGAAAAGCATTAGTAGCACCAACTTCATTATCAAATGAAAAAGCAAAATCCTTATTTGTACAAACCATGGAAGGAAATAATATTTCTCGACATTTCAGACGACTAAAAACACATATTCTAATCTATCTAGCAACAAAGAATAAACTCCAATCTTGGTAACAATTGAATATTTCCTATTCCCCGTGATCAAGTTTATCTTTCCATGCTCCACATCCTCACTTCTCCTTAGGCCCTACGAATCAGAACATATACGAATACCACAACCTGTATCAAGAACCCAAGAAGTAGAATGTGATGAGTTATTAGACAATATAGTGTAAATACATGCACGGGTAGGTTTAACCTTCCCATCTTTAACATCTTGCAGGTACTTGGGGCAGCTTCGTTTCTTGTGCCCCTTTTCCTGACAATAAAAGCATTGAGCTTCCTTAGGGTTGGAAGAAGGAGTGACGGAACCACCTTTGGTTCCACGTGAAGAGGATCCATCAAGAGACATTCCCTTGGTACCCTTCGAGGGGGTCTTCCTCTTCTTCCCTCTACTTTGCCTGATTGCCAGAACAGGAGCGACGGTAGGAGTAGGAGTAGTAACAACCAATTTGCCCTTAAGACCACTTTTAGTGGTCTTAAAAAGCACTTGAAGTTTGCTGAGTGTGAACTCTTCCTTGTTCTTGTGATATGTCATTCAGAATTGATCATAAGAAGCAGGTAAGGAGTGCAGTATGATATCGATAGCCAACTCCTCAGGGAAGTTCACATTCAGCTTCAGTAAACGGTCCACATACCATTGCATTTTCTGCATGTGGCCCGTGATGGGTTCACCATCCTTCATTCGCGTTGTTATCATGGAAGAGATGATTTCATACCTCTCTTGACAAGCACAAGATGGTAGCGGTCCATCAGGTCCATGTGCATCTCAAAAGAGTAAAAGTCCTCATAGGACTTCTGGAGTTCAACTTTCATTGTGGCGAACATGATACATGCTACCTTGGTAGCATCTCTCTCATGTGCCCTAAAGTCAGCGATCTCCTCTGGAGTAGTTGTAGACTCATCAACTTCCTTCAGCTCCTTGTTGAGGAAATATTCCTTGTCCACGTAACGTGTGACCATCCTGATGTTCCTGATCCAATCATTAAAGTTTGAACCATCAAAGATGACTCTCCAACAAAGGTTCATGAGAGAGAAGGAGCCGGTAGGGTTTGACCCAGAAGCAGCATTGTTGGAAGTCATCTGAAAGAAGAAAGACAAGTTTATATTAGATATAAAATCCTTAATAAGACACCCAAATGTAATATTAAGGCTAGGACCCAACACAATACTTTATAACATGGAAGAGGGATGCCTTAATCCAAGCTATAAAATATTTGAAGGTAGGTGAATGACGATTCACCAATTTCCACCATGAAAAATGAAATTAATTATTAGGTTTTATTAAAACTCCTAGATTCTTTTGAGATTCATTGAACTTTTCAATGGCATGTTTAAATCTCGATTGTGCCCCCTCAAGTTTGTGACTGGGATGCCAAGGATCACAAACAAGGTGTGAATAACCATGCAAATTTACTTGGTACCCTTAATCTTTATAACCTAAACAATGTGTCGGTTACCCACACGCGCTCCACCGATCTATGATAAATATTAAGTCACCCTTTGCCACTCTTACTAGTCCATGTTAGTGTGTTGGTTACCTACACACACTCCACCAACGACTTCGTAAGGTGCAAAGTGTAATTTCATGGGTTAGCACCAATTTCACATTTTCCTAAAGTAACTAAGATTGGGAATTAATAAAAGGTTTAGTTACTTTACGTTTTTCATTATACTTTTAATGAGGATTATAGTCCTTGTCCTACCCGTTCGGCTAACAACCCTCCGCCAGTCAAGGAAACGGTGGGTGAGAGTAGACACCCATTAAACTGCCATTTTATAGGCAACAACCTTATACCCCCCCCCCTATAGACCGACTTCGTGAATGAGGCCTACTAATGGTAAGACTAACTTGCTCTTATATATATATATATATATATATATATATATATATATATATATATATATATATATATATATATATATATATATATATATATATATATATATATATAAACTTATAATATTATAAAGTATAAGAGTTGAATTTTAACTTTTAAAACTCTAAGGTATGGAATTAAAGTTTTCTAAAGTGACTTTACAAATTCAAAAACTTGAGGGCAAGTTTTGAAACTATTCAAAACCTTTCATATTCATAACTTATGAGTTTAATGGTTTATTAAAATGAAGACTCTTCATTTTATGTAACCTATGGTTCTTTAATGACTTTTAAAAAAGTGACTTTTGGTAATCCATAACGTGAGGACAAATTATGGACTCCGTCAATGAAATTTAGATCAAGAATTGCACTAACAAACAATTTGCAAATAATTCTCATGATCTTCTAAAACTCATAAGTATGAATATTCATATCAACAATTTCAAGAATCATATAAACACATATAAAAGCTTGAAATTTTGATAATAACCATTGAAAATGGATTAGCATAGTCATTAGACCATCAAAAACATGTTTTATAAGTCCAAAACACTTTAGGGTAATGTTTCTAGTCCATTTCCATCAACAAAACTTGAAATTCTGCACATAGGGGCTCCTACTTGTCGAGTGCAAGAACCTAATCGACGAGTAGGATGCATTTTGCCATGGACTCGTCGATTCCCCTCATGGACTCGGCGAGTTCACTGTCCAAATTGCAAAATTCTCGACTTTTTCAAGCAGTTTGCATCAAGTAAAAAGAAAACAAGCCTAGGCTCTCATACCACTGATGCGTTTTCAGCATTCTAACACTCCTATGGTATACATGCAACCCTAGAAACCTTGGATCTATGTTTTCTCTCATATTCATGCAAATAAGAATTTTCCGAGGTTTACATCCAAACTAGCATGGCATGGGTTACATGTAATATAAAACTAGTAGAATGATATACCTTTCTAGTTGCTTGGATTCCTTAAGAGTTTGTGAGCCTAGCAACTCAAGTGTGATGCCTCAAATGTTTCACACAACACCATAACTCTTGGAATAACTTGAGAGAAGAACCCTTTGATGACAAAATCGGCTAGCCCTCCTTGTCTTGCATTAGTGGCTGATTTTGCTAGCTATAGAGCTCTTTATATAGTGTACCACATGTAGGGTTACACCATGTAAACCCTAATGTGCACGGCTTTTCATTTCCCCCATGATCCATGGGTTATAACCTCCATGGTGAATCCATGGAGAACCCAATGGGTCATAGCCCAATCTAGTGAATCATGAACCATAAGCCCATTCACTGCTAGGAAAATAGCCTTTTACGATGCGCAATTTACGAGACGCATCGATTTATGATACGCAAAAGTGTGTGACCTAAAAATAATGTCATCTCTCTATAAATTTTAAGGATTTAGGATGCGCATTTTTGCGTGCCCTTAAATTAGTGTCTAAAAAAAACCACGGAGGGCGCCTATAATAAAATGTGTGTCGTCTGAAGATTTCGCTTTATAAATTTTAATGGAAACGCGCGTTCCATCCTTAAATAGCTGGGGGGGAAATGAAATCCTAAAAAATTAAAAAACCCGCCTTCCTTTTTCTTCCTTTCCCTCTTGCCCTAATTATCGACACTCCTTCCTTCCCCCTCCCGACATTGACTGCTGCCTACTTCTTCCCTCGCACTTCGACCATCATTACTTGCCATTCCCGGTCGTCAACGTCGATCAACACAAGCACGCCACCAGCCGACAACCTTCACTCTCTCCTACTCCTTTTATCCGTAAACCCTAATCCGCCTCCACCACTACCGAATTTACCTCAACTCACCTCTGACGTCGGCTCATCTCTTTCTGTCGGCGACCTCGGGCTCACTTCACCTCAACAGAGACTGCAATGATTTCTCTAGTTTACAACCCCTAGGTTAGATTAATATTGAAGTTGAGTATGATTCTAATGAGATGATCGGTTTCCCTAGTCATGTTTTCATGAAGAAATTTCCCACATGCACACCAGATCTTCGAATTGTTGCAGAAGGGGACGACCCACGTGTGATTTACGCTAAAAAACTCAACTTTTGTTGGTATCTCAACCTCCCCATGTCTGAAATAGATGGTGAAACATGCTTGGGTGTTGTTGAGGTGGTGACGACTTCCCAGAAAGTCAACCTCTGGGATGAACTCAAAAACATCTGTAAAGCTCTAGAGGTCTCTTTATATCTTCTTTTCTATTAAGGTTTATGCATTTCTGGCTCGATCGTGTTAGGTTCAGCTCATTTACATCATGTTTTTAACTTTCTATGGCTCAGAGCACCCTGTAGTTCACCATCATGGTGAAAATTCTATATATATATATATATATATATATATATATATGTATATATATATATATATATATATATAGTTTTTATTTGTTAAATGAGTTGATTTCTAGGTTTAATATTTTCTGAATCGACTTTTGGTTGCAGGCTGTTGATCTAAGGAGTTCGGAGTTCTTGGTCCATCCAAAGCAAAAGATAGGAATGCTATAAGAAACTCAACAATGAAAGTACACTGAATTCAACCCTTTTTTATGTTTCTATTTATCAGGATTTTAGTGAACCATATGATGTTGTACGTCACACTACATGGCAATTTTAAGGGCATTTAAGGTATTATACTACTTATGTACTTGCAGTATGGGTTGAAACCTGTAACTTTACTTGAAAGAGTTTTCTTACAAACACACAAAATAGCTTTGTTACACGCATACACCTCTCATTTCAAGTTGAAACAAATTTATTTATCCCTCTCTCTCTCTCTCATCCACACACAAAACTGAAAGAAGCACAACTACTGGTGTCGGTGGTCGTGGTAATTGGGATAGAAGCAATGAAGTAAACTATTAGCATGTAGCAATCAAGCAAAGTTTTTGCAATTTATTGGTATAAAATATAGACGTGTGTATAACGTGAATCAATGACATGAATTCTAAAGTAATCAATCAAGTGAAATTTATGCATCTCCTGAGGTAATAACTAACTTACGTTCATAGATTTAACTATCAATCATATTATCACTGTAAGAAGCCTACCTAATCCTTTTTTAGGGGATACACCACCGTGCCTAGAACCACTGATTGTGAATGTCCAACATGTGATTGTGAATGGGTGTAGTGGCGCGTTTTTGCATCTTACACATGTGTTTAGTGATTTTAAACAGATATATGGAATGAAGTATGATAATCAAGCCTCATATCTATCCATTCAAGATTCCAGTCGTGTATGTAATAATTCTTGGAATCCAATTCTTATGACAGATTCCAAATGAAAAACCTTTGATGAAAAGTTGTGGTGTATGCAGATTGAACTTGGGAATATATTGAAACTCCGAAAGAAGAACTGGAAATTTAACTTTATCGGTGGATTCATATACTTCATTTTTACCTTTTCAATATTTCTATTGGTAAGTACACATTTTTTTATTTCCACTATTTTTTTATAAAACATTCTGATTTTTTTGTGTGTGACAGTGTAAGCTAGATTGTATCCTATAGGCTAACACATTTTCTGGGCATGTAAAGAGCTTTTTTGGCATAGTTTGGGATATTTTTATGTATATGATTGGACAATCATATGTATCTTTTATGGGTTCTATCTTGTTATTAGTGGTTGCAATCTCAATTTTCCCTTCAAAAGTGTCACACAAAAAGATAATTGTAACTGGAGTTCTTCATGTTTTTGTACATCTGGTTGCAACTTTGGTTCTTATGTTGTTAATGGAGCTTAGCTTTGAAACTTGCATCAGGCATAATCTCTTGGCAACTTCAAGAAATATTATTATTATTATTATTATTATTATTATTATTATTATTATTATTATTATTATTGATTTGTCAATGATTGTATAATTAATTTGGATTAACTATTTTTTCAGGTTATCACTCGTTATATGAGTTGTACAGATCAGTGGAGAGTGAACATTTACCAGATCTGATGGGTCTAAGGGCACATATAGAGCAACGGACCTTTGGAATGATAAAAGCTATATTAATAAATGCAAATGATAAAAGCTAATTGCATGCTTTGATCCAAAGCCATGGAATGCATTAGCCTTGTTGGAAAGGTTGTTGGAAAAGAGAATTCAAAGATGAAGCCAAATAAATCCTCATTATTTGATAATAAGTTAGTCCTACTTTCATATATGTGAATACCTCTACCTCTGATATGTTGTTTCATCTATAATCAAATGTTTGGACTTAATGTCTTTTAAATACCTAAATATCTTTCAATGAGACTAAATGGAGAAATTTTGTGGATCACAAAGAATCTCAATACTTTGTGACGGTTGTTTATGGAAAAAAGGGGGTAAATTTAAGTTGTTTTTTCCAAGAATCTCAATATTCATGATTGGTTCTGTAATAGAAATAGACCTTGGATACTTGTTATGCATTTGGTGGTTGAGAAAATTTGAAGATTTATTTTGGTATTGTGTAACTTTGAACTGAAAGGGGTTAAGGAAAAACAAATTGATCGGTTAGCTGAGGATGGTGACATATAGTGGTTAAAACTAAAAGTAGTGTTTTTCAGATACTGAGTATTTTCTTTTCTCTTTAAAATCATGTTCCTGTCATCTATATATATCATTTCCTGTTTGGGTTTTCTGGTTCACATTACAAATATGAGATTAAAGTTGAGATAGTATGGTAATTTTTTTCCAGATAAGAGGATGTCTACATATATGTTTGATGGGTGATCCTAGAGTTGCCAAAAGTCAACTGCTTAAGCCCATAATTAATGTTGCACCAAGAGGTTTGTATACAACGGGAAAAGGAAGCAGTGGTGTTGGTCTTACAGCTGCTGTTCAGAAAGATCTAGTCACAAATGAGTTTGTGCTTAAAGGGGGGGGGGGGGAATTGGTGAGTCAGATATGGATTTTGTTTCTAATATGTAAACAAATAATATATATATATATATATATATATATATATATATATAATGGATGGGTATAGGTGTTGGCTGATATGGGGATATATGCGATTGATGAGTTTGATAAGATGGATGAGATCACCATTTCTCTTAATGCAAGAACTGCAGTTCTTGCTGCCGCCAATCCTGCCTTGTATTTACTATTTACTATTTACATTATTATTACTATTTTTTAATTACTAATATGAATGTTTTTTTGATGATTCAGGCGGAGATATGATCTATTCAGACTAGGCTTAGAGAAATGGTTGCAAGAGATGAGTTCAGAAGAAGAAGAAAGAACAAGGCTCCAAGAACATCATACAAGCATATACTTCTATGTCACATTTTAGTTGATTTTAAACTTAACATGCGTTTTTGCTTTCAGTCTAATGAAACCTATGGATATCAACCCAAATGAAGAATGGGTAAATGTGAGAGAATGCACATCTGGAAGAGTTTTCTGTTAAAATATTTGATCTAGTATACTATTGCAATATCCAAATTGATTTTAATTAATTACTTTTACATTTTAGTATTCATATATCTTAACTTCCTTCACATGCTTCTCTGCAGATGGCTATGGCTGGCATATCTTCACAAATATGTATGCAAATTAACTTGAATTGTCTGGTCATATGGTATTTATACATACTAATGTATTATATATGTGATACATATATATATATATATATATATCTTTATCTTTCCTTGACACAAATAATGTAATGAAGAGTGCATATAAAAGTGTCATGTTCTAATCAATAATTATGTTTTTTAAGCAGGAAAAGAAGTTAAACGAAGATAAGGAAGAAACAATGAAGCAAGAAGTAAAGCTCTTGCAACATTTTTCATTGGAGGAGGTGTGCGAAAAATGTAGTATTAGGTTATATAGTTAGGGAAAACCTTTTAATAACAATGATTGCAATCAGATCCCCTTAATACCAATGTATTATAATTTTTTGAAATGATGTTATTGGATGAAATTCATTGTTTTGGTATATATTTGTTTACATATTTTTGTATTATGCGTAAATGAGTATCGTAAAGAAGCGTCGTAAATGTATATTGTAAATGGTTGCTGAAGTTTATGACATGCAAATGCGTGTCATCTTCATTTCTGACAGGGGCTTTAATGATACGCAATGTGTGTCCTAAACGCGCGTTGTAAGGTTACGATACGCAAATGTGTGTCGTCTTCCTTTATGATAGGGCCTTCCTTGATACGCATTGTGTGTCGTAAATGAGCGTCGTAAATGCGTGTCGTAAATGCGCGTCGTAAATAGACGACGCTCAAAAGCGTGTCGTCTTTCGTTATGACATGGCCTCCTTGACACGAATTTGCGTGTTGTCTGAGAGTTTTACGACACGCATTGCACGTCGTAAAAGGTTGTTTTTCTAGTAGTGACTATATAAGAATGAATGATTTACAAATCAATCCCCATATATTTAATTAGTTTCTTTTTGATGACAAAATTAATTCCAAATTAATTCTTGATCAATACTAATTAAATAATATGATTTCATATTAATATATTAGAACTTACAATATATTAACAAATCGTAATTGTCCTTTTTCTCATTTTGTCTATCCAACAGTTAAGATGTCGATGCAACCCAAATGCACCATGCCAAGTCGGGTCAAATACATACTAAATATAGTTATGGACTTAGACACCTTATACAATGTCTTATGTTGCGGATCCAATCATTAAAATTGTTTCTGTCGAAGATCACCCTCCCACACATATTCATGGGTGAGAATGAGCTAGAGGTGTTTGAGCCGGAAGCATTGTTATTCAAGTTCGACATCTGAAAAAGAAAAGGGACAAAGTTTGATTAGATAAGAATCCCCAATTAAACACCCAAATGAGAAATTAGGGCTAGGATCCAAAAACATTATTTGCAATTTAGAAGAGGGGTGTTGTAATCTAAACAACAAATAATTTGAAGGTAAGTGAATGACGATTCACTAATTCCCACCATGAAAAACGAAAGAGAATTAAGTTTTAATTGTATTGAAAACTCCTAAATCTTTTGAGATTCATTGAACATTTCCATGGCATTTTTAAATCTCGATATGCCCCTCAAGTTTGTAATTGGGATACCGAGGATCACAAACTGGGTGTGAATAACCATGCAAATATACATGGTACCCCCAATGTTACAGTCACCTAATCGACGCCCTTGTTAACCATACATGCTCCATCGATCTATAACAAACATCGAGTCACCCTTTGCCATCTTTTCTTAGAACCAAATTAGTGTGCCGGTTAACCACATACGCTCCACTAACGTCTTAACAAGGGTACAAAGTGTAATTTCATGGAATAACATCAAATACACATTTTGCCTAAAGTAACTAAGATTGAGAATTTTTTTTATAAAACATTTAGTTACTTTATAATTCATTATACTTTTAATGAGGAAAGGTTTCCCTATCCTACCCGTTTGGCTAACGACCCTCCACTAATCAAGGAAGCAGTGAGTGAGAGTGGACAACCATTAAACAGTCATTTTATAGGCCATAACCTTAAACCCCCCTTATAGATCGGCTTCGTGAATGAGGCATACTAACGGTAGGACTAGTATTAAGTTATACATATATAATAATTATTCTTATAATATTATAGTAGCATAGGGTGAATTTTAAACGTGTAAAATTCTAGGGTTTGGAATTTACTAATTTCAAAATTAAACTTTTAATCTTAAATTAAATTCCAAAACTTTAGGACAAGTTTTGAAACGTTTCAAAACTATCTAGATCAAAATTTCAATAAATAATTAAACAATTAATTATGGTGATTATCTAATTTTTTGACCTAATTTAATTTCATGCAAGATAATGATCAAATAATCCAAATAATTAACATTTATCATATAAGGAAGTAATTATTCAATTAATTTGAAATTATCTTTTATATTTGCAATGATAATCATAAAATATCAATAAAATTCGTATTTTATTAATCAAAAACGATTTCGTAATTATCCCACAGCAAAATAGACATGAAATCCCGAAATCCCCACTGTCTGACAACCCGACTCGCCGAGTCCCCTTATGGACTCGTCGAGTTCATCCTACTCGTCGAGCCCACTTCGGGACTCGACGAGTCTGTCAGACAGAAGACCAAAAAACGATTTTTTTTCAAGCATGAATGACATTTAAAACATCAAATACAATAGAAACCAATCAAGGCTCTGATACCACTGGTGGGTTCAGAGCAAAAGAACAATCCTATGTGCTCATGCAAAACCCTAAGGCTTGAATCTAGTTTTCTCTATTGTACATGCAACTCATCCAAGACTTGAATACCCTAATCTAGCATACTATTAAAATTGAAACCTATAATAAACTAGTTTAGATGATACCTTTCAATAGTTTCAAGAATCCTTTGATCTTCAAGAAGCTTAGTGTCACACGTGTAACACCTTTAATGACTCACAAACACCACAAGAAAGAGGATGATGTTCATGAGAGACGATTAGAGGCTAGAAATCGGCTCCAAGCTTCCAAGGGATCAAGTGGCCGACTTTGCTAGCCCTAGGGGTCCTTATACACTTGTGTTGCTAGGGTTTCAGTCAAAACCATAATTGGATAGCTTAGACCCCAAGCAGTCCAAAGAACCTTGCATAATAAGGCCCCCTTGGACGAATTCAAGGTGGACTCCACCCTAGAATTCGTCCATGCCCTAATCCTTATGGATTCTCAGCGCAAATTCAATTATCTTATAATTGCAGTTCCAGTCCCCTTTAATTAATTAATCTCTTTTAGCCACAAAATTAATTCTTAATTAATTCTTGACTAATATTAATTAAACTATACGATTTCTCCTTTAATATATTATTCATATAATATATTAATAAACCATAATAACCTCTCTCTTTCCATAAATCATCCTGTCGAGTTGCTTCGGTGAAGGCAACCCAAATGGACCATGTACAACCGGGTCATGTTCATACCAAATATAGTTACGGGCTCAGACACTAATCCAACACATTTAACCAAGTCTGCCCCTTTCTTTAACCATCAAAGAATCTGACAAGATGGAGAAACCTACCAAGAACTATCTCAAGGAGATAGTCAGACTGCGTTATGTGCCAATAACTATTATCTTGGACCAAGATAACAGATTCACTTCCATATTTTGCCAATCATTGTAGAGGTTCCTAGGAACCCAACTCGATATGAGTACAACATACCATCCTCAAATGGATGACCAAAGCAAAAGAAAGGTACAAACTATGGAAAACATGCTCCAGGCTTTGGTGATAGACCTCAGTAATTCACGGGATACTCACTCACCACTAGTTGAGTTTTTATATAATCATAGTTATCCCACTAGCATAAAGGCCACTCCATTCAAGGCGTTTTATGGACGTAGATGCCATTCTCTGATATGCTAGGTAGAATTTGGTGATACCTAGTTAGCCCAAAGGCATGTTGTAGATACTCTACTCACTAGCACTGAGATCAATCATGAAACAACAAAGAATATCGTTCTGATAAAGGAACGATTAAAAGACTGCACATAGTCATCAGAAAAGCTATGCTGACATCAGATGTAAACCATTAGAATTCAAAGTAAGAGACTGTGTCCTACTAAACATCACGATTTGGAAACGTGTCATTCGATTTGGAAAATAAGGTAAACTAAACCCCTGTTACATTGGACCTATTGAAATCCTATGAAGGGTTGGTCGGATGGCTTACAAACCCAATTTACGTCAAGAACTCAATAGAGCTCACGATACCTTCCACGTGTGTAATCTTAAAAAGTGCCTCTCTAATAAGAACCTTGTCTTTCCACTAGATGAGATCTAGGTCAACACTAAACTTCATTTCGTGAAGGAGCCGGTAGAGATCATGGATCGAGAAATCAAAATCCTCAAACAAAGTTGCATACCTATACTAAATGCCCTATGGAACTCTTGTAGAGAGCCGAAGTTTAGTTCGAAACATGAGAATCAAATGAAACAAAAGTATCTTCAATTTTTCAGCGTTGCTCCCTGTAACGCCCACGTTTCCAAGCTAGGCATTATCATTGATGTAATAGTCTAGGTTAACCCTTGTAACTCTTTTTGGAGTATTAATGATGAAATATTTGAGTATTATGTGAATTGTGTGAATTATGTGTTTATTTTCTTAATTATTATAATTTAATGAATTAAGAATAAAATAAGTGTCAAAATTAAAGTATGAGATAATCTTGATATCTTTGCATAAAGATGTAGTGGTCGAAAAAAGGATTCCGAAGATATAAAGAATGCCGAAATCCGAGTTATAACGAAGAAGTTATGACCTGTCGAAGTTTCGCGACAGAACTGACAACGCTAAATGACGTAAAAAGCGAAATTTACGTTAGAGCAATATTTAGCCTTAGTGATCTAAACGAAAGTCGTAGATTTCGTTAAACCGAGGGTGTGCATAAAAAGAACGCCCAAATCTGACTTCGTATGAGGAAGTTATGATTTTTCGAAGTTTCGACTTAGCAGTATGCAGCCCGAATACTCGATTTGAGATTGAGCGGTTTTTAGCCGAAACAATCTAAACGAGAATTGAAGATCTCGTTAATTGTAGTGAAACGATGAAAAGATAGGCGAAAACAGACGTCAGATGAAGAAGTTGTGATTTTATAATGGAGTTTTCCTGTCCCGGCCTACTAAAAATAAATAATAAAAATAAATCAAAACTAGCCGACGGAGTCTAAACGAAAGTTGTAGAGTGTAGTCTCACCTACGTGGGGATATAAAGAATGTCAAAAACGGAGTTCGTATGAGGAAGATATGTATTTTTGAATTTTAATAAATATTTTCGATATTTAATATATATATATATATATATATATATATATATATATATATATATATATATATATATATATATATATATATATTCCGATATTATCCGAAGGGGGGGGGGAGTCAGTGATCCTATCCAGGTTACGCCCAGCGTAACTAGGATTTACGCCCAGCATAAATCGAAGTTCCAGCCCCTATAAAAGGGTGTCGAGGGCAGCCGAGTTCTTTGCTCATTTCTTCCCTTTCTCTCGCGTTTTTGCATCGTTTTTCGTGCAAGAATTATCCTGAAGCCCTGGTATCATTCCCGAGCCCCAAAGCAAGTCTCGAAGCTTCGAAGATCCTGAAAAGTGCAATTCCCGAGCCGAAGCTCTGCCCGCGAGGAGTCCGGTTTTTCTGAAGATCTTCCAGATCTGCCAAAGAATAGTACTTCTACAAGTCGTAGTGTTGTCCGATCATCTTCTGATCAAGTGAGTGTGTGGTTACTTTCTTCTAATGCATAATTATGAAGTATTTTATATAAAATACGTGTTATGTGTATATTTTGTTGTTATATGTGTGAATGTATATTCGCTTTCTTTTATCTCATACATATGATTTATTCTCTATGAAATACGTGTTATGTGTATATGTCTCATTTGTTGTTTTGGAATATGTATTGAATGAGAATGATATACATGTTTTAAACTATGTATAAAAATATATATTTTTATCTACTAATATGTCAGGTAGAACATGGGTAGATAGTTGACGTGTGATAAACAGATGAGAGGCCTCGATGTTGTTTTTGATTCAGTCATCTAGCGGAGTTTAGATGACGACCACAGACTTTTCTAGACAGTCCTGTGGAACGCTAGCAGGTTCGCCACCTGTAGGTGTTAATGAACTTGGGTGTTCATTCGTTGTACTCCATCCCCCTCATGGTTGCCTTATTTGACTTATATTGCTGAGGAACCTCCGAAGCATGTGTTGTCTCCCCGATGAAATATTCTTAGACTAGGTCCCTTATGTTAGTTGTCTTAGGGACGTAAAGTGAGAATAACGGGAATGAGTAACTAGGTTATTGTTGGTTGGTGGAAATTAAATATAATTATTTATTATGGGTTGAAAACCCTATATGCTCACCAGGCTCCCAAGCCTGACCCACTCAGTTTTATTTGTATTACAGGAAGTGGCGGAAGGGCATAGGATGGATGAATCATCAATTTGTTTTGTTTACAAGTCTGTATATGTATATATTTGTTGAACGACTTGTAATGTTATCTTTTATGCTTTATGATCTGTATCGGAACATGAAATCCCGAGTTTTGATTATATAATGAAAATGCATTTCTTTATGAAATGCTTTGGTAAATATTATTTTAGCATACTTTGTTTTTGGGAACAAATTCCGCAACTCTTTCAAATCAAAAGGATTTACTCTGAAATTATTTTTAAGCATAAATGAAAATCGGTCTTTTCTGGCCGTGATTTTGGGGATGTCACACTCCCTCAACTACTAGAATGAAATACTAGAAGAACAAAATGATACTAGGACAAAATATTCTAGAACAAAATAATTTCGGGACGAAATTCTCTTAACGGGGAGGTAATGTGACAACCTGGAATTTAGGTCAAAGTCTATGAACGGTCAAGTTTACAGTAAGTCTCTTGATAATTTAACTGATTGAGTTTTAGTGCATCTAATATAAAATAAATGAGTTACTTTAACTATTATGAGATACCATATGGTATCTTATTTACAAATACATAATTCGGCAAACAAATCAAATAGCTTAAACGACAACCTTATAAATATGTCTGAAAAACTGAGATTTTGTAATAAGTCGTTGTGAGAAAAACAAACACTCTAGTCTCGTAGTATACGTTTCCTAGATTCCAAAAATATAAAGAACGTCGTAAACGAAGTTCATATGCAAAATATACGACCGTTTTAAGAATCCAAAACCAATATAATATTGATTTTCTTAAAATCGCTAAAACCGTTTCTATCCGTTAAGCGACTTGCACACCTCAAATTGGATTTCCGAAAGCATATTTTGACTCAGGCTATAGCCTAATATTTGATTTCATATTTGAATATTTTTGACAAAAGTATTTAAAAAAAAGTCTAAAATCAATCGTTTTCAACTTAATTAAACTCAAAACTTTAAACGTCATTTCACAGATGTCAGTATAACAGAATTAAATTTTCCGTATTTTTGGAATCACCACGACCCGAAACATTAAGCAAACACATTTAGAAAATTTATAAGAATGGATACGAGGACACGAGAATTGAAGTATACATTGCGATAAATAAATATATACAAAAATATATTGTAGTTATTATTGTGAAAAATGTTTATAAGATATATAATGACAAGACCAATATATATATATATATATATATATATATATATATATATATATATATATATATATATATATATATGTATGCATATTTTTGGTGTCGTATGTGATTTCAAAAGATCCAAATTAGTCGTGCAATCATAATGTATATAAGTTATATAATAAAAATTATATAACAACAGAATATATATATATATATATATATATATATATATATATATATATATATATATATAATAATGTAATATTTCAAAATACCAATTAATAATATATAGGACAAATTTCAACATTTATTATGTATAGATCTTGAAATTTTTACATATCTATTAAACATACTTATATAAGTATTAATTTTGATACCAAATGTAACATCTCGACTCCCATGTATGAAATTTTAAGGTTTTTATGAATTTATTGAGACCTACTCGACGAGTTGGTGGCTCCAACTCGTCGTGTATAAACTAATCTGGCCACGTGATTTTGGAAGCCTACTCGACGAATTGGTGGACGCCAACTCGACGAGTTGGCACAGTGCATGAAAAACCTAAATTTTAGGGATTGCACCTTATTTAAAGACCCTCAACTTCTCTCCCCAGCCTCCTTTATCACCTTCACTACCAAAAGCAAACCCTAAGCGAGTTAACTCTCTAGTTTGAGTGTGTGAGACTAAAGAGTGTGTGTGTGTTTGGTGCATTCTTGAAGCAACATGAAGATTTAGGAGCCTGGAGTGAGAATAAGGTTGTAGATCCAACATCTATTTCGTGTTGGCATCTCTTTGAAGGTAAAAATTCATTACCTTGATCATATTCTTGTTAGATCTCTCCATCTAAGAGTTTAGGGCCATTTCTAGCTTATTCTGGGGTCATTTCTGGTATTGAGCATGCTTTGAAGTGAGGAGTTCAGATCTGGACTACTCTAGGCCCTAATGGACATAAAGTTCTTGACTTTAACAAGCTTTGTCCTTCTCTGTCACACCCCAAAACCAAGAACGGCGGAAATTTTCTGGGGCGGAGGACGTCATGTATAATATCACAACAATGTAAAGTAGTAAACAAGCAACAACATCATCCATTGCATTAATAATATAATTATTATACAAATGTGTTCTGTCAAATTTTGATAAACACTAAAGCATAAATCAAAATGAAAGATGAGTCTTGAACAAGCTCCATCTTCCTTTCTCCTTGCATCGGTACCTGTCTATGATAACCTGAGGATACAAGTAATTTTGAAAGCGAGTATCAGCTTTGAAGCTGGTGAGATCATAAGTATTTAGTGTCTTAATTTGTAAGTAAGTATTTGTATGTATGAATTTGTATGTAAGAATTTGTAACTATATGAATTGTAAGTATTGAAAATGTTTGTAAAACAACTGTAAACGTTTGAAAAACCCTAGAACTCCCTATGATTCCTATTAGTAACAAAAGGAGTCTTCTACCAAGACTTAACTGTTCTCAATGTAGTCTTCTATCAAGACCTAACTGTTCTGAATGTAGTCTTCTACCAAGACCTAACTGTTCTGAATGTAGTCTTCTACCAAGACCTAACTGCATTAGTATTACCCTTTGGAACAAGGGCAACTAACAATGTTAACTGAAGACATCCGTAGATGTACATTTACCTCTGTTGCTAACAGCTGGGTATAGGAATAGTTAGTCCCCAAAAGTATACTTGTAATGGTATCAACCGTTGACATCCGTGGATGTGCTTTTACCTCTGTAGCTAACAGAGATTCTAGGAATGGTCAATCCCGCAACGTATGCTTTGGTACTAGGATATTAAATCCAATCTATCTCGTCGATTATGTGATTGAATCACATGGTAAAGATAAGAATGAGGATTTTATAACAGAGTCTATACATATAATGTGTAATAGAACTCATCCTATAATATCTATGTAAAAGTACTCATATAAGTGTGATCATGTAATTGTACTTATGTAAGTCTGATCATGTAATAGTATAGTAGTGTACTGAAATGTTCCACGTGTGCTAGCTGTGATGTGTGTTCTCTCTATCTAGCAAGTATAGTAATGTAATGTAATGTTATAGCTGTCATGTACGTGCTCTCTACCTAGCAGGTATACTAATGTAATGTAATGTTATAGTTGTCATGTACGTAGTCTCTACCTAGCAAGTATAGTAATGTACAGTAATGATCTAGAAAGTATTGACTCATGAATGAACTGACTCATTGTATGATATTGCGTTCTAGTAATAGTTCTAGTATCTTCCTAAACTACCCATATGGTAGTTTACTAGTAATCTAACTGATACGTATGGACGTGGAGGTATACCCTTGCTACCCAAGGGTATCTAATGAACTGGAAGGCCCTTTTATGACTATATATGTACACATGATATATATAACTAATATTTAAACGACCTTCGGACGAATACCCGATATCCCACCAGACCACATCTCAAGCGCGAAAAGGAAATAGGGTGGATAGCCTTCCTAAGTCTTTTAAACATTTATTATATAATTATACATATAGAGGCATGCAATTTATAATATAAAAGCATAAAATAAGATTTCTAAAACCATTGAACATAAATATTTTCGAAGAAAACATCGACTTGATGTCGATCTATAAAATGGTTTTGAAGGCATGGGTTTGATAAAACAGTTTAGTATAAAGAACATTTGTTTGAAAAAACAATTGTAAATAAGTTTGAAATGTAATATACAGAGTAAAAATATACAGTGTAATAGGGAGTTTTAAAAACATATAAAATGTTTATGAAAAACATTTGAAGGAAACTGTTTGGTAAAACGGCTAATGAGTAGCCAAATCATTTGAATGTTGTATATTAATCACATGTGATTGATGTAATAACTAGCATAATTCTACTTATTAATCACATGTGATTGATATAATAAGTATCATGATTCTACTTGTATCCCCCCTATAAAACATTTAAAATAGTTTAAAACATTAGTTAAGGGGTATGAACTCACCTGCAGTAAGTGACTGGAATCGAACGGACTGTTATCGTAAGGAAGGATCGGACAAGTGCTTGGTGTCAAGTGAAGACTTTAGGCACACACAATGATCCTAATTACATATGAAGACATATGTATATAAATAATTAGTGATTAAAACACTAGTTATACAAGTATAAGCATTTAAACGCGAGGAAAACACTTTTGGTCAAGTGCTAGGAGGCTAATGGGTTGCAACAAAGGAGTGCAATGCCTCTAATGGAAGTTTATGGTCAAATGACCATATGTCTTGGAGTTTACGGCCCAGGGTAGTAAACTCCTGGCCGTAAACTCTCAACAAAGCCCCTAAATGAAGTCTATCAATTATACAACTCATGTGGTGAATTTTTTCAAGGCTAAATCAAGTGTTTGGGTGCCATATTAACTCCTTTAAGGAGTTTACGGCCTTTGGACCATATTCCCTTGGAGTTTACGGCCGTAAACTCCCTTGGGAGGGTGGTTATGGTGTTTTCAAGTCTCTAAATTAACTAGGAACTAAACTAGGCTTTTGTACTTGGCTTTAGAAGAGTTTATGGCACCATTTGGCACCATTTTATGGAGTTCACGGCCCTAAAACCTTTTGGGCCGTAAACTCCCTCACTCTTGGTTTTCTAAGTGTTTTAACTAGTCCAAAACTCATTTAGGTACATGCCCAAATTGGTCTCTTGGCTTAAGGAAGGAGTTAGGGTGTCATTTGACCCCTTTATAGGTGTTTATGGCCCAAGAACTTGTCTTGGCCGTAAACTCCTCAATACTAGTGACCTCTTATGTTTTCTAGGCTTTAAACACTTTAGGGTACTTGTCTAAAATAAAGTCTAAGCCTTAGGTTCCTTAAAAGCACCATTTGAGCATGTTACAAGGGAGTTTACGGCCTAAGCTACTCTTGGGCCGTGAACTCCTAAACTTGGGTGGTTCTTGGTTGATTTCATGTCCCCAACACACTCCTATACAAGTCCAAGGTAGTTACTAATCACGGGGGACAATCTAGGCTTGGTTTCGGGAGTTTACCGCCCAAGAACAACTTGGGGAGTAAACTCCTAAATCGGTTGATTTAGCCATGTAATCTATGTTATGAACACGTTTAAAGCTTTCTAACACTACTAGAAAGAGTTACTCACAATTTGGGATAAAAACCCGAAGATCCGTGAAAGAGAATTTGGCTTTTCTCTAATTGGAATTCAACTAATGAACCAATTTGGTTTAGAATTCTATTTATATTCTTGAGATTTTTGGCAGAAAATATTTATATTCTTGGAATGAACTCTAATATTCTCGAGTATTAGAATTACAGTGTTGCACAAAACCCTAGTGCATCCACTCTCCTAATATCTCCTTAGGTGTAAAATCCTGAAAACTGCCAAACTTGTACTCGAAATCTGATTTTTCACTGTAACTATTCTACTTCTATTGGCTTCAAATGGTTTGTTCAGAATGGAAATTTCGGGTTGCCACATCATCCCCCTGTTGAAGGGAATTTCGTCCCGAAATTAGAATTTAGTCAAGGAAGTATGTACGAATGATCGAGTCGCGAGGAGGAAACTTCCTAATCGATTGGTTCTAGCGCACCTAAGTGAAATCGGGTTCTCGGTTGGCATTCTAACGAACCTTCACTAACTGGCAACGGTGTTGCTTCATCCGCTTGACCTCTCGGTCGAGGGTCACTACGGTTCTAATACGAAGGCGAGGATCTCGACGAGTGGACTTACAAGAGTCCTAACGGAAAGGTATGATTTCACGATCGAGACGCGAAGAGTAGAATGTACGTTACTGAGGTCGCGGAGTAGGTCTAGTTTGCGAGACATAGGACCGATTCTGATAAGAATCTCGGAGGTCCTGTCTATCTTGGATTTAGCTTTCCACGCTTTACGAAGCGTATTAAGCCATTCCCGAGTGAGACTTCCTAAAGAATTTGGTCACTCACTTGGAATCTCCAAGGTTTCTTTTTCTTGTTTAACTTCCCAGACAAAGGCCACTCCTTGCTGGGTCAAATTCGTACGGGTTTCTGTAATTTTTCGAGGAGTTCTGAATGAACTAAGACGGTAGGTCGGTAAGACCTAGAATTTGGCGAATGACTGTCGGCGTCTCTGGTGTCAACAAATGCTCAATGGTTTTTGACAAATTGAAAGAGTGCTCATAATTTCTCACATTACTAA
Source organism: Lactuca serriola (assembly GCF_051521515.1). Lineage (NCBI taxonomy): Eukaryota > Viridiplantae > Streptophyta > Magnoliopsida > Asterales > Asteraceae > Lactuca > Lactuca serriola. Next base: position 12,363,255 of record NC_136413.1, read on the forward strand.
CAGTGTGTCATAGAAATTTGACTCTTCAATTTCAAAACTCGTGCCTAGAGAACTTCGCTAAAAGTTCCTCTGAAGGTAATGTTTCCATGGGTTTTCTTCTTACTACGAGGGTAGATAAGTAAGTCATTACGTGGAGAAATGACGAACTGATCCAAGTAAGAAAGACGTAACCCTATTCGTTTAGCTCATGAAAGCTATGGGCGTATTGGTCCTATCCGAAGGGTACCACTACGGACTCGAAGTGTCCGCATCGAGTTCGGAAGATAGTCTTCCGGACATCTTTCCGTAACACTCGAACTGGTGATATTCGGATCTCAGGTCCATTCATGAAAGTAATTATTTCCTTGTGTTTGCTCAACCATTTCATCTATGCGAGGCAGAGATAACGATTTCTATGAAAATTTTGACGGAGTCCTCGATATCCGAGGCACATACGATGCAATCCATCGATCTCTAGGAGAATATGACCGGGGTTCTCTAAGGTGAGAAACCTAGTCTTCTAATTCTATTTCTGTGTAGTTCGCTAAGTTGTCCGGACTGTTCTTGTATCTCCGTAGGTGTTTAAACTATAGGGTGATCTGTTTACGGGAGTTGTACTGGGTTCTAAGTTTGTTCACATGACAATGCAATTACTCGTAGGCTTAGGCAGTTCTCCGTACTGAAGTTCATATTAGGATTGATACATGGTTTCACAATCACAACTTCGGGTATACGAGTCGTATATAATTAAGATTGAAAAGGTAGTCGAATAACTGATTCTTCTTTAAGCTCACATCCCATCGGGGAAAAAGAAGTTAAAGTGGAATCATCAATTCTAAACCTGTAGAAGCTTGATTATATATCACTCTTATGAATACCTTCCTCAGTGATAGATCAATCGCATGAATCCTTGGATTAAACTTGACGTACTGCACGAGTGGTACTTCAGGGATTTCTTCGGAAAGAAAATAACTAAGAGGTACTCCTGGCATGAGTACTTCGGTGTTCTGATATGACGGCTTCGTTGGAAACGGCGTTTACTGAAAAGGAGACGTACGCATGAAGCTGTATTTGTGAGGATCAAATCGAATCGAGTCGTATGATAATGTCAAAATCATACTGAAACTTAAAGACATTAGATTTGAACATAAGAAGTTTACAGACAAAACCCAACCGTGCAACCATGAACAGAGTTACAGTACTTTCGACTTACAACAAGACCATTGCTGCGAATAAGATATACTACAAAAGACAAGTATATGCAGCACGAGAATGCTTATACAGATAGGATCTCTCAAAAAATAAGGTAAGACTCTAGTTGCACTAGTTATGGATAGTTTATAAGTCTGTTACAACGAAACGCCTAAATTACATTAACGTGGTTCCGGAGCAGGCTCTCCTGAGGCTGTGATCCTGAGAATCTTCCCATCAGCACCCAAGTTTTTTGTTGTCGGGCAATCTTTCTTGAAGTGCCCAATTTCACCGCATTGGTGACATATCTAGACATCACCAACATTGGTGGTGGAAGTGAAGTGTCGAGTAGCAGTTATGGGGACACGGTTGCTTTCATTTATCATCTCTTTTGGACAATTCATGTGATAATGCCCTGCCTCACCACAACTATAGCAAACTAGGCTTGCTCCAGTGGTGGAGGTAGTTCTACAGAAACGAGCAATGTGCCCCCATTTTGTTGCAACTATTGCATTGCCAGGCTCGGCAAATTCCCTTGTGGTGGTAGTTGCACCGGTCGCACTTCGGGAGTGTTCCTTTGTAGGGTTTGCTCGGTACGAGAATGGCAGGGGTTTCCACTTGCTGCTGTTTTGTAGCCAGCCATTGGGATCTCTTACGTTCTTTCCGGGCTTGACGCTTTCGTTTCTTGTTCTCTGCTTTTCGGCTTTGCGAGCCTGTGGCTGTCACTGTTTGGCGACTTCCTGTATGGATACCACGATTGGAAACTTCATTCCCATCAGCTGCATTGACTGTGCTGATAGCGCTACGGTGCACAAGGACCACGGTTACGGCAGCCACCACGGCAGCTGTAACTACTGTTTGAAAGGTAGCGGCGTCCATAGGAAAAGCGGAGGTTTCACTATTCGACTGATTGCTTCCGGGTGACGACATGATTCTGTAACATGAAAGATAAGGATTTTGTGAGCGATTCGGGTTGATCCTAGATGTACTTAGATTGTTCAAGAAAAGAGTAAGACTATGTTCTCGAAAGTTTGACCTACATCCCTATGATGCAGTCCTAGTACGGAATGGAAGTATGTTCGTGAAGGTTTGACCTACATCCCTATGATGCAGTCCTAGTAATGAGTAGAAGTAAGTTCGTAGAATGGTCTCAAAACATTTGTTGTGCCAACCGAGGTATCGTGGGTTGGTGAATAACATGATCCAACCACTAAAAGAGACCTAGAAATGTCTCCAGAGATAATTCGCTATAGTCCAATGACTTGACTAAAGCATGTTTCAGATAGACCACAATGATAGTATGATAAGAGTACTTGAATGAAGAATGACACAAAAGTTAGCCGGCTGTCAATATCTTTGATATTCATGATGTAAAGATTCTGGAAAATGACCTTGTAAAGGTCTTACATCATATCCACAGAAGATAGTTCCTGACAGCATAAAGACCTAACTAAAGTACTTACGGTACAAGATAATTTTATAGAAAATTTCACATCGGGCATAGACAGAAAACACGATTCCTTTTTAATAAAGAAATAAAGTAAAGCGTCTACTACTGGCGACGGTTATCCCTCTGGTGAACTTTTAGTTCAACCAATTGACGTTGCATGTCAAGTAGGTGTCATTCGTACACCCTTTGGCGTACTCGGAGCTCTTATGACTTCGGCTCGTGATTAAGCCAGTGCTTGCAGCAGGGTTTCATGGTTTCTCTCTGATCTCTCGCGAGCATCTTCTAGACGAATAGTGCGGAGGGTATGCACTCTCGCATCGGTGACAACTTCGGTAATCTGATGTAGGGTTTTCCTGCCTTGAATCTCATTTTGGGCCACTCTGCGGACCAAGATTGGCAAGATTCTATCTGTTGAGCCCCCATTGCTCAAGTTGTAAAAGCTTCGGTCGCCATTAAATGGCATAGGCTGATCTTGTCCTTGGCTCCATGTTTCCAAGCATTCCACTCACTCAGGGGTCGGGCCATGAAAAGCCGGACGAGGGTTAGGAATTAGAAAGGGAGCTACTCGGGGTAGGTTCTCAACCTCTGGTTCGGAGTTAGCATCATACGAAAGGTCTTCATCATGGCGATCATTCAAGGGGATAGGATGATCATTCTCTGGTTCTTCTCCAAACCAACCAGCTATGACTTCATTCAGAAGATACTGGTTGCCGAGTGTATGGAGTCCAGCTATGTTTTCTATGCGAGAATTTATGGTAAGAGAATAATTATTAGACGAACTATCTAGATAATTATTTAGAAAACCTTCATTAGTTACATCGCTATTTGTGAAGTGCATACCAGCTATGTGTAATCTAAACAGGATAGACTTTCGAATAAGTGACCTTAACTCCGTATTCACACAGAATAGGGGTAAAGAAAATTTCCACAGATTCTCAGTCTATAATATCCTAATTACATATAGCCTTAGTGTATCCACTTAGCAACTATCAACTTAGTAATGAAGATCCCGTTTTAGTTCTCAAGTATAAAGTACTTATAGTAACACCAAATACTCCTATAGTATTTAAATTTTAATGTTATGTTCTATTGTTCTCATTGTGGTAGGGTTGGTAAGATTTTAGCATTGTTGCAACCACACAATTAAACTTAGGCACATGCTAGTCAACCCTCGGATAATATAGTTGATCAGGCTATATCTTCCCAGTTTTGACCATATGTCTCTAAGCCCACTTGTGTTGTCCAACAATCGTAATTCTTTTGTACTGTCCTGGTGACACTGATTTTAGTATGAATGCAGCACGTATACTTACTTAAATATTTTACTATTTAAAGTATAAACTCTTGGTCAGAGTATTTTTAATCCCTTATGTATTTATAGTTAGTATATCTTTTATGGGTTGATATACTTAATTCACTATAAACAATGCTCTGATACCAATCTGTCACACCCCAAAACAAAGAACGGCGGAAACGTTCTGGGGCGGAGGACGTCATGTATAATATCACAACAATGTAAAGTAGTAAACAAGCAACAACATTATCCATTGCATTAATAATATAATTATTATACAAATGTGTTCTGTCAAATTTTGATAAACACTAAAGCATAAATCAAAATGAAAGATGAGTCTTGAACAAGCTCCATCTTCCTTTCTCCTTGCATCGGTACCTGTCTATGATAACCTGACGATACAAGTAATTTTGAAAGAGAGTATCAGCTTTGAAGCTGGTGAGATCATAAGTATTTAGTGTCTTAATTTGTAAGTAAGTATTTGTATGTATGAATTTGTATGTAAGAATTTGTAAGTATATGAATTGTAAGTATTGAAAATGTTTGTAAAACAACTGTAAACGTTTGAAAAACCCTAGAAATCTCTATGATTCCTATTAGTAACAAAAGGAGTCTTCTACCAAGACTTAACTGTTCTCAATGTAGTCTTCTATAAAGACCTAACTGTTCTGAATATAGTCTTCTACCAAGACCTAACTGTTCTGAATGTAGTCTTCTACCAAGACCTAACTGCATTAGTATTACCCTTTGGAACAAGGGCAACTAACAATGTTAACTGAAGACATCCGTAGATGTACATTTACCTCTGTTGCTAACAGCTGGGTATAGGAATAGTTAGTCCCCAAAAGTATACCTGTAATGGTATCAACCGTTGACATCCGTGGATGTGCTTTTACCTCTGTAGCTAACAGAGATTCTAGGAATGGTCAATCCCACAACGTATCCTTTGGTACTAGGATATTAAATCCATTCTATCTCGTCGATTATGTGATTGAATCACAAGGTAAAGATAAGAATGAGGATTTTATAACAGAGTCTATACATATAATGTGTAATAGAACTCATCCTATAATATCTATGTAAAAGTACTCATATAAGTGTGACCATGTAATTATACTTATGTAAGTCTGATCATGTAATAGTATAGTAGTGTACTGAAATGTTCCACGTGTGCTAGCTGTAATGTGTGTTCTCTCTATCTAGCAAGTATAGTAATGTAATGTAATGTTATTGCTGTCATGTATGTGCTCTCTACCTAGCAAGTATAGTAATGTAATGTAATGTTATAGCTGTCATGTACGTACTCTCTACCTAGCAACTATAGTAATGTACAGTAATGATCTCGAAAGTATTGACTCATGAATGAACTGACTCATTGTATGATATTGCGTTCTACTAATAGTTCTAGTATCTTCCTAAACTACCCATATGGTAGTTTACTAGTAATATAACTGATACGTATGGACGTGGAGGTATACCCTTGCTACCCAAGGGTATCTGATGAACTGGAAGGCCCTTTTATGACTATATATGTACACATGATATATAACTAATATTTAAACGACCTTCGGACGAATACCCGATATCCCACCAGACCACATCTCAAGCGCAAAAAGGAAATAGGGTGGATAGCCTTCCTAAGTCTTTTGAACATTTCTTATATAATTATACATATAGAGGCATGCAATTTATAATATAAAACCATAAAGTAAGATTTTTAAACCTTTGAACATAAATATTTTCTAAGAAAAGATCGACTTGATGTCGATCTATAAAATGGTTTTGAAGGCATGGGTTTGATAAAACAGTTTAGTATAAAGAACATTTGTTTGAAAACACAATTGTAAATAAGTTTGAAATGTAATATACAGAGTACAAAATATACAGTGTAATAGGGAGTTTTAAAAACATATAAAATGTTTATGAAAAACATTTGAAGGAAACTGTGTGGTAAAACGGCTAATGAGTAGCCAAATCATTTGAATGTTGTACATTAATCACATGTGATTGATGTAATAACTAGCATAATTCTACTTATTAATCACATGTGATTGATATAATAATTAGCATGATTTTACTTGTATCCCCCCCCATAAAACATTTAAAATAGTTTAAAACATTAGTTAAGGGGTATGAACTCACCTGCAGTAAGTGACTGGAATCGAACGCACTGTTATTGTAAGGAAGGATCGGACAAGTGCTTGGTGTCAAGTGAAGACTTTAGGCACACACAATGATCCTAATTACATATGAAGACATATCTATATAAATAATTAGTGATTAAAACACTAGTTATACAAGTATAATCATTTAAACACGAGGAAGACACTTTTGGTCAAGTGCTAGGAGGCTAATGGGTTGCAACAAAGGAGTGCAATGCCTCTAATGGAAGTTTATGGTCAAATGACCATATATCTTGGAGTTTACGGCCCAGGGGAGTAAACGCCTGGCCTTAAACTCTCAACAAAGCCCCTAAATGAAGTCTATCAATTATACAACTCATGTGGTGAATTATTTCAAGGCTAAATCAAGTGTTTGGGTGCCATATTAACTCCTTTAAGGAGTTTACGGCCTTGGGACCATATTCCCTAGGAGTTTACGGCCGTAAACTCCCTTGGGAGGGTGGTTATGGTGTTTTCAAGTCTCTAAATTAACTAGGAACCAAACTAGGCTTTTGTACTTGGCTTTAGAAGAGTTTATGGCGCCATTTGGCACCATTTTATGGAGTTCACGGCCCTAGAACCTTTTGGGCCCTAGCTCCCTCACTCTTGGTGTTCTAAGTGTTTTAACTAGTCCAAAACTCATTTAGGTACATGCCGAAATTGGTCTCTTGGCTTAAGGAAGGAGTTAGGGTGTCATTTGACCCCTTTATAGGTGTTTACGGCCCAAGAACTTGTTTTGGCCGTAAACTCCTCAATACTAGTGACTTCTTATGTTTTCTAGGCTTTAAACACTTTAGGGTACTTGTCTAAAATAAAGTCTAAGCCTTAGGTGCCTTAAAAGCACCATTTGAGCATGTTACAAGGGAGTTTACGGCCTAAGCTACTCTTGGGCCATGAACTCCTAAACTTGGGTGGTTCTTGGTTGATTTCATGTCCCTAACACACTCCTATACAAGTCCAAGGTAGTTACTAATCACGGGGGACAATCTAGGCTTGGTTTCGGGAGTTTACCGCCCAAGAACACCTTGGGGAGTAAACTCCTAAATCGGGTGATTTAGCTATGTAATCTATGTTATGAACACATTTAAAGCTTTCTAACACTACTAGAAAGAGTTACTCACAATTTGGGATAAAAACCCGAAGATCCGTGAGAGAGAATTTGGCTTTTCTCTAATTGGAATTCAACTAATGAACCAATTTGGTTCAGAATTCTATTTATAGTCCTGAGATTTTTGGCAGAAACTATTTCTATTCTCGGAATGAACTCTAATATCCTAGAGTATTGGAATTACAGTGTTGCACAAAACCCTAGTGCATCCACTCTCCTAATATTTCCTTAGGTGTAAAATCCTGAAAACAGCCAAACTTATACTCGAAATCTGAGTTTTCACTGTAACTGTTCTACTTCTATTGGCTTCAAATGGTTTGTTAAGAATGGAAATTTCGGGTTGTCACATCATCCCCTGTTGAAGGGAATTTCGTCCTGAAATTAGAATTTAGTCAAGGAAGTATGTACGAATGATCGAGTGCACTCGGCGAGTCCAGGCGTCAGGAATGGCTAGATTCGGGATTTTTCATAATTATCTTATGGAAACTTACCTTAATCATAATAGATCAACCTAAATCCGATTTTTTGATATATATGACTATTATCTTGATCTAGTTAAAGGTATTTATCAACTAATAAAATATTTGATTTCCTTATATGATAATTAATTAATTATTTTAATTATTTTGGTAATTATCTTTCAAAGAAATCTTGAATAAAATCAAATATAGATAATTAGGATATTAATTGTTAATTAGAATTATTTGTTATTTGATCCTTTATGTTTTAAATGTTTAAAACTTGCCCTCAAGTTTTGAAATTTATATTTGTGATTAAAAGTTTTAATTTAGACAACTTAAATTTCAAACCCTAGATTTTAAAACGTTTAAAATACAACCCTATACTAATATGATATTACTAGAATAATATATATATGTATAACTAAATGCTAGTCTTACCGTTAGTAGGCCTCATTCACGAAGCCGATCTATAAGGTGGGTATAAGTTTGCGGCCTATAAAATGGCGCTTAATGGGTGTACACTCACACCCACCGCTTGCTTGATTGGTGGAGGGTCATTAGCCGAACGGGTAGGATAGGGCAACCTCATCCTCTCATTAAAAGTATAATAAGTGATACAAAGTAACTACACAATTTTAAAAATTTCCCAATCTTAGTTACTTTAGGAAAAGTGAATTGATGCAATCCCATGAAATTACACTTTGCACCCTTGCTAAGAAGTTAGTGGAGCGTGTGTGGTTTACTAGCACACTAATTGGTTCTAAGCAAAGGTGGCAAAGGGTGATTCATTGTTTATCATAGTTCGATGGAGCGTGTGTGGTTTACCGGCACATCGAATAGGTGATCGTTACAATGAAGGCACCATGTGAATTTGCATGGTAATTCACACCCGCTTTGTGATCCTCGGTATCCCAGTCACAAACAAGAGGAGCATATCGAGATTTAAACATGCCATTGAATAGTTTCAATGAATCTCATTCGAACCTAGGAATTCTCAATACACTTAGGACTAATAGTTAAGTTATGTGATGGAAATTAGTGAATCGTCATTCACTTACCTTCAATTTATTTGCATGTTAGATTACGGCATCCCTTTTCTAGTATGTAAATGTTATTGTTGGATCCTAGCCATAATTTTCTTATTGGGTGATAATTAGGGATTCTTATTCTAATCTATCTTTGTCTATTTCTTTTGTAGATGTCGAACGCAAACAACGTTGCTGCTAGTTCTTTCACGTTGATGAGTCTTTGCCAAAAGGTCACCTTCGATGGAACGAACTTTAGCGAATGGATAAGATACATTCGCACCATTGCTCGCTATGAGGATAAGGAGTATCTCCTTGATGAGAAGCTCGAGAAGATCAATCCCGAAATCGCTACTCCAGCCGAAATCACCGCTTTTGAGACTCATGAGCAAGATGCAACGAAGGTACATTGCATCATGATTGCTACCATGAACTCCAAATTCCAAAAGTCCTACGAGGACATGTACCCGTACGAGATGCACCAAGACTTATTGGAGAGATACCACCAAAACGCGAGACAGGAGCGTTATGAGATTTTCACTAACATGATTTCCGCTAAGATGGGTCATGGAGAATCTCTTACCGTGCACTTGCAAAAGATGCAAAGGTATGTTGACTGCCTTCGTAAGTTAAATGTTGACTTTGGAGAAGACTTGGCGATCGACATGGTGCTTCACTCTTTGCCTCCGATGTACAACCAATTTAGGATGACCTACCACATGAACAAAGAAGAGGTCACCCTAAGCAAACACCAAGGTCTCTTGAGGGTTGCTGAGAGCAACTTCAAAGACAAGTCTGTTGCGCCAAATCCCAATCCGCCTGCTGCTCCTGTCTTGTCTATTGGTCAAGGAAAGGGAAAGAAGAGGAAGGCTTCATTGAAGAACTATCGCAAGGTCAAAGCCCGAGATGGTGCCTCTTCTAGTGGGACCAAAGTTGATCCCGCTATGCCCTGTCCTAACCCGAAGGAGGCAGAGTGCCACCACTGCCACAAGATAGGACATTGGAAGCGAAGCTGCCCAGAGTACCTGCAAGCAATCAAAGAAGGAAAGATCAAGCCATCTTTCGCAGGTATATACACAATTAAATCTAACAATTCTAATCATGTTATTTCTTGGGTTCTTGATACCGGTTGTGGTTATCACATTTGTTCTAATGTGCAGGGACTAAGAAGAAGTAGGGATGTGGAGCAAGGAAGAATCAATCTAATCATGGGGAACAGAAGATCGTCGCCTATGACCAAGATTGGAGTGTATTCTTTAGTGCTTAGGAATAATTTGTGTTTAGATTTGAACAATTGTTGCTATTCGCCAGAAATGGCTAGAAACATCATTTCATTTCATGGTTTATATAGACAAGGATTTAGATTTTCTTTTAATAATGAGAATGGTTCTATTTTGGCTTATCTAAATGGTGTCTTTTACTTTGAAGCTATACCGTGTAATGGAATATATGAAACTGTTATAATTGTTGATAACTTAGGAAATGATGTTTTGAATATAGATTCTTCCACTAGTATGGATAAAGCATCCTTGTGGCATTGTCGTCTTGGACATGTCAACAAGAAACGCATAGCCCAACTCCAAAAGAATGGAGTGTTGGAGTCTTTCGACCTTAGGGAAGATGACACATGCGAGTCTTGTTTACTTGGAAAGATGACTAAATCACCCTTCACGAGTACATGTGAAAGGGGTGAAGGTCTATTGGACCTAATACATACCGATGTATGTGGACCGTTTAGATCAACCACGAAGGATGGAAACCGCTTCTACGTGACCTTTACCGATGATTATAGTAGATATGGGTATATCTATTTAATCAAGAAAAAGTCAGAAACCTTTGAAAAGTTCAAAGAGTTCAAGAATGAAGTGGAGAATCAATTGGGCAGGAAAATCAAGATGCTTCGATCCGATCGAGGAGGAGAGTACCTAAGTCTTGAATTCCACGATTATCTCAAGGAGTGTGGAATAGTTTCGCAATTGACGCCTCCTAGGACACCGCAGTTGAATGGTGTTGCAGAAAGGCGTAATCGAACCTTATTGGATATGGTTCGCTCTATGATGAGTCGTGCTTCACTACCTATCTATTTTTGGGGGTATGCCTTAGAGCCTGCCGCCCATATCCTTAACCGAGTCCCTACTAAGAAGGTTGCCAAAACACCTCACGAGATGTGGACAGGGAAAGCTCCCTCGTTGGCACATATCAAGGTTTGGGGTTGCGAGGCTTTCGTAAGACGAGATACTCACGACAAGCTTGAACCTGGAAGTGAGCGATGTATTTTCATCGGCTACCCGCATACATCCTTTGGATATCTCTTCTATAGACCGAAGGACAATGTTGTCTTTGTTGCGAGGAGAGGAGTTTTCCGAGAGCGAGAACTCATAAGCCAAGGAGACAGTGGGAGGCAAATCGAGCTTGAAGAGATTCAAGAGTCGATAGATGAAGGAACCTCTACCGCTGGCACTCAACCTGAGGAGGAAACTCCGGTTGAACCAATTGACGAGTCCTCACCTCTTAGACGTTCCGATAGAGTTAGATTTCTACCCCAGTTTTATGGTTTTCATATTACTACCGAAGGGGACACGTATATTAGTGATGGTACACTAATAAATCTTGATGAACCTAATAGCTATAAGGAAGCCATGGCAGGCCTGGAGTCTGCAAAGTGGAAAGAGGCAATGGATAGCGAGATCCAATCCATGTATGATAACCAAGTTTGGAATTTGGTTGATTATGTGCCCGGACGTAAGACCGTTGGGTGAAAATGGATCTTTAAGAAGAAGACCGACGTGGATGGAAAAGTACACACATATAAAGCACGATTGGTTGCGAAGGGATTTACTCAAACTCCCGGAGTTGACTATGATGAGACCTTCTCACCAGTTGCAAAGATAAAATCTATTAGAGTGATGCTAGCGATTGCCGCATTTCATGATTATGAGATTTGGCAAATGGATGTCAAGACCGCTTTTCTTAACGGAAAGTTGGCTGAAGATGTTTACATGGCTCAGCCAGAGGGTTTTGTGGATCCGAAGCATCCGAATAGAGTGTGTAAGCTTGAGAAGTCCATTTATGGACTTAAGCAAGCGTCTCGCAGATGGAATCTTTGCTTCGATGAGAAAGTCAAAGAGTTTGGATTTGTACGAAGCGAAGACGAATCTTGTGTATATGTCAAAGCCAGTGGGAGTATAGTAAGCTTCCTCGTTCTATATGTTGATGACATATTACTCATAGGAAACGACATCCCGACTCTGCAGGAGGTTAAGTCCTGGCTCGGGAAGTGCTTCGCTATGAAGGACCTCGGAGAGGCTTCTTACATTTTGGGAATAAGGATAGTAAGAGAAAGAAGTAGGAGACTAATTGGACTTAGTGAGAACACTTACTTGGAGAAGGTACTAAAACGTTTTAGTATGGAAAACTCGAAGAAGGGAGAATTACCGATACAAAGTAATGCCAAGTTGAGTAAGACTCAAAGTCCGAGTACTGAAGCTGAGATAGCAGAAATGAGCCGAGTACCATATGCTTCCGCAGTTGGCTCAATCATGTACGCTATGACTTGTACTCGCCCTGATGTAGCCTTCGCTTTGAGCATGGTTAGTAGATATCAAGGGAACCCTGGCAGAGCACATTGGATTGCGGTGAAGAATATCCTTAAGTACCTTCGGAGAACGAAGGAATGGTTCTTAGTCCTCGGAGGGAGTGATGACTTAAAGGTGCGAGGGTATAGTGACGCCAGTTTTCAGATCGACAAGGACAACTACCGTTCGCAGTCGGGCTGGGTCTTTACCCTAAATGGAGGAGCAGTGACATGGAAGAGTTCCAAGCAGGAAACCGTAGCTGATTCAACATGCGAATCAGAGTACATTGCAGCGAGCGAAGCGTCGAAGGAGGCAATATGGCTAAAGAACTTCATCGGTGATCTTGGAGTTGTACATGCCATAAAGGAGCCCATGGAGATTTTCTGTGATAACGAAGGAGCGGTTGCCTTAACCAAGGAACCGAGGGATCATGGTAGATCAAGACATATCGACAGAAAATACCATTTCATTAGACATCATGTAGAAGAAGGACAACTCGTAGTGAAGAGGATATCATCAGAAGATAACCCAACAGATCCGCTTACGAAGGGACTGAGTAGGGTTAAGCACTTGAAGCATGCTAGGAGTATTGGCTGAAGGATGATATTAGCATAGATTAGATAGTATTAGAAACGTGTAATAGATAAATGTAATTAACATTTGATGATTAAATAAAGAAGTTTTATTTATGAGTAATGTTACTGTCTTATGTTAATTGTTTAACTATTGTTTCATTTTGCATGTTTTGACTTCCAGAATAATTGAGTTTATTAAGAATAATCGAATTGTTCAAATTATCCACAATCGTTCATATGTTGGAAGTAGATATGAATGAAGATTGTCATGAATTGGTGTGTAGATTGTCTAAATGGTTTTAGACATAGCAAAGGGTTGCTGCAACGTTCATGAGTGCTTACGAACTAGTTTTGAGCATTGGAACATACCCGCGCTTGCTGGAATCACCTTATGGAATATAATATAAAAGGTGATCGCGAGACGATAATATCATATAGTCTTAAAACCTAGATATATGGTTTGTTATTTGTTAATTGATTGTACATTGATAATGCGAAAACGCATCAGTAACTCGGTGTTATAAAACGCATTGTTGTGTATAGTTGATTATTGAATAAGTAAATGCATATAAGTCGAAGTTTATCTGTAACTTTTATCTAAGAAGGTAAAAGTGATATCTCGACCGCTCGATGATTTGATTTGACTTATGTGCCAGGCCTGGTCAAAACTAAATTGATGTGTTCGATTAAGTTCTATGTCGAATAAATCAGAGATCGAGAAACCTAAATGCTTGACTAACCATTCCATAGGATTGTCAGCATGATATCTAACAGAGGACTGTACGATCCCTTATCTGAAGGACAAGATTGATTAGATCAGAGTTTGACAGCGTCTTTGAGAGCTACGATTGCAAACCAAATTGTACTTGTGCATATAGTTACTAGACTTATCCAAGTGGGAGACTGTTGGAATAGTGTCTAAGGCTGCAACTATATTAGGCAAGTACTTGACCCGGTTGTGCATGGTCTTTTTGGGTTGCCTTCACCATAGCAACTTGACAGGATGATTTATCAAGAGAGAGTAAATATTATTAATATATTATGGGAATAATATAAAGAATAATATATTGTTATTTGATTAATATAAGTCATAGAATTAATTGGAATTAATTTGGTGACTTAAAGAGGTTAATTAAATAAAGGGGTATAAACTGTCAATTGTTTGATAGTTAAGCTTTAGACTATAAATCCTTATAGATATATAGTGGACGGATTCTAGAAGCTAGGATAGCTTCAAAATCGTCCATGACTTATCTAAGGAAAGGATTTGGATAGCCTTAAGAGAAGATTATCCAATTAGGATTTAGATTGTAACCCTTAAGGAGTCTACAAGTATAAATAGATCTCATGGGCAAGGGAAATCGACACCTAACCTAAAGTAAGAGAACCCTGGCCGATTTCCTCTCCTCTCCTCTCTCCTAAGTCATCTTTCTTGCTATTGGTGTTTGTAAGCCATTAGAGGAGTGACAATTGTGACTCTAGAAGCTCCAAGACAACAAGATCAACAAGGAATTCAAAGGTATGGTTCTAGATCTGTTTCAATGTTGTTATTTAACCTAATTAGCCATTAGAAGTCTTGGATTCAAAGCATGTTTAATTAGAAAGCCTAGATCCAAGCATTAGGGTTTTGCATGCGCACATAGGAAAGTTCTTATGGCCAGAACCCATCAATATTGGGGGTAACTCACTAAGCCTTCGAGCTTACATTTATGGATTATTGTTTCAGGTACTTTCAAGGACTGCGGAAAGTCGAAGGCATGACGTACACCTCCTCACATTTTATGATTTAGGTTTCTTGGATTCTTTCATATGAAATTATTTTGAAAATACTTTGTAATAATTAACGGTTTTTGGATGTTTAAGAAGTTTTAAATTTTTGTGAATTTTTATGGATGTTACTGTTGGGCTTTAGTATACTTCAACATCTTATGGTGCACATACAACCCTAAAAGCTTTAGATCTATGTTTTCTCTAATTATACATGCAATATTGTTTCCAAAGCTTTAAGCCTACAACTAGCATACAAATGTTATAAACAACATAACATACTAGTTAGGAGTTTACCTCTTTGTGTAACTTGTAGAACTTGTAGTATTTCGCCTTTAAGAACTTAGAACCAATAGTATGAATGCCTCAAATGGAATCACAACACACCATGGACAAGGATGATATTTTGAGAGAGAATCCTAGCCACCAAAATCGTCCATAATCTCCAAGAAATCATTCGTAATGATTTTGGGTATGGAGTAACATATTTATATGTGGGATTCCAAGGTTCATGGGTTAACCCTAATCCATACCCATGGGTTTATGATCCATGCTTCATGTGGCCCAACTCTATATGTATCCATACATAAATTTAGTCCAACATGGATCATAAGCCCAACATATAAATATAACTAATTTACACAATTAGTCCCCATTGATTTAATTAGTCTCTTTTGATCACTAAATTAATTCCAAACTAATTATTGATCAATACTAATTAAATCATATGATTTCGTATTAATATATTAGAACTTATAATATATTAATAAACCATAAACAACCTCTTCTCAAAAGTCCATCCTAACAAATTGTCCAAATGATATGCAACCCAAATGGACCATGCTACTCTCGGGTCAAGTACATACCAATTATAGTTATGGGCTTAGACACCTAATCCAATAGTCTCCCACTTTGATTTGCTTAGAGGACCAATTGTGATATGGCTTTCCATAATCTTTAAGATGATCATAAAACATGATACTTAAGTACTCTCCCATCTATTCAGATTGGAGAAACTTTTATCCTTCTGGCTAATTTGAGTCTTATCATTCATCCTGCCATACATTGAAACTTTTCCAATGTTTCAGAATTACACTTAAACTTATAAGCATAACCAAATTTACTAAATTTTAGTAAATCATGACAAATAGTTTTATCGATCTTTGTGGTGGACTTGACCAGTGCATAACCAAGTGTACCCGATCCCCTAGCCCTTCACTTGACTCACATATGTATGTGACCAAGGAATTAGTCTTAATTTCCCAAAGATAAAAATTTTCACTCATCACACAAATTGCATGATTCCAACTTTCTATCCAACTGAAACTTGGGTAATGAGAATCTTTCCTTATTCGGAAAATTCTTGACACTACCACAAACGAAAGAATCAAATCCATTTTCCAATATTGTTATCAATAGAATCATATAAACAACAATTTTCACAAATCTCATTGTAAGAATACTTTAAATAAATAAAATCCAAAAGTTTCCCTTTATTTTAAAATTGTGGAAAAAACTTATCCTTATAATGAAAATACATATGAAAACTACGTTGTTATCCATTCCTAAGCACAAATTCTGATCTTCCGGTCATGCGATCGAAATCCATCTCTTCACGATCAGAATTACCTTATTCTTCCTTTAAGCTTCCTTTCTTTTCTTCAATTCTACAAAACATCAAAGTACGACCTAGTCACATCATGTAATAAGAATCTCCAAATAGGAAATTAATAGAGTTAGATAGTCGACTTTACCAGAAGCATAGTCAAATTTTTCGACTTTTACCATCGTAGTGAACTTTCAGGTAAATAGGGCAGCTTCGCAACGAATGCCCCTTGTTTTGGCATTAGAAACATATGGACTCTTTAGTAATCATACACGAGACTATCTTATACTTAGCCTTTCTCTTTACCACTTGGTCAACCGGGTTGACTATGGCCGATCGCTTTCCATTGGGAAGAGAAGACTTTTCTAGACTTCCTATGTTTCCATTGTCAAATGCCCATGTAAGTTTGGGAAGTAGATCTTCCAATCAAATTTGCTTTACCAGTGCTCCAAATCATTGTTGATTCGGCAGCAACAAGCAAATAGGTAAGATCATTAAGGGTTATGTCATGGTCTGTCACATAGTAGTCCTTAATGAACTCACTATATGACTCGGAAAGTGATTGAAGAACCCAGCCAACAGTCAACTTCCTTAAGACTTCGACACCCAAATCTCCCAGCCTGTCAATATGTTACTTCATCTCCAATACGTGAGTGCACACCGACTATCCATCTTTGTGTTTTCTTGCCAAAAGGGCTTGAGTGACCTTGAACTTTTTCAAGTCTTTGAACTTGTGGGTTAGGGAGAATAATTGGAGGAGGTAGAGGAATTGAACTTTGATTTCGTGTCCAATTAATGCACGACAAAGTGATTAATCTTTCACCTTGATCGCCATGTGGGATATCATCTTCATTAGGAAAGCTTTATCCAAAAGGATAAGGAAGACCATAGTTGTCATAACTAGACATCTATGAGGGAGAAATTCATGTTTAGTTGATTTAATTCCTTAATATAACATCTAATTTGAAATATTAAGGCGATTACCCAACACAATATTTAACAAATTGGAAGAGGGATGTCGTAATCCAATTTGAAAAATATTTGAAGGAAGTTAAGTGACGATTTACCAATTTCCACCACGAAAAACAAAAAAGAATTTTAGGTTTTAAGTGAATTGAAACTCCTAGATCTTTTGAGATTCATTGAGCTTTTCAATGGCACGTTTAGTCTCAGTTGTGCCCTTCAAGTTTGTGACTAGGATGCCGAGGATCACAAACAAGGTGTGAATAACCATGCAAATTAGCTTGGTACACCCAATGTTACAACCAGCTAATCAATGTTCCGATTAACACACACGCTCCATTGATCTATGATTAACATCCAGCTACCCTTTTCCATGCATTGTCAGTCCCAAATTAGTGTGTCGGTTAACCACACACGCTCTACTAACAAGTTAACAAGGTGCAAAGTGCAATTTCATGGGTTAGCACCATATTTATATTTTTCCTAAAGTAACTAAGATTGGGAATTTAATAAAAGTTTAGTTACTTTATATTTATCATTATAGTTTAATGAAGGGAGAATTAGTTTCCTATCCTACCTGTTCGGCTAACGACCCTCCACCAGTCAAGGAAGCGGTGGGTGAGAGTGAACACCCATTAAACTGCCATTTTGTAGGAAATAACCTTATACCCCCTTATAGACCAGCTTAATGAATTAGGCCTACTAACGGTAAGACTGACTTACTCTTATACATACATACATACACACACACATACACACACACAGATATATATATATATATATATATATATATATATATATATATATATGTATATATATATATAACTTTTAATATTACAATAGTATAAGGGTTGAATTTTAACTTTTAAAATTCTAATGTTTGGAATTAAAGTATTCATGGGGGGCGACGTTACAAATTCAAAAACTTGAGGGCAAGTTTTGAACTTTTCAAAAACTTTTGGATTCCATAACTTATGAGTTGAATAAGGTTTTTATTGAAAACTTTTCAAGTTCCATAACTTGAAGACAAGTTATGGGATATATTAACACCATTAAAATGAGACTCTTCCATTTTTCATAACCTATGAGTTTTAATGACTCTCTTAAAAGGAAAAGCTCTTAATTTTTCATAACTTGAGAACAAGTTATGGAGTTCATAAAAACCGTAAAGATCTAATATTCTAATTAACATAACAATCAAATAATTTCCTATGATCTAGATTAAACTCATAAGTAAAGATAATTCACATCAATAATTTTCAAGAAATTAGCTAATCATATAAACTAATACATATCTTGAAAATTTGACAATTATCTTGTTTTTGGATGAGGATAATCATTACCATATCATCAAAATCAAATTCTATGGAAAACACATTTTGTGGTAATGATCCTAATCCAAAACAGGCCAAAAAACTTGAAAATCTGTTGTCAGGGGAACCAACTCGTCGAGTGCATGAACTGACTCATCGAGTTAGTTGAATTATAAGGTGAACTCGGCGAGTTCCCTAGTGAACTCGAAGAGTCCACTGTCCAGAGCGCACAAAAATGATTTTTTTTACTTTGAAAACCAATAATAGCATCACGTATAATAGAAAACAACCCATGGCTCTGATATCACTGTTGGGTTTTAGTATACTACAACATCCTATGGTGCACATACAACCCTAAAAGCTTTAGATCTATGTCTTCTCTAATTATACATGCAATATTGTTTCCAAAGCTTTAAGCCTACAGCTAGCATACAAATGATATAAACAACACAAAATACTAGTTAGGAGTTTACCTCTTTGTGTAGCTTGTAGAACTTGTATTATTTGGCCTTTAAGAACTTAGCACTAATACTATGAATGCCTCAAATGGAATCACAACACACCATGGACAAGGATGATATTTTGAGAGAGAATCCTAGCCCCCAAAATCATCTATAATCTCCAAGAAATCATTTGTAGTGATTTTGGATATGGAGTAACATATTTATATTTAGGATTCCAAGGATCATAGGTTAACCCTAATCGATACCCATGGGTTTATAATCCATGGTTCATGTGGCCCAACTCTTTATGTATCCATACTTAAAATTAGTCCAACATGGATTATAAGCCCAACATATAAATATAACTAATTTACACAATTAGTCCCCATTGATTTAATTAGTCTCTTTTGATCACTAAATTAATTCCAAACTAATTCTTGATCAATACTAATTAAATCATATGATTTCATATTAATATATTAGAACTTATAATATATTAATAAACCATAAATAACCTCTTCTCAAAAGTCCAACCTAACAAATTGTCCTGATGATATGTAACCCAAATGGACCATGCTACTCTCAGGTCAAAGACATACCAATTCTAGTTATGGGCGTAGAAACCTAATCCAACAGTTACAAGTTGTTATCAGATCCTTGGTTTGAGTGAATTGGAGGAACACTTGTGTGAATCCAGTCTCAAGCTAAGGAAAGTTTTTCAAAAATGATTTTCAAAAGGTTTTCAAAATACTAAAGGAGAATGTTATGTGTACGATCAGTCGGAGCCAGTAAGTAGACCTCAAAATACCATATAGTTATCTGATATCGTGATATGTTAGAACAACATGCTAGTATAGGCTAGGGGTCTTTAGGAATTGCATGACGAAATTGCCTGATTATATGATGCCTGATAGCCTAGGGTCCTTCTTTATATGGAATTGACATCATTACTATAGTTGCTTAGTGTATGCATCATAGTTGTACATAACTAAGATCTTATAGCCTAATACTGGTTGGTTTAGCCTTATTTCATGTTCTTGTTTGATGAAGGGCTTAGGGTAGAATCATATATTCGAATGTCTATAGGGTCCAACGTTATGTATGGCTAGCATATACGAGGGCTACAGGGTTGGTGGATGTTTCATGGATAAGTTGTGAATGGTCAGTCGGATAGCCGGGAGATATTTAGCCTTCCTCTAGGAGTGAGGATTGAGCACTCGCCTATGCTTGTGTATATTGTTAGGGCTTTATGATGATCCTTCAGACAAATATGGGTTGGTATGGAAGGTAGTATGGGCCCATACTACTGAAAGCATAGGACCCATACACGTACCAAGGAAGTCACATCCACTAGGGTTTGGTTGGGAGTTGGTTCTCTACTATTATATGGATTATTTGATACCTTTCTAGTGTATTTTTCAGAATGGTGACTACTAGACGTTTCGACAACGGATCCGAATCAGGATCAGGAGCTAGCAGCCACGGTAGGCCAGCAGCAGTGACAGGGACTACTGGTCAGATGAGGCCAGAGGATTTCGATGCTAGGATTCGGGAGATCCTACATGAGGAGGTCGCTGCACTATTCCGGGCATAGTTTTCGGAGATGTTTGGGTCTATCAAGAATGCCTTGGTGGGGTATTTTGATGAGCTTTATGCAACCATTGTTGATACGACTGTTGTCGTAGCCTCAGCAGTTGTAGCAGCTGCAAGTGGTAAGGCTAGTCGGTCATTTCAGTATCGGGACTTCGATACACGAAGCCCCCGACTTTTGATGGAGTTCAGGACCCGATCATAGCCATAAGGTGGCTATCTGATGTAGATGGATGTTTCTTCACATGATCATGCCTTGCTGATCAGAGGGTCAGGTGCGCTTTGAACCTGCTGAGGTCTGAGGCGAAGGATTGGTGGAGGCTTTTTGTTGGGTCGTATTCTGATGAGCAGAGAGCTGCAGTTTCATGGAATCAGTTCATAGAAATGTTCCGTACCTGCTACATTCCACTGATTGAGCAGGAGAGGTTGGGACAGGAGTCCTTAGACTTGAGACAGGGCATTGAGTCGATGACAGAGATCACCTGGATGTTCACTGAGAGGGTGATGTTTTGCACTGATTTTGCTTCTGAATAGGCTCAGATGACTCGTTCTCTGAGCATGCTCAAGACATATATCAGACAGTTTGTTTATACCCAGAAGTGTGATACCTTGTTGGAGCTGTAGGAGGTTGCGAGGCAGCAAGAGCTTTAAGATTGAGTTACAGCTGAGAGAGCAGAGGAAGGCCCCGATGTAGTCACAACCTATACCAAAGTGGTTTAAGGCTGCTGATTCCATATATGGGGGCCTGAAGGGTCGCACTCGTAGGAAGTGCGGAAAGGCGCACGAGGGTGCTTGTCGATGGTCATCGGGATGCCACAACTGTAGCCGACAGGGTCATATGGCAAGGGATTGCTACCAGTAGGCTCCATCACTCAGCTCCAGGATATGTTTCCACTGCAATCAGATTGGCCACGTGAAGGCCAACTGTCCAGTGTTTCTGCTAGGCCGGCGTAGGCTCCAACGCCGGCTACACTGAGTATTACTGACGGGGGACAGGGTAGAGCAGAGCCCCCGAGGGCTCGGGGATGCGCCTTCCATTTCACAGGCGAGGAGCCAGGACACCACCTAATCTGGTGGCTGGTATGTTTCTATCTCTTATCTTATTGATTACATTTGTTTTGTGCTTATATGTTTGTACCTATGATTAGGTACATTCATAGTGAACTCTCTACCTGCTCTAGTATTGTTTGATTTGGGGGCGACTCGGTTAATTGTTTCTCCATCATTTAGTAAGGAGTTCAATTTTCCTGTAGGAGAGCTAGAGTGTCCGTTGTGAGTCTCCATCGCAAACGAACACGGGATTTCAGCTTCTTCGGTACATCGGGGCTGCGTTTTAGAGATCTTCGTGGTATCCTTCCCGATTGACTTGATTCTGATTCCCATGGGGGATGTTTGGGTGATCGTAGGTATGGACTAGCTGAGCTATTTCAGTTCCAAGATCGACTATGAGGGCCAGCGGATGGTGGTTTGAACCCCAAGTGGGGGAGAATTGATTATCTACAGTAAGGGCACCAGGTTGGATTCAGGGTTTTGTTCAGCTGCCAGGGTTCGGCAATATATTCAACACCGGTCTGCGGGGCATATGTAGTATATACGCGCGTCAGGGATCAGGTTGCGGTTTCAGATGTTGTAGTTGTTTGATATTTTGCTGATGTGTTTCCGGAGGAGCTACCCGAAATGCTTCCCAAGAGGCAAGTCGAGTTCAGGATCGACCTTGTGCGAGGTGCGGCCCTTATCGCCAAGGCGTTGTACGGTCTGGCACCACCCGAGATGCAGGAACTGTCATCTCAGCTGTAGGAACTGTTGGGCAAGCAGTTCATTCGTCCGAGCAGTTCTCAATGGGGAGCATTGATTCTCTTCGTCAGGAAGAAGGATGGTTCGCACCGGATATGCATTGATTATCGGGAGTTGAACAAGTTAACAGTGAAGAACCGCTATCCACTTCTGAGGATTGGTGATCTATTTGATCAGCTGCAGGGAGCATCTTGGTTCTCCAAGATAGAACTAAGGTTCGGGTACCATCAGGTTAGGGTGAGGGAGGAGGACGTGGATAAGACCGTGTTTCGGACTCGATATGGCCATTACGAGTTTGTGGTGATGCCATTTGGGCTCAACAACGCACTGGTAGTATTTATGGATTTGATGAATCGGGTATGTCGACTGATGCTCGATCGCTCAGTCATCTTGTTCATAGATGACATCTTGGTGTATTCCAAGACCAGAGAGCAGCACGAGGAGCATCTCCGCGAGCTTCTGGGAGTTTTGAGGCGACAATGGCTTTACGCTAAGTTATCGAAATGTGAGTTTTCATTACGAGAGGTTCAATTCCTTGGACATCTCGTTAACCAGGATGGGATTTTGGTCGATCCGGCCAAAATTGAGGCGGTGATGCAGTGGGAGATTCTGAAATCTCCCTCGGATATCAGGAGCTTTTTCGGGTTAGCAGGGTACTACCGTAGATTCATTCAGGACTTCTCCAAGATTACAGTACCCCTCACTCGTCTGACAAGGAAGAAAGTGGATTTTCGGTGGGGCCCTGAGTAGCAGACTACGTTCGAGACTCTGCGCCAAAGACTCTACGAGGCTCCAATCTTGACACTTCCGGAGGGAGTTGAGGATTTCATGGTGTTCTATGATGCATCCATCATCAGATCGGGAGCGGTTCTCATGCAGAGAGGATGGGTGATAGTGTATGCATCGCGACAGTTGAAGCCGCATGAGATGAGATACCCCACACATAATCTAGAGTTGGAAGCGGTGGTATTCACTCTCAAGATTTGCAGACATTACCTCTATGGGGTCCGTTGTACCATATACACGGACCACAAGAGTTTGAGACATATCATGTATCGGCCGAAACTGAACATGAGGTAGCGCAGGCGGATGGACGTAGTCAAGGATTATGACTACGAGATCCTTTACCATTCGGACAAAGCAAACAATGTAGCGGACGCCTTGAGCCGTAAATCGGCTGGATCTTTTGTTCCAGTGACATGTATGAGGATATTTTTTGATTCCCCATTGGTGAGCTTGATCAGGGAATCTTAAGATGAGGGTGTACGACATGAGAATTGGAAACTTGAGAGGATTAGGGTCAAGATCACCCGATTTGTGCAGGATAGTCGTGAATTGTTGATCCGTTTGCGGTCGGGTCTGGTTTTCGATGTCTGGTGGGTCAGATAGATCGTACTGGAGGAGGCTGATAAGTCTCGTTTCTCTATTCACCTAGAGGTCACCAAGATATACCGGGATCTGAGGTTGAGTTACCGGTGGTTGTGCATGAAAAGAGAGATCGTTTTCTACGTAGAGAGGTGCTTGACCTGCAGGATGGTCAAGGCCGAGTATCAGAGGCCGCATGGCAAGCTGTAGCCTCTGGAGGTTCTCATGTGGAAATGGGAGCAGATCACGATGGATTTCATCACCAAGCTACCGAGAACAATAAAGGGGTTCGACGCTATATAGGTCACTGTGGATCGATTGACCACGAGTGCCCATTTCCCGCCTATTCGGGAGAGCTCATCGGCGAAGAAGTTGGACGATGTGTTTATTAGTGAGATTGTTGCTCGCCATGTTCGGTTTACCTCCCTTTTCTGGTAGAAGTTTCTTGTGGAACTGGGTACGCAGTTGCATTTCAGTACAACATATCATCTACAGACTGACAGTCCGAGCGAGTGGACCATACTGACCCTTGAGGATATGTGTCGGGCTCGTTTCATTGACTTTGGTGGGAGCTGGGACTCCTACCTACCCCTTACAGAGTTCTGCTACAACAACAGCTTTCATTCCAATATTGGTGCCCCACCATTTGAGCTATTGTATGGCCGGAGATGTCTTACCCGGTCTGTTGGGGCAAGGTTGGTCACCGAGTGATGGGAGGGACTGAGGTGGTCATGCAGACCACATAGATGATTCAGTAGATCAGGCAGCGTCTGTAGACTGCTCAGAGTCAATAGAAGAGTTACAGCGACAGTCGTCGATCTGAGCAGGAGTTTCAGGTTGGCGACATGGTTCTACTGAAGGAGTCCCCATTATGGATCGAGATTATGACTTGAAGGTCATAATTTGGAGTCGAACATGAGAGAGAGATCAGGTGCAAGAACGAGCACCGCCTGCGGTTAACGAGACCAAAAGATAGATACTCGTTGAAGAAAGAGTAGAATTTAAGATCATTACCTAGGACGAAAAGATAACGTATGGAGTCATTATACAAGCCCTGTTTCGTTGATGATTTCGAGACGTAATCATGCTAAAGGGGAGATAACTGTAACGCCCACATATCCGGGCTAGTCAATTTAGAGACAATAAGTGTCGAAAAAGACTTTTTGATAGAAGATTATTTAGATTGAATAGTCTTAATAAAATTTGTAGCACATGTTACAAGGGTTCCGTACATATAAAGAACGCCAAAATCTGAGTTATAACGAAGAAGTTATGGCTCGTCGAAGTTTAACGATAAAACCGGCACGACGTTGTGTGACGTAAATAGTGAATTTATGATAGAAGAATTTTTAGCCTTATCAATCTAAACAAAAGTCTTAGTATACATTAAACCGAAAGCAAGCATAAAAATAAACGCCCAAATCTAACTTCGTATGAGGAAGTTATGATTTTTCTAAGTTTCGAATCAGCACTACACAGCCTGGAGTTCAAATATTAGATCGAGCGATTGTTAGTCGACACAACCTAAACAAGAATCGAATATCTTGTTAATAGTAACATAAAGGTAAAAAGACAAACAAAAACGGACATCAGATGAAGAAGTTATGGATTTTTAACGGACTATTCCTGTCCCGACCTTTTAAAAATATAACTTTAAAAATGAAATCAAAATTAGCCGACGGAGTCTAAATGAACGTTGTAGAGTATGGTCCCGCCTACGCGTGGATATAAAGAACGTCAAAAACGGAGTCGGTATGCGGAAGTTACGAATTTTGGAAGTCGAGATGGTAAAATGTGAAGATGGTGCGAAGGGGTACGCCCCGCGTAGACTTTCAGACGTCTCACGTACAAGTACGCCCCGCGTTGACCGAAGTACGCCCGGTGTTCTGATCCTTTATGTGGTCCGAAGATAGCCACGTCACCGCAGCATCTCTTTGACATGCGTCATACAAACCTTGGTGTACGCCCCGCGTAGAGCTTTGTAAGCCCAGCATACGTGCGAGGCTCAGTCTATAAAAGGGTTGCAAGGGCAACCTTCTTCCTTCACCAATTCACTTATTCTTTCTCTCACAACTTTCTCTCTCTAGCCCCTAAACCCCCACTAAAGCCTAGGAAAACCCCCAAACACCCGAAGAAAGCCCAGAGCTCCCGAAGGCTCCGAGAAAAAGAGCTTTTCAGCTTGGAAACGCTGCCCCAACGGCTAACAAAGCCTGGTTTTTAATAAAAACCCGCTGTAAGTGAGCTACGCCTCACTATACTAAGGTATTGGTCATATGGTTGATGTAGGTGGTTGAGTTCATAGCTGTGATTCAGGAGATGATCTTTTTCAGTTCAATTCGACAGTGAGAGGTGAGTTGTCCTCAGTATACTAAGGGGTCTAAGGCACCAAGGCCGGCCCATCGGATTTGATATCCTAGTAGTTATTGATATGCTGAGTATGACTTAGTGATGTATGCTAGTTTGATATACTAGTCTGGTAGATCTATAGGACTACCTATGATACTGTCTGATTATCTATATGTGCACTTATATGTTATATGTCGACATGTTGCGTGGGTTGGGTTGAGGTTGCAATGCTCCGTGCGGTGGCCAACAAACTCTAGAGTATGCCAGGTATGATTTGAGGGCTAGGGAGGGAATGCCAGACTCATACTGAGGACTCATATGCATTCCAGATATAAGTTGAGGGTCAGACACAGCATGCCAGACCGGTAGTGAGGGCTAACTATTTATATTCCAATCCAAGGACTGAAGAAGCAAGCCAGACATAGTTTGTGGGCCCGAAGGCAAGCCAAACTTATGTTGTGGACTCGAGAGCAAGCCAGATATGAGATGAGGGCCAGGGAGGGCAGGCCAGGCTCATGCTGTGGGCTCAGGGGTAATCCAGTCTGTAGAGTTGTGGACCCATTGCATTTATTACTTTTATAACTGTTATTATATTTGAGTTATGTGTTATGTATTGGTATATTGGGGGTAACTCACTAAGCCTTCGAGTTTACATTTATGGATTATTGTTTCAGGTGCTTCCGAGGACCGCGGAAAGGCGAAGGTGACGTACACATCCTCACATTTTATGATTTGGATTTCTGGGATTCTCTGATATGAAACTATTATGAAAATACTTTGTAATAATTAATGGTTTTTGGATGTTTAAAATTTTTTACATTTTTTTGAATTTTTATGGATGTTACACCAATGTTTATCAAATCAATAAATTTCACATTTCCTAACATATGAGTTTAAATTTATATAATACACAAATACATAAACTAGAGTAGATAACTAGTACAATAAATAAAGGGAAAATGACACATATAGCCTACGAATTGTTCAGGGTTGACCCTTGTAGTCACTTAAGTTTTTTCATTGATTTATGAGGGAACTAAGTTGTGGGCAACCTATCCTTTTAGTCCCCATTACTTGTTATAGCCGGTTTAGGGGACCATGACAAAACTTGGGGTCCACCTCTCTCTCTCTCTCTCAATTGAATAATTGTTACCCAAAAAACAAAAGAATTTAGGGCTTTTATGCCCCTCGTCGTCACTTGTCTGATCGACCAATGGAAAAAAAAAACAAACGAATGACTTTAGTCAAGAAGTAAAGACTAAACAACAAATGGTCTTGTGGGTGCCGATTGATTGCAAAGAGAAAGGGATTTCGCCCTTGGTTGATCAATGGGTGAAAAGAAAGCACCATCTTCCTTTGGTTGTCAAGGAAAGAAGATGCGAGCAGGAAAAGAAACACAAATTGACACCCGAAAAACTCCTATGGTGCAAAATTGAGTTTAAGATAGAGGGAATCGGAAGGAACAGTGTAACGTTTGTAGATCCGGCCTAGTCAATTTAAAGACAATAAGTGTCAAAAACAAATTTTTTATAGAAGAATATTTAAATGAATAGTGTTAATAAAAGTTGTAGCATACGCTACAAGGATTCCGTACATATAAAGAATGTCGAAATCCGAGTTATAATGAAGAAGTTATGGCCCGTCGAAGTTTTGCGACAGAACTGACACGGTATAGCGTAACGTAAATAGTGAATTTACGATAGAGCGAATTTTAGCCTTAGTGATCTAAACAAAAGGCATAGTTTTCGTTAAACCAAGAGCATGCATAAAAAGAACGCCCAAATCTGACTTCGTATGAGGAAGTTATGATTTTTCGAAGTTCGAATATTGGATCAAGCAGTTTTTAGCCGACACAACCTAAACGAGAATCGAAGATCTCGTTAATAGTAGCGTAACGATAAAAAGACAAACGAAAACGAACGTCGGATGAAGAAGTTAAACCGGGCTAGTCAATTTAGAGACAACATGTGTCGAAAACGACTTTTTGATAGAAGATTATTTAGAATGAATAATCTAAATGAAAGTTGTAGCATATGTCACAAGGGTTCCATACATGTAAAGAACACCGAAATTCGAGTTATAACGAAGAAGTTATGGCCTGTCAAAGTTTCGCAACAGAACCGGAACGACATTGCATGATGTAAATAGTGAATTTACGATAGATCGATTTTTAGCTTTAGCGATCTAAACGAAAGTCATAGCATACATTAAACCAAGAGCATGCATAAAAAAACGCCCAAATCTAACTTTGTATGAGGAAGTTATAATTTTTCAAAGTTTCGGTTTTGCAGTATGCAGCCTGGAGTTCGAATATTAGATCGAGCGATTTTCAGCTGACACAACCTAAACGAGAATCGAAGATCTTGTTAATAGTGGCGTAACGGTAAAAAGACAGAAAAAAACAGACCTCGGATGAAGAAGTTATGAATTTTTAAACTATTCATGTCCTGACAAGTTAAAAATATAACTTTCAAAATAAAGTCAAAATTAGCCAACGGAGTCTAAACGAAAGTGTAGAGTACGCTCCTGCCTATGCGTGGATATAAAGAACATCGAAACCGGAGCTCGTATGCAAAAGTTATGATTTTTAGATATCGAGAAGGAAAATTGTGAGTCGGGTCCGAGGGGATACGCCCCGCATAGAGAAGGGACGCCCAGCGTCCGAGTACGCTCCACGTACCGAGCCTTGTACGCCAAGCGATCTCTCCTTCCTCGGTCCACATTTCGCCCGGCCCTTTTCCAACGTGTGTTGTACGATCCGAGATATTACGCCCGACGTCCAAGGATTTACGCCCAGCGTAATCCGAAGCCTGGGCCAATAAAAAGGCAGCGAGGGCAGCCGGCAAATGCACTCTAAAACCTTCTCTTTCTCTCACTACTTTCTCTCTATAGCCTAGCCTAACCCCCTTAAAGTCTAGGAAAATCCTCTAGCACTTGAAGGAAACCACGGATCTCCCGAAGGCTCCGAGAAAAGAGCTTCTCGGCTCGAAAATGCTCCTCCAACGAAGCCTGGTTTTTAATAAAAACCCGTTGTAAGTGAGTTACTCCTACCTAATTTTTTTATAGCTTTTATTTAATTATAGTAACATTATTAGGACCTTAAAATTATTATTTGGGCTATTATTACGGGTTATTAAGTGTTGTTATAATATCTTTTTAACCACTCGCGGTACAGAGAATCCGGTTTGAAGGGCCGCTTGGGTTGCTGGATTTTAGAAGTGCTATATGCCAAAATGATCATGCCCTTCGGTGTTTCATGTCTGGCCCCTGTCTGTACATAGTGGGTGAAGAGTCTTGTGTTAACACTTATATAATAGTAATAATAGCAAGACTATTAATTAGTCTCGGTTAATATTAGATTGAACTCTAGTGGTAATAATAGTAGGTTTTGTTAAAGGAAAAATTGTTTTATGAAGCGAAGTGATGTCCGAGTTCGGAATCACAACCTTATCAGGTGAGTGCATAGTTCCTTTCATCTTACACATAGATATGAAGTATTTTATATAAATTACGTGCTCTGTGTGCATATTAACTGTATACTTGCTATCTATGTTGGATGAACGATTTTATACATGTTTTAACTTATTTAAACTGTATATGTATTTTATATCTACAAAATATGTTGGGTAAAACATGTGTATATGAAATATGAGTTGGATGATGATATGAGAGGTGATATAGACCATGAGATAAGGGTGAGAAGTGAACAATGAGGGAAGCCTTTTACCCAAATGATGGCCCCGTCATCTAGTAGAGTATTAATGACAACTACAGACTATTCTAGACAGTCTAGTGGAACACTAGGAGGCTTGCATCATGTAGGTGATGTGAATAAGATACTCACTCGTTGTACTCTAAAAACCCATTGACATGTATTCCGAGAGGAGTCTCGAAAACCATATTGTCAATAAACGAGATAAACCCTGGAAACTATGGATTTAGTGTCTGTTGAGTAAACCCTGGCAACTATGGATTTAGTGCCTGTTGAGTAAACCCTTGCAACTATGGATTTAGTGCACGTTGAGTAAACCCTGGCAACGATGGATTTCGTGCCTATTCCTTAGGATAACCCTTAGGAATGAATGAACGAGGAATAGCTGATTCTTAGGGTAGAATAAAGAAGATAATGGGGATGGGTAATTGGGTTGACTGTTTTGATGTTTAAACATAATAATTATATTATTGTGGGTTGAAAACCCTATGTACTCACCAGGTTTCCCAACCTAACCCACTCAAGCTTATTGTATCACAGGTGTCGATATGAAGTTACTTTACACTGAGAGATTTAAAAGAGATGTAGATCACCAGTGTAAATAAATGTAAGTTCTATTTAGGCTTATGTTTCTATATTAATGATGACATCCCAAATGTTTTAAAATGAATAAAAATACACTTCTTCGGAAATGCTTTGATAACATATTTATCATGTTTTCTGGGAATAAATTCCGCAACATTTTTATTAAAATGAGGTACTCTGATTTTTATAAAGCATAAACAAAATCGGTCTTTTCTGGCTCTGAAAATGGGGATGTCACAGTTGGTATCAGAGCATTAGTTTAAGCAAACTAGGAATATGGATTTATTTGTAGACTTAAAGTTAGAATGCTAAGCGATGATTGTAAGGAGTGTGTCTAATACATTTAGATAATACACCTGAATAGACACAAGAACTAGCTTATTTAGGGAAAATTCCTAACATGATTTTATATGCTGAATGATTTATGATATGCATTATATGATCGGATCTATGGTCTATTGCCGACTGGATGTGGAACCTTTATGTGTTCAGGTTTCTAAACGTTTAATTACAGTATTAGAAATAGCATGTAAGTTTTCAGAATAATAGGGAGATTTACACTTCGATCGTAAATAAAATCCTTCTTATCTCAATTCTCGTCACTACACACCGAACGTCCAACTTGGTGTATAGATCGACATGGTGACCACTTGAAGCGGATTTGGAAGTGGAAACCCGCAGCCCGAGCCACAAGTGATTAAGCATGCACCAGAAGTAGCAGCTACACCTGAGC
The DNA here is from genome assembly GCF_051521515.1 of Lactuca serriola. NCBI lineage: Eukaryota > Viridiplantae > Streptophyta > Magnoliopsida > Asterales > Asteraceae > Lactuca > Lactuca serriola. The sequence continues at coordinate 12,394,292 of NC_136413.1, forward strand.
CAATCACGATAGCAGAGGCACAGGAAATGGTGTGGATGATGTTGTATCAACAAATGGAAGAAACAAGGCATTTACTTCAACAAAGTAAGGACGAACTTACTGTGCCAGTAAGCCAGGCACCCACTCTTGAGGCAACCCTCTGGGTCGCTAAGTTCATCGAAGAAATGATCAATGATAGAATCGCCAACAAGGTTGAAGTTGGAAAGAAGAGGAAATTTAAGGGGTCTTCAAGGTCTAACAAGAACAACATGTTCTCAAAGTCTGGAAGAGGAGGTGAAGAAAAATGGTGTGACAAGAATGGAAGGAAACACAGCAGGAGAAGCCCTAAGGAAGTGACCTGCTTCAAATGTGGGAAGACTGGTCACTATGCCCACAAAGGCCCAACCAAGGAAGAAGTTTTCTTTAAATGTAGTGAAGAGGGACACTTCAAGCAAGTTTGCCCGATGAGAGCTACAAAGCCAAGTGTACCACTAAAACACTATGGGAGATGCTACGAAGAGGTGACATATTTCAAGTGTGGGAAAAATGGGCATTACGCCAATGTCTGTACATCCAAAAAGAGGTTATGTTACGGATGCAGGGACAAGGGGCATAAATCGAAGGATTGCCAGAAGAAAAATGAAGCAGCAAGAGCAAATGCACCTCCAAAACCAAAAAGCATCCTTGATGAAGCAGATGAAAATGCAAGGAATCAAAATGAGGACTTCATATCCAAAGACCAGGTTATGTAGCCTATTAGAGGCATAGTCTAGGGTAAACTTGAACACCTATGTAATCGTTTCAAGGAATAATATAAACCCTTTGTTTTTTTTATCTAGTGTGTTAAATGATTATGTGAAAATTCTTGCATGGTAACTTGGAAAAAAACTGCGAGACAATACTTGGGAGGAGTATGAGTAGTGATGAGAAATAAAACTCAGATCGTTTAGATCTTTCACATGTATAATGATGATGACCAAAAAAAAACACAATAGAATTAAGAACACAAAATAGAATCAAAGTAATGCTTATGATTCAAATATAGTCATGCCTCAGCAGAACTCGATGAAGAACTTCCACTGTAGAGGCGAGCTAGGGTTTACAATACTTGTGAGAGAAAATAAATAAAAGCATTTTTTACAAAGGATGCATGCATGCACCTTAAATACTAAAAACCTAGAAGAAAAACATGCACGGATCGACAGTCCCAAACCAGCAACCAAAACTGGACTAAAGACCGAGCCCATGATACAACACTATAAGCCCAACAATCTCCCCCTTTGCGTCAAATGAGGCGAGAGATTATTTCTTCTGAGTTGGCTTCACAGTCTTCACAACCTTGAACAGCCGAGGGATGATTACAAGAAGTGTCTGCCGAAATTGAATGTACCACCTCAGCATGTCAGTGAACAACTTCTTGTCAGCTGCTGTGTTCTGATTACACCTCTGAATAATCTCCAAAATGTGCTCCAAGAAAGCGGTTGAGAAGATGTGCTTGTCAACAAGAGCGAATAGGCATTTCTGACCTTCATCCCTGATAAACATCACTTTGTCATACTTTGAGTCGATTTTTCCCTTGACCATTCTATTCACATCGCCTGCTTTGCCCATTGTTTTGAACGTGGTTCGCTTGTGAATGGTAGAGGCGATCTCTTGATCCATCTTTGCTACTTCGTGAATGTGGAAAACAAGCATTCGCTTGATGTGATCTATTATCGGCTGATACTCCTGTGGATTTGACAACAAAATATTGTTGAGGAGTATCCAGTCGTAGGGATTGAGGTTCGGCAGATCAGCCAGAGTGAAGTTATGAACTGAGCCTTCAGAGCCACGAGTCACCTTGAATTTGACATTGACGAACTTCCCGGCTGAATAGGGCTTCATTACCTTGACTGTTGTTATTTTCTGTGACACCAGGTCAAGTACTGTGGCTGAGTAAACTCCAGATAGAACTCTAGCAGATCCCGATCTACCTTCGGGTCCGGAGAAGGGATAGCAGCAGTTGAGTTGAAGCAGTGAAAGATGAATTCCTTTCGAGTGATTGGCGAGTCAAACTGTGCATCCTTGGAGTTCTCAAGCCCAAACGACATGACTGGTTGGAGCCAAAGAACACTTGGTTCATCTAAAGCACACCTTTTGAGCGAATCAAAAGTCCACTCTGGAAAAATAGACTTCTTTTTCTCCAAGAGCTCCTTTTCTTTTTGCTTCTTCTCCACGTCAGCCGTTTGCTTTTTGAACTTTTCAGCAAGCTCTTTCTCAGAAAGCTTTATTTTCTGATAAGGCTATTCTGGAATTTCGCCCAGAGTGTCTTCATAATCACCTTCATCATCAGTGTCATCTTCACCAATCTTCTTCTTTCTTTTACTGACCGAAGCTTCATTAACCTTCGGTTCAGCTGTTGGTTTTGGTTCAGGAGGAGGTTGAGTTTTTGCTGCCTTATCTCCCCCTTGTTTTGATTGGACACCAATCACCGGAATACCCTCAATACGACTAAGGATGTCCAGTGCAGGTCTGAGTTTCTTAGCCAAATGCCTTCAGATGGTAATAGTCATGATGGGGCCGTGGGCATCAAGGAGGTGAAGCAAAATGGAGTGAACATCACCAACAGAGCTTCGTATAACCTCCCTCTTAGATTTCAAATCATTGAGATTAGTTGTTGCAGTGCGAAGCTTGAGGTTCTGCATCTTTAGCTGAGAGGTTCTTTTGTCCAGCTCATCCATGACACGATTTTCCATAGCTAACTATGCCTCCAGTTGAGTCAATCGATCATTGACATTATCATGCAGAGTGGCATTGGCAGCTTCGATTTCTTGACGAGCAGCTTCAAGATTGGACCATTTAGCTTGAAGAGAGCGCTGAAGGTTATCAACCGAAGCGTTCATGGTTTGAGAGTTCTTCTGAGCAGCTGCTTGCAAAGAATCCAAAAAGAGACGAGCCTCAGAAATTAGTTTATCGAATTTTGCGGTCACTTCTTTGCATTCTTTCGTGGAAGCATCAATAACAAGGGAGGCCTTTTGGCACTGAGAAGTAGAGGCATGAATGGCCTTGGCTGCAGCAGATAGGGAAGCATCATGTTCTTTGACCATTGAATAGAACAAGGCTTTTAAAGCAGCGCCAGAGTAAGCACCGGTGGAGGAGGGGGAAAGCAATTGATCAAGTTTGTCATTGACTGCTTTTGAGATGGCGCTTGGTTATAGGTGCATCTTTGTCTTCATCACTTTGTACACGGTAAGGACTGAAATAAATGGAATCAAATTCCAAGTCCTCACCACCAAGAACTGGGGTGGTGTCAGTGGATTGGCTAGATGATAAGGGTTTTGTAGTGACGGGAGGTTCGGTTGTAACTGGTGGTTCGGTTGTAACAGGTGGTGCGGGTGCTGAAGAATGAACCCCCGTAGTGGTTGTGGTAGTGGTAGTTTTTGTGAAGATTGGATCAGGAATGGGAATAGAGGTTGATGGTTGAGAGGTAGAGATGGGAAAAACAGGAGGATTTGAGATTGGTACAGAAACGGGTGGAGGAGAAGGGGGTTGGGAGCAAACAGTTATTTCTGGGGTAGGCGAGCGAGGCGGGGTATCACCACGACCTGAAGCCTCCTCATCAGATCTTTCGGTTTCTGATTCTGAAGGAGCAGTAGATTTGTGTTTAGGAGGGACATACTCTGAGTCTGAATCGCTTGAAGATTGGAGTATAAGTCTCCGAGCAGGCTTCTTCTACTTCTTCTGATTAGGCTATGAAGGAGCAGCCGTGTCTGACGTTCGCTTCTTGGGGGTTTGACCCTTGGTTCGTTTAGCGACATTCCCTTTCTTCTATGTTTCGGTTTTCTTGCCCCTCTTGGCTGGCTTGTCAGCTTCTTCAATGGAGCAAACCATGGCTGGTGTGAGTTCCCTTGGACCAGAAGAAGGAAGTTTCATGTATTGATGAAGAACATTGCTTTCTTCAGACACACAGGCAAGCATGGCATCAGGGATCGATCCAATGAAGGAAAACTTAGTGGGATCTGTGACAACAATCTTCGTTGTGTGAAAGGTGGCGATGGAGGAGAGAAGAGAGTCCGCCATGATTGGAACATGGAGACGATCCATTGCCCATTTTGTAATGATGGACCAGTACCTTCCACAAGATATCTCTGAATTTCTTGATGAAGAAACCACGCTTTAAACCAGTTTTTGCTAGATGATGGTCCCATAGTCCAAATTAATCCCGTGATATAGCCCATAAAGCACAGTCATAAATGACTTGCTCGCTCCATCTGAGTCGGCGCTTCGCTCAGAGAGTCCTTTGAACTGGAGAGTGAAAAGGCCATTCCATTGAGGAGGAAGGCAAGACTTCTTGAACTTGGTAATGGTGGCTAGGGTTTCAGTGTACCCCATTTGGTAGAACATAGAGAATAGTTGACCAGTAGTTATGGATTCAGGGTTTACCAAAGTTGGTTCTTGAGAGAGACCAATTAGGGCACAGAAGCGGTTCTTGGAGATATAGGTCTTCTCATTGTGGATTTCAAAGTGAATCCTCTCAGCAACCTTGACGTAGTAAGCAGTTGAATAGGTGAGTGAGAGGCAGGACATGGGAACAACTTCAACCTTGGATAGAGCGTCGACAAGAGGCGAGTACTTGAGACATTCGACGACATAAAGCATGTAGGGTTCATAGATGAAGGGAGTAAGATAAATGATTAGGTTTTATTGAGGTTTGATTGTGAGAAGGGTGGAGTGAACAAATGTGTCGTGAACTGAAGAGGAGTCTGCCATTGTTGAAGCTTTGAGAGGAAGATGAACAGTGAGAGAAATCGCATTTATGCTTTGAAAGAGTTTGTAAGTGATAAAAGGGTAAAGTGGAGCATGCCAAAACCTTTTATACGTACAAGTAGGAGAGAGAAAAATCCGACTGATATCTTGGATTAATTTGAAAACCGCGCCTGATGTGACGGAGGAACAACTGTCATACCCGATGATGACGAAGGAAAGAGAAAGAACGTTTCCTTTTTGCACGCCATTCCATAAAAAGCACTTTTTCAAATCGTCAAAATGATTGGATAACTGCTGACTCAGCCTTAACTTTATCCTAAACGTCACCCACATATTTTACATGAACCATCACCTCCTTTTAACTTTATCGGGCATTGGAGTACTTGTAGAAACGAAGCTATAACAAGTAAAACATCATTAATAGAACTAGAATTTGGAAAATCAAGAATTTTCATGCATGGAGTGTGAAAGATAAGAAATAAAGCAAACTTTTTCTGATAATTTGTGATGTCTTGGATAGACATAAAGCAACCGATTCTGGGCACGAATCTCTTCCTTCAAAGTCAAGAGAGACTTCAAAGTGCTTATGTGGTTTCCCATGAAATAATGATCAAGTACTTTTTAAGAAGTATTGAAAGGCATCTTTTTAATTACAGCTATAAAGGGTGGCTTTCACTTCAATTCATGATATCGATACTTGAAATAAGACCGAAACTGAACAAAGTACTTGTGAGATCAATGTGATCTGTTGAACAAGTAGGTAGGGAAGATATTTATTGACTTGTGGACAAATGAGAAATAAAAAATAATAAATAAATAAATAATAAATAAATAAATAACCTTAACTGGATCCTTGGGGAAGAAAAATATTCGTAATAGAAATTTTCAGAAGAACCACTCAAAATAAACAGAGATTTCATATAAGAACTATAACATAGTGATGTTGTACCATCAATTCATTAAAGGTGTTGAATTGTGGGTTCACTTAGTACGTAGTGACATGAAACTAAGATCACTAACACAGAGTTTTATATAACCATAAATCTCAATGGTAAATTTTGAGAGTGTCAATGGTTACTTTGGTGAGATGAAATGTAATGAAGAAAAATGATATAGGTGGTATAAGAAGCGAATGTACCTCTGCTATAAAAGAAGGACCAAGCAGAAAACTCTAAGCTCAGTATGAGAAGAGTAAGGTAGCTCATGATTAAAGTGAATGTAAAAGCCTAGTTTGGGAAAACATGATTTGTATATATCATGTTATTAAGGCTTCACTCAAAATCTGTACAGGCTTTAGTCAACATGCAGCAGCATGCTTCTAGGGACACGTAACTAATTTATAAAAAAGATGTTATACCTTCTTGAGCTTCACCATCGATAGTAACACTTAAACAAATAAATAAATAAAATACTTTTGTATTTTCTGAAAATTTTAATGAAACGAAAAAGAAATATATTTTTGGATTTTATAAATAATAATAATAATAATAATAATAAATAAATAAAAGAAACATAAAAATGAGTATTGAAAAGAGTGTACAAATGAATACACCCAAAATGCCTAATGATGAAAAAGAAGCGAACAAGTTCAGAACGACCGAACCCGAAATAGACCGAGCGTTCGGTTCATTTCGGTTCTTGGTTGAATCGAACCCGAAATAGACCGAACGTTCGGTTCATTTCGGTTCGCTCTATTTCGCTTCATACCTTTATTGAAGCAAAGGCGATTTTGGTACTGATGCTACTTCCATCATTCCTAGGCCTTGTAAAATTTGGTTGAAACTTGCTTCAGGTAAAGCCTTAGTGAATATATCTGCCAATTGATCAGTCGTCCTTACAAAGTGAATCTCTACGTTGTCATCTTCCACGTGATCTTTGATAAAGTGATACCTCAGTGCTATGTGCTTTGTCTTCGAGTGTTGCATTGGGTTATGACAAATCCTAATTGCACTTTTCAGAGTCGCAATATAGTGGGATTTTCTTGATGTTCAACCCATAATCTCTAAGTTGACTTTGTATCCATACAACCTGAGATGTGCACGAAGCGGCAGCTATGTATTCAGCTTCTACGGTGGAGAGAGAAACACAAGTTTGTTTCTTTGATTACCAGCTGACCAATTTGCCATCGAGAAATTGGCATCCTCCGGTGGTACTTTTGTGATCCAGTCCACAACCACCTAAGTCAGCATCTGAGAAAGCTTGAACAAAGAACCCTGAGTTTGCTGGATACCATAGACCGAGAGAGGAGGTTCGCTTCAGATAGCGAAAAATATTCTTCACGGCTAGCATGTGAGGTTCGCGTGGGTTAGCCTGGAATCTAGCACAGTAGCAGACTGAGAACATGATGTCAGGTCTACTTGATGTTAGATACATTAATGACCCAATCATTTGTGGATAAAGCGTCATGTTACCGGCTGGCTTCTCCAACGAAGGTGTAAACTTTGTCCTAAAATCCATTGGAACTTTCACTTTAGAGTCTCCCATCATGCCAAACTTGGCAAGCAGTGTCTTGGTGTATGCCTCCTGATTGATGAAAATACCTTCGGTTCCCTGTCTAATGTTTAAGCCAAGGAAAAAGTTAATTGGACCCATTGAGCTCATCTCAAATTTGGTTTCCGTCAAATTCCTGAATTCAGCTGTTAAGCTGGGATTCGTGGAGCCGAAGATGATGTCATCAATGTAAATTTGGACTATCATAAGTTGGTTACCTTATCTCTTACGAAAGAAGGTTGGGTCAACCGAACCTTGTTTAAATTTAGACATTTTTAAGAATCGAGTGAGAGTTTCATACCATGCTCTAGCAGCTTGCTTTAGGCCATATACCGCTTTGTCAAGTATGTAACAGTGATCAGGGTACTTCTCGTTCATAAAGTCTAGCGGTTGCTCAACGTACACAGTTTCTTCAAGTTCTCCTTTGATAAAGGTACACTTTACGTCTATCTGATAGACTTCAAAGTTTTTGTGTGCAGCATAAGCAAGAAAGATACGAACGGACTCTAATCTTGCAACAGGAGCGAAGGTCTCTTCATAGTCAATACCTTCCTCTTGATAGTAGCCTTTTAAAACCAACTGAGTTGATGGGATTAAAACAACTTTTAATCTAAGAAGATCGATTAGATCTTGAACAAGTATATGAATTTAAAACAGTAAAAACGCAATAATAAGAACAAACAGCTTGAATCAAACGTGTCGAATGATTAAAAATATCCTTAGAAGAGCTCGATTAAGAACATCAACTGTAAAGGATTGGAAGATTACAAGAACGATTACTGAAAAATATTATACTCTTGATCAATCGCTATATCGATAATCTTTAGAATCTTAACCTAATATGCATGCAAGCATTAACTTAAATACTATACATAAAAGGCTCTCGGTTGGACAGGCCCAAACCAGAGAATAAAAGGCTAATCTAACGAGCCCAAAAGACGCAACATCAAAACTCTTTTCAGCCCAACAATCTCCCCCTTTTGCGTCAATTTGGAGCGAGACCTTCACTTCCTACTTGGGTCAGCGGCTGAAGCTGGTACCTTCTTCTTCACGGTACTAAACAGACACTTGGTTATGGAAAGGATGGTCTGTCTAAACCGGATGTACCAATTGATCATATCATCGAAGTACTTGATATCATCAGCCGAATTGTCTTTACACTTCTTGATGATGAATAAGATGTGCTCCAAGCAAGTTGTAGTGTAAAGATGTTTGTCAGCTAAAGCGAAGAGACATTTCTGTCCTTCGGCTCTAGTGAACATCACAGAGTTTCGCCTCGAATCTATCTTGCCCATTTGCATTTGATTCAGATCACTGGCCGATCCCACAGGCTTGACTTTCGGTTTCTTCTTAAAAACTGTGGCAACCTCCTGATCCATTAGGGCCACCTCCATGATATAGCATGCCAGCATCCTTTTGACATGGTCTAAGATGGGACCATATTCGGCTTCGTTTGTCAGCAGGATGTTGTACAAGACTATCCAATCATGAGGGTTCAGATTGGGCAGATCCGCCAGGGAGATCATGTGAGCAGTTCTTGCAGATCCTCGGATAAGCTTGAACTTGACGTTTGTGAATCTCCCTACGGCAAAAGGCTTCATCACCCAAACATTGATAATCTTCTGGGCGCTCCATGTAAGGTATTGAGGGCGAGCGGCCTCCAGGTAGAAGTCAATGAGCTCCCTGTCAAGCTCATCGTTCAGATGCGGGACTTCAAAGATGTTGGAGAAGGCGTGGAAGATGAACGCCTTTCGAGTTAGCGGCATAACAAACTGCGAATCAATAGTGTTGTTGCAGTCGAAGGATATCACCGGCTCGAGCCACAGTATGCTTGGAGTCTCTATGGCCTCTTTTATCAAACGATCCCTGGTCCAGGCAGGGAAGAGCAACTTTCGGCTCTCAAGGAGATCGTGGGCTTCTTTTTGTTTTCGTTCGGTTTCTTCAGCCTCACGCGCCACACGACTGGCATCACCTTCAGCATTGCGACTGTTCTTTCTTTTTAACATGTCCGCAATGGTCTCCTTGTCTTCATCTTCATCTTCATCCTCTGCTATGTGTTTACCCTTGTTTTTCACACCCGAACCCGAGGCATGACCAGTTGGGGGTGGTTCGGTTGTGTGAGTAGCTTTGGAGGACGAAGGTGGTGTCGATCCTTTCTTCTCTTCTCCCCCTTGTTTCGGAATGGACACGAAACTCGGCAGGCCTTCAATCTTGCTTAAGAGGTCCATGGCCGGGGAGAGCTTTTCAGCGAGGGTGCGCCTCACCGAATGATTAAGGATGGGATCGTGTGCCTCAAGGATGTTTGAAAGAGCTGCGTGGACATCCGAAACACACGTCTTTATGACTTCCCTCTCGGATCGAAGAGCTTCCAATTGTTGTTCAGAGTTGGAAAGCTGCGTGCTCTTGACCTTTAGGGCAGTTGTTTTACTCGCCAGAACGTCCATCAGAGAGTTCTCTGCCGCAAGATCCTCTTGTAGTTTTGCCAGACGGGCATCGATGGAGGCACGGAGTGCCGAGTTGTCGTCGCTGATATTTTGTCGGAGGGTAGCGAACGAAGTCAACTCCGTCGAGACGAACTTGGCCAATTGCTGAACAATCGGTTCCAGAGTTGTCTTTGTGGCATTGGCGCTTTCCTGCAGAGACTGCAGCAGGACAGAAGCGTCATTAAATAGTTTATCGACTTTTTCGGTCGCTGCCTCACAGGCTCGGGTGGAGGCGTCTATAGCAGCAGTTGCTGAGGCCACTGAGTCATGTTGAGCCCTGGAGAAGGCATCAACTATCTTCTGAAGGGCAGCTTCAGACAAGGATGACTGCTGGTTGGAAGAGGAGGCGAGAAGTTGATCAACCTTCTCGTTAAGGTCGCGGAGATGCTTCTTTGTCACTGGAGCATCATCCTCCTCATCACTCTGAACTTGAAACGGACTATAGTATACCGAATCAAAGTTCATGTGATCACCACCAAGGTATTGATCATCGCCATCGGAGGCGTCTTCTGGAGATTGAGGTGGTGGTGAAGCTGGGGGTGTTGTGGGTTTGGTTGGTTCAGGTTGAGTGGGTGGGGGGTTAGTTTCTGGTGGTGGTGGTGTATGAGTTTCGTTTTGTGGAGGTTCGGTTACGGGAGGGGTTTCGGTTACAGGTGGTGTTTCGGTTGATGTGGTGAATATGGGTGGGGGTATAGGGAATGAGGTTGGTGGTATAGTAGGGTTTATGGTGGGAATGGAAATAGGTATTGTGGGTTCGCTTTGATTCAACAGTTCAATTCTTGATATAAGAACGAACATGAACAAAGTACTTGTCAGACCAATGTAGTCTGTTGAACAAGTAGGGTTGAATTGATTTTGTAGTGGCTTGGATTAATATGAAGTCTCAGATAAAAATTTAAAACTGGATCCCTTGGGAAGAAATGTCATGGTGTGTAACAATTTCATTGGAACCACGCAAAAAGAAAAGAAATTGAGATTTCATGAAGGTACGTTCGTCAATTCATTGGTGAAAACTTGATCAAGTTAATTGGTCACCGTCAATTCGTTGGTGTTGAATTTTGGGTTTCACTCAGCTCGTAGTGGCACTAAGCTAAGATCATAAACACAGATGTTGTGTAACCATAAACCTCAGTGGTAGCTTCTGAGAGTCTCAAGGGTTACAGTGATGAAACGAATGTAATGGAGAAGTTTAATGGGGATGGTGTAAGAAGACATAGTACCTCTGCTGCGAACAAAAGGACCAAGCAGGAAACTCTTATCTCATGTGAGAAGAGAGTGAGGTAGCTCACGATTAGAATAAATGTGTTAGCCTTATAGGGAAGACAAGGTTTGTGTTTACCAGGTCATGAAGGCTATTATTCAAAATCTTATGAGGCTTGGGACACATACAGCAGCATGCTTCTAGGGACACTTAAGTAAGAGATCAAATATATTCCCATAAACGAATAAGCACACGAAAGAAGAAAAATATTTTTGGATTAAAAAAAAAATATAAAATATTGAAAAGAAAAAAAATATGATAAAAAAACTTTCGAAAAAAAAAAGGAAAAAAAAAAGGAAAAAACCGAACCCGAACGTTCGGTTGATTTCGGTTGGAAAAAGTTGAAAAACCGAACCCGAACCTTCGGTTGGTTTCGGTTCAGGAAAATTTTGAAAAACCGAACCCGAACCTTCGGTTGGTTTCGGTTCATGAAAATTTTGAAAAACCGAACCCGAACCTTCTGGAGGTTTCGGTTTTGGAAAATTTTTAAGAAACCAAGGAGTTTGGATATGCAATATGAAAAAAAAACTTTTTACACAAAGAGAAACAAATTTTGCACAAGAAATGTACAACATAGAAAAACTACCTTTGAAGTAATGAGCGAGTGAAATGGTTGAACCGAACCCGAACGTTCGGTTGGTTTCGCTTCTTACGTTTGAGATTGAGAGGTAGTGTGAGGTACTGACTCTGATTCCATCATTCCTAGCCCTTGCAATATTTTATTGAACGATGCTTCTGGAAGAGCTTTGGTAAAGACGTCAGCCAGTTGATCAGTGGTTCTTACGAAGTGAACTTCGATATTTCCATCTTCCACATGATCTTTGATGAAGTGATACCTCAGTGCTATGTGTTTGGTTTTAGAGTGTTGCACTGGGTTATGACAGATCCTAATTGCACTTTCAGAGTCACAATATAGTGGGATCTTCTTCATATTGAGTCCATAGTCTCGAAGTTGACTCTGGACCCAAATCACTTGTGATGTGCAGGATGCAGCGGCAATGTATTCCGCTTCAGCAGTAGACAGCGACACACATGTTTGTTTCTTGGATTGCCAGCTGACCAACTTCCCATCAAGAAATTGACAGCCACCAGTTGTGCTTTTGCGGTCGACTCCACATCCTCCAAGGTCAGCATCAGAATAGGCTTGAACGAAGAAGCCTGAATTGGATGGATACCATAGACCTAAGGAGGCGGTTCGCTTGAGATAGCGTAGGATGTTCTTCACTGCCAGCATGTGAGGTTCGCGTGGGTTAGCCTGAAATCGAGCACAATAACACACAGAAAACATGATATCAGGGCTGCTAGCAGTTAGATACATCAGTGAGCCTATCATTTGACGATAGAGCGTGATGTCGACAGTCGGTTTATCTAGAGAAGGGGTAAGTTTGGTGCCGAATGCCATTGGGACTTTGACTTTTGAGTCTCCCATCATGCCAAACTTTGCTAAGAGAGTCTTCGTGTAAGCTTCCTGATTGATAAAGATGCCTTCGGGTCCCTGTCTTATATTTAAACCAAGGAAAAAATTAATAGGACCCATTGAGCTCATTTCAAACTTAGTCTCCATCAACTTTCTGAATTCAGCTGTTAAGCTGGGATTCGTAGAGCCAAAGATGATGTCATCTACATAAATTCGAACTATCATAAGGTGGTTACCTTCTTTTTTGCGAAAGAAGGTTGGGTCAACCGAACCTTGTTTGAATTTGGACATCTTTAAAAATTTTGTAAGTGTTTCATACCAGGCTCTCGGAGCTTGTTTGAGGCCGTACACAGCCTTATCCAGAATATAGCAATGATTTGGATACTTTTCGTTCACGAACCCAGGAGGTTGCTCCACATACACAGTTTCTTCAAGTTCTCCATTGAGAAATGCACACTTGACGTCCATTTGAAAGACCTCAAAGTTTTTGTGAGCAGCATAGGCCAGAAATATTCTAACCGATTCTAGCCTAGCTACTGGAGCGAACGTCTCTTCGTAATCTATCCCTTCCTCCTGACAGTATCCCTTGACAACCAGACGAGCCTTGTTCCTTATGACATTACCTTCCTTGTCCATTTTGTTTCTAAAAACCCATTTAAGACCAACAACCGAAGCATCTGGAGGAGTTGGAATGAGGCGCCAGACTTTGTTCCTTTCAAACTCGTTCAGTTCGTCTTGCATTGCTTGAACCCAATCAGAGTGATCGAGGGCAGTGTTCACTGTCTTCGGTTCAACTTTTGATACGAATGAGTTAAACATACAAAACTCTACCTTTGAAAATAAAGATGTATGTTTTGCCTTCAGTTGAGATCGGGTCAAGACCTTATCAGATACATCACCAACTACTTGAGAGATAGGATGATCTCTGGTCCATTTGGTAAGAGGAGGGTAATTCGGATCGAAGGTTGGATCTAGTTCAGCATTGATCATCTCTTCGGGCTCAGATTGGCTATCGTCATCAAGCTTCATATCATCATGCTCCCCCTTAAATAATGAGTCTTGAGAAACATGAGGCTCAGGGTTTTGTTGTGGTGCTGGATTTTCAGACGTTGAAGCACCTTCGTATGGAGGGGCATCTTCGGTTGGAGAGACACCTTCGGTTGGTGAAGGACATTTGGTTGAAGTAGTAGAGCTTGGCTCCCCCTGGACTTGTGAGCTTGGCTCCCCCTCGACATGAAAACTTGACTCCCCCTCGACAGAAGCAATGTTGGTTGGAGATTCATCAGTGAGTGATTCTCCTTCATGCATTCTTTTCGCAGTATCTTCGACAATTTGTTTCATATGATCAATTTTGTTGTCAGCTGCACCTGCTTCTGAGAGAGAAGCTTTTTCCGGTTCATCAAAGAGTTCCAGAAATTTCTCGTACAAATTGGCGATTGAGACTGTGACTTGGCCAGTTTGAGGAAATATTTCCCCGGCAGTGTCATCTATGGCCTGTAGCTTCTTGACGTAGTTATCGTCGAAGGTCACATAGTATGTCTCTTCAATCCTTCTTGATCGTTTGTTTAGGACCCTGTACGCCTTGGATGTGAGTGAGTACCCCAGAAAAATTCCCTCGTCGGCTTTGACATCAAACTTGTTGCGGTGTTCTTTAGAGTTAAAGATGAAACACCTTGAGCCAAAAACGTGGAAAAATTTCACATTGGGCTTTCGGTTGTTTAATATCTCATATGGTGTGAGCGTGAATCGCTTGTTGAGATAGGACCTGTTTTGTGTATAACAAGCAGCAGAAATAGCGTTAGCCCAAAAATAAAGAGGTAAGGAAGCGAAACTTAACATAGTTCGGGCAGCTTCACACAGAGATCGGTTTCGTCTTTCGACTATCCCGTTCTGCTGTGGTGTATAGGGAGCTGAGAAATTATGACTAATTCCCTTTTCTGCAAGAAACTCTTCAAACTCCCTGTTCTTGAATTCAAGACCATTGTCGCTCCTGATGTTTCGAACGACCTTCTTGAGTTGGACTTCAATGTGCTTGATAAACACTTTCAGCTTTTGAGTCGCTTCAGATTTGAGTTTAAGAAAGAACACCCATGTAAAACGAGAGAAGTCATCAACGATAACAAGAATGTACTTGCTACCACCGATGCTTTCAATAGATGAAGGACCACACAAATCGATATGAAGCAATTCGAGTGGTTCAACAACTTTTGTGTTAATTATGGATGGGTGACTTTGGCGACTCTGCTTTCCCATTTCGCATGCAGCACATAAATGCTCTCTGTCAAACTTGAGCAAGGGAAGACCCCTAACGTGACCTCCAGTGACAAGTCGGTTGATATCTTTGAAATTGAGATGAGAGAGTCTTCTGTGCCACAACCAGCTTTCGTCGGATTGAGCTTTTGATAGCAGACATATGGCTGGGTTTCCTTTGATGGGTTTCATGTTCAGAGGAAACATTTCACCCTTTCGCTCTGACTTCAGAATCACATTCTTTGTCTTTTTCTCTATGATTTCAGAACCTTCATCATCGAATGAAACTTTGAGACCTGTACCTCCAACAAGCTGAGATACACTGATGAGGTTGTGTTGAAGTCCTTCCACATACGCCACTTTCCTTATTGTAAAGTCACCATTCGTTATCATCCCATATCCCTTTATGGTGCCGAAAGAGTTATTTCCAAACTTAACGCTGCCACCATTTGCAAGAGATCTGTATTCCCTGAGTTCCTCTTTCCTCCCTGTCATGTGACGCGAGCAGCCACTGTTGATGTACCATTCTTCGTCAAACTGCTCGTCACTTATAACCTGCAAAAATTAAGCAGATTTAGGAACCCAAAGTTTCTTGGGTCCATGTGAGCTTTTCATGGGAACGGGAATAGTAAGAGAGATGTCAACTAGATATGTTCGTTTTATTAGAGTTGTTTCATCTTTCTTTTTAATGGTAAAGACTTTTATTTTATTGACATTAGGGATGTTCGTTTTAGACTCAGGTTTGGATTCATCGACCTTCTGCTTTCCCTTCTGTTCAGCAGATGGATGAGGTTTTTGAAAACCAACGGAATTAGCGTTAGAGCAAGATGGAGATGAAAGGTTGGAAGTAGTAGAACGAGAAGAGTTAGGAAGAGAGGATTTAGATTTGGATGGAGATGTCTTCCTTGCTGATGACTCTAGGTGACCCTTTTGCTTTTGATCGTTGGTGGGGTTAACCTTCGAGTCTTGTTCTTTTTTGACTTCAGAGCCGAACCTCTGTGTTCGGTTGGAGATGTTCTCGGAACCGAACCTTCGGTTTCGGTTGAAATCCTTTTCAGAACTGAACCTTGACTTTCGGTTGGTATCTTCTTGCGAACCGAACCTTGGCTTTCGGTTGGTATTTTCTTGCGAACCGAACCTTGGCTTTCGGTTGGTATTTTCTTGCGAACCGAACCTTGGCTTTTGGTTGGTATTTTCTTGCGAACCGAACCTTGGCTTTTGGTTGGAGGAACTTTCAGGCTTTCGTACAGGATTGTTTTCATACTTCAGATTCTTGTCCTTGTGTGTATAGTATGCGTTCTGGGAGTGCCAGAATTGTTTCCTTTCAGAAAGATTTTTCCTGTATCTTTGGTTCCTCTCTATCTTCTTATCCCTCATCTGCTTAGGTTGATGATGAACGTTCGCTCTTGTTTTTGCTGTCATTTTGACTGATTCCTTTTGAACTTCAGGAGTTTTTCTTTGAGCAGAGGGAACAGATGGAATATCTGAAGAAGATTCAGTTTGCCCTGAGGAAGTGGAAGGAGTATCTGATGAAGGAATGTCTTCTTTTGCTGAACTATCAACCTCTTGAGGAATATCTTTTGTACCACTTGTACTTGGTTCACTGAAATTATCAGGCTTGTTCAAGGGTTCAGGTATGTACCTCCCTTTCTTCATCCAGGAGGTTCTTTCAGAAAGACTGACGGTTTCGTTTCCATTATCAATAGGAGCTTCCCAGAAATACTCATCACAGCCATCAACATTGTCTTCGTTAACAATAGCTGTGAGTTCAGCTGTTTGATGTTCGGTTACTCCAGTCACTTTGTATACCTGATTTGGAGTGGTCCTGACCTTTTGATACACAACAGCCTTTTCTACTAATTTCGGGGACTTTTGTTGGGACAATCTAGCGAATTCCACAGAGTTTTCAGAAATAAGATTTTTGTGGTTTTCAGTTTCGCTTTTAACAAATTCTGAGCAGTCAACCGTATCCTCCACAGAAATTTCACTCATGTTTTCGTCCTCGTTAAGCTCAGATGCATTTTCAACATCGATTTTGTTTTCTGAGCTTACGTTGGCGTTTAGAGAGTCAAATTTTTGCATGGTTTCGGTTCTCAGTTTAAGTCGGTCATTTTCGTCCAAAAGGTTTTTGAGCATGTCCTTGTGGTCTTTGGACTTAATGAAGGACTCAATTTTGTCCAGTCCATACATATAGGTCGGATTGACATCATCAGACGATATCACACTCTCACAATTGTAGGCTTCGGCATCAATTTCATCCTCCTTAAATTCTAGAAAGGGTAAAATCATGCGATGGATCTTTTGGGCTATCTCACAATCCAAGTGAAGTTGAGTAATATTGGAATATAAACGTTTAGCTATTAAACAAAAAACATTTCGTTGTTTTAACAATTTCAAATTGTCTCTCTGCAAATAAATGTTTTCGTCTTTAACTTTAATTAATTCTGACTCTTTTAACTCAATCCACATTCGCCGCTCCTCACTCTTCGACGCCGCCCTGCTTAATTGATCAGTCAGGTTAGAATTGGTGACTCGAGTTTGAGTTAGGCTACTATCTAAATAAGAAATTCTTGTATTAATATTTTTTAGCTCTTTCTCGTAAGAGGATGGTGGTACTTTAGATGAAATAAAAGCATATTGTACCTTCTTTATCAGTTCATCGAGTTCATTGAACTGCTGGCTGAGTGGTTTGGCCATAAAGCACATATCCTCCTGCACCTTCGGTCCATTGCTTCCTCCATCGGTGTTGTATCCCCTCATTTGAGACACTTCAGTCACCATGAAGCATTTTCCACCACTACTTTCCTCCTTAGCCACATATGCCTTTCCATGAGTAGGCTTCCTCACTTCTTCGTCTTCTGAGTCAGTAGACCAAACTTCAGTGCTACCGAACTCATCGTCATTGACCGAACCCTGCACAATAAAAGCATTAATAGAAGGGTTAGCGGTAGACTTCTTCTTTCTCAACTCATCCAATCTCTTCTGCAGCACAGCTTCCTCATCATTTCCATTGTCCTTTTCAGCCATCTTCTTAAGAACACAGTCCTTAGCGTAGTGGTTCTTGCCACCACAGTAGAAACAGCTTACTCCGGAATCGCCATCTTCTTTCGGTTCCTTTTTGAGCTCCTCAGCTTTCGGTTCATTGTTCGCTTTTTCCGAGCTGTAACTCCCCTGCCAGTTTCGGTTTTTGTTGCTGGGGAATCTCTTCTTTATGAACCTCTTAGGATTGGATACCATCATGGCATAATCCTCAGTTGAGAGGTCATATTCTTCCAAGTTGAGCTCTTCATCCTCCACCACAGCTTTACTTTTGGATAGGAGGGCCAACGAACCAAGACTGGAGACAACATTCTTCTCTTGAACCACAATCTTCTCTTGGGACTTTAGAATACCCACCAGTTTCGCCAAAGAATATGATTTAAACTGTTCATGGGCTTTGACTGTGGAAACAACTGCTCTCCATTCAGATCGCAGTCCGTTCAAGAAAGTAACCTTTTGTTCGATGAGCTTCCTTTCAATGTCGTGTTTGATCATCTTGCTGAGAAGATGATTGAAGCGATCAAACGTCTGGGTCACAGTTTCTTCGGCCCCTTGCCTGAATTCACCAAATTCAGATAGAAGCAAGGTTTGGATGGAATGTTCAAGATCTTCGTCTGTGGAATACAGTTCGCGAAGTCTATCCCACACTTCCTTCACCGTAGTGCATGAGCTGACCAGCCTGAATGTGTCGGACTGAAGGGCGAATCTGATCAACCTAAGTGCCTTAATATTGCACTGGAGTTTGTCTTTTTCATCTTGCGCGATATTCGTCACGTCCTTGAGCAGATCATTGTACTCTTTTTGCGTCTTAATGATTCTGGACGTCGTAGAATGAGAAAACGGTCCACTGATGATGGCCTCCCATATGAGATAACCATTGTCCTCTGATCCAATCACATAATCTTCGAAATGATGCGCCCATACTTCATAGTCATGGGTGTACAAGATTGGAATCTTTGTCGTCGAACAGATGTTGTTGGAAATATTAATAGGGTTTGATTGCGTTGCGTCCATAATGATCGTAAAAACCTGTTCAAAGATCAGACTTGTAATAAAGCAGATTAGGGCAAAATAATAAATACTAAGATACGTCAATTAAGATGACGGCTCAATAAATATCAATGATTGCGGAAAAACCCTAATGGAAATCTTTTTCACAGAAAAGATGTGTATCGATTACACAGTCTCCTGCTCTGATACCAATTGATGGGATTAAAACAACTTTTAATCTAAGAAGATCGATTAGATCTTGAACAAGTATATGAATTTAAAACAGTAAAAACGCAATAATAAGAACAAACAGCTTGAATCAAACGTGTCGAATGATTAAAAATATCCTTAGAAGAGCTCGATTAAGAACATCAACTGTAAAGGATTGGAAGATTACAAGAACGATTACTGAAAAATATTATACTCTTGATCAATCGCTATATCGATAATCTCTAGAATCTTAACCTAATATGCATGCAAGCATTAACTTAAATACTATACATAAAAGGCTCTCGGTTGGACAGGCCCAAACCAGAGAATAAAAGGCTAATCTAACGAGCCCAAAAGACGCAACATCAAAACTCTTTTCAGCCCAACATGAGCCTTGTTACGGATCACATTCCCCTCCTTATCCATTTTATTTCTGAACACCCATTTGAGACCAACACCTAAAGCATCCTTTGGTGTTGGAATAAGGCGCCATACTTTGTTTCTTTCAAACTCATTCAACTCATCTTGCATGGCTTGAACCCAATCAGAATGATCAAGAGCCGAATTCATAGTCTTCGGTTCAACCTTGCAGACAAAGGACTTGAACATGCAAAACTCCACTTGAGAGAAGAGTGCCGCTTGTTTCGCTTTGATCTACGATCGAGTTAACACCTTTTCTGAAGATTCCCTAATGATTTGACTTTGTAGATGATCTTTGGTCCATTTAATAAGATGTGGGTAATTTGGATCACAAGAGAGATCCAGTTCTACATTGATTTCTTCTTCCAATTCTGATAGTACGTTGTCATCATTGACATGTGTGTTCTCCCCCTCGAATGATGACACCAGTTCAGAATCTAGATCAGAATGTTCCCCTTCGTTTGGACTTTTAGTTGAGCTTGATGATTGTGACGTTGAACTCTCCCCTGGAATGAAGCACCTTGATCTTTTGGCAGAGACGAACCCTCCCCCTGGACAGAAGGACGGTCATCCAAAGGTTCGCTTGAGACTGGCCTCTCGGTTGCTTTAGGTTGATCAACATCCATCTTCTGCAGCATCGTTGATGATTTGCTTTAGACTATCAACTCTGTTGCCTTTCGCCTTTGATTCAGAATTGATTGCTGTTTGAGGCTCGTCAAAAAGAAGCATATATTGCTCGAAGAGATTTCAGATAGAAGCTATAACTTGACTGGTCTTTGGAAAGATTTCCTGCATTGCACCTTCGGTTGTCTTCATCTTCTTAACATAGCTATTGTCAAAAGTGACATAGTATGTTTCTTCAATCTTCTTAGAGCGCTTTTTTAAAACTCTATATGCCTTAGAGTGCAGGGAGTAACCTAAAAATATTCCTTCATCAGCTTTAGCATCAAACTTGTTTCGATTCTCTTTAGAGTTGAAGACGAAGCATCTTGAACTGAACACATGAAAGAATTTCACATTCGGTTTGCGAGTGTTCAAGATCTCATAAGGAGTGATAGAGAATCGCTTGCTTAGATATCATCTGTTTTGAGTATAACAAGCAGCAGCAATAGCATCATCCCAGAAATATAAAGGCAAGGAAGCAAAGCATAACATCGTTCAGGCTGCTTCACAAAGAGGTCGATTTCGCCATTCAATGATCCCATTCTGCTGTGGAGTATATGGATCCGAGAAATTATGAGTCGTTCCCTTCTCAGCAATAAAATCTTCGAAATCTTTGTTCTTGAATTCCAAGCCATTGTCACTTCTTACGTTACGAACAACTTTCCTTAGTTGAACCTCAACTTGCTTTGTGAAGACCTTGAGCTTAGGAGTAGCTTCTGATTTTTGCTTCAAGAAAAATACCCATGTGAACCGAGAGAAGTCGTCCATAATGACCAGAATATACTTGTTCCCACCAATACTTTCAATAGAGGAGGGACCACAAAGATCGATGTGCAAAAGCTCCAATGGTTCTATCACCTTTGTATTGATAATAGAAGGATGACTTTGTCTACTCTGCTTTCCCATTTCATAGGCTGCGCGTAAATGGTCTTTGTCGAATTTAAGAATTGGAAGACCTCGAACATGATCTCCCAAAACAAGCTTGTTGATATCCTTGAAATTAAGATGAGAAAGTCTTCGATGCCATAACCAGCTTCCGTCTGTGTGAGCCTTCATTAGCAAACAGACTGTTGGTTTCCCTTGAATTGGATTGAGGTTCAAAGGGTACATTTCCCCCTTTCACTTCGATTTCAACATAATGTTATTTGACTTCTTTTCAACAATCTCTGAGCCTTCATCTGATGGGTTTTAGCCATAAGACCATCCTATGTGCTCATGCAAACCCTAATGCTTGGATCTAGATTTCTCTATTGTACGTGCAATTCATCCAAGACTTTAAACCCTAGATCTAGCATACAATTAATCATATTAACATGTGAAAGGGTTTTTAGATCTTACCTTGATTGTTATGTAGCAATAACAATCTCAAATCCTCCTTGTAATGACTTTAGAAAGCTTAGAGTCACAAGTGTCACTCCTCTAATGGTTCACAAACACCAAGAGCAAGAGGATGAAGAATAAGGAGAGTGGAGGCTGCCCAAGAACGTCCAAAACCCTAGAGGAACTCTTAGCAATGTTTTTGGGGCTTAAGGGTACTATATATACATGTAGGCTATTAGGGTTTTCAACTAGGAAACCTTAATTTGACTTCTTAAGCCCTAAGCAGCCCATGGACCCTTTTAGAATAACCCTTGGACGATTTATAATGGGTTTCCCCATAGAATTCGTCCAACCTATTATTCCAAGGTAATCCATAGCCCAAATGCAATTATCTTACAATTATAGTTCCAGTCCCTTAAGTTTAATTAATCTCTTTTAGCCACAAAATTAATTATCAATTAATTCTTGACTAATATTAATTAAACAATATAATTTATCCTTTAATATATTATTCTCATAATATATTAATAAATCATAATTAATCTTCTCTCTCCATAATTCATCCTTTCAAGTTGCTTTGGTGAAGGCAACCCAAAAGGACCATGCACCATCGGGTCAAGTACATACCAAAATAGTTATGGACTTAGACACTATTCCAACAGTCTCCCACTTGGATAAGTCTAATAACTATTCTGCATATGACTTCAGATCCTGATCTGCAATAATAGCTTTCAAAAGCCGCTGTCAACTCTGATCTTATCA
Source organism: Lactuca serriola (assembly GCF_051521515.1). Lineage (NCBI taxonomy): Eukaryota > Viridiplantae > Streptophyta > Magnoliopsida > Asterales > Asteraceae > Lactuca > Lactuca serriola. Next base: position 12,416,322 of record NC_136413.1, read on the forward strand.
GATACACGTCCTTTAGATAAGAGATCGTATATTTCTCCATTCTAGATATCGTATAGACTGAGACATGGATTTAAATTATTCTATCTGTCTATGTGCTGTTTCTCGATTTCCGATTTATGACGACTAACAACAGACTACATTTGAACACATCAAATTAGTCTCGGATTGGACAAGCGCTTAGGTGCCATCGCTAAATCATCAAGGGGCCCACAGATATCGCTTTCATCCTACTTTGGATAAAAGGAACGGATAAACTTTGATTCAATGCTTGCTTGCACTCACTCACCGAATCACACACAACAATATGTTTTATGACACCAAGTTACTGGTGCGTTTACATATCATCAATGTGTAACCGACTCGCAAGATACAACTCACACATCTCGGTTTCAATAATATAAGATATTATCGTCTCACCAATCACTCGTGATAAAATCCATGAAGTGATCCAAGTGAGTGTGGGTTTAATCCAATGCTCAAACTCATATTCATAAGCACTCATGAACGTTGCAGCAAACATTTGCTTATGTCTAATACACTTTAGACTATCCACACACCAATTCACGACAGTCTTCATTCATACCTACTTCCAACATATGAACGACTGTGGTCCGTTCGAATAATTTGATTGTTCTGAACCAATTTAATTATTCAAGAAGTCAAAACATGCAAAGTGAAACACAAGAATAATACTAATCCCATATGGCCCCAAACTCTGGGTATAAATAAAACATTTTATTTAATCACCATATTGATTACTCATTATTTGTTGTTTCGGGTAATCAACTTCTTACTTGAATTATAACAACAATTGTCCCATGCTCTTAGCATGCACACAATGTTTATCTACGGTCCTTACTTTGTGAAATAGATCAAATGAACACATTTCCAATCATACTCATTTCACAACTCCCAATTCTTATCATAAGTATAAGAATATCAAATTCTTGTCACTTATAGAATATGCTAGATTCTAACATTTTATGCAATGATCCTTTTGTAAAGTAATAGCTCAAAATCATCAAGACTTGGCCAATCTCTATCAGAAACAATTCTATAGATATGATGTCTCTCACTCAAAGTACATTCCTTTGAACATCCTTCTTGCATAAAAGTTTCTAATCTAGACATAGATTCTCAATAATCAGCTCCCAATATGGAAGCATTTCCATATTTTCCATATGACAACTCATTCTTAATAGAATCTTATCTATTCATAATAATGTGGATATGGTCCATCCAATACCATACTCTCAACGACTCATAAGCGACCAATCCTCAGCGAACTTTGGATCGTCCTTTGATAGTTGTTTAATTATTTTAGTCAAAACTGATTCTTGTCCTTTTTCCCTCAAAATGCGCTAGACATTTGGAAAATTTTTAGAATGGTCAAATATTATAGCATTTGCAACCGATCCTATACCCGAAGCGTATGGGACACGATGCATAATGTCTTACATAAAGATATGATACTTTATCAATCTTCTGCCATAATACTTTATGTGCCACGTTCTCACAATTCGAACTATGCCATAATCATAATCGAAATTTGAGAACACACTATGTATCCTTGACTAAATTTATTAACATTCCACAACCTAAGCCTTTAGATTTGAAATGAAGCATAATATTCTCTCCCTTAATTATAGCAAAACAACTATTCAACCCTTACGACTTTGCAAAGTATAACTCTTGTTTTCTATAATTAATATTGCTAACTTGCAATACTTGCCTTAATAATCATACAAGAACAACATTTATGCTCCCACTATCATGATGATTATTATCATATAAGCATAACACCTATGCTCCCACTAGCTTTGACATGTAATCCTTTATCTAAGCTTCTTAAACTTATACACATTTGCCTTAGATAGCCCATATGTGTGTCTAAACAATTCATACTAATTGCCAAATCTCACAATTCTAATTATGGAAGGGGATACGGTAACCATAATCGAATTCGAGAATACAATTTCACAATCACTATCTTCTTAAAATCTCTCTTAGTGAAAGCATTTCCTCACAGTCATCTTCATGAAGGAGGAAATCTTATGACACTTAGATTTTAATGGTGTATGTGTTCCTATCCATGCAAATTCGTCAAAACCAAAGTTTGCAACCAATCCAAATTCATATGGACCAAACCTTCTCAATCTTGATCTCTTGCCTTATGGCAACACGAGTGCCCACCATGTCTTCCAAGTAGTTAAGCAGCTCATCCTTTCTTATCAATGTACTTTTCATTGATCAAGGTCCTTGCCTTTTATGCATTCAAATAAGAACTCATAGAACTCACATGCATAATTAACTCAATTGGAACGGCACAGAAACAAGATATTGTCAACACGATAGGTTGTAAACCTCAATTCGTGTGCTAGTGATGATTGATAAGGTTTATTCTTGATTAGTTCTTGAAACCTTTCAAGACCATTAAGACTCCCACTGACTCCTTGACATATAAGATTCTCTTGTCAATAAACATTTCTCGACAAACAAATATTCAAGAGTTAGTGTAGCTTTTATCAAGACAAAACATTTCACAAAATTGGTCCTAGTTGGTCTTTGTCTTACCCAAGACATCACAACTTTCCAATTTCAAATGTGCAGTAATAAGAAAACCCTTTTTCAAATTCCACATTTGATGAATGTTATAAACATTTTTAAGACTTGTCACTCAATGTCACAATCTTAACTCTAAGACTTGGTTTTGGAACGAAGTATGATTGACTTCTTGATTTAACCATTTCTTCAATTCTTGATTCCTCTTCTCAGACATACAATTGCACTAAGACTCACTTAGAGGATCAATTGAGATATGGTTCTTAATCATTAAGACCTATCATAAAACATAATAAAGGTACTCTCCCTTCTTCTTAGAATAGAGAAACTTTTATCTTTTTGCCTACTTGATTCTTCTTATTCGTTCTGCTATTGATTTAAACTCTTTCAAATCAACTCAGAATTACACTTAATCTTATAAGTATAATAATATCCACTAAACCTTTAGTAAATCATGACGAATATCTTTGTTACTCTTGCGGTGGACTTGATCAACACACAACCTTGTGTACTCGATCTCCTAGTCCTTCACTTGAAACTTTGTCAACGAATTAGTCTAATTTCCAAATATGAAATTTATCATTCATCATGCAACCAAGTTGTATGATTCCAAGTGTCTATCCAAATGAAACTTGGGCGATGAGAAACTTTCCCTATTTGGTAAATTCTTGACCTTTCCACAAATAACATAATTAAGAATCAAATCCATTATTGCTAATAATAGAAACATTCAAACATCAATTTTTCATACACGCCATTGCAAGGATAAATAAATAATATAAATCAAAATTTATTTTATTGCGGAAAAATTTGTCCTTACAATGCAATTCAACTGAAAAACTATGTTAATACATATTTCTTAGCAATCTTATTCTAACTACAAGTAGTAGCTTAAGAATCTAATCTTCAAGTAATGCGATCGAAATCCATTTCTTCACGATTAGATTCTGCTCACTTCTTTCCTTAAGTTTCCTTTCCTTTCTTCGATCCTTCAAAACATCAAAATGCAATCTTATAACATCATGTATTAAGAATCTAGAATAGGAACTTAAAAGAGTTAGTTAATGGACTTTACCTAAAGTAGAGCCATAGGTTTTGACTCTCCCATCTCTTAGATCTCTTAGGTAAATAGGGCAGCTTCGTCTCCAATGCCCCTTCTCTTGGCAATGGAAGCAAATGGACTCTCTTGGAATGGCACAAGGATCTATCTCAAAATCTACCTTTTATGGATCTCTAATGTCACCATTTTCAATATCCATTGAAGTTTGGGAGTTTGATTTACCAGACAAATTTGCTCAACCAGCTCGCCAAATCATTGTTGATTCAGCAGCTATAAGAAAACATGTCAAATCAATGAAGGTCGCGTCATGATCTATCATATAGTACTTTCTAACGAACTCACTATATGATTCAAGAAGCGACTGAAGAACCCAGTCAACAGCCAACTTACCTGAAATATCGACACCCAACATCCTTAACCTATCAATGTGTGACTTCATCTCTAAGACGTGTACACACACTGACTTTCCTTCTTCATGTTTACTTGCCAAAAAGGCTTGAGTGAGTTTGAACGTTTCAATCTGTTGAACTTGTGGGTTAGGGAGAACAATAGGAGGAGGTGGAGGAAGTGAAGCATGATCTCGTGTTCCTTGATCGAATCATGGAATATCATCTTCATGTGAAAAGCTTGTTCCAGGGAATTTAGGAAGACCACAGTTGTCATACTTTGACATCTATAAAACGGCAGAAATATTAAATTCAAGTTAGTTGATTGATTGAGTCCTTCATAAATCACCCAAATGAGATATTAAGGCTAGGACCCAACACAATACTCTACAACCTAGAAAAGGGATTTCGTAATCTAGTTGCAGAATATTTGAAGGTAAGTGAATGACGATTCACTAATTTCCACCATGAAAAATGAAGAAGAAATTTAAGTTTTAAATCTACTAAAAATTCCTAGATCTTTTGAGATTCATTGAACTTTTCAATGGCATGTTTAAATCTCGATATGCCCCTCGAGTTTGTGACTGGGATACCGAGATCACAAAGCGGGTGTGAATAACCATGCAAACTTACATGGTGCCCCCACATGTTACAATCATCTATTCGATGTGCCAGTTAACCACACACGCTCCACCGAACTATGACAAACATTGAGTCACCCTTTGCTACCTTTTCTTAGAACCATTTAGTGTGCCGGTTAACCACACATGCTCCACTAACGTCTTCGCAAGGGCACAAAGTGTAATTTCATGGAATTGCATCAATTCACTTTTGCCTAAAGTAACTAAGATTGGGAATTTGTAAAAGCATTTAGTTACTTTTGTACTTCATTATACTTATAATGGAATGTTTTTGTCCTGTCCTACCCGTTCGGCTAACAACCCTCCACTAGTCAAGAGTGCGGTGGGTAAGAGTGGATACCCATTCAATCGCCATTTTATAGGCAATTTCCTTAAACACCCCTTATAGAATAGCTTCGAGAATGAGGCCTACTAACAGTAAGACTGACTTTTACTCATACATATATATTAGACTTTTAATGTTATATATAGTATAGGGTGTATTTTACACTTTTAAAATACTAGGTGGTCAAATTTAATAACTATACTTTTAATTTAATTAAATTGTAAACCAAAACTTTTATGGATTTATTAAATCTCTCTTAGTTATCCACTTTAATTAATTAATAAAACCATAAGGGTGTGATTTGAACTTTTCAAAACAATACTAGGGCTTTAGAATTTAACATTTATAAATTAAACTATTAATCAACTTTTAAATTCCAAAACTTGAGAGCAAGTTTTGAAACATTTCAGAACATTAGGGTTTAACTTATTTAAATTTGAAAACAAAAACTTTTAAGTTCAAATTTAAACTATAAAACCTAAAGGGATTAATTTGAAACTTTTCCAAACTTTATCAAGAATATTCTAGATCACATAACTCAAATAAGGCAATTAACAATTAATTTGTGGTTATCTAATTAGATCTAGTTCAAATTCTTGCAAGATAATGATCAAATAAATCAAATAATTTAACATTATTTATCAAATAAGGTAACAATTATCTAATTAGATGACCAAAATCTTTTATTTTGACAAAGATAATCATAAGGAATCAATAAAATTCGAATTTTATTAATTTTAAACAATTATGGCAATTATCCTAAGTCAAAATAGGTAAAGAAATCCTAAAAATCCGCCTGTCTGACAGCTAAACTCGCCAAGTCCCCTTATGGACTCGCCGAGTTCACCCTACTCGACGAGTCCACATTGGAACTCGACGAGTGTGTCAGGCAAATGGCCAAAAACTCGATCTTGCAACATGAATGAATGTACTAGGCATCAATACAATAGAAACCAATCAAGGCTCTGATACCACTGATGGGTTTTAGCCATAAGACCATCCTATGTGCTCATGCAAACCCTAATGCTTGGATCTAGGTTTCTCTATTGTAAATGCAATTCATACAAGACTTTAAACCCTAGATCTAGCATACAATTAATCATAATAACATGTGAAAGGGTTTTTAGATCTTACCTTGATTGTTATGTAGCAATAACAATCTCAAATCCTCCTTGTAATGACTTTAGAAAGCTTAGAGTCACGAGTGTCACTCCTCTAATGGTTCACAAACACCAGGAGCAAGAGGATGAAGAATAACGAGAGAGGAGGCTGCCCAAGAACGTCCAAAACCATAGAGGAACTCTTAGCCACATTTTTGGGGCTTAAGGGTACTATATATACATGTAGGCTATTAGGGTTTTCAACTAGGAAACCCTAATTTGACTGCTTAAGCCCTAAGCAGCCCATGGACCCTTTTAGAATAACCCTTGGACGATTTCTAATGGGTTTCCCCATAGAATTCGTCCAACCTATTATTCCAAGGTAATCCATAGCCCAAATGCAATTATCTTATAATTACAGTTCTAGTCCCTTAAGTTTAATTAATCTCTTTTAGCCACAAAATTAATTATCAATTAATTCTTGACTAATACTAATTAACCAATATGATTTATCCTTTAATATATTATTCTCATAACATATTAATAAATCATAATTAATCTTCTCTCTCCATAATTCATCCTATCAAGTTGCTTTGGTGAAGGCAACCCAAAAGGAGCATGCACCATCGGGTCAAGTACATACCAAAATAGTTATGGACTTAGACACTAATCCAACATCATCATCAAATGAGACTTTCAATCTGGTCCCAACCACCAGCCGTGATACACTGATAAGGTTGTGCTGCAATCCTTCAACGTATGCGACCTTTCTTATTGAGAAATCACCATTCGTAATCATTTCGTAGCCTTTGATGGTTCCAAATGAGTTGTTGCCATACTTCACGATTCCACCATCCTTGAGAGATTGAAACTTCCTTAGTTCTTCCTTTCTTCCTGTCATGTGACACGAGCAGCCACTATCAATATACCATTCTTCGTCAAACTGTTCATCACATATAACCTGCAAAACATTAAGCAGATTTAGGAACCCAAAGTTTCTTGGGTCCTTGTGAGCCTTTTACAGGACAGGGAATAGTAAGAGAAATATCAACCAAATAAGTTATTTTAATTAAAGTTGTTTCATCTTTTCTTTTTATTGTGAAAGTTTAATTTTGTTTGGCTTAGATTCAATAGACGTAGGGTTTGAGGTGTTGACGTCTGCATTCTTTTGGATCTCTTTTGGGCGTCTGTTATCTTATGGAAAGAGCTTTCCTTTCCTCTTTAAATCTTTTGAAGGATAAGAATTAGAATGAGAAGAGTTGGGTTTAGAAGTGACATTGGATCTTCTGTTAGTCTGATTGAACTTGAAAGCGAACTCATCCTTTCGGTTGCTTACTCTGTGTTGAGGACCGAAACCTCTCTTTCAGTTGCTGAAGATCTGAGGACCGAAAACCGTTCTTTCGGTTGCTGATGTTCTGAGGACCGAAACCGTTCTTTCGGTTGCTGATGTTCTGAGGACCGAAACCGTTCTTTCGGTTGCTGATGCTCTGAAGACCGAAACCGTTCTTTCGGTTGCAATCTTGTTGTGGACCGAACCTGTAATTTCGGTTCCTTGTATTTGAGGGACCGAAACTATCCTTTCGATCGCTTCTTGATTCTTCTTGAGACTTATGCGTCCTTTCGTACCAGACATAATGAGGGTTTTGTGATCTCCAAAACTGCTTTCTTTCTGAGAGATTCTTCTTGTATCTCAGATTTCGTTGGTGCTTTCGATCTGCCACCTGCTTTGGATTTTTTTGGATGTTAGCCTTTTTCTTAGGAACATGAGCATTGCTTTCGCTCTTAGATGATGATGTTTTGGTGCCACTAGTTCTTGGCACATCATATATTGCAGGCTCATTAAGTGGTTCGGGCACGTACCTACCCTTCACTCTCCATGAGGTTTTCTGAGATAGACCTTTTGTCTCATCGGCATTATCTATCGGTGCTGACCAGAAGAACTCTTCACATCCAGCTGCATTATCTTCTTCTACCATAGCAATTAGTTCTTCTGTTTGTTGAGGAGTTACTCCTTGAATTGTGTAGACCTGATTGAGAGTGGTCTGAAGTTTTTGATACACAACGGCCTTTGCCTTGAGAATTTTTGTCTTGTCTGTCGACGAGCGAGCGAACTCAATGGAATTTCCAGAAATGAGATTTTTGTGACTTTCAGGTTTGCTTTTGACAAATTCTGAGCAGTCCACCACATCCTCTACAGGGATTTCACTCATATCATCATCCTCGTTAAGTTCAAATGCATTTTCAACATCAATTTTATTTTATGAACTTATTTTGGCATTCAATGAGTCAAACTTCTGTACAGTTTCGGTTCTTAACTTGAATCTATCATTTTCGTCTAATAGTTTTTTAAGCATGTCCTTATGGTCATTGGACTTTATGTAGGACTCAATTTTGTCAAGACCAATTTTGTATGCTGGAGAGACTTCATCAGAAGATACAACATTTTCATAATTGTAAGCTTCAACATTGACTTCATCCTCCTTTAACTCAAGGAAGGTAAAAATCATGCGACGTATCTTCTTTCCTATTTCACAATCGAGATGCAATTGAGTGATATTAAAATAAATTCTCTTAGCAACTAAACAAAAATCATTTCGCTACTTTAAAATCTTAAGATTGTCTCGTTGTAAAGAGATAGATTCATCCTTAGATCTAATTAACTTTCTCCTTCTGCTCAATCCACATTCTCCTTTCCTCACTCTTCGACGATATCCTGCTAATTTGATCAGTCAGGTTAGAGTTTGTGACACGAGTTTGGTTGAGACTAATACTTATACTAGAAAATTTTGATTTTAAGCTATTTAGTTCCTTTTCATAGTTAGGAATAGGTATTTTTAGATAAGTGAGAATGTTTTGTACCTTCTTGATCAACTCATCACATTCGTTGATCTGTGCACTGACAAGTTTCGCAGCAAAACACCTGTCCTCTTGCTCCTTATCATCTTCTAGCCCACCATCAGTTGTATATCCTCTCATCTGAGATACTCCTTCGGTCACCATCAAACACCTTCCTGCTGCAGGTTCTTCTTTTACCAGCATCGCCTTGCCATGAGTGGGTTTTCTTACTTCTTTGTCCTCTGAATCCGTGGACCACACTTCCACTCCACTGAATTCGTCACTGATACCTATATCCTGTACAATCAAAGCATTCATGGTTTTATTGTTAGCTGCTGATTTTCTTTTCTTGATTTCCTCCAACCGTCTCAGGAGGCTCGCTTCCTCATTTTCCTCATCTATCTTTTTTGCCTGTTTCTTCAACATACAATCCTTGGCGAAATGATTTTTCCCTCCATAATAGTGACAATCAAATCCTGAGTCACCACTGATCTTCGCCTCTTTCTTGGATTCTTCTGAATTTGAACCTATCTTTAGTTCCTCCTTCACCTTTTTGGAACTGTAACTTCCCTCTCAGTTTCGGTTCTTATTGGCTAGGAACATTCTTTTGATGAATTTTCTAGGATTGGACACCATCAGGGCATACTCTTTACCGGTTAGATCATAGTCAGGAAGATCCAATTCTTATTCTTCTTCAACATAACTTTTTCCTTTAGAAACAAGGGCTAACGAACCCAAACTAGAAACCACGTTCATTTCCTTAGACAGTGCACTTTCATGGGACTTCAAAATTCCCACCAGTTTTGCTAGAGAATACGATTTAAACTATTCATGTGCCTTAACTGTGGACACGACGACCATCCATTCAGATCTTAGACCGTTCATGAATGTGACCTTTTGTTCATTGACCTTCCTTTCGATCCCATGCTTTATCATCTTACTTAAAATTAGATTAAAGCGATCAAAAGCCTGAATAAGTTTTTCTTCGGGCTTCTGTTTGAAGTCACCAAATTCAGAAAAGCAACATAGTTTGTATCGAATGTTCCAGATCTTCATCAGTGGAATACAATTCTTTCAGCCTGTCCCATATCTCTTTAGCTGTAGCGCAAGAGCTCACCAAACGGAACGTATCTGACTGCAGAGCAAACCTAATCATTCTTAAGGCCTTGATGTTGCATTAAAACTTCTCCTTCTCGTCTTGAGGAATATCTTTCACATCATTCACAAGCTGATTGTACTCCTTTTGAGTTTTGACAATCTTGAGGTGCTTGAGTGAGCGAATGGGCCAACAGTGATAGCTTCCCAGATCAAGTACCATTATCTTCTGAGCCGATCACATAATCTTCAAAGTGATGCATCCAAACTTCATAATCCTGTGTATACAAGATTGGAATCCTTGTCGTTGAACCAATGTTGTTGGAGATATTGATTGGATTGGTTTGAGAATCATCCATGGAAATTGTGATGACGTTAGATCGATTACCTGATTAAGATCAGACTTGTAATTTATCGTTAGAGTAAGATCGACAATTAATGAGATCGCCAATATGGAATGATGGCTCAATTAATATTAATCAATGCGGAAAAACCCTAATTACTTCTTCAATAGAAGAGATGTGTATGAATTACACAACCTCCTGCTCTGATACCAATTGATGAGAAATAAAACTCAGATCGTTTAGATCTTTCACAGGTATAAAGATGATGAACAATCAAAACAAACACAATAGGATTAAGAACACATAATAGAATCAAAGTAATGCTTATGATTCAAATATAGTCACGCCTCAGCAGAGCTTGATGAAGAACTTCCCACTATAGAGGCGAGCTAGGGTTTACGATACTTGTGAGAGAAAATAAATAAAATCATTTTTTACAAAGGATGCATGCATGCACCTTAAATACTAAAACCCTAGAAGAAAAACATGCACAGTTGCACAGGCCCAAACCGGCAACCAAAACTGGACTAAGGACCGAGCCCATGACGCAACACTATAAACCCAACAAGTAGGTGTGAATGGTAGTAGAGGCCTATACTACCAGAAGCACATGACTCACACTCGGATGAGGGAAAGTCACAAGGTTACCAAGGCACTAGTAATTGATTTCTTTTTATTCAAGTATGTCATTACCATTGTTTCGGTATTGGTTAAGAAGATGATTGACCGTAGTGGTCATACCAAATCGAGTCTAACTAAGATGAGAACTAAGTTCGATGTCACACCTAACATAAACCAGAAGATTGAAATGAAAGATAATCAAAACGATCAGTAGAGGTATCGTGATAGTTGTTAAAAAATCCTATAGCTAGAAATGATACTTTAAGAGGTGATTATATCACATTAGAACATGAAGGAAGGTATATTATGTTCTGGAATTTAACTCTAAGAGACCAGAGTCTAAGCGTTGTAACATACGATGAGAGGTCATTCGAACGTGACCCACCGCTCTATTGTGAAAAATCAAATAACTTATCTTAAGTTTGTTAAGAATAAGAAGGAGTCTCTAATAAGGATCGAGATTGTGACTTGAACTTCATAATTTGGAGTCTAACATGAGATAGAGAGCGGTTGCATGATCGAGCACCGCCTGCAGTCAAGAAGTCCTAGAAGTTAGATACCCGTTCGAGGAAACATAGAAGTTATGGTTATTACCTATGATGAAGAGATAACGTACGGGATCATTATACAATCCGTTTTTCGTTGATGATTTCGGGATGTAATCATCCTAAGGGGGGAGATACTTGTAACGCCCGTAGATCCGGGCAAGTCAATTTAGAGACAAGTATCGAAAATAACTTTTTGATAGAATATTATTTTGAATGAATAATCTTAATGAAATTTGTAGCATATGTCACAAGGGTTCCTTACATATAAAGAACGCCGCAATCTGAGTTATAACGAAGAAGTTATGGCCCGTCAAAGTTCTGTGAGAGAACGGAACAACACTACATGACGTAAATAGTGAATTTACGATAGAGCGATTTTTATCCTTAGAGATCTAAACGAAAGCCATAGCATACATTAAACCGAGAGTGTGCATAAAAATTAACGCCCAAATATGACTTCGTATGAGGAAGTTATGATTTTTCGAAGTTTCAGCTTAGCAGTATGCAACCCAGAGTTCGAATATTAGATCGAGCGATCTTCAGCCGACACAACCGAAACGAGAATTGAAGATATCGTTAATAGTAGCGTAACAGTAAAAAGACAGGCGAAAACAAGCGTTAGATGAAGAAGTTATGAATTTTTAACGGAATATTCCTGTCCCGACCTGTTAAAAATATAACTTTAAAAATAAAGTCAAATTTAGCCAACGGAGTCTAAACAAAAGTTGTAGAGTACGGTCCCGCCTACGCGTGGATATAAACAACGTCAAAAATGGATCCCGTATGCAAAAGTTATGATTTTTAGAAATAGAGAAGGAAAATTGTGAGTCTGGTCTGAAGGGGTAGGCCCCGCGTGGAGAAGGGACACCCAGTGTCTGAGTACGCTCCGCGTACCAAGCCTCGTACGCCCAGCGATCTTGCCTTCCTCGGTCCAGATTGAGCCACGTCGCCCCAGCCCTTGTCTGGCGCGTGTTGTACGATCCGAGCTATTATGCCCCGCGTCTGAGGATTTACGCCCAACGTAATCCAAAGTCGGGGCCTATAAAAAGGCAGCAAGGGCAGCCGGTAAATGCACTACAAAACCTTCTCTTTCTCTCACTACTTTCTTTCTCTAGCCTACCCTAACCCCTAAAGCCTATAAAAAAACCCCCTAGCACCCGAAGAAGCCCCAGAGCTCCCGAAGGCTCCGAGAAAAGAGCTTTTCAGTTCAAAAACGCTGCTCCAGTGAAGCTTGATTTTTAGTATAAACCCGTTGTAAGTGAGCTACGCCAACCTAATTTTTTATAGCTTTTATTTAATTATAGTAATGTTATTAGGACCTTAAAATAATTATTTAGGCTATTATTATGGGTTATATAAGTGTCCTTATAATATGTTTTTATCTACTCATGGTACGGGGAATCCGGTCTGAAGGGCCACTTGGGTTGCTAGATTTCAGAAGTGTTATATGCGAAAATGATCCCACCCTCCGGTGTTTCATTTCTGGCCCCTGTCTGTACATAGTGGGTGAAGAGTCTTGTGTTAACACTTATATAATAGTAATAATAGCAAGACTATTAATTAGTCTCAGTTAATATTAATATTAGACTGAACTCTAATGGTAATAATACTAGGTTTTGTCAAAGGAAAAGTTTTTTTAAGAAGCGAAGCGTTGTCCGAGTCCGAAATCTCCACCATATCAGGTGAGTGCATAGTTATTTTCATGTTACACATAGATATGAAGTATTTTATATAAATTACGTGCTCTGTGTACCTATTAACTGTATACTTGCTATCTATGTTGGATGAACGATTTTATACATGTTTTAAATGATTTAAAATTTATATGTATTTTATATCTAAAAAATATGTTGGGTAAAACATGGGTAGATGAAATATGAGTTGGATGATGAGATGAGATGTGATATAGGCCATGAGATAAAGGTGAGAGGTGAACAATGAGGGGAGCCTTTTACCTAAATGATGGCCCCGTCATCTAGCAGAGTATGGATGACAACCACGGATTATTCTAGACAGTCTAGTGGAACACTAGTAGACTCGCAACATGTAGGGGTTGTGAATGAGACGTTCACTCGCTGTACTCTAAAAACCCATTGACATGTATTGCGAGAGGAGTCTCAAGAACGATACTGTCGATAAACGAGATAAACCTTGGCAACTATGGATTTAGTGCCTGTTGAGTAAACCCTGGCAACCATGGATTTAGTGTCTGTTGAGTAAACCCTGGCAACGATGGATTTGGTGCCTATTGCTTAGGATAACCCTTAGGAATGAATGAATGAGGAATAGCTGATTCTTAGGGTAGAATAAAGAAGAAAATGGGGATGGGTAATTGGGTTGATTATTTTGATGTTTAAATATAATAATTATATTATTGTGGGTTGAAAACCCTATTTACCCACCAGGTTTCCCAACCTGACCCACTCAATCTTATTGTATCACAGGTGTCGATATGAAGCTACTTTACACTAAGAGATCTAAAAGAGATGTAGATCACTAGTGTAAATAAATGTAAGTTATGTTTATGCTTATGTTTCTATATTAACGATGACATCCCAAATGTTTTAAAATGAATAAAAATACATTTCTTCATAAATGCTTTGATAACGTATTTATCATGTTTTCTGGGAATAAATTCCGAAGAATTTTTATTAAAAAGAGGTACTTTGATTTTTATAAAGCATAAACAAAATCGGTCTTTTTTGGCCGTGAAAATGGGGATGTCACAGGTACGCCCAACGTACTCCACATATCAGGCCTATAAAAGGCATGCGAGGGCCAGCCAATTTCTCACACAATTCTCTCATTCATTCTCTCTCTACTCTCTCTCTCTTTCTCTCTCTATCTCTCTCTCTTTAACCTCTTCCAATCCCCCAAAGCCTAGGGAAGTTCCCTAGCACCCGAAGGAAGCCCCGAGGCTCCCGAAGGCTCTGAGAAAAAGAGCTTGTCGACTCGGAAATGCTGCTCCAGCGAAGCCCGGTTTTTAATAAAAATCCGCTGTAAGTGAGCTATGCCAACCTAATTTTTAATATACTTTTATTTAATTATAATAATGTTATTAGGACCTTATAATAATTATTTGGGCTATTATTATGGGTTATATAAGTGTCGTTATAATATCTTTTTAATGACTCGCGGTACGGGGAATCCGGTTTGAAGGGCCGCTTGGGTTGCTGGATTTCAAAAGTGTTATATGCCAAAATGATCCTGCCCTCCGGTGTTTCATGTTTGAACCCTGTTTGTTCATAGTGGGTGGAGAGTATTGTTTTAACGCTTATATAACAATAATAATAATACCAAGACAATTAATTAGTCTCGGTGAACGTCAGAGTAAACTCTAATGGTAATGACACTAGGTTTTGTGGGAGGAAATTGTTTTAAGTAAACGAAGCGCTGTCCGAGTACAAAATCACCACCTTATCAAATGAGTGCATAGTCCCTTTCATGAACATTATTTTAATACAAGTATTGTATGAAATATTAAATATATGTTTATGTGTGAGTTATTTGATGTTATCTGAATTATGAGTTAAAGAACATACCTGGTTATTTATAATGATTTAGGTCAAAGAGTAATCCTAAAATTTAATATGAGGAATATTGGATAATATCTCCTTATGAGTACAAGTGAGATATACACGGGGAATAGAACCCTTAAACATGTCATTGATCCAGAAGGATGGATTAGACCTATTTATTCGTCCCTAGTCCGAGAGTATGGATTGGACTTAGTCAATTCTCATTAATCCAGGAGTATGGATTAAGACATAGTCAGTTGTCCTTAGCCCGGGAGTATGGACAGGACATAGTTATCTGTCTTTAATCCGGGAGTATGGGTTTAGACATAGACAATTGTCCCTAATCCGAGAGTATGGAATGGGCACAATCATGGATTAGATCCGTGAGTAAGAGGTAAAATTTAGGGTCCGAGAGTATGGATAGTCTTGTTACGAGGATTGACGGGGTGGGGTAAGAGTTGATTATATATATGGGGAAATTGTATATTGTGTGAGTTCTAAATCATATATATGTTATAACATCGTGAGATTGAAATCCTTATGTACTCACCAAGGTTCCCAAACTGATCCACTCAAGCTTATTTGTATCACAGGTGTCGAGTTACATTGCACTAAGAGATTAAAGAGATGTAGATCACTAGTGTAAATGAATGTAAGTTATGTTTACGCTTATGTTTCTGTATTGACAATGACATCCCAAATGTTTTAAAATGAATAAAAATACATTTCTTCGGAAATGTTTTGATAACATATTTATCACGTTTTTCTGGTAACAAATTCCGTAACACTTTTATTAAAGGAGGTACTCAGATTTTTATAAAGCATAAACAAAATCGGTCTTTTCTGGCCGTGAAAATGGGGATGTCACAGATAGCCTTGCTAGAGACATAATTGCGTAGGAGAAGAAGTGACTGCCGATCCAAGGGAGCAAACAAGCTGCGATGGCAGCTTTGGCGAGTTTCTCGGTAGTAATTGCTCAACAGGAGCATGAGAGATTCAAAGGGAAAGAGAACTCGGTCCGACGCAATCAGCAGTAGCGAATGAGCGAATGAGAGGCTGCCCCGACAGCTCTCGACTTCTTCTCTTTTGGTTCTGGCTTTATGTACAAAGGGGAGCAGGATGGTTGGCCTGATGGAACAAGGAAAGCAAAAGCAATAGCATAGGTGGGTATTCGGTTGTTGTGGAGTCTATAAAAGATGGTGATAATAAGAGGGAAGCAAAGGGTCTGTTAGTCATCGAGGATGGAAATAGGGTAGCAGCTTCGGCTGTTTGCCTTTGTTTTATTATTAGTACTTTTTTGGTTATCCGTATAGATAGAGAGAGAGAGAGAGAGAGAGAGAGAGAGAGAGGTGTGGATCCAAGAGTATGGGAAAATTCAAAGTCAATATACGGAAATTGATCAACAAATGTCAATGTGTCAAAGAGGTAATGGGTGACCCCTTCACTTTGGACAAAAGGATGTAATCGATCCGTCAAAAACGACTTCGTTCCCTCATAAGGCTACAAAAATTGTTTAGGACTTAAAAGATAAACCCCAGAAAGTTCGTAGGACATTTGTGTCATTTTCCCATAAATAAATACATACCCAAATTCAACTAAATACATACACATTGAGTCAATTGTACAAACAAATATGCAAAATATAAATATAATACATAAGAAAAAGCTTTTACTTCAATTTACACCCAACAAAAACACAAAATATATAGAAACAATCAAAAATCAAACTAATTATGTAAAAATGACAGCTAAAACCTTTGCTTCTAAGTATCAACATATCTAATTCTACACTCAAGAAAGATGGATTCATGCACACTTTCCTTTAACCAATTAAACACTCAAAAAATAAATAAATAAATAAATAAAACACTCTATATCTTTTTCCATTCGTGAGCAACCAAGAAGAACAACAACAATCTTTCTTAATTCATTTTCATTCCCCTGTCAACCGAAACACAACCAAGCATTCAAAAAATAATAAATAAATAAATAAAAATGGAGATTCATTCTACCCTTTCCTGTGAACAGACAAACAGCATCCCAAAACACCATTACCACCTGTTGATTGAACGGAAAATAAATAAATAAAAACGTGATTACGGGCAGCATCGTATTCTTCTTCATCCTATGCCATGAACCATCGGTGGTGGTGGTGCTCCGGTGAACCATTAGGCAGCAGCCCCAACCGAAACATTCATTGATTTCTATAAAAAAATAAATAAATAAATAAATAAATAAATAAGTGTTAGGGAGAAGAAGAGCAAGGGAGGCTGCCGGAGCAGACCCCCTTCCACATACCTGCAATCGACGGAGACCTCACCATCGCACCCTCCTCTTCCTTCTTCCGTCGAACCAATGCCACCGAAACCCCACATGTTCGTCAGACCCTCTTCTGGTCTTGCCCCTCGCTCCCTTCCTTACTGATTCTATCGATCAAGACCTATCTCGGGGGATCTCGATTTCATCGCTGCTGCTGTTCGTATCGCTCCAGACGGACCAGTCCCATTTCCCCCGTCGCACCACTCTCGCCTTCTCCCTCTTCGTGTTTCCCCATCAACACCACCGAGACCTCGTATTTTTCCTTTCGTGTAGCGCTGCTGAAACCAAATCACACAGCCGAAGACCCCGGCAGCTTCGCGGCTTCTTCCCACCTTCACCGCTGTCTCGCTGCTTCACCCACCTCCTTTTTCGGCCTTGTCAACCTCGGAGACACCCCGTTCCCTTTGCGAGATGGCGACCGCCATCAGGCCTCACAGTCTCCTTCCGTTTCGCTACTCGCCATCCTCGAAACGACTATCTCCATGTTCATCTGCTTCCGTTCATTCGTGGCTTCAATTGGGACCGATTCGTATCCGATCAGTGAATGGCAACGGCCAACGGGTATAAAAGCCCTAGATTAATTAAAGTTTGGCCATTAAACACACTAAGCCCTCCATGAGATTTCTGTAAAATATAAGCCCTAATTTCCTTTCGACCTTGATACATTTACAAAATAGCCCCCCAATTTTAAATCCTTTATTCAAAATACATCCCAATCCCCAAAATTTGATTCCATTTATCCACAAATAGCCCTCATTTGGTTATTTTTAAATAGAATAAATCCCAATCTTCAAACTGTGAATAAAAATAACCATTTTAGCCCTTCCTTTGAAATGATTTTTACCAAAACAGTCTCCGATAGTTAAAATTTGTTACGAAACGGACCTGAGAATATTTCAAAGTTCGAGAAACGTGACATTGTAGTTTCACATGGCAAGTTTCTCAAAAGAAAACGAAATCGAACAAATGGAAGTCACGCTTCAAGGGTGAGTGCTTACAGACCCTTTGTAATATTTTATTTATTTCGGGGGGAAGGGGGGGGGGGGAGGAGGGATTACATGTGCCAATATATTTGGGTTATACAAACAAATTACCTTTTTATGCGTAAATACAATAAACATAGTTTGTAAAAAATATTATTATTTAACAATTTACCATATTGTTAAAAATATTCTAGTGAAAACTTTTTGTATAGGTGTTATGATTATTTTATCGTGAAATATCCAGTTCACACAACAAATACTACATTATAACAAGTTTTATGATTTTTATGTGACATTGTATACTATAACAAGTACGTTATGAAACACTGTGGTATTGCAAGGATTCAAAGCTATCATTCAACGTGTTTATTTAAATGTTTAAGTACACCATGTATATACATATACATATGTTCGTAAATTTGAAACATTCATTGTTATAAAAGCGAGTGCATTATACTTTTACATATATGTCAAACATACTCGGCTTTTATAAACCTTATACAATGATATTCATTATGCCTAGTAACTTACCCACAATTAAGTTACGGCCGAGAGTTATTCAAAAACTTTTTAGTTAAGAGTTTTTTAGTGAGACGCTACATTATTCATTAGCTGAATTTTAATATAGCTTTTATTTAATTGTACTAATGTTATTAGGACCTTGTAATAATTATTTGGGCTATTATTATGGGTTATATAAGTGTCGTTATGATATCCTTTTAACCACTCGCGGTACGGGGAATCCGATCTGGAGGGCCGCATGGGTTGCTGGATTTCAGAAGTGTTATATGCCAAAATGATCCTGCCCTCCAGTGTTTCATGTCTGGCACCTGTCTGTATATAGTGGGTGGAGAGTATTCTTTTAATGCTTATATAATAATAATAATAATAATAATAATAATAATAATAATAATAATAATACCAAGACTATTAACTAGTCTCAGTGAACATTAGGCTAAACACTAGTGGTAATGATACTAGGTTTTTTCGAAGGAATTGTTTTAAGTAAACGAAGCGTTGTCCGAGTACAGAGTCACCACTTTATCAAGTGGGTAGATAGTCTCTTTCATGAACATGATTTTAATACAAGTATTATTTGAAGTATTAAATATATGTTTATGTGTGAGTAATTTTATGTTATCTGAATTATGTGTTAAGGAACATGCCTAGTTATTTATAATGTTTTAGGTCAAAGTGTAAACCTAGAATTTATTATGAATGAATATTAAGTAGTAACTCCTTTTGTGTACGAGTGAGATATACACGGGGAATAGAACCCTTAAACATGTCATTAATCCGGAAGCATGGATTAGACATAGTTATTCTTTCCTAGTCTGAGAGTATGGATTAGACTTAGTTATCCTTAGTCGGGGAGTATGGCAGGACATAGTTATTTGTCTTTAATCCGGGAGTATGGGTTTAGACATAGACAATTGTCCCTAATCCGAGAGTACGGAATGGGCACAATCATGGATTTGAGAACCTGGGTTAGATCCGGGACTAAGAGGTAAAATTTAAGGTCCGAGAGTATGGATAGTTTTGTTACGAGGATTTACGGGGT
Organism: Lactuca serriola; assembly: GCF_051521515.1. Lineage (NCBI taxonomy): Eukaryota > Viridiplantae > Streptophyta > Magnoliopsida > Asterales > Asteraceae > Lactuca > Lactuca serriola. The sequence continues at coordinate 12,436,220 of NC_136413.1, forward strand.
GGGGTAAGAGTTGATTATATATATATGGGGAAATTATATATTGTGTGAGTTCTAAATCATATATATGTTATAACATCGTGAGATTGAAATCCCTATGTACTCACCAAGTTTCCCAAACTGATCCACTCAAACTTATTTGTATCATAGGTGTCGAGTTACATTGCACTAAGAGATTAAAGAGATGTAGATCACTAGTGTAAATGAATGTAAGTTCTGTTTACGCTTATGTTTTCTGTATTGACGATGACATCCCAAATGTTTTAAAATGAATAAAAATACATTTTTCGGAAAATGTTTTGATAACGTATTTATCACATTTTTCTGATAACAAATTTCGTAACACTTTTATTAAAGGAGGTACTCAGATTCTTATAAAGCATAAAATAAATCAATCTTTTCTGGCCGTGAAAATGAGGATGTCACAAATAGCCTTGCTAGAGACATAATTGCGTAGGAGAGGAAGTGACTACCGATCCAAGGGAGCAAACAAGCTGCGATGGCAGCTTTGGCGAGTTTCTCGGTAGTAATTGCTCAACAGGAGCATGAGAGATTCAAAGGGAAAGAGAACTTGGTCAAATGCAATCAACAGTAGCGAATAAGTGAATGAGGGGCTACCCTAACAGCTCTCGACTTCTTCTCTTTTGGTTCTGGCTTTATGTACAAAGGGGAGGAGGATGGTTGGCCTGATGGAACAAGGAAAGCAAACGCAACAGCATAGGTCGCCGTTTGGTTGTTGTGGAGTCTTCAAAAGATGGTGAAAATGAGAGTGATGTAAAGGGTCTGTTAGTCATTGAGGATAGAAATAGGGTAGCATCTCCGGCTGTTTTCCTTTATTTTATTATTATTACTTTTTTGGTTATCCGGATATACATATATATATATATATATACATATATATATATATAAAGAGAGAGAGAGAGAGAGAGAGCTGTGGGTCCAAGAGTATGGGAAAATTCAAAGTCAATATACAAAAATTGGTCAACGAATATCAATGTGTCAAAGAGGTAACCGAGTGACCCATTCATTTTGGCCAAAAGGATGTAATCGACCCGACAAAAACGACTTCGTTCGCTCATAAGACCACAAAAATTGTTTCGGACTAAAAAGATAATCCTTAAAAAGTTGGTAGGACATTTGTGTCATTTTCCCATAAATAAATACATACCCAAATTCAACTAAATACATACACATTGAGTCAATTGTACAAACAAATATACAAAATATAAATATAATACATAAGAAAAAGCTTTTACTTCAACTTACACCTAGGCCTGGCAATGGAGCGGGTTTTGACCTGATCCGATCCAAACCCTTAACAATTATATGAGTTTGGAGTATAGTTCTTGATCCGCTTACCCGTTAACGACCCATACCCGCTAACCCTTTTATTAAAAGGATCGGGTATGGATCATCACCGATCCGCTCCGTTTATAACCCGCCCCATATAAATTTTAGAAATATAAATTTATATTTTATATTGCCTAAAGTTTCCATTAAATTCCAATCAGAAGTCCAAAGAGAAAAGGCCAAAGACTAAATTGTTTTTACATAGGACTCGAGGACTCACCTTCTAGACTGCAGTCTTCTCCCAAAAGTCATGACTTCATTTCATTTATAAATCAATAAGTTCATTTATCAATCGGAAGAAAGTTTGTAATTGCTATTCTCTATAAATGCAATCGACGGTCAAAAACCAATTGGAAGTAACTAAAATAATGATTTTAATTCCAAAAGAAAGCCTTCGAGTACATAATGTGTTTTCTAAATCAAAACTTAGTTTTATTTAATAAATGTGATTTTATGATTTAAGTAAAATGTGTTTGATTATTTAAAAAACCTACGGGTTACGGGGCGGGTTTGGATATCTGCTGATTCGGTGGATAAGGGTATGAGTTTGATTATTCAAAACCCTGCGGGTTACGGAACGGGTTTGGATCGGATTTTGAAATATGTTAAAAGGGTTTGGATCAAGGTTGATTTGCTCCAAACCCGCCCCATTGTCAGGTCTATTTACACCCAACAAAAACACAAAATATATAAAAACAATCAAAAATCAAACTAATTATGTAAAAATGACAGCTAAAAACTTTGCTTCTAAGTATCAACATATCTATTTCTACACTCAATAAAGATGGATTCATGCACACTTTCCTTTAACCAATTAAACACTCAAAAAAAAAAAAAAAAAAAAAAAAAAAAAAAAAAAAACCACTCTATATCTTCTTCCATTCGTGAGCAACCAAGAAGAACAAAACAATCTTTCTTAATTGATTTTGTTTCCCCTGTCAACGGAAACACAACCAAGCATTCAAAAAAATAAAAAAGGAGATTCATTCTACCCTTTCCTGTGAACAGACAAACAGCATCCCAAAAGACCATTACCAACTGTTGATTGAACGGAAAAAAATAAAAAAAATAAATAAAAACGTGATAACGGGCAGCATCGTATTCTTCTTCATCCTATGCCATGAACCATCGGTGGTGGTGGTGCTCCGGTGAACCATTAGGCAGCAGCCCCAACCCAAACATTCATTGATTTGTATTAAAAGAAAAAAAAAAGTGAGAGGGAGACGAAGAGCAAGGAAGGCTGCCGGAGCAGACCCCCTTCCACATACCTGCAATCGACGGAGACCTCACCATCGCACCCTCCTCTTCCTTCTTCCGTCGAGCCAATGCCACCGACACCCCACCTGTTCGTCGGACCCTCTTCTGATCATGCCCCTCGCTCCCTTCCTTTCTGATTCTATCGATCAAGACCTATCTCGGGGGATCTCGATTTCATCGCTGCTGCTGTTCGTATCGCTCCAGACGGACCAGTCCCATTTCCCCCGTCGCACCACTCTCGCCTTCTCCCTCTGCGTTTTTCCCTATCAAAACCACCGAGACCTCGTATTCTTCCTTTCGTGTACCACTGCTGGAACCAAATCACACAGCCGAAGACCCCCGCAGCTTCGCGGCTTCTTCCCACCTTCACTGCCGTCTCGCTGCTTCACCCACCTCCTTTTTCGGCCTTGTCAACCTCGGAGACACTCCGTTCCCTTTGCGAGATGGCGACCGCCATCAGGCCTCACAGTCGCCTTCCGTTTCGCTACTCACCATCCTCGAATCGACTATCTCCATGTTCATCTGCTTCCGTTCATTCGTGGCTTCAATTGGGAGCGATTCGTATCCGATCAGTGAATGGCAACGGGTATAAAAGCCCTAGATGGCTAGATTAATTAAAGTTTGGCCATTAAACACAATAAGCCCTCCATGAGATTTCTTTACAATATAAGCCCTAATTTCCTTTCGACCTTGATACATTTACAAAATAGCCCCCCAATTTTAAATCCTTTATTCAAAACAGGTCCCAATCCCCAAATTTGATTCCATTTATCCACAAATAGCCCTCATTTGGTTATTTTTAAATAGAATAAATCCCAATCTTCAAACTCGAAATAAAAATAACCATTTTAGCCCTTCCTTTGATATGATTTTTACCAAAACAGTCCCCGATAGTTAAAATTTGTTATGAAACGGACCCGAGAATATTTCAAAGTTCAAGAAACGTGACATTGCAGTTTCACATGAGAAGTTTCTCAAAAGAAAACGAAATCGAACTAATGGAACTCACGCTTCAAGGGTGAGTGCTTACGGATCATTTGTAATATTTTAATTATTTCGGGGGGAGGGGGTGGGGGGGAGGGAATACATGTGCCAATATATTTTTGTTATACAAACAAATTACCTTTTTATGCGTAAATACAATAAACATAGTTTATAAAAATATTATTATTTATCAATTTACCATATTGTTAAAAATAATCTAGTGAAAACTTTTTGTATACGTGTTATGATTATTTTCTCGTGAAATATCCGGTTCAGACAACAAATACTACATTATAACAAGTTTTATGATTTTTATGTGACATTGTATATTATAACAAGTACGTTATGAAACATTGTGGTATTGCAAGGATTCAAAGCTATCATTCAACGTGTTTATTTATATGTTTAAGTACACCATGTATATACATATACATATGTTCGTAAATTTGAAACATTCATTGTTATAAAAGCGAGTGCATTATACTTTTACATATATGTCAAACATACTCGGATTTTATAAACCTTATACAATGATATTCATTATGCCTAGTGACTTACCCACAATTAAGTTACGGCTGAGAGTTATTCAAAAACTTTTTAGTTAAGAGTTTTTTAGTGAGACGCTACATTATTCATTAGCTGAATTTTAATATAGCTTTTATTTAATTGTACTAATGTAATTAGGACCTTGTAATAATTATTTGGGCTATTATTATGGGTTATATAAGTGTCGTTATGATATCCTTTTAACCACTCGCGGTACGGGGAATCCGATCTGGAAGGTCGCATGAGTTGCTGGATTTCAGAAGTGTTATATGCCAAAATGATCCTGCCCTCCGGTGTTTCATGTCTGGCACCTGTCTGTACATAGTGGGTGGAGAGTATTCTTTTAATGCTTATATAATAATAATAATAATAATAATAATAATAATAATAATAATAATAATAATAATAATAATAATAATACCAAGACTATTAACTAGTCTCAGTGAACATTAGACTAAACACTAGTGGTAATGATACTAGGTTTTTTCGAAGGAATTGTTTTAAGTAAACGAAGCGTTGTCTGAGTACATAGTCACACCTTATCAAGTGAGTGCATAGTCCCTTTCATGAACATTATTTTAATACAAGTATTGTATGAAGTATTAAATATATGTTTATGTGCGAGTTAGTTGATGTTATCTAAATTATGAGTTACAGAACATACATGGTTATTTATAATGATTTAGGTCAAAGTGTAAACCTAAAATTTACTATGCGGAATATTGGGTAATATCTCCTTATGAGTACAAGTGAGATATACACGGGGAATAGAACCCTTAAACATGTCATTGATCCAAAAGGACGGATTAGACATATTTATTCGTCCCTAGTCTGAGAATATGGATTGGACTTAGTCAAATGTCATAAATCCAGGAGTATGGATTAAGACATAGTCAGTTGTCCTTAGTCTGGGAGTATGGACAGGAGATAGTTATCTGTCTTTAATCCGGGAGTGGGGTTTAGACATAGACAATTGTCCCTAATCCGAGAGTATGGAATGGGCACAATCATGGATTCGAGAACATGGATTAGATCCGGGAGTAAGAGGTAAAATTTAAGGTCCGAGAGTATGGATAGTCTTGTTACGACGATTGACGGGGTGGGGTAAGAGTTGATTATATATATATGGGGAAATTACATGTTGTGTGAGTTCTAAATCATATATATGTTATAACATCGTGGGATTGAAATCCCTATGTACTCACCAGGTTTCCCAACCTGACCCACTCAAGCTTATTTGTATCACAGGTGTCGAGTTACATTGCACTAAGATATTAAAGAGACGTAGATCACCAGGTTTCCCAACCTGACCCACTCAAGCTTATGTTTCAGTAATGACTCATCACCTTCTAGAAATTAATATGTGTAGGGGCTATTGTTGTATTTCTCTTATTTCTTCATTCCCTTATTGTATCTTTTGTATCTATTTATAGATACCTTCTAATGTTATGAAATTCATTTGATTCATCTTACTGTCATGGTATTAGGGCCTTAAAGCCCTCCCACTTCATCTACTGCTTTCTCTCCCTGCCCCTCTCGCTTCTGTCCTTTCTTCTTCCTCTTTTCTTCCCTCCTCTTTCCATGGCTTGCACCTCTGAAGCTTCAATCTTGTTGAATACTTTGTTGCACATGATAATAGTTAAACTCAATTCCACAAATTACTTGCTGTGGAAAAATCAAATAAACCCCATCTTAACCTATTAAGACTTGATCTCGCATGTTGATGGATCCCTCCCGTGCCCACCCAACACCATCACTACTGAAAAAAAAAGTTGTTGTGAACCCTGAATTCGCATCTTGGGTTAGTGTCGATCAGCGATGCATCATTATTCTGCAAGCTCTGTTATCGGAAGAAGCTATTACCGTTATCATGGGTATGACTACCACTCATCAAATATGGGTTGCCCTTGAAAATGGTTATGGTAACTCATCATCTGAGAGGGTTTATATAACCTCCATGATCAACTTCGTTTGATTCAAAAGGGAAGCAAATCTGTTGCAGAATTCGGTCTTGCCTTCATATCCTTATGTTATCAGTTGGCTGTGATAGGGTTTCTCGTTGATGAAGATGACCAATCACACTGGTTCTTATGCGGCCTCGGACCAGTCTTTGAGACCTTCTCCACTACCGTTCATTCCACTAGGCTTGCCCTGTCCTTCGCTAACTTTCTCGCTCGGGCTGAAAGGCACGAGTTATTCATCAGGGCCCTTCATCACTCTAACACACCCCCTGTCGCCTTCAATGCTAATTCTGGACCACCTGTGTCTGCTTCTGGAAATCGTGTGGGTCATGGACCTTATCGTGGTGGAAACAATGGTGGGTATCGTGGGGGTCATGGCAATCGGGGTGGTAGACGCAGTCCCCACTGTCAATTGTGTCTCACCAATGGGCACTATGCTAATGTGTGTCTGGATCTAAAGAAGTTTGCTGCCGAGATTGATGTGAAGGATAATTACTTAGCCTCGGCTTTCTTATCTCAATGCCATGTCACGTCTCCACTCCCTGACGGGTTCATTGACTCAGGTGCAACGGATCACATGACTTCCACCACTCAGTCGGTCTCTGAGGCTTCCTCTACCATAGATAACGAATCTGTTACATTTGGTAATGGTAAGTCCTTCCATGTCACTCACAAAGGGCACTCAATCCTCAGTAGCCATATACGTTTGAATGACATATTGGTTGTACCAAATCTCACTCACAACCTCCTATTTATCAGTAAACTAACTAAAGATAACGTGGTAGATGTCTTACTCTCTTATCCTTCCTTTTCCATTCATGATCGTCACACCAAATAGGTCCTTGCCAATGGAAGCTGTGAGAATGGTCTCTATGTCCTCCACCCAAGTCATCAAGCGTTTGTGTCTCATTCAAGCCCCAAATCCTCTTTTGAAGTATGGCATTCCCGGTTGGGACATGCTAATTTTGATATTATTACCTCGTTACAAAAACCTGGTTATCTTGTCATGAATGCACTTTTACCTAAACCGGGCTTATGTTCCCTGTGTCAACTTGCTAAAAGTCAATGTTTACCATTTGACATAAATAAAACTCGTTCCTTAAATTTATTGGATCTTGTACATTGTGATCTATGGGGACCCTCCCCTATTGCTTCAAACGACAACTATAGATATTATGTTGTAACACCCTAAAATTTTCAAAATAATTTTTCACATTTTATAAAACACATTTTCATTCATAATTGTTATAAAAACACCATTGTATCACATAGTCAAACATAACATCACGTCCCAAGATCAAAGTATAAAAATTCCTTGTGTGTGTACTGATCAGGCTGGTGCCTTCCCATGATCCTCACTCGTACCTGAAACACATAACACAACACTTTAAGCATAAATGCTTAGTGAGTTCCCCAAAATACCACACACAGTACATATTAGCCACTTGAGGCTATAACTCTGGTTGACCCCTGGTCAATGTGTCTCAGTGGGACCCTCCAGTCCCATAACTTTGTGGGCCCTCTGGCCCTAACTCTAAGGACCTTACGGTCCTAACTCTGAAAACTCTGGCACATACATAGCATAAATCACATAGAAATCACATCATGCAGAAACATACAAATACTCTATCACATAACTCTAATTACCACTCTAGGTTAAGTACAGTGAGAAGACTCACCTCAATGAAGTCGGATAAACTCTCGTGCTCAACGTCCCGTCCTAGCCTCCTCCTATTATTCAAATAACATTCCTGATCAATACTATCCCATGATCTCATCTCTACAGACTGGGTAGAAGGCCATTCTACCCTTCCCCGAACTCTCCTGAATCAGTCTTGACCAGAACCCTATAGTCAACAAAAGTCAATGGTCAACTTTGACCCGACTCGTCGAGTGCACAAAGTTGACTCGGCAAGTTCAAGCGGGTCCTCTGAATCCTTTCAGGCTCTCATGGATCGTCGAGTATTCCTTCCACTCGACGAGTTACACCTGTCACGAATCGCGGGGCAACCCCGACTCGACTCGTCAAGTCCGCTCATGAACTCGGCGAGTTCATTCCATGCTTATACTCAAATGACCTTCGGAGGTCAGATCTGTTCATCTAATCCATAGATCTAACCTCCCCAAGCTCAATAAACACATAAAGGTTCAAACTTGATACTCATGCAACATCCAAATGACACTACTTGATGATGTAGCCCTAAATACAATATCCTAAGTCCATTTCTTCCATAACTCCTCATAAAGCAAGATGGAATAAGTTCTCTGGACCACTGTGGATCTAGATCTAATATCTAAACATGATAAGGGACCATATTCCCAACAAATCATCCTAACAAAGGGTATAGAAAACCCTAGATCCATGGATTCTCTAAAAAAATAGAAAAAGGATCGATATGCTACCTCAAGGATGATGTCCTTTTCTTGAAATCCACAAATAAGCAACCTCCATGGCCTCCTCTAAGCTAGAATCAACTTCTTCTTGAGAAACAAACCCACAAAGGTTCAATAATGGCTTCTTCTCCCTCATAAACGCTCAAGCACTATTAGGGTTTCACTCAAGGGTCTGGTAGCCGCAAATGGTGGCTATAAGGGTCCTTAAATAGGTCCCAAACACGACAAATTAGGGTTTCATTAAACAGCATGGACTCGCCGTGTCCTTCATTAAATCAGACCAAAAGATGCGCAATCCTACTCGGCGAGTCTGAGCGCCTACTTGTCGAGTCCCTCTCATAGATTCCATATAAATACTTAACATAGGATACCTGGGAATCCGGATGTTACAATTCTCCCCCACTAGAATCATACTTCTCCCTCGAAGTCCTGCTCGACAAACAAATATGGATGTTGCGCCCGCATCTCCGACTCCAGCTCCTAGGTCAGCTCAGACCCTTTTTAATGTTGCCACTGAAACTGCACCAGTGACACCTCCTTGTTCCTCAAAACTTTGATCTTCCGATCCCGGATCGCGATTGGCCTTTCCGCATAATTCAGACTCGCATCCACCTGAATATCCTCCAAAGGTACGACTGCCGACTCGTCGGCTAAACATTTCCTCAACTACGACACGTGGAAGGTATCATGAATCTGGCTTAACTTCGTGGGTAGCTCTAACTGATATGCTACCCTGCCTACCCTCGCAATAACCCTGAACGGTCCAATATACCGGGGCCCCAACTTGCCCCTTTTCCTGAATCGGGTCACTTCTTTCCAAGGAAGCACCTTCAGGAGTACGAAATCTCCAACCTAGAACTCGAGCTCGGATCGACGCCTATCCGCGTAGCTCTTCTGGCGACTCTGGGCCGCCAGCAATCTCTGTCTAACATGTTGCATCTGCTCTGTAGTCTGAAGCACTATCTCAGTGCTGCCCATCACTCGCTGCCCTACCTCTCCCCAACAAATGAGAGTCCGACACCACCTCCCATACAATAACTCATAGGGAGGCATACCAATGCTCAAATGGTGGTTGTTGTTATAAGAAAATTCAGCCAAAGGCATATACGTGTCCTAACTTTCTCCGAAGTCCAACACACATGCCCGAAGCATGTCCTCGAGCGTCTGAATCGTCTGCGCACTCTGTCTGTCCGTCTGCGGGTGGTAAGCGGTACTGAAACGCAGCCTAGTACCCAACTGTTCATGGAACCTCTTCCAGAACCTGGAGATGAAACACACATCTCGATCCGACACAATCGAGATCGGTACACCATGCCGCGATACCACCTATCTCACATACACTTCTGCCAGTGTCTCTGCGGAAGAGCTCTCACTGATAGCAAGAAATTATGCGCTCTTCATCAGTCGGTCGACGATCACCCAAATTGCATCGACGCCTCTCGCAATCCTCGACAATTTGGTGATAAAATCCATGGAAATCTGTTCCCACTTCCACTGGGGAACCTCAAGCGGCTACAACTTGCCACGCGAACACTGGTGCTCAGCCTTAACCCTGCGACAGGTCAAGCACCTCTCTACAAACCAAGCCACATCCCTCTTCATACAGGGCCACCAATAATCTATTTTCAGGTCCAAATACATCTTAGTGGCCCCGGGATGGATCAAAAACCTCGACCTGTGCGCCACTTCCATCAAAATAGCACGTGCCTCACCCTCAAATGGCACCCAAATCCGTCCCTGGAAGGTCATAAGCCCCCAGCTATCGGCAATGAACTTTGATATCTGCCCAATCACCCGCTCTCGCTTGCGGTTTTCCGGTCTCATGGCCTCCACTTGGGCCTCCCGAATGGTGTCCAACACCGGCGTCATCACTGTCAACCTCATATAAACATATCGCAAAGGGGCACTCTCTGCCCTGCGACTCAAAGCATCGGCTACTACGTTAGCCTTTCTCGGGTGGTACATGATCTCACACTCATAATCCTTTAGCACGCCCAACCATCTCCTCTGACGCATGTTCACGTTGGGATGATCCATCAGATACTTCAAGCTCTTGTGGTCTGTGTATATGGTACACCGAACCCGATACAAATAGTGACGCCACATCTTGAGGGCGAACACCATAGCCCCCAACTCCAGATCTTGCATAGGATACCTCGTCTCATGAGGCTTCAGCGGCCTCGATGCATATGCTATCGCATGCCCTCTCTGCATCAGCACCGTGCCCAAACCCGATATCGACGCGTCACAATATACCACAAAGTCCTCCATTCCCTCCGGAAGGTCCAACACTAGGGCTTCGCACAATCTCTAGCGAAGTGTCTCGAATGAGGACTGCTGCACCGGGCCCCAACTGAAAGCCACACCCTTTCAGGTCAGCCTAGTGAGAGGAACCGCAATCCTGGAGAAATCTTGAATGAATCTCCGATAATATCCGGTCAACCCCAGGAAACTCCTGATCTCCGAAGGGGATGTCGGTACCTCCCAGCTCATCACCGCCTCAATCTTGGCCGGATCGACCAATATCACATTCTAGTTGACGAGGTGCCCTAGAAACTAGACCTCCCGTAACCAAAAATCACACTTAGAGAATTTGGCGTACAGCCTCTCTGATCTCAGAACTCCGAGGATCTCCCTCAAATGCTCCTCATGTTGCTCTCTGGACCTCGAATACACCAATATATCATCGATAAACATGATCACCGAATGATCCAACATCGTCCTGCACACCCTGTTCATGAGATCCATGAACGCCGTCGGTGCTTTGGTGGGCCCAAAAGGCATCACCACGAACTCGTAATGCCCGTAACGAGTCCTGAATGTTGTCTTCTGGATATCCTCATCAAGCACCCTCATCTGATGATATTTAGAACTCAAATCAATCTTGGAGAACCAAGACGCTCCCTGCAACTGATTGAACAAATCATCGATCCTCGGTAAGGGTTAATGGTTCTTGACCGTCATCTTGTTCAACTCCCGGTAATCAATGCACATCCGATGTGAACCATCATTCTTCTTGACAAAAAGGATCGGCGCTCCCCATGGCGAGCTACTTGGCGGTATAAATCCCTTCCCCAACAGCTTTTGAAGCAGCAAGGACAACTCCTGCATCTCTGGAGGTGCAACGCAATAAGGCGCCTTGGCGATAGGCGCTGCCCCTTGAACCAAATCAATACGAAACTCCACCTGCCTCTCAGGAGGCACACCCGACAACTCCTCGGGGAAAACATCCGGGAACTCACGCACTATCGGAACCACATCGACCGACCTCGGTCTCTCTACACCTATCCTCATGTCCATCACATAAGTGTCACACCTCAAAACCAAGAACGACGGAAACGTTCTGGGGCGGAGGACGTCATGTACAGTATCACAACAATGAAAAGTAGTAAACAAGCAACAACATCATCCATTGCATTAATAATATAATTTTAATACAAGTGTTCTGTCAAATTAAAATAGACACTAAAGTATAAACATAATGAAAGATGAGTCTTGAACGAGCTCCATCTTCTCTAAACCTTGTATCGGTACCTGTCTATTGATGACCTGAGGATACAAGTATTTTGAAAGCGAGTATCAGCTTTAAAGTTGGTGAGATCATAAGTATTTTAGTGTCTTAATTTGTATGTAAGTATTTGTATGTATATAAATTGTAAGTATTGAAAATGTATATGAACTGTAAGTGTAAAAATGTCTTGTAAAACAACTATAAATGTTTGAAAAACCCTAGAAATCCCTATGATTCCTACTATTATATAAGGGTGTCTTCTACCAAGACCTAACTGTTCTAAATGTTCGTTTCTTGTAAGAGTGTGTAATTTTCCCAAGTATAACTATCATTAACAAAATATAGTTTGTACATTTAATGTTTAAGTGAAAAGATGACTAAATATATGTAAAGGGCAAATTAATGTAGTACTGTAGTGTACTACTATAGGAACTACTGCTGTACTAACTACCTTAAACTGGATTTATATTAAGGCATCATGTGATTAATTGTACCATACTATCGACTGGATAACAATGACAAATGTAGGTCGTAAAAAGGTATGACCTTTGGCACCCGCAGACCTGCAAGTCCAGCTGTAGCTAGCAGCAAGGTGTAGGATAGTCAATCCAATATAGATCTATTCGCAAACTCACGCTCTCCCTCCAAGAGACTTTGGCTACAACTCGGGCAATGACATTTAAGGCATGCTCCGATATAGTGGATCACAATTATGTCAACGTATTCATGTATATGTAATGTACTGAAATGTTCTATGTGTGCTAGCTGTAATGTGTGTTCTCTCTCTATCTAGCAGGTATAGTAATGTACTGTAATGTTCTATCTGTAATGTATGTTCTCTCTATCTAGTAAGAATAGTAATGTACTGTAATGTACTGTAATGTTCTAGCTGTAATATATGTTCTCTCTAACTAGCAAGTATTGACTCATGAATGAACTGACTTATTGTATGATATCGCGTTCTAGTAATAGTTCTAGTATCTTCCTAAACTACCCATATAGTAGCTTACTAGTAATTTAACTGGTACGTATGGACATGGATGTATACCCTTGCTACCCAGGGGCATTGGATGAAATGGAAGGACCTTTATGACTATATATGCACATATGATATATAACTAATATTTAAACAACCTTTGGACGGATACCCGATGTCCCACTAGACCATATCTCAAGCGCGAAAAGGAAATAGGGTGGATAGCCTTCCTAAGTCTTTTAAACATTTCTTATATATCTATACATATATAGGCATGCAATTGATAATATAAAAGCATAAAATAAGTTTTGTAAAACCTTTGAACATATTTATTATCTAAGAAAAGATTGACTTGATGTCAATCTATAAAACAGTTTGAAGGCATGGGTTTGATAAAACAGTTTAAGTATAAAGAAACATTTATTTGAAACACAATTGTAAATGAGTTTGAAATGGAACATAAAGAGTAAAATGTACAGTTTAATAAGGAGTTTTAAACATATGAAGTGTTTATAAAAATCATTTGAAGGAAATTGTTTGGTAAAACGGCTAATGAGTAGCCAATCATTTGAATGCTGCTTATCAATCACATGTGATTGATATAATAACTAGCATGATTCTACTTGTATCCCCCCACATAAAACATTTAAAAACAGTTGAAACATTGATTAAGGGGTATGAACTCACCTGTAGCAAGTGGATCGGAAGGAAGTGTCGGATAAGTGCTTGGTGTCAAGTGAAGACTTAGATACGCACACAGATCCTAATAACATATAAGGATATATGTATATAAACAATTAGTCTTTAAACAACTAATAAACAAAGTCAAGACACTCTAAGGCATGACAAACACTTTGTATAAGTGATATAAGTGCTAAGGAGTGTATCTAAGTGTTGTAGGGAACTGACCATACATCCCCGAGCTCACTTGTGATATTTAACAATCGTAATACTTTTGTTCTTGTCATTGTGACACTGATTTTAGTATGAATGCAGACTAGTATACTTATTTAAATATTTTAATATTTAAAGTATAGACTCTTGGTCAGAGTGTTTTAATCCCAAAAGGGTTTATAGTTAGTATATCTTTGATGGGTTGATATACTCAATTCACTATAAACAATGCTCTTATACCAATCTGCCACACCCCAAAACCAAGAACGGCGGAAACATTCTGGTGTGGAGGACGTCATGTAAAGTGTGACATCCCCAATTTCACGGCCAGAAAAGACCGATTTGTTTATGCTTTGTTTTATAAATCAGAGTGATCGTTTAAAGAAAAAGGTTGCGGAATTTGTTCCCAAAATAAAATATGATAACCATTTATCAAAACATTTCTCAAAGAGAATGTATTTTCATTAAATAATAAAACCTCGCGATGTCATGTTCGTTACAGACCAAAAGCATAAACAATATAAAATAGATCTTACAATAGTTATTTATAACTACTGATCTATAATCCAAAATCTCTCGTCAAGACCACCAACTTATACCCTTGTGCCATTACCTGTAATGAAAAGAAAACTGAGTAGGTCAGGCTTGGGAGCCTGGTGAGCATATAGGGTTTTCAACCCACAATAATATAATTATTATATTTAATCAGCAAACAATCAACCCAATTACCCATCCCCATTATCTTCTTAAGGTTTTACCCTAAGAACCAACTATCCTTCATTCATTTATTCATGAGGAATTGGCACAAAATCCTTGTATAAAACATCAACTCCACGCCCATCTCAAATAGACAAATAATGCATAAACACATAGCACATATTTCATAGCAAATACTTCATATTTATGTGTTAGAAGAAAGTAACTACACCCTCACACATATAAACAACAATATACTTAATACACTCAAACCATACTTGTATTATTATCGTGTTAATGAAAGGTAGTAGACACTCACTTGATCAGAAGATGATCAGACAGCACTACGGCTTGCAGAAGTAATATATCTCCGCAGATCTGGAAGATCTTCACAAAAATTGAACTTCTCGCGGGTAGAGCTTCGGCTCGGGAATCACGCTCTTCGGGATTCTCGGGGCTTCGGATCTTGCTTCGGGACTCGGGATTGAGACCGGGGCTTCGGGACACTTCGGGCATGCAAAACGATGCAAAACGGGAGTGAGAAGAGAGAAAAAGAGCAAATAAGCCGACTGCCCTCGCATCCTATTTATAGGAGGCTGGAGCCTCGGCGTACGCGGGGCGTACAGGCATACGCGGGGCGTACGCATCCGAAACGTCACTGCATGCGTCATCCGAAGAACTCGAGTGCGAAGGTCGTCATGCTTCGCTGTACGCGGGGCATACTAGTACGCGGGGCATACTTCGGATGAGTCCGATGACTCGTCTTCGGATAATACCGGGATTTAATAATTAAATTTAATTATTAATTATTTAATAATCTTCGAAAATTCATATCTTCTTCATACAAACTCCGTTTTCGATGTTCTTTATATCCACGCGTAGGTGAGACTACGCTCTACGACTTTCGTTTAGACTCCGTCGGCTAATTTTGAATTTTATTTTTATTATTTATTTTTAATAGGCCGAGACAGAAAATTTCGTTATAAATTCATAACTTCTTCGTTTGACGTCCGTTCTTGCCTAACTTTTCGTCGTTTCGCTACTAACAACGAGATATTCGATTCTTGTTTAGATCGCTAAGGCTAAATATCACTCTAACGTAAATTCACTTTTTACGTCATTCAGCGTTGTGCCGGTTCTGTCGCGAAACTTCAACAAGTCATAACTTCTTCGTTATAACTCGGATTTTGGCGTTCTTTATATGCACGGAAACCTTGTAACATATACTACAACTTAGTTAGGATTATTCATCCTAAATAATCTTCTATAAAAAAGTCATTTTTGACGGTTATTGTCTCTAAATTGACTAGCCCTGATCTACGGGCGTTACAATTATCTCCCCCTTAGGATGATTACGTCCCGGAATCATCAACGAAATTGTCCTTACGATAAATTTCCATCCTTATTAATAACCGTGATGCTCAATCTTTCATCTGCTTTTCATACTATGTTGTACTTTAAATCGTAACCTTCAAGTTACAAAATAAATCCTTATTGTGGACTCCTTCTTCTTCTTAAGAAAAATACATTCATTTATCTATTGTAACTAACCGATGGGTTGTGTCCTGATGACCTCTCATCGTAGTCGGACTCAATTTAATATGACCACCAGGGTCAGAATAACCATCATCCTACTAGTCATTACCGAAACAATGGTAATGACATGCTTGAATAAAACGGAAACAATTTCTAGCTTCTTGGTAACCTTGCGACTTTCCCTGATCCAAGTGCGAGTCCTGTGCTTCCGGTAGTATAGATCTCTACTACCATTCACACCTACTCATACTCGTCCCAAGCATTGTCTCGCAGTTAACCAAGTCACCATACATAAATCATATAATCATTCAACACATCAGATAACAAAACCAGGGTTTATATTAATTCTTGAAACTATTACACAAAAGTTCAAGTTCACCCTATGCTATGCCTCTAACAGGCTATGCTTCCCGATACAGACTTTATATATTAATATGAAGTCTTCATCTTTTAATCCTCCCATCCTTTTCTGCTTCGTTGAGGAACATGTTGAATGCCCTTGGCTGTGGAGGTGTGTTTTTCTTTGGGCATTCTTTAGAAATATGCCCTTCTTCGTTACATCTATAGCACACCTTCTTGATGGGTGCACACTTGTTGGCGTAGTGCCCTGTCTTCCCACATTTTTAGCAAGTCATCTCCTCGCTACATTTCCCGAAGTGTTTCTTCTTACACTTCTCACACCACTTAGCTTCATCTCTTCCCCCAGATTTCGAGAATTTGCTTTCTTTGTCGATTATTGAAGATCCTTCACGCTTCCTTTTCTCTCCAACTTCAGCTCTTTCCATACCCTTTTCTTTTATTTGGGTCTCAACATTCTTGGCTGCCCAGATGGCGGCTTTCAGAGTGGTTGCTTGCTTGACTATCGGACCAAAGTCCGCTGGTAATCCACTGGCAAACTTGTTGACCTTGGAAAGTTCAGTTGGAATTAGGTATGGAATAAGCTTCATCTTCTCCGTAAAGCTCGTAGCGTATTCAGTGACGCTCAATTTTCCTTTCTTCAGATTCTGGAACTCATTGTTGATTTCCAGAAGATCTTGCTCAGAGAAATATTGCATTTTCAGTTGCATCACGAACTCTTCCCAAGACATCTTGCTAGCTACCCCCTTGGGCATCGAACCGGCCAGTAACTTCCACCAACTCAGTACTCCAGATTTTAACAGAGGGATTGCAAGAGCGGTCTTCTGTCTGTTGCTACACTCGCAACTTTCAAACATTGTCTCCATTTCAGAGATCCAGTCCATGACTTGCACCGGTGTCGGGCTCCCAGAAAGACATGGTGGTTTGGATGCCATGAAATCCTTGTACTTGCATCCACGTCCATCATTGCCTCCATCATGATTGTTTCGACGAACTATTGGTGGGTTGGCTTGACCAACGGTCCCACTATTGTTCCCTTCTTCTGACTGCCCCTCATTCAGCTCAGGCTGTTCAACTGGTATTGAGGGTTCACTCCTATTGTTCAGCAGCAATTGTCTCATTTCCTCCTTTTGTTCAGCCGTCATGGCCTGAATCATGGTTCGCACTCCAGCCATTGTGATTGGTTCAGGTGTTGCTGCTACCACATCCACTCGCTCAACCACAGGTGGTTGATTCCTGTTTTCATTCACGTTTCCAGCTCCACTCGTGGTTCTTGTCATTTTGATCTATACACCGAATAAGGTGAAATTAGATCCTTATTCATGATAGATATTCAAATCATCATTATCACTCCGAAACGTTTACATGCTAGTTCTAATATCGTAGACGCACGCTTAGAATCCTAAACACATAAGGCTTCCAGATCCGGTCGGCAACATACCATAGATCCGAACAATTAACATCATATATGGCAAACATATAACAAATAGCACATAATAGCATTTTAGGCAATTTTCCCAAAATAAACTAGTGCCTGTGTCAATTTAGGTGTACTACCTAAAATATAATGGACACACTCAACTCACAATCATTGCTTAGCATTATAAGTTTAAGTCTAGAAATAAATCCATATTCCTAGTTCGCTTAAACTAATGCTCTGATACCAACTGTGACATCCCCAATTTCACGGCCAGAAAAGACCGATTTGTTTATGCTTTGCTTTATAAATCAGAGTGATCGTTTAAAGAAAACGGTTGCGGAATTTGTTCCCAAAATAAAATATGATAACCATTTATCAAAACATTTCTCAAAGAGAATGTATTTTCATTAAATAATAAAACCTCAGGATGTCATGTTCGTTACAGACCAAAAGCATAAACAATATAAAATAGATCTTACAATAGTTATTTATAAATACTGATCTATAATCCAAAATCTCTCGTCAAGTCCACCAACTTATACCCTTGTGCCATTACCTGTAATGAAAAGAAAACTGAGTAGGTCAGGCTTGGGAGCCTGGTGAGCATATAGGGTTTTCAACCCACAATAATATAATTATTATATTTAATCAGCAAACAATCAACCCAATTACCCATCCCCATTATCTTCTTAAGGTTTTACCCTAAGAACCAACTATCCTTCATTCCTTTATTCCTAAGGAATTGGCACAAAATCCATTGCTGCCAAAGTTTATTTATCAAGTACTAAATCCATAGTTATCAGGTGCTAACTCCATAGTCACCAAGGTTCACTTAACAAGCACTAACTCCATAGTCGCCAAGGTTTACTCAACAAGCGCTAACTCCATAGTCGCCAAGGTTTACTCAACAAACGCTAACTCCATAGTCGCCAAGGTTCATCAAATAGGCACAAAGTCACATCGTCGCCAAGGTTTATACAATAGGCGCTAACTCCATAGTCACCAACTATCCCATCTACTCAAGTTCTACCCAACATCTTCGTAGATATAAATACTTACACAGTTTAAATCATTTAACACTTGTATAAAACATCAACTCCACGCCCATCTCAAATAGACAAATAATGCATAAACACATAGCACGTATTTCATAGCAAATACTTCATATTTATGTGTTAGAAGAAAGTAACTACACCCTCACACATATAAACAACAATATATTTAATACACTCAAACCATACTTGTATTATTATCGTGTTTATGAAAGGTAGTATACACTCACTTGATCAGAAGATGATCAGACAGCACTACGGCTTGCAGAAGTAATATATCTCCGCAGATCTGGAAGATCTTCACAAAAATTGAACATCTCGCGGGCAGAGCTTCGGCTCGGGAATCACGCTCTTCGGGATTCTCGGGGCTTCGTATCTTGCTTCGGGACTCGGGATTGAGACCGGGGCTTCGGGACACTTCGGGCACGCAAAACGATGCAAAACGGGAGAGAGAAGAGAGAAAAAGAGCAAATAAGTCGGCTGCCCTCGCATCCTATTTATAGGAGGCTGGAGCCTCGGAGTACGCGGGGCGTACGCGTCCGAAACGTCACTGCATGCGTCATCCGAAGAACTCGAGTGCGAAGGTCGTCATGCTTCGCTGTACGCGGGGTGTACTTTGGATGAGTCCGATGACTCGTCTTCGGATAATACCAGGATTTAATAATTAAATTTATTTATTAATTATTTAATAAACTTCGAAAATTCATATCTTCTTCATACGAACTCCGTTTTCGACGTTCTTTATATCCACGCATAGGTGAGACTACGCTCTACGACTTTCGTTTAGACTCCGTCGGCTAATTTTGAATTTTATTTTTAGTATTTATTTTTAATAGGCCGAGACAGAAAATTTCATTATAAATTCATAACTTCTTCGTTTGACGTCCGTTCTTGCCTAACTTTTCGTCGTTTCGCTACTAACAACGAGATCTTCGATTCTCATTTAGATCGCTAAGGTTAAATATCACTCTAACGTAAATTCACTTTTTACGTCATTCAGCGTTGTGCCGGTTCTGTCGCGAAACTTCAACAAGTCGTAACTTCTTCGTTATAACTCGGATTTTGGCGTTCTTTATATGCACGGAAACCTTGTAACATATACTACAACTTAGTTAGGATTATTCATCCTAAATAATCTTCTATCAAAAAGTCATTTTTGACGCTTATTGTCTCTAAATTGACTAGCCCTGATCTACGGGCGTTACATAAAGTATCACAACACAGTATAACAGTAGATAAGCAAACAACATCATCCATTGCATTAAATATATAATTTTAATACAAGTGTTCTATATAGTTATAGACACCAAAAAGTAAATCAAAATAATAAGATGAGTCTTGTATGCGCTCCATCTTCTCAAAAGCTGGCGTC
Organism: Lactuca serriola; assembly: GCF_051521515.1. Lineage (NCBI taxonomy): Eukaryota > Viridiplantae > Streptophyta > Magnoliopsida > Asterales > Asteraceae > Lactuca > Lactuca serriola. The sequence continues at coordinate 12,456,523 of NC_136413.1, forward strand.
GGTACCTATCTACTGACGACCTGAGAATACAAGTTATTTTGAAAGAGTTTATCAGTATTAAGCTGGTGAGTTCATAAGTAATTTAGTGTCGGTGTTTGTATCAAAACGTTTGAACATGGTTCTAAAGTATGAGTTTGTAAGCATTGGTGATAAAAGTATGTGAATGTTTGTAAGTGTTTGTAAAAGTTTGAATCTCTCAGAAAAGCCTATATTTTCTATTAAAAGTAGCCTTCTACCAAGGTGTAACTGTTTGTACGTTCGTTTATCGTAAAAGTGTGTAATTTTCCCAAGTGTAACTATCATTATCAAAATATAATTTGTACATTAATGTTTAAGTGAAATGATCACTATATGTATATAAAGGATAAATTACTGTAGTACTATAGTGTTGTATTATAGGAACTACTGCTGTACCAACTACCTTAAACCGGATTTATATTAAGGTATCATGTGATTAATTGTGCCATACTATCGACTGATAACAACGACAAAGGTATGGTCGTAAAAAGATATGACGTTTGGTACCCGCAGACTTGCAGGTCCTGCTGTAGCTAGCAGCAAGGTGTAGGATAGTCAATCCAGTATAGATCTATACGCAAACTCACGCTCTCCCTCCAAGAGACTCTGGCTACAACTGGGGCCATGACATTTAAGGCATGCTCTGATACAGTGGATCATAATTTTGTCAATGCATATATGTATATGTAATGTATTGTTACTCGTTCTAGTATCGTTGTATATGTTCTCTTTCTAGATAGTTGTATATGATCTCTTTCTAGTATAGTTGTATATGTTCTTCCTCTAGTATAGTTGTATATGTTCTTCTCCTAGTATAGTTGTATATGTTATTCCTCTAGTATAGTTGTATATGTTCTTCTCCTAGTATAGTTGTATATGTACTTATAGTAATGTAATGTATATGTTCTCATAGTAATAAGTATTGACTAATGAATGAACTGACTCATTGATCTAGCAATAGTATAAGTATGATCCTGTGCTACCCCGATGGTAGCTTACTAATGATGTAACTAGTACGCATGAATATGGAAGCACTTTTATGTCTATATATGTACACATGATATATAATTAATATTGAAATGACCTTCGGACGGCTACCCGATATCCCACCAGACCACATCCAAATCGAGGAAAAGGAAACAGGGCGGACGACCTTCCTAAGCCTTTTAAACATTGCTTATATAACTATAAATATACGGGCATGCAATTTATAATAAGTATAACAAATTTTAAGTAAAAGTATTTGATAAGTAAAAGAGTTTGTAAAGCAGTTTGAAGTAAAACAGTTTGAACAATAATAAAATCATTGGTTTTGTAGTTATTAATCACATGTGATTGAATAACTATAAGTATTCAACTTGTATCCCCCCCATAAAAGCATTTAAAACATTTAAAAGTATTTCAAAGGTTAAATAAAGGGTTATGAACTCACTTGTGGTGAGTGGATTGGATTGAAGTGTCGAGTACGGTGATAGGTGACAAATGAATACTTGTACACACGCACGAGCCTAGTTATCATATAATGAACATATATATAACTAATTAGCCAAATTATAACTAATACAATAAGTTGGGACACTATAGAACATGAAAACACTTTTATTCAAGTGTTAAAGATCACAAGGATTGCGTCCAAGTGTTGGTAAAGCAAAGCTAGGGTGTTTAGGCTTCAAGGGTAAACTCCCTTGGAGTTTACGGTTTTGGTGGTCTTGACTCAAAGAGTTTATGGCAGTAAAATCTAGAGTTTACGGTCGTAAACTCTAGTCCTAAAGACTAGGTGTTGTTTTGTGGTTTAGTAAGCCTTTTGAAACAATTCTACTAAGTGGTTTGGCCTTTGGAATGGACTAGGGCAACAAAACACCCCCTTTGAGGAGTTTAAGGCCTCATGGCATTTTCCCTTATGGATAAGGGTATTGCCATGTTTTCAAGTCCTTAACACAATTAGGTAAGTGTATGTGCTAGTTTCTAAGCCTAAGGAAGGAAAATGACCAACTTAAACATACTTTAGGGTGTTTACGGTTTTGGGAGATCCCCTAACCGTAAATACCTATAAATGTTGGATTTTGGTGTTTTTCAAGGCTTAGACACATCAAAGGAAGGTTTAATCAATTCAAGGAAGGCTTAGACATCAAACTAGGGCTTAGATAAGGACTTAGGCACACTTTGGTGCTCTTTATGGTGTTTACGGCCCAAGCATCTCCTTGGACCGTGAACACGTAAATCCTTGTGTTCTTGACATATTTTCTTGATGTTTAAATGTAAAGCTAGCTCAATAACACTCACGGATGGAAGTACTTACTATAATGAAGCTCGATTTGAGCTAAAAGGCCAAGAACACTTAGTGTGTGTTCTTGGTGTTCTTGGTGTTTTGGAAAATCTAGACAAAATACATAAATGAATGGATGAATAGATGCATAAACACTAGATTAAGTGTTTTACTAACTTGAAATGGTTAGAACACTTACAAGATTGAAGATTTGGAATTAAATCTAGGATGATACTTGAGAGAGTTTTTGGAGTTTACTCTTTTGACATTTGGGGAGTAAACACAAATGACTAACTTTTTGGGGAGTAAACTCATACATAGGCATGAGTTCATGGTTTTGGGTGATTTCTAAACCCAAAACATAAAAGTTTGGTCGGGTGTTTCTAATACGCGAAGTGTTTGCGGTTTTTAAAATTCAAAATCCGAGACGGCACTTTCTTTCACCCGTTTGTTTAAAAATAATATTAAAATAATCAAACGAACTTTATATTTCTTAAAAAGGAAATAATGAAATTAATTTATGATACGAAGTGGTTGACTTTTAGGGTTTGACCGAATTGAAATTTCGGGTTGTCACACAAAACTTGGAGGGCACACTCGAGATTGAAACATGCCATTGAAACGTTCAACGATCTCAAGGAATCTAGGAATTTCTAAGAACGAATTAAAAACCTAATATCAATATTTCATTTTTCATGGTGGAAATTGGTGAATCGTCATCCACATACCTTTCAAATATGTTATTACTTAGATTACGGCATACCTCTTCTAAGTATAATATATTGTGATTGGATCCTAGCCTTAATATTACATTTGGGTGTTTTATTAAGGATTGTCTCTATATCTAAACTAAACTTTTCTTCCTTTCAGATGTCTGCAAACACTGCTGCTTCTGGCTCTAATCCTAATGGCTCATTTGCTCTAATGAACTTGTGTGGGAAAATCACTTTTGATGGATCCAAATTTAATGAATGGATCAGAAACATCCGAATGATTACCCGCTACGAGGACAAAGAATATGTCCTCGATAAGGAGCTTAAGGAGATTGATGAGACAGTTGCTACTCCTCAAGAGATCGCTAACTTTAGGGCACATGAAAGGGATGCCACCAAGGTGGCATGCATCATGATGGCTACTATGACAGCCGACCTCCAAAAGTCCTACGAGGACTTCTACCCTTTTGAAATGCACCAAGATTTAATGGAAAGATACCATCAAAGTGCAAGACAAGAGAGGTATGAAATCATCTCCTCCATGATAACAACCTGAATGAAGTATGGTGAACCCATCACTGGCCACATGCAGAAAATGCAAAGATTTGTGGACCGGTTGCTGAAGCTCAATGTGAACTTCCTCGAGGAGCTTGCAATAGATATCATTTTGCACTCCTTACCATCGTGCTATGATCAATTCCGCATGACATATCACATGAACAAGGAAGAGGTCACCCTCAGCAAACTTCAAGGACTCTTAAAGACCGTGGAAAATGGTCTTAAGGGTAAGGCAGTTGTTATTACTCCTACTCCTACCAACTCTGCCCCTGTCTTGGCAATCGGGAAAGGAGAAGGGAAGAAGAGAAAGAGTTCTTCGAAGGGTACCAAGGCTAGGACCCTTGATGGCTCTTCTTCAAGTGGAACTAAGAAAGGTTTCGTCGCTCCTTCTTCTGACCCAAAAGAGGCTGAATGCTTCTATTGCCATGAAAAGGAACATTGGAAGTTGAACTGCCCAAAGTACCAGCAAGATGTGAAGGATGGGAAAGTTAAACCCAACCATGCAGGTATTTACACTATCTTATCTAATAACTCACCCCATTCTAACTCATGGGTCCTTGATACCGGTTGTGGTATTCATATATGTTCTGACGTGCAGGGACTAAGAAGAAGTGAGAATGTGGAGCAAGGAAGAACAAACTTGATCATGGGAAACATGAAGGCTTCACCTGTCACCAAGATTGGAGTTTATACTTTATCGCTAAGTAGTGGGTTTAGTTTAGATTTGAATAAATGTTGTTATTCACCAGAAATGGAAAGAAACATTATTTCCTTTCATGCATTGTATAAACAAGATTTCACTTTTTCATTTGATAATGAAGTTGGTTCGATTAATGCTTTCTTTAATAATGTTCTTTATTTTAAATCATTACCTTGTGATGGTGTGTATGAAACTGTATCTGTGGTTGATAACTTAGGAAATAATGTATTGTGTATTGATTCTGTTAATAATAATAACTTGGATAAAGCATCATTATGGCATTGTCGTCTTGGACATATAAGCAAGAAACGCATAGGCCAACTCTAAAAGGATGGAGTCTTGGAGTCATTTGACCTAAAGTCACATGATAGTTGCAAATCATGCTTACTTGGAAAAATGACAAAGTCACCATTCACAGGCTCTTGTGAGAGGGGTGAAGGTTTGTTGGATCTTGTACACACGGATGTGTGTGGACCCTTCAAACATGCCACAAGGGATGCTAATCGTTATTATTTGACTTTTACTGATGATTTCAGTAGATATGGATATGTTTACTTAATCAAGCATAAATCAAAGACTTTCGAAAGGTTTAAGGAATTTAAATAGGAAGTTGAGAATCAATTGGGCAGGAACATTAAGATGCTTCAATCCAATCGAGGTGGTGAGCATCTTTGTTCAGAGTTCCTCGACTATCTTAGGGAATGTGGGATTGTCTCACAATTGACACCTCCCAGAACACTGCAGTTGAATGGTGTGGCTGAGAGGCGTAATCGAACCTTGTTAGATATGGTTCGTTCCATGATAAGTCGAGCTACGCTACCAATCTCATTCTAGGGGTATGCCTTAGAGACTGCCACCCATATCCTTAATCTAGTCCCTACAAAGAAAGTTGCCAAAACTCCTCACGATATGTGGACTGGTAAAGTACCCAAACTATACCACATCAAGATTTGGGGTTGTGAGGCTTTCGTGAGACGTGAGACTCATGATAAGCTTGAACCCCGAAGCGAGATGTGTATTTTCATCGGCTACCCACAGAAATCCTTTGGTTACCTCTTCTACAGACCCAATGATAATGTGGTCTTTGTAGCAAGAAGAGGAGTCTTTCGTGAGAGAGAATTTATAAGCCAAGGAGACAGTGGGAGGCAAATTGACCTTAAAGAACTTCAAGAGTCAAGTGGTGAAGGAACTTTGTCACACCCCCAAACCAAGGATGGCGGAAACGTCCGGGGGTGGAGGACTTCATGTAGAGTATCACAACAACGAGTATAATAGTGCTCAAAGTAAATACAACCATCATAAATATAATTGAAAAAGTTACACCAAAGTATATGTTTACATGATTCGAATCAATTACATTATGAAACAAAATGAACTGTTTGACGATTTATCGTCCCATCCTCAAAACGTTGTTGATTTCCTGTTTTCACTGAATTCCTGAGAATACAAGTAGTTTTGAAAAGTGTCAACACAAAGGTTGGTGAGTTCATAAGAGATTTTGTTGGAGAAGTAAACCGTTTTCCTTGTAAAAACGTTAGAATATGTATCCAGAAAATCCGATATTTTCTTTATAAAATTTATGTAATGTAGTCTTACAACCGACGACCAAAATGTATAGGTAACCTCTCTTACTAATAGAAAATGATATGTGTTTGAATTGACATAAACGCGCTTGAATTAAATGAAATTCCCGTAAATTCTTATGTTTGTTAATACTTTATGTATATGTAGTCCTAAATCTCAGGACCGAGAAAATAACAAGTATTGTCCATACTTAAAGTTATAAATGTGGTTTCAAATGATGTGTAGTCATAAATACCAAAACCGAAAGTGTACAGTAGTATCTGTACCTATTGAGATAAAAAGTGATTTTAAGATCGACATAAAACCCATTTAAGATTTATAAAAATCCCATAAACTTTATGTATTGTTATATCCCTATGTGAGTCGCTATAATCATACTATGACTAATGAACCTGCCACGACGTTTCTCAGGCGTCGTAAAACTGAAATGACATTTGTCACCCGTAGACCTGCAGGTCCCACTGTAGCTAGCAGCAAGGTGTGGGGTGTCAAACCCAATATAGATCTATACACAACTATCACGTTCTCCCTCCAGGAGACTCTGATTATAACTAACAGGAATTATATCCCGCACTCGGACGTACGGAAAGAGATTGTCTCACAATTTAGGTTAACAAGTTTACAAGTTGTGTGCGGGAGTGTAAAACCTTTCTGTATGAATGTACCCTTTTTGTATGTGTGTGTTATGTGATGTATCATAAACTATACCTATTATAGTTTTATCCAAAATGTTTGTAATATATAAGAACTCTTTTATGAAAAAGCGTTAGTGTTATGAAATCCATTAAACTACGCTTATTATAGCTTATATACGTGTTCTAAATGAATGAATAATCTTATCATGAATGACTTATTTTCAGTTTATGATGATAAAATTTACAAAGAAACACATTCAATACTTAGAGTTTATTGTTATACACTTTGCTCAACATAATACAAAGTGTTATGTAAATTATATGATGTTAACTAAATTAGACCTTCCTGCACTATTTTAGAAAAGCCATAGAAAAATCATACGAAGTCGAAAACTAAATCCGTAAATTCTGAGAGTTCCCAAAATGTGTCTAGTTTACTCATAATTTTTATCGTGATTTTTAATGACCTCCAACTTGGGTGAAAAAGTCCATAATCACAGACTGGTCCGGATTGGTGTTTGAAATGATAGGCAGTTTTGTAAAAATCACCATAAATTGTAGAAAAATCGTATGGAGATGTGCAAGTAGTCATTTTAAAGCTAAGAACGGGAACTACCTACACCTAAAACAGTTTTGAAAACTAAAATGTTTAAGTTGTCCAAAACAGTCCGTGAATGGAGTTGAACTTTTCTGATGAAGGCTGTTAGAAAAGTGTAGTTATGTTCTTGGTGTTTTAACTTGTATTCCCCCCCTAAAAACTTGAGAAAACATGAAAATATGGGGGTATGAACTCACCTTGAGTGATTTCAGTAGGTAAGTGTTGAAGAAGAGAAGTGTTCAACCCAAGAACACTTGAAGAATCACTTGAAGATTCGAAGATCTAACACAATTATGAGAGAGTTTGAGTAAGATATCCATGATTCGAGTAGAAAGAAGTGAAATAATCATAAAGAGAAGCGATTATTCTTACCAAATGTGGAGGAAAATCTCAAGATCAGCCCTCAAATCTTGAGTTCTAGAGAGGGAAAATGAGAGAGAAAAGAGTTTGCTCTTTTTGGTGAAAAGAGAGAAAATGAGAGAAATGAGGAGAGAGGAGGCTTTTCTAGCTTTTGACCAATTGTGGGGTTGGAAAAAGGTGGGAAAAGTACAATGAAATGACTAGGTAGGGGCTGATGGGGAATAGTGACATGGAGTGGGTGATGGAGGTTGCTTGTGTCATAAAATAAAGGAAAGTCAACACTCCATCTTTGTACTTCACCTACTCCCCTTTGGATAAGGTTTTATCCTTAAAAACGTGATTAATTAATAGTTTAGGGGCCTTATATGTTAAAATAAAGTTTTGGGTGAAAATCCCGTGCTAAAACAATTAAAAACGGGCTTAAAACGCAAATTTAATCGAAAACCGGGAGAAAAAGGCTTCCCAGCGAGGCCTCTCGGTCCTAGGCCGAGGTTCGGTCAAGGTGGTTGCTGACCCGGATGCGAGATGCGAACCAGGAGCGAGAAGCGAAGGCGAAGGCGAGGGGCTCGGTCCGAAGTCAGAAGCGAGGCTCAGAAGCGAAGCTCAGAAGGGAAGGTTCGGTTAGTCATCAGAAGAGGAAATGGTCAGAACCGAATGAACAGTAGTGAACAGTACCTTCGGTTCGGTTCCTCTTCATCAGAAGTTTCGGTTCCTGAGAGGGGTTTCGGTTCCTGAGAGGGGTTTCGGTTCCTTAGGTCCGTTTTTCGCGTAGACTTCCGTTTTTGGGCTGTTTTCGCCAACTTCGACGGTCGGGATGCCCCGAGTGATTATAGAAAGTTGGGAGATATTTCGAGAGAGATTTGAGAGAGATTCCACATACTCAGAGAGATTTGGGAGAGATTTGACATACTTGGGGAGATTTCACATACAAAGAGATATTTGGGAGAGATTTCACATTCTTAGAGAGTTTTGGGAGAGATTTGACATTCTTGGAGAGATTTCTCATACAAAGAGAGATTTGGGAGAGATTTCACATACTTAGAGAGATTTAGGAGAGATTTGACATTCTTGGAGAGATTTCTCATTCAGAGAGAGATTTGGGAGAGATTTCACATACTTAGAGAGATTTGGGAGAGATTTGACATTCTTGGAGAGATTTCTCATACAAAGAGAGATTTGGGAGAGATTTCACATACTTAGAGAGATTTGGCAGAGATTTGACATTCTTGGAGAGATTTCTCATACAAAGAGAGATTTGGGAGAGATTTCACATACTTAGAGAGATTTGGGAGAGATTTGACATTCTTGGAGAGATTTCTCATACAAAGAGAGATTTGGGAGAGATTTCACATACTTAGAGAGATTTGGGAGAGATTTGACATTCTTGGAGAGGTTTCTCATACAAAGAGATATGTGGGAGAGATTTCACATTCTTAGAGAGATTTGGGAGAGATTTGACATTCTTGGAGAGATTTCTCATACAAAGAGATATGTGGGAGAGATTTCACATACTTAGAGAGATTTGGGAGAGATTTGACATTCTTGGAGAGATTTCTCATACAAAGAGATATGTGGGAGAGATTTCACATTCTTAGAGAGATTTTGGAGAGATTTGACGTACTTGGAGAGATTTGGGAGAGATTTCTGATACGAGGAGATGGAGTGAAAACGATTGAGAGAGGTTTCATTGGTGACCTTTTTGAGTGTCCGGCTTCGCACTGCAAGGTCCGTAAATCCCGTTAAGCCTTGTTTAAGGATCTTGCATACTCCCGATGAGTATGTAACATTGTTTTATCGGTTTGGGCTCTCCACGTACCACCGTTTTAGGTTAAGGAGCTCTAGATGTACGCACTTTTCTATTTATGATCTCTCATTAGAATAGAGAGTTGTTTAGAAACTACATAACGTAAACTCTAGTACTCACGGCAAATTGAGTTGACCGGTTTGACTTGTTGACTTTAGTTGACTTTGACTTGACCGAAAATTGACGGTTGTCACAAACTTCAAACCCTAGCCCTTAACTTGAGGAGGAAACTCTTGTTGAGCCAATTGACGAGTCTGTACCTCTGAGGTGATCCACGAGAGTTAGGAATGCACCTGAGCATTACTATGGGTTCCATATTACTGCAGAAGGTGATACACTTAGTAGTGATGAGACACTAGTAGGTCTGGATGAACCTAACAGTTATGGGGAAGCCATGGCAGGCCCCGATTCTACTAAATGGAAAGAGCCAATGGACAGCGAGATACAATCCATGTATGACAATCAAGTTTGGAACTTGGTTGAGAATGTACCAGGTTGTAAGACTGTAGGGTGCAAATGGATCTTCAAGAAGAAGACCGACATGGATGGTAATGTACACACTTATAAGGCACGATTGGTTGCAAAGGGCTTCTCTCAAACTCCAGGATTGGATTATGATGAGACCTTTTCTCCAGTAGCCAAGATTAAATCTATTAGGGTTATGTTAGTCATAACTGTATTTCATGACTATGAAATATGGCAAATGGATGTCAAAACCACTTTCCTTAATGGAAAGTTGACTGAAGATGTTTACATGAGTCAGCCAGAAGGTTTTGTCAGCAACGAGTACCCTAATAGAGTGTGTAAGCTTGAGAAATCCATTTATGGATTAAAGAAAGCACCTCGTAGATGGAATCTTTGCTTTGATGAGAAAGTCAAGGAATTTGGCTTTTCTAGGAGTGAAGATGAATCTTGTGTGTATGTTAAGGCTAGTGGGAGTATAGTTAGCTTTTTGGTATTGTATGTGGATGACATACTACTCATAGGAAATGACATCCCAACTCTGCAGGAAGTTGAGTCCTGGCTTGGGAAATGTTTCTCTATGAAGGACCTAGGAGAAGCTGCCTATATTCTAAGGATAAGGATTTTGAGAAACCGGAGTAAAAGATTAATTGGACTTAGTCAAAGTACCTACTTGGACAAAGTTCTGAAGAGATTCAACATGCAGAACTCCAAGAAAGGAGAGTTACCTATCTAGACTAATGCCAGATTGAGTAAAGCTCATAGCCCAAATACTGAGGCTGAGATAGCAGAAATGAGTCAAGTACCTTATGCTTCGACTATAGGATCGATCATGTATGCTATAACATGTACTCAACCTGATGTAGCCTTTGCCTTGAGCATGGTTAGCAGGTATCAGGGGAACCCTGGCAAGGCACACTAGATTGCGGTAAAGAATATCCTCAAGTACCTACGGAGGACTAAGGACTGGGTCCTTACCCTCGGTGGGAGTGATGACTTGAGAGTTGTAGGGTATAGTGATGCTGGCTTCCAGGCTGATAGGGATAATTTCCGCTCTCAGTCGGGCTGGGTCTTTACCCTAAACGGAGGAGCAATCACTTGGAAGAGTTCTAAGCAGGAGACAGTGGCTGATTCCACTTGTGAATCAGAGTATATAGCAGCGAGCGAAGCAGAAAAGGAGGCAATATGGCTGAAGAACTTCATTGGAGACCTTGGAGTTGTACCAGCTATAAAGGAGCCTATGGAAATTTTCTGTGATAGTGAAAGTGTTGTCGCCTTAACTAAGGAACCAAGGGATCACGGGAGATCCAGACACAATGATAGAAAATATCATTTTATCAGACATCGCATAGAAGAAGGAATCCTCGTTGCAAAGAGGGTATCATTAGATGAGAACCCAACAGATCCCCTCACGAAGGGACTGAGTAGGGCTAAGCATCATCAGCATGCTAGGGGCATAGGGCTAAAGGATGATATAAGTTTTAGTAGTTAGATAAAATTATGAAATTTGTAAAGTGTAATTGACATTTGATGATAAATAATAGTTGGTTGTTTATTTATGAGTAAAGTGTTACTATCTTTTGTCAATCGTTTACTATAATTTCTTTTGCATGTTTTGACTTCCAGAATATTATGTTGTGGTTCTACATATTATTCAACCCTCCACAGTCAGTCATATGTTGGAAGTAGATATGAATTAAGACTGTTATGAAGTTGGTTGTAGGTGTCAAGGTTAAGGACAACACTTCATGAGTACTCATAAGTTCTGAGTATTGGAATCAACCCACGCTCACTGGAATCACTTCACGGAATTTATCTCGAGTGATCGTGAGACAGTAATATCATATAAGTCTTCAAACCTAGAGATATGATTTGTTACTTATGAGTTGGTTATGCATTGATTGTACGTAAACGCATTGGTAACTCGATGTTATAAAACGTGCTTTTGTGTATAATTCAATGAGTAGTAGAACAAACATATGAGTCAAACTTTATCTGTTCCATCTTGGATTAGAAGCTGATATCTGGGCCCCTCGATGATTTTGTTTTGACCTATGTACCGGGCCCAGTCAGAACTAAATTGATATGTTCAATTATGTTCTTTTTCAAACAAATCGGAAATCGGGAAACAAACTGCTGGACAATAAGTAAGACACTGTTCCATGTATTTGTCCAACCGATATCTAGAACAGAGGATTATGTGATCACTTATCTTAAATGGTGTATCAATATTTTCTCAGTTTCGAGAAACCTTGAAAGAGGTAAGATTGCTGATCGGTTCCTGAAGTATTACAGTTATAGTTATTAGACTTATCCAAGTGAGAGACTGTTGGATAAGGTGTCTAAGTCCATAACTATTTCTGGTATGTACTTGACCCGACCCAGCATGGTCCATTTGGGTTGCATGGAATCATGCAATTGAATAAACTAAATTAGAGAAATAACACTTATGGTTTATTAATATATTATAATTTCTAATATATTAATAATATTATTTAATTAGTTTTGATCAAGAATTAATTTAGAATTAATTAAGTGATCAAAAGATAACTAATTAAATATATGGATAGATTATGTAAATCTTCCATATCTTATATAGTGGGCTAAGAGGCTCCATGGATTATCAAGTTGGGTTCCACCCATAGGATCCTCCATGGATGCTCCATGGAGTTAACCCATGGATCAAGAAATGAAGAGTCCTATTACATTAGGGTTTACCTAATGCAACACACTATATAAGTGATGTGTGTCTCCCCAAAATCGGCTACACTAACTAGAAGAAGAGGGCTTGGCCGATTTTGCAAGTGTTAGAGTATTCTCTCAAGTTTGTTCATTGCATTTGGTGTTGTGTGAAGCATTTGAGGCATCACACTTGAGGTGCTAGGCTCACAAGGTTTTAAGGAACACTTTCAACAACAAGGTATGTAGTTCTATCTTTCATTCAAAGAAAAATTGTTACCCATGTATGCTAGATAGGAACATAACCTTGGAATTCAACTTTGCATGATAATTAGACAAACATAGATCCAAGGTTATTAGGGTTGCATGTACACTTAGGAAGTGTTAGAATGCTCAAAACCCATCAAATATATGCCATTATATGTCAGTTAGGACTCGTTTGTGACTCGGGACTTCATTCGTGGAACTTCTGATCCTTACACGCGTATTCAATTGAATCACCCACATCAGCTGAGTTCATACCCAGTAATGAATGTTTTAACTGTTTTAAATGCTTTTAGGGCGATACAAGTTGAACACAATGATAATTGTGTAAATGTTTGTTACAAACATCTTTCAAAATATTACTTATGTCTTTTATAAGTGATCAAAACATTTCAAAAAATCTTTTAAAGTTATGTTACTTTATAGTTTAACAAAACTCCGTTTTTAAAGTACAAGCATAACTTAGTAGTAAAATGAGTCTTTCTAATAAACAGTTCAAGTAGAATACTAGTAAACCATAAGGGGTATAATTTAGGGGTTCGGTTCATACTAGATACTAGAGCACACTATAAAGAGAAACAGGGAGGAAGATACAATACATCAGAGAGTCATACCATACACTATACATGATAACAGAAGGAACATACTAAGATACTATGACAGAACGAACTTACTAAGATGTTATAGCATGAGAACAAATACAAGATCTAACTATACCAACGATCACTAACGAATTGTTCTAAACAAAAGGTGATAATAAATTGGGTATATATGATCATATAACTTTAATGTGGATTACACGGCCTAGCAATTCGTTGCTGAAGTCGCGTTTAGTTCCCAGAATCTTTTGACAGAGAGAGCGTTCAGTACGGGAACTAGCCTTCACATTATGACCTTTATAAAACAAACATGTTTTAAGGTAATTAGTACGGCAGGATGTCAAGTCAAAAGACAACTGGGTACTTACATTTTGCCATTACTTTCATATTGTGACAGTTCCACTTGAAAGTTAATGCAAACTATTTTCGAGTTAAGATAGTTATAAACTAAGGAAAACTTACATTTTACAAACGACAATCAGAGCAGTGGAGCCTAGTACATTCAGTAGAAAGGTGCCATAATGCTAACCTTATGATTCCTTAATGTATACATCAAGGGAGATACACTAATAGGATCCGACAGGTAATAGAATGTGTGCTTGCCGCTTCATTTCCTATTCCTTGTTTGGTTGTGGTTCTAGAGCGGATTCACCCAGCCTATTATCCATTCGATCTTAGTAATATATATGTTTCGTATACATTAAGTCATCATAAGGGGTACCAGGTATGGGTCAGGTCATAGGACACAAATTCAATGCACAGTTTTCTAGTACAAAGCATACTTTTCATATAGAACATTTGGTAGACAAACCTAGAAACTTACCAGTAAAGGGTTTAATCCATTTTATTAAACATGTATAACTTAAAGGACCTTAGGTGATTAACTCTATAATACCTTAGCTTATACATAAGAGTTATATATAATCAATACCCAATAGGTAGTTGGATGTGTGTTTTTCGCCTTACTTCCTGTTCCTTGTTTGGTTGTGGGCTTAGGGCAGATTCACACAATTAACTATCTATTCGATATTAGATTATATATAACTAGTATAAACTAAGTGATTATAGAAGTAACCATTGTGGTTGCCATTTTATTATAAGAAATAAGAGTTTTCTTAAAGAATCTTTTAATCAAATATAAATGAACCATTACAATTAACTCCGTGAGTACCAAGTGATTATGACAGGGTTATATACAACGATGATCTAACAAACAATGGGATGTGTGCCTTCCGCTTCATTCCATGTTCCTTGTTTGGTTGTGGGCTTAGGGCAGATACACATAATCGATTGTTTGTTCACTCTGAGCTTTATATAGCTTGTATCCATTTAGTACTCATATAAAGGACTATAGAGTCATTTTTACTTATCTTTCATCAAAGTAGGAAATATAGGATTTTTTGAAGGAACAGGCGAACTTTTCTAAACAGAACTTCCAACTTACCACATCTTACTACTACTTTTACTAACATACTTACATCACTAAAATCTTATGAACTCACCAGCATAATTGTTGATCAACTCTTTCAAAATAACTTGTATTCTCAGGAGACTAGTAGACAGGTACTTGCGCTGAGAATTCAGAAGATGGAGCATAATAGCTTCAAGTCTTGTTTTGTTATTTGCTTATGTATTCTATGTTTTGTGAGAGCACACATTGTAAACAGTTTCTTTCTAATCAAATGGTTGTTCATTACTTTGATTACTATGATCCATGTTTTGTGATACTAAATATGACGTCCTCCACCCCCAATCGTTTCTGTCGTTCTGGTTTTGGGGTGTGACACAAAATACTCTATTGGAGAGTGTTACAAGACAATTCCATAGTCATGAAGTCTCATATTCAAAGTACATTCCTTTGAACATCCTTCTTGCATAAAAGTTTCTAATCTAGACATTTATTCTTGATATCGAACTCCCAATATGGAAACATTTCCATATTTTCCATATGACAACTCTTTATTAATAGAATCATATCTAATCATAATAATGCCATTATGGTCCATTCGTTACTATACTTCCAACTGCCCACAAGCGACCAATCATTAGCGAACCTTAGATTGTTATTGACAGTTGTTTAATTATTTTAGTCAAACTAGTTCTAGTCCCTTTTCCGTCTTAATGCCCTAGGCATTTGGAAAACTTTTAGAACGGTCGAATATTACAGCATATGCAATCGATCCTATACCCAAAGCGTATGGGACACGATTCATAATGAAAAACGTGATATTTTACCAGTTCCTTGCAATAATATCGTCATAATATTTCTATTTGCCATGTTCTCAAAATTCGAACTATGAAGAGGGATGTCGTAATCATAATCTAACTTTGAGAATGCAAATAATAAATATACCCTTGACTAAATTCAATTAAAATTTCTCGATCTAAGTTTTTAGATTGGAAAAGAAGTATAACATTCTCTCCCTTAATTATAGCAAAAACAACTTTTCAACCCGTGTAACTTTGCAAAGCGAAACTTTTGTTTTTCTATAATTAATATTGCCAACTTGCAATACTTAAATAATAATCATGCTCCTACTAACATGTTGATTATATTCATTCCAGCATAACATTTATGCTCCCACTAGCTTTGACACGTATTTAGAAATAAGCTAAACTTCTAGAAAACAATACTTATTGACTTCCAAAGTTCATTGTTATGATACGATATGCTTTGATAAGCCTTTATCTAAGCTTCTTAAAATCACACACCTTTCCTTAGACAACTCACATGTGTGTCTAAACTAATTCAAAACTTATTTTACTAAGTCCCAAATGTTCAGACTAATTGCCAAATCTCACAATTTGAACTATGAAGAGGGATGTCGTAATCATAATCGAATTTGAGAATGCAATTTACATAATTGCTATCTCCTTAAAATCTCTCTTAGTGAAAGCGTTTCCTCATAATCATTTTCATGAAGGAGAGAAACCTTATGACACTTAGATTTTATGGTGTATGTGTTCCTATCCATGTGAATTTTCCATAATCATAATCGAAAGATAATGTGTGTGACAAATTCAAGCTCTTATGGACAAAACTTGTTCATTCTTAATTTCTTGCCATCAAGGGTCTCACCATTGCTTCCAAGTTATCTAGCAGCTCACCTATTCCAGTCAATGTACTTTCATTTAATAAGGTTCTTGCCTTATGCATTCTATTGAGAACTCGTAGAACTCATATGCATAATCACTCAACAAGATTGGCACAAAAAAAAAAGAATTTTGTCAACACGATAGGTTACAAACCTTAAGTCGTGTGCTAGTGTTTAATAGGTTTACTCTTGATTAGTTCTTGAATTTTTTCAAGAATTTCAGACTCCCACTGACCTCTTGACATATTAGATTCTCTTATCAAGAAACATTTCTGATAAACAACTATCCAAGAGTTAGTGTGTGTTTATATCAAGACAAAGACATTACACACATTTGGTCTTAGTTGGTCTTTGTCTTCTACAAGACATCTCAACTTACCAATTTCAAACGTGCAAGAGTAAGAAAAACAATTTTCTACTTCACATTTGATGAGTGTGTATCACTCAATTCACAATCTTGGAGTACGTTTCTAAGACTTGATTTTGGAACGAAGTATGACTCATCCTTTTGATTTAACCATTTCAACAATTTTCGATTCCTCTTCTTAGCCATACTAGTGCACTAAGATGTCCTTAGAGGATCAAATGTGATATGGTTCTTAATCATTAAGACGATCATAAAGCTGATATAAAAGTATTCTCCCTTTTTCTTAGATTGGAGAAACTTTTATCTTTCTGCCTAATTGATTCTTCTTATTCGTTCTGCCATTCATTGAAACTTTTCAATGATTCAGAATTACACTTAATCTTGTAAATATAACTACATTTACTAGACCTTTTGGTAAATTATGATGAATAGTCTTATTATTATTTGTGGTGGACTTGACTAGTGCACATCATTGTGTTCTTGTCCTTCAGTCCTTCACTTGACTCACATACTTGTGTGATCAAGGAACTAGTCTTAATTTCCTAAGTACCAAGATTTCCATACATCACATGATTTAAATCATATGATTCCAAGTTTCTATCCAATTGAAACTTGGGTGATGGGAATCTTTCCTTACTTAGAAATTTTTTGACATTACCATAAATAACAAAACTAAGAATCACATCCACTTATAGAAAAACACAAACATCAATTTTTTTCACAACGATTTCATTGCAAGGATATATATATATATATATATATATATATATATATATATATATATATATATATATATATATATATATATATATATAAGACAAATCAAAATTTATATTATTCATAAAAGTAGCGAAAACATGTCCTTACAATGCAAAATCGACTGACAAAAATATGTAATCAAATATTCCTAACAACTCTATCATAACTTTCTAAGCTCAAAATCTGATCTGTGAATCCATGCGATCTTGATCCATTTCTTCGTGATCAGAATCATCTTGCTTTTCCATCAAGCTTCCTCTCTTTTCCCTGATATTGCAAAACATTCAAATGCAATCTTATCACATTATATATTAAGAATCAACGAATAGGAACTTAATGTAGTTAGATAGTGGATTTTACCTAAAGTAGAGCCATACTTTTTGACTCTCTCATCTCTTAGATTCTTCAGGTCCTCTCGGCAGCTTCGTATCCAACGCCCCTTCTCTTGGCAGTAGAAACAGGTGGCTTCTCCTGGAGCAACCACGGAAGCATGGTTGGTTGAATTACCAGACAAATATGCTCCATTACTTTGCCAAATCATTTCTGATTCAACAAGAAGCATGTAAGTTAGGTCAATGAGGGTCGTGTCAAGATCCACCATATAATACTCTCTTATGAACTTATCATATGATTTAGGGAGTGACTGAAGAACCCAGTCTACAGCCAACCTCTTTGGAAAAGATGCACCCAACATTGTCAACATATATATGTGTGATTTCATCCCTAGTATGTGAGCACACACAGAATTTCCATCTTCATGTTTCATTTCCAACAGGGCTTGAGACATATTGAACTTTTTAATTCTTCGATCTTGTGGGGGTTGGGAGAACAACAGGAGGAGGTGGAGGAAGTGAAACCAAGCTGGTCCACAATGCAGAGATCGATCTTTCACCTTCATTGTGTAACCGACTTTCACTTTGAGCGGGAAAACCTTTTCCATGGGATTTGGGAAGACCACGGTTAGATTCAGACATCTACAAAACGGGAGAAAAAATCAAGTTAGTTATTAAGGCTAGGACCCAACCCAATATTCCACAACTTGGGAGAGGGATGCCGTAACCCAAATTGCAGAATATTTGAAGGTAAGTGAATGACGAATCACTAATTTTCCAACATGAAAAACGAAAAAGAGAGTAGGTTTTAAATGTATTGAAAAACTCCTAGATCCTTTGAGATTCATTGAACTCTTCAATGGCATGTTTAAATCTCGATATGCCCTTCGATTTGTGACTAGGATGCCAAAGATCACAAAACAGGGTGTGAATAACCATGCAAACTTACATGGTGCCCCCAATGTTACAGTCACCTATTCGATATGCCGGTTAACCACACACGCTCCTCCGAACTATGAAAAACATTGAGTCACCCTTTGCTACCTTTTCTTAGAACCATTTAGTGTGTCGGTTAACAACACACGCTCCACTAACGTCTTCGCAAGGGTAAAAAGTGTAATTTCATGGAATTGCATCAAATTCACTTTTGTCTAAAGTAACTAAGATTGGGAATTTTGTAAAAACATTTAGTTACTTTATACTTCATTATACTTTTAATGGAAAGGGTTTGCCCTATCCTACCCGTTCGGCTAACGACCCTCCACCAATCACGGAAGCGGTAGGTGAGAGTGGACACCCATTAAAAGGTCATTTTATAGGCCATAACCTTATACCCCCCTTATAGATCGGCTTCATGGATGAGGCTTACTAACGGTAAGAATACAGTTTAAGTTATACATATATAATATTAGACCTTTAATGTTATATATAGTATAAGGGTATATTTTACACTTTTAAAATACTAGGTGGTCTAATTTAATAAATTATACTTTTAATTTAATTAAATGTAAACCATATCACTATGGATTTATTAACTCCCTTTTAATTATACACTTAATTAACTTTAATAAAACCATAAGGGTGCAATTTGAACCTTTTTCAAAAATTAGTTTAGAATTTAACAATTTAAAATTAAACTTTTAATCAAACAATTTTAAATTCCAAAAGTTGAGGGTAAGTCTTGAAACATTTCAAAACATTAGGGTTTAGAATTTAAATATTTCAAAATTAAACGTTTAATAAAAAATTTAAATTCCAAAACTTGAGGGCAGGTTTTGAAACTTTTCAAAACTATTAGATCAAAATACAAATAAGGCAATTAAACAATTAATTGGTGATTATCTAATTGTGACATAATTCAATTTCATGCAAGATAATGATCAAATAATCCAAAAAATTAACATTTATCATATAAGGAAGTAAACATTTGATTAATTTGAAATTATCTTTTATTTTGGTAAAGATAATCATCCAATATCAATAAAATTCGTAATTTATCAGTAAAAAACGATTTAGCAATTATCCCACAGCAAAATAGGCATGAAAGCCCGAGAATCCCTCTTTTTGACAGCGTGACTCGTCGAGTTCCCGTAGGGACTCGACGAATTTGTCAGTCAGAGGAGTAAAAAGCGATTTTCTAAGCATGAATGAAACACAAAGCATTAATACAATAGAAACCAATCAAGGCTCTGATACCACTGATGGGTTTTGGCTATAAGAACATCCTATGTGCTCATGCAAACCCTAATGCTTGGATCTAGGTTTCTCTATTGTACATGCATTCATCCAAGACTTTAAACCCTAGATCTAGCATGTGATAATCGATATTAATATAAGAATAGGATTTAGATCTTACCTTGATTGTTATGTAGGAATAACTATCTCAATTCCTCCTTGTAATTGGCTTCAAAAAGCTTAGTGTCTCAAATGTCACACCTCTAATGGCTCACAAACACCAAGAGCAAGAGGATTAAGAAGAAGAAGAGGAGATGCACCCAAAAAACGTCTAGAATGTTGGATTAATGTCTAAGTCCATAACTATAATTGGTAAGACTTGACCCGAAGGCATGGTCCATTTGGGTTGCATGGCATCATGCATTTGGATAGACTATAATGAGAGAAATAAAACTTAAGGTTGGTTAATATATTATAAGTTCTAATATATTAATAAGGTTATTTAATTAGTATTGATCAAGAATTAATTTGGAATTAATTAAGTGATCAAAAGGAGACTAATTAAATATATGGGTTGATTGTGTAAATCATTCATTCTTATAAATGTGGGCTTGTGATCCAAGATTCCTTATGTTGGACTAAGTCCATGGGGTGACCCATGGATAATCCATGGAGCATAAGGAATGGGTAAAGTTATGAGTTACATGGTGTAACCCTAATAGTCACCATATAAAAGAATCCCATGGCTCAAGAAATGGTGCACTAGTGTGTGAATATGAGGGCTAAATGATTTCAAGGAGTGTTCCATTTCTCTCAAGTCATTCCATGTGCATTTGGTGTTGTGTGAACCATTTGAGGTGTCACACTTGGGGCACCAGGCACTCAAGCTTCATGAAGACATTCTACATCAAACAGGTATGTAATTCTAACTTGAGATATCCATATGAATCAATGTTATTTTGCTAGTTAGGATGAATACCTTGGAAAGTTCATATTTGCATGTATAATAGAGAAAACATATATCTAAGGCATTTAGGGTTGCATGTACACTTAGGAGTGTTAGAATGCTCATAACCCATCAGTGAAACCCTAAGGAATCAATTAGTTATGTTTTTTGTGCCCTATGGGTCCTTAAATATGTGAGGCTATTAGGGTTATCTAACAAGGAAACCCTAATTTGACTACTTAGGCCCTAAGCAACCCATGGACTCCCTCCTTAGAGGCTGTGGACGATTTCTAATGGGTTTCCCCATAGAATTCGTCCACTCCATCCTCTATGGAGTCCATTAGCCTAATATTCAACTATCACACAATTGACAATTCCAGTCCCGTTTATTTAATTAATATCTTTTTAGCCACAAAATTAATTCTCATTAATTCTTGACTAATATTAATTAAACAATATGAGTTATCCTTTAATATATTATTCATATAATATATTAATAAATCCTAATTTATCTCTTTCTCCACAAATCATCTTATCAAGTTGCTTTGGTGAAGGCAACCCAAAAGGACCATGCACCATCGGGTCAAGTACATACCAAAATAATTATGAACTTAGACACTAATCCAACAGTCTTCCTTACCTACGTGACTACTTGGCAAATAAACTTTCACCACATAGTATACCGTGTGTTTTCATTGGATATAGTCCTATGTACAAAGGCTACCGGTGCCTTGATCCTCTCACATCACGGATATATGTTTCCCGACATGCAAGATTTGATGAAAATGTCTTCCCATTTATGGATAATACACAACCTAGCTCTCTCACCAGTCTTGAAATTAGCACATTCCTTGACCACTCACATACATTCATGTCCAAACCCAGCACCTCTATAATTCCCATACCATTTGCAAATACCGAAAACTCCTCTCCATGCAAACTGTGCTCAAAAACACCATTCCAAACCCCATCCAAGCCCGCCCCAAAGCCAAACATCGATTCACTCCTCTAGCCCAACAACTGATTCCTCCCCTTGCCCCTCGTTCGTTTTCTCACAAAATTTTGTGACTCCTTGCAGCCCTGTTCCTCCTACACCACATCCGTCACCTCCAATATCCACCCATCCTATGACCACTCGAGCCAAGGCAGGCATTTTCAAGCCTCGTCACTTTGCCGACTTCTCCACTCTTACACATCAACCATTACACAACGCTTTATTTTCTTCCAATGACCCAAAGACTGTGCAAACTGCCCTTAAAACAACCTCAATGGGTTGAGGCCATGAAACATGAACTTACTACTCTTCACAAAAATAACACTTGGAGCCTCGTTCCTCGTCCGTTAGATCGCCAAGTGGTCGGGTCCAAATGCTTGTTTCGCACTAAGTACCATTCTGACGGCACCATTGAGCGTCACAAATCTCGCCTTGTCGCTCAAGGGTTCAATCAAACTCCTGGTCTCGACTACTCTCACACATTCAGCCCAGTGATTAAAGCTTCCACCATTTGGGTCATTTTATCCCTAGTCGTTCTCAACAAATGGACCTTACACCAACTCGATGTTAACAATGCTTTTTTTGCACTGATAGCTTATGGAGTGTTTATTCATGGAGAAACCTCCTGGGTTTCTTAATCCTCAACGCCCAAATCATGTGTGCAAATTAAATAAAGCACTTTACGGCCTTAAGCAAGCCCCACGTGCTTGGTTTCACCGCTTAAGCACCTTTTTATTTTCTAACGGATTTTCTTGTAGCAGGGCTGATACTTCTCTATTTATCTTTAAACGTGGCGTGTGTATCATGTATCTGTTGGTGTATGTTGATGACTTAATTTTAACAGGTAATCATGACGGGGTGCTCAAGTCGTTCATCACTCTACTCCACAATCAGTTTGCTATTAAAGACTTGTGAAAGCTTAATTACTTCATTGGTCTTGAAATCTCATATGTCAATGATGGTTTTTTCCTCAGTCAAACCAAATATGCAAAAGATGTTCTTAAACGAGCTAAGATGTTTGACGCAAAACCGGCGCCCACTCCCTTGTCGCCTACTGCTACCTTCTCGTCGTTAGGTGACCCATATTCGGATCTGACACAGTACCGCTCGATTGTAGGGGCATTGCAATATCTCACAATAACGACACCTGATATCTCATATGCAGTCAATCAAGTTAGCCACTTTCTCCATGCTCCAACCATTCAACACTTTCAAGATGCTAAACGTATCCTCTGGTATATAAAGGGCACACTAACATTTGGTATGATGTTCTCTATGCCCGCCACAACTTCCCTTCTCGGATACTCCGATGTGGATTGGGCTAGGTGTGTTGAGATAAGAAGGTCAACCTATGGCTACTCGATTTTTTTGTGAGGCAACCTTATTTCTTGGAGTGCCAAGAAACAACCCACAATTTCTAGATCCAGCTGTGAATCCGAATATCGGGCCATGTCTAATACCGCTGCTGAAATTATTTAGATAACTCATTTGCTTCGTGAGCTCCACACTCTTCCTGCAGTCCAACCTACCATCCTATGTGACAATCAGAGTGCTCTCTTCTTAACTCAAAATGCCATTGCACGAAAGAGAATGAAGCACATTGACTTAGATTATCACTTTGTCCGTGAACTCGTTGCTTCGGGAAAACTTCACACCAAGTTCATACCATCCAAACTTCAAGTTACGACTCATCACCTTCTAGTAATTAATATGTGTAGGGGTTATTGTTGTATTTCTCTTATTTCTTCATTCCTTTATTGTATCTTTTGTATCTATTTATAGATACCTTCTGATGTTATGCAATTCATTCAATTCATCTTACTGTCATTCTGTATTGTCGATAACATCCCAAATGTTTTAAATGAATAAAAATATATTTCTTTGGAAATGTTTTGATAACGTATTTATAGCGTTTTTCTAGAAACAAATTCTGTAATATTTTTATTAAAGGAGGTACTCTAACTTTTTATAAAGCATAAACAAAATCGGTCTTTTCTGGACGTGAAAATGGGAATGTCACAAATAGCCTTGCTCGAGACATAATTGCGAACGAGAGGAAGTGACTGCCGATCCAAAGGAGCAAACAAGTTGCGATGGCAGCTCTGGCGAGTTTCTCAGTAGTAATTGCTCAACAGGAGCATGAGAGATTCAAAGGGAAAGATAACTTTGTCAAACGCAATCAACAGTAGCGAATAAGCGAATGAGGGGCTGCCCTGACAGCTCTCGACTTCTTCTCTTTCGGTTCTGGCTTTATGTACAAAGGGGAGGAGGATGGTTGGCCTGATGGAACAAGGAAAGCAAAAGCAACAACAAAGGTGGGTGTTTGGTTGTTGTGGAGTCTACAAAAGATGGTGAAAATGAGAGAGATGCAAAGGGTCTGTTAGTCATCGAGGATGGAAATAGGGTTGCAGCTCCGGCTGTTTGCCTTTGTTTTATTATTATTACTTTTTTGGTTATCAGGAGAGAGAGAGAGAGAGAGAGAGAGAGAGAGAGAGATGTGGGTCCAAGAATATGGGAAAATTCATAGTCAATATATGAAAATTGCTCAACAAATGTCAATGTTTCAAAGAGGTAACCGAGTGACCCCTTCACTTTGGCCAAAAGGATGTAATCGACTCGACAAAAACGACTTCGTTCCCTCATAAGACCACAAAAAAAATTTCGGACTAAAAAGATAAACCCTAAAAAGTTGGTAGGAAATTTGTGTCATTTTTCCATAAATAAATACAAATCCAAATTCAACCAAATATATACTCATTGAGTCAATTGTACAAATAAATACACAAAATATAAATATAATACATAAGAAAAAGCTTTTACTTCAATTTACACCCAACAAAAACACAAAATATATAAAAACAATCAAAAATCAAACTAATTATGTAAAAATGACAGCTAAAAACTTTGCTTCCAAGTATCAACATATCTAATTCTACACTCAAGAAAGATGGATTCATGCACACTTTCCTTTAACCAAATAAAATAAAATAAAAAAATAAAAAATAAAAGAAATAAAAAAAATAAAAAAAAACCCCTCTATGTCTTCTTCCATTCGTGAGCAACCAAGAACAACAACAACAATCTTTCTTAATTCATTTTCTTTCCCCTATCAACGGAAACACAACCAAGCATTCAAAAAAAAAAGAGTAGATTCATTCAACCGTTTCCTGTGAAGAGACAAACAGCATCCCAGAAGACAATACCACCTGTTGATTGAATATATATATATATATATATATATATATATATATATATATATATATATATATATATGAAAAAAAAAAGAGTGAGAACGGGCAGCATCGTATTCTTCTTCATCCTATGCCATGAACCACCGGTGGTGGTGGTGCTCCGGTGAACCATTAGGCAGCAGCCCCAACCCAAACATTCATTGATTTCTATAAAATAAAAAATAATAATAATAAAATAATAAAGAGAGAGAGAGAAAGAGAGAGAGAGAGAGAGAGAGAGAAGAACAGCAAGGGAGGCTGCCGGAGCAGACCCCCTTCCACATACCTGCAATCGCCGGAGACCTCGCCATCGCACCCTCCTCTTCCTTCTTCCGTCGAGCCAATGCCACCGAAACCCCACCTGTTCGTTGGACCCTCTTCTGGTCTTGCTCCTCGCTCCCTTCCTTTCTGATTCTATCGATCAAGACCTATCTCGGGGGATCTTGATTTCATCGCTGCTGCTGTTCGTATCGCTCCAGACGGACCAGTCCCATTTCCCCCGTCGCACCACTCTCGCCTTCTCCCTCTTCGTGTTTCCCCTTCAACACCACCGAGACCTCGTATTTTTGCTTTCGGGTACCGCTGCTGGAACCAAATCACACACCCGAAGACCCCGGCAGCTTCGGGGCTTTTTCCCACCTTCACTGCCGTCTCGCTGCTTCACCCACCTCCTTTTTCGGCCTTGTCAACCTCGGAGACACCCCGTTCCCGTTGCGAGATGGCGACCGCCATCAGGCCTAACAATCGCCTTTCGTTTCGCTACTCGGAATCGACTATCACCATGTTCATCTGCTTCCGTTCATTCGTGGCTTCATTTGGGACCGATTCGTATCCGATCAGTGAATGGCAACGGGTATAAAAGCCCTAGATTAATTACAGTTTGGCCATTAAACACAATAAACCCTCTATGAGATTTCCTTACAATATAAGCCCTAATTTCCTTTCGACCTTGATACATTTACAAAATAACACCCCAATTTTAAATCCTTTATTCAAAATAGGTCCCAATCCCCAAAATTTGATTCCATTTATCCACAAGTAGCCCTCATTTGGTTATTCTTAAATAGAATAAATCTCAATCTTCAAACTTTGAATAAAAATAATCATTTTAGCCCTTCCTTTGAAATGATTTTTACCAAAACAGTCCCTGATAGTTAAAATTTGTTACGAAACGGACACGAGAATATTTCAAAGTTCGAGAAACGTGACTTTGCAGTTTCCCATGACAAGTTTCTCAAAAGAAAACGAAATCAAACAAATGGAACTCACGCTTCAAGGGTGAGTGCTTACGGACCCTTTGGAATATTTTAATTATTTCGGGGGGAATGGGGGGGGGGGAGGGAATACATGTGCCAACATATTTTGGTTATACAAACAAATTACCTTTTTATGCGTCAATACAATAAACATAGTTTACAAAAATATTATTATTTAACAATTTATCATATTGTTAAAAATAACCTAGTGAAAACTTTTTGTATACGTGTTATGATTATTTATTGTGAAATATCCAGTTCACACAACAAATGCTACATTATAACAAGTTTTATGATTTTTATGTGACATTGTATATTATAACAAGTACATTATGAAACACTGTGGTATTTCAAGGATTCAAAGCTATCATTCAACGTTTATTTATATGTTTAAGTACACCATGTATATACATATACATATGTTCGTAAATTTGAAACATTCATTGTTATAAAAGCGAGTGCATTACACTTTTACATATATGTCAAACATACTAGGCTTTTATAAACCTTATACAAAGATATTCATTATGCCTAGTGACTTACCCACAATTAAGTTACGACTGAGAGTTATTCAAAAACTTTTTAGTTAAGTGTTTTTTAGTGAGACGCTACATTATTCATTAGTTGAGTTTTAATATAACTTTAATTTAATTATAGTAATGTTATTAGGACCTTAAAATAATTATTTGGGTTATTATTTTGGGTTATATAAGTGTCGTTATAATATCTTTTTAACCACTCGCGGTACGGGGAATCCGGTTTGGAGGGCCGAATGGGTTGCTGGATTTTAGAAGAGTTATACGCCAAAATGATCCTGCGCTCCGGTCTTTCTTGTCTTGCCCTGTCTGTACATAGTGAGTGGAGAGTATTCTTTTAATGCTTATATAATAATAATAATAATAATAATAATAATAATAATAATAATAATAATAATAATAATAATAATACCAAGAGTATTAACCAGTCTCAATTAACGTTAGACTAAACTCTAGTGGTAATGATACTAGGTTTTTTCGAAGGAAATTGTTTTAAGAACACGAAATGATGTCCGAGTACAGAGTCACCACCTTATCAAGTGGGTGGATAGTCCCTTTCATGAACATGATTTTAATACATTTATTGTTTGAAGTATTAAATATATGTTTATGTGTGAGTTATTTTGTGTTATCTGAATTATATGTTAAAGAACATACCTAGTTATTTATAATGCTTTAGGTCAAAGAGTAAACCTAAAATTTATTATGAGGAATATTGGGTAGTATCTCCTTTTGTGTACCAGTGAGATATACACGGGGAATAGAACCCTTAAACAAGTCATTGATCCGGAAGCATGGATTAGACATAATTATTCTTTCTTTAATCTGGGAGTATGGGTTTAGACATAGACAAATGTCCTTAATCCGAGAGTATGGAATGGGCACAATCATGGATTCGAGAACATGGATTAGATCCGGGAGTAAGAGGTAAAATTTAAGGTCCGAGAGTATGGATAGTCTTGTTGCGAGGACTGACGGGGTGGGGTAAGAGTTGATTATATATATATATATATATATATATATATATATATATATATATATATATATATATATATGGGGAAATTGTATATTATGTGAGTTCTAAATCATATATATGTTATAACATTGTGGGATTGAAATCCCTATGTACTCACCAGGTTTCCCAACCTGACCCACTCAATCTTATTTGTATCATAGGTGTCGAGTTACATTGCACTAAGAGATTAAAGAAATATAGATCAGTAGTGTAAATGAATGTAAGTTATGTTTACGATTATGTTTCAGTATTGACGATCACATCCCAAATGTTTTAAAAGAAATAAAAATACATTTCCTTGGAACTGTTTTGATAATGTATTTATCACGTTTTTCTGGTAACAAAATCCGCAACATTTTATTAAAGGAGGTACTCTAATTTTTATAAAGCATAAACAAAATCGGTTTTTTCTGGGCGTGAAAATGGGGATGTCACAAATAGCCTTGCTCGAGACATAATTGTGAAGGAGAGGAAGTGACTGCCGATCCAAGGGAGAAAACAAGTTGCGATGGCAGCTCTGGCAAGTTTCTCGGTAGTAATTGCTCAACAGGAGCAGGAGATATTCAAAGGGAAAGAGTACTTTGTCAAATGCAATCAACAGCAGCGAATAAGCGAATGAGGGGCTGCCCTGACAACTCTCGACTTCTTCTCTTTTGGTTCTGACTTTATGTACAAAAGGGAGGATGATGGTTGGCCTGATGGAACAAGGAAAGCAAAAGCAACAACATAGGTGGGTGTTTGGTTGTTGTGGAGTCTGCAAAAGATGGTGAAAATTAGAGAGATGCAAAGGGTCTGTTAGTCATCGAGGATACAAATAGGGTAGCAGCTCCAAATGTTGGCCTTTGTTTTATTATTATTACTTTTTTGGTTATCAGGAGAGAGAGAGAGAGAGAGAGATGTGGGTCCAAGATTATGGGGAAATTCAAAGTCAATATATGAAAATTGGTCAACAAATGTCAATGTGTCAAAGAGATAACCGGGTGACCCCTTCACTTTGGCCAAAAGGATGTAATCAACCCGACAAAAATGACTTCGTCCCCTCATAAGACCACAAAAATTGTTTCGGACTAAAAAGATAAACCCTAAAAAGTTGGTAGGACATTTGTTTCATTTTTCCATAAATAAATATATACCCAAATTCAACCAAATACATACTCATTGAGTCAATTGTACAAACCAATACACAAAATATAAATATAATACATAAGAAAAAGCTTTTACTTCAATTTACACCCCAAAAAAACACAAAATATATAAAAAAAAAATCAAACTAATTATGTAAAAATGACAGCTAAAAACTTTGCTTCCTAGTATCAACATATCTAATTCTACACTCAAGAAAGATGGATTCATGCACACTTTCCTTTAACCAAATAAACACTAAAAAAATCCCTCCATATCTTCTTCCATTCGTGAGCAACCAAGAACAACAACAACAATCTTTCTTAATTCATTTTCTTTCCCCTGTCAATGGAAACAAAACCAAGCATTCAAAAAAAAAAAAGAGTAGATTCATTCTATCGTTTCCTGTGAACAGACAGTGTGACAACCTGAAATTTCTAACTTACATTCATCATTGTAATTAAAGTTAGTTTTGTTTTGCTATTTTATAATGAAGTTTTGGGTCAAAAAGGGTGCTTAAAGAGTGCTTAAAGCTTAGTATATTTGAGTTACGTGTCGGAGGATGGATTAGATTGGGAGTAGCATTTGAAAAACGGGCCAAACACACCAAACCTGGTGTGTGCGGCCGCACACTAGAGTGTGCGGCCAGCCAGCCGCACACAGGCCAACCACACACACACCTTCAACCGCACACACCCTCCTATAAGTACTATCATTGGTCATTTTGATCATTTCTTACACTCTTGCAAAGCTAGGACTCGAAAATCCTCTCAAGTATCATCCGGAAAGGTAACATCTTTAACCAAGAACACCAAGAACACCAAGAACACCAATAACACCATGTTTTCTGGCAGCACACGCTTCTGGCAGCACACCTGGCCGCACACACGTGCTGGCAGCACACCTGGCCGCACACACACATATAGTGTGTATTTTGGCCATACACTCCCTTGTATAGCCTTTTAACCCTTCGTACAATCATTTATGGTTGTAACACTTCAATATAAGTGTTCACTAGTCCCTAAGGTGGTCCCAATTCATTAATTAGTTGTTCATAACACTAATTATATTCATATATGTGCCAATATATGCTAAATAGGATTCGCGTGTGTACTCAAGTCTCCACTTGATACTTAGCAACTGATCCAACATTTTCATCATAACCACTCACTACAGGTGAGTTCATACCCCTTAATCAATGTTTTAAACTGTTTTTAAATGTTTTATGGGGGGGATACAAGTAGAATTATGCTAATTATTATATCAATCACATGTGATTAATAAGCAGCATTCAAATGATTGGCTACTCATTAGCCGTTTTACCAAACAGTTTCCTTCAAAAGTTTTCATAAACACTTATTACACTGTACATTTTACTCTGTATATTACATTTCAAACTTATTTATAATTGTGTTTCAAACAAATGTTCTTTATACTAAACTGCTTTATCAAACCCATGCCTTCAAAACCATTTTATAGATCGACATCAAGTCGGTCTTTTCTTCGAAAATATTTATGTTCAAAGGTTTTACAAATCTTATTTTATGCTTTTAAATTATAAATTGCATGCCTCTATATTTATAGTTATATAATAAATGTTTAAAAGACTTAGGAAGGCTATCCACCCTATTTCCTTTGCGCGCTTGAGATGTGGTCTGGTGGGATATCGGGTACTCGTCTAAAGGTCGTTTAAATATTAGTTATATAACATATGTACATATACAGTCATAAAGGCCCTTCCAGTTCATCTTATGCCCTTGGGTAGCAAGGGTATACATCCATATTCATACGTACCTATTAGATTACTAGTAAACTACCATATGGGTAGTTTAGGAAGATACTAGAACTATTACTAGAACACGATATCATACTATGAGTCAGTTCATTCATGAGTCAATACTTACTACTAGAAGAACAT
Organism: Lactuca serriola; assembly: GCF_051521515.1. Lineage (NCBI taxonomy): Eukaryota > Viridiplantae > Streptophyta > Magnoliopsida > Asterales > Asteraceae > Lactuca > Lactuca serriola. Next base: position 12,487,508 of record NC_136413.1, read on the forward strand.
ATACAACTATACTAGAGAAGAACATATACAACTATACTAGAGAAGAACATATACAACTATACTAGAGAAGAACATATACAACTATACTTGAAAGAGAACATATACAACGATACTAGAATGATTACATTACTATACTTGCTAGGAAGAGAGCACGTACATTACAGCTAGAACAGTTCATTACATTACATATACATGAATACGTTAATAATTGTGATCCACTGTATCGGAGCATGCCTTAAATGTCATGGCCCGAGTTGTAGCCAGAATTCTCTTGGAGGGAGAGCATGAGTTTGCATATAGATCTATACTGGATTGACTATCCTACACCTTGCTGCTAGCTACATCCGGACCTACAGGTCTGCGGGTGCCAAACGTCATTCCATTTTACGACCATTCGTATGTCGTTGTTACCAGTCGATAGTATGGTGTAATTAATCACATGATGCCTTAATATAAATCCGGTTTAAGGTAGTTAGTACAGCAGTAGTTCCTATAATACAACACTATAGTACTACATTAATTTCCCCTTTTCACATTTTAGTGATCATTTCACTTAAACATTAAATGTAAAAACTATATTTTGTAAATGATAGTTACACTTGGGAAAATTACACGCTTTTAGAAGAAACGAACATTTAGAACAGTTAAGTCTTAGTAGAAGACTACATTGAGAACAGTTAGGTCTTGGTAGAAGACACGCTTTATATAATAGTAGGAATCATAGGGATTTCTAGGGTATTTCAAACGTTTATAGTTGTTTTACAAACATTTTTACATTTACAGTTCATATACATTTTCCATACTTACCGTTCATAAACTTACAAATTCTTACATACAAATTAAGACACTAAAATACTTATGATCTTACCAGCTTCAAAGCTGATACTCGCTTTCAAAATTACTTGTATCCTCAGGTCATCATAGACAGGTACCGATGCAAGGACTAGGGAAGATGGAGCTCGTTGAAGACTCATCTTTCATTTTGATTTATGCTTTAGTGTTTATCAAAATTTGACAGAACACACTTGTATAATAATTCTATTATTAATGCAATGGATGATGTTGTTGCTTGTTTACTACTTTACATTGTTGTGATACTGTACATGACGTCCTCCGCCCCAGAACGTTTCCGCCGTTCTTGGTTTTGGGGTGTGACAGATTGGTATCGGAGCATTGTTTATAGTGAATTAAGTATATCAACCCATAAAAGATATACTAACTATAAATACATAAGGGATTAAAAATACTCTGACCAAGATTTTATACTTTAAATAATAAAATATTTAAGTAAGTATACGTGCCTGCATTCATACTAAAATCAGTGTTACTTTGACAGTACAAAAGAATTACGATTGTTGGGCAATGCAAGTGGGCTTAGAGACATATGGTCAAAACTAGGAAGATATAGCCTGATCACCTATATTATCCGAGGGTTGACTAGCATGTGCCTAAGTTTAATTGTGTGGTTGCAACAATGCTAAAATCTTACCAACCCTACCACAATGAGAACAGTAGAACATAACATTAAACTTAAAATACTATAGGAGTATTTGGTGTTACTATAAGTACGTTATACTTGAGAACTAAAACGGGATCTTCATTACTAAGTTGATAGTTGCTAAGTGGATACTCTAAGGATATATGTAATTAGGATGTTATAGACTTAGAATCTGTGAAATTTTACTTCACCCCGATTCTGTGTGAATTTGGAGTTAAGATCACTTATTTGAAGGCCTATCCGGTTTCTATTACATATAACTGGTATGCACTTCAAAAATAGCGATGTAACTGATGAAGATTTTCTAAATAATTATCTAGATAGTTCGTCTAATAATTATTTTCTCACCCCAATTCTCGCATAGATAACATGGCTGGACTGCATCCCCACGACAACCAGTACCTCCCGAATGAGGTCATTGCTGGTTGGTTTGGAGAAGAACCAAAGAATGATCATCCGATCCCTTTGAATGATCACCATGTTGAAAACCTTTCGGACGATGCTAATTCCGAACCAGAGGTTGAGAACCTACCCCAAGCAGCTCCCTTCCAATTCCTAACCCTCGTCCGACTTTTCTTGGCCCGACGCCTGAGTGGGTGGAATGCTTGGAAACATGGAGCCAAGGACAAGATCAGCCCATGCCATTTAATGGTGACCGAAGCTTTTATGACCTAATCAATGGGGGCTCAGCAGACAGAACCTTGCCAATCTTGATCCGCAGAGTGACCCGAAATGAGATTCAAGGCAGGACAGCCCTACATCAGATTACCGAAGTTGTCGCCGATGCGAGAATGCATACCCTTCGCACCATACGTGTAGAAGATGCTCGCGAGAGACCAGAGAGAAACCATGAAACCCTACTTCACGCACTGGCAGAATCACGAGCCGAAGTCATAGAGCGTCGAGTATGCCAGAGGGTGTACGAAACACACCTACTTGATGTAGAACGTCAACTGGCTGAACTGAGAGTTCACCTGAGGGATGACCGTCGTTAGTAGTAGATTCTTTACCTTATTTTCCTTATTAAAAGGAATCGTTTTTCTGTCAATGCCCGACGTAGCATTTCCTATGAAATTAACTTGTACTGTAAGTACTTTTGGTTAGGTCGTTATGTTGTCAAGAACTATCTTCTCTGGATATGATGTAAGACCTTTACAAGGTCATTTTCCCGAACTTTTACATCATGAATATCAAAGATTTTGACAGTCGGCTAACTTCTGTGTCATTCTTTATTCAAGTACTCTTATCATACTTTCATTGGAGTCTATCTGAAACCTGCTTTAGTCAAGTCATTGGACTATAGTAATTTAGCTCCGGAGACGTTTCCAAGTCTCTTTTAGTGGTTGGATCATGTTATTCACCAACCCACGATACCTCGGCTTGAACAAAAAACGTTTTGAGACCATTCTACGAACTTAATTCTACCCATTACTAGGACTGCATCATAGGGATGTAGGTGAACCTTCGCGAACATACTTCCATTCCGTGCTAGGACTACATCATAGGGATGTAGGTCAAACTTTCGAGAACATACTCTTACTCTTTTCTTGAACAATCTAAGTACATCTAGAGTCAACCGGAAGCGCTCACAAAATCCTTATCTTTCGTGTTACAGAATCATGTCGTCATCAGGAAACAATCAGCCGAGCAACGAAACCCCTATCCTCCATGTTGATGCTGCTACATTACAAGCTGCAGTAGCAGTTGCTGTGACAACTTTCCTTACACACCTCAACCCAGGCATCACAAGCCAGACTGACAATGGAGTCGAGAGTTTCGATGGTAGTACCAAACCGGGAAACCAACAAACAGTAACAGTCACAGGCTCGCAAAGCCGAAAGACAGAGAACAAGAAACGAAGGCGTCAAGCTCAGAAGGAACGCAAGAAATCCCAAAAACTTGCCATGCAACAGCAACAAGTGGAAACCCCTGCCATTCCCGTACCGAGCAGGCCATACGAGGGAAAATTCCCAAGGTGTGATAAGTGTAGTTTCCACCATCATGGGGCTTGCCATGAGATGCAATGTTGCAATTGCCTAAAAATAGGACACCATGCTCGTGGCTGTGGAGCACCGGCACGACCCATCACTCAAGTCCCTTTCATCAGGACTAACCCTACATACGAGAGTAGTTATAACGCCGAACGCTTTAGGAAGCAATTTTCAAGGTGGAGTAATGAGGAAGGCACTCGTGTCCACATAACACTGGCTAAACACCGCAATCCCGTTACCAATGCAAGTAATAGCCAGTCATGCCACTAATACGGTGAGATAGGGCACTTCAAGAAGGACTGCCCTATAGCAAAGAACTCTGGCGCAGATGGGAGGATTCTTAGGATCACAGCTACAGGACAGCCTACTCCGGAACCCTCGTTAATGTAATTTAGGTGTGTTGTTGTAACAGACTTACAAACTATCCAAAACTAGTGCAACTAGAGTCTTACCTTTTTGCGAGATCCTGTCAGTATAAGGATGCTCATGCTGCGTATACTTGTCGTTTGTAGTATACCTTATTCGCAGCAATGGTCTTGTAGTAAATCTAAAGTACTGTAACTCTGTTCATGGTTGCACGGTTGTGTTTTGTCTGTAAACGTCTTATGTTCAAATCTAATGTCTTTAAGTTTCAGTATGATTCCGACATTATCATACGACTCGATTCAGTTTGATCCTCACAAAAAACAGATTCATACGTACATCTCTTTATCGGTAAATGTCTTTTTAGCGAAACCGACATATCAGAACACCGAAGTACTCATGCCAGGAGTACCTCTTAGTTATTTTCTTTTTCGAAGAAATCCCGGAAATACCACTCGTGCAGTACGTCAAGTTAAATCCAAGGATTCATACGATTGATCTATCACTGAGGAATGTATGCATAAGAGTGATATATAATCAAGGTTCTACAGGTTTAGAATTGATGATTCCACTTTAAATTCTTTTTCCTCGATGGGATGTGAGCTTAAAGAAGAATCAGTTATTCGACTACCTTTTCAATCTTAATTATATACGACTCGTATACACGAGATTGTGATTGTGAAACCATGTATGAATTCTAATATGAACTTCAGGACGGAGAACTGCCTAAGTCTACGAGTAATCACATCGTCATGTGAACAAACTTAGAACCCAGTACGACTTCTATAAATAGATTTCCCTACAGCCTAAACACCTATGGAGATACAAGAACAGTCTGGACAACTTAGCGAACTACACAGAAAGAGAATTAGAAGACTAGGTTTCTCACCCTAGAGAACCCCAGTCTTATCCTTCCAGAGATCGACGGATTGCATCGTATGTGCCTTGGATATCGAGGACTCCGTCAAGATTTTTCATTAGAAATCATTATCTCTGCCTCGCATAGATGAAATGGTAGAGCAAACACAAGTAAAGAATTACTTTCAGAAATGGATCTGAGGTCCGAATATCACCAGTTCGGGTGTTAGGGAAGGATGTCAGGAAGACTATCTCCCGAACTCGATGCAGACACTTCGAGTCCGTAGTGATACCCTTCAGATAGGACCAATACGCCCATAGTTTTCATGAGCTAATGAGTAGGGTACGTCTTTCTTACTTGAATCAGTTCGTCATTTCTCCATGTAATGACTTACTTATCAATCCTCGTAGTGAGAAGAAAATCCATGGAAACATTACCTTCGGAAGAACTATCGCGAAGTTCTCTAAGCACAAGTTTTGAAATTGTAGAGTCAAGTTCCTATGACACACTGTTAATGATGTGGGAAATTTTGAGTACTCATACAATTTGTCAAAACTGTTGAGAATTGGCCGAGATCAGAGACGTCGACAGTCATTCGCCAAATTCTAGGTCTTTCAGAACTACTATAATAGTTCATCCAGAACTCCTCGCAAATCAGAGAAACCTTTACGACTTTGACCCAGCAAGGGGTGGCCCTTGACTGGGAAGTTAAACGAGAAAAAGAAACCTTGGAGATTCCAAGTGAGAGACCAAGTTCTTTAGGAAAACTCACTATTAGGAATGGCCTAATGCACTTCGTTTCACGTGGAAAGCTAAATCCAAGTTAGTCATGACCTCCGTGATTCTTACCAGAATCGGTCCTGTACCTCGCAAACTAAACCTACCCTGCAAACTCGGTAACGTACATTTTACCCTTCGCGTCTCGATCTTGAAACAGTACCTTTCTGTTAGGACTCTCGTAAGCCACTCGACGAGGTCGAGATTAACAAGATCCTTGCCTTCGTACTAGAACGTAGTGACCCTCGACCGAGAGGTCAAGCAGACGAAGCAACGTCGCCGCCTATTACTGAAGGTTTGTTGGGATACCAACCGAGGACCCGATTACACTTAGGAGCGCGACAACACATCAATTAGGAAGCTCCCCACCTCATGACTCGATCGTTCGTACCTACTTTCTTACCTAAATTATAATTTCGGGACGAAATTCCCTCTAACAAGGGGATGATGTGACAACCCGAAATTTCTAACTTACATTCATCATTGTAATTAAAGTTATCTTTGTTTTGCTATTTTATAATGAAGTTTTGGGTCTAAAAGGGTGCTTAAAGAGTGCTTAAAGCTTAGTATATTTGAGTTACGTGTCGGAGGATGGATTAGATTGGGAGTAGCATTAGAAAAACGGGCCAAACATACCAAACCAGGTGTGTGCGGCCGCACACTAGAGTGTGCGGCCAGCCAGCCGCACACAGGCCAACCATACACACACCTTCAACCGCACACACCCTCCTATAAGTACTATCCTTGGTCATTTTGATCATTTCTTACACTCTTGCAAAGCTAGGACTCGAAAATCCTCTCAAGTATCATCCAGAAAGGTAACATCTTTCACCAAGAACACCAAGAACACCAAGAACACCATGTTTTCTGGCAGCACATCTGGCCGCACACACGTGTTGGCATCACACCTGGCCGTACACCTGGCCGGACACACACATATAGTGTGTATTTTGGCCATACACTCCCTTGTATAGCCTTCTAAGGCTTCGTACAATCATTTATGGTTGTAACACTTCAATATAAGTGTTCACTAGTCCCTAAGGTGGTCCCAATTCATTAATTAGTTGTTCATAACACTAATTATATTCATATATGTGCCAATATATGCTAAATAGGATTCGTGTGTGTACTCAAGTCACCACTTGATACTTAGCAACTGATCCAACATTTTCATCAGAACCACTCACTACAGGTGAGTTCATACCCCTTAATCAGTGTTTTAAACTGTTTTTAAATGTTTTATGGGGGGATACAAGTAGAATTATGCTAATTATTATATCAATCATATGTGATTAATAAGCAACATTCAAAGGATTGGCTACTCATTAGCCGTTTTACCAAACAGTTTCCTTCAAAAGTTTTCATAAACACTTTATGTGTTTAAAAACTCCTTATTACACTGTACATTTTACTCTATATATTACATTTCAAACTTATTTACAATTGTGTTTCAAACAAATGTTCTTTATACTAAACTGCTTTATCAAACCCATGCCTTCAAAACCATTTTATAGATCGACATCAAGTCGGTCTTTTCTTAGAAAATATTTATGTTCAAAGGTTTTACAAATCTTATTTTATTCTTTTAAATTATAAATTGCATGCCTCTATATGTATAGTTATATAAGAAATGTTTAAAAGACTTAGGAAGGCTATCCACCCTATTTCCTTTTCGCGCTTGAGATGTGGTCTGGTGGGATATTGGGTACTCGTCCGAAGGTCGTTTAAATATTAGTTATATAACATATGTACATATACAGTCCTAAAGGTCCTTCCAGTTCATCTTATGCCCTTGGGTAGCAAGGGTATACATCCATGTTCATACGTACCAGTTAGATTATTAGTAAACTACCATATGGGTAGTTTAGGAAGATACTAGAACTATTACTAGAACACGATATCATACTATGAGTCAGTTCAGTCATGAGTCAATACTTACTACTAGAAGAACATATACAACTATACTAGAGAAGAACATATACAACTATACTAGAGAAGAACATATACAACTATACTAGAGAAGAACATATACAACTATACTAGAGAAGAACATATACAACTATACTTGAAAGAGAACATATACAACGATACTAGAATGATTACATTACTATACTTGCTAGGAAGAGAGCACGTACATTACAGCTAGAACAGTTCATTACATTACATATACATGAATACGTTAATAATTGTGATCCACTGTATCGGAGCATGCCTTAAATGTCATGGCCCGAGTTGTAGCCAGAATTCTCTTGGAGGGAGAGCATGAGTTTGCATATAGATCTATACTGGATTGACTATCCTACACCTTGCTGCTAGCTACATCCGGACCTACAGGTCTGCGGGTGCCAAACGTCATTCCATTTTACGACCATTCGTATGTCGTTGTTACCAGTCGATAGTATGGTGTAATTAATCACATGATGCCTTAATATAAATCCGGTTTAAGGTAGTTAGTACAGCAGTAGTTCCTATAATACAACACTATAGTACTACATTAATTTCCCCTTTTCACATTTTAGTGATCATTTCACTTAAACATTAAATGTAAAAACTATATTTTGTAAATGATAGTTACACTTGGGAAAATTACACGCTTTTAGAAGAAACGAACATTTAGAACAGTTAAGTCTTAGTAGAAGACTACATTGAGAACAGTTAGGTCTTGGTAGAAGACACGCTTTATATAATAGTAGGAATCATAGGGATTTCTAGGGTATTTCAAACGTTTATAGTTGTTTTACAAACATTTTTACATTTACAGTTCATATACATTTTCCATACTTACCGTTCATAAACTTACAAATTCTTACATACAAATTAAGACACTAAAATACTTATGATCTTACCAGCTTCAAAGCTGATACTCGCTTTCAAAATTACTTGTATCCTCAGGTCATCATAGACAGGTACCGATGCAAGGACTAGGGAAGATGGAGCTCGTTGAAGACTCATCTTTCATTTTGATTAATGCTTTAGTGTTTATCAAAATTTGACAGAACACACTTGTATAATAATTCTATTATTAATGCAATGGATGATGTTGTTGCTTGTTTACTACTTTACATTGTTGTGATACTGTACATGACGTCCTCCGCTCCAGAACGTTTACGCCGTTCTTGGTTTTGGGGTGTGATAGACAAACAACATCCCAAAAGACCATTACCACTTGTTGATTGAAAAAAATAAAAAATATATAAAAAAAAAGAGTGAGAACGGGCAGCATCGTATTCTTCTTCATCCTTTGCCATGAACCAATGGTGGTGGTGGTGCTCCGGTGAACCATTAGGAAGCAGCCCCAACCCAAACATTCATTGATTTCTATAAATAAAAAATAATAATAATAATAAAGAGAGAGAGAGAGAGAGAGAGAGAGAGAAGAACAGCAAGGGAGGCTGTCGGAGCAGATCCCCTTCCACATCTTCCTTCTTCCGTCGAGCCAATGCCACCGAAATCCCACCTGTTCGTCGTTGTTAAAAGGTTATATATAATGCAAACTTGTTATTTATAAAAAAGGACTTTATGTGTTATTTATTCAATTGTGGAAGGGTGTTGTGGTATTTGTTGTTATTGTAGGTGAATTTACTTTGCGGGTTGTTTAACCTGGATTCGGGTTTGCCCCGGTGTATATAAGGTTTATTACTCTTCATTTGCGTGATTCAGAAGACATACTCACTCTGTCACAAAGATTGTTCTCTCTAGTTTTAGGGTTTGTAATAATGTTTCAATTCATATTTTTTATCATGTTCTTGTTGTTCGTTCATTATAGAGTCGAGTGTTATTGTAGTGAGGATTTCTGTGTAATCTGTATGTTGAAAACCATCTGTTTCATATATATAAATGAAATGTTGATGTTGGGAAATTGTGAGTTTGTGTTTTCATACATGGTATCAGAGCGTTAGGGTTCTTCGTCTTCATTGTTGATGATCATCGAAGGTTTATATCTTCAATTGGTGTTCATCCGAGGTTACTTCATCTGAAGACGTCATAAGAGGTTGTTTCCACTTCTTATCTTTTGTTTCTTTTAGATCTGTTACTAAATCTGATTTGTTCTGTAAATCGATCGGGTTTTTTTTTCGATTCATCTTCTAGATCTGTTACTAGATCCTTCTTTATTGTTCTTCGATCTTGGTACTGTGAGAGTTTTTAGTGGTTCATTGCAGGTAGTCGAACCTGATTCGTGTTCTGGCTGCACGATAGTTGAACATCGGAACTCTGAATAAACGACACTTCTTCAATTGATTAATCTGTTGTCTAAAATAACTCACTAGGGGCAGATTTCATCACCGATCAACCCTATGTTGGGAACGGACAAACAGAGTCGGTTTGTTTTTTCATCTCGTCTTATAAAGCACTGTGAGGGTTTTCTTGTTCCCTTTTTTTCTCTCATTTATATTTTTTGATTGGGAGATCCTGATGTTCTATATACACTAGTTATTTTTTCTTGTTCTTTACTCGTGTTTTTCTTGACTCTGTATTGATTGTCTTGGGCCCCAACAAATGTGGTGACCATCAGGACTTTAAGTCAATACATGAGTCTGTTCCTATTTGGCTATTTGTTGTTCTATATTTCCTATTTGGATATTTGTTGTGCTTTGTTTCAGTCTTGAGTTTGTTTGTCTAATTGCTTGACTGTTAAGTTTTTTTTTAAATGGTTGGGTTCTGCTGAATCTCCAAGTGGAAGTGGAAAGGATGATTCAATCATTTTTGATGATCCTCTCTATGTCCATCCTTCTGATAATGCTACTACAACTATTGTTACTGTGAAATTATCTGGAAATGAAAATTTTCGTATTTGGAGAAGTTGTAAGTCTATGGCACTTAAGGCTAGAAACAAACTAGGGTTTGTAGATGGTACTTTTAAAAAGGATAATGTTGAAAAAACCAAAGAGTCAAAATGGGAAAGAGCTAATGTTGTTGTGTGTTCTTGGTTATTGTCTTCCATTAGTGACTCAATCTATGCTAGTCATGCTTATTCAGATAATGCTCAAGAAATTTGGGAAAACTTATTTGAAACATATAATAAAGCTGATGGGTCTGTTGTGTTCAATGTTCATCAAAGAATTAATTCTTTAAAACAAAATGGTATATTTGTTTTTGATTACTTTAATAAACTTGATGCCTTATGGAAGGAGTTTGATGATTTAACTAGTCTCACAGAATGTACATGTGAGGCTGCAGCTAAACTAAATGATCACTCTAAACTAATGAAACTCATGCAATTTCTGAGTGGTTTAGATGAGTCTTATAATCAGGTTAAGAGTCATATATTGCTTATGGATCCACTTCCAAATGTGAAAACTGCTTTTTCAATTATATCTCGTGAAGAGTCTCTTCAAAGGAATGGATCTCTTTCTAATGACTCCCAATCTGGTTCTAAGAGTCAACTTAGTGCTTTTAATAGTAAATTCAACAATAAATTTTCTAATAATAAAAACAAAGGCTCAACTCTTCAATGTAAGAATTGTTTTCTAAAAGGACATACTGTTGAGAAATGTTATAAACTAATTGGATATCCAAAGGATTATAAACCTAGGAGTGATGCTAATCAAAATAGTCAAGTTAAAAATTTTAATGCAAACTCATCTGTTGTTACTCCTGGATCAATTGATCCTGGAGAATCTGAATTTCCTCAACTTACTAAGGATCAATATGCCATGTTTCTTAGTTTAATAGGAGAAAGAAAGTGCAATGAGGAAGCATCTGTCAGTTCCAATATGGCAGGTACTTGCCTGTTTAATGTTTGTAATTCATTTTATAATGGTAATAAATAGATTGTTGATTCTGGTGCTAGTCAACATATGATAGCATCAGTATCTCTTTTGCATGATACTGTGGATGTGTCTAAACTTAATCTTCTTGTTAGTCACCCTAATGGAACTTGTGCTAAAATAGAAAAAATTGGAAATTTAAATATCTCAAACTCTTTAACTTTGTTTGATGTGTTTGTTTTTCCTGAGTTTAATGTCAATCTAATGTCAGTTCACAAAATTTGCAAAGATAATAAGTGTGAAGTTGTATTTAATGAACATAGTTGCAAAATTCAGGATTTACACTCAAAGGAGATGGTGGGGAATGGTAGTGAAACTGGAGGTCTCTATTATGTTGATAGTGTACCTTCTGGTAATTCCTTTACTTCTAATTCTGTTATGTGTTATGTTTCTAAATTAACTTGGCATAATAGACTTGGTCATCCTTCTGACCAAGCTCTAAATTCTTTAAAAACTCATCTTAAATTTGAAAATGAATCTTTACCTCCTTGTGATGTTTGCCATAAGGCTAAACAAATAAGGGATTTTTTTCCCACTAGTCAACATGTCACTTCTTGTTTAGGTGAACTTATTCACTTAGATGTGTGGGGTCCTTATAGAGTGATCACTTCAGAAGGGTTTAAGTTCTTTCTTACTATAGTAGATGATTTCACTAGGGCGACTTGGATTTATCTACTTAAGTCTAAAAGTGAAGTTTTTTCTTGTGTTACTACTTTTTTTAATCTTTTGTTGAATCAATTCGAAGTCAAAATTAAAAAGGTTAGGTTTGATAATGGGACAGAGTTTTTAAATCATAACATGAAAACTTTTTTTGAAAATAAAGGTGTTATTCATCAAACATCGTGTGTTCATACACCTCAACAAAATGGGGTGGGTGAAAGGAAACATCGACATATTCTGAATGTAGCTAGGTCATTAATGTTTCAGTCAGGTTTGCCTTTGACTTATTGGGGTGATTCTGTTTTAACTGCCTTTTTTTTTATAAATAGAACTCCCACTTCTGTCTTAAATGGAGCCTCTCCTTATGAACTCGTTTATAAATCTTGTCCTAGCTTTGATAAACTTCGTGTTTTTGGTTGTCTTTGTTTTGCAACTAAACTGAATAACTTTGATAAATTTTCTGAACGTGCTGAAAAATGTGTTTTACTTGGGTATTCCTTGGAACAAAAAGGCTATAAGGTTTTGAGTCTTGATTCAAATTTTGTTTTTGTTTCCAGGGATGTCAAATTTTATGAATCAGTCTTTCCATTCAAGCTTAATTCTTTTTCTGGTGATAAAACTACTAGTTTTAATAATCCAAGTGACCCATTTTCCTATGATGACCCTCATTTGTCTAGTTCTCTTCAATAAAATAATGATTTAGGTGATTTAGGAATAACCCTTCATTCTGAAGGTAATTGAGCAGATCATAATTTGGATGAGACCTCTAATGATGAGGTCAGGAACCAATGTGACATGGCACATCTGCAACAAAATTCTGTGGATGTTCCTAGTTCATCTATTATGTCTGAGGATAGTATCTTAGAAAAAAATAATCTTTCTGGTGATCACTTATTAGGTACTACACGTTCTGGTAGAAATGTTCGTTTACCAGCAAGATTTAATGATTTTGTTGTGGAAAGTTCACATGAATATGGGTTAGAAAAGTCTGTGAATTATTCTTTGTTAGCTAATGATAGTAAATTCTTTGTTTCTAATCTTAATAAAACATTTGAACCTAGTATTTATTCTGAAGCTTCTACTGATCCAAATTGGATCAAATCTATGAATGAGGAAATGGAAGCCTTATATAGGAATCATACTTGGGATATTGTTGATCTTCCAAAAAACAGAAGTTCTATTAGTTGTCGGTGGATTTATAAAATTAGATACAAATCTAATGGTGAGGTTGAGAGATATAAAGCTAGATTAGTTGCAAAAGGATATAATCAAAGAGAAGGAATAGATTATGAAGAAACTTTTTCTCCTGTTGCTAAAATTGTTACTGTTAGAATTGTGATTTGTGTAGCTGTTAATAATTCATGGCCTCTCTATCAATTGGATGTTAATAATGCATTTTTATATGGTGACTTGGTTGAAGATGTATATATGACATTGCCTGAAGGATATCATACTAAAAATGATAGTAGAGTTTGTAAACTGGTGAAGTCTTTGTATGGTTTAAAGCAGGCTCCACGAAAGTGGAACGAGAAGCTTTGCTCATCTTTGTCAATTTTTGGTTTTGTTCAAAGTATAAATGATTATTCTTTATTTGTTCGCTCAAAAAATAACACCATTGTTATTTTGTTAGTATATGTGGATGATATAATTCTAACAGGTAACATTTGTGTAGAAATTGAAAATGTAAAATCATTTCTTAAGTCACAGTTTAGAATTAAGGATTTAGGGTTGTTGAAATATTTTCTGGGAATTGAAGCTCTGTCTACTAGTAATGGTGTATGTCTAAATCAAAGGAAATACTGTTTGGAGTTATTACATGAATTTGGTATGCTAGGATGTAAACCTGTTAAAACTCCTTTGGAAGTCAATTTTGTGTTTAACAGAGATTGTGATGATAATACTGATCTTATAACTAATATAATAGAGTTCCAGAAACTCATAGGAAAATTGATTTATCTCACTGTTGCTAGGCCTGATATTAGTTATGTTGTTCAAGTATTAAGTCAGTTTATGCATAAACCAAGAAAATCACATTTAAGTGTTGCTTTAAGATTATTAAGGTACTTGAAAATTTGTCCTGGTAAAGGTGTTTTGTTTTCTAAATCTAATGTTTTTGATGTTGTTGGCTATGTGGATGCTGATTGGGCCAAGTGTCTGACAACTAGGAGATATGTTTCTGGTTATTTGGTTTATTTAGGAAATACTCTTATTTCTTGGAAAAGTAAGAAACAAAGCACAGTGTCCAGATCCTCAATAGAATCTGAATACCGTGCTTTGGGTTCTGTAACATGTGAAGTTTTGTGGGTTTTAAAGGTTTTAAGTGATCTTGGTTTCAAAAGTTTAACTCCTGTTAAATTGTTTTGTGATAATGAATCTGCTATTAAGTTAGCGTTAAATCCAGTTTTTCATGAAAAAACAAAACATTTTGAGGTTGATGTGTATTTTGTAAGGGAAAAAATTGAAAATAATGTTTTAAAATTAGTTAAGATTGATTCTTCTAATCAAAATGCAGACATTTTAACTAAGTCGTTAAATTCTTTTCAGCATGAGTTCTTGTCAAAAAGACTTGGACTTGTAAATTTGTTTTCTGGTAAATAAATTTGTATAAAATGGCAAGTTTGAGAGGGGGTGTTAAAAGGTTATATATAATACAAACTTGTTACTTATAAGAAAAAAGGACATTATGTGTTATTTATTCAATTATGGAAGGGTGTTGTGGTATTTGTTGTTATTGCAGGTGAATTTACTTCGCAGGTTGCTTAACCTGGATCCGGGTTTGCCCCGGTGTATATAAGGTTCATTACTCTTCATTTGCGTGATTCAGAAGATAGATTCACTCTCTCACAAAGATTGTTCTCTCTAGTTTTAGGGTTTGTAATAAGGTTTCAGTTCATATTTTTTGATCATGTTCTTGCTGTTCATTAGAGAGCTGAGTGTTATTGTAATGAGGATTTCTGTGTAATCTGTATGTTGAAAACCAACTGTTTCATATATAAATGAAATGTTTATGTTGGGAAATTGTGAGTTTGTGTTTTCGTACAGGACCCTCTTCTGGTCTTGCCCCTCGCTCCCTTCCTTTCTAATTCTATCGATCAAGACCCATCTCGGGGGATCTCGATTTCATCACTGCTGCTGTTCGTATTGCTCCATACGGACCAGTCCCATTTCCATTGTCGCACCACTCTCGCCTTCTCCCTCTTCGTGTTTCCCCATCAACACCACCGAGACCTCGTCTTTTTCCTTTCGTGTACCGCTACTGGAACCAAATCACACAGCCGAAAACCACGGCAGCTTCTCGGCTTCTTCCCACCTTCATTGTCGTCTCGCTGCTTCACCCACCTCCTTTTTCGGCCTTGTCAACCTCGGAGACACCCCGTTCCCTTTGCGAGATGGCGACCGCCATCAGGCCTCACAGTCGCCTTCCATTTGGCTACTCGCCATCCTCGAATCAACTATGTCCATGTTCATCTGCTTCCGTTCATTCGTAGCTTCAATTGGGACCGATTCGTATCCGATTAGTGAATGACAACGGGTATAAAAGTCTTAGATTAATTAAACTTTGGCCATTAAACACAATAAGCCCTCCATGATATTTCTTTACAATATAAGCCCTAATTTCCTTTCGACCTTGTTACATTTACAAAATAACCCCCCAATTTTAAATCCTTTATTCAAAATAGGTCCTAATCCCCAAAATTTGATTCCATTTATCCACAAATAGCCCTCATTTGGTTATTTTTAAATAGAATAAATCCCAATCTTCAAACTTTGAATAAAAATAACCATTTTAGCCCTTCCTTTGAAATGATTTTTACCAAAACAGTCCCCGATAGTTAAAATTTGTTACGAAACAGACCAGAGAATATTTCAAAGTTCGAGAAACGTGACATTGCAGTTTCACACGACAAGTTTCTCAAAAGAAAACGAAATCGAACAAATGGAATTCACGCTTTAAGGGTGAGTGCTTACGGACCCTTTGGAATATTTTAATTATTTCCGGGGGGGGGGGGGGGGGGGAGGGGGGGAGGGAATACATGTGCCAATATATATTGGTTAGACAAACAAATTACCTTTTTATGCGTAAATACAATAAACATAGTTTATAAAAATATTATTATTTAACAATTTATCATATTGTTAAAAATAATCTAGTGAAAACATTTTGTATACGTGTTATGATTATTTTATCGTGAAATATCCAGTTCACACAACAAATACTACATTATAACAAGTTTTATGATTTTTATGTGACATTGTATATTTGTATATTATAACAAGTACGTTATGAAACACTATGGTATTTCAAGGATTCAAAGCTATCATTCAACATGTTTATTTATATGTTTAAGTACACCATGTATATACATATACATATGTTCATTAATTTGAAACATTCATCGTTATAAAAGCGAGTGCATTACACTTGTACATATATGTCAAACATACTCGGCTTTTATAAACCTTATACAACAATATTCATTATGCCTAGTGACTTACCCACAATTAAGTTATGGCTGAGAGTTATTCAAAAACTTTTTAGTTAAGAGTTTTTTAGTGAGACACTACATTAATCATTAGCTGAGTTTTAATATAACTTTTATTTAATTATAGTAATGTTATTAGGACCTTAAAATAATTATTTAGGCTATTATTATGGGTTATATAAGTGTCATTATAATATCTTTTTAACCACTCGCGGTACGGGGAATCCGGTTTGGAGGGTCGCATGGGTTGCTGGATTTCAGAAGTGTTATATGCCAAAATGATCCTGCCCTCCGTTATTTCATGTCTTGCCCCTCTCTGTACATAGTGAGTGGAGAGTATTCTTTTAATGCTTATATAATAATAATAACAATAATAATAATAATAATAATAATAATAATAATAATAATAATAATAATAATAATAATAATAATAATACCAAGAGTATTAACTAGTCTCAATGAACGTTAGACTAAACTCTAGTGGTAATGATACTAGGTTTTTTTGAAGGAAATTGTTTTAAGAACACGAAATACTATCCGAGTACAGAGTCACCACCTTATCAAGTGGGAGGATAGTCCCTTTCATGAACATGATTTTAATACATGTATTGTTTGAAGTATTAAATATATGTTTATGTGTGAGTTATTTTGTGTTATCTGAATTATATGTTAAATAACATACCTAGTTATTTATAATGCTTTAGGTCAAAGAGTAAACCTAAAATTTATTATGAGGAATATTGGGTAGTATCTCCTTTTGTGTACCAGTGAGATATATACGAGGAATAGAACCCTTAAACATGTCATTGATCCGGAAGCATGGATTAGACATAGTTATTCTTTCTTTAATCTGGGAGTATGGGTTTAGACATAGACAATTGTCCTTAATCCGAGAGTATGGAATGGGCACAATCATGGATTCGAGAACATGGATTAGATCCGGGAGTAAGAGGTAAAATTTAAGGTCCGAGAGTATGGATAGTCTTGTTGCGAGGATTGACGGGGTGGGGTAAGAGTTGATTATATATATATATATATATATATATATATATATATATATATATATATATATATGTATATGGGGAAATTGTATATTGTGTGAGTTCTAAATCATATATATGTTATAACATTGTGGGATTGAAATCCCTATGTACTCACCAGGTTTCCCAACCTGACCCACTCAAGCTTATTTGTATCATAGGTGTCGAGTTACATTGCACTAAGAGATTAAAGAAATGTAGATCACTAGTGTAAATGAATGTAAGTTATGTTTACGATTATGTTTCAGTGTTGACGATCACATCCCAAATGTTTTAAAAGAAATAAAAATACATTTCTTTGGAAATGTTTTGATAATGTATTTATCACGTTTTTCTGGTAACAAAATCCGCAACATTTTTTATTAAAGGAGGTACTCTGATTTTTATAAAGCATAAACAAAAATCGGTTTTTTCTAGGCGTGAAAATGGGGATGTCACAAATAGCCTTGCTCGAGACATAATTGTGAAAGAGAGGAAGTGACTGCCGATCCAAGGGAGCAAACAAGTTGCGATGGAAGCTCTGGCGAGTTTCTCGGTAATAATTGCTCAACAGGAGCATGAGATATTCAAAGGGAAAGAGTACTTTGTCAAACGCAATCAACAGCAGCGAATAAGCGAATGAGGGGCTGCCCTGACAACTCTCGACTTCTTCTCTTTTGGTTCTGACTTTATGTACAAAAGGGAGGAGGATGGTGGGCCTGATGGAACAAGGAAAGCAAAAGCAACAGCATAGGTGGGTGTTTGGTTGTTGTGGAGTCTGCAAATGATGATGAAAATTAGAGAGATGCAAAGGGTCTGTTAGTCATCGAGGATACAAATAGGGTAGCAGCTCCAGCTGTTTGCCTTTGTTTTATTATTATTACTTTTTTGGTTATCAAGAGAGAGAGAGAGAGAGAGAGATGTGGGTCCAAGAGTATGGGAAAATTCAAAGTCAATATACGAAAATTGGTCAACAAATGTCAATGTGTCAAAGAGATAACCGGATGACCTCTTCACTTTGGCCAAAAGGATGTAATCGACCCGACAAAAACGACTTCATTCCCTCATATGCCACAAAAATTGTTTACGACTAAAAAGATAAACCCTAAAAAGTTGATAGGACATTTGTGTCATTTTTCCATAAATAAATACATACCCAAATTCAACCAAATACATACTCATTGAGTCAATTGTACAAACCATTAGACAAAATATAAATATAATACATAAGAAATAGCTTTTACTTCAATTTACACCCAACAAAAAAGCAAAATATATAAAAACAATCAAAAATCAAACTAAGATGGTGTTTGTGATAACTTTTAAAGTGACTTTTAACTTTTATCTTTTTCTTAAAGTCTAAAAGATGTTTGGTAATCCTGACTTTTCCATCTTTTACAAAAAGACCTTTTTGGCTTTCAAAAGCTAAGCCAAACACCCTCTAATTATGTAAAAATGAAAGCTAAAAACTTTGCTTCCAAGTATCAACATATCTAATTCTACACTCAAGAAAGATGGATTCATGCACACTTTCCTTTAACGAATTAAATACTAAAAAAAACACTCTATCACCCTGTTCCCGAGAGGAATTTAAGGAGCGATTTGGAGAGAAAGGGAGGGAATCGGAGAGAAAGTGTGTGTCGATCGTGTTCCTGAGTTAATTGGTTGGAATGATTTAGAAAAAAAGGAAAGGATTTTGGAGGATTAACTTCTCTC
Organism: Lactuca serriola; assembly: GCF_051521515.1. Lineage (NCBI taxonomy): Eukaryota > Viridiplantae > Streptophyta > Magnoliopsida > Asterales > Asteraceae > Lactuca > Lactuca serriola. Next base: position 12,506,643 of record NC_136413.1, read on the forward strand.
CTAATCTTCCTCCCAAATTGGAGTGATTCGGAGAGAAGAGAATCCGTGAGGAGATACATTTCAACGTATTCCCAATATACCCCTTATATAGCGACTTCTTCACACATACAACACACAAGCGACGTCTCTTCCCACCTCTGCATACCACGAGCGAATCTTGCAATCTGCTGCTATCAGGTTTCATCTTCTTCACTCCAATTTTCTCCATTTTTTCCAGCTTCATTGCTTCCATTAGGCGTACACTGTGTTCTTGTTTTTTTTCTACTTCAAACAATTTTCCTGCTTCATTTTTTTACTGCTTCATGATATGGGAAACAATTACATACGTTCAGATCAAAGAGAATGGAAATCTTCTCTGCTCTGTGTTAACAGATACATAATTATTAGATGGGGGTATTTTGGTAAATAGATGACATGGGCATACCCTTTAACCCTTGAATGGAAATCTTCTCTGCTCTGTGTTAACAGATAAACTCGTTTAACTCTTTAATGGTTAGTCCTCCAGAAATCATTCCCTGCCTTCTTTGAAGAACCTGTTCAAAGTTATCTTGAAGATTTAAAATACATATCTTAATATGAAACTTCATGAAACTGCATGTTTTGTTTGGAATAGATAAACAACTAAAGCTATGTTGTCTTTTGTTCCCAAGCATCACTAACACCAATCATAAATTTGAACAATCATCCTGTTATAGAAAAAGGCCGAATTCATAAATTCATGTTTTTTTGATAGTGAGTGTTGATTTGTTTAGGATGAAATTGTTTAGTATAATTTTGCTTATTTGACCTCCTTTTTTATGTAACTACAACAATTTGCATTAGTTTTTGGACTTTTTTGCCCTTGGTTGTATCTTTTTTTTTCTTGGTCTATTTTACCCTATGGCTGATGGAATTAGACACTTGACCTAAAGTAAGGAACCTCTGGTCGAAATTCCTCCCCTCTCCTCTCTCCCAAATCATCCTCCTTGCTTTGGTGTTTGTAAGCCATTAGAGGAGTGACATTTGTGACTCTAGAAGCTCCAAGACCTCAGAATTAACAAGGAACTCAAAGGTATGATTCTAGATCTGTTTCAATGTTGTTATTTAACCTAATTAGTAATTAGAAGTCTTGGATTCAAAGCATGTTTATTAGAAAGCCTAGATCCGAGCATTAGGGTTTTGCATGCGCACATAGGAATGTTCTTATGGCTAAAACCCATCAGTGGTATCAGAGCCTAGCTTGGTTTTCTTTAAATTGTTGCTTGATTAACTGAAACAAACCTGCAAAATTCGTTTTTTAGGTTTCTGTGTCACTGACTCGGCGAGTCCCAAGGTGGACTCGGCGAGTAGGCCTGACTCGGCGAGTCCCCTTGTGCACTCGGCGAGTCCAGGGGTCAGGAATGACCAAATTCGGGATTTCTTTGTGTTTAACTTATGGAAACTTACCTTAATCATAATAGATCAACCTAAATCCGATTTTATGATATATATGACTATTATCTTGATCTAGTAAAAGGTATTTATCAACTAATTAAATATTTAATTTCCTTATATGATAATTAATTAATTATTTTAATTATTTTGGTAATTATCTTTCAAAGAAATCTTGAATAAATCAAATATAGATAATTAGGATATTAATTGTTAATTGGAATTATTTGTTATTTGATCCTCCGTGTTTTAAATGTTTAAATCTTGTCCTCAAGTTTTGAAATTTATATTTGTGATTAAAAGTTTTAATTTAGACAACTTAAATTTCAAACCCTAGATTTTAAAAGTTTTAAAATACAACCCTATACTAATATGATATTACTAGAATAATATATATATATATATATATATATATATATATATATATATATATATATATATGTATAACTAAATGCTAGTCTTACCGTTAGTAGGCCTCATTCACGAAGCCGATCTATAAGGTGGGTATAAGGTTGTGGCCTATAAAATGGCGCTTAATGGGTGTACACTCACACCCACCGCTTGCTTGATTGGTGAAGGGTCGTTAGCCGAACGGGTAGGATAGGGCAACCTCATCCTCTCATTAAAAGTATAATAAGAAATACAAAGTAACTACACATATTTTAAAATTTCCCAATCCTAGTTACTTTAGGAAAAGTGAATTGATGCAATCCCATGAAATTACACTTTGCACCTTGCTAAGATGTTAGTGGAGCGTGTGTGGTTTACCGGCACACTAATTGGTTCTAAGCGAAGGTGGCAAAGGGTGATTCATTGTTTATCATAGTTCGATGGAGCGTGTGTGGTTTACCGGCACATCGAATAGGTGATCGTTACAATGAAGGCACCATGTGAATTTGCATGGTTATTCACACCCGCTTTGTGATCCTCGGTATCCCAGTCACAAACGAGAGGGGCATATCGAGATTTAAACATGCCATTGAATAGTTTGAATGAATCTCATCCGAACCTAGGAATTCTCAAAAACACTTAGGGCTAATAGTTTAAGTTCTGTGAAGGAGAATTAGTGAATCGTCATTCACTTACCTTCAATTTATTTGCATGTTAGATTACGGCATCCCTTTTCTAATATGTAAATGTTATTGTTGGATCCTAGCCCTAATTTTCTTATTGGGTGATAATTAGGGATTCTTATTCTAATCTATCTTTGTCCTTTTTCTAAATATAGATGTCGAACGCAAACAACGTTGCTGCTAGTTCTTTCACGTTGATGAGCCTTTGCCAAAAGGTCACCTTCGATGGAACGAACTTTAGCGAATGGATAAGATACATTCGCACCATTGCTCGCTATGAGGACAAGGAGTATGTCCTCGATGAGAAGCTCGAGAAAATCAACACCGAAATCGCTACTCCAGCCAAAATCACCGCCTTTGAAACTCATGAGCGAGATGCAACGAAGGTACATTGCATCATGATCGCCACCATGAACTTCGAATTCCAAAATTCCTACGAGGACATGTACCCGTACGAGATGCACCAAGACTTATTGGAGAGGTACCACCAAAACACGAGACAAGAGCGGTATGAGATTTTCACTAACATGATTTCCGCGAAGATGGGTCATGGAGAATCTCTTACCGTGCACTTGCAAAAGATGCAAAGGTATGTCGACCGCCTTCGCAAGTTAAATGTTGACTTCGGGGAAGACTTGGCGATCGACATGGTGCTTCACTCTTTGCCTCCGATGTACAACCAATTTAGGATGACCTACCACATGAACAAAGAAGAGGTCACCCTAAGCAAACTCCAAGGTCTCTTGAGAGTCGCTGAGAGCAACTTCAAGGACAAGTCTGTTGCACCTACTCCCAATCCGCCCGCTGCTCCTGTCTTGGCTATTGGTCAAGGAAAGGGAAAAAAGAGGAAAGCTTCATCGAAGAACTATCGCAAGGTGAAAGCCCGAGATGGTGCCTCTTCTAGTGGGACCAAAGTTGATCCTGCTAAGCCCTGTTCTAACCCGAAAGAGGCAAAGTGCCACCACTGCCACAAGATAGGACATTGGAAGAGAAGCTGCCCAGAGTACCTGCAAGCAATCAAAGAGGGAAAGATCAAGCCATCTTTCGCAGGTATATACACAATCAAATCTAACGATTCTAATCATGCTATTTCTTGGGTTCTTGATACCGGTTGTGGTTATCACATTTGTTCTAATGTGCAGGGACTAAGAAGAAGTAGGGATGTGGAGCAAGGAAGGATCAATCTAATCATGGGGAACAGAAGATCGTCGCATGTGACCAAGATTGGAGTGTATTCTTTAGTGCTTAGGAATAGTTTGGTTTTAGATTTGAACAATTGTTGCTATTCGCCAGAAATGGCTAGAAACATCATTTCATTTCATGGTTTATATAGACAAGGATTTAGATTTTCTTTTAATAATGAGAATGGTTCTATTTTGGCTTATCTAAATGGTGTCTTTTACTTTGAAGCTATACCATGTAATGGAATATATGAAACCGTTATGATTGTTGATAACTTAGGAAATGATGTTTTGAAAATTGATTCTTCCACTAGTATGGATAAAGCATCCTTGTGGCATTGTCGTCTTGGACATGTCAACAAGAAACGCATAGCCCAACTCCAAAAGGATGGAGTGTTGGAGTCATTCGACCTTAGGGAAGATGACACATGCGAGTCTTGTTTACTTGGAAAGATGACTAAGTCACCCTTCACGAGTACATGTGAAAGGGGCGAGGGTCTATTGGACCTAATACATACCGATGTATGTGGACCATTTAGATCAACCACGAAGGATGGGAACCGCTTCTATGTGACTTTTACCGATGACTATAGTAGATATGGGTATATCTACTTAATCAAGCAAAAGTCAGACACCTTTGAAAAGTTCAAAGAGTTTAAGAATGAAGTGGAGAATCAATTGGGCAGGAAAATCAAGATGCTTCGATCCGATCGAGGAGGAGAGTACCTAAGTCTTGAATTCCAAGATTATCTCAAGGAGTGTGGAATAGTTTCGCAATTGACGCCTCCTAGGACACCGCAGTTGAATGGTGTGGCAGAAAGGCGTAATCGAACCTTATTGGATATGGTTCGCTCTATGATGAGTCGTGCTTCACTACCAATCTCTTTTTGGGGGTATGCCTTAGAGACTGCCGCCCATATCCTTAACCGAGTCCCTACTAAGAAGGTTGCCAAAACACCTCACGAGATGTGGACAGGGAAAGCTCCCTCGTTGGCACATATCAAGGTTTGGGGTTGCGAGGCTTTCGTAAGACGAGATACTCACGACAAGCTTGAACCTCGAAGTGAGCGATGTATTTTCATCGGCTACCCGCAGACATCCTTTGGATATCTCTTCTATAGACCGAAGGATAATGTTGTCTTCATTGCGAGGAGAGGAGTTTTCCGAGAGCGAGAACTCATAAGCCAAGGAGACAGTGGGAGGCAAATCGAACTTGAAGAGATTCAAGAGTCGATAAATGAAGGAACCTCTACCGCTGGCATTCAACCCGAGGAGGAAACTCCGGTTGAACCGATTGACGAATCCTTACCTCTTAGACGTTCCGATAGAGTTAGAGTTCATCCCCAGTTTTATGGGTTTCATATTACTACCGAAGGGGACACGTATATTAGTGATGGTACACTAGTAAATCTTGATGAACCTAATAGCTATAAGGAAGCCATGGCAGGCCCGGAGTCTGTAAAGTGGAAAGAGGCAATGGATAGCGAGATCCAATCCATGTATGATAACCAAGTTTGGAATTTGGTTGATTACGTGCCCGGACGTAAGACCGTTGGGTGCAAATGGATCTTCAAGAAGAAGACCGACGTGGATGGAAACGTACACACATATAAAGCGCGATTGGTCGCGAAGGGCTTTACTCAAACTCCCGGAGTTGACTATGATGAGACCTTCTCACCAGTTGCGAAGATTAAATCTATTAGAGTGATGCTAGCAATTGCCGCATTTCATGATTATGAGATTTGGCAAATGGATGTCAAGACCGCTTTCCTTAACGGAAAGTTGGATGAGGATGTTTACATGGCTCAACCAGAGGGGTTTGTGGATCCGAAGCATCCGAATAGAGTATGTAAGCTTGAGAAGTCCATTTATGGACTTAAGCAAGCGTCTCGCAGATGGAATCTTTGCTTCGATGAGAAAGTCAAAGAGTTTGGATTTGTACGAAGCGAAGACGAATCTTGTGTATATGTCAAAGCCAGTGGGAATATAGTAAGCTTCCTCGTACTATATGTCGATGACATATTACTCATAGGAAACGACATCCCGACTCTGCAGGAGGTTAAGTCCTGGCTCGGGAAGTGCTTCGCTATGAAGGACCTCGGAGAGGCTTCTTACATTTTGGGAATAAGGATAGTAAGAGAAAGAAGTAAGAGACTAATTGGACTTAGTCGGAATACTTACTTAGAGAAGGTACTAAAACGTTTTAGTATGGAAAACTCAAAGAAGGGAGAACTACCGATAGAAAGTAATGCCAAATTGAGTAAGATTCAAAGTCCGAGTACCGAAGCTGAGATAGCGGAAATGAGCCGAGTACCATACGCTTCCGCAGTTGGCTCAATCATGTACGCTATGACTTGTACTCGCCCTGATGTAGCCTTCGCTTTGAGCATGGTTAGCAGATATCAAGGGAATCCTGGCAAAGCACATTGGATTGCGGTGAAAAACATCCTTAAGTACCTTCGGAGGACGAAGGAATGGTTCTTAGTCCTCGGAGGGAGTGATGACTTGAAGGTGCGAGGGTATAGTGACGCCAGCTTTCAGACCGACAGGGACAACTACCGTTCGCAGTCGGGCTGGGTCTTTACCCTTAATGGAGGAGCAGTGACATGGAAGAGTTCCAAACAGGAAACCGTAGCTGATTCAACGTGCGAATCAGAGTACATTGCAGCGAGCGAAGCGTCGAAGGAGGTGATATGGCTAAAGAACTTCATCGGTGATCTTGGAGTTGTACCTTCCATAAAGGAGCCAATGGAAATTTTCTGTGATAACGAAGGCGCGGTTGCCTTGACCAAGGAACCGAGGGATCATGGTAGATCAAGACATATCGACAGAAAATATCACTTCATTAGACATCGTGTAGAAGAAGGACAACTCGTAGTGAAGAGGATATCATCAGAAGATAACCCAGCAGATCCGCTTACGAAGGGACTGAGTAGGGTTAAGCACTTGCAGCATGCTAGGAGCATTGGGCTGAAGGATGATATTAGCATAGATTAGATAGTATTAGAAACGTGTAATAGATAAATGTAATTGACATTTGATGATTAAATAAAGGAGTTTTATTTATGAGTAATGTTACTATCTTATGTTAATTGTTTAGCTATTGTTTCACTTTGCATGTTTTGACTTCCAGAATAATTGAGTTTATTAGGAATAATCGAATTATTCAAATGGTCCACAATCGTTCATGTGTTGGGAGTAGATATGAATAAAGATTTTCATGAATTGGTGTGTAGAATGTCTAAATGGTGTTAGACATAGCAAAAGATTGCTGCAACATTCATGAGTGCTTATGAACTAGTTTTGAGCATTGGAATAAACCCGCGCTTGCTGGAATCACCTTATGGAATACGATATAAAAGGTGATCGCAAGACGATAATATCATATAGTCTTAAAACCTAGATATATGGTTTATTATTTGTTGATTGATTGTACATTGATAATACGAAAACGCATCAGTAACTTGGTGTTATAAAACGTATTGTTGTGTATAGCTGGTTAATGAATAAGTAAATGCATATAAGTCGAAGTTTATCTGTAACTTTTCTCTAAGAGGGTAAAAGCGATATCTCGGCCGCTCGATGATTTGATTTGACTTATGTGCCGGGCCCGGTCAGAACTGAATTGATGTGTTCGATTAAGTTCTATGTCAAATAAATCAGAGATCGAGAAACCTAAATGCTTGACTAACCATTCCATAGGATTGTCAGCATGATATCTAACAGAGGACTGTAAGATCCCTTATCTAAAGGACAAGATTGATTAGATCAGAGTTGACAGCGTCTTTGAGAGCTACGATTGCAAACCGAATTGTACTTGTGAATATAGTTACTAGACTTATCCAAGTGGGAGACTGTTGGAATAGTGTCTAAGGCTGCAACTATATTGGGCAAGTATTTGATCCGGTTGTGCATGGTCCTTTTGGGTTGCCTTCACCATAGCAACTTGATAGGATGATTTATTAAGAGAGAGTAAATATTATTAATATATTATGAGAATAATATAATGAATAATATATTTGTTATTTGATTAATATAAGTCATAGAATTAATTGGAATTAATTTGGTGACTTAAAGAGATTAATTAAATAAAGGGGTATAAACTGTCAATTGTTTGATAGTTAAACTTTAGACTGTAAATCCTTATTGATATAGGATTGGACGACTTCTAGGGCTATGATAAGCCAAAATCGTCCAAAGGGTTATCAAGGAAAGGATATGGATTAACTTAAAGCCTAGGTTATCCAATTAGGGTTTAGGTTGTAACCCTTAAGGAGTCTACAAGTATAAATAGACCCTATGGCTGATGGAATTAGACACTTGACCTAAAGTAAGGAACCTCTGGTCGAAATTCCTCCCCTCTCCTCTCTCCCAAATCATCTTCCTTGCTTTGGTGTTTGTAAGCCATTAGAGGAGTGACATTTGTGACTCTAGAAGCTCCAAGACCTCAGAATTAACAAGGAACTCAAAGGTATGATTCTAGATCTGTTTCAATGTTGTTATTTAACCTAATTAGTAATTAGAAGTCTTGGATTCAAAGCATGTTTATTAGAAAGCCTAGATCCGAGCATTAGGGTTTTGCATGCGCACATAGGAATGTTCTTATGGCTAAAACTCATCAGGTTTACCTACATTATATAAAAGTAAAACATGTTAAATTGATTTTAATATGTATTGATTCAAAATCATTCAACAACTATGAAGGTAATTTATTATTATAATAGTATATAATAAAATAAAACAATTTAGATTAATATATAATAAAATAAGACAATTAGATTAATTTATATAACATTTACATACAATAGGTAACATTTTTTGATGGATAGTAAGCTACAAACACCTGCTCAATTTCTCAGAGTCAGGCAAAGACAAGTAATTCATCTGATTTGCTTGTTGATGGCCATTTTGACACATCGTGCCCTTGCCAACACAAACCGTCCCAAATTACCTTCTAGAAAACTTATTTTAAAGCGACGACGTATACGTGAACAGTTGCTACACGACCTTTCAAATGGTGGACAATGTCGTGAACTTATTCGTATGAGTGAGCAGGCTTTTAAGAAATTGTGCACTATCTTACAACAAGTTGGTGGTCTTCGAGCTACTCAACGCATGTCTGTTGAAGAGCATGTTGCAAGATTTTTGCACATTGTCGGCAATGATTTTAGAAATCGATTTGTGTCTTGGCTATACCGTCGCTCTAAATCCACTACAAGTAGGTGCTTCCATAGAGTTCTCCGAGCAATTATATCACTGGAAAGTCATTATATTCAACAACCAAAAGGTGACGTTGTACAAAAAGAAATTCAGGAAAAAAAAACGATTTTATCCTTACTTCAAGAATTGTATAGGTGCAATTGACGGGACACATGTTCGTGTCAAAGTACCTACCAAAGATGCCCCTAGATATCATGGTCGCAAGGGATACCCTACGATAAATGTCTTAGCTGCTTGTACGTTTGATTTAAAGTTTACGTACATTTTAAGTGGCTGGGAGGGTACAACATCAGACTCAAGGATACTAAAGAATGCACTCACTAGAGAAGATAAACTAGTAATTCCAAATGGTAAATTTTTAATACCAAAATTAGTCTTATGTGTAATCTTATTTTAATACATAACTAATTATAACTTATTTGTAGGCCGATAATATTTGGTAGATGCTAGTTTGCCTCATACAACTACACTAATGGCACCATATCGTGGTGTCAGATATCATTTGAAGGAGTATTCTGCTCGGGCCCCTGAGAATGCAAAAGAGTTGTTTAATCTCCGCCATGCTTCATTACGTAACGCTATAGAACGGGCATTTGGTGTTCTAAAGAGAAGGTTTCCTATCATTAGAAGTACACAAGAACCTTTTTATTCTTGTGAAACACAATCGGACATTTTCTTGGCATGTTGTATTTTACATAACTTTTTGTTGGAAGAAGATCGAGACAAAAATCTTGAAGATGAGGTCCTACAGGAGATGTTAAATGAACCAAGAGAGGAAATGCGCCATAATATAAGAGAGACAAGTGAGAGAAATGTTGCGGCAGAGCGAATAAGGAACTTAATTGCAAATCAAATGTGGACTGATTACTTGCCAAATCGAAACAATGAGATAGATATGTCAATGTAGCAACTAGTTTTTATTATAGCATTTCAATTTGATTTTGTATGGATCTTTTGTGTACTTGATTTTGTATGAATCGTTAGTGTTTTGAATTTATTTGTGTTATTTATCTTTTGGAGATGTTATTTACTCATTATTTATACATCCTCTAAGTATGTATTTTTAATGTTATCAATGCATTGTTTGATTATTTATGATGTTATGTAGGTCAAAATGATGAAGGAAGAACAAGTTACTAAGAAAGAACAAATAAAGTGGACAGATTCAATGGATTATTGTTTTATTCAATCTATGATGACACAAGATGAGAAAGGATTAAGGATTAGTGGGAGCTTCATCCCACAAGCGTATAACAACATGGTGGAGGAGCTGAATCAAAAGTTTGGGAAGAGTTTAACAAAAAATCATTTAAAGAATCGTTTGAAAACTTTAAAATCAGGTTTCTCGCAATGGTATGACATGTTTCGCGGAACTTCATTGAGTGGGTTTGGTTGGAATTCTGAAACACAACTAATTGAAGCAGACGAGGAAGTGTGGGCCAACCTAATTAATGTAAGTTTCTTTTATTGCATGTTACTTAGTTTTTATACATTTATGTTATTTTTTCTTAACAATAATTGTATTTGGGATTGTGTGTTACAGTCAAAGCCAGATGCAATTTCATTAAAGTCCAAAAAAATATCAAACTACAATGAAATGATAGCTTTGTTTGCAAAGGATAGGGCTTCAGGGGTGCATGCTGAAACCCCAAAAGAGAAGAATGCTCGATTGAACAGGACTGGGGATATAAAAGTAGAAACAATCGAAGAAGTGGATAAGTTACTAGCAAGCAATGACATAACACTTGAGAAACAACAAAAAAATAATGAAGATGATGATGATGAAGGTCTTGATGATATTCAAGTGTTATCTCCTACATGCTTTTCACCGGTGCAAAATTTCAAGTTCTAAGAAGTACAAAAGTAAAAAAAGGAAACATGAAATTGAAGATGAAGATGAACTTGAAGCTGAACCTGAATCGTTTGAAAAGGTTATTATGAGTGCAGTTAAAGATGTGGCTTCTGCTATGAGGGAGGGTAACAAAATATTCGAAAACTCTCATCATCGGGTTTATACTGGTGATGAAATTTATAAAAAGTTAGAGCCAATGGATTTGGAACCCGATGAGTTATCAGAAGCTCTCATGTTTTTGTCGAGGAATCAATCTGATGCGGGGACATTATTTAGAGTTCCATTTAAAATACGAAAAAGTTTGTTGAAAAAATGATGGGGGCAAGTAAATGACTTACTTAGGATGATAGTTTTTGTGATTTTTAATCAGTTTGAGTTCATGCTTTTTGGTTTTTGGTTTGAGTTCATACATTGGAATTTGTTTGATTATTCTTGTATTGACTTTAAATTGGTTTTTTATAAATTTGTTTGATTATTCATACATTTATGTTATTTTTGGTTTGGGTATATTGACTTCTGTTTCCCTTCATATTGATTTTGTTTGAAAAAGTTATACAAATGAAGAACATACTAGAATTGTGATTAATAATGAATTATGCATTGATGATTTTTGTATAAATAATCATGTGAAAAAAATAATTAAAGAAGTGATGTAGGCAAAAGTTGACAAAAAAATATAGTTTGGACATAATTTTATTTTCAAGAGAATCGTATGGTATATATTTGAAATTATGGAAAAAATGTGATAAGGGTATAATTGTCCATTTTTAGTTTTGATTTCTTTTCATTCCAACTCTCGGGAACACAAAAAACAATAATTTTCCTTTTCTTTCTATCGAGCTCGGGAACAACAAAATACACTTTCCTTTCCATTCTTTTCTTTTCTCTCCACATTTCTCTTCTCTTCTTTTCTTTCCTTTAAATGAAACTCGGGAACAGGGTGTATATCTTGTTCCATTCCTGAGCAACCAAGAACAACAACAACAATCTTTCTTAATTCATTTTCTTTCCCTTGTCAACGGAAACACAAGGAAGCATTCAAAAAAAAGAAGAGGAGATTCATTCTACAGTTTCCTGTAAACAGACAAACAGCATCCCAAAAGACCATTACCACCTGTTGATTGAAAAAAAATAAAAAAAATATATATGAAAAAAAAAAAAGAGTGGGAGCGGGCAGCATCGTATTCTTCTTCATCCTATGCCATGAACCACCGGTGGTGGTGGTGCTCCGGTGAACCATTAGGCAGCAGCCCCAACCCACACATTCATTGATTTCTATAAAATAAATAAATAAATAAATAAATAATAATAATAATAATAATAATAATAATAATAATAATAATAATAATAATAAGAGATAGAGAGAAGAAGAGCAAGGGAGTCTGCCGGAGCAGACCCCCTACCACATACCTGCAATCGCCGGAGACCTCACCATCGCACCCTCCTCTTCCTTCTTCCGTCGAGCCAATGCCACCGAAACCCCACCTGTTCGTCGGACCCTCTTCTGGTCTTACCCCTCGCTCCCTTCCTTTCTGATTCTATCGATCAAGACCTCGGGGGATCTCGATTTCATCGCTGCTGCTGTTCGCATCGCTCCAGATAGACCAGTCCCATTTCCCCCGTCGCACTACGCTCGCCTTCTCCCTCTTCGTGTTTCCCCCATCAACACCACCGAGACCTCGTACTTTCCCTTTCGTGTACCGCTGCTGGAACCAAATCACACACCCGAAGACCCCGGCAGCTTCGCGGCTTCTTCCCACCTTCACTGCCGTCTCGCTGCTTCACCCACCTCCTTTGTCGGCCTTGTCAACCTCGGAGACACCCCGTTCCCGTTGCGAGATGGCGACCGCCATCAGGCCTAACAATCGCCTTTCGTTTCGCTACTCGGAATCGACTATCTCCATGTTCATCTGCTTCCGTTCATTCGTGGCTTCATTTGGGACCGATTCGTATCCGATCAGTGAATGGCAACGGGTATAAAAGCCCTAGATTAATTAAAGTTTGGCTAGTAAACACAATAAGCCCTCCATGAGATTTCTTTACAATATAAGCCCTAATTTCCTTTCGACCTTGATACATTTACAAAATAACACCCCACTGTTAAATCCTTTATTCGAAATAGATCCCAATCTCCAAAATTTGATTCCATTTATCCACAAATAGCCCTCATTTGGTTATTCTTAAATAGAATAAATCCCAATCTTCAAACTCTGAATAAAAATTACCATTTTAGCCTCTCCTTTGAAATTATTTTTACCAAAACAGTCCCCGGTGGTTAAAATCTGCTATGAAACGGACCCGAGAATATTTCAAAGTTCGAGAAGCGTGACGTTGCAGTTTCACACGACAAGTTTCTCAAAAGAAAACGAAATCGAACAAATGGAACACACGTTTCAAGGGTGACTGCTTACGAACCCTTTGTGATATTTTAATTATTTCCGGGGGGGGGGGGGGGGGGGGAGTACTTGTGCCAATATATTTTGGTTATACAAACAAATTACCTTTTTATACGTAAATACAATAAACATAGTTTATAAAATATTATTATTTAACAATTTATCATATTGTTAAAAATAATCTAGTGAAAACTTTTTGTATACATGTTATGATTATCTTATCGTGAAATATCCAGTTCACACAACAAATACTACATTATAAAAAGTTTTACGATTTTTTTGTGACATTGTATATTATAACAAGTACATTATGAAACAGTATGGTATTTCAAGGATTCAAAGCTATCATTCAACGTTTATTTATATGTTTAAGTACACCATGTATATACATATACATATGTTCGTAAATTTGAAACATTCATTGTTATAAAAGCGAGTGCATTACACTTTTACATATATGTCAAACATACTAGGCTTTTATAAACCTTATACAACGATATTCATTATGCCTAGTGACTTACCCACAATTAAGTTATGACTGAGAGTTATTCAAAAACTTTTTAGTTAAGTGTTTTTTTAGTGAGATGCTACATTATTCATTAGCTGAGTTTAAATAATGTCACGCCCGTGTTCCCGGGCTAAGCATTAGTGTCGTAATGTAATAGTCAGATCAACCATTGTAACTTATTTATAAAGGTATAATAGATAAAGGATAAAAATAAGTGTAAAAATTAAAGTGTTATATAAACCCAATATCAATGAAGAAAGTAGTAGTGGTCGTGACAAGGATTCCGAACATATAAAGAACATCGAAATCCGAGTTATAACGAAGAAGTTATGGTATGTTGAAGTTTTACGACAAAACCGACACGACGCTGTCTGACGTAAATTGTGAATTTATGATAGATGATTTTTTAGCCTTAGAAATCTAAACAAAAGTCATATTATATAATCAACCGAAAGCATGCATAAAAAGAACGCCCAGATCTGACTTCGTATGAGGAGGTTATGATTTTTTCTAAGATTTGGCCTACCAATGCACAACCCAGAATTCGAATTTTAGATCGAGCGGTTTTTGGCCAACGCAACCAAAATGAGAATTGAAGATCTCATTATTAGTAGCACAATAGTAAAAAGACAGACGGAAATGGACGCTGGATGAAGAAGTTATGAATTTTTAATGGACTTTTCTTATCCCGACCTGTTAAAAATATAACTGTAAAAATTAAGTCAAAATTAGCCGACGGGGTCTAAACGAAAGTTGTAGAGTATGATTCCACATATGTGTGGATATAAAAAATGTAGAAAACGAAGCTCATATGCGAAACTTATAATTTTTCTAAGTCGGGAATGAGTTGTGCGAAATCGGGTGACGTGACGAAATCTTGGCCGTTGCTTCCTCCCCACAGCTAGCCACCATATGGTGACATGTGGCATGGACTCGTCGAGTAGGAGGACCAACTCGACGAGTTGATCAGGAATCCAGCCTATAAATAGAGGTGCGGGGGCAGCCTCCAATCTCACACCAAAACCCTCTCTTTCTCTCTCTATACTCTCTCTACCCCCCCCCCCCAAGCCTAGGGTAACTCCCTAGCACGAGAAAGAAGCACCAGAGCTCCCGACGGCTCCTAAAAGAAGAGCTTTGGGCTCATAAACTTTGCTTCGGCGGAGCCCGGTTTTGAGAAAAACTCGTTGTAAGTGATATATACTTACCTTACCTTAAGTATAGCTTATGTTTAAATATAGTGATGTTATTAGGACCTTATAAGAAATATTTGGGCTATTATTATTATTAGTTATATAAGTTTCGTTATAATATTTTTTTAACCACTCGTGGTATGGGGAATCCGGTTTGAAGGGCCGCTTGGGTTGTTGGATTTCAGAAGTGCTATATGCCAAAATGGTCCTACCCTCCGGTGTTTCATGGTTGGCCCCTGTCTGTAGATAGTAGGTGAAAAGTATTGTTTTAATGCTTATATAATAGTAATAATACCAAGATTAATAATTAGTCTCGTTGAACATTAGACTAAACTCTAGTGGTAATGATACTAGGTTTTGTCAAAAGAAGTTTTAAGTAAACGAAGCGTTGTCCGAGTACTGAGTCACCACCTTATCAGGTGAGTGCATAGTTACTTTCATCTTACACATAGATATGAAGTATTGTATAAAAATTACATGCTATGTGTGCATATTATCTGAATACATGTTGTCTATGTTGGATGAACGATTTTATACATGTTTTAAATGATTTAAACTGTATATGCATTTTATATATATCTACAAAATGTGTTGGGTAAAACATGGGTGGATGTAATAGTTGTTGTGTGATAAAATAAAATAACGAGAGGTCTCGATGTTGTTGTTAATCCAGTCATCTAGCTGAGTATAAATGACGACCACAAACTTTTCTAGACAATCCAGTGGAACGCTACCAGGCTCCCAACATGTAGGTGTTTATTTGAACTCAGTCCTCACCAGCTGTACTCCATCCCCCTCATGGTTGCCTTATTTGACATAAATTGTTGAGGAAACCCCCAAGCTGTGTTGTCGCCCCGATGAAAATCCTTAGGCTAGGTCCCTTATGTTAGATGTTTTAGGGACGTAAAGTGAGGATAAAGGGAACGGATAATCGGGTTTGTTTGGTTTGAAGAAAATGATAAACTTATTTATTGTGGGTTGAAAACTCTATGTGCTCACCAGGCTCCCAAGCCTGAACCATTTAGTTTCTTGTTTTATAGGTAGTGGCGCATGAGCATAGATGTGATTTTTGGGATGAGGGATTATATATTATAAGCCTGTAGATATGAATAAATGTTGTAAGGCTTATATTTTTTTGTTTATGCTTTTGATCTGTATCGAACATGACATCCCAATGTTTTTAATGAAATACATTTCTTAGGAAATGCTTTGATAAATCTTTATCATATTTTATTTTGGGAACAAATTCCGCAACACTTTTATTTAAAATGTTACTCCGATTTTCAAACAAAGCATAAACAAAATCGGTATTTTCTGGCCGTGAAAATAGGGATGTCACAAATACTTAGCATACCCACACTACTGTAACTGTTAATCTTCGTAGCGAGATACATATGCATAGATCTATACGGGGTTGACATCCCCACCTGCGGTTGCTAGCTACAACCCTCGGCCGATCAATCAAAGCGGGTCGTAGGTATTTACTATTGTTACTACAACTCCTAATGAAGCATTGTTGGGGGTACATTTAGTCAGGTAGCTTAATTATAAGGCTCACTAAAAACCTTAACTAGAATATATATATATATATATATATATATATATATATATATATATATATATATCACTACAACCATGGGCTTGGTTGTTTTCAAAACTATTTTAAGTATGCAATTACTTATGTAACATAACAGTTTGGTTTTCAAGGATATTCAAAAGTTTATTACGAACATAATTTAAAGTATGGATTTACTTATACAAAAGATACATTTTGGCTTTCAAGGATTTATTACAAACACAGTTTAAAGTATGAATTTACCTATATATGTGACAACCAAAAAAAATTTGTCTTATAAGTCCAGCCAGTCAATCGAGAGTCACACTCATTTCTGCTATCTTTTAGCATTGTTAAGGATCGTTTTATGAGTTCTAAGCCTAGTACACTTAAGAATTTGGGTGTGGGGTTATGTTATCTTAAGTTCATAGAGTTGTATCCAAGCCATACACTCCCTCAATAGGAGGTACAGCCGTACACCCATGGTGGCCGTGAACTCATGCCCATATATGAGTTATGCTTCATTTCTAGTTATTTCTTACACTTCCAAGTCTATAAAATTAGTTCTCTCTCAAGTATCATCAAGAGTCTTCATCTGAATCCTCCAAAATCGTAATTGATCCTTCTACCCTTCTTGATATCTTCCCTAGTTATGTATCATCTCATGATTCATCCATGAAAACAACTCTTTATGATAGATCTTCAAATCTTCATCCATTTCACCAAGAACACCAATAACACACAATTGTGCTTGGGCCGTGAACCCTCTAAAGACCCTCAAAAGTGTGAGTATTCTCCCTATCATCTAGTAAGACACGTTAAACACTTGATTCATAGCCTTAAAACATCATCAAACTCAAGATCATCAAGGGTGTACGACCGTACACACTTGTAGTGGCCGTACACACCTCAAGACCTTCCAAAAATGAAAGTTTTATTCATCCTCTTGTTGTGCACTTGACACACTAGCTTCCCTATGGATCAAACACCCTCTTTTGCATGTTTTCCATGAGTGTCCGGTCGTACAATCATTTGGCCGTACACCCCTTGGTCGTACACTCCCTTGTGTGGTTGTATACTCCCTTTAGTCAATCACATGTGATTGTAACACTTACTAGCCGGTGTTTCCTAGTCCCTAAGGGTATTTCCTTGCATGTTAGTTGTTTAAAACACTAATTACATGCCTATATATACCATTATATGTCATTTCTGTCTCGTTTGTGTCTCGGGAATTCGTTCATGGAACTTCTCATCCTTACACGAATCTGCAATTGAATCACCCACATAAGGTGAGTTCATACCCCTATAATCAATCTTTTAAACGTTTTTAATGCTTTTAAGGGGAGGAATACAAGTTGAACACAATGATAATTGTGTAGATATTTACCTATGTTAAACACCATTTTAAAGGATTTCTTATGCTTTTATAAGTTATTAAATCATTTCAAAAACTCTTTTAAAGTTATGTTACCTTGTTGTTTATAAAACTTTGTTTTCAAAGTACAATCATAACTCAGTAGATAAATGAGTCTTTTCTTCAAGTCAGTATCAGTTCAAGAAAACATACTAGTAACTATAATAGGTATAGTTTAGGGGTTCAGATCATACTATAGTTAGTATAGGGAGGAACATACTATAACTAGTACAAGGAGGAACATACTATAGCTAGTACATGGAGGAACATACAATATACTATAACAGAAGAACAAATCATGATTAAAACCCTTATACAAATTATTCCTAGTAACCTAGGAATGGAACGTATCATTAACTAAATGTTCTAAACAAAAGATGATAATAAAACTGATATATTTGTATGTATGTATGTATGTATGTATGTATGTATGTATGTATGTATGTATGTATGTATGTATGTATATATATATATATGGTGCATCTACAAAATGCCATGATTTATATATATGGGGTACATCTACAAAGTACCAGATTTATTTATAAAATGGTACATCTACAAAGTACCGGACAATAATAAATAAAATACATAAATACATACAAATTATTCCTAGTAACCTAGGAATGGAACGTATCATTAATTCATTGTTCTAAACAAAAGATGATAATAAAAGTGGTATATATATATATATATATATATATATATATGGTGCATCTACAAAATGCCATGATTTTTATATATGTGGTACATCTACAAAGTACCGGACAATAATAAATAAAACATATAAATATATACAAACTCACAACAGTATCGACTGAGGCGTTAAGAGTACAAGATTTCATTACTTCTAGTAGTCGTCCAAACAATAGAACAACGCCACATAACTTACTTATAACATGAACATTCAGTTAGAAGGGGGCTTATAATGCTAACTTTATAATACCTTAGTTTGTACATCAGGGATATATATTAATCGATTTCAGCAGATAGTAGGATGTGTGCCTTCTGCTTCATTTCTTGTTCCTTGTTTGGTTGTGGGGTTACAGCAGATACACCCAGTCTACTATCTATTCAAACTTAGCTATATATATTCCTTATACACCAAGTAATCATAAGGAGTACTAGGTATGGTTCAGGTCATAGTATACAAATTTAATACACCGTTTTCTAGTACAAACACATACTTTCAGATAGAACATTTAGTAGGCTAAACTAGAAACTTACCAGTAAAGGGTTTAATCCATTTTATTAAACCAGTATAACTTAAAGCACCTTTGGTGGTTAATTCTATAATACCTTATTTTACACATCAGGGTTATATACAATTTAATATCCAATAGGTAGTTGGATGTGTGTTTTCCGCTTTACTTCCTGATCCTTTTTTGGTTGTGGGCTTAGGGTAGATTCACACAAATAACTATCCATTCGATATTAGATTATATATAGCTTGTATAAACTAAGTGATTATAGAAGGAACTATTATGGTTACCATTTTTACTAAAGGAAATAAGGGTTTTTCTTAAGAATGTTTTCATCAAATATAAAGGAACTATTACAGTTAACTCCGTGAGTACCAAATGAATACGCCAGGGTTATATACAAGGAAGATCTAACAAACAATGGGATGTGTGACTTCCGCCTCATTTCTTGTTCCTTGTTTAGCTGTGGGCTTAGGGCAAATATACACAATCGATTGTCTGTTTACTCTAGGTTTTATATAACCTGCACCCATTTAGTACTCATAAAAAGGATTGTAGAGTCATTTTTATTTATCTTTCATCATATCAGAAGATATTGTAACGCCCGTGTTTCGGGGCTAGACATTAATGTTGATGTAATAGTCTAGCTTAACCTTTGTAAGTCATTTTGAAATAATAAGAATGTATTATTTGAGTATCATGTGTTTTATGCTTAATTGTGTGGCTTAAAAGAATTAAGTATAAAAATAAGCGATAAAATAAAATGTTAGTAAGACCTATATCAATACAGGAAAACGTAGTGGTCACTACAAGGATTCCGAATATATAAAGAATGCCGAAATTCGAGTTATAACGAAGAAGTTATGACCTGTCGAAGTTTCGCGACAGAACCAGTACGCCACTTCGTGACGTAAATACTGAATTTACGATAGAGCGATATTTAGCCTTAGTGATCTAAACGAAAGTCATAGAATACGTTAAACCGAGAGCATACATAAAAAGAATGTCGAAGTCTGACTTCGTATGAGGAAGTTATGATTTTTCTAAGTTTCGACTTAGTAGTGTACAGCCCGAAGTTCGAATTTGAGATCGATTGAGTTTTAGCCAAAACAATCTAAACGAAAATCAAAGATCTCGTCGATAGTAGTCCAACGGTGAAAAGACAGACGAAAACGGGCGTCGGATGAAAAAGTTATGAATTTCTAACGGAGTTTTCCTATCTCGGCCTGCTAAAAATAATATAATAAAAATAAATTCAAAATTAGCCGACAAAGTCTAAACGAGAGTTATAGAGCATAATCTCACCTACGTTTGGATATAAAGAACGTCGAAAACAGAGATCGTATGCGAAAGTTATGAATTTCTGAAGTTCGAGGCACGCATCCCAAAGTGGGAACGCCCCGCGTTCAATACTTGGCTCCAAAGTGGCCACGTCGATGTTGACTCAACTGATAAGGGATAGGGACGGAACCCCGCTCCTATGCACCGCGTTCGAAGGGAACGCCCTACGTTCATGGCAGACTTCACCCTATAAATAGATCACAAAGGGAAACCGTTTGTGGTTGCCAAATCTCTTCTCTCTCACCCTTATTTCATCGATCTACGTGCAAATTATACCACCGAAGCCCCGGTATCATCCCGAGACCCAAAGTGAGTCCTGAAGCCCCAAAGATCCTGAGAAACAAGCGAGCCAAAACTCTGCCCGTGTTATGTGTTTGTATAGTATTTCACCGAAGCATACTGCTTTTAGAGCCGTAGTGCTGTCCGATAATCATCTTATCATGTGAGTGTATATTCCTTTTCTTCTAACACATAGATATGAAGTATTCTCTACAAAGTACGTGTTAAGTGCTTGTATATTATTTGCTTATTTGAAATAATTGTTGAATGAATGATTTGTACAGGTTTTAAGCTGTATATAAATGTATATATTTTTATCTACAAATATGTTGGGTAGAACATGGGTACATAGTTGATGCGTGATCAAATAAAATGATGAGAGGCCTATATTTTGTTGTTGATCTAGTCATCTAGCGGAGTATGGATGACAAACATGGACTCGTTCTAGACAGTCCAATGGAACGTTAGCGGGTTCATAACCTGTAGGTGTTGTGAACGTTGTGTTCACCGTTGTACGTTATCCCCCTCATGGTTGCCTTTAGGACATCTATTGTTGAGGAAACCCCTTTGCAGTAATGTCCGTCCTGATGAAAATACTAGATTAGGTCCCTGGTAATAGATGTTGTTTTAGGGACGTAAAGTGAGGATACATGACTGGGTAATCGGATTATTGTTGGTTGGTGAAATTAAATATAATTATTTATTGTGGGTTGAAAACCCTATATGCTCACCAGGTTCCCAAGCCTGACCCACTCAGTCTTATTTGCATTACAGGTAGTGGTGTGAGGGCATAAGACGGATGAATCGTCAAGTTGTTTTGTTTATAGGCCGGTAGTTGTATATAACTGTTGTAAGACTTATAATATGTCGTTTATGCCTTTGTGTTTGTATCGGAACATGAAATCCCGAGTTTGATTATCTAATGAAAATACATTTCTTTACGAAATGCTTTGATAAATATTATTTTATCACATTTTGTTTGGGAACAAATTCCGCAACTCTTTTAAATCAAAGGATTACTCTAAAAATTATTTTAAAAGCATAAATTAAATAGGTCTTTTCTGGCCGTGATTTTAGGGATGTCACAGTTGGTATCAGAGCATTAGTTTAAGCGAATTAGGAATTTCTAGGATTTCTAAACTTACAATTAGAATGCTAAGTGAAGATTGTGAGATAAGTGTACGTTATATTTTAGACACGAGCACTATTTTATTTTAGGAAAGTTGCCTAAAATGCTTTTATGTGCTAAATGTTATATGTTTGCCATATATGATATTATTTGTTCGGATCTATGGTTTGTTGCCAACCGGATCTGGAGACCTTATGTGTTTAGGATTCTAAGCGTAGGATTATGGTATTAGAACTAGCATGTAAATGTTTCAGAGTGATAAGGATGATTTAATTATCTATCATGATTGAGGATCTAAATTCACATTATTCGGTGTGTAGATCAAAAATGGTAAGAACCATAAGTGGCGTTGGAAACGCAGATGAAAACAGGAATCAACCACCTATGATTGAGCGAGTACCTGTTGTAGCAGCAGCATCTGATCCAATAACAATGGCTGGTGTATAATTGA
This sequence comes from Lactuca serriola, assembly GCF_051521515.1. Lineage (NCBI taxonomy): Eukaryota > Viridiplantae > Streptophyta > Magnoliopsida > Asterales > Asteraceae > Lactuca > Lactuca serriola. The sequence goes on from NC_136413.1 coordinate 12,528,841, forward strand.
TGATTCAAACGATGTTGGATCGTCAAATGGATGAAACTAGGCATCTGCTTCAGCAGAATCACGAAGAACCTTCAATGCCGATTGAATAGCCCGAATTGAATGAAGGGCATTCGGAAGGAGGAAATTTCAGTGGCATTGTTGGTCAAGCCAACCCACCGATTGTTAGGCAAATCAACCAAGATGGAGGAAATGATGGGCGTGGGTGTAAGTACAAGGATTTCATGGCATCCAAGCCACCATGTCTATTTGGAAGCCCGGCGCCGGTACAAGTTAAAAACTGGATCTCCGAAATGGTGACAATGTTCGAGAGTTGTGAATGCAGCAACAGACAGAAGACCGCTCTTGCAATCCCTCTGTTAAAATCTGGCATGTTGAGTTGGTGGAAGCTGTTAACTGACTCGATACCCAAGGGAGAGGCGAGTAAGATGTCTTGGGAAGACTTTATGGTGCAACTCAAATTGCAATACTTCTCCGAGTAGGACCTTCTGGAAATCAATAATGAGTTTCAGAATTTGAAGAAGGGAAAAATGAGTGTTACTGAATACGCTGCAAGTTTCACAAAAAAGATGAAGCTTATCCCATACTTAGGCAACATAACTCTCTAAGGTCAACAATTTTGCCCTCGGACTACCAGCGGACTATGGTCCAATGGTTAAGCAAGCAACCACATTGAAACCTGCCATCTGGGCTGCTAGAAATGTTGAGACCCAGATCAAGGAGAAAGGTCTGGAGAGGTCAGAGGTTGGAGAAAAGACAAAGTTCGACGGACCCTTGGTGTCCAGCAAAAAGGGTAAATTCTCGAAGTCTAGTTCGACAGGAGGTGGAAGAGGCGAAGAGAAATGGTGCGACAAATGCAAGAAGAAGCATCATGGGAAATGTGGAAGGGAAACCACATGCTTTAAATGTGGAAAGCCAGGGCACTATGCCAACGAATGCACCCTTACCAAGAAAGTCTGCTATGAGTGTGGTGAGGAGGGGCACATCTCGAGGGATTGTCCGAAAAAGTAGGAGGCAACAAAACCCAATATTCTGCCAAAGACGAAGGCGAGAGCCTTCCAGATGACACTGGAAGCTGATAAAGATGAAGTTGATGTCGCTTCAGGTACCTTTCTCGTAAACAAATTGTCTGCCCAAATTTTATTTGATTCTGGAGCCAATTACTCCTTTATTTCACACGAATTTGGTAGAAAACTAGCTTTGCCTATCGATAGACTAGATAATGATTTATTAGTCGAAGTTGCTAGTGGCAAGTTTGTATCTGTTATCTATCGTATGAAAAACATCTTAATTGACTTGAATGGGAATAAGTTCCATGAGGAATTATTGCCTATTGAGCTAAATGGTTTCGACATCGTGCTGGGGTGGATAGGCTTAGCGCCAATGATCCTAAAATATTGTGCAAGAAGAAGATTGTAAAAGTAAATCCGCCAGGGAAAGAGTCATTTATGGTGTATGGGGACAAATGCATAGTAAATTCGGGAATCATTTCTCTAATGAAAGCCAAAAAGTGTTTGGCCAAAGGATGTACATCATATTTGACATTTGTGATAGATGCAAAGAAGGAGAAAAAGGAGATGCAGAGCATTCCTGTCGTGTGTGATTATCTGGAAGTATTTCCCGAAGATCTTCCCGGATTACCGCCTAATAGACAACTGGAGTTTAGAATAGACTTGTTACTAGGGATGACACCAATAGCAAGGGCACTTTACCGATTAGCACCGACGGAGATGAAGGAGCTGATGATGCAACTTCAGGAGTTATTGGACAAAGATTTCATAAGACCTAGTTCATCACCCTGGGGAGCTCCGGTGTTATTCGTGAAAAAGAAAGACGGGAGTATGAGGATGTGCATCGATTACAGAGAGCTGAACAAGGCAACAATAATGAATAGATATCCGTTGCCGAGGATTGATGACATGTTCAATCAACTACAAGGTTCAAGTTATTTTTCAAAGATCGACCTGAGGTCAGGATATCATCAGCTGAAAGTAAGAGAGCATGATATAGAGAAGACTGCATTCAGAACACGATATGGACACTACGAGTTCTTGGTTATGTTGTTTGGACTAACCAATGCTCCAGAATCATTCATGGATTTAATTAATAGGGTTTGTAATCCGTTCCTTGATAAATCTGTGATAGTGTTCATAGATGACATTTTGAATTATTCGAAAAGCCAAGAGGAGCATGGCAGACACTTACGAGAAGTGTTAGAAGTTTTGAAGAAGGAGAAGTTGTATGCTAAGTTCTCCAAATGTGATTTTTGGATTTGAGAAGTCCAAGTCTTGGGTCACGTGGTCAACCAGGAAGGGATAATGGTTGATCCAGCAAAGATTGAAGCTGTGATGAAGTAGGAACAACCGAAAAGTCCCATGGAGATCCGAAGCATTTCGGTATTAGTCGGATATTACCGAAGGTTTATCCAAGGCTTTTCTTCGATTGCTACTCCATTAACAGATTTGACCCACAAATGAGCTACTTATGCTTGGAGTGACAAGCATAAGGAAGCATTCGAGTTGCTAAAGAAGAAGCTATGTGAAGCACCGATTCTTTCTCTACCCAATGGAGTCGAAGACTTCGTTGATTATAGTGATGCGTCTGGTGTTGGGTTGGGTTGTGTTTTGACCCATAGAGAAAAGGTGATGGCATATGCATCTCGACAGCTGAAGGAGCATGAAAAGAACTACCCAACTCATGATTTGGAGTTGGCAGCGGTAGTTTTCGCTCTGAAAATATGGAGGCATTACCTCTATGGCACAAAGTGAAAATTTTTCACTGATCATAAGAGTCTCCAATATCTCTTTAATCAGAAAGAATTTGTGACAACCCGAAACTTTTTTCGTTATCCTTAGTGATGATAGACCAATATCTCTCGCAGGAGATCTCTGAGTGTCTTGATGAAGTGACCAAGCTTTGAACCAGTTGTTGCCAGATAATGGTTCCATAATCTAAATCTATCCCATGATATAGAACATAAAGCACAGTCATAAACTACTTTCTTGCTCCATCTTAGCCAGCGCTTCGCTCAGAGAGTCCTTTGAACAGCAGAGTGAAAAGGTCATTCCATTGAGGAGGAAGGCAGGACTTCTTGAACTTGGTAATGGTAGTTAGGGTTTCAGTGTACCCCATTTGATAAAACATTGAGAATAGTTGACCAGTAGTGATCAATTCAGGGTTTACCAAGGTTTGTTCTTGAGAAAGACCAATTAGGGCACAAAAGCGGTGCTTGGAGATGGAAGTCTTCTCATTGTGGATTTCAAGGTGAATCCTTTCATGAACCTTGTCGTAGTAGGTAGTTGAGTAGAAAAGTGAGAGGCAGGACATGGGAACAACCTCGACTTTTGACAGAGCGTCGACAAGAGGTGAGTATTTGAGAGACTCGACTACATACAACATGTAGGGTTCATAGACAAAAGGAGTGAGATCGATGATCAGGTTTTGTTGAGGTTTGATAGTGAGGAGGGTTTGGTGAACAAATGTGTCGTGAACTGAAGATGATGTTGGAATAGTGTCTAAGGCTGTAACTATATCCGGTTGTGCATGGTCCTTTTGGGTTGCCTTCACCATAGCAACTTGATAGGATGATTTATTAAGAGAGAATAAATATTATTAATATATTATGAGAATAATATAATGAATAATATATTTGTTATTTGATTAATATAAGTCATAGAATTAATTAGAATTAATTTGGTGACTTAAAGAGATTAATTAAATAAAGGGGTATAAACTGTCAATTGTTTGATAGTTAAGCTTTAGACTGTAAATCCATTAGGATATGGTTTGGACGGATTCTAAGAGGTTTAGGATAGCTAAAATCGTCCATATACTTATCTAGGAATGGATTTGGATAGCCTTAAGAGAAGATTATCCAATTAGGGTTTAGGTTGTAACCCTTAAGGAGTCTACAAGTATAAATAGACCTCATGGGATAGGGAATTCGAAACCTCTGATTAAGTAAGAGAACTCTGGTCGAAATTCCTCCCCTCTCCTCTCTCCCAAATCATCCTCCTTGCTTTGGTGTTTGTAAGCCATTAGAGGAGTGACATTTGTGACTCTAGAAGCTCCAAGACCTCAAGATCAACAAGGAACTCAAAGGTATGATTCTAGATCTGTTTCAATGTTGTTTTTTAACCTAATTAGTAATTAGAAGTCTTGGATTCAAAGCATGTTTATTAGAAAGCCTAGATCCGAGCATTAGGGTTTTGCATGCGCACATAGGAAAGTTCTTATGGCTAAAACCCATCAGTGGTATCAGAGCCTAGCTTGGTTTTCTGTAAATTGTTGCTTGATTAACTGAAACAAACCTGAAAAATTCGATTTTTTGGTTTCTGAGTCATGGACTCGGCGAGTCTCAAAGTGGACTCGGCGAGTAGGCCTGACTCGGCGAGTCCCTTTGTGCACTCGGCGAGTCCAGGCGTCAGGAATGGCCAGATTCGGGATTTCTTTGTGTTTATCTTATCTTAACTTACCATAAACTAATTAGATCAATATTAATTCGTTTTTCTGATAAATATAACTATTATCTTGATCTAGTTAAAGGTAATTATCAACTAATTAAATATTTAATTTCCTTATATGATAATTAATTAATTATTTTGATTATTTTGGTAATTATCTTAAAAAGAAATCTTGAATAAATCAAATATAGATAATTAGGATATTAATTGTTAATTGGAATTATTTGTTATTTGATCCTCCATGTTTTAAATGTTTAAAAACTACCCTCATGTTTTGAAATTTACTTTTGTGATTAAAAGTTTTAATTTAGACAACTTAAATTTCAAACCATAGTTTTTTTTTAAAGTTTTAAAAACAACCCTATACTAATATGATATTACTAGAATAATGTATATATGTATAACTAAATGCTAGTCTTACCGTTAGTAGGCCTCATTCACGAAGCCGATCTATAAGGTGGGTATAAGGTTGCGGCCTATAAAATGGCGCTTAATGGGTGTACACTCACACCCACCGCTTGCTTGATTGGTGGAGGGTCGTTAGCCGAACGGGTAGGATAGGGCAACCTCATCCTCTCATTAAATGTATAATAAGAAATACAAAGTAACTACACATATTTTAAAATTTCCCAATCCTAGTTACTTTAGGAAAAGTGAATTGATGCAATCCCATGAAATTACACTTTGCACCTTGCTAAGATGTTAGTGGAGCGTGTGTGGTTTACCGGCACACAAATTGGTTCTAAGCGAAGGTGGCAAAGGGTGATTCGTTGTTTATCATAGTTCGATGGAGCGTGTGTGGTTTACCGGCACATCGAATAGGTGATTGTTACAATGAAGGCGCCATGTGAATTTGCATGGTAATTCACACCCGCTTTGTGATCCTCGGCATCCCAGTCACAAACAAGAGGGGCATATCGAGATTTAAACATGTCATTGAATAGTTTGAATGAATCTCATCCGAACCTAGGAATTCTCAAAAACACTTAGGGCTAATAGTTTAAGTTCTGTGATGGAGAATTAGTGAATCGTCATTCACTTACCTTCAATTTATTTGCATGTTAGATTACGGCATCCCTTTTCTAATATGTAAATGTTATTGTTGGATCCTAGCCCTAATTTTCTTATTGGGTGATAATTAGGGATTCTTATTCTAATCTATCTTTGTCCTTTTTCTAAATATAGATGTCGAACGCAAACAACGTTGCTGCTAGTTCTTTCACGTTGATGAGCCTTTGCCAAAAGGTCACCTTCGATGGAACGAACTTTAGCGAATGGATAAGATACATTCGCACCATTGCTCGCTATGAGGACAAGGAGTATGTCCTCGATGAGAAGCTCGAGAAAATCAACACCGAAATCGCTACTCCAGCCGAAATCACCGCCTTTGAAACTCATGAGCGAGATGCAACGAAGGTACATTGCATCATGATCGCCACCATGAACTTCGAATTCCAAAATTCCTACGAGGACATGTACCCGTACGAGATGCGCCAAGACTTATTGGAGAGGTACCACCAAAACACGAGACAAGAGCGGTATGAGATTTTCACTAACATGATTTCCGCGAAGATGGGTCATGGAGAATCTCTTACCGTGCACTTGCAAAAGATGCAAAGGTATGTCGACCGCCTTCGCAAGTTAAATGTTGACTTCGGGGAAGACTTGGCGATCGACATGGTGCTTCACTCTTTGCCTCCGATGTACAACCAATTTAGGATGACCTACCACATGAACAAAGAAGAGGTCACCCTAAGCAAACTCCAAGGTCTCTTGAGAGTCGCTGAGAGCAACTTCAAGGACAAGTCTGTTGCACCTACTCCCAATCCGCCCGCTGCTCCTGTCTTGGCTATTGGTCAAGGAAAGGGAAAGAAGAGGAAAGCTTCATCGAAGAACTATCGCAAGGTGAAAGCCCGAGATGGTGCCTCTTCTAGTGGGACCAAAGTTGATCCTGCTAAGCCCTGTTCTAACCCGAAAGAGGCAAAGTGCCACCACTGCCACAAGATAGGACATTGGAAGAGAAGCTGCCCAGAGTACCTGCAAGCAATCAAAGAGGGAAAGATCAAGCCATCTTTCGCAGGTATATACACAATCAAATCTAACGATTCTAATCATGCTATTTCTTGGGTTCTTGATACCGGTTGTGGTTATCACATTTGTTCTAATGTGCAGGGACTAAGAAGAAGTAGGGATGTGGAGCAAGGAAGGATCAATCTAATCATGGGGAACAGAAGATCGTCGCATGTGACCAAGATTGGAGTGTATTCTTTAGTGCTTAGGAATAGTTTGGTTTTAGATTTGAACAATTGTTGCTATTCGCCAGAAATGGCTAGAAACATCATTTCATTTCATGGTTTATAATGACAAGGATTTAGATTTTCTTTTAATAATGAGAATGGTTCTATTTTGGCTTATCTAAATGGTGTCTTTTACTTTGAAGCTATACCATGTAATGGAATATATGAAACCGTTATGATTGTTGATAACTTAGGAAATGATGTTTTGAAAATTGATTCTTCCACTAGTATGGATAAAGCATCCTTGTGGCATTGTCGTCTTGGACATGTCAACAAGAAACGCATAGCCCAACTCCAAAAGGATGGAGTGTTGGAGTCATTCGACCTTAGGGAAGATGACACATGCGAGTCTTGTTTACTTGGAAAGATGACTAAGTCACCCTTCACGAGTACATGTGAAAGGGGCGAGGGTCTATTGGACCTAATACATACCGATGTATGTGGACCATTTAGATCAACCACGAAGGATGGGAACCGCTTCTATGTGACTTTTACCGATGACTATAGTAGATATGGGTATATCTACTTAATCAAGCAAAAGTCAGACACCTTTGAAAAGTTCAAAGAGTTTAAGAATGAAGTGGAGAATCAATTGGGCAGGAAAATCAAGATGCTTCGATCCGATCGAGGAGGAGAGTACCTAAGTCTTGAATTCCACGATTATCTCAAGGAGTGTGGAATAGTTTCGCAATTGACGCCTCCTAGGACACCGCAGTTGAATGGTGTGGCAGAAAGGCGTAATCGAACCTTATTGGATATGGTTCGCTCTATGATGAGTCGTGCTTCACTACCAATCTCTTTTTGGGGGTATGCCTTAGAGACTGCCGCCCATATCCTTAACCGAGTCCCTACTAAGAAGGTTGCCAAAACACCTCACGAGATGTGGACAGGGAAAGCTCCCTCGTTGGCACATATCAAGGTTTGGGGTTGCGAGGCTTTCGTAAGACGAGATACTCACGACAAGCTTGAACCTCGAAGTGAGCGATGTATTTTCATCGGCTACCCGCAGACATCCTTTGGATATCTCTTCTATAGACCGAAGGATAATGTTGTCTTCATTGCGAGGAGAGGAGTTTTCCGAGAGCGAGAACTCATAAGCCAAGGAGACAGTGGGAGGCAAATCGAACTTGAAGAGATTCAAGAGTCGATAAATGAAGGAACCTCTACCGCTGGCATTCAACCCGAGGAGGAAACTCCGGTTGAACCGATTGACGTATCCTTACCTCTTAGACGTTCCGATAGAGTTAGAGTTCATCCCCAGTTTTATGGGTTTCATATTACTACCGAAGGGGACACGTATATTAGTGATGGTACACTAGTAAATCTTGATGAACCTAATAGCTATAAGGAAGCCATGGCAGGCCCGGAGTCTGTAAAGTGGAAAGAGGCAATGGATAGCGAGATCCAATCCATGTATGATAACCAAGTTTGGAATTTGGTTGATTACGTGCCCGGACGTAAGACCGTTGGGTGCAAATGGATCTTCAAGAAGAAGACCGACGTGGATGGAAACGTACACACATATAAAGCGCGATTGGTCGCGAAGGGCTTTACTCAAACTCCCGGAGTTGACTATGATGAGACCTTCTCACCAGTTGCGAAGATTAAATCTATTAGAGTGATGCTAGCAATTGCCGCATTTCATGATTATGAGATTTGGCAAATGGATGTCAAGACCGCTTTCCTTAACGGAAAGTTGGATGAGGATGTTTACATGGCTCAACCAGAGGGGTTTGTGGATCCAAAGCATCCGAATAGAGTATGTAAGCTTGAGAAGTCCATTTATGGACATAAGCAAGCGTCTCGCAGATGGAATCTTTGCTTCGATGAGAAAGTCAAAGAGTTTGGATTTGTACGAAGCGAAGACGAATCTTGTGTATATGTCAAAGCCAGTGGGAGTATAGTAAGCTTCCTCGTCCTATATGTCGATGACATATTACTCATAGGAAACGACATCCCGACTCTGCAGGAGGTTAAGTCCTGGCTCGGGAAGTGCTTCGCTATGAAGGACCTCGGAGAGGCTTCTTACATTTTGGGAATAAGGATAGTAAGAGAAAGAAGTAAGAGACTAATTGGACTTAGTCAGAATACTTACTTAGAGAAGGTACTAAAACGTTTTAGTATGGAAAACTCAAAGAAGGGAGAACTACCGATACAAAGTAATGCCAAATTGAGTAAGACTCAAAGTCCGAGTACCGAAGCTGAGATAGCGGAAATGAGCCGAGTACCATACGCTTCCGCAGTTGGCTCAATCATGTACGCTATGACTTGTACTCGCCCTGATGTAGCCTTCGCTTTGAGCATGGTTAGCAGATATCAAGGGAATCCTGGCAAAGCACATTGGATTGCGGTGAAAAACATCCTTAAGTACCTTCGGAGGACGAAGGAATGGTTCTTAGTCCTCGGAGGGAGTGATGACTTGAAGGTGCGAGGGTATAGTGACGCCAGCTTTCAGACCGACAGGGACAACTACCGTTCGCAATAGGGCTGGGTCTTTACCCTTAATGGAGGAGCAGTGACATGGAAGAGTTCCAAACAGGAAACCGTAGCTGATTCAACGTGCGAATCAGAGTACATTGCAGCGAGCGAAGCGTCGAAGGAGGTGATATGGCTAAAGAACTTCATCGGTGATCTTGGAGTTGTACCTTCCATAAAGGAGCCAATGGAAATTTTCTGTGATAACGAAGGCGCGGTTGCCTTGACCAAGGAACCGAGGGATCATGGTAGATCAAGACATATCGACAGAAAATATCACTTTATTAGACATCGTGTAGAAGAAGGACAACTCGTAGTGAAGAGGATATCATCAGAAGATAACCCAGCAGATCCGCTTACGAAGGGACTGAGTAGGGTTAAGCACTTGCAGCATGCTAGGAGCATTGGGCTGAAGGATGATATTAGCATAGATTAGATAGTATTAGAAACGTGTAATAGATAAATGTAATTGACATTTGATGATTAAATAAAGGAGTTTTATTTATGAGTAATGTTACTATCTTATGTTAATTGTTTAGCTATTGTTTCACTTTGCATGTTTTGACTTCCAGAATAATTGAGTTTATTAGGAATAATCGAATTATTCAAATGGTCCACAATCGTTCATGTGTTGGGAGTAGATATGAATAAAGATTGTCATGAATTGGTGTGTAGAATGTCTAAATGGTGTTAGACATAGCAAAAGATTGCTGCAACATTCATGAGTGCTTATGAACTAGTTTTGAGCATTGGAATAAACCCGCGCTTGCTGGAATCACCTTATGGAATACGATATAAAAGGTGATCGCAAGACGATAATATCATATAGTCTTAAAACCTAGATATATGGTTTATTATTTGTTGATTGATTGTACATTGATAATACGAAAACGCATCAGTAACTTGGTGTTATAAAACGTATTGTTGTGTATAGCTGGTTAATGAATAAGTAAATGCATATAAGTCGAAGTTTATCTGTAACTTTTCTCTAAGAGGGTAAAAGCGATATCTCGGCCGCTCGATGATTTGATTTGACTTATGTGCCGGGCCCGGTCAGAACTGAATTGATGTGTTCGATTAAGTTCTATGTCAAATAAATCAGAGATCGAGAAACCTAAATGCTTGACTAACCATTCCATAGGATTGTCAGCATGATATCTAACAGAGGACTGTAAGATCCCTTATCTAAAGGACAAGATTGATTAGATCAGAGTTGACAGCGTCTTTGAGAGCTACGATTGCAAACCGAATTGTACTTGTGAATATAGTTACTAGACTTATCCAAGTGGGAGACTGTTGGAATAGTGTCTAAGGCTGCAACTATATTGGGCAAGTATTTGATCCGGTTGTGCATGGTCCTTTTGGGTTGCCTTCACCATAGCAACTTGATAGGATGATTTATTAAGAGAGAGTAAATATTATTAATATATTATGAGAATAATATAATGAATAATATATTTGTTATTTGATTAATATAAGTCATAGAATTAATTGGAATTAATTTGGTGACTTAAAGAGATTAATTAAATAAAGGGGTATAAACTGTCAATTGTTTGATAGTTAAACTTTAGACTGTAAATCCTTATTGATATAGGATTGGACGACTTCTAGGGCTATGATAAGCCAAAATCGTCCAAAGGGTTATCAAGGAAAGGATATGGATTAACTTAAAGCCTAGGTTATCCAATTAGGGTTTAGGTTGTAACCCTTAAGGAGTCTACAAGTATAAATAGACCCTATGGCTGATGGAATTAGACACTTGACCTAAAGTAAGGAACCTCTGGTCGAAATTCCTCCCCTCTCCTCTCTCCCAAATCATCTTCCTTGCTTTGGTGTTTGTAAGCCATTAGAGGAGTGACATTTGTGACTCTAGAAGCTCCAAGACCTCAGAATTAACAAGGAACTCAAAGGTATGATTCTAGATCTGTTTCAATGTTGTTATTTAACCTAATTAGTAATTAGAAGTCTTGGATTCAAAGCATGTTTATTAGAAAGCCTAGATCCGAGCATTAGGGTTTTGCATGCGCACATAGGAATGTTCTTATGGCTAAAACTCATCAGGTTTACCTACATTATATAAAAGTAAAACATGTTAAATTGATTTTAATATGTATTGATTCAAAATCATTCAACAACTATGAAGGTAATTTATTATTATAATAGTATATAATAAAATAAAACAATTTAGATTAATATATAATAAAATAAGACAATTAGATTAATTTATATAACATTTACATACAATAGGTAACATTTTTTGATGGATAGTAAGCTACAAACACCTGCTCAATTTCTCAGAGTCAGGCAAAGACAAGTAATTCATCTGATTTGCTTGTTGATGGCCATTTTGACACATCGTGCCCTTGCCAACACAAACCGTCCCAAATTACCTTCTAGAAAACTTATTTTAAAGCGACGACGTATACGTGAACATTTGCTACACGACCTTTCAAATGGTGGACAATGTCGTGAACTTATTCGTATGAGTGAGCAGGCTTTTAAGAAATTGTGCACTATCTTACAACAAGTTGGTGGTCTTCGAGCTACTCAACGCATGTCTGTTGAAGAGCATGTTGCAAGATTTTTGCACATTGTCGGCAATGATTTTAGAAATCGATTTGTGTCTTGGCTATACCGTCGCTCTAAATCCACTACAAGTAGGTGCTTCCATAGAGTTCTCCGAGCAATTATATCACTGGAAAGTCATTATATTCAACAACCAAAAGGTGACGTTGTACAAAAAGAAATTCAGGAAAAAAAAACGATTTTATCCTTACTTCAAGAATTGTATAGGTGCAATTGACGGGACACATGTTCGTGTCAAAGTACCTACCAAAGATGCCCCTAGATATCATGGTCGCAAGGGATACCCTACGATAAATGTCTTAGCTGCTTGTACGTTTGATTTAAAGTTTACGTACATTTTAAGTGGCTGGGAGGGTACAACATCAGACTCAAGGATACTAAAGAATGCACTCACTAGAGAAGATAAACTAGTAATTCCAAATGGTAAATTTTTAATACCAAAATTAGTCTTATGTGTAATCTTATTTTAATACATAACTAATTATAACTTATTTGTAGGCCGATAATATTTGGTAGATGCTAGTTTGCCTCATACAACTACACTAATGGCACCATATCGTGGTGTCAGATATCATTTGAAGGAGTATTCTGCTCGGGCCCCTGAGAATGCAAAAGAGTTGTTTAATCTCCGCCATGCTTCATTACGTAACGCTATAGAACGGGCATTTGGTGTTCTAAAGAGAAGGTTTCCTATCATTAGAAGTACACAAGAACCTTTTTATTCTTGTGAAACACAATCGGACATTTTCTTGGCATGTTGTATTTTACATAACTTTTTGTTGGAAGAAGATCGAGACAAAAATCTTGAAGATGAGGTCCTACAGGAGATGTTAAATGAACCAAGAGAGGAAATGCGCCATAATATAAGAGAGACAAGTGAGAGTAATGTTGCGGCAGAGCGAATAAGGAACTTAATTGCAAATCAAATGTGGACTGATTACTTGCCAAATCGAAACAATGAGATAGATATGTCAATGTAGCAACTAGTTTTTATTATAGCATTTCAATTTGATTTTGTATGGATCTTTTGTGTACTTGATTTTGTATGAATCGTTAGTGTTTTGAATTTATTTGTGTTATTTATCTTTTGGAGATGTTATTTACTCATTATTTATACATCCTCTAAGTATGTATTTTTAATGTTATCAATGCATTGTTTGATTATTTATGATGTTATGTAGGTCAAAATGATGAAGGAAGAACAAGTTACTAAGAAAGAACAAATAAAGTGGACAGATTCGATGGATTATTGTTTTATTCAATCTATGATGACACAAGATGAGAAAGGATTAAGGATTAGTGGGAGCTTCATCCCACAAGCGTATAACAACATGGTGGAGGAGCTGAATCAAAAGTTTGGGAAGAGTTTAACAAAAAATCATTTAAAGAATCGTTTGAAAACTTTAAAATCAGGTTTCTCGCAATGGTATGACATGTTTCGCGGAACTTCATTGAGTGGGTTTGGTTGGAATTCTGAAACACAACTAATTGAAGCAGACGAGGAAGTGTGGGCCAACCTAATTAATGTAAGTTTCTTTTATTGCATGTTACTTAGTTTTTATACATTTATGTTATTTTTTCTTAACAATAATTGTATTTGGGATTGTGTGTTACAGTCAAAGCCAGATGCAATTTCATTAAAGTCCAAAAAAATATCAAACTACAATGAAATGATAGCTTTGTTTGCAAAGGATAGGGCTTCAGGGGTGCATGCTGAAACCCCAAAAGAGAAGAATGCTCGATTGAACAGGACTGGGGATATAAAAGTAGAAACAATCGAAGAAGTGGATAAGTTACTAGCAAGCAATGACATAACACTTGAGAAACAACAAAAAAATAATGAAGATGATGATGATGAAGGTCTTGATGATATTCAAGTGTTATCTCCTACATGCTTTTCACCGGTGCAAAATTTCAAGTTCTAAGAAGTACAAAAGTAAAAAAAGGAAACATGAAATTGAAGATGAAGATGAACTTGAAGCTGAACCTGAATCGTTTGAAAAGGTTATTATGAGTGCAGTTAAAGATGTGGCTTCTGCTATGAGGGAGGGTAACAAAATATTCGAAAACTCTCATCATCGGGTTTATACTGGTGATGAAATTTATAAAAAGTTAGAGCCAATGGATTTGGAACCCGATGAGTTATCAGAAGCTCTCATGTTTTTGTCGAGGAATCAATCTGATGCGGGGACATTATTTAGAGTTCCATTTAAAATACGAAAAAGTTTGTTGAAAAAATGATGGGGGCAAGTAAATGACTTACTTAGGATGATAGTTTTTGTGATTTTTAATCAGTTTGAGTTCATGCTTTTTGGTTTTTGGTTTGAGTTCATACATTGGAATTTGTTTGATTATTCTTGTATTGACTTTAAATTGGTTTTTTATAAATTTGTTTGATTATTCATACATTTATGTTATTTTTGGTTTGGGTATATTGACTTCTGTTTCCCTTCATATTGATTTTGTTTGAAAAAGTTATACAAATGAAGAACATACTAGAATTGTGATTAATAATGAATTATGCATTGATGATTTTTGTATAAATAATCATGTGAAAAAAATAATTAAAGAAGTGATGTAGGCAAAAGTTGACAAAAAAATATAGTTTGGACATAATTTTATTTTCAAGAGAATCGTATGGTATATATTTGAAATTATGGAAAAAATGTGATAAGGGTATAATTGTCCATTTTTAGTTTTGATTTCTTTTCATTCCAACTCTCGGGAACACAAAAAACAATAATTTTCCTTTTCTTTCTATCGAGCTCGGGAACAACAAAATACACTTTCCTTTCCATTCTTTTCTTTTCTCTCCACATTTCTCTTCTCTTCTTTTCTTTCCTTTAAATGAAACTCGGGAACAGGGTGTATATCTTGTTCCATTCCTGAGCAACCAAGAACAACAACAACAATCTTTCTTAATTCATTTTCTTTCCCTTGTCAACGGAAACACAAGGAAGCATTCAAAAAAAAGAAGAGGAGATTCATTCTACAGTTTCCTGTAAACAGACAAACAGCATCCCAAAAGACCATTACCACCTGTTGATTGAAAAAAAATAAAAAAAATATATATGAAAAAAAAAAAAGAGTGGGAGCGGGCAGCATCGTATTCTTCTTCATCCTATGCCATGAACCACCGGTGGTGGTGGTGCTCCGGTGAACCATTAGGCAGCAGCCCCAACCCACACATTCATTGATTTCTATAAAATAAATAAATAAATAAATAAATAATAATAATAATAATAATAATAATAATAATAATAATAATAATAATAATAAGAGATAGAGAGAAGAAGAGCAAGGGAGTCTGCCGGAGCAGACCCCCTACCACATACCTGCAATCGCCGGAGACCTCACCATCGCACCCTCCTCTTCCTTCTTCCGTCGAGCCAATGCCACCGAAACCCCACCTGTTCGTCGGACCCTCTTCTGGTCTTACCCCTCGCTCCCTTCCTTTCTGATTCTATCGATCAAGACCTCGGGGGATCTCGATTTCATCGCTGCTGCTGTTCGCATCGCTCCAGATAGACCAGTCCCATTTCCCCCGTCGCACTACGCTCGCCTTCTCCCTCTTCGTGTTTCCCCCATCAACACCACCGAGACCTCGTACTTTCCCTTTCGTGTACCGCTGCTGGAACCAAATCACACACCCGAAGACCCCGGCAGCTTCGCGGCTTCTTCCCACCTTCACTGCCGTCTCGCTGCTTCACCCACCTCCTTTGTCGGCCTTGTCAACCTCGGAGACACCCCGTTCCCGTTGCGAGATGGCGACCGCCATCAGGCCTAACAATCGCCTTTCGTTTCGCTACTCGGAATCGACTATCTCCATGTTCATCTGCTTCCGTTCATTCGTGGCTTCATTTGGGACCGATTCGTATCCGATCAGTGAATGGCAACGGGTATAAAAGCCCTAGATTAATTAAAGTTTGGCTAGTAAACACAATAAGCCCTCCATGAGATTTCTTTACAATATAAGCCCTAATTTCCTTTCGACCTTGATACATTTACAAAATAACACCCCACTGTTAAATCCTTTATTCGAAATAGATCCCAATCTCCAAAATTTGATTCCATTTATCCACAAATAGCCCTCATTTGGTTATTCTTAAATAGAATAAATCCCAATCTTCAAACTCTGAATAAAAATTACCATTTTAGCCTCTCCTTTGAAATTATTTTTACCAAAACAGTCCCCGGTGGTTAAAATCTGCTATGAAACGGACCCGAGAATATTTCAAAGTTCGAGAAGCGTGACGTTGCAGTTTCACACGACAAGTTTCTCAAAAGAAAACGAAATCGAACAAATGGAACACACGTTTCAAGGGTGACTGCTTACGAACCCTTTGTGATATTTTAATTATTTCCGGGGGGGGGGGGGGGGGGGGAGTACTTGTGCCAATATATTTTGGTTATACAAACAAATTACCTTTTTATACGTAAATACAATAAACATAGTTTATAAAATATTATTATTTAACAATTTATCATATTGTTAAAAATAATCTAGTGAAAACTTTTTGTATACATGTTATGATTATCTTATCGTGAAATATCCAGTTCACACAACAAATACTACATTATAAAAAGTTTTACGATTTTTTTGTGACATTGTATATTATAACAAGTACATTATGAAACAGTATGGTATTTCAAGGATTCAAAGCTATCATTCAACGTTTATTTATATGTTTAAGTACACCATGTATATACATATACATATGTTCGTAAATTTGAAACATTCATTGTTATAAAAGCGAGTGCATTACACTTTTACATATATGTCAAACATACTAGGCTTTTATAAACCTTATACAACGATATTCATTATGCCTAGTGACTTACCCACAATTAAGTTATGACTGAGAGTTATTCAAAAACTTTTTAGTTAAGTGTTTTTTTAGTGAGATGCTACATTATTCATTAGCTGAGTTTAAATAATGTCACGCCCGTGTTCCCGGGCTAAGCATTAGTGTCGTAATGTAATAGTCAGATCAACCATTGTAACTTATTTATAAAGGTATAATAGATAAAGGATAAAAATAAGTGTAAAAATTAAAGTGTTATATAAACCCAATATCAATGAAGAAAGTAGTAGTGGTCGTGACAAGGATTCCGAACATATAAAGAACATCGAAATCCGAGTTATAACGAAGAAGTTATGGTATGTTGAAGTTTTACGACAAAACCGACACGACGCTGTCTGACGTAAATTGTGAATTTATGATAGATGACTTTTTAGCCTTAGAAATCTAAACAAAAGTCATATTATATAATCAACCGAAAGCATGCATAAAAAGAACGCCCAGATCTGACTTCGTATGAGGAGGTTATGATTTTTTCTAAGATTTGGCCTACCAATGCACAACCCAGAATTCGAATTTTAGATTGAGCGGTTTTTGGCCAACGCAACCAAAATGAGAATTGAAGATCTCATTATTAGTAGCACAATAGTAAAAAGACAGACGGAAATGGACGCTGGATGAAGAAGTTATGAATTTTTAATGGACTTTTCTTATCCCGACCTGTTAAAAATATAACTGTAAAAATTAAGTCAAAATTAGCCGACGGGGTCTAAACGAAAGTTGTAGAGTATGATTCCACATATGTGTGGATATAAAAAACGTAGAAAACGAAGCTCATATGCGAAACTTATAATTTTTCTAAGTCGGGAATGAGTTGTGCGAAATCGGGTGACGTGACGAAATCTTGGCCGTTGCTTCCTCCCCACAGCTAGCCACCATATGGTGACATGTGGCATGGACTCGTCGAGTAGGAGGACCAACTCGACGAGTTGATCAGGAATCCAGCCTATAAATAGAGGTGCGGGGGCAGCCTCCAATCTCACACCAAAACCCTCTCTTTCTCTCTCTATACTCTCTCTACCCCCCCCCCCCCAAGCCTAGGGTAACTCCCTAGCACGAGAAAGAAGCACCAGAGCTCCCGACGGCTCCTAAAAGAAGAGCTTTGGGCTCATAAACTTTGCTTCGGCGGAGCCCAGTTTTGAGAAAAACTCGTTGTAAGTGATATATACTTACCTTAACTTAAGTATAGCTTATGTTTAAATATAGTGATGTTATTAGGACCTTATAAGAAATATTTGGGCTATTATTATTATTAGTTATATAAGTTTCGTTATAATATTTTTTTAACCACTCGTGGTATGGGGAATCCGGTTTGAAGGGCCGCTTGGGTTGTTGGATTTCAGAAGTGCTATATGCCAAAATGGTCCTACCCTCCGGTGTTTCATGGTTGGCCCCTGTTTGTAGATAGTAGGTGAAAAGTATTGTTTTAATGCTTATATAATAGTAATAATACCAAGATTAATAATTAGTCTCGTTGAACATTAGACTAAACTCTAGTGGTAATGATACTAGGTTTTGTCAAAAGAAGTTTTAAGTAAACGAAGCGTTGTCCGAGTACTGAGTCACCACCTTATCAGGTGAGTGCATAGTTACTTTCATCTTACACATAGATATGAAGTATTGTATAAAAATTACATGCCATGTGTGCATATTATCTGAATACATGTTGTCTATGTTGGATGAACGATTTTATACATGTTTTAAATGATTTAAACTGTATATGCATTTTATATATATCTACAAAATGTGTTGGGTAAAACATGGGTGGATGTAATAGTTGTTGTGTGATAAAATAAAATAACGAGAGGTCTCGATGTTGTTGTTAATCCAGTCATCTAGCTGAGTATAAATGACGACCACAAACTTTTCTAGACAATCCAGTGGAACGCTACCAGGCTCCCAACATGTAGGTGTTTATTTGAACTCAGTCCTCACCAGCTGTACTCCATCCCCCTCATGGTTGCCTTATTTGACATAAATTGTTGAGGAAACCCCCAAGCTGTGTTGTCGCCCCGATGAAAATCCTTAGGCTAGGTCCCTTATGTTAGATGTTTAGGGACGTAAAGTGAGGATAACGGGAACGGATAATCGGGTTTGTTTGGTTTGAAGAAAATGATAAACTTATTTATTGTGGGTTGAAAACTCTATGTGCTCACCAGGCTCCCAAGCCTGAACCATTTAGTTTCTTGTTTTATAGGTAGTGGCGCATGAGCATAGATGTGATTTTTGGGATGAGGGATTATATATTATAAGCCTGTAGATATGAATAAATGTTGTAAGGCTTATATTTTTTTGTTTATGCTTTTGATCTGTATCGAACATGACATCCCAATGTTTTTAATGAAATACATTTCTTAGGAAATGCTTTGATAAATCTTTATCATATTTTATTTTGGGAACAAATTCCGCAACACTTTTATTTAAAATGTTACTCCGATTTTCAAACAAAGCATAAACAAAATCGGTATTTTCTGGCCGTGAAAATAGGGATGTCACAAATACTTAGCATACCCACACTACTGTAACTGTTAATCTTCGTAGCGAGATACATATGCATAGATCTATACGGGGTTGACATCCCCACCTGCGGTTGCTAGCTACAACCCTCGGCCGATCAATCAAAGCGGGTCGTAGGTATTTACTATTGTTACTACAACTCCTAATGAAGCATTGTTGGGGGTACATTTAGTCAGGTAGCTTAATTATAAGGCTCACTAAAAACCTTAACTAGAATATATATATATATATATATATATATATATATATATATATATCACTACAACCATGGGCTTGGTTGTTTTCAAAACTATTTTAAGTATGCAATTACTTATGTAACATAACAGTTTGGTTTTCAAGGATATTCAAAAGTTTATTACGAACATAATTTAAAGTATGGATTTACTTATACAAAAGATACATTTTGGCTTTCAAGGATTTATTACAAACACAGTTTAAAGTATGAATTTACCTATATATGTGACAACCAAAAAAAATTTGTCTTATAAGTCCAGCCAGTCAATCGAGAGTCACACTCATTTCTGCTATCTTTTAGCATTGTTAAGGATCGTTTTATGAGTTCTAAGCCTATTACACTTAAGAATTTGGGTGTGGGGTTATGTTATCTTAAGTTCATAGAGTTGTATCCAAGCCATACACTCCCTCAATAGGAGGTACAGCCGTACACCCATGGTGGCCGTGAACTCATGCCCATATATGAGTTATGCTTCATTTCTAGTTATTTCTTACACTTCCAAGTCTATAAAATTAGTTCTCTCTCAAGTATCATCAAGAGTCTTCATCTGAATCCTCCAAAATCGTAATTGATCCTTCTACCCTTCTTGATATCTTCCCTAGTTATGTATCATCTCATGATTCATCCATGAAAACAACTCTTTATGATAGATCTTCAAATCTTCATCCATTTCACCAAGAACACCAATAACACACAATTGTGCTTGGGCCGTGAACCCTCTAAAGACCCTCAAAAGTGTGAGTATTCTCCCTATCATCTAGTAAGACACGTTAAACACTTGATTCATAGCCTTAAAACATCATCAAACTCAAGATCATCAAGGGTGTACGACCGTACACACTTGTAGTGGCCGTACACACCTCAAGACCTTCCAAAAATGAAAGTTTTATTCATCCTCTTGTTGTGCACTTGACACACTAGCTTCCCTATGGATCAAACACCCTCTTTTGCATGTTTTCCATGAGTGTCCGGTCGTACAATCATTTGGCCGTACACCCCTTGGTCGTACACTCCCTTGTGTGGTTGTATACTCCCTTTAGTCAATCACATGTGATTGTAACACTTACTAGCCGGTGTTTCCTAGTCCCTAAGGGTATTTCCTTGCATGTTAGTTGTTTAAAACACTAATTACATGCCTATATATACCATTATATGTCATTTCTGTCTCGTTTGTGTCTCGGGAATTCGTTCATGGAACTTCTCATCCTTACACGAATCTGCAATTGAATCACCCACATAAGGTGAGTTCATACCCCTATAATCAATCTTTTAAACGTTTTTAATGCTTTTAAGGGGAGGAATACAAGTTGAACACAATGATAATTGTGTAGATATTTACCTATGTTAAACACCATTTTAAAGGATTTCTTATGCTTTTATAAGTTATTAAATCATTTCAAAAACTCTTTTAAAGTTATGTTACCTTGTTGTTTATAAAACTTTGTTTTCAAAGTACAATCATAACTCAGTAGATAAATGAGTCTTTTCTTCAAGTCAGTATCAGTTCAAGAAAACATACTAGTAACTATAATAGGTATAGTTTAGGGGTTCAGATCATACTATAGTTAGTATAGGGAGGAACATACTATAACTAGTACAAGGAGGAACATACTATAGCTAGTACATGGAGGAACATACAATATACTATAACAGAAGAACAAATCATGATTAAAACCCTTATACAAATTATTCCTAGTAACCTAGGAATGGAACGTATCATTAACTAAATGTTCTAAACAAAAGATGATAATAAAACTGATATATTTGTATGTATGTATGTATGTATGTATGTATGTATGTATGTATGTATGTATGTATGTATGTATGTATATATATATATATATATATATATATATATATGGTGCATCTACAAAATGCCATGATTTATATATATGGGGTACATCTACAAAGTACCAGATTTATTTATAAAATGGTACATCTACAAAGTACCGGACAATAATAAATAAAATACATAAATACATACAAATTATTCCTAGTAACCTAGGAATGGAACGTATCATTAATTCATTGTTCTAAACAAAAGATGATAATAAAAGTGGTATATATATATATATATATATATATATATATATATATATGGTGCATCTACAAAATGCCATGATTTTTATATATGTGGTACATCTACAAAGTACCGGACAATAATAAATAAAACATATAAATATATACAAACTCACAACAGTATCGACTGAGGCGTTAAGAGTACAAGATTTCATTACTTCTAGTAGTCGTCCAAACAATAGAACAACGCCACATAACTTACTTATAACATGAACATTCAGTTAGAAGGGGGCTTATAATGCTAACTTTATAATACCTTAGTTTGTACATCAGGGATATATATTAATCGATTTCAGCAGATAGTAGGATGTGTGCCTTCTGCTTCATTTCTTGTTCCTTGTTTGGTTGTGGGGTTACAGCAGATACACCCAGTCTACTATCTATTCAAACTTAGCTATATATATTCCTTATACACCAAGTAATCATAAGGAGTACTAGGTATGGTTCAGGTCATAGTATACAAATTTAATACACCGTTTTCTAGTACAAACACATACTTTCAGATAGAACATTTAGTAGGCTAAACTAGAAACTTACCAGTAAAGGGTTTAATCCATTTTATTAAACCAGTATAACTTAAACCACCTTTGGTGGTTAATTCTATAATACCTTATTTTACACATCAGGGTTATATACAATTTAATATCCAATAGGTAGTTGGATGTGTGTTTTCCGCTTTACTTCCTGATCCTTTTTTGGTTGTGGGCTTAGGGTAGATTCACACAAATAACTATCCATTCGATATTAGATTATATATAGCTTGTATAAACTAAGTGATTATAGAAGGAACTATTATGGTTACCATTTTTACTAAAGGAAATAAGGGTTTTTCTTAAGAATGTTTTCATCAAATATAAAGGAACTATTACAGTTAACTCCGTGAGTACCAAATGAATACGCCAGGGTTATATACAAGGAAGATCTAACAAACAATGGGATGTGTGACTTCCGCCTCATTTCTTGTTCCTTGTTTAGCTGTGGGCTTAGGGCAAATATACACAATCGATTGTCTGTTTACTCTAGGTTTTATATAACCTGCACCCATTTAGTACTCATAAAAAGGATTGTAGAGTCATTTTTATTTATCTTTCATCATATCAGAAGATATTGTAACGCCCGTGTTTCGGGGCTAGACATTAATGTTGATGTAATAGTCTAGCTTAACCTTTGTAAGTCATTTTGAAATAATAAGAATGTATTATTTGAGTATCATGTGTTTTATGCTTAATTGTGTGGCTTAAAAGAATTAAGTATAAAAATAAGCGATAAAATAAAATGTTAGTAAGACCTATATCAATACAGGAAAACGTAGTGGTCACTACAAGGATTCCGAATATATAAAGAATGCCGAAATTCGAGTTATAACGAAGAAGTTATGACCTGTCGAAGTTTCGCGACAGAACCAGTACGCCACTTCGTGACGTAAATACTGAATTTACGATAGAGCGATATTTAGCCTTAGTGATCTAAACGAAAGTCATAGAATACGTTAAACCGAGAGCATACATAAAAAGAATGTCGAAGTCTGACTTCGTATGAGGAAGTTATGATTTTTCTAAGTTTCGACTTAGTAGTGTACAGCCCGAAGTTCGAATTTGAGATCGATTGAGTTTTAGCCAAAACAATCTAAACGACAATCAAAGATCTCGTCGATAGTAGTCCAACGGTGAAAAGACAGACGAAAACGGGCGTCGGATGAAGAAGTTATGAATTTCTAACGGAGTTTTCCTATCTCGGCCTGCTAAAAATAATATAATAAAAATAAATTCAAAATTAGCCGACAAAGTCTAAACGAGAGTTATAGAGCATAATCTCACCTACGTTTGGATATAAAGAACGTCGAAAACAGAGATCGTATGCGAAAGTTATGAATTTCTGAAGTTCGAGGCACGCATCCCAAAGTGGGAACGCCCCGCGTTCAATACTTGGCTCCAAAGTGGCCACGTCGATGTTGACTCAACTGATAAGGGATAGGGACGGAACCCCGCTCCTATGCACCGCGTTCGAAGGGAACGCCCTGCGTTCATGGCAGACTTCACCCTATAAATAGATCACAAAGGGAAACCGTTTGTGGTTGCCAAATCTCTTCTCTCTCACCCTTATTTCATCGATCTACGTGCAAATTATACCACCGAAGCCTCGGTATCATCCCGAGACCCAAAGTGAGTCCTGAAGCCCCAAAGATCCTGAGAAACAAGCGAGCCAAAACTCTGCCCGTGTTATGTGTTTGTATAGTATTTCACCGAAGCATACTGCTTTTAGAGCCGTAGTGCTGTCCGATAATCATCTTATCATGTGAGTGTATATTCCTTTTCTTCTAACACATAGATATGAAGTATTCTCTACAAAGTACGTGTTAAGTGCTTGTATATTATTTGCTTATTTGAAATAATTGTTGAATGAATGATTTGTACAGGTTTTAAGCTGTATATAAATGTATATATTTTTATCTACAAATATGTTGGGTAGAACATGGGTACATAGTTGATGCGTGATCAAATAAAATGATGAGAGGCCTATATTTTGTTGTTGATCTAGTCATCTAGCGGAGTATGGATGACAAACATGGACTCTTTCTAGACAGTCCAATGGAACGTTAGCGGGTTCATAACCTGTAGGTGTTGTGAACGTTGTGTTCACCGTTGTACGTTATCCCCCTCATGGTTGCCTTTAGGACATCTATTGTTGAGGAAACCCCTTTGCAATAATGTCCGTCCTTATGAAAATACTAGATTAGGTCCCTGGTAATAGATGTTGTTTTAGGGACGTAAAGTGAGGATACATGACTGGGTAATCGGATTATTGTTGGTTGGTGAAATTAAATATAATTATTTATTGTGGGTTGAAAACCCTATATGCTCACCAGGTTCCCAAGCCTGACCCACTCAGTCTTATTTGCATTACAGGTAGTGGTGTGAGGGCATAAGACGGATGAATCGTCAAGTTGTTTTGTTTATAGGCCGGTAGTTGTATATAACTGTTGTAAGACTTATAATATGTCGTTTATGCCTTTGTGTTTGTATCGGAACATGAAATCCCGAGTTTGATTATCTAATGAAAATACATTTCTTTACGAAATGCTTTGATAAATATTATTTTATCACATTTTGTTTGGGAACAAATTCCGCAACTCTTTTAAATCAAAGGATTACTCTAAAAATTATTTTAAAAGCATAAATTAAATAGGTCTTTTCTGGCCGTGATTTTAGGGATGTCACAGTTGGTATCAGAGCATTAGTTTAAGCGAATTAGGAATTTCTAGGATTTCTAAACTTACAATTAGAATGCTAAGTGAAGATTGTGAGATAAGTGTACGTTATATTTTAGACACGAGCACTATTTTATTTTAGGAAAGTTGCCTAAAATGCTTTTATGTGCTAAATGTTATATGTTTGCCATATATGATATTATTTGTTCGGATCTATGGTTTGTTGCCAACCGGATCTGGAGACCTTATGTGTTTAGGATTCTAAGCGTAGGATTATGGTATTAGAACTAGCATGTAAATGTTTCAGAGTGATAAGGATGATTTAATTATCTATCATGATTGAGGATCTAAATTCACATTATTCGGTGTGTAGATCAAAAATGGTAAGAACCATAAGTGGCGTTGGAAACGCAGATGAAAACAGGAATCAACCACCTATGATTGAGCGAGTACCTGTTGTAGCAGCAGCATCTGATCCAATAACAATGGCTGGTGTATAATTGATGATTCAAACGATGTTGGATCGTCAAATGGATGAAACTAGGCATCTGCTTCAGCAGAATCACGAAGAACCTTCAATGCCGATTGAATAGCCCGAATTGAATGAAGGGCATTCGGAAGGAGGAAATTTCAGTGGCATTGTTGGTCAAGCCAACCCACCGATTGTTAGGCAAATCAACCAAGATGGAGGAAATGATGGGCGTGGGTGTAAGTACAAGGATTTCATGGCATCCAAGCCACCATGTCTATTTGGAAGCCCGGCGCCGGTACAAGTTAAAAACTGGATCTCCGAAATGGTGACAATGTTCGAGAGTTGTGAATGCAGCAACAGACAGAAGACCGCTCTTGCAATCCCTCTGTTAAAATCTGGCATGTTGAGTTGGTGGAAGCTGTTAACTGACTCGATACCCAAGGGAGAGGCGAGTAAGATGTCTTGGGAAGACTTTATGGTGCAACTCAAATTGCAATACTTCTCCGAGTAGGACCTTCTGGAAATCAATAATGAGTTTCAGAATTTGAAGAAGGGAAAAATGAGTGTTACTGAATACGCTGCAAGTTTCACAAAAAAGATGAAGCTTATCCCATACTTAGGCAACATAACTCTCTAAGGTCAACAATTTTGCCCTCGGACTACCAGCGGACTATGGTCCAATGGTTAAGCAAGCAACCACATTGAAACCTGCCATCTGGGCTGCTAGAAATGTTGAGACCCAGATCAAGGAGAAAGGTCTGGAGAGGTCAGAGGTTGGAGAAAAGACAAAGTTCGACGGACCCTTGGTGTCCAGCAAAAAGGGTAAATTCTCGAAGTCTAGTTCGACAGGAGGTGGAAGAGGCGAAGAGAAATGGTGCGACAAATGCAAGAAGAAGCATCATGGGAAATGTGGCAGGGAAACCACATGCTTTAAATGTGGAAAGCCAGGGCACTATGCCAACGAATGCACCCTTACCAAGAAAGTCTGCTATGAGTGTGGTGAGGAGGGGCACATCTCGAGGGATTGTCCGAAAAAGTAGGAGGCAACAAAACCCAATATTCTGCCAAAGACGAAGGCGAGAGCCTTCCAGATGACACTGGAAGCTGATAAAGATGAAGTTGATGTCGCTTCAGGTACCTTTCTCGTAAACAAATTGTCTGCCCAAATTTTATTTGATTCTGGAGCCAATTACTCCTTTATTTCACACAAATTTGGTAGAAAACTAGCTTTGCCTATCGATAGACTAGATAATGATTTATTAGTCGAAGTTGCTAGTGGCAAGTTTGTATCTGTTATCTATCGTATGAAAAACATCTTAATTGACTTGAATGGGAATAAGTTCCATGAGGAATTATTGCCTATTGAGCTAAATGGTTTCGACATCGTGCTGGGGTGGATAGGCTTAGCGCCAATGATCCTAAAATATTATGCAAGAAGAAGATTGTAAAAGTAAATCCGCCAGGGAAAGAGTCATTTATGGTGTATGGGGACAAATGCATAGTAAATTCGGGAATCATTTCCCTAATGAAAGCCAAAAAGTGTTTGGCCAAAGGATGTACATCATATTTGGCATTTGTGATAGATGCAAAGAAGGAGAAAAAGGAGATGCAGAGCATTCCTGTCGTGTGTGATTATCTGGAAGTATTTCCCGAAGATCTTCCCGGATTACCGCCTAATAGACAACTGGAGTTTAGAATAGACTTGTTACTAGGGATGACACCAATAGCAAGGGCACTTTACCGATTAGCACCGACGGAGATGAAGGAGCTGATGATGCAACTTCAGGAGTTATTGGACAAAGATTTCATAAGACCTAGTTCATCACCCTGGGGAGCTCCGGTGTTATTCGTGAAAAAGAAAGACGGGAGTATGAGGATGTGCATCGATTACAGAGAGCTGAACAAGGCAACAATAATGAATAGATATCCGTTGCCGAGGATTGATGACATGTTCAATCAACTACAAGGTTCAAGTTATTTTTCAAAGATCGACCTGAGGTCAGGATATCATCAGCTGAAAGTAAGAGAGCATGATATAGAGAAGACTGCATTCAGAACACGATATGGACACTACGAGTTCTTGGTTATGTTGTTTGGACTAACCAATGCTCCAGAATCATTCATGGATTTAATTAATAGGGTTTGTAATCCGTTCCTTGATAAATCTGTGATAGTGTTCATAGATGACATTTTGAATTATTCGAAAAGCCAAGAGGAGCATGGCAGACACTTACGAGAAGTGTTAGAAGTTTTGAAGAAGGAGAAGTTGTATGCTAAGTTCTCCAAATGTGATTTTTGGATTTGAGAAGTCCAAGTCTTGGGTCACGTGGTCAACCAGGAAGGGATAATGGTTGATCCAGCAAAGATTGAAGCTGTGATGAAGTAGGAACAACCGAAAAGTCCCATGGAGATCCGAAGCATTTCGGTATTAGTCGGATATTACCGAAGGTTTATCCAAGGCTTTTCTTCGATTGCTACTCCATTAACAGATTTGACCCACAAATGAGCTACTTATGCTTGGAGTGACAAGCATAAGGAAGCATTCGAGTTGCTAAAGAAGAAGCTATGTGAAGCACCGATTCTTTCTCTACCCAATGGAGTCGAAGACTTCGTTGATTATAGTGATGCGTCTGGTGTTGGGTTGGGTTGTGTTTTGACCCATAGAGAAAAGGTGATGGCATATGCATCTCGACAGCTGAAGGAGCATGAAAAGAACTACCCAACTCATGATTTGGAGTTGGCAGCGGTAGTTTTCGCTCTGAAAATATGGAGGCATTACCTCTATGGCACAAAGTGAAAATTTTTCACTGATCATAAGAGTCTCCAATATCTCTTTAATCAGAAAGAATTTGTGACAACCCGAAACTTTTTTCGTTATCCTTAGTGATGATAGACCAATATCTCTCGCAGGAGATCTCTGAGTGTCTTGATGAAGTGACCAAGCTTTGAACCAGTTGTTGCCAGATAATGGTTCCATAATCTAAATCTATCCCATGATATAGAACATAAAGCACAGTCATAAACTACTTTCTTGCTCCATCTTAGCCAGCGCTTCGCTCAGAGAGTCCTTTGAACAGCAGAGTGAAAAGGTCATTCCATTGAGGAGGAAGGCAGGACTTCTTGAACTTGGTAATGGTAGTTAGGGTTTCAGTGTACCCCATTTGATAAAACATTGAGAATAGTTGACCAGTAGTGATCAATTCAGGGTTTACCAAGGTTTGTTCTTGAGAAAGACCAATTAGGGCACAAAAGCGGTGCTTGGAGATGGAAGTCTTCTCATTGTGGATTTCAAGGTGAATCCTTTCATGAACCTTGTCGTAGTAGGTAGTTGAGTAGAAAAGTGAGAGGCAGGACATGGGAACAACCTCGACTTTTGACAGAGCGTCGACAAGAGGTGAGTATTTGAGAGACTCGACTACATACAACATGTAGGGTTCATAGACAAAAGGAGTGAGATCGATGATCAGGTTTTGTTGAGGTTTGATAGTGAGGAGGGTTTGGTGAACAAATGTGTCGTGAACTGAAGATGATGTTGGAATAGTGTCTAAGGCTGTAACTATATCCGGTTGTGCATGGTCCTTTTGGGTTGCCTTCACCATAGCAACTTGATAGGATGATTTATTAAGAGAGAATAAATATTATTAATATATTATGAGAATAATATAATGAATAATATATTTGTTATTTGATTAATATAAGTCATAGAATTAATTAGAATTAATTTGGTGACTTAAAGAGATTAATTAAATAAAGGGGTATAAACTGTCAATTGTTTGATAGTTAAGCTTTAGACTGTAAATCCATTAGGATATGGTTTGGACGGATTCTAAGAGGTTTAGGATAGCTAAAATCGTCCATATACTTATCTAGGAATGGATTTGGATAGCCTTAAGAGAAGATTATCCAATTAGGGTTTAGGTTGTAACCCTTAAGGAGTCTACAAGTATAAATAGACCTCATGGGATAGGGAATTCGAAACCTCTGATTAAGTAAGAGAACTCTGGTCGAAATTCCTCCCCTCTCCTCTCTCCCAAATCATCCTCCTTGCTTTGGTGTTTGTAAGCCATTAGAGGAGTGACATTTGTGACTCTAGAAGCTCCAAGACCTCAAGATCAACAAGGAACTCAAAGGTATGATTCTAGATCTGTTTCAATGTTGTTGTTTAACCTAATTAGTAATTAGAAGTCTTGGATTCAAAGCATGTTTATTAGAAAGCCTAGATCCGAGCATTAGGGTTTTGCATGCGCACATAGGAAAGTTCTTATGGCTAAAACCCATCAGTGGTATCAGAGCCTAGCTTGGTTTTCTGTAAATTGTTGCTTGATTAACTGAAACAAACCTGAAAAATTCGATTTTTTGGTTTCTGAGTCATGGACTCGGCGAGTCTCAAAGTGGACTCGGCGAGTAGGCCTGACTCGGCGAGTCCCTTTGTGCACTCGGCGAGTCCAGGCGTCAGGAATGGCCAGATTCGGGATTTCTTTGTGTTTATCTTATCTTAACTTACCATAAACTAATTAGATCAATATTAATTCGTTTTTCTGATAAATATAACTATTATCTTGATCTAGTTAAAGGTAATTATCAACTAATTAAATATTTAATTTCCTTATATGATAATTAATTAATTATTTTGATTATTTTGGTAATTATCTTAAAAAGAAATCTTGAATAAATCAAATATAGATAATTAGGATATTAATTGTTAATTGGAATGATTTGTTATTTGATCCTCCATGTTTTAAATGTTTAAAAACTACCCTCATGTTTTGAAATTTACTTTTGTGATTAAAAGTTTTAATTTAGACAACTTAAATTTCAAACCATAGTTTTTTTTTAAAAGTTTTAAAAACAACCCTATACTAATATGATATTACTAGAATAATGTATATATGTATAACTAAATGCTAGTCTTACCGTTAGTAGGCCTCATTCACGAAGCCGATCTATAAGGTGGGTATAAGGTTGCGGCCTATAAAATGGCGCTTAATGGGTGTACACTCACACCCACCGCTTGCTTGATTGGTGGAGGGTCGTTAGCCGAACGGGTAGGATAGGGCAACCTCATCCTCTTATTAAATGTATAATAAGAAATACAAAGTAACTACACATATTTTAAAATTTCCCAATCCTAGTTACTTTAGGAAAAGTGAATTGATGCAATCCCATGAAATTACACTTTGCACCTTGCTAAGATGTTAGTGGAGCGTGTGTGGTTTACCGGCACACAAATTGGTTCTAAGCGAAGGTGGCAAAGGGTGATTCGTTGTTTATCATAGTTCGATGGAGCGTGTGTGGTTTACCGGCACATCGAATAGGTGATTGTTACAATGAAGGCGCCATGTGAATTTGCATGGTAATTCACACCCGCTTTGTGATCCTCGGCATCCCAGTCACAAACAAGAGGGGCATATCGAGATTTAAACATGCCATTGAATAGTTTCAATGAATCTCATCCAAACCTAGGAATTCTCAAAAACACTTAGGACTAATAGTTTAAGTTTCGTAATGGAGAATTAGTGAATCGTCATTCACTTACCTTCAATTTATTTACATGTTAGATTACGGCATCCCTTTTCTAGTATGTAAATGTTATTGTTGGATCCTAGCCCTAATTTTCTTATTGGGTGATAATTAGGGATTCTTATTCTAATCTATCTTTGTCCTTTTCTAATTATAGATGTCGAACGCAAACAACGTTGCTGCTAGTTCTTTCACATTGATGAGCCTTTGCCAAAAGGTCACCTTCGATGGAACGAACTTTAGCGAATGGATAAGATACATTCGCACCATTGCTCGCTATGAGGATAAGGAGTATGTCCTCGATGAGAAGCTCGAGAAAATCAACACCGAAATCGCTACTCTAGCCGAAATCACCGCCTTTGAAACTCATGAGCGAGATGCAACGAAGGTACATTGCATCATGATCGCCACCATGAACTCCGAATTCCAAAAGTCCTACGAGGACATGTACCCGTACGAGATACACCAAGACTTATTGGAAAGGTACCACCAAAACGCGAGACAAAAGAGGTACGAGATTTTCACTAACATGATTTCCGCAAAGATGGGTCATGGAGAATCTCTTACCGTGCACTTGCAAAAGATGCAAAGGTATGTCGACCGCCTTCGCAAGTTAAATGTTGACTTCGGTGAGGATTTGGCGATCGACATGGTGCTTCACTCTTTGCCTCCGATGTACAATCAATTTAGGATGACCTACCACATGAACAAAGAAGAGGTCACCCTAAGCAAGCTCCAAGGTCTCTTGAGGGTTGCTGAGAGCAACTTCAAAGACAAGTCTGTTGCACCTACTCCTAATCCGCCCGCTGCTCCTGTCTTGGCTATTGGACAAGGGAAGGGAAAGAAGAGGAAAACTTCATCGAAGAACTATCGCAAGGTGAAAGCCCGAGATGGTGCCTCTTCTAGTGGGACCAAAGTTGATCCCGCCAAGCCCTGCTCTAACCCGAAGGAGGCAGAGTGCCACCACTGCCACAAGATAGGACATTGGAAGAGAAGCTGCCCGGATTACCTGCAAGCGATCAAAGATGGAAAGATCAAGCCATCTTTCGCAGGTATATATACAATCAAATCTAACGATTCTAATCATGCTATTTCTTGGGTTCTTGATACCGGTTGTGGTTATCACATTTGTTCTAATGTGCAGGGACTAAGAAGAAGTAGGGATGTGGAGCAAGGAAGGATCAATCTAATCATGGGGAACAGAAGATCGTCGCCTGTGACCAAGATTGGAGTGTATTCCTTAGTGCTTAGGAATAGTTTAGTTTTAGATTTGAACAATTGTTGCTATTCGCCAGAAATGGCAAGAAACATCATTTCATTTCATGGTTTATATAGACAAGGATTTAGATTTTCTTTTAATAATGAGAATGGTTCTATTTTAGCTTATCTATATAGTGTCTTTTACTTTGAAGCTATACCATGTAATGGAATATATGAAACTGTTATGATTGTTGATGACTTAGGAAATGATGTTTTGAATATTGATTCTTCCACTAGTATGGATAAAGCATCCTTGTGGCATTGTCGTCTTGGACATGTCAACAAGAAACGCATAGCCCAACTCCAAAAGGATGGAGTGTTGGAGTCATTCGACCTTAGGGAAGATGACACATGCGAGTCTTGTTTGCTTGGAAAGATGACTAAGTCGCCCTTCACGAGTACTTGTGAAAGGGGCGAAGGACTATTGGACCTAATACATACCGATGTATGTGGACCATTTAGATCAACCACGAAGGATGGGAACCGCTTCTATGTGACTTTTACCGATGACTATAGTAGATATGGGTATATCTACTTAATCAAGCAAAAGTCAGACACCTTTGAAAAGTTCAAAGAGTTCAAGAATGAAGTGGGGAATCAATTGGGCAGGAAAATCAAGATGCTTCGATCCGATCGAGGAGGAGAGTACCTAAGTCTTGAATTCCACGATTATCTCAAGGAGTGTGGAATAGTTTCGCAATTGACGCCTCCTAGGACACCGCAGTTGAATGGTGTGGCAGAAAGGCGTAATCGAACCTTATTGGATATGGTTCGCTCTATGATGAGTCGTGCTTCACTACCAATTTCTTTCTGGGGGTATGCCTTAGAGACTGCCGCCCATATCCTTAACCGAGTCCCTACTAATAAGGTTGCCAAAACACCTCACGAGATGTGGACAGGGAAAGCTCCCTCGTTGGCACATATCAAGGTTTGGGGTTGCGAGGCTTTCGCAAGACGAGATACTCACGACAAGCTTGAACCTCGAAGTGAGCGATGTATTTTCATCGGCTACCCGCAGACATCCTTTGGATATCTCTTCTATAGACCGAAGGACAATGTTGTCTTCGTTGCGAGGAGAGGAGTTTTCCGAGAGCGAGAACTCATAAGCCAAGGAGACAGTGGGAGACAAATCGAACTTGAAGAGATTCAAGAGTCGATGGATGAAGGAACCTCTACCGCTGGCACTCAACCCGAGGAGGAAACTCCGGTTGAACCAATTGACGAATCCTTACCTCTTAGACGTTCCGATAGAGTTAGAGTTCATCCCCAGTTTTATGGCTTTCATATTACTACCGAAGGGGACACGTATATTAGTGACGGTACACTAATAAATCTTGATGAACCTAATAGCTATAAGGAAGCCATGGCAGGCCCGGAGTCTGTAAAGTGGAAAGAGGCAATGGATAGCGAGATCCAATCCATGTATGATAACCAAGTTTGGAATTTGGTTGATTACGTGCCCGGACGTAAGACCGTTGGGTGCAAATGGATCTTCAAGAAGAAGACCGACGTGGATGGGAACGTACACACATATAAAGCGTGATTGGTCGCGAAGGGCTTTACTCAAACTCCCGGAGTTGACTATGATGAGACCTTCTCACCAGTTGCGAAGATTAAATCTATTAGAGTGATGTTATCAATTGCCGCATTTCATGATTATGAGATTTGGCAAATGGATGTCAAGACCGCTTTCCTTAACAGAAAGTTGGCTGAGGATGTTTACATGGCTCAGCCAGAGGGGTTTGTGGATCCGAAGCATCCGGATAGAGTGTGTAAGCTTGAGAAGTCCATTGATGGACTTAAGCAAGCATCTCGCAGATGGAATCTTTGTTTCGATGAGAAAGTCAAAGAGTTTGAATTTGTACGAAGCGAAGACGAATCTTGTGTATATGTCAAAGCCAGTGGGAGTATAGTAAGCTTCCTCGTTCTATATGTCGATGACATATTACTCATAGGAAACGACATCCCGACTCTGCAGGAGGTAAAGTCCTGGCTCGGGAAGTGCTTCGCTATGAAGGACCTCGGAGAGGCTTCTTACATTTTAGGAATAAGGATAGTAAGAGAAAGAAGTAAGAGACTAATTGGACTTAGTCAGAATACTTACTTAGAGAAGGTACTAAAACGTTTTAGTATGGAAAACTCAAAGAAGGGAGAACTACCAATACAAAGTAATGCCAAATTGAGTAAGACTCAAAGTCCGAGTACTGAAGCTGAGATAGCAGAAATGAGTCAAGTACCATACGCTTCCGCAGTTGGCTCAATCATGTACGCTATGACTTGTACTCGCCCTGATGTAGCCTTCGCTTTGAGCATGGTTAGCAGATATCAAGGGAATCCTGGCAAAGCACATTGGATTGCGGTGAAGAATATCCTTAAGTACCTTCGGAGGACGAAGGAATGGTTCTTAGTCCTCGGAGGAAGTGATGACTTAAAGGTGCGAGGGTATAGTGACGCCAGTTTTCAAACCGACAGGGACAACTACCGTTCGCAGTCGGGCTGGGTCTTTACCCTAAATGGAGGAGCAGTGACATGGAAAAGTTCCAAGCAGGAAACCGTAGCTGATTCAACGTGCGAATCAGAGTACATTGCAGCGAGCGAAGCGTCGAAGGAGGCAATATGGCTAAAGAACTTCATCGGTGATCTTGGAGTCGTACCTGCCATAAAGGAGCCAATGGAGATTTTCTGTGATAACGAAGGTGCGGTTGCCTTAACCAAGGAACCGAGGGATCATGGTAGATCAAGACATATCGACAGAAAGTATCACTTTATTAGACATCGTGTAGAAGAAGGACAACTCGTAGTTAAGAGGATATCATCAGAAGATAACCCAGCAGATCCGCTTACGAAGGGACTGAGTAGGGTTAAGCACTTGCAGCATGCTAGGAGTATTGGGCTGAAGGATGATATTAGCATAGATTAGATAGTATTAGAAACGTGTAATAGATAAATGTAATTGACATTTTGATGATTAAATAAAGGAGTTTTATTTATGAGTAATGTTACTATCTTATGTTAATTGTTTAGCTATTGTTTCACTTTGCATGTTTTGACTTCCAGAATAATTGAGGTTATTAGGAATAATCGAATTATTCAAATGGTCCACAATCGTTCGTATGTTGGAAGTAGATATGAAAGAAGATTGTCATGAATTGGTGTGTAGAATGTCTAAATGGTGTTAGACATAGCAAAGGATTGCTGCAACGTTCATGAGTGCTTATGAACTAGTTTTGAGCATTGGAATAAACCCGCGCTTGCTGGAATCACCTTATGGAATAAGATATAAAAAAGGTGATCGCAAGACGATAATATCATATAGTCTTAAAACCTAGATATATGGTTTATTATTTGTTAATTGATTGTACATTGATAATACGAAAACGCATCAGTAACTTGATGTTATAAAACGTATTGTTGTGTATAGTTGGTAAATGAATAAGTAAATGCATATAAGTCGAAGTTTATCTGTAACTTTTATCTAAGAAGGTAAAAGCGATATCTCGGCCGCTCGATGATTTGATTTGACTTATGTGCCGGGCCCGGTCAGAACTGAATTGATGTGTTCGATTAAGTTCTATGTCAAATAAATCAGAGATCGAGAAACCTAAATGCTTGACTAACCATTCCATAGGATTGTTAGCATGATATCTAACAGAGGACTGTACGTTCCCTTATCTAAAGGACAAGATTGATTAGATCAGAGTTGACAGCGTCTTTGAGAGCTACGATTGCAAACCGAATTGTACTTGTATAGTTACTAGACTTATCCAAGTGGGAGACTGTTGGAATAGTGTCTAAGGCTGTAACTATATCCGGTTGTGCATGGTCCTTTTGGGTTGCCTTCACCATAGCAACTTGATAGGATGATTTATTAAGAGAGAATAAATATTATTAATATATTATGAGAATAATATAATGAATAATATATTTGTTATTTGATTAATATAAGTCATAGAATTAATTAGAATTAATTTGGTGACTTAAAGAGATTAATTAAATAAAGGGGTATAAACTGTCAATTGTTTGATAGTTAAGCTTTAGACTGTAAATCCATTAGGATATGGTTTGGACGGATTCTAAGAGGTTTAGGATAGCTAAAATCGTCCATATACTTATCTAGGAATGGATTTGGATAGCCTTAAGAGAAGATTATCCAATTAGGGTTTAGGTTGTAACCCTTAAGGAGTCTACAAGTATAAATAGACCTCATGGGATAGGGAATTCGAAACCTCTGATTAAGTAAGAGAACTCTGGTCGAAATTCCTCCCCTCTCCTCTCTCCCAAATCATCCTCCTTGCTTTTGTGTTTGTAAGCCATTAGAGGAGTGACATTTGTGACTCTAGAAGCTCCAAGACCTCAAGATCAACAAGGAACTCAAAGGTATGATTCTAGATCTGTTTCAATGTTGTTGTTTAACCTAATTAGTAATTAGAAGTCTTGGATTCAAAGCATGTTTATTAGAAAGCCTAGATCCGAGCATTAGGGTTTTGCATGCGCACATAGGAAAGTTCTTATGGCTAAAACCCATCAGATGATTCTACCATTGTTGAAGCTTGGAGAAGATGATGAACAGTAAGATAAATCGCCTTTGTTCTTTGAGAGAATTTTGTAAGTGATGAAAGGGTAAAGATCAGCGTGCCAAAACCTTTTATACGTACAAGGAGAAGAGAGAAAAATTCGGCTGATATCTTGGATTATTTCAAAAACAGCGCCTGACTTGACGGATGAACAGTTGTCATACCCGATGATGACGCAGGAAAGAGAAAGGACGTTCCCTTTTTGCACGCCATTCCATAAAAATCGCTTTTTCAAATCGTCAAAATGATTGGATAACCGCTGGGTCAGCCTTCACTTTATCCCAATCGTCACCCCATATGTCTCTTGAATCGTCATTGCCTGTTATGCTTTATTGAACAACATTAATGAAACCAGATTGTGGAAAATCGAAAATGTTCGTGCATAGAGTGTAAAAGATAAAGAAATAAAGCAAACTTTTTGTGATAATTTGTGATGTCTTAAAAAGACATAAAACGACTGATTCTGGGCACGAATTGCTTCCTTCAAAGATAAGAGAGACGTTAAAGTGCTTGTTTGGTTTCCCATTAAATAATGATCAATAACTCGTTAAGAAGTATTGAAAGGCATCTTTTTAAAGTTTGTAAAGGGTGGCTTTCGCTTCAATTCATGAGTTCGGTACTTGATATAAGACCGAAACTGAACGAAGTACTTGTGAGATCAATGTGATCTGTTGAACAAGTAGGTAGGGAAGATTTTTAGTGACTTGAGGATAGGTGAGAAATCCCAAAAAAAAATTAACTGGATCCTTGGGGAAGAAAAATTCTTGGTAATAGAAATTTTCAGAAGAATCACTCATAATAAAAAAGGGATTTCTTTTAAAATTTGGAACATAGTGATCATTAACCGTCAATTCATTAATGGTGTTGAATGGTGGGTTTCACTTAGTACATAGAGGCACGAAACTAAGATTATTAACACAGATTTTGTATAACCATAAACCTCAGTGGTAAATACTGAGAGTCTCAAGGGTTATATTGGTGAGATGAAGTATGATGAAGAAAAATGTTGTAGGTGGTATAAGAAACAAATGTACCTCTACTATAAAAAAAAGGACCAAGCAGAAAACTCTAAGCTCAATTTGAGAAGAGTAAGGTAGCTCATGATTAGAGTGAATATGACAGCCTAGATTGGGAAAACATGATTTGTATATATCATGTTATTAAGGCTTCACTCAAAATCTCTAGAGGCTTTAGTCAACATGCAACAACATGCTTCTACGGACACCTAACTAATTAAAAGAATAATATACCTGTTTTAGCTTCACCATCGAGAATAACACTTATACAAAGAAAAACATTAGATAAAAAAAATAAAAAAATTAAAAAAAATATTTTTGTATTTTGTGAGAGTTTTTCAATTGAACGAAAGAGAAAAATATTTTTGGATTTTATGAATATAAAAGGAAGTATTGAAAAGAGTGTACATGGGAATACAATCAAAATGCCTTGTTAAGAGAAAAAAGCGAACAAGTTTAGAATCACCGAACCCGAAATAGACCAAACATTCGGTTCATTTCGGTTCATAGTCGAGCTGCAACCGAAATAGACCGAACGTTCGGTTCATTTCGGTTCGCTCTATTTCGCTTCTTACCATTACCGAAGTGAAGGCGATTTTGCTACTGATTCTGCTTCCATCATTCCTAGGCCTTGCAAAATCTTGTTGAAGCTTGCTTCAGGTAAAGCCTTAGTGAATATATCTACCAGTTCAGTTGTCCTGACGAAATGAATTTCCATGTTGCCATCTTCCACATGATCCTTGATAAAGTGATACCTCAGTGCTATATGTTTAGTCTTCGAGTGTTGCACTGGGTTGTGACAAATCCTAATTGCGCTTTCAGAGTCACAATATAGTGGGATTTTCTTCATGTTCAGCCTGTAATCCCTAAGCTGACTTTGTATCCAAACAACTTGAGATGTGCATGATGCTGCAACAATGTATTCAGCTTCTGCAGTGGAGAGAGAAACACAAGTTTGTTTCTTTGATTACTAGCTCACCAATTTACCATCTAGAAATTGGCATCCTCCAGTGGTGCTTTTACGATCTAATCCACAGTCACCTAAGTCAGCGTATGAGAATGCTTGAACAAAGAATCCTGAGTTGGTTGGATACCACAAACCGAGAGAGGAGATTCACTTCAGATAGCGAAAGATGTTTTTTCACAGCTTGCAAATGAGGTTCGCGAAGGTTAGCTTGAAATCTGGCACAGTAACAGACTGAAAACATGATGTTGGGTCTACTGGCTGTGAGATACATTAAAGACCCAATCATTTGATGATAGAGCGTCATGTCAGCGGCTGGCTTCTCAGATGAAGGCATAAGTTTTGTCCCAAAGGCCATTGGCACTTTAACTTTGGAGTCTCCTGTCATACCAAACTTAGCCAATAGTGTCTTGGTGTATGCCTCCTAATTAATAAAAATGCCTTCGGGTCCCTGTCTAATATTTAAGCCAAGGAAAAAGTTAATTGGTACCATTGAGCTCATCTCAAATTTAGTTTCCATCAACTTCCTGAATTCAACTGTTAAGTTGGGATTCGTGGAGCCAAAGATGATGTCATCAACATAAATTTGGACTATCATAAGGTGGTTACCTTCTCTCTTACGAAAGAAGGTTGGGTCAACCGAACCTTGTTTGAATTTAGAGATTTTTAAGAATCGAGTTAGAGTTTCATACCATGCTCTGGGAGCCTGTTTTAGGCTATATATCGCTTTGTCAAGTATGTAATAGTGATCTGGATACTTCTCGTTCACGAAACCTGGCGGTTGCTCAACATACATAGTCTCTTCAAGTTCTTCGTTGAGAAAGGCACATTTGACGTCCATCTGATAGACTTCAAAGTTTTTGTGTGCAACATAGGCAAGAAAGATACGAACAGACTCTAATCTTGCAACAAGAGCAAAAGTCTCTTCATAATCGATGCCTTCTTCCTGACAGTAGCCTTTGACAACCAACCGAGCTTTGTTACGAATCACGTTCCCCTCCTTATCCATCTTGTTTCTGAATACCCATTTGAGACCGACAACCGAAGCATCCTTTAGAGTTGGAATAAGGCATCATACTCTGGTTCTTTCGAACTCATTTCATTCATCTTGCATGGCTTGAACCCAGTCTAAATGATCAAGTGCAGAATTAACTGTCTTCGGTTCAACCTTGGAAACAAAGGAGTTGAACATGCAAAACTCTACTTGTGAAAAGAGTGCATCTTGTTTCGCTTTGATCTGTGATCGAGTTAACACCTTTTCTGAGGACTCCCCAATGATTTGACTTTGTGGATGATCTTTGGTCCATTTAATAAGGGTAGGTAATTTGAATCACAAGAGGGATCCAATTCTGCATTGATTTCTTCTTCCAATTCTGATAGAATGTCATCATCAGTGACATTGGTACTCTCCTCCTCGAAGGATGACGCCTGTTCAGAATCTGGATTAGTATTTTCTCCTTCGTTTGGACTTTCAAAAGAGCTTGATGATTGCGACGATATATTCTCCCCCTGGAACGAAGAACCATCATTGTGTTGTAGAGATGGACCCTCCCCCTAGACATCAGGACGGTCATTCGAAGGTTCGCTTACTTCTGGCCTCTCGGTTTCTTTGGATTGATCATCAGCCATCTTTTGAGCAGCATTGTCGATGATTTGTTTTAGATTATCAACCTTGTTGTCTTTCGCCGTTGATTCAAAGTCAATTTCCTTTTGAGGTTCATAAAAAACAAGCAAATATTGCTCGAAAAGATTTGAAATAGAGGCAGTAACTTGACCATTCTTTGGAAGGATTTCTTGCGTTTCACCTTCTGTTGACTTCATCTTTTTAACATAGCTATCGTCAAAAGTGACATAGTATGTTTCTTCAATCTTCTCAGAGCGCTTATTTAGAACTCTGTACGCCTTAGAATTCATGGAGTAACCTAAGAATGTTCCTTCATCAGCCCTAGCATCAAACTTGTTTCGATTCTCTTTAGAGTTGAAGACGAAGCATCTTGAAGCGAACATATGGAAGAATTTTACATTCGGTTTGCGATTGTTCAAGATCTCGTAAGGAGTGATAGCGAATCGCTTGTTTAGATATGATCTATTCTGAGTATAACAAGCAGCAACAATTGCATTATCCCAGAAATATAAAGGCAAGGATGCGAAGCATAACATCGTTCGAGCTGCTTCACACAGAGATCAGTTTCGTCTTTCAACGATACCATTCTACTGTGGAGTGTATGGGGCTGAGAAATTATGAGTCGTTCCCTTCTCAACAAGAAAATCTTCAAAATCTTTGTTCTTGAATTCCAATCCGTTGTCGCTTCTCACGTTATGAACCACTTTCCTTAGTTGAGTTTCTACCTGTTTTATAAAGAGGTTAAGCTTTGGGGTAGCCTCAGATTTTTTCCTTAAGAACACCCATGTGAATCGAGAGAAATCGTCCACTATCACCAGAATGTACTTGTTTTCACCAATGGTTTCAATGGAATAGGGACCACACAGATCAATATGTAACAGCTCCAATGGTTTTATCACCTTTGTGTTGATAATAGAAGGATGACTTTGTCTACTCTGCTTTCCCATTTCACAGGCTGCACATAGATGTTCTTTGTCGAATTTGAGAAATGGAAGACCTCGAACAAGATCACCTAAAACCAGCTTGTTGATATCCTTAAAATTCAAATGAGAGAGTCTTCGATGCCACAACCAGCTTTCATCTGAGTGAGCCTTCGTGAGTAAGCAAACTGCTAGTTTACCTCGAATTGGGTTGAGGTTCAAAGGATACATTTCCCCTTTTCACTTCGATTTCAGTAGAATGTTATTAGACTTCTTCTCGAATATTTCTGAGCCTTCATCATCAAACAATACCTTCAGTCTAGTGCCAACTACCAGGTGTGATACGTTGATTAGGTTGTGTTGGAGCCCTTCAACATATGCTACCTTTCTTATTGAGAAATCGCCATTGGTAATCATTCCATACCCTTTTATAGTACCAAATGAGTTGTTGTCGTACTTCACAATACCACTATCCTTGAGAGACCGAAACTCCCTCATTTCTTTCTTCCATCCTATCATGTGACACGAGCAACCACTATCAATATACCATTCTTCGTCAAACTGCTCGTCACAGATAACCTGCAAAATATCAAGCAGATTTGGGAACCCAAAGTTTCTTGGGTCCTTGCGAGCCTTTTACAAGACAAGGAATAGTAAGAGAGATATCAACCAAATAAGTACGTTTAATCAAAGTTGTTTCATCTTTTCTTTTTATAGTGAAAACTTTAATTTTGGTTGGTTTAAATTCAATAGGCTTGGGATTTGAGGTGTTGACGTCTGCATTCTTTTGGATCTCTTTTGGACGTCTCTCATCTTCTAGAAGGAGCTTTCCTTTCCTCTTTAAATCTTTTGAAGGAAGAGAATTGGAATGAGAAGAGTTGGGTTCAGAAGTGACATTGGATCTTTTGTGCGTCTGATTGAACTTGTAGGGTTGAGGATCGAAACCGCTCTTTCGGTTGCTATTGGGTGGAGAACCAAAACCGATCCTTCGGTTGATGTTGCTCCGAGGATCGAAACTCTCCCTTTGGTTCCTTTCGGTCGTGGGACCAAAACTACCTTTTCGGTTCCTTGATTCCTCTTGTGACTTATGCTTCCTTTCGTTCCTTACATAGTGAGGATTTTGTGATCTCCAAAACTGTTTTCTTTCTGAGACATTCTTCTTGTATCTCACATTTCGTTAGTGTTTTCGATCTGCCACCTGTTTTGGATTTCTTTGGATGTTAGCCTTTTTCTTTGAAGCACGAGCATAGTTGTCGCTCTTTGTTGAGGATGTTTCACTGGTAGTTTGCACCGGTTCGCCCAATGATGATTTGGTTCCACTGGTGCTTGGCACATCATATCTTGCCGGCTCATTTAGTGGTTCTGGCACGTATCTACCTTTCACTCTCCATGAGGTTTTCTGAGATAGGCCTTTCGTCTCATCAGCGTTGTCTATTGGTGCTGACCAGAAGAATTCGTCACATCCGGCTGCATTATCTTCTTCCACCATAGTTGTCAATTCTGCGGTTAGTTGTGGAGTGACACCTGGGACCGTGTAGACTTGATTCGGAGTGGTTTGTACCTTTTGATACACAACAACTTTTGCTTTGAGAGTTTTGGTCTTGTCTGTTGATGAGCGAGCGAACTCAACAGAATTTTCAGAAATCAAATTTTTACGTGTTTCAGGTTTGCTTTTGACAAATTCTGAATAGTCCACCAAATCTTCTATAGAGATTTCACTCAGATCATCATCCTCATTAAGTTCAGATGCATTTTCAACATCAATTTTATTTTCTGAACTTAATTTGGCATTCAACGAGTCAAATTTCTGTACAGTTTCGGTTCTTAACTTCAATCTATCATTCTCATCCGACAGATTTTTGAGCATGTTCTTATGGTCTTTGGACTTTATGTAGGACTCAATTTTGTCAAGGCCGATTTTGTATGCAGGTCAGACCTCATCAGAAGATACAAAGCTTTCACAGTTGTAAGCTTCAGCATCGATTTCATCCTCCTTTAACTCAAGGAAGGGTAAAATCATGTGATGTATCTTCTTTCCTATTTCACAATCGAGATGCAACTGAGTGATATTAAAATAAAGTCTTTTAGCAATCAAACAAAAAACATTTCGTTGTTTCAAAAGTTTAAGATTGTCTCGTTGTAAATAAATAAATTCATCCTTTGACCTAATCAACTCTTTCTCCTTCTGCTAAATCCACATCCTCCTTTCCTCACTCTTCGACGATATCCTGCTAATTTGATCAGTCAGGTTAGAGTCTGTGACACGGTTTTGGGAAAGATTGCTACCTATACTTGAAATTTTAGATTTTAAGTTATTTAATTCCTTTTCATAGTTAGTAACATGTATATTTAGAGAAGCAAGAATATTTTGTACCTTCTTGATCAACTCATCACATTCGTTGATCTGTGTACTGACAGGTTTCGCAGCAAAACACCTGTCCTCTCGCTCCTTCTCACCTTCTATCCCACCATCAGTTGTATATCCTCTCATAATAGAAACATCTTCGGTCACCATTAAACACCTTCCTGCAACAGGTTCTTCTTTCACCAGCATTGCCTTTCCGTGAGTGGGTTTTCTGACTTCTTCATCCTCTGAATCTGTGGACCATACTTCCACACTACCAAATTCATCACGATTGCTTGTATCCTGTACAATTAAAGCATTCATAGTTATATTGTTAGCAGCAGACTTTCTTTTCTTAATTTCCTCCAGTCGTATTAGGAGGCTGGCTTCCTCATCATCATCATCATCTATCTTTTCTGCTTTCTTTTTCAACATATAGTCTTTTGCAAAATGGTTCTTGCCTCCATAGTAATGGCAATCAAATCTTGAGTCTCCACCAACTTTCACTTCTTTCTTTGACTCTTCAGACTTCAACCCCATCTTCGGTTCCTCCTTAACCTTTTCAGCACTGTAACTTCCCTGCCAATTTCAGTTCTTGTTGGCTGGGAACTTTCTTTTATTTAATTTTCTAGGATTGGATACCATCATGGCATATTCTTCACCAGTTAGATCGTAATCGGCAAGATCCAATTCCTCTTCTTCTTCAACAGAGCTTTTTCCTTTAGAAACAAGGGCTAACGAATCCAAACTAGAAACCACACTCGTTTCCTTAGACAGTGCACTTTCATGGGATTTCAAAATTCCCACCAGTTTCGCCAGAGAATACGATTTAAACTGTTCATGTGCTTTAACATTGGATACAACAGCCATCCATTCGGGTTTTAGACCATTCATGAAAGTAACCTTCTATTCAATAACCTTCCTTTCGATCCCATGCTTTATCATCTTACTTAAGAGATGATTAAAGCGATCAAAATCCTGAACCAGTTTCTCTTCGG
Source organism: Lactuca serriola (assembly GCF_051521515.1). NCBI lineage: Eukaryota > Viridiplantae > Streptophyta > Magnoliopsida > Asterales > Asteraceae > Lactuca > Lactuca serriola. The sequence goes on from NC_136413.1 coordinate 12,573,252, forward strand.
GCTTCTTTTTGAAATCACCAAATTCAGAAAGCAAAAGAGTTTGAATCGAATGTTCTAGATCTTCATCAGTGGAATACAATTCTTTTAGCCTGCCCCATATCTCTTTAGTAGTAGCGCACGAACTTACCAAACATAACGTATCTGACTGCAGAGCAAACCTAATCATCCTCAAGGCCTTGATGTTGCATTGAAACTTTTCCTCCTCGTCTTGAGGAATATCTTTTACATTGTTAACAAGCTTATTGTACTCCTTCCGAGTTTTGACGATCTTTGAGGTGCTTGAGTGAACGAATGGGCCAACAGTGATTGCTTCCCAGATCAAGTACCCATTATCCTCCGATCCAATCACATAATCTTCAAAGTGATGCGTCCAAACTTCATAATCTTGAGTATACAAGATTGGAATCCTTGTCGTAGAACCAATGTTGTTGGAGATGTTGATTGGATTGGTTTGAGAATCATCCATGGACATCGTAATGACGTTTGATTGATCACCTGTTTAAGATCAGACTTGCAATTTATCGTTAGAGTTAGATTGACGATTAATGAGATACGTCAATATGGAATGACGGCTCAATTAATATCAATCAATGTGGAATAAAACCCTAATAACTTCTTCGACAGAAGAGATGTGTATGAATTACACAGTCTCCTGCTCTGATACCAATTGATGAGAACAAATCTCAGATCAATTAGATCTTTCACAGGTAAGAATATAAAGATCAAACAAGACAAACACAATAATAATATGAACACAAAATGGAATCAACGTTGTGCTTATGATTCAAATATAGTCACGCCTCAGCAGAGCTCGATAAAGAACTTCCACTGTAGAGGCGAGCTAGGGTTTACAAAAACTCAATGAAAAAAATAAAATAAATGAAAGCGTTAACTACAAAGACTGCATTCATGCAGCTTAAATACTAAACCCTAGAGCAGAACATGCACGGTTGGACAGGCCCAAACCGGCAACCAAAACTGGGCTATGGAACGAGCCCATGACGCAACACTATAAGCCCAACAATTTCCACATATGAAAGTGGGTTAGTATACTTTAAATAACAAGTATTTTATACTTAAAGAAAATAAATGGGTTTTTAGCATGAAAACGTCCATTTTACTACTTTTTGACTTTTAAGCGTTACAAACAGCAATTAACGAGAATATGGTTACGTAAAACTTATTTTTTCCCCTTTTTGTTTTTGAGGTTTTTAGATCTAGTTGAACATATATGTTTTAGTCAACATATATTTAGTTAAAAACCCACAAAAATGGTGTTATAACCAGGTTACGACCACTTTTGCTAGAAAATCCCTTGTTACATAACATACAAGTAATTATTTATAACAACTTATATATTATTTTATTTACTAGTATTTTACTTGTATCCCCCCCCCCCCCCTTAAAATATGGAAAACTCGAAAATGGTGGGAGTATGAACTCACCTTATGTGTTTTCTTGATGAGTGGAAGGTTGTTGATGAGGAGTTTCAAGTTAAGAACACTTGAAAAATACTTGAAGATTTGATGGTCCTATGGACAATCTTGGGATAATCCTTGCTAGAGAGAGAGAGAGAGAGAGAGAGAGAGCTTTTCTTTAAGAGAAAAAATGAGAAGTGAAGATGTTTGTGAAATGAGAAAAATGCTTCCTGGTCGTGGGTTATAAGGAAGAAATGAAGCAAGTAGATGGGAGGAGTTATGAGGGGACAAGGAATGACCAATGAGGCAAGCTAGAGTGGAAGAAGTGACATAAAGGTGTCTTGGGAAAAGATGCGAGAACCATTTGGGCTCTTACTTTATGATTAAGATAATATAATATCTTTATAATCTTAGATATTATTTTATGCAAATATGTGTTTTATATATAATTAAGCTTCAATATGGTCATAAAATATGAGGTTAGAGGGTCTAAGTTATGAAAATTTTGAGTTTGATGGAAATCCCAACGTAAAAAATCCCTTAAAATGAAGAAAAGTCAGAAATGGGCAAAAATCTGGAGTGGAATCCAGAGTTGCGAGAGGTCCAGAGTGGGTCAGGAGGTCCGAAGTGGGTTAGAAGCCTTCCAAGATGGTTCAATTACGGAGCGAACAACCTTCCAAGATGCGAAATTTTCTGGTGTGGTTGATTCTTCCGAAGCATGCGAGGGTTCCGAAGTTAGAAGTTTCGGAGTCAGAATATATTTCGAAGTCAGAAGTTCTGGAGTTAGAAGATGTTCCGGAGTGAGAAGTGTTCCGTACTGAGAGGTTCAGGACTAAGAGGGTTCCGGACTGAGAGGAGAGGCTCCAACAATGAATATTGGATTCCGAGATTAGCTTGTTCTTTTAGGTTTTCTCCCTCTGTTTTGAGTTGTTTTCAACAAAGGAAGGGATGGGATGATGTCGGTGTTTATGGGAAATGTTAGAAGTGAGATTTTTGTTATCATGGGAGATTTGGGAGGGATTTGGGAGAGAGCTATGTAGAGAGATTTGAGATATAGAGAGTTTATATATATATATATATATAGAGAGAGAGAGAGAGAGAGAAAGAGAGAGAGTTTAGAGAGAGAAAGAGAGTTTAGATATATATATATATATATATATATATATATATATAGAGAGAGAGAGATTAGAGTGAGAGAGATATAGAGATTGTGTTTGTAGCCTTTATTATGGTTTTTGTAACGCCCGCAAATCTGGGCTAGTCAAATTAGAGGCAATAGGGGTCGAAAACGACTTTTCTACAAAAGATTATTTAGAATAAATAATCTTAACCAAGTTGTAGAGTATGTTACAAGGTTTTCATACATATAAAGAACGCCGAAAACCGAGTTATAACGAAGAAGTTATGACCCGTTGAAGTTTCGCGACGGAACCGGCACGATACCGGGAAACGTAAATAGTGAATTTATGATAGAGCGAGATTTAGCCTTAGCGATCTAAACGAAAGTCGTAGAATATGTTAAACTAAGAACATCAATAAAAAGAACGCCCAAATCTGACTTCGTATGAGGAAGTTATGATTTTTCTAAGATTTAGCATAACAGTGCACAGCCCGAAATCTGAATTTTAGATCGGTCGATTTTTAGCCGACGGGATCTAAATGAAAGTTGTAGTACTCGTAAATACCAATGCGTGGATATAAAGAACGTCGATAATAGAGCTCGTATGCAAAAGTTATGGATGAAGCTTAGTCCCTACTTTTCGAGCGCGGCGAATTCGATACAGTTTCGTAAATACGAGATAGAATGAGAATTAGCCAACGAGGTCTAAATGAAAGTTGAAGATCTCATTAATAGGAACTCAACGGTAAAAAGACAGACAAAAATGGAGCTCGTATGCGAAAGTTATGGACGAAGCTTAGTCCCTACTTTTCGAGCGCGGCGAATTCGATACAGTTTTGTAAATCCGAGATAGAATGAGAATTAGCCAACGAGGTCTAAATGAAAGTTGAAGATCTCATTAATAGGAACTCAACGGTAAAAAGACAGACAAAAACGGAGCTCGTATGCAAAAGTTACGGACGAAGCTTAGAGACTACTTTACTATAAAACTCCTATAAATACAAGGGTGAACTCCTCATATTTTCTTCACACCATAAGCCTTTCTTTCTCTCTCTAACTTCTCTCTAACCTCCCTAAACCCCTCCCAAGTCTAGGGAACCTCCCTATCACGAGAAGAAAGCCCCGGAGCGCCCGACGGCTCCGAGAAGAAAAGCTTTCGGCTCGGAAACGCTGCTCCAGCGAAGCCCGGTTTTTAATAAAAACCCGCTGTAAGTGAGCTACGCCTATAGTATATTTAATATAGATTTTATTTAATTATAGTAACATTGTTAGGACCTTAAAATAATTATTTAGGCTATTATTATGAGTTATATTGAGTGTTATTTAACGCTTATATAATAGTAATAATAGCTAGACTATTAAATTAGTCTCGTCAAGCGTTAGACTAAACTCTAGTGGTAATGATACTAGGTTTCGTCAAGGGATAATTGTTTTAAGAGTAACGAAGTGTTGTCCGAGTGCCGACTCACCACCTTTCAAGTGAGTGCATAGTTACTTTCATCTTACACATAGATATGAAGTATTTATTTATAAATTTACGTGCTATGTGTGCATATTGTCTAAATACTTGCTGTCTATGCTGGTGAAAGATTTTTATACATGTTTTAAATGATGTAAACTGTATAAAGTATTTTATATCTACAAGATATGTTGGGTAAAACATGGGTAGATGAATGATGATGGATAAAAGCTGAAATAGAGGAACATTAGTAGTACGGACCTAGTGCCCTATAGGTATACATTGGCAGCAGTGGACCTAGTACCCTATAGATGAGCACTGGCAGCTGCGCCACAACCCGTAGATGATTTAGATCTACGGTAAACGTCCTAGCAGCTGCGCTCCAAGGATAGTATCGGCAGCTGCGCCTAATAAGGAGCCTTATGACCATGACAGTAGTGTTTAAAGGTCAATACCGGCAGAAGCGCCTCATAGAAAATGTCCTAATTCTGGCAGCTGAGCCTAAGTGACAATATTAGCAGCTGCGCTTGACCAATGTGTCATTGGCAACAATGGACTTCATGTTGTTTCCTTAGGATGATCCTTAGGAATGAATGAATGAGAAATAGTTGGTTCTTAGGGTAGATCCTTAAGAATAAAGAAGATAATGGGGATGGGTAATTGGGTTGATTGTTTGATTGTTAAAACATAATAATTATATTATTGTGGGTTGAAAACCCTATGTACTCACCAGGTTTCCCAACCTGACCCACTCAGTTTATTTATATCACAGGTGTTGATATGAAGTGACATTACACTGAGAGATTTAAAGAGATGTAGATCACTAGTGTAAATAATTGTAAGTTCTGTTTATGCTTATGTTTCTGTATTAACGATGACATCCCAAACGTTTTAAAATGAAATAAATACGTTTCTTCGAAAATGTTTTAATAACGTATTTACCATGTTTTTCTGGGAACAAATTCCGCAACATTTTTAAAATGAAGTACTCTGATTTTTATAAAGCATAAACAACATCGGTCTTTTTTGGCCGTGATTTTGGGGATGTCACAGTTTTGCCCCGTAGTACTAGGATCATGAACTCCACTACATTGTGTTATGAGTATTATCCAATCCTAAGTAATATATACATTTGAACTATCAAGTTTGTTTCGTTACTAACCCTAATTAGGGTTCATATTAGATAGTTGGCAATCCCAAGTGATAAATTTGTATTATAATAGTAAGTTTTACATTAGGAACATTAGGAAACATAGTGTTTATCCTAAAACCCTAATACGATTCGAGTTGACTTGGTTGACTTTGTTGACCCAAAATTTACAGTTGTCAAAAAACCTATAAGGCTCACCAACCTTGTGTTGACTTTCAAAACTATATGTATTCTTAGGAAATCATTAAACAAACATTCAACATGGATTGGATTACATGTGACCTAGTTAACGTTTGTTGTATTATATACCTATCAGTTAAAGCAGTTCATGTATTATTATGATGATTATTTGTAAAAAAACCTTGTATTCAAACATCAAGATGGAATGTAAATGCTATTTTTTTTATTGTTGTACTTGTGCAATATGTTGAATTTGCCTGTGATCCATGAACTTAGTTGCACAGCCCAACGTGTTCCGCCGCCTCGGCCGGGGGTGTGACAACTATCATCAAACATCATCTAGGTCACTGAATCAATTCAATAATAGCTTATAGATCCAAAATCCCCAAATTAACTTTCTAGGGTTCATGAAGATTTTTACCCAAAACATCAAATCCATCAATAGGATGATTGGATCAAAATTAGAACCATGGTAACCACCCAATGGAGGTTAGAAAACCAAACCCTAATCATCGATTAAGTTCAAAATCGACATTAGGGTTCGAACCCAATGATGACCTCAAAAAATAGAGTTAAAGAAGAAGTTATACCAAGAAAGTCTTTGATTCCTCTTTCCGATGCTCAAATCGTTGCTTGGATCAAACCTTAGATGGAATAAGATGAAAAAAATACCATGAGAGAGCTTCTTGGTTGCAAATCACGATTAGAAGATAGTGCGGGGGAGTGTGTGCATCTTATTTCCCAAACAGTTTTCACATTTGGTCCCTCTAGCTTACATCTTTTGCCAAATTTACCATTACTTTATTTATGTTTACATGTGTGTAAAAGGTTGACAACAAGTCATCCTCCATCCATTATATAACTTTTGTAGTCCCTTCCATTAATTGAGTCAACCTTTGGTCAACTCACTTTGCTAACTTAACACTTCTCACCCTTCAACTTTTAAAATTTTAAAATGTTATTATTTTTACTTCTAACTTTCTAAACTTCATATCAAAGTCGTTAAAAAAAATAATAATAAAAAAAAACTAATTATATGATTATTCCTTGATAATTTAACCATATAAATCATATTTCATTTTTTTCTTTATTAGTTTAAGAACCTAGGTTTAAATTTTAGGATGCGACACACCTCCGATAACAATTTTTATTATAGTTAATTTTTTTAACCATTCAATATAATTGAGTCACATAACTTGTTTTTTTTTATTGAAAACATAATATATATAGTTAGTAGTCAACATAGTTTTGTGTTTTATTTATCTAACATCTCCTTCTTTAATCATATTTTATTTTATAATCTCAATTATATTTTAATTTTAAATATCTGTTATTTTTTTACTATTTATTTATTTCTATTAAATATTTAATGATATTTCATATATTATATATAAATTTTATAATGATAACTATAATTTTCGAATGTCGTACATTCAAAATATTAATGGGTCTAAGAATAGAGCATAATGACAAAAGAATAAAATTAAAATTATATTTTGCCAATAAAATGTAAAATAAATAAATAAATAAATAAATAAAACAAAATAAAAATTAATTCTGGGTAAACCTGGCAATGGAACAAATTTTGACTCTAATCTGATCCAACCCGTAAAAATTATATGGGTTTGGAGCGTAGTTTTTTATTCATTTATCCGTTAACCCTTTTATTAAAAGGGTCGGGTATGGAACAACACCGATCTGCTCCATTTGTAACTCACCCCGTATAAATTTTATAATTATACATTTATACTTTATACTACTTAACGTTTACTATTAAGTCTAATTGAAAGTCGAAAGGGCAAAGGCTAAAGGAAAAACCGATTTTACCTAGGACTCAAGAAGTCAATTTCTAGATTTTTTGACTTCTACAAAGAATCATGATCTCATTTAATTTATATTAATCAAGAAATCATCAATTTCATTTATAAATCAATAAAATCACTATTAACACATAGAAATTTGCATTGGATATTCGCTATCACTACAATCCAAAGTCATAAATTAATCGAAAGTTGTTGCAATAGTGATTTTTAATTCCAATCGAAATTCCTTAATTATGTAATGTTCTTTTCTAAATCAAATTATGATTTATTTAAAAAATGTTATTTAAAGTATTAAGTTATTGTATACTTTTTATTATGAAATGTTATTTTATTAATTAAGTAAATGTGTTTGATTATTCAAAAAACATATCGGTTACGGGGTAGGTTTGAATAACTATTGATCCAGTGCATAATGATTAGATTATTTAAAACATTGCGGGCTAAGAAACACGTTTGATTCAGATTTTGATAATTTCTTAAAAGATTTGGATCAACGTCGCTTTGATCCAAATCTACTCAATTACCACGTCTATTTCCGGGTCACTAATTACATTTCAAAGTTTAATTCCATTCAGAATATTTTATTAACCTAACCGGAATCGATGACGATATATCAAATTTGAACAAGTTTTGAGGCATAGATCAAGTTGAAGTCTTTTAACTTTATATCCACTCATCCTCCCGTCGACTATCGACCATGCATCATATTGACCAGGCATTTCGGTGCTTGCACTCCTAGGGTCCTACCCCCTTACAAATAAAATCCAATTTGTCAACATATATATATATATATATATATATATATATATATATATATATATATATATATATATATATATATATATATACTAATAAAAAAAGTAACTATTTTGTCATTTGTCACTATATTAGGCATTTTAATTAATGTGTTACCACTTGTCAATCTATTAGTTTTCCATTTTAAATTTATTAGACCTCTTCATTAATGTGATTCTATTTTAAATTTTAAATTATTGTTTTCATTAATTCACAAATAAAAAATATTCAATATCTATTAAAAATTAATTTTATATATTTATTTGAATCAATGATTATAATTTCACATAACTAATAAAAAATATCTCTTAAATTAATAATTTATTTAAAATAACTTATTAATAATTTTGAGTTTTTACTATAAATGTTTGATTAATTTTATAACCGTGGTTCCTACGAGTTATAAACTATTATATATATATATATATATATATATATATATATATATATATATATATACATAAAAAACCCTAAAAATCATAAAAATGCATAAAAAAATACTTAGAGGTCACAAAACTTCTTTTTTTAATATTTTTCTGAAAAAATCGCTACTTTTTTAACAAAAACGCTGAAAAAAATAAAAAATCAATTTTTTTTATAAACAAAAATTGGTTTTTTCTTCAAAAAAGTTTTCAGCGAATCTATAGTAAAAGTAGCGATTTTTTCATAAAAAAATTCAAAAAAAAATTGTGTTCTCTAAGTAATTTTTTTATGCATTTTTATGATTTTTTGTTTTCCATACAACCTATATATATATATATATATATATATATATATATATATATATATATATATATATATATATATATATATATAGGTTCAATAGAGAACCATAATAAACCAAGAAACCAAGGAACCAATCTTTTTTTCAACTTTTAGAACTTATTTTTTAACTAAAAAAAAACTAAAAATACGGAAATTCATAACTTTTTATCTTTTTTCCAGTGATATAAAATTCAAATTTTTTTTACGTCAAATTAATAATGTGAATCTTTGAAAATTCACAACGTGAATCCGGATTCACACGGTGAATCCGAAAAATATTTTTCACATTCACAATGTTAATATATGAATTTAGATATTTTCAGATTTTTTTCGATAAAGAATAAGCTCTAGAAATTGGAAAAAAGATTTGGTTCCTAGAAAAACCAATAATTATGATTCTCTATTGAACTTTTCCATATATATATATATATATATATATATATATATATATATATATATATATATATATATATATATATATATAGGCTTAGGTTATTTTATTTAAAGTAATTATTGTGTTATTGTATGCACAAATGTGGGTCAATCAAATTTACTTATTTTAAAAAAGTGATTAATATACATTATTGAATTAAATTTAATTGAAAATATAATCTTAATTAATTACAAGGATAATTTAGTCAATTAATATACATTTAATAAAGGAAAATTGCATTTTTTAAGGGATAATAGATTTTATTAATTTTAAAAATCTGATTTTACGAATTATAATTCTTTTAATTCGGACATTCTGACATAATATGTTTATGAGTATATTCAAAAATAAAAATATTCTTGAACCATAAATTATAAAAATATTTTTGAACCTATTTCTTGATCATGAATTTAAAAACTTCTTGTAGATTAACAAATTCTTGAAGAATAAATTTAAGAATAAAAACGAAAAATACATTATTTTTCTAGAATACGGGTAACAATTGTTAAGAATTACATTTATTATTAAAGAATAAAACTAAAAAACTTTCATAACGAGAAAGAAAACATAAAAATCTAATAACGACTAATACATTCTAAACGAATAATGTGGTCCGTTTCAATTTTGTGGTCCGTTCTTCAAGCATCAAGTTCTATGATTCCAACAAAATTGGAATTCGTGATTCCATTCCAACAGAATTGGAATTCGTGATTCCATTCCAATAGAATTGGAATCTCACCAATACCATTCTTTGATTCCATTTCATTATGGTTTTCAGGACATTACTACACTTAAACCCAAAGGAAAAAGTGTTTCCTTTTCACAATAGATGTTGTCTCATGGATTACAGTCAAGAAATACAAGAACAATCTTGTTCTTGCCCTTATGTACCCAGCAAACCAACAAAAAAAAGAGGGCAGTTTCCCATTCGTGTTCTTCTTTCTCCCATTTTTGTGAAAACAACAAACCCAATCAACTCTACAAACACCCATCGATCTTCTATCAAAAGCAACCCCAAAATATCTAATTTTGTACAACTGAAATGGTGTTCCCTTTACCCTTTTAGAATTGAACTAAAGTGCACTTCTTTCTTCACTGCTAGCCTTGGACCACCCAAACACCAATTGTTCCCTCTTGTTCTTCCTTCTTCCTTCTTTCCTATCAAACAATCAAACCCATAACCTGATAAAAATAAATAACTTATCACCAATGCTTGATTCATAATTTTATAAAAAGATCATAGAGAAACCTGATCAAATATCTATCCTTTGCTGAATTCCTTCAAATTCCTCCTTCCTCTCTCGTTTCTGACCTGCTCACCGGGAAACACAAGAGCAACCGAAGTTGCTGCCTCCCCCAACACCACCTTGCATGGTCACTACCCTACCACCATTCAAACCCTGTCACTTCTTGTTTCTGATGATCCATGAGTGAAATTGATCTTTGATGAATTTATTTGGGGCTTGATTGATTGCAATCTCTAAGTCTGATGATGAACAGATAAACATCAGTGTATTTCAATTTGGATGGTCAAACCATAGAAAGTCAAAATTGGGACTACAATCTTAATCAGATTTGTGACCGGATGTGTAATGCGATCGACTGAAATCAAGATTGGATATTATCGGAATAAGCAGATGTTCTTGCAAGTCAATCTAAAAAGTCAAAATTGGGGCAAACAGGCTCTTTGGTGCGAGCGGACCCACTGTGATCGAATGAAATCGGAGTCGGAACCAATGAAATCAGGATTTAGAATAATGGTGTTTATTCGCTCGCAATTGAATGCTGATGTTGAAAGTCAAAATTGAGACTTTGCAAATTGATTCACCATTTTCGGTGGTGGGTATGAGATTTAAAGACAGACCCTGCTCCCTTACGCTGTGCTCTGATAACACGAACCATTTCTAAATTAAAGGGATATTAACTGATATTCATAATTTAAAGGGATATTAATTGATTTATATATTTACCATAATTAATTAAATGTAAGATTACATATTTACCCTTTTAAAATAATTGGCCTACATTTGATGCATACAATAACACAATAATTAGTTTAAACACCTGAACCTAGGTCGCTCTCTCTCTCTCTCTCTCTCTCTCTCTCTCTTTCTCTGTGTATATATATATATATATATATATATATATATATATATATATATAAGGTTCAAATAAGAATAATTATAAAATTAAGAAAGCAATAAAAAATAATGTGACCCAGTGGTGGTTGGGTGGTAGTGTTTTAGATTAATATATGAATATTACATTCCTCTGTCGTGCCGGCACGTAAGAGAGTTTTGCGGCAATATATATATATATATATATATATATATATATATATATATATGAATATGACGGTTAGTGGCAGATGTGGTGGTGGTGTCGCGGGTGGCAAAGATGTTGGTGACGATAACGGATATTATATATGAATAAGTATATACTTATTCAAATATGGATAACTCTATTCATATTTAGATATATAAGTATATTCATATATGAATATGGTGGTTTGTTAAGTCTAAATTTATGGTTTATATTTTGCTTTTTCTGGCATTTGTAGTTTTTGGTTTATATATATATATATATATATATATATATATATATATATATATATATAGTGAGAAAGGCGTGTTTTAGTTGTGCCTAAGGGGGAGAAAACGTGAAGGGGGCTGCCATTATTGAAGGAGCGTGTTCTAGAGAGAGAAAATAGAGAACGTGTGTATGTGTGTGTGTGAATCCTGTGTACATGGATCATTATTGAATATCATTGAGTGCATTGAAGATTCATCTTGTTGTTCTTCTTCTTCTTCTCCATTCCATCTTGAATCATCCACTTGATTGAGATTCCGCACCATCAAGTGGATCAGATTGATACGTCAAAGCGATTTGGGGACTTAGAGTTAGTATTAGAGCTTGGATCATATCAAGTAATTTGGCAAGATATTGAACGTTTTTGGCTTTTTTTTTTGAAGGTTTTGGCGTTTTTGATTAGTTTTAGACAAAATCTTGGATGTTTGTTCTTCGTGTTCTTCATAATTTTGAGTTTTGATCGAATTTTTGCGTTACAAGTTGAAAAAAAAAACGTGTTTTTGGACGTAATCTACGAGGCCTAGACGATCATTTTCGGTCTTAGAGTAGGGTTTCCGAGGAGTTCTCGGCTAAAATCACGATTGTGGTAAGCAGGTTTGCGATGACGCGTCTGCGAGGTTTGCGGTAGACCGTGCGAAGGTTCTCGGTGGAGCGTGTGAGGGTTTTCGGCCTCGAACATTTTCGGTGCGCAGGTGTTCGGTTCACGTGTTCAGTCCTCGCATTTTTGGTTAAAGGTTGATTTTGGTGCGAGACTTCTCGATTAGGACGAGAAGCCTCGCGATTTCGGCCTGAAAATCAAATTTTTCGATTTTAAAACCTAGTTTTCGACCCTAAGCTTCGTTTTCGATAAAATAACCTCGTTTTCGATATTAAAGCTTCGTATTTAGTCAAAAAGCCATGTATTCCGTCAAATACTTTTGTTTTTTATCATACAATTTTCGTTTTCGATCCTAAGTTTTGAATTTCGATTTTTGACTTTCAAGCTTGACATTTGACTTTCAATTTTTGACCTTTGTCTTTCAAAGTTGACTTTGACTCTCAAGTTTAATCTTTGACTTTTAACTTTGACTTTCTCGTTTGAATTTCAAGTTTTCACGTTTGACTTTCAAGTTTGACTTTTCAAGTTTGACTTTTCAGGTTTGACTTCCAAGTATGACTTTCGAGGTTTCAAGTCAAAGGACACTTTTCTTGGCTACGAAATAAGATCTATTTTTGATAAACAATGAGTTCCTCAATCACCAAGGGTAATGAAACTTCATGTTCTCAGTCTTGTGAAGTTATGATTAAGCTTCTTCGTGATAAGAATTGATATATTACCTAGAGACAATGAGGACCTTAGGTATGAAGACTATATTCTTAAAAAGGCCCAAAAACCCTTAAAAGAACAAGTATAGGCCAAAACCAAGGACTTTAGAAAACTTCAAGAAGAATATAGTAATAATTGTGAAAATAACAACTATGCTAAAAAGGAAATCGCCAAATTAACTGCCGAACTTGATGCATTACAGGCTAAATATAAAGATGTTGAATTTAACTTTAAGAAGTTTGACGTGTCAAGTGAGGTAGTTGTGTCCATGATTCAGAAACAATTAAAATTTAAGGATAATCAAACAAAGGGTCTAGGGTATCACAATGTTCCACCTTCCTTCAATGACAACTATACCCCACCCCTTGAACTCAACGAGGAAGAGACATCTGCTCAGTTTGGCCAACCTCTTGCTCCTGCTTCAGTTAAGATTGAACAATCAGGCCCAACTGAGAGTGTTGAGGTGAATGATACTAATGCCTCTACTTTATGTGTAAGTAAAGTAGTGGAAGATGAGAACAAGGAGAACATAAATAATTCTAGTTATGTTGATTCTGTTGACTGTTAAACCAATGTCTCATTGAACTCTGAATTTGTTTCTTCTAATTCAGTTGCTTCTAATCAACCTGTTGTTGGTAAATACAGGCCACCAAAACAAACGAAACAGAGTGCTAGTGTGCTTGTGGTAACAATCAGAGACAAGGCATGGGCATGCTACCAGGGGCAGAAAGAAACAATTTCTACATGAAGAAACATACATGTTGACACTGTGGAACTACTGGACACATTGCCAGAAATTGTCCAAATCACACATATGTTCCTTACTATACATAAGGATGGAAAAATGTGCCAAGAGGGAGGTTCTCCAAAAGGAACCCTTAGAGGTCACAATCGCGCAATGGTGACTGGAATGCGAAAAGGCTAAGAATCCAAATCCCAAGGTCAAGAAGGGAATGTCGGCCAAGAAACCAAATTCAAGAGATGGTTTAGTTAAACAAAGATCAGTTAATTCAAAGTCATTTCGGCCATCGGTTTCAAGCTCAAAAGAAAGTGATAAGGCATCCATCCGATCAAACAAGAAATGGGTTAAACTCAACTACAAATGGGTACCAAAGGTTCATACTCCCAAATCAGCTAATGAGTCTGACATTTCTTCATTTTTTGTGTCTGATAAATAGGATATGTCATCAGACTTTAGTTTGTTGATAGTGGCTGTTCCTGGCACATGATAGGGAACATTTCTCATCTGTACAACATTCAGAATCTTCATTGAGAGTATGTGTCCTTTGCGGGAAAGGAAGAAGGGAAGAGGATCACAAATAAGGATTGTACTTAACTATGTGAAAAAAAAATTGGATCTGTTACGAGATTGAACTATGTGTGCTGTTCTCAGATCACCTGGATGCAACTTCCATTGGTGACTTATGGTTTGAGTTTTCTTCTCGATACTTTTGAGTTTCTCTTAAAATGATTCGTTTAAAAGACAAATTTTCTTTTAATTTTGCACATTTATTTTATTTCTTCCCATGCACAAATTTAGGGGGAAATCAAAATACAAAAATTTATAAAACGAAAATCCAAAATATATGTACTTATGAGTTTTCGTTTGTAGATGATTATTTGGGAAGTGCTATGAAGTCTAGTGCTAAAAGGCAATTTGAAATTCGTGTAATGCACTGAAGTCAAATTGTTTAGACTCTGTGTTCAATGTGCTGGTAGACACGAAGGAGTTCAAATGGACTAGCCTTAGATTGACAACAAAAGGACTTGACATCTGGACTTAGATAGTTTCATTTGGACTGACCATACGATGCTTGGATAGATTGAGCAATGTGATACGAATCAGGGGAGATAGGGCCGAGTTTATAAGAGACGCAACGCAAGGGGCGATTAGTAATTTAATTAAAGTTAATTATAGACTTTATTTTTGTGATTAAGTTTCCTAGTATGGTGATTTTCGTTTATGCTTTAATAAGGGCTAGGGCCGGCTTGGGCAGGGGACATGAATTATGAACTTTAATCTTTCTTTGTGGAGATTTCTCTGAATCTCGAACTATCAGAGCCCCAGTTGTTGATTTATTTTAAGCATTAAGCTAATAGTAGTTGCAGCTTTGAGTCTGTTCGTATCAAATTGGTATCGGAGCGACGTTCCTGGAGCACTGTTCACGACATCACTGTTCATCCGGTTTATATATTAGGTCCATGACAAAACCAGTCACTTGTTCTGAAGGCACTAAAGATTCGACCTCCGATGGTGATCGCGACCGATTGGAGGAGTTGAAGCAGGAGATTAATTCGATTAAGGCAGATGTAGAAAAGAGACATACTATTGCAGACCAAAGGCATGAGGAACTGATGGGATTGCTCTTGAAGGTTTCGCAA
Organism: Lactuca serriola; assembly: GCF_051521515.1. Taxonomy (NCBI): domain Eukaryota; kingdom Viridiplantae; phylum Streptophyta; class Magnoliopsida; order Asterales; family Asteraceae; genus Lactuca; species Lactuca serriola. Next base: position 12,588,672 of record NC_136413.1, read on the forward strand.
AATTCTAGCCTACCACCACCGATTTATTCATCAACAAGTCAGACCCAACCACCGCCACCATCATTGATCCTACCACCACCATCACCTTTCCGACCACCACCAACGTTGTTCCAGTCAGTGACATCTATACCGATTCCGACATTAACCACACACCCGACGGACAGATGGCTCCAACACCAGCCCCACCTTGTCCAGTTTGGAAGGGAGGATCAATGGCGCCAACGCACACCATTTACCGTCGGAGATGTCTCGGGCTCAAGTAACAGCCGAGGTAAACAAACCTACTTGGACACGGGGTGGGGGGAAGACCAGTATGAACCCAGGGGTTATAACGAGGGTCATGTATTCAACCAAGACCTTATGGGTGGCCACAGAAATGGAGGAGAATGGGTACCGGGAACAGATTATCGCCTGCGAAAGCTAAAGATGCCATTATTTGAGGGTGAAGATGCATTTGGATGGGTATACAAGGTTGAAAGTTTATTTGAGATCCAGGGTTTGGTTTCGTCTACAGAAAAACTCATTGAGGAGATGCTTACAGCAGGAGTAATCCGAGCAAGTTCTAGTCCGTTTTCCAGTCCAGTGTTATTAGTGAAAAAGAAAGATGGTAGTTGGTGATTCTGCGTCGACTACCGGGCTCTTAACAAGGCAACAATATTAGACAAGTTTCCTATCCCTGTTATTGACGAATTGCTCGATGAACTACATGGCGCGGTTATTTTCAGCAAAATTGACTTAAAATCCGAGTACCATCAAATTCGGATGAAACTGGAAGATATTCAAAAGACGGAATTCCGGACCCACGAAGGGCATTATGAATTCCTCGTGATGCCCTTCGGGTTGACTAATGCCTCATCAACATTTCAAGCACTTATGAACAAGGTGTTTCGGCCGTATCTGCGTAAATTCGTTCTCGTCTTCTTTGACGATATATTGATCTACAGTCGGTCGATAGATGAGCATCGGGAGCACCTCACATGGGTTTTTGGCTGCCTTAGAACTAAGGGCTTGTTTTGTAATCGCAAGAAGTGTGTTTTTGGTCAAGATAAGGTGGAATACCTTAGGTACATAGTGACAAAAGACGGCATCATGGTTGATCCGGCGAAAATATCAGCTATGACCTCATGGCCTGAGCCTAAGACTGTACGTGAGCTGCGATGGTTCCTCGGACTAACAAGATATTACCGTAAATTTGTGCAAGGTTATGGAAAAATCGCAAGGACACTCACTGATCTACTTAAAAAAGATCAGTTTCATTGAAATGAGGAGGCAGCCCGCGCATTTCGACAGTTGCAAGACACAATGACATGGGTTCCTGTTTTAGCTCTCCCTGATTTCACCAAGGAGTTTGTCATTGAGATGGATGCATCGGGTCATGGTTTAGGGGTGGTACTAATGCAAGAGGGGCGACCCATGGCGTACTTTAGCCAGGTGTTAGGAGTGCGTGCTCAACAAAAGTCGATCTATGAAAGAGAACTGATGGCCATTGTTCTAGCTGTTCAAAAATGGCGGCCCTACTTGTTGGGAAAACATTTTCGAGTGATCACTGACCAACGAGAATTGAAGTACTTGTTGGAATAGAGGGTGGTGTCCGGAGAGTACCAGAAGTGGATTTTGAAACTATCTGGGTATGACTTTGAAATTTTATATCGGCCCCGGAAGGAGAATGGAGTAGCCGACGCTTTGTCGAGACGAGGTGATGGGGTACGGTTGTCTGAACTCGTGGTTGCTCACACCAGTAATAAGGGTGACTTGTTACTAGGTTTAAAACGGGACCCAGATGTCTTAGACATGATTAGTTTAATCAAATCCGGAGATGAGAATATGAATGAATATGAGATTCGAGATGGATTGGTTTTCTATCAGAATCGCTTGGTGTTGCCCTCCCACTCTTCTTGGATTGACCGTTTATTCCAGGAGGCGCATGGTGGTGTGGTGGGGGGTCACGAAGGTACTCAAAAATCCTACCATCGATTAGCACGAGAATTTTATTGGGTTGGCATGCGGCGGGACGTGGCAGAACGAGTAGCCAAATGTGGCATTTGTTAACAGAATAAATATTCGAATTTGGCACCAGCAGGCCTTTTACAACCACTAGAATTACCAAAACGGATCTAGGAGGATTTAAGCATGGATTTCATAGAAGGGTTGCCAAAATTGGAAGGGTATAGCGTGATCTTGGTTGTGGTTGACCGTCTTAGTAAGTCTGCTCATTTTATTCCTTTAAAGCATCCATTCGCCGCAACTACTGTTGCCAACACATTCATTCGTGAGATTATACGGTTACATGGTATTCCTTTGTTAGTGGTGTCGGATCGGGATAAAATATTTCTGAGTCGTTTCTAGAAAGAACTCTTCTGACTCCAAGGTACCACGTGGAAATATAGCACCGCCTATCACCCACAGACGGACGGTCAAACAGAGGTTGTGAATCGTAGTTTAGAAACATATTTGCGTTGTTTTGCGTCAAGTAAACCAAAACAGTGGGTGAAATGGTTACCATGGGCGGAATATTGGTACAATACATCTTATCATTCATCTGTTAAAGAAACTCCTTTTAAAATCATGTATGGTCGTGACCCACCTCATCTGCTCAATTATGATTTTGGAACGACAATCACGTTTGAGGTAGATAATTACCTGTGGGAGCGAGATGGGGTGTTAGAGGAATTCAAGGAACAGTTGGCAAAAACACAGCAAGTGATGAAGGCCCGAGCTAATCACAAAAGGAGAGATGTGGAATATGAAGTTGATGACTTGGTTTATTTGAAGTTGCGTCCTTACAGGCAGAATATGGTGGTTGGAAGGCGTAATGCTAAACTAACACCACGTTTTTATGGTCCTTTTCGCATTTTAGCTCGTGTGGGGAAATTAGCCTATCACCTGGCATTACCAACCTCAGCAACCATCCATCTAGTTTTTCATGTTTCTCAGCTCAAGAAGATGATTGGTGACCAGGAGGCTCTATCTTATTTACCAGAAGGATTGACAAAGACTATGGAAGTACAGGTAGTGCCGGAACAAGTGTTGAAGTTGAGGAAACATCAAGGAAAACAGGAAGTTTTGGTGAAATGGAAGGATTTACCGGAGACTAAGGCGACCTGGGAGGATATCGAAGTTATACAAGCTCAATTTCCTAATTTCCACCTTGGGGACAAGGTGGATTTTCAGGGGCGAGGTATTGATATGAATCAGGGGAGATGGGGACGAGTTTATAAGAGACGCAACGCAAGGGGCGATTAGTAATTTAATTAAAGTTAATTATAGACTTTATTTTTGTGATTAAGTTTCCTAGTATGGTGGTTTTCGTTTATACTTTAATAAGGGTTAGGGCCGGCTTGGGCAGGGGACATGAGTTATGAACTTTAATCTTTCTTTGTGGAGATCTCTTTGAATCTCGAACTATCAGAGCCCCAATTGTTGATTTCTTTTAAGCATTAAGCTAATAGTTGTTGCAGCTTTGAGTCTGTTCGTATCTAGAACTATGGCTCAACACTTCTTCAATGTACGAACTTATGTCATTAATTCTGGTACTGATAGGGTGACTGGGGGGGGGGGTTGATAAAGTAGGTCGGTGCGAAATTGTTTTTCTTTCTTATCTTCTCTGTCAGTCATATGTTGTGTCCTTTGTGCGATTGGAACATATCCGACCTAGAATGCAACATATGCAACTCTATTTCTATATATCTCTATCTATGCTTCTTTCTATTTGTCTATGTCAGTCATATGTTGTCCCCTCTGCATGATCGGAAGATCTGACCTGGGACACATCATATGCACCCTTCTATTTCTCTATCCCTCTATCTATGTAGTCATATGTTGTTCCCTATGCATGATTGGAAGACATCCGACTTGGGATACAACATATGCATCTCTATATTTATCTTCACTCTCAAATAATTGAGCACTCACCTACAGTAAAGAGCTCATTGGAATTCCTTGATTGCTAGGGCATGTCGTGAAATGGGGAACACATTCTAGTATGCTTAATATTGAATTAACTTAAAGGTTGTCTGTAGATCTCGCTGCTGAATTTAAGTGGACAACAATATCCTTGGTCGTCGTCAGCTAAATGGTCTATTTAGGAATATAGGTGAAATGTCTTGTCACTTATAATTTGTCTAAATTGTCAATATCTTTTCTGTTTAAATGGACCACAAATATTAGTGATTGACCAGAGCTAAACATGCAGGTGTGTGCTGATAAACGATTTTGAATTGCTTGACAACTTTGATCCCAAAAAGTCTTAAATTTAGTCATTATTTTTGTTTTTGTTAAATTTGTTCATAGTTTTCCTTTATGCACAAATTTAAAGGGGAGAATTACAACTAAAAAAATCAAACAAAAATCATAAAATTTGAAAATTCAAAAATATTTTTATCTCTGTTTTTTATTTCTTTTTAGTTTTGTTTTTGTCTCAAAATTCTCATTGTCTTGAAAAGCGAATTCAAAGGAAGAAGAGACTCAAGGAGACTGTATTTTCACACAGATACTGCAAGAAGTCTCCATCTGAGCTAAGGTTGGGTCCTTGAACAACTGTGGTCAAAAGGTTTTTTATAACTCTATGATCCACATGGACTTTTTAGTCATTTGTTACTTTTCAAGGCGCAATGGTGATCATTGAAGAATTCTCATTCGAAGGAACAAGAAGTGAAGATTATTTTTCAACATTCAATCTTTCAACCCCAGAAGCAAGGTAGCGGTGGTTGGTGGCGGAGGCGGAGACAGTTGCAAGGTAGCGGTGGTTTTAGCAGTTCTGGTTGCGGTGGCAGGGTTGCTAAACATGAGAATATATTTACCTTATGCTCGTATACTTTTTCCGATAGCCTTTTTATTCTATGATATGGAAGTGGCAGTTGATATAGCTTAGATTTCGGAAGGAGTCTGAGCTGGCAACGATGTGGCAGCGGTCTCGCAGCGTCGTGAAAACTGGGTTGTGACATCCTTTTCTTTTTCGCACTTTTTGACTTCTTTTCGGGTTGTTGATCGTTAGACGTATGGGTGGTACGAATGAGCACCAAAGGTTCATACTTTTCACCTCCATTAGTTGTAACAACTAATACATGAGCTTGCAGATTGACTTCGGTGTTGCTCGGAAGCGTACCCAGTAAACGCTCGCGTGAGAATTAAGCTAATTGGCCCACTTGCTTCTCGAAGATTAGGATTAAATGTGACTTTAGGTTGTGTTTGACAGGGTTTTTTTTTTTTTTTTTTTTTTTTTTTTTTTTTTTTTTGTGTGGACATTTTTATAAGTCAAAAGTAACTAATACACTAGTTTTCCGAAAAGCTACTTAGAGTAGTTTTTTTCAAGAGTTAATTAATTATAAAAAAAGCGTTCTTCTAAATATCTTTTTATTTCATTTTATATCTTCCATCTATGAAGATAGAGATGAAGATAGAGAGAAGGGAACGAAAACAATTTTTTAATAGGGTGAGTATAAAGGGTATTAGGGTGGCCTTATTTGGTTAATAAAAAAAAATATAATAACCAAAATAAATATTAAAATAATTAAAAATAAATAGATAATGATAAAAGAGTCTTTTTATGTATCAAAGACACAATAAAATAATGATTAAAAATATCTCTGAGTTTAGGGTAGAAGCTAACTTTTCAGTAAACAATTGTTATCAACTAATTTTGACAAAATTGCAAGAATGGTCCCTGTGGTATAGTGAAAATTGCCACTTTGGGCCAAACAGGTTTTGACTAGCACAAATGATCCAAAAGTTTCCATTTTGTTGCTAGTTTGGTCCATTCTGCTTTAATTTTTTTTATAAAATGACGATTTTGCTCTCTTTATTTTCTTATTTCATTTTTGTATTACAAAAATAAAAGAAGAAAAGAAAAAAAATACCCTTTCTCTCACTCACTAACTTTCACATACTCTCTCTCTCTCTCTCTCGTTTTCTCTCTCTCATGTTATTTTTCCTAGACACATCTTCTTACCCATCTTCTTCTTCTTCCTCAAGAACACTCAAGAACATCTATCATCACCACTGTTCGACCACCGTCCGCCACCACCATAGTCCACCACCACCACCACCATCCGCCACCACCCACAGATGAACAAACACACATGAATCAGAGCGACATACAAACACATGAAATCTAAAGAACAAAAAAACAAATCAACATAAACATCCATCGATTTTTCAACAGATTCAACACAAACACACACACATTAAACACACATACACACAAAACCCAAAAATCGTTTCTCTTTCTCTCTCTCTCTCTCTCTCTTTCTCTCTCTCTCTCTCTCTCTCTCTCTCTCTCTCTCTCTCGGATCTGAAACGCCATTTTTTCTTCTTCTTCATCATCTTATCTCTCTCACACACAGATCCGAGGTATTGTTTGAAACCAGACCAGGGTAGTGTTCATCATAAATCCGATTTTGCTAAGGGTCTCGTCGTGGGTTTAAACAACCCTAGCTTCATCGAGCAGTACATCACAGGTTTCTCCGCCTCGATTTCCAGTCGCGAAACACCCATCTGAAAACCCTAGCCGCCAAGAAACCCCAACTTCAGATCACAACCTCCTTTCTCTCGTTGTCGGCTGTTGAGATTCAAAGGGAGTGCATCAACGATCGAAGCGGGTGTTTAGGGCGATGCTACTTGACTGGAGGGAGGCAGAGGGGCAGCCTAGTCCGGCGACAGCTGCCGATTTCTTCTTCTTTTGCCGGTGGTAAGCAAGAAACGAGAGAGAGAGAGAGAGAGAGAGAGAGAGAGAGAGAGAGAGAGAGAGAGTATGTGAAAGTGAGTGAGTGAGAGAGAGAAAGGGTATTTTTCTTTTCTTTCTTTTTTTTTTTCTTTTTTTTTTGTAATACAAAAATAAACAAAGAAAATAAAGAGGGCAAAATCGTCATTTTATAAAAAGTTAAAGCAGAATGGACCAAACTAGCAACAAAATGGAAACTTTTGGACCATTTGTGCTAGTCAAAACCTATTTGGCCCAAAGTGGCAATTTGCGATATACCACAGGGACCATTCTTGTAATTTTGTCACTAATTTTTACTTACCAACGATTTTTTCAAACAGTATAATTTAACTTTTTTTATTGGCATGTCATAATCACCATGGGTTGCGGTTCTTACACTCCGAACCCCGTTCCACGTAAATTCCAATTCCATTATTAAGGTTGACGTTTTTAGAAAGCTTTGTTTGCCTTTGATTCGGTTGGCGTACTGTTTTAACTAAAATTGGTATGAAATAAATTGAATATAGGGAAATTGAAGTATTAAGAAATTTGATTATGTAATGTGTTCATTAAACAGTGCATATATGTTATATCTTTTGTTAATTCAAATGGACGGAAATTATTTGATGTTTCTTGTTTGGTTATAAATTTGATTTGGTTTTAAAATATAAATCATTTTAGTAAAAAGTTTAACCATATTATGTAATTTTTATATTGTTTTTTGTATTTTTTTTATTTTCTTATAAATAATAATAGAATTAAGAGTAAATTATATGGATGATCTCTATGATTTTGGGGTAACTTGTGCATTTGGTCTTTGTTTGTTTGTTTCCTTTTTCTTTTTTCCTTTATATATATATATATATATATATATATATATATATATATATATATATATATATATATATATATATATAATGTCCCTTAATCTTTATTTTACTGTGTATTTCGTCCATACCATACATAAAAAGACTCTTTTTCCGTTATCTATTTATTTTAAATTATTTTAATTTATATTTTGGTTATTATAATTTTTTTGTTAACTAAATAAGACCACCCCTAATACCCTTTATACCCACACCGTTAAAAAATTGCTTACCGTCGATCCAATCCCCTCTCCTTATCTTCATAATCATAATGTTCGGTATCACTATGACCATTTACAAAAAAATGTTGTAAATCAAAACCCAATGAAAGTCTCGATTCCAAAATTAAAATCAAAGATGAAAATCAAAACCTAATGAAAATCTAGATTCCAATAAAAAATCAAAACACTCTGATCTAGAAACGATTTCAACATCTCGATTCCAAAATCAAAACCAAAGACGAAAATGAAAATCAAGCATGATGAATTGAACATCGATCTATGAAACCCAAATCAAAATCAAATGTAGGTTTTATGAAACGACCACCATTTTATGGAACATACCGATTTTATATACGACTTTTGGTAGTGGTGACACCAATTTTATCTAAAACAATTTGTAAAAAAAAAAATTTAAATAACTAGGGGAATGCAACGATGGTGGCGTGGTGGCTCCGATCACGTCATCGATGGTGGTAACAACTCCAATTCACGATGTTTTTGCGATGGTTGCCAGTTTAATAGAAATGCAACGATGGTTGATCTGACCATGAGCTTCACATTAGTTGATGTGCCGCAAGTGGTGGATGAATGCGGTTGTTGTCCAGTGTGGTGGGGATTTTTTTTATATGGAGATGTTGTGGTGACGGTGGTGATGACAATGGTGACCGTCTAGGAGAGGTGGTCGAGATGAAGCAACACAGGAGTGGTAGGTTTGGATGCTGCTGGTTATGTGTTTTCGACTGATGATGAAGAGAAGTCTTCCACGAGAAGTGAAAAAGAGGAGCATTTGTTGGGATAAGGGGTTGATGGCCCTATTTATTGTATTAAACCGTAATAACAAAAACTAGTTGTGAAACTCATGTATTACTTTGGTTAATTTAACAAAAAGTTCAATACAAAATTCAAAATATTTGAGAACTTTGAATTTATAAGAAAAATAAATAATGAATTATTATAATGCAAATATCTTTTATCTTTTAAATTAAAAAAAATAATTTAAATAAAGAAAAGAAACTAATGAGTTTTAATTTTAGGAATTTTTAAATTAAAAGGTAAGTTTATTAATGAAATTGATATCAATTTATTACTATATTGATTGCAATTATTACATTAAAATATTATGTGGAATTTAATAAAATAGAAAAACTTATAAAATGACATGTTAAAAAAATTAATTCAAAATAACCATAAAATAACATTTGGCAAATTGAATGAGAATGTAACAAGTGGAAAAAAAACCTTTAGTTATTAGAAAGGATAAGTTATAATTTTTTAAAAATAATAGATAAATATGGCTGGTAGAATCTGATTACACATTAAAATAAAGTTTAAGGGACTATCCGAATTAAAAAAACGATTAGAGACCAAATACATAAATTACCATAAACCATAGGTATCATCCATATTATTACTCTTTAATTAATATTTACTAGTTGTGAGACCCATGTATTACATGATTTTATTTAAAAAAGTTAAATATAAAATTTTAACAATCTGAGAAGTTTGAATTTATAAGAAAAATTTTAAATTATTAAAATTAATGAGGCTTTAATACATTGAATACATTACATATATAAATCATTTCTAATAAATATCTTACATATATATTACTTTACATATTAAATATGGAATTTTAATTTAATAAAATGAAAAATACAATAAAATGACAAGTGGAAAATAAAAAATATTTAAAAATTCTAAAAAATGACATTTATCCAAGTGAAGGAGAAGATGACATTTAGTAAAAAAAATGATTTATTAGAAAGGATTGAATCATTTTATTTATGAGTTTACAATTTTGAATCTCTTCTTATAAAAATAACAAACCCACAAATTGATTAACACACTAATAAAGTCTTACATATGAATGTGGATGAATGTAATAAGCAATTTTTTTTTTTCATACGAATAAGACACATGCAAGCAGAATTGTTTTGGTCATAATCATATTATACTTATCCTTTACATCTACGTGGCAGAATCCCTTCTTTGGAAAATGGACTTGGACACGTTAAATTTCAACCCAATTTTCCACGGTACTTCCACGGTGTTCACGTTTCCTTCATATTATCCCAAGCTTTAATAATAGTAATTTATTATTATATCTTCTATATTTTATTTGACCAGCAAAAACACTATTATAAAAGTATTAAATTGAATAAAATATTTTTATTAATAAAGTAAATAGTAATTATATATAAAATATAAATGTATAAGATTATGCTAATTATATGTACTCATAAAATAAATAATAATTAACATCAAATATAAAAAAAAAATTATATTTGTTTGTATTTTTATTATAATAGCATGATTTAAATAAAAATATAGAAGATGATATTAATAATGTATTCTCACACCTTATATTTGATAGTTACACCCAAAGTGTCAAAATCAAGATTATAAGGGGTGCTTTTCGATTTTTCTACTATTAATGATTGGCTTACATTATTAAAGTCTAACTAAAACTGCCCTTCCATTAATTATGGCCTTTCTACGACAAAGGCTTTAAACGTAAAAGTGCAACAGGCCAGAAAAAAATGCAAAAGCCCAAACCAACAACGGCCCGAACATGTGTTGAACAGGGCACAAAAATTCCATGAATCATCACTTATCTTTCGTCACTTTTGCGGCAAATTCTGGACACTTTCTGTCAGTTCTGACAAAAGCATTGGAAAAATGTTTATACCATTTATAACTATGCAACAAGATAAGGGTGAGATGTATCTTACGTTATAATGCTTAAAATAGACACCAACTCACAACATTGCATTCACGCATGACGCATCCAAATTTTTATCCTAATCATGCTCACCCTCATATCTTCTGTGGGTTTCTTAATCCAGCTCATGTTTTTTCACAATCTCATTTGCATTATAAACCAACACGCGTAGCTTCGATAATATAATCGATCAATCTTTTTTTACCAAGATGGGTCGGTTTTGGTTTTTGGTTTACTCGATCGTCTGTTTTTTCATAGCAAATTCTGTGCAGCTTGATGATACCCAAAGCTTCATAGTCAGGATTCAAAACGACTTGAAACCATCTGTTTTCGCTGATGTAGAGCATTGGTATAAGGCAACCCTTGGAAGTTTGAATTCAAGAAAGTTGGATTATCACAAATTCAATAGTGACAAAAAGCCAAACCAAGAATTCCTTCATGTTTACAAGACTGTTTTCCATGGTTTTTCAGCTAGACTGACTCCTCAAGAAGCTCAAGAACTGGAAGCCCACCCAAGCGTTGTGGCTGTTTTACCTGACCAAACTCTTCAGCTTCATACTACTCGATCAATTCAGTTTCTGGGGCTTGATAGTAATGAACCTAATGGCCTATTGAAGGAGTCAGATTATGGTTCTAATGCCATTATTGGCATCTTGGACACTGGTATCTCACCTGAAGCATCAAGCTTCCATGATCAAGATCTTGGTCCAATCCCTTCGGATTGGAAAGGCGAGTGCATGGAAGGCGAGAAGTTCACCAAAAATCTCTGTAACCAGAAGATAATAGGAGCAAGATATTTTACTGCTGGATTTGATGCAAGCATCCAAGAAACCAACAGCTCAGCTCAGATTAGATCTTCAAGAGACACCGATGGCCATGGCACCCACACAGCCTCCACTGCAGCTGGAAGGGTGGTTGCTAATGCATCACTGTTCGGGTATGCAGAAGGAGTAGCTGTCGGAGTGGCACCCAAAGCCAGAGTCGCTGCGTACAAAATATGTTGGGGAGAGAGTTGTCGGGAATCAGACATACTCGCTGGATTAGATAAGGCTGTTGAAGACGGTGTCCACGTCATTTCCATCTCCGTAGGTGGCTCCAGAAGTAGGCCATATCATCTTGATCCCATAGCTATAGGAGCTTTTGGAGCAATGACAAGAGGTGTTCTCGTTTCGGCTTCAGCAGGTAATGGAGGTCCTGATGTTATGTCGGTGACAAACACAGCTCCGTGGATCACAACCGTCGGTGCAAGTACAATCGACAGGAGGTTTCCAGCAGATCTGATCTTGGAAGATGGCACAGTAATCACAGGGGCATCTGTTTCAAGTAGCACAACAATCCCAGCAACAAAATTCTTTCCATTAATCCATGGAAGGAACGCCTCGCAAGGGAGATTTTACAACTCGAGAGCAGCCACTTGCATGCCGGAATCACTTGACACAGAACTGGTACGTGGGAAGATAGTGATTTGTGACCGAGGTGGTAATGCTCGTGTCAAGAAAGGTGAAGTGGTCAAGGAAGCTGGAGGGATAGGGGTAATTGTGTCAAACGTTTCTCCTCAAGGTGAAGGACTAGTATCAGATTCCTACACAATTCCAGGCATGTTGATAACCGAATCAGGTGGTAAAAAGCTCCATGCTTATATAAGCTCTTCAAAAAATCCAATGGCGAAGATAATAGTTCACGGGACTCGAACAGGGGTGAAACCTGCACCTGTAGTTGCATCCTTCTCATCAAGAGGACCAAGTATTGACTCGCTTTATGTACTCAAGCCTGATGTAATAGCACCAGGTGTTGACATCCTAGCAGCATGGCCTAATGATGTGCCACCTAGCGAAATTCCTTCTGACCTTCGAAGAACAAGATTTAATATAGCATCGGGCACTTCCATGTCGTGTCCTCACGTGTCAGGTTTGGCTGCTCTACTGAAAGGGGCCCATCCAGATTGGTCTCCTGCCATGATTAGATCCGCAATCATGACCACGGCATACATGGTTGACAGAGAAGGGAAGCCATTGCTAGATGAACAATCATACAACGAAGCCAATGTGTGGGGCACCGGTTCAGGTCACATAGATCCTGGAAAAGCGGTTGATCCAGGATTGGTATATGACATAACAGCGAATGATTATATTCAGTTCTTGTGTGCAATGAACTACTCAACCCAAGCTTTTAGACAGTTTTCTCCAAAACCAGTCAGGTGTAGGGGGAAGCAAAACAAACCATGGAACATCAATTACCCAGCGATATCAATCGCGTATGGTGAACCAAGAGGTTCATCAGAACCAGAGGTAGTAGTCACAAGAACTGTAACACATGTCGGGGAAGGTACATCAAATTACAATGCTATTGTTACTAGCCCAAAAGGAGTCAATGTAACAGTAGTGCCACAGCGAATGCAATTTACTGTAAAAGGGGAAAAACAAAGTTACAAAGTTAAGATTGTGTCTGATCATAAGGTAACTGGCTCATGGGGGAATATGGAGACAGAGTTAGGTAAATTAATTTGGACTGATGGGAAACATAATGTAGTGTCGCCCATAGTTGTAATATGGCAACATTTATTCTAATTTGGTGCTAATAGATTGCGAATGTATACGGCATGCTTTCAGGGACAATAATGTTTTAAGATAACAAATGTTTAAGATTGTATATTGGTTTATGAGTTACGTAGTTTTGCTTGATGACATTTTGAATACTCTTTAAAACATTGTGTGGATGTTGTGTAAGAATGATTTGAATTTTGAACAATTCATTCACATTCACTTTTGACTTTACAAATGTATAAAAATCATTTAGGTTATATTTAGCGTACTAGCTGAAAAGCTAGCTGTTAAATAAAAAACTAACTGATAGCTGAAAAGCTAGTTGATAAAAAATAACGTTTGGTAAAACTAGCTGAAAAGCTAGCTGAAATATACAAAATTACATAAAAGGACATATAGGAGTATGTGTTTCTATAATTAATTAAGGGGTGTATTTCGAAAATTTTAAAAAAACTCTTAAAAAGCTAGTCTAAGTAGCTTTTCGAAAAGTTAGCTTATAAGCTACTTTTTGGCTTACCAAACACGACAACATAAAAAAAGCTCGAAAAATAAGCTAGCATACCAGCTAGCTGTGGCGCGCCAAACACAGCCTTAGTCTCACACGGATCACACAACATATATTAGGTTTGCAATGGACACACACACACTACAAGGATACGGACCTATGCAGACGACACTTATGCCGACGACAATTGTCGTCGCTAAAAGTGTTGGATTAGTGTCTAAGTCCATAACTATTTTGGTATGTACTTGAACCGATGGTGCATGGTCCTTTTGGGTTGCCTTCACCAAAGCAACTTGATAGGATGAATTATGGAGAGAAATGATTAAATATGATTTATTAATATATTATGGGAATAATATATTAAAGGAGAAATCATATTGTTTAATTAATATTAGTCAATAATTAATTAGTAATTAGTTTTGTGACTAAAAGAGATTAATTAAACTTAAGGGACTGGAATTGTAATTATAGGATAATTGCAATTTGGGCCATGGATTGCCTTGAATCAAGGGGTGGACGAATTCTTTGGGGAAACCCATAAGGAAATCGTCCATGGGCTTGATTAAAGGAGTCTATGGGTTGCTTAGGGCTTAAGCAACCAAATTAGGGTTTCCTTGTTAGATAACCCTAATAGCCTCACTATATATAGAACCCTTAAGGCTCAAAAACGTGGGGAACTTCTTTTCTAGGGTTAGAACACGTTTTGGGCAGCCTCCATCCTCTCTCCTCTTCATCCTCTTGCTTATGGTGTTTGTGAACCATTAGAGGAGTGACACTTGTGATTCTAAGCCTTCCAAAGTCAATTCAAGGAGGAATTGAGATTGTTATTACTACACAACAATCAAGGTAATATCATAAACCTAATTATATGTTAATATTGATTTCCATATGCTAGAATTAGGGTTTATAGTCTTGGATAACTTGCATGTACAATAGAGAAACCTAGATCCAAGCATTAGGGTTTGTATGAACACATAGGATGTCTTATGACCAAAACCCATCAGTGGTATCAGAGCCTTGATTGGTTTCAATTGTATTGATGCATTAGATATCTGGAAAATTCGTTTTTTGGGTTTCTGGAGGCTGGACTCGCCGAGTCCATAGCTGAACTCGCCGAGTCCAAGCCTGACTCGACGAGTCAACTCGTCAGATGGGGATAATCTCGGGATTTCTTGCTGTTTTTGCATTGGGATAGTTACCTTATCATGTTAGATCAATATTAATCCGATTATATGATATATTTGACTATAATTTTGATCTAATTGAAGATATTTATCAATTAATAAGATAATTGTTTCCTTATAAGATAATTGATTAATTATTTTTGTCTAAATTGGTAAATTGTTTTGCAAGAAATCGTTAAATAAATCAAATATGGATAATTATGTGATTAAATGTTAATTTTAGATTATTTGTTATTTGATCCTTGTGTTATGAAATGTTTCATATTTTCCCTTTTAGGTTTTATAGTTTAAATTTGAACCCAATAGTTTTGTTGTTTTGAAATTTAAATAGTTAAAACCCTAATGTTTTGAAAAAGGTTTCAAAACTTGCCCTCAAGTTTTGGAATTTAAATTTTGATTAAATGATTTAATTTTGATGTATATTTAAATTCTAAACCCTAATGTGTTGAAATGTTTCAAAACTTGCCCTCAAGTTTTGGAATTTAAAAGTTGATTAAAAGTTTAATTAGGAATGTTAAATTCTAAAACTCTAGTATAGTTTTGAAAAAGTTCAAATCACATCCTTATGGTTTTATTAATTAATTAAGGTGTATAATTAAAAGAAGTTTAATAAATCCATAAAAGTTTTGGTTTACAATTTAATTGAATTAAAAGTATAATTGTTAAATTTAACCACCTAATATTTTTAAAGTGTAAAATACACCCTCTACTATATATAACATTAAAAGTCTAACATTATATATATGTATGAGTAAAAGTCAGTCTTACCGTTAGTAGGCCTCATTCACGAAGCTGGTCTATAAGGGGTGTTTAAGGAAATTGCCTATAAAATGGCGATTGAATAGGTATCCACTCTTACCCACCGCACTCTTGACTAGTGGAGGGTCGTTAGCCGAACGGGTAGGATAGGACAAAACCTTCCATTATAAGTATAATGAATTATTAAAGTAACTAAATGTTTTCATAAAATTCCCAATCTTAGTTACTTAGGCAAAAGTGAATTGATGCAATTCCATGAAATTACACTTTGTGCTCTTGCGAAGACGTTAGTGGAGCGTGTGTGGTTTACCGACACACTAAATGGTTCTAAGCAAAGGTAGCAAAGGGTGACTCAATGTTTGTCATAGTTCGGTGGAGCGTGTGTGGTTTACCGGCACATCGAATAGGTGACTGTAACATGTGAGGGCACCATGTAAGTTTGCATGGTTATTCACACCCGCTTTGTGATCCTCGGCATCCCAGTCACAAACAAGAGGGGCATATCGAGATATAAACATGCCATTGAAAGTTCAATGTATCTCAAAGGATCTAGGAGTTTTCATAGATTTAAAACTTAAAATTCTTTTTCATTTTTCATGGTGGAAATTAGTGAATCGTCATTCACTTACCTTCAAATGTTCTGCAATTTGGGTTACGGCATCCCTCTCCCGTATTGTAGAATATTGTGTTGGGTCCTAGCCTTAGTATTTCATTTGGGTGATTTACTAAGGACTCAATCAATCAACTAACTTGAATTCGTTTTCTCCCGTTTTGTAGATGTCAAAGTTTGACAACTATGGTCTTCTCAAATCCCGTGGAACAAGCATTCCACATGAAGATGATATTCCACGATTCGATCGAGGAACAAGAAATCATGCTTCACTTCCTCCTCCTCCTCCAATTATTCTCCCTAACCCACAAGATTGTAAAATTGAAAGGTTCAATATCACTCAAGCCCTTTTGGCAAGTAAACATAAAGAAGGAAAGTCGGTGTGTGCACACATCCTAGGGATGAAGTCGTACATTGATAGACTAAGAATGATGGGATCTGTTGTCGGTGAGGAGATGGCTGTTGATTGGGTTCTTCAGTCACTTCCAAACTCGTATAGTGAGTTCGTAAGAGAGTACTATATGATGAACCGCGACGTGACCCTTATAGATCTCACCTATATGCTTATTGTTGCCGAATCAGCAATGGTTTGGCGCAATAGAAAAGCAAAGTTGATTGGTGAATCTGCCTTCGAGACCTCTATAGATATAGACAATGGCAACGAAAGACATGCTATGATCGAAAAGTTTGATCATAAGAGAAAGGCAATGTCTGAAGTAGTTCCATGTGCTGTTCCAAAAGAGTCGATTTGTTTTTATTGCCAAGAGAAGGGGCATTGGAGACGAAGCTGCCCTATTTACCTAAGAGATCTAAGAGATGGGAGAGTCGAAACGTATGGCTCTGCTTTAGGATCGAAGAAAAGAAAGGAAGCTTAAGGGAAGAAGTGAGCAGAATCTAGTCGTGTAGGAATGGATTTCGATCACATTTCTCAAAGATTAGATTCTTGAGCTACTACTTAGAGTTAGAATTAGATTGCTAAGAAAGATGTATTAGCATAAGTTTTTCAATGAGTTGCATTGTAAGGACAAATTTTTTCCGCAATAAAATAAATTTTGATTTTAAATTTTATTTATTTATCCTTACAATGGCGTGTATGAAAAATTGATGTTAAAATGTTTCTATTATTAGCAATAATGGATTTGGTTCTTATTATGTTATTTATGGAAAGTCAAGAATTTACCAAATAGGGAGAGTTTCTCATCGCCCAAGTTTCAATTGGACAGAAATTTGGAATCATGCAACTTGGTTGCACGATGAATGAGAAATTTCATATTTGGAAATTAGACTAATTCGTTGACAAGGTGTCGAGTGAAGGACTAGGAGATCGAGCACACAATGTTGCGTGTTGATCAAGTCCACCATAAGAGTAACAATGATATTCGTCATGATTTACTAAAGATTTAGTAAATATGATTATACTTACAAGATTAGGTGTAATTCTGAATTGATTAAAGGGTTTAAATCAATAGCAGAACGAATAAGAAGAATCAAGTAGGCAGAAAGATAAAAGTTTCTCCATTCTAAGATGAAGGAAGAGTACCTTTTATGCTTTATGATAGGTCTTAATGATTAAGAACCATATCTCAATTGATCCTCTAAGTGAGTCTTAGTACAATTGTATGTCTAAGAAGAGGAATCAAGAATTGAAGAAATGGTTAAATCAGTAAGTCAATCATACTTCGTTCCAATAACAAGTCTTAAAGTTAAGATTGTGACATTGAGTGAAAGGTATTAAGAAGGTTTGTAACTTTCATTAAATGTGGAAAGTTGTGATGTCTTGGATAAGACAAAGACCAACTAGGACCAATTTATGAAGTGTTTTGATAAAAACTACACTAACTCTTGAATATTTGTTTGTCAAGAAATGTTTATTGACAAGATAATCTTATATGTCAAGGAGTCAGTGGGAGTCTTAATGGTCTTGAAAGGTTTCAAGAACAAATCAAATAAACCTTATCGATCATCACTAGCACACAAGTTGAGGTTTACAACCTATCGTGTTGACATTATTTTGATTCTGTGCCAATCCAATCGAGTTAATTATGCATGTGAGTTCTATAAGTTCTCATTTTGAACGCATAAAAGGGAAAGCACCTTAATCAATGAAAGGTACATTGATAGGAAAGGGTGAGCTGCTTAACTACTTGGAAGACATGGTGGCCAGCTGTGCTACCATAAAGGCAAGAAATCGAGATCAAGAAAGTTCGATCCATAAGAGTTTGAATTTGTCATAAACTTTGGTTTTGACAAATTCACATGGATATGAACAAATACACTGTTTAAATCTAAGTGTCATAAGATTTCCTCATTCATGAAAATGATTGTGAGGAAATGTTTTCACTAAGACAGATTTTAAGAAGATAGTGATTGTAAAATTGCACTCTCGAATTCAATTATGGTTACGGCATCCCTTTCCATAATTTGAATTGTGAGGTTTGGCAATTAGTCTTAATTGTTTAGACACACATATGAACTATCGAAGACAAATGTGTATAAGTTCAAGAAACCTTGATAAAAGATTATGAAAGCACTAAGTATTAGAAACATGAACTTAAGAAATTCAATAAGCATTGTTTTTCTGAAAGTTAAGATGTTTATGAATACATGTCAAAGCTAGTGGGAGCATAAGTGTTATGTTTTATAATAATCATCAAGATAGTGGGAGTATAAAAGTTATGATTGTATGATTATTAAGGAAAGTATTGCAAGGTTAGCAATATTAATTATAGAAAACAAGATTCATACTTTGCAAAGTCGCAATAGTTGAAGAGTTGTTTTGCTATAATTAAGGGAGAGAATATTATGCTTCATTTCAAATCTAAAGGTTTAGGTTGAAAAATGTTAATAAAATTTAGTCAAAGGTACAAAGTGTGTTCTTAAAATTTCGATTATGATTACGGCATCCCTTTTCACTATTCGAATTTTGAGAACATAGCAAATAAAACATTATGCGTCGTGTCCCATACGCTTCGGGTATAGGATCGATTGCAAATGCTTTAATGTTTGACCATTCTAAAATTTTCCAAATGTCGAGCACATTTAGAGGGAAAAAGGACCAGAATCGGTTTAGACTAAAATAATTAAACAACTATCAAAGGACAATCCAAGTTCGACGAGGATTGGTCGCTTGTGAGTAGTTGGAAGTATAGTATTGGAAAATATGGAAATGTTTCCATATTGGATGGACCATATCGACATCATTACGAATAGATAAGATTCTATTAAGAATGAGTTGTCATATGGAACATATGAAAGTGTGTCTATATTGGGAATTGAATATTGAGAAATCTATGACTAGATTAGAAACTTCTATGCAAAAGGAGGTTCAAAGAAAGTACTTTAAGTGAGAGACATCACATCTATGGAATTGTCTTGTAACAATCTCCGATAGAAGACTTTGTAATATCATTGGCAATAGTCTTTGTGACTTTGGGGCAGTGACATTACAAAAGAGATCATTGCATAAAATGTTAGAATCTAGCATATTCTATAAGTAGCAAGAATTTGATATTCTTTCACTTATGAAAATGATTTGGAGTTGTGAAATGAGAATGATTGGAAATGTGTTCAATGTGATCTATTTCACAAAGTAAGAACCATCGGTAAACATTGTGTGCATGCTAGGAGCATGGGACAAGTGTTGTAATTCAAGTAAGAAGTTGATTACCCGAAACTACAAATAATGAGTAATCAATATGGTGATAAATAAAAGGTGTTTTATTTATTCTCAAAGGGTTGAGGCCATATGGGATTACTATTATTCTTGTGTTTCACATTTGCATGTTTTGACATCCAGAATAATTGAGTTTATTAAGAATAATCGAATTATTCAAACGGGCCACAGTCGTTCGTATGTTGGAAGTAGATATGAATGAAGACTGTCGTGAATTGGTGTGTGGATTGTCTAAAAGAGTATTAGACATAAGCAAATGTTTACTGCAACGTTCATGAGTGCTTATGAATGTGATTTGAGCATTGGATTAGACCCACGCTCACTTGGATCACTACATGGATTGTATCACGAGTGATTAGTGAGACGATAACATCTTATATTCTTGAAACCGAGATGTGTGAGTTGTATCTTGCAAATCGGTTGCACATTGATAATATGTAAACGCACCAGTAACTTGGTGTTATAAAACATATTGTTGTGTGTGATTCGGTGCGTGAGTACAAGCAAGCATTGTATCAAAGTTTATCCGTTCCTTTTATCTAAAGTAGGATAAAAGCGATATCTTTGGGCCCCTCGATGATTTTGTAATGACAAACGTAAATGCTCGGCCGGGCTAGGGCTAATTTGATTTGTTCAATTAGTCAGTCGTCATAAATCGGAAATCGAGATATAGTACAAAGAGAATGATTTGAAATTATATCTTATATGATATCTAGAATGGAGGAATATATGATCCCTTATCTAAGGACACGCGTATCTGATAGGATCAGAGTTGACAGCGGCTTTGGAAAGCTACGATTGCAGATCAGGATCTGAAGTCATACGCAAAATAGTTATTAGACTTATCCAAGTGGGAGACTGTTGGTTAGTGTCTAAGTCCATAACTATTTTGGTATGTACTTGACCCGATGGTGCATGGTCCTTTTGGGTTGCCTTCACCAAAGCAACTTGATAGGATGAATTATGGAGAGAAAGGATTAAATATGATTTATTAATATATTATGGGAATAATATATTAAAGGAGAAATCATATTGTTTAATTAATATTAGTCAATAATTAATTGGTAATTAGTTTTGTGACTAAAAGAGATTAATTAAACTTAAGGGACTGGAATTGTAATTATAGGATAATTGCAATTTGGGCCATGGATTGCCTTGAATCAAGGGGTGGACGAATTCTATGGGGAAACCCATAAGGAAATCGTCCATGGGCTTGATTAAAGGAGTCTATGGGTTGCTTAGGGCTTAAGCAACCAAATTAGGGTTTCCTTGTTAGATAACCCTAATAGCCTCACTATATATAGAACCCTTAAGGCTCAAAAACGTGGGGAACTTCTTTTCTAGGGTTAGAACACGTTTTTGGCAGCCTCCATCCTCTCTCCTCTTCATCCTCTTGCTTATTGTGTTTGTGAACCATTAGAGGAGTGACACTTGTGACGCTAAGCCTTCCAAAGTCAATTCAAGGAGGAATTGGGATTGTTATTACTACATAACAATCAAGGTAATATCATAAACCTAATTATATGTTAATATTGATTTCCATATGCTAGAATTAGGGTTTATAGTCTTGGATAACTTGCATGTACAATAGAGAAACCTAGATCCAAGCATTAGGGTTTGTATGAGCACATAGGATGTCTTATGACCAAAACCCATCAAAAAGTACCCCTATCCCGACGACATGTCGTCGCCATACCTATTGCAAACTTTGACCAATTTAATTTGACCCGGACCTCTATTCCGATGACATGTCGTCGTCAAAAGTCTATCGGGAACGACAAAAATATTGGCGGTCTTCTGAAATTCTATACCGACGACATGTCGTCGGTATAGGTATCAAAAAATATATTTTCCATTTATTCTTAATCCATATGTCAGGAAAAACAAAACGATGTAGTTTTTATGATGCCAGAAAAAATAAATGAAGATAGGAATTTATGTGGTATATAGAGGGAGGTTTAAAATACAACCAAATAACATTTCTCTAACCACATAACCACTCTTATAACCTTTAGATCTTTATATGACATATGAAATTAAAGAGGTACACCGATCATTTTATACATGTTGTACATGGAATCATATAACAGAGATGACATAATTAGATTTTCTCCATTATTTCCGGATCTCGATTTCAAATCATTAGACGTTTGTTCCTCAAATTCAACCTTCTTCTCCTTCAACCCCCCCCCCCCCAAAAAAAAAAACGAACAGTTCACTCGTGCTTTGGTTAATCTCTCATGGCCGACGAGATGAATTTGGTCGTTATCCAAATTGTAGTCAGCGACGAGATGCGTCTGGCTTGCAGCCGACAAGATGATTGTGGTCTCTATATACTTGAATTCCGATAGTGACATGAATATCAGAAGGAAGAGCATCAAATTAACATTCCCGGTAACAACCATTGACAACGACTTTGTCACACCCCCAAACCGAAACGGCGAAAACGTTCAGGGGCGGTGGACGTCATGTTCAGTATCATATCCATAGTGAAGAAAGTAAACACAACCATCATAAATATAATTTAAAAGGTTACATCGTTGCAAAATACATGTTTCCAAATAAATTACATATGATGTCAAAATAGTTCAAAAGAAATCTACACCTTAGCGTCTTGCCTTCAAAAAGTCTTGTGGTTACCTATATTACTGATTACCTGAGAATACAAGTTGTTTTTAAAAGAGTATCAGCATTAAAGCTGGTGAGTTCATAAGCAATTTATGAATGAAAAATGCATATTGTTCCTTAAAGTTTGTTACAAGTTTGTTTCCAGATAATCCAATATTTTCTAAAAGGTTTATTGCAGTCTTAACTGAACCAAGACTTAGTATATGTAAGTAATTCATCATACTTATATATGGATTTATATTTAAATAAAACTCCTTTTTGTGAAATCCATAAATTCCCGTGAACGGTGTGTTTGTTAATTTCCCATGTGAGTTGTTATAACCATACTATGACTCGCATGCCTCGTAATCAACATTCTTCAAGCGTCGGAATGTTATGACACTTGTCACCCCAGACTTGCCGGTCTAGCTATTGCAAGCAGCTCAGGTGCGAGTTGTCAAACCCAATATAGATCTATATACAATTATCACACTCTCCCTACAAGAGATTCTGGCTATAACTATAGAACTTTTCTGTTGTACTAAAGAGTACTCTGAAGATGAATGTCTCACAAATTTATTCATTAACATGTTCACGTAGTTTGTAATAAAATACTCACTTTGTAAATCGATAGTATTACCACTTCTTTGTTAAATGAGGTGTCCAAACTATACCTATTATAGTTTTATCAAAGTGTTTTATGTTGTAAATGAAACCTTGTTATGCATGACCTTGTATTTCAATAAAATGACATTAAAAATGCTAAGTATAAAATCTTACACACCTTGCTCAGCATGTTACAAGGTGTGAATAACTCTTAAACTTGTTCTGACAATTTAACTATTAACTGCCATTGTTTTAGATTATTTATAGAAAAGTCATTGTCAGTTGAAAACTAAATCCGTAAACTCGTAGAGTTTGGAAAAAGAGTCTACTATGTTCACAAATTTTCTTATAATTTTTGGTGGTCTCAAACCAGTGTGAAAATATTCATTTTCATGATCTGGTCTGATTTCGTTGCTGCAGTTATAGGCAGTTTTGTAAAAATCACCATAACTTGTAGAAAAATCGTATGGAGATGAGCAAGTAGTCATTTTAAAGGTATAAACCTGAACCATTTGCATATTGAACAGTTTTGAAAAATATTAAGTTTAAGTTGGGTAAAACAGTTCATGAACAGGTCAAAACTTTTCTGTTGTAAGCTGTCAAGTTAAGTTTCAAATATGTTTTGGTGTTTTAACTTGTATTCCCCCATGAAAACTAAAGAAAACTATAAAATGTAGGGGTATGAACTCACCTTGAGTGATTCTTGGAAGAGTGAAAGGTCGAAGACGAGAAGTATCAAGTCAAGAACACTTGATGAACATGTGAGAGTTTGGATGATCCTAAGAATGATTTTAGGTGTTAAGATATGAGTCAATGATCCAAGAATGTTATGGAATTATGGAATGACACTTGATTGTAGATGTAATACTTACCCAAAAGTTCAGTAGTAGCTCAAGAACACTTGCACAAGGTGGTGGAAAGTAGAGAGAAAGAAGCTTTCTTGAGGTGATATGAGAAGTGTGTATGTTTGAAATGAGCAAGTAAATCAAGAAATCCTCCAGGGATTTCTTTATATAGAAGGTTGCTGGAGCAACTTGTGAGTTTGAAGTGATGTGTGCATTGGTTTGTGTGATGTGGATAAGGTGGCAAATAAGAGAGTGATGCATGGGAGGCAAGTGGGCACACTTGCCCCAATTGTGGGGTAAATATCCTTCTTAATATAAAATAATGATTTTTAATTAAAAATCCTTGAAAAATAAATAAAATATGAGTTTTAGGGGTTAAAATGGTAAAAATATGAATTTGGTGAAAAAATCTCGTCAAAAACGTCAAAAATGGGCTTAAGAGGTGAAAGTAGTAAAAAACCAGCTTTAGGGACCGAATCTGCGAGGTTCGGCTCTTAGGAGGGTGAGAACCGAGAGGGAACCGAGAGTAGGAGGAGGAGCCAAAGGTGAGAAGAGAAGAACCGAAGGCGAGGCTCGGTCCCGGCTGCTATCTGCGAGGTTCGGTCCGAGATTCCGAGGTTCTGCTCTAACAGGTTCGGTTCTGACATGCTCGACCCTAAGAAGGTTCAACTCTTAAGAGGGTTCGGCTCCTAAGAGGGTTTCGGCTCTAAGAGGTTGTTTTTCGTGATTTCTTCCCGTTTTGAGTGATTTTTGGCCAAGTTAAGGGTTGGGATTACCCGAATGATTTTAAAAAGTTTGACAGAGATTTGGGAGAGATTCTTATAAAGTGAGAGAGATTGGGAGAGATTTGAGAGATATTCATTTATAGTCATTATCATCGAATAATCTTGAAATGCAAGGTCTGTGAACCCCGTTATACTTCGTTAATGATTGTTTTAAGTCCCCGAAAGGGTCCTTAGTCGTGTTTTGATGCGTTTAACTCTCTTTTTAGGGTTTTTACATTGTTAACACATAGATTCTTCGAGACACTTGAATTTTTGACATACAAATGTACATTTTTATACATAGAATAACTTTTTAACATACAAGTACTAGTTAAGTTTGACCGGTTTGACTTGTTGACTTTGACTTTGACTTGAATTTAACGGTTGTCACAGACTTCCACATCCGAACTAGAACCTTACTTCGGATACACTAAATAAATACCTTATTTACACGACCCTAAACTTCGTGCTTCCATGCGTGAAACTGTCGACGATGTATCTCAAACATGATCAATACTCAATACCCTTGGCAAATGTCCTGATCATTAAATTGTTGTAAAGCCTGTGTTTCCGGGCTTGCCATTTTTTAGCAATGTAATAGTCTAGGTTAACCTTTGTAACCCGTTTTGAAAATAATAAGATTTTATTATTTGAGTATTATGTGTTTTGTGCTTAATTGCTTAATTATGTGGTTTGATTAATTAAGAATAAAAATAAGCGTCAAAATTTAAGTGTAAAATAAACTTGATATCTTTGGTTAATGTTGTAGTAGTTGAAACGAGGTTTCCGAATATATATAGAACGCCCAAATCTGACTTCGTATGAGGAAGTTATGATTTATCGAAGTTTCGGCTTAGCGGTATGCAGCCTGAAATACTCGATTTGAGATCGAGCGGTTTTTAGCCGAAGCAATCTAAACGAGAATTGAAGATCTCATTGTTGGTATCGAAGCGATAAAAAGTTAGGCGAGAACGGACGTCAAACGAAGAAGTTATGAATTTATAACGAAGTTTTTCTATCGCGGCCTATTAAAAATAAATAATAAAAATAAAGTCAAAATTAGCCGATAGAGTCTAAACGAAAGTTGTAGAGCGTAGTCTCACCTTCGCGTGGATATAAAGAACGTCGAAAACGGAGTTCGTATGAAGAAGATATGAATTTCCGAAGTTTATTAAATATTTTGTATTTAAATTAAATCTTTAATTCGGAGGCATTATCCGAAGGGGAGTTAGCAATCCGATCCGAAGTACGCCCCGCGTACACCGAGGGATGTCGACATTCGCACTCGAGTCTTCGGATACGTAAGCAATGACGTTTCGGGCAGTATGCCCCGCGTAACGTAGTACGCCCCACGTACTCCGAGGCTCCAGCCTCCTATAAATAGGATTCGAAGGCAGCCGATTCTTTTGTTCATTTTCTCTCTTCTCTCTCCCATTTTGCATCGTTTTGCGTTCCAGAAATACCCCGAAGCCCCGGTATTATTCTCGAGCCCCGAGGCAAGTCCCGAGATCCCGAGAAGTGCGGTTCCCGAGCCGAAGCTCTGCCCGCGAGAAGTTCGATTTTTGTGAAGATCTTCCAGATCTGCTGAGGATTACTACTTCTGCAAGTCGTAGTGCTGTCCGATGATCTTCTGATCAAGTGATTGTATACTACCTTTCATAAACACGATAATAATACAAGTATGGTTTGAGTGTATTAAGTATATTGTTGTTTATATGTGTGAATGTATATTCACTCTCTTCTATCACATGGATCTGATTTGTTTTCTATGAAATACGTGTTATGTGTGTGTGTGCCTCATCTGTTATGTGAAATATGTATTGATTAAAGCATGCTATACAGGTTTTCAAAACTATGTATAAAAATGTATATTTTATCTACTAATATGTTGGGTAGAACATGGGTAGATAGTTGGTGTGTAATAAAACATATGAGAGGCCTCGTTGTTGTTTGATTTAGTCATCTAGCGGAGTTTAGATGACGGCCACGGACTTTTCTAGATAGTCTTGTGGAAACATTAGCAGGTTCGCCACCTGTAGGTGTTAATGAACTTGGGTGTTCATTCGCTGTATTCCATCCCCCTCATGGTTGCCTTATTTGACTTTTATTGCTGAGGAACCCCCGAAGCATGTGTTGTCGCCCCGATGAAATATTCTTAGACTAGGTCCCTTATGTTAGTTGTTTTAGGGACATAAAGTGAGAATAACGGGAATGGGTAATTGGGTTATTGTTGGTTGGTGAAAATTAAATTTGATTATTTATTGTGGGTTGAAAACCCTATATGCTCACCAGGCTCCCAAGCCTGACCCACTCAGTTTTAATTTGTATTACAGGAAGTGGCGCGATGGCATAAGATGGACGAACCATCAAGTTGTTTTGTTTACAAGTCTGTATATGTATATATTTGTTGAATGACTTGTAATGTTATCGTTTATGCTTATTGGTCTGTATCGGAACATGACACCCCGAGTTTTGATTATATAATGAAAAATACATTTCTTTTATGAAATGCTTTGGTAAACATTGTTTTATCATGTTTTGTTTTTGGGAACAAATTCCGCAACTCTTTCAAATCAAAAGGATTTACTCTAAAAATATTTTAAAAGCATAAATGAAAATCGGTCTTTTCTGGCCGAGATTTTTAGGGATGTCACAATTGTCAATATCGCGAGGTCGCATCTTACTGAGATTGAAGAAAGCTTGGCGGTTACAAATTATCATAAAGGATCGATCTATTGTAGATGCCAAAATGGAAGAACCAAATCTAACTCTACGTTTATCTACAAAGTTGTTTCTGAAATGTGATGACCACCAACTAAATGATTTCTTCTATAAGAAAGTTTTTGGTAAGGAGGTCATTTGCATTTAGATGATCCCTGCGTTTATATTTTGAGTTTGATTATAGTTTACGCTGTATCTTGGACACGTTCTGTGTATGAATTTAAATTTATATTTTGATTTTGATTATGCTTTACAAAAGCGTGAAAGAGGTTCTTCTACCAATTTTAGATTCCACTTCTCAACCACCCCCACCCTTCCCCCCCCCCCCCCCTAATATTTGATGGAGTCGCTAAGTATATGATAAATTATGCACAATTGAGCTTGATTTAGCTATCGGGACATGTTTTTGGATTTGATATATGAAAACTAAGTTTGATTTTGTTGATTGAAGGCTATACATGAAATTACGATGCCCCTTTGCACAACATATTTGGATTACCAAAAATTACAAGGTGGCTGGTCAATCTATGTATGCATTCTTGTATTTACGACTACTGGTTTGATGCCATTAGAGATCATTCTAAGAGCATCCGCACTGCATAATTTAATGAGAGAGTTGAATGAGGTGGCATGCCAAATTAACATTTAATGGATTAAACTATACCATTATGTGATGTCATGTTGGCATTCAATGGATATTGAGTTCAATGATCATTGAGCTATTCAATGGAAAAAAGGAAACCTTCTAACTATTAAATATGTATTTCATTGAACTCTATTGAGAGCATACAATGCATTAAACTCCATAGAGTTTAATGGATTGCCACATCATCATTCTACAATCCATACAATTCTATTATATTTTTCTCTACAATGCATTGAATTCTATACAGTTCAATAGAATGTTATAAAATGTAATTTATAGTAAATATTTAAGAATTAAAACTTTCCTTTTTCCCATTAAAGAGTTCAATGACCATTGAACTCCAAATCCATTGAATGTCAAGGTGGCATCTTACAATGGTTGAGTTTCATCCATTGAATGACACATGGACTTGCCACCTCATTCAACTCTCCCATTGAACTCCCCATTGTGGATGCTCTGAGTTCAATGCATTGTAGAAAAATTAATGTAGAGTTGTATAGTATGTAAAATGATGATGTGTCAATCCATTAAACTCTTAAAATAATTGTTTGATTTATGACAAAATAATTGATATTTTGAATGATCTTGTTTGCTATGGTTGTTTGAATTGTCGCGTTAATTGAATCTTATAGATTAACATGAGCTAATAATTAGCCCTTCATGGGAATAATTTAGAATAGTAGAATGTAACATACCAGATTACAAACGAGATTTATCATTTAGAATAGATTAATCGATTAAAACCTTTACTTAAAATCATTAAGTGACATTCATTTGTTTATAAATCACTAGGCGAATGTCCGCGCGTTGCGCAAAAACACATATATAGTTGAAATTTTTACAAATATATGTTTTTTAAATAAAACAGTAACGTTGTTGTTAAATTTGATATAATAATTCGTATACTAAATTGACATAGTATATTGATTATTTTGAATTATACGATAATATATATACATCTATTATAACTGTATAATCTCAACTGTTTGAATGACTTCTACCCGCGAGTTACTCATTAATAAAATTAAATATAATATATGGCTTAATGTTATTTATAGTTTTTGTTATTGTTAATTAGTTTTTTAAAATTTATTTTTTTACTGTTTTGATTTCTATCATTATAATTATTTAAAACATCAGACATTGTTTTTTGATTTTAAAGGTAACAATATAATCATTTATATAAAGTTATTTTTAACTATAGTTATTGTAAGTTACTTTAAGCTACTTATTTGAAAACTTTTAACGATTATACAAATATCTTTAGAAAATATTTTAGTTAAATTGATATTATAATTTAGTTTTTGCATTTAGCTTTAAATTGATAATGGTTTGCATACAACAATATATTAAATATAATAAATTAAGTATAATATGTTAAAAGTTAAAGTCATAACTTTATAAATAGAAATAAATATATTATTTTAATATTGAAATTTAGTTTATTTATGATTATACTTTAAGTTTGATGTTTATTTAACCTTATTAACCAAATTATAATAATTATTAGAAAAACACTATAATTTATCACTTTTAACTATTTACAAAATATTATTTGAGTGGTTTAAGTTAAACTAAAATTTATATTTAAGTTGGTCATTTAATGTTATATTTAAGTTTATAATTTAAATATTTTTTACAAATTTATAGCTTTAAAATGATAATGATTTACATCCAACAATATATTAAAACTAATAAATTACGTATAATATGTAAAAAAAATTTAAAAAAAACATCACTTTATAAGTAGAAGTAAAGATATTCTTTTAATATTGAAATTTAGTTTATATATGATTACACTTTAGATTTGATATTTATTTAATCTTATTAACCAACTTATAATAATTATTAGAAAGAAATTGAAAAGTCATGAGAGTTTCAAATGAATGTGGTGAAAGAAAAAAATGCATGAGAGTTTCAAATAAATGCGGTGAAAGAAAAAAAATGTTTCATTTATAATATAGTATGATATGATAAGATTTACGAAGTTAATTACAAAATAGCGGAAACGAATATCTTCGATGTGAATGTACAGTCCCGACCGAGGTTTTCTCATAAACAACCTCCAAAACATTTATTCCACAATAGTGAGTTCCACTGTATACCGGTTATTCCACCATACATACAATGCATATATACAAAGTCCTCGAATCCAGTGTTCATATGCCAAATCTCCTATCCATATGGATACAAAATACATAATCATCATACATTTCATTTACTGGCACTCAACCACTAACTCTCAGCCACTACTACTACTAACTCTAAGTTGTTATCTACTTCCAGCTCTCAACCGTCATACAATCATCGACCTATAACCAGAACCATATCCATATTTGGGCCAATGTTAATATTAACGACCACCTCATGAATACATAATAATATGTGATCGAGAATCAGATAAATAGTCGAACAAATTATCCCACCTGAAAGAAATAAATCAAACAAGAACCATGCAATAAGGCTTTAGACCAAGAGTTCTCAGCCTATCTATTTTAAACAAGATACAACCCTTAGGGTATCTACTCAATGACTAACCAGAACTATCATTACACTAACCAATCATGACACCTAACAATATCATACAATCTACAAGCAAGACCCTACCACTCTAGCATATCATGACACCAAGTGTCCTATACTGCACATACATAACAAGGAGTTATCCTAGTCAACTAAAAGTCATGTACTCTAATAGTACATGTATCCTGTCATAAGAAGGATATACAGTGTCTCATGTGGTATAGTGAGAAGACTCAATTGAATTGCAAAACCGGAGAAACGAATCTGCACACTCTACTCTTTCAACCGATCAGGCCCATGAATCATCTAACACCAAATAAAGGTCAAACCCTTGGTCAACGAACCAAAACCTTCAAGTTTGACCCAAATTCAAACTGGTCAAAAGTCAGTGGTTAACAAAAGGCAATGGTCAAGTACGTTAATGGCCGCCATTATGCCATGGCGAGACCTTTGTCGTGTCGTTGACAAGTCCGGAAAAAATAGACGCGTTGTAGCACACCAACATGTCGTGGGCCTTCCTTAGATACACCGTGGGTTCAGTCAGAATGACTTTTCTGCTCGATTAGTGTCTAAGTCCATAACTATTTTGGTATGTACTTGACCCGATGGTGCATGGTCCTTTTGGGTTGCCTTCACCAAAGCAACTTGATAGGATGAATTATGGAGAGAGAGGATTAATTATGATTTATTAATATATTATGAGAATAATATATTAAAGGAGAAATCATATTGTTTAATTAATATCAGTCAAGAATTAATTTTGTGGCTAAAATACATTAATTAAATAAAGGGGACTAGTACTGTCAACTGTGTGATAGTTGGATATTGGGCTAATGGACTCCATATTAGAGGAGTGGACGAAATCTATGGGGAAACCAATTAGAAATCGTCCAAGGCCTCTAAGGAGGGAGTCCATGGGCTGCTTAGGGCCTACGCAGTCAAATTATGGTTTCCTTGTTAGATAACCCTAATAGCCTCACTATTTAAGAACCCCTAGGGCACCAAAAAAACGTGGCTAAGAGTTTCCTTAGGGTTTCTAGACGTTTTTGGGTACATCTCATCTTCTCCTTATTCATCCTTTTGCTCTTGGTGTTTGTGAGCCATTAGAGGAGTAACACTTGTGACTCTAAGCTTTCTGAATCCATTACAAGGAGGATTTGAGATTGTTATTGCTGCATAACAATTAAGGTAAGATATAAATCCTATTCTTATGTTAATATCGTTTTTCATATGCTAGATATAGGGTTTAAAGTCTTGGATGAATGCATGTACAATAAAGAAACCTAGATCCAAGCATTAGCGTTTGCATGAGCACATAAGATGTTCTTATGGCCAAAACCCATCATTTTCTTCATTAAGAGCATAATACTTATAGATCAAGCCTTATAACTTCATATATGGTTCTTCTTAATCACTTAATGGATAAAGTTTCAAACTTTATCCAATTAGACATCACCGCCAATCAAGATCCTATACCCTAAGTCCAGTAAGCTCTATAAAGGCTACATATTTGTACATGGATTCTAGGGAACCTAAGCATGGTCCCTTTTCTAAATCAATAGAAGTCCAAAAACCATAAAAGAGCGATATCAAACTATAGAGTTACTCAACTCCAAGAGCATCTATAAAAGGAACCAAAACCATCCACAATGAGCACAAACTTAGATCTAGAAGAATAAGGATCAAGGTATCAACTTTATAGCTCAATGACTCATAAATTTGAAGTAGATGATGGATTTAAGCTAGCTCTTTACTCCCTTGAACCAATATTGGGCCCCTTCTCCCTTATGCTTCACAAAGCCAAAAGAACAAGATCAAAACTAAGAAAACAAGCTCACAACCATGTATGGAGGATAGAGTTTTAAATTGGGAGGATGAAGGCTGAAGAGAATGACCTAAACCTAGATTTAATGCCTTTAAATACGTGAGAAAACCTAAACTTCATGGGCTTGGGCTGCGGCGTTCACCACACCTTGGTGACCAGTCAAGCGTGCTCCTCATTTAAGTGGCGTGGTCACGCCATGGTAAACACCTACCATGTTGTGGCACTAGATATTTCCTAAAACCTTATCTTCAAAATCCCTGATCCTTCAACTGATCAAATAGGGAAAAAAGGGTGTTACAACTCTTCCCCACTTAAATTAGATTTTGTCCTTGAAATCTATCCGTACAAATTACTCCTTAAACAAGCTTCGAACCCCTTTTAGGTTTTCCAAACCCACTCCTTTTTTAGAAAGCCGTCATATCTCCTTTACCAAGTTTTGTGATTATGAATCATAAGGTCTCCACGAGCAAGCGCAAAATCCATTCATGGGCAAACAACTTCTAATTGAATTCCATCGACTACAACCCTGGAAGGAAACACTAAACATACGGCCACCTTTAATGATAAATGTCAATCCAATACTTAACAAGAAACATGCAACCCGAAGATAAGGTTGTGAACCTGTCACAACTAACAAAAAACCTCGAGAGGAACCAATTCCCTCATTAAGTTTGAAGAATCCAAAATAATTGAATTCCTAGCATACCAGGCTATCCCACGCAACAAACATGATGGCCAATCGCTCGCCGACGCAATCAATTCCAGATACCTCGACCTCATTCCTCTTACCGATAAACTAGATAACAGGATCCACGGCCAACCATCGTTTGCTGACATATTTATATACAAATGCAAGAAAAATCCCCAAAATGATTAACCAAACAACAAGGTCTAAGGTAATCTACACATCCACTTGGATCTAACAACCCTCTCATCTAATCATAAAATTAACCATACATAATAGTAATGAGTATGTTTCAACCCAACGACCTATTTCAGCAAACGGTTCTATTTCAATCCAACGGCCCCCACCCAACGGGTTTATTTCAACCCATGTGAATGTCAGGATCCACCCATAGTCTTATAGTTACTTCCATTGCTATAGTCCACTTGTTGTGAAATCCCATATTTTTCATAACAAAAAAAACCTTTTCTTTACGCTTTAAAAATCATAATATCTTTATTTGTAGAATTTATTAGTACAACAAAATATTTTGCAGAAACTGTTTCGTGTTGTTAAAAAAAAATCTTTGAGTAAAGACCTAACAGTCATGAGCACTATTTTATATTGTCTCTTAATCAATCGACATCTTAATTAAGTTCCATCAGCTTTAACCATGTTACATGTGTTGTATATAATTTTAATGGGTGAAGTTGGGAAACCTGGTAAGCCACATAGGGTTTTCAATCCCACAATATTATTATAATAATAATTTATAATTATTAAACCTGTAAAACCAACTATTACCGAACAATATAAATATATCCCTTAACTTAGATATCTATAAAACTATACACCCATACACACCCACTACAACTGATTCTCACAATTCCTAGTCCATGATTATCATGTAGAATCAACTTGTCTAGTGAATCGTTTGAAGCAATGGTTTAACTACACAACTGGGGGTTTCCTTGGCCGACTAAGTCATAAGGGCAATTTATGCCATCAAAGTATTTAATGAATATGATACTCATTTCATCTACATTTATGGGTTATAAGTCCACACTAGCAACGTAATTCACAAGACTGTCTAGAATGATCAAGTGTTGTCATCTTACTTCGAGAGATGACAAGACATGCCATATCATTTTCCAGACATAACATGGTTAAAAATCATAATATCTTTATTTGCAGAAAAGGTTAATACAATAAAACTTTTGCAGAAACTGTTTTGTTTTGTTAAGAAAAATTAAGTAAAGACCTAACAGTCATGAGCACTATTGTATGTTGTCTCTTAATCACTCGACATCTTAATTAAGTTCCAACAACTTTAACCATGTTACATGTGATGCATATAATTTGAATGGGTGAAGTTGGGAAACCTAGTGAGACACGTAGAGTTTTCAATCCTACAATATTATTATTATAATAATTTATAATTATTAAACCTACAAAACCAACTATTATCGAACAATAAAAATATATTCCTTCACTTAGATATCTATAAAACTGTACACCCATACACACCCATCACAACTGATTCTCACAATTCCTAGTCCATGATTATCATGAAGAATCAACTTGTCTAATGAATCGTTTGGAGCAATGGTTTGACTACACAGCTAGGGGTTTCCTTTGCCGATTAAGTCATAAAGGTAATTTATGCCATCAAAGTATTTGATGAATATGATACCCATTTCATCTACATTTGTGGGTTATAAGTCCACACTAGCAATGTAATTCACAAGACTGTATAGAATGATCAAGTTTTGTCATCTTACTTCGAGATATGACATGACATACCATTTCATTTTCCTGATCGTACCTACCATACCTGGCTATCTAAAGGAATAATGTATCATACTCTGGTATGTAATCCATACATCGACGCATGATAGTGTCAAAGAACAAATTTCTACTCTCTGTTCCTATCACACCCACCCTTAATATGATGTTACCCAATATCCAAACTTAATTGAACTTAGCATCACCATTAATTCCTATTGTATAACAACACAAGATTACAATGTATGCTTTCAATGGGCCCACACTACCTTCCACACTTATCCATACTCACTCCAAGGATTGTTCCAAGAATCCTAAGTTGATTCACATCTTTCCACTAAACCCATGGCACACATGCATACGTCTAATGATGCAACCTTGCTCTTGCTTTATCCGCGAACTTCTCTCGATAATCTAGCTATCATTGCAAGATCACAAAGAACAGAGGATGTCAGCTGCTTTCCGGGAGGAGCTCCCGGAAGAACGCTTCGATGGTCAAGTTAGAGGGTATTTTAGGGTTTGTTTGTATTCTCTCTAGAAATCTTGGAGAAATTACCTCGCAGGTCTCTAGCGCTCCTGACTGAGCCGTACCAGACAGAATCGCTTTAGGGGAGACAAGACCAGAGGCGCTGATTGGAGGGTCGTGCGCCTTCAACCACTAGAGTGCTCTCATTGGCTCGGACGGTAATGCTCTGATCCTCCTGCTTGTCACCTGACCGTATCTTTTGTCTTGGAGCCAGGAGCACCTCTTGGCGGGCGCGAGCCTTCCGCCTGTGTGCTTCGCTCCCGGGGACGCCAACGGGCGCTAAGCCTGCTGGGCTGAGCCTAGTTGGAGTGCTCGACTCTTGGGCTAGACGTGGTTCTGCTGTGCTGCCCTAGGCACACCATCAAGTCCCCCGGTCCAGTAGTCGTAGCGTTGCAGCGCTAGTTGCGGCGGTCTGGGCTTAACTAACTGACGCATGTCGGTTTTTCTTTATCTGCCACTCCATCCTTAATGGCGACGTGACTGCGCGTGATGACTGGCAGTTACGTCACTGTGCCAGACATTTAAATGTCCCGCCTCTTCCACTTCCTCATAAGGGCATTTGCACGGTTTCTCTTGCCTCATTTGTTCCTCCTTTTCCTGTATTTTCATTCATGTCAAACCTTCCCGGAATCATTCCATCCACCGCCGAGTATCGCCAGTTGGAAATCACTTATGGTTTGTCTTCCTTGGAGGGTGTGGAGTTTCCCTCTCCTGGCTCTAGCATCTTTTCCACTCCCCCTGGTAAGATTGGAGCTTACCTGAAAACCCTAGATGTTGGTATACGCTTTCCTCTAACGGATTTTCAGGAGGAGGTCCTCCAGAAAGATGGTTGCAGCCTTCAGATGTTGACTCCCAACGCAGTTAACAAAGTAGTCACGTTTGAAATGATCTGCAGGGCCAACGGGTACCTTCCGGATTACTTTGTCTTCAAGTTTTTCTTCCGATTCTGTGTTACCGAAGATAAATGCACCTTCTCGGTCCGGTGAGGGGGACACGCCTTAGTCCCCGATGGGCGTACCCCCAAAAACTAGCCGGATAAATGGTTGTGGGTGAATCAGGAGCTGGTTGGGAGTGGTCGCTATCGTGCCAATGTTTTTGCCGATACCATCCTTAAACTCTTCCCCCACAACCAGGGTGTCGCCGACTACTTGAAGAGTGTGCAGGTTGTAACGCCTGTGTTTCCGGGCTTGCCATTTGTAGCAATATAATAGTCTAAGTTAACCTCTGTAACCCGTTTTGAAATAATAAAGATTGTATTATTTGAGTATTATGTGTTTTGTGCTTAATTGCTTAATTATGTGGTTTGATTAATTAAGAATAAAAATAAGCGTCAAAATTTAAGTGTAAAATAAACTTAATATCTTTGATCTATGTTGTAGTAGTTGAAACGAGGTTTCCGAATATATATAGAACGCCCAAATCTGACTTCGTATGAGGAAGTTATGATTTATCGAAGTTCCGGCTTAGCGGTGTGCAGCCCGAAATACTCGATTTGAGATCGAGCGGTTTTTAGCCGAAGCAATCTAAACGAGGATCGAAGGTCTCGTTGTTGGTATCAAAGCGATAAAAAGTTAGGCGAGAACGGACGTCAAACGAAGAAGTTATGAATTTATAACGAAGTTTTTCTGTTGCGGCCTATTAAAAATAAATAATAAAAATAAATTCGAAATTAGCCGACGGAGTCTAAACGAAAGTTGTAGAGCGTAGTCTCATCTTCGCGTGGATATAAAGAACGTCGAAAACGGAGTTCGTATGAAGAAGTTATGAATTTCCGAAGTTTATTAATCATTTTGTATTTAAATTTAAATCAAAATTCGGAAGCATTATCCGAAGGAGTCACCGATCTGATCCGAGGTACGCCCCGCGTACTCCGAGGGATGTCGACACTTGCACTCGAGCACTTCGGATACGTAAGCAATGACGTTTTGGGCAGTACGCCCCGCGTACTCCGAGGCTCCAGCCTCCTATAAATAGGATGCGAGGGTTCCGGGTATTTTTGCCAATTCCCTCTCATTTTCGTGTCGAAGCTCTGCATTTTTACCCCCGAAGCTACCACGAAGCCCCGGTATCATACTCTAGCCCCGAGGCAAGTCCCGAGATCCCGAAGATACCGAGAAGTGCGGTTCCCGAGTCGAAGCTCTGCCCGCGAGAAGTTCGATTTTCGAGGAGATTTTCCAGATCTGCTGAGGAATACTACTTTTATAAGCCGTAGTGCTGTCCGATCATCTTCTGATCAAGTGAGTGTGTAGTTATTTTCTTTCTAATACAATAATACGAAGTATTTTATATAAAATACGTGCTATGTGTATATATTTGGTTGTGTTATGTGTGAATGAGTATTCACTCTCTTCTATCTTATAGATCTGCTTATTTCTTTATGAGATATGTGTTATGTGTGTTGTGCCTCATCTGTTATGTGATATATGTGTTGATTAAAGCATGCTATACAGGTTTTCTTTAAACTATGTATACAAATGTATATTTTTATCTACTAATATGTTGGGTAGAACATGGGTAGACAGTTGGTGTGTAATAAACAGATGAGAGGCCTCGTTGTTGTTTGATTGAGTCATCTAGCGGAGTTTAGATGACGACCACTGGCTATTCTAGACAGTCTTGTGGAAACATTAGCAGGTTCGCCACCTGTAGGTGTTAATGAACTTGGGTGTTCATTCGCTGTACTCCATCCCCCTCATGGTTGCCTTATTTGACTTATATTGCTGAGGTACCCCCGAAGCATGTGTTGTCGCCCCGATGAAATATTCTTAGACTAGGTCCCTTATGTTAGTTGTTTTAGGGACATTAAAGTGAGAATAACGGGAATGGGTAATTGGGTTATTGTTGGTTGGTGAAAATTAAATATGATATTTATTGTGGGTTGAAAACCCTATATGCTCACCAGGCTCCCAAGCCTGACCCACTCAGTTTTAAATTGTATTACAGGTAGTGGCGGAAGGGCATGAGATGGATGAACCATCAAGTTGTTTTGTTTACAAGTCTGCATATGTTTATATTTGTTATATGACTTGTAATGTATTCGTTTATGCTTATTGGTCTGTATCAGAACATGACACCCCGAGTTTTGATTATAATGAAAATACATTTCTTTTATGAAATGCTTCGGTAAACAATGTTTTATCATGTTTTGTTTTTGGGAACAAATTCCGCAACTCTTTCAAATCAAAAGGATTTACTCTGAAAATATTTAAAAGCATAAATGAAAATCGGTCTTTTCTGGCCGAGATTTTGGGGATGTCACAGTTGGTATCAGAGCATTAGTTTAAGCGAACTAGGAATTTGTTGGATTTCTAGACTTTAACTTAGAATGCTAAGTGAAATTTTGAGATGTGTGTCTGTTGTGATTTAGACACGAGCACTAGTTTATTTTAGGAAAGTTGCCTAAAATGATTTATGTGCTAAATGTTATATGTTGCCATATATGATATTATTTGTTCGGATCTATGGTCTGTTGCCGACCGGATCTAGAAACCTTATGTGTGTAGGATTCTAAGCGTACGTCAACGATATTAGAACTAGCATGTAAACGTTTCGGAGTGATAAGGATGATTTGAATATCTATCGTGATTGAGGATCTAATTTCACCTTATTCGGTGTGTAGATCAAAATGGTGAGAACAAGAAGTGGAGTTGGAAATGCTGACGAAAACAGGAATCAACCACCAATGATTGAGCCAATGCCTGTCGTAGCAGCAGCACCTGAGCCAATAACCATGGCTGGTGTGCAATTGATGATTCAGACGATGTTGGATCGTCAGATGGATGAAACTAGACGGTTGCTTCAGCAAAATCGTGAAGAACTGTCGATTCGTGTGGAAGAGCCTGAATTAAATGAAGGGCACTCAGAAGGAGGAAACTTCAGTGGGTCTGTTGGTCCAGCCAACCCACCGATAGTTAGGCAAGATAACCATGAAGGAAGGAATGATGGAATGGGATGCAAGTACAAGGACTTTTTGACTTGCAAACCATCGACCTTCAATGGAAAGGAGGATCCGATTGGGGTTATGGATTCGATCTCCGAAATGGAGCTAGCCTTCATGACTTGTGGCTGCAGAGGTAAATTGCAGACTATCTATGCCGTGCGTCAATTCCGAGGTGGAGCCGTTCGTTGGTGGAACACTCTAGGGAAGACTTTAAGCCCTAATGAGCCACTGCAATTGTCATGGGCAGAGTTCTTGGTGCAGTTCAAGCACAAGTTCTGCTCGGCTCAAAATCTGTTGGAGTTGGAGAATAAGTTTTTGACATTGACGAAGGGTAGCATGTCAGTGGATGAGTACACCAATAACTTCACCGATAAGATGGAGTTTTCCTTGCGTATCGTTCCAGACGAGTTGAAAAAGGTGGATCGGTATGCGAAGGGACTTCCATGGGAGTACGAGGTGCCAGTACGTCAGGCACTTACTCTAGAGGCTGCTATCTGGGCTGCCAAGTCTGTTGAGAACATGATAAAGGGAAGAACCACCGTCAAGGTTGAGGTTGGTGAGAAAAGAAAGTTTGAAGGAACATCTGGTTCCAGTAAGAAGAGCAAATTTTTGAAATCTGATTCGAAAAAGTTTGGAGGAAAAGGAGGCGAGGCGAAGTGGTGTGATAAGTGTAAGAAAAAGCACTTTGGGAAATGTAGCGAGGATGTGACCTGCTACAAGTGTGGAAAGGTTGGACATTTTGCCAATGAATGTCCGAACAACAAAAGGATGTGTTTTGGGTGTAATGAAGAGGGGCATATTTTGAAAGACTGTCCAAAGAAGAAGGAGGAAGCTAGGCCCAACATTCCACCAAAGCCGAAGGCGAGAGGCTTCCAGATGACACTTGAGGTTGCGAAGGATGAAGCTGATATCGTTTCAGGTACCTTTCTCGTAAACGAATTACCTGCTCATATATTGTTTGATTCTGGAGCCAACTACTCCTTTATTTCGCATGAGTTTGGTAGAAAGCTAGCTTTGCCTATTGATAGACTAGATAATGCTTTATTAGTCGAAGTAGCTAGTGGCAAGTTTGTACCTGTTAGCCATCGTATGAAAAACGTCTTGATCGACCTTAATGGGAATAAGTTTCACGAGGCGTTATTGCCTATCGAACTTAATGGTTTCGACATCGTCTTGGGAATGGATTGGCTTAGCGCCAATGATGCCGAAATTTTATGCAAGAAAAAGATAGTTAAAGTAAACCCGCCTGGAAAAGATTCGTTTATGGTGTATGGGGACAAACGGCGAGTGAATTCTGGGATCATTTCTTTAATGAAAGCCATAAAATGTTTGACCAAAGGATGTACATCATATTTAGCATTTGTGATTGATGCTAAGAAGGAAAAGAAGGTGATGCAGAGCATTCAAGTGGTGTGTGATTTTCCGGAAGTGTTCCCCGAGGATCTTCCTGGATTACCACCTGATAGACAAGTGGAGTTCAGAATAGACTTGTTACCAGAAACCACGCCAATAGCAAAAGCACCTTATCGATTAGCACCGACGGAGATGAAGGAGCTGATGATGCAACTTCAGGAGTTATTGGACAAAGGTTTCATTAGACCTAGTTCATCACCCTGGGGAGCTCCGGTGTTATTTGTAAAGAAGAAAGATGGAAGCATGAGAATGTGCATTGATTACAGAGAGCTGAACAAGGCAACAATAAAGAATAGATATCCGTTGCCGAGGATTGATGACCTGTTTGATCAATTGCAAGGTTCGAGCTATTTCTCGAAGATCGATCTTAGGTCAGGATATCATCAGCTAAAAGTAAGAGAGCAAGATATCGAGAAGACTGCATTCAGAACTAGATATGGACACTACAAGTTCTTGGTTATGTCGTTTGGACTAACCAATGCTCCAGCAGCATTCATGGATTTGATGAATAGGGTTTGTAATCCTTTCCTTGATAAATCCGTGATAGTGTTCATAGACGACATTCTGATCTACTCGAAAAGCCAGGAGGAGCATGACAGACACTTGCGAGAAGTGTTAGAAGTTTTGAAGAAGGAGAAGCTTTATGCAAAGTTCTCCAAATGTGATTTTTGGATTCGTGAAGTCCAATTCTTGGGTCACGTGGTCAACCAAGAAGGGGTAATGGTTGATCCAGCGAAGATTGAAGCTGTGATGAAGTGGGAACAACCGAAAAGTCCCACGGAGATTCGAAGCTTTTTGGGATTAGCCGGATATTACCGCAGGTTTATCCAAGGCTTTTCTTCGATTGCTACTCCATTGACAGCTTTGACCCACAAAGGAGCTACTTATGCTTGGAGTGAGAAGCATAAAGAAGCATTCGAGAAGTTAAAGAAGAAGCTATGCGAGGCACCGATACTTTCTCTACCCGATGGAGTTGAAGACTTCGCTGTTTATAGCGATGCGTCTGGTGTTGGATTGGGTTGTGTTTTGACCCAAAGAGAAAAGGTGATAGCATATGCGTCTCGACAGCTGAAAGAGCATGAAAAGAATTACCCGACTCATGATTTGGAGTTGGCAGCGGTAGTTTTCGCTCTAAAAATATGGAGGCATTACCTCTATGGCATGAAGTGCAAACTTTTCACTAATAATAAGAGTCTCCAATACCTCTTTAATCAGAAAGAATTGAATATGAGGCAACGACGCTGGCTAGAATTACTTAAAGACTACGACTGCGAGATACTTTACCACCCCGGTAAAGCTAATGTTGTTGCTGATGCTCTCAGTCGGAAAGTCAATCTTGAAAGGAAGAGGCCAAGAGCGTTGAGAATTAAAGTTGTCTCGACTATTGTGGAAAGTATAAAGAAAGCTCAAGAGGAAGCTTCTGAGAAAAATGACCGAAAGGCGGAACGTTTGGGTAAAACGTTGGTGTTTGGTACTAACGGTCATGGACTGAAGGTATTCCAAGATCGTATTTGGGTACCTAAGTCAGGAGGAATTAGGGATCTTCTGATGGAAGAAGCTCACAAAACCATGTACTCAATTCATCCGGGTAGCACTAAAATGTATAGGGACCTAAAACCCTACTACTGGTGGCCGACGATGAAGCTTGATGTTGCAAAGTATGTGGCCGAGTGTGCGACTTGTGCGAGAGTCAAGACACAACATCAGAAACCTTACGGGAGTTTAGAACCATTGCCTGTGCCTATGGGTAAGTGGGAAGACATTGCTATGGATTTTGTCACTAAACTGCCCAGAACAAAGAATGGTCACGACATGATTTGGGTGGTCGTTGATCGATTCACTAAGAGTGCGCATTTCATAGCGGCCAGGGAGAAATGGTCTATGGAGAAGCTTGCGAATTCTTACGTGAAGGAAATTGTGAGGCTTCACGGTGTTCCGTTAACGATTGTATCGGATCGTGATAGCCGTTTCACCTCAAGGTTTTGGAAAAGTCTACAAGAGGAATTGGGTACCAAGTTATGTTTAAGCACAGCTTACCATCCGCAGACTGATGGTCAGAGTGAAAGAACAATACAAACACTTGAAGATATGCTGAGAGCATGTACCTTGGAATTCCTAGGTAATTGGGATGAACATTTACCGTTGGTAGAATTTTCCTATAATAATAGTTTTCACTCGAGCATTAAGATGGCACCTTATCAAGCTTTGTATGGACAGAAGTGTCGTACGCCGTCTTGTTGGCTTGAGGCTGGGGAAAAGCAGTTTATGGGACCAGAGTTGGTTCATCAAACTGCTGAAAACTTGAAAATAATTAGGGAAAGAATGTTAGCAGCTCAAGATCGTCAAAAGAGCTATGCTGACAAGAAGCGAAGACCGATGACTTTTGAGGTTGGAGATTCGGTTTTGCTTAAAGTCTCGCCGTGGAAGGGACTTATAAGATTTGGTAAAAGGGGAAAGTTGAGTCCAAGGTTTATTGGACCGTTTAAAGTCCTTCAGAGGATTGGGAATCAAGCTTACAAGCTCGAATTACCCGAAGAACTGAATGGAATTCACAACACTTTTCATGTGTGTTATTTGAGGAAGTTCACGGGAGAAGTTCCCGATATAATTCCAATTTCTGAATTGAGAATTGATGAGAACAAAAGGTTGATTGAAGAACCAGAGGCAATTGTTGACCGAAAGACTAAGAAGTTGCGACGCAAAATGGTTGGGTTAGTGCTTGTCCGATGGAAACACACGAATGGGCCGAATCTCACCTGGGAGACGGAGAGTGACATGTTGAGTCGCTATCCGCATTTGTTTGTCGATGTGTGATTCTGGGGACGGAATCATTCTAAGGTGGAGAGAATTGTAACGCCTATGTTTCCAGGCTTGCCATTTGTAGCAATATAATAGTCTAAGTTAACCTCTGTAACCCGTTTTGAAATAATAAAGATTGTATTATTTGAGTATTATGTGTTTTGTGCTTAATTGCTTAATTATGTGGTTTGATTAATTAAGAATAAAAATAAGCGTCAAAATTTAAGTGTAAAATAAACTTAATATCTTTGATCTATGTTGTAGTAGTTGAAACGAGGTTTCCGAATATATATAGAACGCCCAAATCTGACTTCGTATGAGGAAGTTATGA
The DNA here is from genome assembly GCF_051521515.1 of Lactuca serriola. Lineage (NCBI taxonomy): Eukaryota > Viridiplantae > Streptophyta > Magnoliopsida > Asterales > Asteraceae > Lactuca > Lactuca serriola. Next base: position 12,632,447 of record NC_136413.1, read on the forward strand.
TTTATCGAAGTTCCGGCTTAGCGGTGTGCAGCCCGAAATACTCGATTTGAGATTGAGCGGTTTTTATCCGAAGCAATCTAAACGAGGATCGAAGGTCTCGTTGTTGGTATCAAAGCGATAAAAAGTTAGGCGAGAACGGACGTCAAACGAAGAAGTTATGAATTTATAACGAAGTTTTTCTGTCGCGGCCTATTAAAAATAAATAATAAAAATAAATTTGAAATTAGCCGACGGAGTCTAAACGAAAGTTGTAGAGCGTAGTCTCACCTTCGCGTGGATATAAAGAACGTCGAAAACGGAGTTCGTATGAAGAAGTTATGAATTTCCGAAGTTTATTAATCATTTTGTATTTAAATTTAAATCAAAATTCGGAAGCATTATCCGAAGGATTCACCGATCTGATCTGAGGTACGCCCCGCGTACTCGAGTACGCCCCGCGTACTCCGAGGGATGTCGACACTCGCACTCGAGCACTTTGGATACGTAAGCAATGACGTTTTGGGCAGTACGCCCCGCGTAACGCAGTACGCCCCGCGTACTCCGAGGCTCCAGCCTCCTATAAATAGGATGCGAGGGTTCCGGGTATTTTTGCCAATTCCCTCTCATTTTCATGTCGAAGCTCTGCATTTTTACCCCCGAAGCTACCCCGAAGCCCCGGTATCATACTCTAGCCCCGAGGCAAGTCCCGAGATCCCGAAGATCCCGAGAAGTGCGGTTCCCGAGTCGAAGCTCTGCCCGCGAGAAGTTCGATTTTCGAGGAGATCTTCCAGATCTGCTGAGGAATACTACTTTTATAAGCCGTAGTGCTGTCCGATCATCTTCTGATCAAGTGAGTGTGTAGTTATTTTCTTTCTAATACAATAATACGAAGTATTTTATATAAAATACGTGCTATGTGTATATATTTGGTTGTGTTATGTGTGAATGAGTATTCACTCTCTTCTATCTTATAGATCTGCTTATTTCTTTATGAGATATGTGTTATGTGTGTTGTGCCTCATCTGTTATGTGATATATGTGTTGATTAAAGCATGCTATACAGGTTTTCTTTAAACTATGTATACAAATGTATATTTTTATCTACTAATATGTTGGGTAGAACATGGGTAGACAGTTGGTGTGTAATAAACAGATGAGAGGCCTCGTTGTTGTTTGATTGAGTCATCTAGCGGAGTTTAGATGACGACCACTGGCTATTCTAGACAGTCTTGTGGAAACATTAGCAGGTTCGCCACCTGTAGGTGTTAATGAACTTGGGTGTTCATTCGCTGTACTCCATCCCCCTCATGGTTGCCTTATTTGACTTATATTGCTGTGGTACCCCCGAAGCATGTGTTGTCGCCCCGATGAAATATTCTTAGACTAGGTCCCTTATGTTAGTTGTTTTAGGGACATTAAAGTGAGAATAACGGGAATGGGTAATTGGGTTATTGTTGGTTGGTGAAAATTAAATATGATATTTATTGTGGGTTGAAAACCCTATATGCTCACCAGGCTCCCAAGCCTGACCCACTCAGTTTTAAATTGTATTACAGGTAGTGGCGGAAGGGCATGAGATGGATGAACCATCAAGTTGTTTTGTTTACAAGTCTGCATATGTTTATATTTGTTATATGACTTGTAATGTATTCGTTTATGCTTATTGGTCTGTATCAGAACATGACACCCCGAGTTTTGATTATAATGAAAATACATTTCTTTTATGAAATGCTTCGGTAAACAATGTTTTATCATGTTTTGTTTTTGGGAACAAATTCCGCAACTCTTTCAAATCAAAAGGATTTACTCTGAAAATATTTAAAAGCATAAATGAAAATCGGTCTTTTCTGGCCGAGATTTTGGGGATGTCACATAGGTATCCGCTAAAGATTACTCTGAGGCCCTTCTTTCTGGGGTAGGGATGAGCCCCTCTTGGAGGCGGCGTGACAAAATGGCGGTGTTCTTCTCTGTCGTTGATGGTGAGTGTTGTATCCCTTTGTTCTTTTTTGTCCCCTTATTGCTCCTTTGTTATTTATATTTCCGTTCTGCTTTCCCTAAGTGCTAAGTCTTCTCTGTCCATGGATGAGGTGCTGCGAAAACGTTATCGAGGCAAGTTGGAGTTTCGCGAGGTGGATTTGGTCGATCGGCTTCCTCCACCTCGCCGGATGGATCAGCTTGCTCTAACCACTTCCCTTCCCGTTCCTCCGACAAGTTCATCGGCGTCCAAGGAGAATCCGTTGCATGCTCTCCCCATTTCTGCTGTCATGACCCTGGGTGGCATTCCTTCCTCCTCCATGGAGGATAGTGAGGACAGCAAGGAGGGGATCATCGCTGATGTCCGGCGGATGCAGGCGAAACGAAAAGTTGTACAAGCCATGGGTGAGCCAGTTACTGGCGCGCCCACTGTTACCAAGCGTATACATACTAGGCGCAACTTTTCTCGCCTGCTGAGTTCTATGAGTTCCACACCAACTGGTGTGGTACTTATCCCTGATGACGATGCGCAACAGTCCGAAGGGATCGACAGGGCGACTGAACAGCCCGTTATTTCAGACTTCTCTTCTATTCCTTCTCCAAGTGTTCCGTTTGTTCCTTCAAAGCTTTCCCCAACAAAAGGTTTTGGTGTCCCAGGACAAGCTGCAATCTCCAAGGGTGGTGGTTCTGGAGATGGTGTTTCTGAGTCTACTGTTTTTATTCCGCCTTGGGATCTTCGCAATGACTCTCGTCTCTCTGTGCGCGCCAATGCTTTGGAATTTTCGCAACATGCCTTTCCTCCGGCTGCAGTTGGAGATATGGAGGCGATGGGTAACCTCGCCCTTGCTTACAATGTGGCCTACGCTGCCGTTCAGGCCATGTTTTATCTTGTTGCAGGTTCCCGACGCATCCATACTCTTGGCGAGATGGAGACCGCGCATGCCGCCTGTGGATCGTGTGTGGCAAGCCTGGAGCGTCGTCTTATCGAGATTGGTGATGATCTTCGTGTATCTGTGAAGAAGTGCGAGTTGTTAGCGTCTAAGAAAAACGTCCTTGATGAAGCCAGAGCCGCGTTGGAGGCCAAGGTTGACTCCCTCACATAGATGAATGAGGGTTTGATGATTCAGGTGGAGAGTCTTGAGCATGATGCCGCTGATCATGAAAAGCTTGTGTCGTCGCTTCAGTCGGAAATGGATGCTTCTCGTCGAGACCTGGATTGGCTAGTGCATGTTGGTGTTATTCGTATTGTTGATAAGTTGATTGATCATCCCGATTTTACCAATGCCATAAGCCTCATCCGCCATGCTGCATTTGTGGCTAGGGTTGAGTCTCTTCAGAAGGCTTCTGCTGGTGTTGGTGGTGGAGGGGGTAGTTGCTGGTGCTTCTTTGGTTGGTCATGCGGTTAGTGTAAACGATGCTTTTTTGTCTTTTGTCAGTATGGATCATGCATCTCTGTTGGGTTTGGGGGAGTTAGGTATTGAGGGTCTTCGGGAGTTGTGTTCTTTTGTTGGTTCTGAGGGTACCCCAGAAAGTGTGGTGGGTCAGGAGATTGTGCCGGTAGTTAAAGTTGATGCGGGGGAAAATGTTAAGGATGGTGAGGCTGGTGGTGAAGGTGATCGCGGTATTGGAGCAGGCATTGGTGATGGTAATGTTGATGAAGTGGATGTGGGTGATGGAAAGGATGTTGGGGAGGGTGCCCCGACATCATGTGCTACCCCTCCTGGGGTGTGAAAATTTCTCTGCTTAGTTGGTATAGGTTTTGATGTTTTGACTTGTGTAATGTTTGGACTTTCTTTTCTAACAACAATGTTTTATTTTCCTGGGTGCGTATTTTGTATGCTCTAAGCATTATCTTTTTTTTCCCTGCTCGCTTTGCTTATTGTTTTGCTTGCTTGTTTATTATACATTACTTAGGAGATACAACACTCTGATGTGCTAGGCATTTCATTTTGCCCATGCTATCGTTGACACACTAAGTGTCGGTATTGGGCGCTCTTATCACCCAACGATCGAGCTTTGCACGTGAACATTCAATCGTTATAAATTAATACACTAAGTATCAAAGATCAGCAATTGCATTATCATTCTACATTGACTGCGGATTTTTAAATACACTAAGTATTAAACTCATGTCACTAAGCATGGACATATGTACCCTAAGTACTTGGGATGTGCTACACTAAGCAGCACATCGGTTAGTTGGGATTGCGCCTCTTTCCCTCTTTCTTGTTTAAAATAAATACTTCTTCAAGTTCCTAGCATTCCACGTTCTTGGAATCTGCTTTCCTTCCATTGTTTCTAACACATATGCGCCATTCTTGTTTGCCTCTGTGACTCTATAAGGGCCTTCCCATGTTGGGCCCAACTTGCCTTGGGGTTGGGCTCGACTTGCCTCATTTTTCCTTAAAACGTATTCACCAACTCTGAACGCTTTTTCTTTTACTCTTTGATTGTAGTACCTTTCTGTTGCATGCTTGTATACAGCTTGGCGCATTCCAGATTTTTCACGCTTTTCCTCTAGGATATCCAGGTTTATCCTTAAGTCTTGTGCGTTGCTTTCCTCATCCTTGTTGGCCACCCTTAGTGTGTTCACTGCCACCTCCATGGGAAGCATGGCTTCTGTCCCGTACATCAGACTGAAGGGGGTTTCCTTCGTGCTTGTTTGTGGTGTAGTTCTGTACGACTACAACACCATCGGTATCTCCTCGGACCAATTCCCTTTTGCTTTGCCCAGCCTCTTCTTGATTCCATTCACAATGGTTCGATGGGATACCTCTGTCTTTCCGTTCGCTTGCGGGTGTGCTACCGATGTGAAACGTTGGCTTATCCCTTTGGTGGTGCACCACTCTCTGAACGGGTTCTCAGCAAACTGTAGGCCGTTATCATTGACAAGAACTTTAGGCGTCCCAAATCTTGTCATGATGTTTTTCCATACGAATTTTATCATGTGCCTCCCCGATATGCACGCCAGTGGCTCGCTTCGATCCATTTTGTGAAGTAGTCCACGACCACCACCATATACTTTAGCTCTCCTGACGCTTCTGGGAATGGACCTACTATATCTATGCCCCATTGGTAGAATGGTCACGTGCTGGATATGTTATGCAGTGGTACCGGGGGGTTCCCTTGGACTGGAGCGTAAGACTGACACTCCCCACATTTCCTGGTCATTTCTATCGCATCTTGCGATATCGTCGGCCAGTACACCCCCATTCGCAACACCTTTCCCGTTAAAGCCCGTGCCCCTTCGTGTGCACCTACTTGGCCTGAGTGTGCTTCATGTAACATCTCTCTCCCTTTGGCTTGGTCCACACACTTTAGCCATGGGGTCGTGAACCCTTTCTTGTACAATTCTCTGTTAACCATTGCGTACGAAGGCGCTTTTATACGTATCTTCCTAGCCTCGCCATGATCGTCTGGCAACACCCCCCTCTGTAGGTATTCCCAGAACGGTGTCATCCACGTGGGCCTGGATGGGGCTAGGGCGTTCACCTGCTGCTCGTCTATACTTCTTTCGCGGAGTACCTCTACTAGGACCTTCTTTGACAGGTGGTCGAAGCACGTGGATGCCAACTTACTTAAAGCGTCTGCCTTCTTGTTTTCACTCCTAGGTATCTGCTTGATTGTAAACCGCTCGAATGATCCTACCAATTGTTTCACCATCTTTACATACTTTCCCATCCTTTGATCTCTTACCTCAAAACTCCCATTAACCTGGTTTGCTGCTAGCCTCGAGTCAGTTAGGGCCGTTACAGCTTTCGCACCCATCTGCTTGGCTAGACGCAACCCTGCGAGAAACGCTTTGTACTCCGCTTTGTTGTTCGACGTGTGGAAATCGAAATGGAGGGCGTAGGTTACCTCTTCTCCTTCTGGGATGGTGAGGATCATCCCCGCCCCTGAGCCTTCCCTGCTGGATGCCCCATCCGTATACAAAGTCCATGAACTGTTATCAGCCGGGGCCCCTTCAACTACCCACACTTTCTCTTTGGTCAGGTCCCCTCCGTCCGGAATTTCTAGTAAGAAATCAGCTAGCGCTTATCCCTTGATACTCGTCCTTGGGCGGTAATTTATGTCGTGCTCTCCTAGTTCGATCGCCCACTTCGCCAGCCGGCCCGACGTCTCTGGCTTGAGTAGTATCTGTTTGATGGGGTAACTCATAAGCACCTCGATCTGGTGTGCTTGAAAGTACCGCCTTAGTCGTTGCGCCGCATAGATGAGCGCCAGGACTAGCCCCTCCAGCGTAGGATAGTTGAGTTCCGGTCCTTGCAGCACCCTACTAACAAAGTATATCGGTCTCTGTTCCCCTTCCCTTTCTACAGTCAATACTGAAGATATTGCTTCGCCTGATGTCCAGAGGTACACTAGTAACGTCTCTCCAGGGACAAGGCTGGCCAGCGTGGGTAATTCATGTAGCGCTTCCTTGATTCTTTGGAGCGCTTTTTCTGCTTCATTCATCCATTGGAAATTCCTCTTCTCAATGCACCCCTTCAATGTGTGGAACAACGACATGGCCTTGTCAGCGGATTTCGAAATGAACCTGCTTAGAGCTGTAAGTTTCCCATTCAAACCCTGTGCATCCCTGAGGGAGTTCAGTGTTGGTGTCTCAATGTGTCACACCCCGAAAACCGAAGGCGGAAACATTTCCGAGGTTGACTCCACGTTGAGTATCAAATCCAATGTACATAGTAAGTAAAGTAGAACAACCATTACATTACATATAAAAAGTTTTACAATTGTTTCAAAAGTAAAGTTGTACAGTTTGTGATACATAGTATATATATAGAAACAAAACGAACGGGTCTTGTACGCACTCCAACCTGGATCAAGTGGATCTTCGGGCACCTGTTCTATCAATGACCTGAGAACACAAGCGGTTTGAAAATCAGCATAACGCTGGTGAGTTCATAAGCGGTTTTTGCTTTGTGAAAATGTTCATGTTTCCTTTCTGTTTCTGAAAATGTAACACACGCCAAGAAAATCCCACATTTTCTTAAAAAGGTTGGTTGGTTGTTTCACATTATGTAAAGTAAAGTTGTACACTGAAATCATGTTTACTCTTGTGAAAATGTACATTTAGGTTATCTGTTTTGTTATTCTATTCTGGTTATGTACCAATGGATCCCCAGGAAAGTCCCATACTTTCCTGATTGTATATTACCAATTGTAAAAGATGTAAGGTTATCCAGTTTGTTACACTTTTCTATTTATGTAAATGTTTTGCCCAGGAAAGCCCCATGCTTTCCTGAATGTTGGTTACCATTTGTAAAAGATGTAAAAGATGTAAAAGATGTATTCTGGTTAGACCTGGTTATGTATAAGGTTTCCCAGGAAAGTCCCATACTTTCCTAAATGTTGGTTATCAATGTAAAAGATGTATTCCGAAACCTGGTTATCTTGTGAAATGTATAAAGTTATTCATTATTACTATAAGTAAATCTCTGTTATCCAAATTGCGAGTTCCGTAACCATACTATAGACTGAACCTGTGGCAATAAGTAGTCCACAACCTTATGACTTTCGTCACCCTTGAACCATTTCGGTTCGGCTGTAGCTAACAGCCAGGTGTGGGGTAGTCAGCCCCGTATAGATCTATACACTCAAGTCACGCTCTCTAAATCCCAGAGATTCTGGTTACGGGTGTAGTCCTCCACTCGCGTATCTCTGTGGAGTGTTCGCCGAGGACGTGTCTCCAATCATACAGGAATAACAAATTTACTAGTAATAATATGATAGTCCTCCACTCGCGTATCTCTGTGGAGTGTTACCGAGGACAAACAGTGTACAAGTTTCATGTTCATATATTCTAATGTCATGCTTTTAACTGATAAAATATGAAAAACCATTTGTGAAATATATAAAACATAACAGTTTATAAAACCCATTTCACAAATAAATGTTTACGTGATCTGCATGTTCGAATGGTTATCAGTTGTATCAATCAGTATTAAAATCATATAAAATGTATAATACACACACGAAAATAAGTTTTTGAGTACAAGAAACCCTTTTACTATGCTTGTGTTCCCCCTGAAAACAGTGAAAAACAGTGAAAAAGGGTAGGGGTATGAACTCACCAGACTCGGAAATGCGACGGTTTTGGACACTAGACGTTGGTTCGGGGCTTGATTACTTGAGATGTCCCTATGTAAAATGTAATAATTTCCATATATATCCAATTAGATTTACAATCACTAATTATATGGAACATTACACTCTAACGAGGTTAAACACCTCAAAATGAGCGTTTGGAGTGACCCGGGTGACATCTTCGGACGTGTAATGACACTAGGGACTTGGGATTTGAGTTTACTCCCCAAGAGTAAACATATTAGGAAGTTTACGGCCATATATCACACACACACATGATTTCACAGCCGTGAACTCATGTTTGTGTAGTTTTGGGTGCTAAAATGGCTTAAATGGACAAGGGAATGTTGGAATGAATTTCTAAAATGCCTTGGATTAACTTGATTGAATTTATACACCATTCATGGGAGTTCACGGCTGTAAACATGTAGTTTACGGCCGTAAACTCCCATAATCCTAAACCAAAATTAATTTGAAGTGCTTAGGACAATCACATGTGATTCTAGTAATTTTTCCAAGCCTTGGGGTGGTTTAAGGGCATCATTTGACACACTTTTATGAGTTTACGGCCTAAGAGTATGTGCTATGGCCGTAAACTCCTAAATGTAGTGTTTTGTTATGTTTAAGGCCCCCAAACTAATTTTAGATGGTTCTATGATTTATTCCAAGGCTATTGGTTAAGTTTCAAGGCATTCTAACATGTATAAAGGTGTTTACTCCCCATGTTTGAGGAGCTTACAGCCCAAGCACATTCCTTGGCCGTAAACTCTCTTTTGTCCCATAAAATTTATGTTTTAAGTGTTTCAAGTCCAAGATTGAAAGCCTCAAAGTCGTATCTAAGTCCCAACAATGATTTGGAAGGGTTAATTGGCTTAAAAACCCCCCATTTTTAAGTGTTTACGGACCAAGCTTGATCCTTGGCCGTAAACACATGTTCCAGGTCCTAAAACTCAATTTAAACATCAATTTGAAGGCTAAAGAGGCTAGATAACAAGTTAAGGATGTTACTTCTTTGATTTGGAGCCTTAAATCTTTGTTTTTGGACCTTTGATTATGGATGAGGAGAGAGGTTGGAGAGTGATTAAGGAAAGATGGCCAAAAGCTTCAAATGAAAGCTTTGAGTCCTTTATATAGTGCTCGGGAATTGGACACAACGGAATTCTACCCGATACCAGCGTTAGGCGGGGCTTTTGGTCGCACCCGACCAAGTTGCCGTAATCCGATATGGTCGATTCTAGAATTATTCCGATGACTATTATGGGGTGTTAGAATGATTTCAAATGGCATTAAGACACCCATTAAGTCATTTTAGATTAATACAAATTAATGACTTAATTAAATGACGAAATCGGAAACGGATTTGGAAACGGCGTTTGGTTGATCGAATTGGATTACAATTTGAGTTACAAGAAGTGATATGAAATTTCGGGTTGTTACATTATCCCCCCGTTAGAGGGAATTTCGTCCCGAAATTCAAGACAAGATATAAGACAAAATACAAATCATGGATCTTGAAATAGTTGCAGATACTTCTGTCTCATCGAGTCTTCCCGCTCCCAAGTGAACTCCGGTCCCCGCTTGGCATTCCAACGAACCTTCACTAACGGGATGCGACTTTGTTTCGTACGTTTGACTTCTCGGTCCATGATTTCGATCGGTTCCTCCACGAAGTTGAGTTTTTCATCGATCTCGATCTCGTCTAAAGGAATCACGAGGGTTTCATCGGATAGGCACTTCTTGAGATTTGAAACATGGAAGACGGGATGGATGTTACTGAGCTCGTGAGGTAAACGAAGTTTATAGGCTACCGGACCAATCCTGGCGAGGATCTCAAAAGGTCCAATGTACCTCGGATTAAGTTTCCCACGCTTACCAAAGCGTACTGTGCCTTTCCAGGGCGAGACCTTCAACAGGACATGGTCTCCAACCTGGAATTCCAATGGTTTTCGACGGTTATCAGCGTAACTCTTCTGGCGATCACGTGAAGCTTTCAGTCGTTCTCGGATTTGGATAATCTTCTCGGTGGTTTCACGGATGATTTCAGGAGCAGTGAGAGCACTGTCGGGGAATCGACTCTTGGCTAACTGTGTATCCCCCACTTCGGCCCATCACAGAGGGGATCTGCACTTGTGACCGTAAAGGGCTTCGAACGGGGCAGCCTAATGCTGGTGTAGTAACTATTGTTGTACGAGAACTCGATCAAGGGTAGATGTGTGCCCCACAACTTTCCAAAGTCAATGACACATGCCCTAAGCATGTCCTCTAGGGTTTGGATTGTTCTCTCACTTTGTCCATCGGTCTGAGGATGATACGCCGGGCTCATATCTAGTTTGGTTCCAAGAGCTTTTTGAAGAGACTGTCAAAATCGGGCGGTAAACCTGCTATCTCGATCAGAGATAATGGACGCAGGTACACCGTGCAGTCGGACTACCTCATGGATGTATATCCGCGCGATTCTTTCCATCTTGTATGATTCTTTGATCGGAATGAAATGAGCAGACTTTGTTAAACGATCGACAATCACCCAAATGGTATCATACCCACTCGGACACTTGGGTAGTTTGGTGATGAAATCCATGGTGATCATCTCCCATTTCCATTCGGGTACCTCGGGTTGCTGGAGCAGACCTGAGGGTTTCTGGTGCTCAACTTTAACTTTGGCGCAAGTCAGACACTTGCCCACAAATGTAGCTATCTCAGCCTTCATGTTTGGCCACCAGTATTGTTTCTTGAGATCTAATTACATCTTGTCAGACCCCGGGTGAACAGAGTATCTGGTTCTATGCGCTTCCTCCATAACTATCTCTCTGAATCCTCCGAACTTGGGAATCCAGATCGGATCCATGAAACAATGGACTCCGTCACCTCTGATCTCCAATTTCTTTTCCATTCCTCTCAAGGCTTCGGTCGACACATTCTCAAGTTTGAAGGCTTCTAACTGGGCTTCTCGGATTTGCATGGGTAGGTTGGAATGGATGGTTATCGTCTGGTTCTTCAATTTATGACCTGCACTCTCCTTTCGGCTAAGGGCATCTGCTACCACATTGGCCTTGCCGGGATGATAACGGATTTCACACTCATAATCACTGAGTAGTTCTACCCATCGCCTTTGTCTCATGTTTAAGTCTTTCTGGTCAAAAAGGTGTTGCAGGCTCTTGTGATCGGTGAACATCGTGCACTTGGTTCCGTAGAGATAATGTCTCCAAATCTTTAATGCAAAGACTACGGCTCCCAGCTCCAAGTCGTGTCTGGTATAGTTGACCTCGTGTGCTTTCAATTGTCTAGAAGCATAGGCAATTACTTTTCCCCTTTGCATAAGCACACAGCCTAAGCCTTGATTAGACGCATCGCAGTAGACAACGAAGTCATCTGTCCCTTCGGGTAAGGACAGAACAGGCGCGCTGCACAAGGCTTTCTTCAGCGTCTGGAATGCGGTTTCTTGCTTATCACTCCAACAAAAGGGTACACCTTTCTGTGTTAGAGTGGTTAAGGGTTTGGCGATTCTAGAAAAGTTCTGGATGAATCTTCGATAATAGCCAGCGAGACCCAAGAATTGTCGGATTTCTGTGGGTGTCTTCGGTGCTGACCAATTCTCTATCGCCTTTATCTTGGAAGGATCTACATGAATACCCTCCTCGCTTACTACATGACCAAGGAAAGTTACCTTCCGAATCCAGAACTCGCATTTGGAAAATTTCGCGTACAACTTTTCAGATCGCAGGGTTTCCAACACTAGCCTCAAGTGTTGTTTGTGGTCTTCTTCGCTTCGGGAATAGACGAGTATGTCATCAATGAACACAATGACAAACTTGTCCAGATAAGGACGACACACTCGGTTCATCAGATCCATGAACACCGCCGGTGCGTTGGTTAGACCAAAGGGCATCACTACGAACTCGTAGTGTCCATATCGAGTCCTGAAAGCTGTTTTGGAAACATTACTCTCATGAACTCATAGCTGATGGTACCCTGATCGAAGGTCTATCTTGGAGGAGTAACTGGCTCCCTGGAGTTGATCGAAGAGGTCATCTATTCGCGGAAGAGGATATCGGTTTTTGACATTCAACTTGTTCAGTTCGCGATAATCGATACACATCTGAAAGAATCCATCTTTCTTCTTGACAAACAAAACCGGAGCTCCCCAGGGTGAGGAACTCGGTCTAATAAATCCTTTACTGAGCAACTCGTTGAGTTGACTGGATAACTCCTGCATTTCTGCTGGAGCTAAGCGATACGGAGACTTCGCTACAGGAGTAGCTCCAGGAATTAGGTCAATACGGAACTCGACCTGACGTTCGGGAGGAATTCCTGGAAGCTCTTCGGGAAATACATCAGGAAAGTTACAGACTTCGGGGATGCTCGCGAGGTCTTTAACTTCCTGTTTCTCGTTGACTACATGGGCTAAGAATGCAATACACTCCTTTCGCAGGAGCTTCTGAGCTTTGATGCAGGAAATGATACGAAGGTTGGAACTGAGTTTATCGCCATAGATTACTAGAGTTTGACCCGAAGGAAGGTTAAGACGGATGGCTTTTTTGAAACAAAGGATATCCGCATGATTGGGACTCAACCAATCCATGTCAATGATGACATCAAAGCTCTTTATGGATACCGGTATGAGATCGATAGAAAATGAATGGTTGTTCAGGGTAAGGGTACAACCTACGATGTGACAACCCAAAAATTTCCACTTCAATAGAAACCAAGTCTGTTGTTGCTAACTTTCAAACTTTTGGGATAAGTTTGAGCAATTCAGGATTTACACTTAAGGAAATATCAGGAGAGAGGTTACACTTGGGTTTTGTGCAACTCTGTTATTCCAAAACTCTATGATATTAGAGTTCATTCCAGAAATAAAATATTTTCTGCCAAAAATCCCAAGACTATATATATAATTCTGAACCAAATTATTCATTAGTTACATTTCCAACTAAGAGAAAAGCCAAATTCTCTCTCAAGGATCTTCGGACTTTTGTTCCGGAAAGTGAGTACTTCTATCTAGTGTTGTTTTAAAGCTTTATATATGCTTAATACACTAGAAATCATAGGAAAACACCAAGATCTGTGAGTTTACCGCCCAAGAACACCTTGGGGAGTAAACTCCATTTCAAGGGCCAAAGTGTGCCCAATGACCCCTAGACCTTGGAAACCAAACATGGGACAAACCTTGACATGTTTAGGACAATTAAAATCAAGGACCAAAAGTGAGTTCACGGCCAAGGAAGTTCTTGGGCCGTGAACTCCATTTTAGTGTGCCAAAATGCCCTAAATGCCTTCCATAGCCCAAGAGACAAGCATAGAACTTTACCTAGATGTGTTTAGGACCCAAAACAACCAAAATATCATCTTCCATAAGTGTTTACGGCCGTAAACACATGACCAAATGGTCTTTGGGCCGTAAACTCAAAATAGAGGTGTTTTCATGCCACAAACACTTCCAAGGGCTTAGGCATGAATTTAGAATGCTTCTTTATGACCTTTAGGACCCTCATAAGAATATTTGGCCATGCGTTTACGGTTGTAAACTCATTTGGGCCGTAAACACCCCAAAACTGCCAAAAGATGTGGTCTTTCTCATCCTAGGTTAAAGCTAATGTCCCTAAATCACCCCCTAGACTTCAAACTTGCACTAACCCATGAGTAACCATGAGTTTATAGCCGTAAACTCCCTTGGGCCGTGAACTCATGGTAGTAAACTCATTTAAGTGCCTTTATACCCTCCTAGGTTGAATCACATGTGATTCCAACACTTGGTTAAGGTGTTTCCTAGTCCCGGAAGGTGTTTCCTAGTCCCGGAAGGTGTTTCCTTTCATATAATTGTTTATAAACACTATATTCATGTCATTATGTGTCCTTAAATATCATCTAGGACTTATTGTGTCTCGGAACTTCATTCGTGGAACTTCTCATCCGTACGCGCATACCCGTTTGAATCACCCACATCAGGTGAGTTCATACCCCGTAATGAATCTTTTAACTATTTTAATTGTTTTAAGGGGGGGAATACAAGTTGAACACAATGATAATTGTGTAATTATTTGTTGTTAAACATTCTTTCAAAATGTTACTTATGTTATTTATAAGTTGTTAAAACATTTCAAAACTCTTCTAAAGGTTATGTTACTTTATAGTTATACAAAACTCCATTTTTAAAGTATAAGCATAACTTTGTAGATAAATGAGTCTTTTCAGTATCGGTCCAATTAGAACATTAGTAAACTATTATAGGTATAGTTTAGGAGAATGCTATTCATTACTTCTAGTACAATGAAGCACACCCAGAACAGAACAGAACAGAACAGAACAAACAGTAAAGAGAATCAAACAATACCAGAATAGAACATAACAAACAAGTAAATTTTCTATAGCATGACAACACGCAGACAGGATCTAACTTTCATGTGAATTACACGGCTTGCATGGATTTGCTCGGGTCGCGTTTGGTTCCCTCAATCTCCATACATGAGAGCGGGTTAGTAGGGGTTCTAGCTTTCACATTATGACCGTAATAAAACACACTTATGTTTTTAGGTTGATAGTACCTCCGTATGTCATTATAAACAACATCAGGGTACTCATTTCTCCCATTACTTTCATAAAGTGTCGGTAACACTTGAAGGTTGATCTATTCTCTAATCGAGTTAGGTTATAAACTAGGGAGAATGTACTTTACAGTTGACAAAGGAACAGTAGAGTCTTGGTAGAAGACTGGTTTCAAAACAGTAAGGTCTTGGTAGAAGACTGCTTTCAAAACAATTGAGTCTTGGTAGAAGGCTACTTTTAAAAGTTAGGACCATGATGCTAACCTTATGATTCCATAATGTATACATTATAGGATACATATATGTAAAGTAGATGCCGACAGCTAATAGGATGTGTGTTCTTCGTTGTACGTCTTGTTCCCGTTGGATGTAGGCTTACACCGAGGTCACCCAATCTATTATCTACCCGAATCTATATATATTTATGCTTAGTATACATTAAGTCATCATAAGGGTACCAGGTATGGATCAGGTCATAGGACACAGAGTCAACGCACAGTTTTTCTAGTACAAAACTTTCGTTTCAAAGTCAGTACTTTTGGATATACAAAACTAGTGATTTCCCAGTTAAGGGCTTAATCCATTTTATTAAGCCAGTACAGTTTTAAAGACTTTAAGTGAGTTAACTCTATAATACCTTAGTTTATACACCATGTTTATATATAAGACTAATATCCGACAGCTAATAGGATGTGTGTTCTTCACTGTAAGTCCTGTTCCCGTTGGAAGTGGGTTTACACCGAGGTCACCCAATCTATTATCTACCCGATACCAAATTATATATAGCAGTATAAACAAAGCTATTATAAAAGTAATCACCATAGTCAATATTTTATTATAAGAAATATAGGTTTTCTTAAAAGGAACTCTCCATTAGACATAAAGGAACCATTACAAATAACTCCATGAGTAACAAGTGAATACCCCAAGGTTATATATGACAACGATCTAATAACCAATGGAATATGTGCTATCCGCCTTACTTACTGTACCCCGTCGGGTTGTAGGTTGAGGGCAGATGCGCATAATCGATTGTTTGTTTACTCCAAGTATATATAACTTGTACCCACTTATTACGCATAGAAAGGCTTGTAGTGTCATTTTACTCAACTCCCATTTTAAGTAGGAAATATATGATTTTCTAGAGGAACAGGAAAACTTTACAAAACAACACCTTACAGCTTACAGTACTTTACATATACATTTTAAACCACATTTTTACAGCTTACTCACATCACTAAAATCTTATGAACTCACCAGCTTAATTGCTGATCAACTCTTTCAAATAACTTGTATTCTCAGGAGACTATTAGACAGGTGCTCGTGCTGGGACTTCAGAAGATGGAGCATTATAGCTTCAAGTCTTGTTTTGTTATTTGTTTATGACTTCTATGTTTTGTGAACACATACATTGTAAAAACTTTCTTTCTATATGAAATGGTTGTTCATTACTTGCTTACCATATACATATCTCGTGATACTTGACATGACGTCCTCCACCCCCGAACGTTTCCGCCGTTCCGGTTTTGGGGTGTGACAGATTGGTATCAGAGTGTTGTTTATAGTGAACTAAGTATATCAACCGATAAATGATATACGTCTATAAATACAATGGGGCTTAAGTGCTCTGGATAATGATATATTTTAGAGTATAACTTCAAGTTATAAAAATATACCTACTTGCTCATACATGTACATAATAGAACTAGGATCACGAGGAGAACAGAACTAAAAGTATTTAGAGGTTGGACACTTTCATCAACCTGAACAGTTATGTAATCATAGCTAGGATCAATATAGCCTGATCAACTATATTCATTCGAGATGTGACCAACATGTGTTTGGGAATGATGTGGTGTTGCAACAGGGTTAAAACTTACCAGAACACCAATCAAGAGAACGCCAGAACAAGTACAGTTAGATTTAGAGTACTATGGGAGTATTCTATGATACTATAACGCGATAACAATATTAGATCATACCAAGTACATTACGTTAGGATACTATAGGATTATTTTAGTCCAGATACATAACCTATGTGATAACTTAAAAGACCCTTGCGGATAAATCTATAATCTTACAAGGTATATTCATAAAGTTTTATATATAATCAAGACCTTATAGACATAGAATCTGTGACCGACGCTTCGCTATCCATTCCTTTTAAGGAAGTAGTGTTGAGGTGGGATCAATTGTTCGAAGGTCTATTTGATCTTCAATTATATACAATACCAACTGGTATACCTAGTATAATTATAGGAAGATTCTGTAAGGATCACCCCCATAAAGTTACCTTAAAGCTCATAGGTTCTTTAGTCACTTTCATTCTCGCACGACAAGTTCGGATAAACGTAACCACTTCCTCATAGTAGACAACAGAAGAGTTCAGGAGGAACAAGGACAAACCAATGAGAAGATTTCAAGGAAAGATCAGCCAAAGTAACCAAAAACGTCTTATGCGTCACACTAATAAATATTAACTAGGTTAATTTAGCGAGCGAGTGTAAACACTGCTCACATTACATGTGTTAGAATTATTTTCTTACATGCAACTGGTAACAATTATTCAGGAAACAGATATTCATTCGAGGATAGTTATTTCAAATTCATAGAGTTTATTTGGTATAGACTCATTTATGAATAATTTCTAGAACCCTGTGGAAGTCAGGACCCGATACATCCAGAACTAGGATAACTTTGTCTTTTCAGCTTTCGGCTTGTGTCCGTTGCTATAGACTTATTCCGTCTCATCTTTGTTTTCTTTTAGCAAAGATGCCTCCTCGCAGATCACCCAGACATGCTACTCCGATAACTCCCATACCTTCTCCACAAATTGATGCAGCAACTTTTAACGTTGCAGTGGCCGAGGCTGTGGCAACAGCCATGGCACAATATCACACCACCAATACAGGCGGAGGCGAAGCGCCTACCGATTCTACTCAAGGTGAGGTCCATGTGCGCCAGGGAGAGTTCTCCTACAAGGACTTCACCAGATGTCAACCACTGTCTTTTAAAGGGACTGAAGGAGTCATTACCCTCCTGCAATGGTTCGAGAAAACAGAGTCGGTCTTCGAAATCTGTTTATGCCCCGAAGGAAGCAAAGTGAAGTTTGTTGCCTACACCTTCGATGGCAAGGCCCTAACATGGTGGAACAGCCATGTTAAGTCACTGACCCTATCAGTGGCAAACTCCATAGGTTGGGAAAACCTAAAAGAGTTAATGCGGGAAGAATATTGCCCGTTAGGCGAGATTCAAAAGCTGGAACAAGAGTTGTGGGATCTCACTATGGTCGGCTCAGACATAGTGACCTACACGGACCGGTTCAGCGAACTAGCAGCTCTATGCCCCAGGATGATTACCTCGGAAAATAAGAAGAAGATAGAGAGATACATTTGGGGTCTGACTGCTCCGACCCAAGGAAATGTGTTATCTTCTAACCTAGCCACGTTCTATAGTGCTAAACGCTTGGCTCAGCGACTCATCGATCATGGAGTCCGCCACAACGTAAAAGTCCCTATTCCCGAGTCATCAAGGGAAGAGGACTATAATCAAGAGTCAGAGAACAAGAGAAACAAGAAGCGAATAACACAAGACATCCCCCAAGAGCAACAAGCGAGTACTATGTACGCCGCTACGACGCCTACTGCTTCAGCATCTGCCAGTCGTTATGCTGGAAACCTTCCAAAGTGTGGAAAGTGCAACTTTCACCACACTAGAGTGTGCCGAGAAATGCAGTGTCTGAACTGCCACAAAAAGGGACACACAGTCCGTTACTGTAGGGCACCGGCTCAACCGATCTCCCAAGTCCTCGGAACTGAAGAAAACCAAGCCTGCTATGGCTGTGGTGAGACTGGACACCGTCAGAAGGACTGCCCGATAATCAGGAACTCAGGCGCGGATGGACGTATTCTGATGATCACCGCAGGAGAATCTACCTCGGATTCGTCGTCGAGTAGTGGTACGTTTTCAAAATATTAATTACTTTTAAAATTAATTTATATTCATATAAGATTAATAATTGGGGATGACACTTAAAAGTAACTATAACGAACTCATATGTTTAACTAGGTCGTAATATTCAGAGAACTAAAAGATCCCTTAGAGAAGCTATTATGACTCACCATATACATCAGGGTTGTGCGCAACTGAGACGTTGCAGACCTAGAGTGAGCGCCTCCGCTTAGGTCCCCTTTCCTTAATTGGTTGAGGATTTGAGGCAGAGATGCTCAGTCGACTGCCTGAATCATCTTAAGCATTCACAACTTGTATATGACGGGCGATGGTAGTGGTACCATGGGGGATCATAGTATAAAAGTATCCTTTCAGTTAGTAAAGCACTTTTATTTGTATGTATGCGCACATAGCGGTACGATACATAGGAGTGTTAATTTCAAAATAGAAAACAGGAAACTCGAGATCATTTACAAGGAGTACATTGTTGAACATACTAGGAGTACAGTACCAAGCATACCAGGGATACATCGTCGTTTATCAGTCGTTTCTTTCATTTGACCAAAACTTTGTTCAGTATAGAGTCCGTTGTTTTCCTTTCGTCATGAGTTGGCGTGGTCCGCACCATACCGAGTTCATATGTTTCTATCGCCTCGATCGGCAAGTTCTCGAAACTTTCGTCATTCGTATAAAAAGTCCGACCTAAACCTAAACTTTATCTTTCGCATTCCAAACCCCGAAGTACTCATGCGAAGAGTACTTTATTCTCTGGAGTATTATCGTCAGATATCCGTAGACCGTCACGACATACCACTCGTCCAGCAGACCAAGTTCTAGCACAGAGGCTAAGGACGAATACAGCCCGCCTATTATTATTTAGTGTATACGCGAGGGTGGTATATGAGTATGATTATGCAGATCTAGTATGTGTGTTTCCGCCCTATCTCCTATTCTCCGTTGAGTTGTGGACCTAGAATGGAGTCGCACATCCGACAGTCCTACTAATCCTAATTAAATACGGCTTGTATACACTAGGTAATGATAGATGGACCAAGTATGAATCCTATCAAGAACTCTAGGGCAAGTTGCCAGGTCTACGAGTGAGTATTCCGCAAATCAGAGGAGCGCAACCCCAGTAGTAATGCTAAGAGAGCTAATTTCGGGACGAAATTCATTCTAACGGGGGGATGATGTGACAACTCAAAATTTTCCACTTCAATAGAAACCAAGTCTGTTGCTGCTAACTTTCAAACTTTTGGGATAAGTTTGAGCAATTCAGGATTTACACTTAAGGAAATATCAGGAGAGAGGTTGCACTTGGGTTTTGTGCAACTCTGTTATTCCAAAACTCTATGATATTAGATTTCATTCCAGGAATAAAATATTTTCTGCCAAAAATTCCAGGACTATATATAGAATTCTGAACCAAATTATTCATTAGTTACATTTCCAACTAGAGAAAAAGCCAAATTCTCTCTCAAGGATCTTCGGACTTTTGTTCTGGAAAGTGAGTACTTCTATCTAGTGTTGTTTTAAAGCTTTATATATGCTTAATACACTAGAAATCATAGGAAAACACCAAGATCTGTGAGTTTACCGCCCAAGAACACCTTGGGGAGTAAACTTCATTTCAAGGGCCAAAGTGTGCCCAATGACCCCTAGACCTTGGAAACCAAACATGGGACAAACCTTGACATGTTTAGGACAATTAAAATCAAGGACCAAAAGTGAGTTCACGGCCAAGGAAGTTCTTGGGCCGTGAACTCCATTTTAGTGTGCCAAAATGCCCTAAATGCCTTCCATAGCCCAAGAGACAAGCATAGAACTTTACCTAGATGTGTTTAGGACCCAAAACAACCAAAATATCATCTTCCATAAGTGTTTACGGCCGTAAACACATGACCAAATGGTCTTTGGGCCGTAAACTCAAAATAGAGGTGTTTTCATGCCACAAACACTTCCAAGGGCTTAGGCATGAATTTAGAATGCTTCTTTATGACCTTTAGGACCCTCATAAGAATATTTGGCCATGAGTTTACGGTTGTAAACTCATTTGGGCCGTAAACACCCCAAAACTGCCAAAAGATGTGGACTTTCTCATCCTAGGTTAAAGCTAATGTCCCTAAATCACCCCCTAGACTTCAAACTTGCACTAACCCATGAGTAACCATGATTTTATGGCCGTAAACTCCCTTGGGCCGTGAAATCATGGTAGTAAACTCATTTAAGTGCCTTTATACCCTCCTAGGTTGAATCACATGTGATTCCAACACTTGGTTAAGGTGTTTCCTAGTCCCGGAAGGTGTTTCCTAGTCCCGGAAGGTGTTTCCTTTCATATAATTGTTTATAAACACTATATTCATGTCATTATGTGTCCTTAAATATAATTTAGGACTTATTGTGTCTCGGAACTTTATTCGTGGAACTTCTCATCCGTACGCGCATACCCGTTTGAATCACCCACATCAGGTGAGTTCATACCCCGTAGTGAATCTTTTAACTATTTTAATTGTTTTAAGGGGGGCGGGGGGGAATACAAGTTGAACACAATGATAATTGTGCAATTATTTGTTGTTAAACATTCTTTCAAAATGTTACTTATGTTATTTGTTGCTAATAGGATGTGTGTTCTTCGCTGTACGTCCTGTTCCCGTTGGATGTGGGTTTACACCGAGGTCACCCAATCTATTATCTACCCGATACCAAATTATATATAGCAGTATAAACAAAGCTATTATAAAAGTAATCACCATAGTCAATATTTTATTATAAGAAATATAGGTTTTCTTAAAAGGAACTCTCCATTAGACATAAAGGAACCATTACAAATAACTCCATGAGTAACAAGTGAATACCCCAAGGTTATATATGACAACGATCTAATAACCAATGGAATATGTGCTATCCGCCTTACTTACTGTACCCCGTCGGGTTGTAGGTTGAGGGCAGATGCGCATAATCGATTGTTTGTTTACTCCAAGTATATATAACTTGTACCCACTTATTACGCATAGAAAGGCTTGTAGTGTCATTTTACTCAACTCCCATTTTAAGTAGGAAATATATGATTTTCTAGAGGAACAGGAAAACTTTACAAAACAACACCTTACAGCTTACAGTACTTTACATATACATTTTAAACCACATTTTTACAGCTTACTCACATCACTAAAATCTTATGAACTCACCAGCTTAATTGCTGATCAACTCTTTCAAATAACTTGTATTCTCAGGAGACTATTAGACAGGTGCTCGTGCTGGGACTTCAGAAGATGGAGCATTATAGCTTCAAGTCTTGTTTTGTTATTTGTTTATGACTTCTATGTTTTGTGAACACATACATTGTAAACACTTTCTTTCTATATGAAATTGTTGTTCATTACTTGCTTATCATATACATATCTCGTGATACTTGACATGACGTCCTCCACCCCCGAACGTTTCCGCCGTTCCGGTTTTGGGGTGTGACATACGAACACTTCGCTCGTGCTTTCTTTCTCACCGTTAGCCATCTCGACGGTAAACGTTTCGGTTAAAGGTCGGGAATTATGTTTTAGGTTATGTTTGAATGCATGAATAACAAAGCTCCTCTCAGCACCCGAGTCGAAAAGAATATTAGCATATGAGTTGTCGAGAAGGAACGTACCCGAGACAACAGTGGGATCGGCGACTGCTTCCTCCCGTCCCATGGCGAGGACTCTTCCGGTGTTATCAGAAGTAGACTTTTTGGGGCAGTTCCTTTTAAAGTTCCTAGTTTCACCACAGTTGTAACCGGCTTGACCAACGCCTGCTCCAGAAGATTGGTTGACCGATTGGGCCGGTGCTTTGCAGAATCGAACTGTGTGCCCCTTCTTACCACAATTGGTACAGGAAAGTTCTCGACAGGGGCCAGGGTTGTGGTGATACTTCCACTTGTCACAGAGAGGAAGATTACCAGCATACCGGCTGGTAGGAGTTGGAGCTGTGGATCCCACAACAGAAGCAGCAGCAACGGGGGTAGTAGCAGCATGAGCTGCTACTGTTTGCTGTCTTTTGGAGGATCCTTGGGAAGATTGACCCTTCTTCTTCTTCCAGAACTTTCTTTTCTCACCATTTCTTTTAGTCGACTCAGGGGCGGTGGTGGTCTCCTCGACATCATCACTATGGTCAATTATGGCTTGGGCTAAAGTCTTAGCACTATCATATGTGTCCGGGCGAGCAGCTAAGACATGACCTTTTGTTGGATTGGTTAACCCCCAAATAAACCTCTCGATCTTTTTTGCTTTCAGGAGTGGCCAGACCAGGATAGAGAAGGGCAAGATCATCAAATCGGGAAATGTATGCGGCAATGTCGGAACCTTTCATCTTCAGGTTCCAAAGCTCGTGCTCTAGCTTCTGCATTTCACCACGGGGACAATATTCGGCAAGGAGGAGTTCTTTCATGGCGTCCCGGCCCATGGCATTGGCTACGGATAGGGTCAAGGATTTGACTCGGCCATTCCACCAAGTCAAGGCTTTATCACTAAAGGTACAGGCTGCAAATTTGACCTTATCGGACTCAGCACAGGCACAGATTTCAAAAATGGATTCAATTTTCTCGAACCATCGGGATAAGGAAATGACACCTCCAGTGCCATCGAAGGATGAAGGCTTCGCATTCATGAAGTCCTTGTAGGAACCCTCCTTTCGGCATTCCTGGTTACTTTCTTGATCTTGAGTACCACCTCCCGAACCACCGGAACCACCGGTGTTCAATTGGGACATGGCAGCTGCCACCGCAGCGGTAACAACTGTTTGGAATAACACAGGATCAATTTCAGGAGGAGGTGGTGGCGGAGGGTTGTTGGTCTTTGAGCTGGGTCTCTTTCTGGGAGGCATCTTGATCTAATAAGATCAAGAAAGAGAGGATGATAAGTCCTCTGAATTGAATCGAGAGATATGACAGATATTTACTCCAAATAAGCGATAAAGCAGAAAAGAGTTATCAAAGCAGGTAAATTATCGCTAATGGATTGATCAAGGATCTATACGTGAACGAGGATTCTTACGAAGAATTGGCTCGAGAAATACTCCCATAGTATTTCATGATTCGATACTACACTGGCGCGATGTTTGTGGTATTAGGGTAAGTTTTAGGCATGCCGCATACCACAGTCACTCCCAAGCACATGTTGGCCGTGTCTCGAATGAATATAGTTGGCCAGGCTATATTGATCCTAGACACGATTACATAACTGCCCAGGTTTAACCGCAGTACACAACACCCATTTATTTATGTTTTGTTCTACTTGTAGTTACGGATCTCGACGGCTCGGTATACTTATATACTTTTTGAAAATACTTATAGTTTGAAGATACTTTTATTTCAGAGCACTTAGGCTCTTTAGTGTTTATAGTTTTATACCATGTAAGGTTTGGTATACTTTATTCACTATAAACAAGGGATCTGATACCAATCTATCACACCCCGAAAACCGAAGGCGGAAACATTTCCGAGGTTGACTCCACGTTGAGTATCAAATCCAATGTACATAGTAAGTAAAGTAGAACAACCATTACATTACATATAAAAAGTTTTACAATTGTTTCAAAAGTAAAGTTGTACAGTTTGTGATACATAGTATACTATATATATATATATATATATATATATATATATATATATATATATATATAGAAACAAAACGAACGGGTCTTGTACGCACTCCAACCTGGATCAAGTGGATCTTCGGGTACCTGTTCTATCAATGACCTGAGAACACAAGCGGTTTGAAAATCAGCATAACGCTGGTGAGTTCATAAGCGGTTTTTGTTTTGTGAAAATGTTCATGTTTCCTTTCTGTTTCTGAAAATGTAACACACGCCAAGAAAATCCCACATTTTCTTAGAAAGGTTGGTTGCTTGTTTCACATTATGTAAAGTAAAGTTGTACACTGAAATCATGTTTACCCTTGTGAAAATGTACATTTAGGTTATCTGTTTTGTTATTCTGTTCTGGTTATGTACCAATGGATCCCTAGGAAAGTCCCATACTTTCCTGATTGTATATTACCAATTGTAAAAGATGTAAGGTCATCCAGTTTGTTACACTTTTCTAGTTATGTAAATGTTTTCCCCAGGAAAGCCCCATGCTTTCCTGAATGTTGGTTACCATTTGTAAAAGATGTAAAAGATGTATTCTGGTTAGACCTGGTTATGTATAAGGTTTCCCAGGAAAGTCCCATACTTTCCTGAATGTTGGTTATCAATGTAAAAGATGTATTCCGAAACCTGGTTATCTTGTCAAATGTATAAAGTTATTCATTATTACTATAAGTAAATCTCTGTTATCCAAATTGCGAGTTCCATAACCATACTATGGACTGAACCTGTGGCAATAAGTAGTCCACAACCTTATGACTTTTGTCACCCTTGAACCATTTCGGTTCGGCTGTAGCTAGCAGCCAGGTGTGGGGTAGTCATCCCCGTATAGTTCTATACACTCAAGTCACGCTCTCTAAATCCCAGAGATTCTGGTTACGGGTGTAGTCCTCCACTCGCGTATCTCTTTGGAGTGTTCGCCGAGGACGTGTCTCCAATCATACAGGAATAACAAATTTACTAGTAATAAAATGATAGTCCTCCACTCGCGTATCTCTGTGGAGTGTTACCGAGGACAAACAGTGTACAAGTTTCATGTTCATATGTTCTAATGTCATTCTTTTAACTGATAAAATATGAAAAAATCATTTGTGAAATATATAAAACATAACAGTTTATAAAACCCATTTCACAAATAAATGTTTACGTGATCTGCATGTTCGAATGGTTATCAGTTGTATCAATTAGTATTAAAAGCATATAAAATGTATAATACACACACGAAAATAAGTTTTTGAGTATAAGAAACCCTTGTACTATGTTTGTGTTCCCCCCTGAAAACAGTGAAAAACAGTGAAAAAGGGTAGGGGTATGAACTCACCAGACTCGGAAATGCGACGGTTTCGGACACTAGACGTTGGTTCGGGGCTTGATTACTCGCGATGTCCCTATGTAAAATGTAATAATTTCCATATATATCCAATTAGATTTACAATCACTAATTATATGGAACATTACACTCCAACGAGGTTAAACACCTCAAAACGAGCGTTTGGAGTGACCCGGGTGACATCTTCGGACGTGTAATGACACTAGGGACTTGGGATTTGAGTTTACTCCCCAAGAGTAAACATATTTGGGAGTTTAAGGCCATATATCACAAACACACGTGATTTCACGTCCGTGAACTCATGTTTGTGTAGTTTTGGGTGCTAAAATGGCTTAAATGGACAAGGGAATGTTGGAATGAATTTCTAAAATGCCTTGGATTAATTTGATTGAATTTATACACCATTCATGGGAGTTCACGGCTATAAACATGGAGTTTATGGCCGTAAAATCCCCCAAGCCTAAACCAAAATTAATTTGAAGTGCTTAGGACAATCACATGTGATTCTAGTAATTTTCCAAGCCTTGGGGTGGTTTAAGGGCATCATTTGACACACTTTTATGAGTTTACGGCCTAAGAGTATGTGCTATGGCCGTAAACTCCTAAATGTAGTGTTTTGTTATGTTTAAGGCCCCCAAACTAATTTTAGATGGTTCTATGATTTATTCCAAGGCTATTGGTTAAGTTTCAAGGCATTCTAACATGTATAAAGGTGTTTACTCCCCATGTTTGAGGAGTTTACGGCCCAAGCACATGCCTTGGCCATAAACTCTCTTTTGTACCATAAAGTTCATGTTTTAAGTGTTTCAATTCCAAGATTGAAAGCCTCAAAGTCGTATCTAAGTCCCAAAAATGATTTGGAAGGGTTAATTGGCTTAAACCCCCCCCCCATTTTTAAGTGTTTACGGCCCAAGCTTGATCCTTGGCCGTAAACACATGTTCCAGGTCCTAAAACTCAATTTAAACATCAATTTGAAGGCTAAAGAGGCTAGATAACAAGTTAAGGATGTTACCTCTTTGATTTGGAGCCTTAAATCTTTGTTTTTGGACCTTTGATTATGGATGAGGAGAGAGGTTGGAGAGTGATTAAGGAAAGATGGCCAAAAGCTTCAAATGAAAGCTTTGAGTCCTTTATATAGTGCTCGGGAATTGGACACGACGGAATTCTACCCGATACCGGCGTTAGGCGGGGCTTTTGGTCGCACCCGACCAAGTTGCCGTAATCCGATATGGTCGATTCTAGAATTATTCCGATGACTATTATGGGGTGTTAGAATGATTTCAAATGGAATTAAGACACCCATTAAGTCATTTTAGATTAATACAAATTAATGACTTAATTAAATGACGAAATCGGAAACGGATTTGGAAACGGCGTTTGGTTGATCGAATTGGATTACAATTTGAGTTACAAGAAGTGATATGAAATTTCGGGTTGTTACACAATGAATTCATCATCGACTTTGGTCGGGCTGGGCTGGATACCTTGCCTGGTGACGTAGTATCCCAAGAACTGCCCCTCTTCCACCCCAAACGTACATTTGGCCGGGTTCAACTTTATTTTTACCACCTCTAGGGTTCGGAAAGTCTCCTCAATATCTTGCAACATCTTGTCTTCATGCGGGTTCTTAATCACCATGTCATCCACATATACCTCGATGTTTCTCCCGATTTGTTTGGCAAATATCGAGTCGACTAGGTGCTGATATGTGGCCCCTACATTCTTCAAGCCGAAAGGTATCTTGGTGTAGCAGAAAGTGCCATGATCCGTGTAGAAGGTCGTTTTCTCCTCATCTTCTTTGCTCATCAAAATCTGGTGGTACCCTTTGTATGCATCCAAAAAACACTTTAGCTTAAACCCTTGTAACGATTCCACTTTCTGATCAATCTCCGGGAGAGGGTAACAATCTTTAGGGCATGCCTTATTTAAGTCCGAAAAGTCTATGCACATACGCCACAACCCGTCTTTCTTGCGGACCATAACTGGGTTTGCGATCCATGTCGAAAATATTGCCTCTCGCATTATCCCGGCTTCTGCCAGCTTGGCCACTTCTGCATTAATTTCCCTATTACGGTCTCCTCCCTGGACTCTCTTCTTCTGCTTAACCTCTTTTGCGCCTGGTTTAATTACAAGTTTATGCTCGATGACCTTTTTTTCTACCCCTACCATATCTGTAGGAGTCCATGCGAATACATGTTTGTATTGTTTGAGCAAGTCAACCAGCGCTCTTCTTGTGTGGCTTGGGAGATCGCATCCAATGCTGACTGCCTGGTCGGGGTATCTTTCATTGATTACTTCCTTCCCTTTCACGGGGTTGTGTTTGGGCCTCTTGGTCTCTTTGGTTATTTCTGTCGGCTTCATGACTGTATAACATTGCAATTCTTTAGGTGGAGTGGCCAGCACCGTAGCTGCGCCCATTGGAGTGTCGAACTTCATGATCCCATGCATAGTTGATGGTACTGCCCCGAGCTTCAAGAGGGCTGTTCTTCCCAGAATGATATTATGTTCCGCTGAATGTCGAATGACCACGAAATCTATCAAAGCAATTTTCTTCCACTGCTTGTCGTGGCTAGTAATGGTCAGGGGGAGGTGGATTGTGCCCTACAGCCATAGGCTATGACCGGCGAATCCTACTAGCCTCCCGGCACGTCCAACGTAGCATTTATGAACCTTGTGAAATATTCTCGTACCGTTTCCCCCTCTTTCTGTTTACAACCTATGATTGAATGAGAATCTCCCTTGTACTTAAGTAACTGCATGAAGTTGGTAAGGAAAAGGTACTTAAGCTGAGCAAAGTTCGAAATGCTGCCTGGTTGCAACGTCTTGAACCACGTGCCAGCGTTGCCGTCAAGGGTCGTCGGGAAGTACGTGCACCAGAACTTTTCGTTAAGTTTCAACGACGTCATCGTCCATTCATACGTATCGATGTGGCTATCTGGGTCAGTGGTTCCATTGTACGTTTTGAGCGTCGAGAGCTTTGTTGTGTTTGGTATTTCATAATCCAACATCTCTTTGAGAAATAGAGACGTCACGCTACGGGAAAAACCTTCTTGGCCTGGGACAGTCGACGCTCCCTGTTGATATTGAGGGTTCATGCCATGTGATGGCGGTGCGAGGTAGCCAGGACTTGGTCCATAAAAAGGGTATGGCTGGAATGGCAGCTGGAGGGGATAACTGGCGGAGGAAGTGTGTGCAGGGGTTATAGGGTTGATCATTACCGGCTGTTGCAGGCTGCCGTTGGCGGGGATCATCAGTCCAGTCCATGCGCCGGCCATCGAGTAGATGGGTGGTGAGTGGTTTATCATGGTTTGTGCCAGCGGCGGTAACAAGGCTGTTGAACTCTGTCCACCCGTCATCTGGAATGACGATGGCGTTGCAAATGACAGTGAGATATTGAAAACGTGGCTCGATGGAAGTGTTGTTGAGTGGACCGATTGTGCCTGCTGCAGCGGCGGTGCAAAGAATGGTGGCATCTGAAAGTGTGTAGACGGAAGTGGCCCCACCGGAGTTGTTCCTTGCTGAGAAAGCGGTGGTTATGGAATGTTTCCGGCAATTGCTATAGAGCTTCCTTCGCCTAAAATGGCCCTATTGACCATTGTAGACGAAGGTGTTTCGTCCAACGCCGTCATGGGATGTATGGGACTAGTTGGTCGTCCCTCACTGTCGTTGGACGCCATTGACGTTTGCTTTTGTGCTTTTCGTTTGTGTTCTTCGTCTCACAAACGGATGGCGCCAAATGATGCTACCTTGCTCTTGCTTTATCCGCGAACTTCTCTCGATCGTCTAGCTATCATTGAAAGATCACAAAGAACGGAGGCCGTCAACCGCTTTCCGGGAGGAGCTCCCGGAAGAACGCTCTGACGGTCAAGTTAGAGGGTATTTTAGGGTTTGTTTGTATTCTCTCTAGAAAGATTGGAGAACTTACCTCGCAGGTCTGAGAGCACATCCTTTTATACCTAGCGCTCCTGCCTGAGCCGTACCAGACAAAATCGCTTTAAGGGAGACAGGATCAGAGGCGTTGATTGGAGGTTCGTGAGCCTTCAACCGCTAGAGCGCTCTCATTGGCTCAGACGGTAATGCTCTGATGCTCCTGCTTGTCTCCTGACCGTATCTTTTGTCTTGGCGCCAGGAGCGCCTCTTGGCGGGCGCGAGCCTTCCACCTGTGCGCTTCGCTCCCGGGGACGCCAGTGGGCGCTAAGCCTGCTGGGTTGAGCCTAGTTGGCATGCCCGACTCTTGGGCTAGATACGGTTCTACTGTGCTGCCCTATGCACGCCATCATCTAACCATATGCATAATACTACACTTCCCAGACTTTCTCTAGGATTCTTTCCTTCCCACATACCTGCCATTCAAACAGAGTCTACACTAATACCATCAAAATTCCTCACGAATGAATAGTCGTACATAATCCAAAATTTAATAGACATTCGAATAAGATTCTCTACCCGAAAACCACAACCAAATAGGAACATGTAATAATGTCGAATAAAAAATTCTAAGGCTATTAGATTCTAATTATGTACAATTCTTATGGCCTTCGGTTAGCAATTCGATAATATTAGTCAAAGATTCCACGATACATATTACGTTCAACACATATAAAGCATCCGCAGCACCCATACAACTCAAACAATTCTAGCATGTGATTCTTGAACATACAGTTAGCCTATAATGTAGCATGCATATCAATCCATAACATAAATATATATCCATATAGGTATATTGGGAATCGCTTACTTCCTGACTGACTGTACACATCACATCCTATTTTTATAAATTAAAGTTAGATAAGGAAACCACACTCGAGATCTCAAGCCAACAATCAAACAAGAGCATGGAAAAAGATCGAGCTCATGTTTCTGGAAATTAATACTTTTATTCAAAGAAACTTTAAGAAAATATTTGGTTGACTGTTTAGAACGATGTTGCTATACGTAGTTCACTAAAAAACAACATAAATAAGAACATGTCTTGGAGTTCTGATTCCAACTCAATAAAAGGAACTGAAGTAAGCACATTTTCATTTCTCTCACAAAATTATATAAAGAGTTATTACCATGAAAACAACTATTAATGGGTCTTAGGCATGATGGTATTTGCTACCATACAACCTTGTTATCAACAAAACAAATAGAAAATGATAGTGTAATGTAGGGATGAGAATTTGGCCCGGAAACCCGAACTGAACCGAACCGAATTAGGCCCGAATAAGAAATTCGATTCGGGTTTTGAGTATCTATATTATGCTTATTCGGTTCTCGGGTTATTCGGTTCGGCTTACCCAAATAAGAGCTTATTCGGTTATAAATACCCGACCCGAATAAGCATTCATCATCCCTTTTCTCTGTTTGACAGAAATCAAAATTACAATTCACACTTTTGTCTTCATCATTCATAAAAAAAAACCCTACGCTCGTTCTCATCATTTCAAAATCGACCACTCTTCTCATCTATTTCCAAACTCGAAATCACTTCTTTCGATCCTTCCTCTTGTTTCAGACTTTCAAAAATCGACCTTTCCTATTGTCTCTAAGGATTCACGAATTCATACTTTGTCTAGTAATTGAAAATTGGGCTCCAACTCAAGAAAATCAAGTAAGACATTAATTCTCATTATGTTAATCTACTATGTAAATGATATACTTTCAATGTGTTATTGTGCTATGTTAGTCTTTGAATGCTCTATGTTGATGTATAAAAGTACATTCTTATTCTATTATTCAGGTTATTCGGGTTATAGAATCTTAATACAGTTTATTCCGTTTTTTCGGTTATATTAGGTCCTTAATCATCTTGTACATGTTATTCGGGTTATTCGGGTAGTAACCGAACCGAACCGATTAATACCCAAACCAAACTGAACCCGTACTGGTTAATCGGTTCAGTTTTCGGTTCATGCAATTACACTTATTCAGTTTTCGGGTTATATTAGGTCCTTAATCACCTTGATGCTAGCTTCCAATTTCTCGAGCTCCTTCCACCAATTTCCTCTTCCAAGCTCCAATCTCCTCAATAATGCAGCCTCACACGAATTTAGGGTTTTCTGGAACTCTCTGGGGGATTATGAGGCTATGAAAGGGACATAAAGTCCTTTAAATAGGGTGCAAACCCTAAGATTAGGGTTTTCTCATTCCAGCACCAACTCGTCGAGTCCAGCTTCCGACTCGGTGAGTTGGTCACTTAATTCGCGATCCAAACCCGCTCCGACTCGACGAGTAAGCGTACCTACTCGTCGAGTCCCTTCCTTTATTTACACTTAGCACCCTTCACTTCTTGTTCCGAAATTGGGATGTTACATTATCTATGTTAAATAGCTTCATTTGGTTGGTTGAAATTTGATGTGCACATTTGAGTTTAGTTTAATGTAAAAATTATTGGCTCCACTAAGGGATGGTCAGGAGAAGCCGCTACGGTTAGTTGGGTTAACCGCTTTAAAAATGGTTTTTGTCATAAAAGCCCCCAATTTTACACAAAATAGTCGGTTATGTCACAAGTCTGTTTTTTGGTGTAGACATGGAAATTTCACCCGATCCGGTGGGGAACCCGGTTGACTCGCCCCAATTAGGGACGGGTATTCCATGCAAAAAAAGGTACCAGGGATGGGGTTTAGGATCCCCATTATGCTAAAACTGAGGATGGGGCTGGGGACCGGTATACCAATCCCCAACTCGCCCCGCCCCTACATTTATGACATTATATATATATATATATATATATATATATATATATATATATATATAATATTATTATTATTATTACTATATTAATAATTTATTAATTATGAAATAAGTCCACTAAGAATGAATAGATTTGTATTGTACCAAGAATCCATATACCAAATTATGTTCCTAATTTCAAGAGTTATTAAATCTTCACTTTGTTCGACAGTCTGTATATCAAATCGTCACTTTTTGTTCTAATGCTTGTTTGATTTTATGATTGATGTAAACATAATCAGATTATGGCCTTTATTTTTTATCACTTATTAAACTTGATTTTTTTTTGCATAAGTTTAGTTTATTATTTTGATGGATTGGGGATGGACCGAGAAAAGCCTAAAATTTAATGGGGAGGGGATTCGATTTCCCGCATCCGTCGAGGATGGGGACAAGGATGGTCAACCCCTCTACATACTCGCCCCATTTTCATCCCTATTTAGTGCGTTAATGTCCTAATATACAAAAAATTGGTTCATATTTATCTCCAACCCTAATTTTACTTTCAAATGTCGGTCACCCTACTAAGTCGAAGTTGCCACATCAACAGCGTATCAAGCCAACAAGAGAAAAAGAAGAGGGAAGCATCGGAATAGAGATAAGGAGATTCGAACCCTAGTCTTCGATATCTACTACATCAGCAACGTATCAAGTCAACAAGAGAAAAAGAAGAGGGAAGCATCAAAATAAAGATACGGAGATCTGAACTATGGTATCCCATATCTTTTAGGAGAGGCTTAACCACTAAGCTGCAAAGACTTTTGATATCTATCTGCTAAGCTAATGTATTTCATATCTACTTTGCTGGAACATTTAAATATAGATGTCATTATCATTACTATTATTATTGTTATTATTATTTATACATGTATTTTTATATGTTTATATATATATATATATATATATATATATATATATATATAAAATCGTATCTACATAAATACTATATTTTTATAGGTATTTATATGTACAAATATATAAAATATAAATGTTTATATATATATATATATATATATATATATATATATATATATAAACACGTTTTTATACGTATTTATATGTATACAAATGTATATGTATAAAATAATAATAAAAACACATTTATACTTATGTGTATAATAATAAGATTGTATTTATAAATATTAATAATAAAATCGTAATATATATAAATACATATAAAAACTTTTTATATATATAAAAATATCTCTATACCTTTAAATACACATAAAAAACTTTATTTATATGTATAAAAATATCTCCATACGTGTTTATACATATAAATAATAATAAAAACAAATTTATATATCAATAGGTATAAAACGCATTTACATATAGGTGTATATATACAAATATGTATAAAAATGTGTTTATAATAATAATAATAATAATAATAATAATAATAATAATAATAATGAGATATTTGTATATAAATATGTATAAAAACGCATTTATTTATTATGTATTTGTACATATAAATACCTATAAATACATATATATATATATATATATATATATATATATATATATATATGTTTTTATATGTATAAAAATACATGTAATAATAATAATAATAATAATAATAATAATAATAATAATAATAATAATAATAATAATAATAATAGCAGCGTTTAAATATTAAATATAAATTGTTAGGTAGGTTTTCAAACAATTTCTCCTATTTTAATGGTAAAGCTTCTTGCTATGTAGGGACAAGACCTGAGCTCGAGTCTCTCTAGTCTCATCTCCCATTTATTGTTTTAAAATTTTTCCCTAAAAAAAGGAGCGTTGATGTGTCGTTCCATGTCTATAAAAAATCTCCACGCATAGGCAAAAAATATCCCCATCAACGTCAAGTCAACGCCTCCTATGTTGTGTAACCGGCTGTAGCCGGGTAAAAGGTAAAATTGAACTTATTTTCCGGTATGTTCGAGTTTTAACGCACCAAAAAACAGACTTATGATATAACCGAACATTTTGTGTAAAATTTGGAACTTTTATGTCAAAAACCCCTTTAAAAATGACCCGCTCCAAAACTATTCTCAAACAAAAAACATAGTTTTTTGGTGTGGGTTTTTGTATCATATAAGTAGAGTCACTAAATTTTCAAGTTATACTTGTATTTTCACATAAACCAAGTATGTGACGTATATTTCTTTTGATTTTTATCTTCTAGAAAAAGTAACGTATATTTGATCCATTTTTATGTAGTTTTGGATTCTTTTAGAACAATTTAAATAAATTCATAGATCAAATAAATCAACCTAAAACATTTTTAAATATAATGAAACTTGTAATTAATTTCAAAATTTTCAACAAATAATTAATTTCTTAACTTATAAATTTGATCGCATAACTAATTAATATATTAATTCAAATAAGGGAAAACATCTTAAAAGCCACTAAATTATAGTCTTAAAAGTCACTACATTATAGTCTTAAAAGCCACTACATTATTTGTTTCTTTTTTTTTCTTTTAAATTTTAATATTGCGTTTATTTTGCAAAAAAAGCCATCATTTTATTGGAATTTTGTAAAACCTGCCCTTTCAGCAGGCTAATTATCAGGTAACTTCCATGTTACCACCTATGAAAGTAACCGATGTTGTGGCACCCATTGAGTTAGCACTACATTATTTACTTTTTTCACGTGACGTTTAGAGTGACGATATTGAAAAATCCCATAACATAGTAGGTTTCTTCCAAGTAAAACAATATATAGGCTTTCTTCTTGTAACATCTTTATTTTCGACAAAAAAAGTTTATACATATTTTTAGAAAAAAATAGTTTTTTGGAAAAGAAAAGAAAATATTAAAACTAAATTAAATTCGGAATAAATAAATAAAATGAGAATATTTCAAATAAATAAATGATAAAGTAATAATAATAAATAAAATGAGAATATTTCAAATAAATAAATGATAAAGTAATAATAATGATTTAAAAGAATTTTACGATGAAATAATGATCAAATATCATAAATTAGTCTTGCCATGCGGATCTTATATAAGGTTGGGGGGGAGGGACTTTTTTTGGCAGAAGTAGTTCTTATATTTTAATTTTATACATATTAGGCTCAAAAATATAAAATTTTGAGTCCTAGCTTTGTTATATTCGAATTTCATGAAGTGATTTGAGTACATTTTATGTTAATTAGCTTAGAATAAGTTATTGGATAATTTAATCTAACATCTAGCATTACAATCTTAATTCAACTTGAGTTATGGAGATTTATGTGTTATTTAAGCCTTCCAACCTTCATGATTGGAAGTTGAGCTGATATAGTTTGTTGATCTTAAACCTTCTAATCAGACTTTATAACTTGAATAATGGAAATATTTTTGGTCATAATATTGTTCATGAGTACAGATTTAGTTATCATTGGAAAGTATGATTTTATTTGGGAGCATAAATGTTAAGTTGTAGAGATTGATTCATCCTTTTTAACCCTATAGTTGCTACACAAACCAATCATGGGGCCCCATTCAGATATGAAATCAAAACTCATCATAGACCAATTTCGTTATTGTTTTATGGGCATGGCTTTATTGGCATACTTTAGATCATTATGGTCTTATATATCCTTTGAATTCTTGTAACCTACTGTAAGTAAGAATGAAACAGCCGAAGAAGCGTGGTGCGACCTATGTCGCGACACGACCCTTAATAAATGTCACAACGCAACCGACCTGACTGGCCAAATCCTAGAAGCCTCGAATTTTGGGTCTATTTAAGGGCGCAAACCTATATGGCTTCATTATTTGTTAGCCTCCATCTTCATAAAACATTCTCTCATCCAAACCCTAACCTCTTTTGGTGCTTTGAGTTCTTATCGTCACTTTAATGTGATTTTAAAGAAGAAAGTTGTTATTTGGTGTATAAGAAAGAAAGTAGCTGAAGTAATCTACCTTTTCATGGCCTCTTCTAAATATGTAAGTCTCCAAGATATCATTTTGGTTCCACAATCTTGATGTTCTTGGTGTTTGAGGAACAAAATAACTTGGTATGGATATTTTTTTTGCTTCTCAAGCCTTTGTTATGCATAAAAACGCCATATATATTTGAGCCATGAACTTGGATTTGGCATTTTAAGTAGGTTTTTGGACTTAGGGTTTAGTTTTGTGAGTGATTGAGGCATGGGTATGGATAAAGTTGGAAACTTTATCCATTAAAACCATTATAAGATTCACATCTAAAAAAGTTGGACTACTGGAATTAAAGGATTAAGTCCTAAAGAAGAAAGTTGTTAAGCTAGTTTATGCGGCGCGACAAACTTGGGGCTTGCGGCGCGGGGTTTAGGTGA
Organism: Lactuca serriola; assembly: GCF_051521515.1. Classification (NCBI taxonomy): domain Eukaryota; kingdom Viridiplantae; phylum Streptophyta; class Magnoliopsida; order Asterales; family Asteraceae; genus Lactuca; species Lactuca serriola. The sequence continues at coordinate 12,668,947 of NC_136413.1, forward strand.
ATTTGCGATTATTTTGTCACGTAGTGGTGCACGATGCGACCGGTCAATGGTCACGTCACAAATGTTGACTTCGACCATTAACCTTTTAACCAGTTTGACTTTTGCCAGAACTTTGAGGAATTTAGTTGTTGACTAAGGTTGACCTCTAATTTTTCCTTAGGTGGTTCGTGTTGTCGATTCTTCATGTAACGAGTGAGTGATTGATCAACTCATTTATTCAGGGGAATTATATAACTATATTATGCATCCTAGTATGATAGGACGTAGCGGTACTATAGTATGCTAATTAGACAAGTAGCTTAGTATAGTCTTTTTCATGTTGATTGTTTGATTGATTGACTTTATGATATGTCGACATATTAGGTGTAAGGAGTTGATGGTGGATCGAAACTAGAGCCAACATCCTAGATTACTCGTGTCAAGGTTGGACATGTACTAGAGCCATTAACCATTGGGATGATTATACATGCACTAGAGTTGTTAGTCATCGTTTTGAGTAGATGTGCACTAGAGCCATTAATCAACTCTTGTTCTCATGGATTAACACTAGTGATGAGTGCCTTTATTTTGTATGTATTGTGTGTATATTGTGGTTTGTGGTATTTTAGAGAAATAACTAATCTTTTTGCTTACAGTTGTGGATTAAATGTTTTTCACGTAGTTATTCTGATCATGGGAAAGTTATAGCTTGATTGTACTGTACGTACATCGTAGATGATCATGTTTGTAGACTTTTGTTGATTATGATGATTTGATACATTGTTTTGCCATGACTTGTTTTTATACATTTATCATTACGGTTTGATGACGTTTCAAACAATTTTCTACTTTGATCTTTTATGAAAATGGTTTGGGATAGTTTACTCTTTATTTGAAAAGAAATTTTTGGTTGAAATTTGGGACGTTACAAGTTGGTATCAGATTCCTGGTTTGAGGGATTTGGATAAATAATTTTGTATTTCTAAAATCAAATTAAGGATCTGAGTAATTAATAAATCTTTTCAGAAAAAGAATAATACAAAAAGAAAAGGATTGTTGATATGATTAATAATTCCAAACTCAAAGTAATTAATAAATATTTTCAGAAAGGAAAGTGATTCATGAGATATCCATATTTTTTATGATTGTTGATATGTGAAATGTTAGAAATGCATTTTAGTAAGTAGGCTAGGGATCTTTTCAGAAATTGCATGTTATATTGCCTGATATCTAAGATGCCTTGTAGTCTTAGGATCTACTTGCTATGTGCTACTTAAGGTTTATGCTAATATTAATTAGTTGTTAAGTGAATGATTTAGAGTTATACATAATTAATATTGTATAGCCTTAGAATGCTTGATTAAGCCTTAGTTCCCGCTCCGGTCGGAATCAGCCCACCATTTGTTAACAGGAACACTAAAATTAAAGGACTTGTAGACCAAAAATAGATTATCAAAGTTCTTTCCTAACAGTTCCTTTATCTTTGAGCACCTTCATTGGAAATGCCTTTCCTTATGACAAAATTTACAACAAGGAGCACCCTTAATAATAGTTGAGATACATACTACATTTATATTTTTATGGACATTTGAATCTGATCTTTCCCACTGTCCATGCACTCACTCTCTTATACTCTTACGAGGTTTGGTTAATGAGTGCAATAGAAGGATCACCCCTCAAAGAATACTCTAAGTTCATAATTCCAAGAATTGGTTTGATACCATCTCGCCATGTTGTTAAATTAGTGTCAGTCCAGGGTTCAATCCCATAGTTAGGACTTAAAGTGGTTAGTAGATTGATACATTTAAGGAATTTATATTTAGAAGAACATAAGTGAGCTAAAACATATTAGGTAATCACATAAAGCAAGCAAGATTAGCATGTTGAAGATTAAGTCTATTATAACACCAACATAACATATTAAACTAATGATCTACAAGAATGTTGGCTTTACGTTGGTTATGACCAATACTTAAGTGTTTTAAACATACATAAAGGAGTAAGATACGTCACATAAATATTACATATCACCTTTGGGTAGAAATATAATATTTATTATTAAACAGTTATCTATTGGGTTCGTTGTTTACAAATACACTTAATTGACATAAAATGATAAGTTTAAATATCAATGACGACTTCAATGATATGTTGGTTGGTCAATCATCTAACGTGTCACTGAAGTTTCCGTATAATTTTATATGTATATCGTTATTATTATACATATACCTAATTCTCAAACATACATTACAATATGAATGTTAAAAGATGATGCATCATGATGACATCAATTTAATAAATTAGGGAACAAAAATTAGGCCTTTAGTTAAAACTTAGGTTATTAAAATTAGAATTTTGGGCCATGAAAGATTTAACGGAAGCATAAAGAAATAAAAAATTTAGGCCAAAGACACCCAAAAAAACACATTGAGGCAGAGAAACTTAGGAAAAGGGATCAGTAAGGTTATGCGAGAAAGAAACTGTATCATCCCCAAGCACCGATGTTCTGATGTAGCCTAAAATTGACGAAAGAAATTTTATGTCATCTACTAATGATTCAGTGCGCATCACGATCGATGCATTATCCCATTCTTGATGGCATTTTCTGGTTTCGAATGAACAACACAAAACACTCATAGTGCTTATTTTGACCGAGAACGATTTTGGTAATTTTCAATTGGGGATGATTTTGGCATATAAGATGTGATTCACGGTTAGGAATCAAGTTATTGTATTTTCCATTATAAAGTTAAATGGCTTAACTGGATCCAGTTTCAATTTTAGGCAATAATCATAGAATTTCATTTTTTTATTTCATAATGAAAACGAGAATCATGGTTCTATGTTCTTAATTGGTTAAAATTGATTAAGATCAACATTCCTCTAGTACAGACATGTTACATTTTTCAGAAATTAATTATCCTATAATCTTTCTTATCAATTTGAACACAGATTCATCATTTACATAAGAGAATAAGAATGCGTACTTGAATGATTGATCTTCACAGGAATGCGTGAATGAGAAGATGAAGGCATTTGATTCCCGTTTAGATGCATAATTTAATGGAGATTTACACAAGGAATTGATTCGTTTCTATAGGATATCTTCAAGAATTAAAGGGAAACCTATATTCCTTTTTATGTATTGTTATTGACATCTAAGAGAAATCAATTTCATCCTTATTTATGTTTTAGTTACTTGCAGCAAGTAACATTAACGAAAGTTGTGATACCAATTATGTTAAATTAGCATAATTGTTGTCATAATACATAAATATAACAACATTAAAAAAAAACTTATTGCATAAATGGTCCTAAGGCCACATTTAGTGAAATATTCCAACATTGTACTCATATATCATAGTAAAGCTTAGTGAGATGATGCTAGAGATATCTTATAGAAGACTTAACAAAGTCTTCAAGTTGTATTATCATTTCTCTTTAGCAAAGTCTTCAGGTTGTATTATCCTTTCTCTGTTACTATGGTTGTTGTAACTCCAAACGTTTGTAAACTTTGATAAATCAATGAAAGGTTTTTGTAAAACCATATTTTACTATAATCGATATGCATAGTGATTGTATGACCATGGTAAATTCTTAAGGACTTTGGTCGTTTGGTACTTTGCTAAATTATTAAGGGCTTAGTGTATTTGTTATGAATTTGGTACTTTGGAACTTTACTAAATTGTTAAGGACTTAGTGCATTTTATTGTGAATTTTAGTAGTTTGATACTTTGCTAATTTGTTAAGGATTTATTGTATTTGTGATGAATTTGATAGTTTGATATTTTGTTAAATTGTTAAAGACTTAATTTATTTGTTATGAATTTGGTAGTTTGATAGTTTGTTAAATTGTTAAGGACTTAATTGATTTATTATGAATTTGGTAGGTTGATAGTTTCTTAAACTGTTAAGGACTTAATGCATTTGCGACTTAATTGTTAAGTACTAATTATCTGGTTTTTCTTAGTTTGTTATTTTTGTTGGATTAGTGTTTAAGCCCGTAACTAATTTGGCATGGTCATTTTGGGTTGCCTTCACCAAAGCAACCTGACAAGGTAATTTGATGAGAGGGAGAGGATTATATGATTTGTTAATATATTATAAGAATAATATATTAAAGGAGAAATCACATTTATTTAGTTAGTATTTGTCATAAATTAACTAGGAATTAATTTTGTGACTAAAAGAGATTAATTAAATAAAGGGGCATAAACTGTCAAATGTATGATAGTTGAGTTTTGGGCTGGGAAACCTAATGGACTAAGGGGGAACGAATTATGATGAAGGATCATCATATTTTCGTCCAAGGCCCTATTCCAGAAGGTTTCTTGGGCTGCTTGGTGAATAAGTTGTCCATTAGGGTTTAGACTGAAACTCTAGCAGCCTATAGTATAAAAGGAGACCCCTACTTGCAATTTTCGGCCACTTGCTTCCCAAGAAACCCTAGGCCGAAATTGAGCATCCTCCCTCCTCTCTCATAGTTGTCTTCTTGCTTGTGGTGTTTGTAAGCCATTAGAGGAGTTACAATTGTGACTCTAAGCTCCAAGAAAGAAGATTCAAGCTTCCATTGAAGAGGTAAACATCTAGATCTGATTCTATATGTTAAATTATGAAATATGTATGCTAGTTTAGGGTTTGTAAGTCTTGGATTCATTGCATGTATAATAGAGAAACCTAAATCCAAGCATTAGGGTTAGTATGAGCACGTAGGACTGTTCTTATGCATAAAACCCATCAATTTTAACTTATATATTTACTTCGTAGGCGGATATTAATGCTTATCTTAAAAACCTATCGTTTCTAGTAACATTAGGAGATATGATTCGATCGTTTAGTAGTCAAGTCACCCAAAACAATGAAGGGAATGATGGAAAAAACGAAGATCAATATAGGTAGTTTTTTCTAGCAACACCAATAGGGGTGACCAAGCACCATTAGTGACTCTTTGAACGCATGTAATTGCATATCGGAACACTAAACTATGTTGGTGTACCAGAATTACTCAATAGCGGAGACGGACAATTGCAACGATTCTATGTATTGCGACGACATCCAATAGCAATGGCGCCAATAGTGGCGACCTTACTATTATCTACGGAGTAATAGTTGTGACACATTAGCAACGACATCTCACCACTAAAACTATAAGCGACGAAAATGTGTTTTTTTCGACTACATTTGTGGCCACTAACAACGAAAATTGGGTGTTATAATTGTCCACCAATCCTATCATCGGCAAAAGTTAAAATTTTCAAAATGTTCTAAAAACTCTTCATTGACGAAGCCATAGGGTCATATATATACCGACTCCATTTCGTTGGCGGTAACTGTTCGTCGTTAAAACCAACTTTCTTGTAGTAATTGTTTAGACTTGTATTTTGGACCTGATTTTAGTGTTGGTGAACTTTGTTGAATTAATGAAATGTACGTGTTCTTTGGTTTATTTTTGTATTACAATATGTAAGGCCAATGACTTAAAATTGAAGTACATCATATAAAGTTTATAATTTTTAACTGGAATGAATGAAATTTGCAGTTATCTTACCATTAAATATTTCTCGATGCTACCTAGGCTTATGTAAATCGCTTAGCTTCTACGGATATTACTAAGTTTTGACTAAAGTTACATTAAAGTTACATCTATCAAAGGCTTTCACAGCTTTATGCCGGCCAAGACATCAACTATATATACATTCAATGTGAAGATGTACATCATCAAATTCTTCAACATTAATCATGGAGAACAGGCCTATTATCATTTTGCTTTTTTCTATCACCGCCATCTTCAACCTCTCACCGGTGGCAGCCAAAGAAACTAACACATACATTGTCCAGCTAAGCTCTCCGAGCGCCCACACCTTTGCTCAATCCGAAGACCTTGAAAGCTGGTATCACACATTCTTGCCTACAATTGCAGCAGATACGGATGAAGAACCAAAGATGGTTCACGCATACCATAATGTACTTACAGGTTTTGCAGTGAAACTTACCGTTGATCAAGTGAAGGAAATGGAAGAAAAAGATGGAGTTATATCCGTACGTCCACAAAGCGTGTTGTCTTTACATACAACTCATACTCCTAAGTTCTTGGGGTTGCACCAGAATTTAGGTTTCTGGAGAGGTTCAAACTATGGGAAGGGAATCATAGTTGGGGTTCTCGACACAGGGATTATCCCCACTCATCCTTCTTTTAACGACACAGGAATCGACCCTCCACCCGCAAAATGGAAAGGGAAATGCGAAGTTGCCGGGTGTAATAACAAATTGATCGGTGTTAGGAACTTTGTTAGTGGTGGTTCTGGTTCAGCACTTGATAAAGAAGGACATGGAACGCACACTTCAAGTACTGCAGCTGGAAACTTTGTTGAAGGTGCTACTGCACTTGGAAATGACAATGGCACTGCTGTAGGGATGGCTCCTCTTGCACACGTGGCAATGTATAAAGTATGTGATGAAAGTGGTTGTGCTGATACCGATATGTTAGCTGCTATGGATGCAGCTATTGACGAAGGTGTGGATGTGCTTTCTCTCTCAATTGGTGGACCCTCTAGACCTTTCTACACGGATTCAATCGCCATTGGGGGCTTTGCTGCGATACAGAGAGGAATATTTTTTAGTTGTTCTGCAGGCAACTCTGGGCCTTTTAATTCTACAGTGTCCAACGAAGCTCCATGGATTCTGACTGTTGGTGCTAGTACAGTTGATAGAAAGGTACAGGCGACAGTTAAACTCGGGAATGGGGTTTTATTGAATGGAGAATCTCTTTTCCAACCTAAAGATTTCCCACAAACTCTTTTGCCTCTCGTATACCCTGGGATGAATGGCGATATAAGTAAGGCCTTTTGTGCTCCAGGATCATTAAACAACACCGAGGTCAAAGGAAAGGTAGTGATGTGTGTGAGAGGTGGTGGTGTAGGAAGAATCGCAAAAGGACAGACAGTAAAAGATGCCGGTGGAGCTGCTATGATTCTAAGAAACTTACAGGCAGATGGGGATAGCACAGTAGTCGATGCTCATGTACTTCCTGCATCATATGTTGGTTACAAACATGGCGTTAAAATCTTAGAATACATGAATTCAACTTCATCGCCTGTTGCTGGTATTGTATTCCATGGAACTTTGATAGGAGATAAATCAGCTCCTCAAGTAGCCTCTTTCTCTTCGAGAGGACCTAGCCTAGCAACCCCTGGAATTCTAAAACCCGACATTATAGGACCTGGTGTGAGTATTCTTGCAGCATGGCCTGTCTCTATTGATAACACAACAGCAACACCTTTTAACGTAGTATCAGGTACATCAATGTCTTGCCCACATCTTAGTGGGATAGCGGCATTGTTGAAAAGTGCACATCCTGATTGGTCACCTGCTGCAATTAAGTCTGCAATCATGACCACTGCTGATTTGGTCAACCTCAACAATCAGCCGATTGAGGATGAAAGGGAGCTTCCAGCTAGCCTCTTCGCAGTTGGATCTGGTCATGTTAATCCATCTAAAGCAAGTGACCCTGGACTCATTTACGATATCCAACCTGATGATTACATACCCTACTTGTGTGGATTGGGATACACGAGTGAGGAAGTTATGACTATTGTTCAAAAGCAAGTCGCTTGTGTTAATGGTCAAGGCATACCCTCAGCACAGCTGAATTATCCTTCATTCGCCATAACACTAAGTTCTAATGTCTCAAAGTCATACACAAGGACTGTGACAAATGTTGGAGACGCTACTTCATCTTACACAGTGAAACTTTGCACACCACCTGGCGTGGCTATTGCTGTGTCACCCTCTACACTCGCTTTTTCAACGGTTAACCAGAAGCTGTCTTACCAAGTGACATTCATTGCTATAGGCACTCTTCCAAAGATTCGATTCGGTGAAGGAGCTATAATATGGAACTCCCCCAACCATTCAGTTAGGAGTCCCGTTTCCATCAAATATGTTTAAGTGAGGAAGACATATAGCTTTTCTTGGACATTGATTGATTACATTTACCAACTTTTTTATTTTTTAAATTTGTTTTCTTCTGGTTAATCATGGACAAATAAATGTTCATGTGGCTTGATTAATTAATAACACTGGAACACAATTTCACTGCATATTGCTCCAATTTTTTAATATACCATGTTGGGATCAATCAATAAGATGTTTTCGCATATAGGAAGAGGGAGATTGATGTGATAAAGAACGATTTTTATACTACAATACATTGATCTTATTGTTGGTTTGGCGATGATGGGGACTGGGGACGCAAAGTGTGATCATCCACAAGTTTATGGACTTGAAATGTTTCCGTAATGCAATCTTTTGTAGCTCTTAACTCTCATTTACAAATTTTAGCTAAGAAAATTATTTCAAGTCGTTTTTAATCAGATCTGTTGATTCTAATTTGAAATTCATCCCTCTTTAACGTATTTCATTCCCAATACAAGCTTCATGTGATCATGTCATCTTTGTTTTTGTACAATTGTAACAATTAACTTGACAAGTTGACATGTGATGAGTGTTGTGGCTAGTGAAACTTTTATGGTTCTTTATAAAAAGAAAATGGGGAAGTAACATTAAGGGATCTCCAGGGCTCAGATTCAGTATCATCGTAATTTGATAAACACTTTCATGTGTGTTGATGAATAATTGTTATACGGCAAAACTGCAAAAATGGTCCCTATGGTTTCTCATTTTATGTGGCTATGGTCCAAACGTTTGAAAAGTTGCAGATTTAGTTCTTTTCAACAAGTTTTGTTGTGGTTTTAGTCCATCATCCGTTAGCTTCCTTAAAATGACAATTTTAACACCATGGACCATTTTCGTAGTTTTGTTTTTTACTATACTAGAAGGACCATTTTTGTATATATTCTTTTTTATTTTAATGAAGTATTATATATTAATAGATATTATTTTTAATATATAATATTATATATTAATAAATATTTTTTATTGGATTATTAATTTATTTTAATTGATTTTTTTTAAAAATATTTTAGAGTAATTCTTTTTTATTGAATTATTATATATCAATACATATAGTTTTTAATATATAATATTTATATCATAATAAATATTATATTATTGGATTATCAATTTTTTTAGTTAATTTTTGTAATTTTTAATTATTTTTTTATTGTATTATTACTTTTAATTAATTATTTTCTTCATATACTAAATGTTGGTTTATTAACTTATTTTAGTTAATTATATTTTTTTTAATTTTTTTGTCGAAGTAATTTTTTTATTGAATTATTATATATCAGTACATATAGTTTTTAATAGGGATGAGCATATAGACCGGGGAACCGGCCGGAACCGGCACCGGAACCGGAACCCGATGGAACCGGTCGGGCCGAGACCAAGACGTTATTTTTGTGGATTTTTGGAACTGGGAACCAGTAGGAACCGGAACCGGTAGAACTGGCAAAAACCGATAGAACCGGCAAAAACCGGAACCGTATGATGCTATTTTTCGAGGATCGGTTCCAATATTTGAAAACACGACAATAACCGGTAGGAATCGGAACCGGTAGAACCGCCGGGCCGGTTCGATTCTTGATTTTGGCCGAAGCCAGTTCCCGGTTCCGGTCCGGTTCGGGCCGGTTCCGACCGATTCGGTCCTTTTGCTCATCCCTAGTTTTTAATATATAATATTTATATCATAATAATTATTATATTATGGGATCATTATATATTACAAAACATTATTTTATTGGATTATTAATTTCTTTTAGTTGAATCTTTTTATAATTTCTTTTTTGTTGGAGCAATTTTTTTATTAGATTATTATATATCAACAAATATTATTTTTAATATATAATATTTACATCATAATAAATAATACATTATTGGATTATTAATTTTTGTAATTTGTTTTTTTGAATTATTAATATGTTGAAATATTACTTTTAATTTATTATTTTTTTAATATAAAAAATTTTATCTTATTGGATTATTATTTTATTTTTAATGTATACTATTAAGTGTTTTTAATTTTATTAGTTTCACCACAAAGTCGTCGAAATACATAAAAGTGTCGCTTATCATTATCAAAAATTGGCAGGATCACCTCCAAACACCTTCATTGGAGGTTCAATAGATACTCAACCCTATTCCACCTAGCGTTGCTGGTAGCTACCTACGACAACCTCTTCATAATCCACTGGAATCCTTCATATCCCACATAATGCGCAACAAACTCCTATAACATTTATAAGTGGTGGTGGTGACCGAGTGATGGTGGTGGTATTTTCCCTATGGTTTCTCATTATAAGCTAGATGAAATGAAAATGTTTGGCAGCGATCCTAATGATTTTGATGATGAGAGACGACGGTTTTGCGTATCCCATGACTTTGTGGTGGAGCCAATAAAATTAACAATAACTATTATTATAATTAAAAATAAATTAATAATCCAATACAATAATATTTAGTATAAGAAGAAAATAATAAATTAAAAGTAATAATCCAATCAAAAATAGTTTTAAAAAAAATTACAAAAATTAACCTAAATATAATAATAATCCAATAATAATATTTATTATGATATAAATATTATATATTAAAAACTATATTTATTAATATATAATAATTCAATAAAAAATAATTATTTCGACAATTGTTTTTTTTAAAGAATTAACTAAAATAAATTAATAATCTAATAAAAAATATCTAGTATATGAAGAAAATAATAAATTAAATAATCCAATAAAAATAATTTTAAAAAAAATTAAAAATATTAAATAAAAGAAATTAATAACCTAATAATATATTTATTATGGTATAAATATTATATATTAAAAACTATATGTATTGATATATAATAACTCAATAAAAAGAATTACTCTAACAAAAAAAAATTAAAAAAAATCAACTATAATAAATTAATAATCCAATAAAACAATATTTATTAATATATAATATTATATATTAAAAATAATATTTATTAATATATAATACTTCAATAAAATAAAAAAGAATGTATGCAAAAATGGTCTTTATGGTATGGTAAAAAACAAAACTGCGAAAATTGTCCCTAAGGGTAAAATTGTCATTTTAAAAACGTTAACAGCCAACCAGTTAAACTTAACAGATGAAGGACCAAAAACACAATAAAACTTGTTGAAAATGACCAAATCTGCAACTTTTTAAACGTTTGGATCATAACCACATAAAATAAAAAACCACGGACCATGATACCTTGTTGTCAATAACACACGTATGGATGGGTAAGCTTTCTTTTCATATGTTTGGTATTCTTTAGCATGAAACATGCCCACATATGACCCATATGGTCAACTATAATGCTTAACGTACCAACGCTACTATCATTTGGCCTGTTGAACTTTTATACATGTTTAATGAGACTAACTACCTAAAATGATCAACAAAATTACTGTAAGCACAAATTTTAACACACAACTTGGTATTAAAAAATAAGAGATAAAAATACAGAAGAGTAAATATTTAATGATACATAACATCAATTCATGAATATATATACATAAATGAACAAAGTTGATATTGGTTCCTCCATGTAGCATACATTAATACGTAATTCCATTAAAATTTAAAATCAAGAAAATTTTTGTCAAACTTGCATGTGATTGTTTTTGAAAAGTATAAGGGAAATAGTTTTAAAAGTATAAGAGAAATAGGTTAATCACAAGAGATGGAACAACTATCTCGTAATATATTCATGTTGCTAATGGACGGTCGACAGTTAACGGTCATTGGTAAGTTGATTTTAAAGACCTTATGTGATAATTAAATAAAGCCCTCTAAATTTTCGGATTAGCAACAAAATAAGGACATATTAGTGATGTATAGCGACAAATTAGTAGTGACGGATTAATGATGAAACCGCAAGGGTCAAAATTTTATGCCCTGACAACACGAGCCATATGCGGTCGCACACATGTGCTTAGGATCGGACCTACTGTCGTTACTTTTTGTTTGTACTTAGGTCATATGGTGTATATGTGAAGTGGGAACGTTGTGGCTTATGTCACAATGCCACCTCATGGTGAACAACACTTGAAACAAGAGTCAGAACCGTGTGGTGTAAAATAAGAATCTCCACGGAGCTTAATTCACAATCTCTCTTTCTTTTCTTTCTTTCTCCCTCTTCCTTTCTCCCTATAATTCCCCCTCCCGTCTCTCTCTCTCTCTTATATTTTATTAATTTTATTTATATAAAAGTGGTGATGTAGAGTGGCGGGTATTTCTTAAGGTGGGTAAGGATGTAGTGAAGTTGATGTGGTAGTAAACACGTTGTGGAGTATAGCTAATATCCTTATTGTAATTTAGTAGTATGTAAAAGGGAAAATGCTATAATTTAGTCACATATGTAAAATGAAAATCTGACTACACAATTATGTAAACGGGAAATAGGTAGTCCTATACAGCATGAAAATATATTGTGACTTAGTTTGAATTAATATTTACCTCGTAAAATGTAACATCCTGTTTCAAGAAGTTTTTTTTTTCGGGACTGTGGACAATAAATGGATTAAGTAAATGTCTTGGATCAAGTTTTTATGTGATCTATACCATTGGTTTGTGTTTTGGAGTCAAAGGGTAAAATGAGAAAAATGATGTTCCAGACTTCTTTCATGAATTAAGGATTTTAATTCAACATGTGTTAAGCCAAAATTAACTAGATAGAAGAGCGGGGATCATCAATGCCTTTCCATGGATATAAAGATCGTCGAAAACGAGTTAAAACGAAGAAGTTATGGTCGTTTGAAGTTGAGGTGGATTTGGGTGAAAACTATCGTCACTGAGTGGGAATCATTGCCCACGGTCTGGCAATAGGCCACATAGTGGGGATCAGAGCCCACGACATGTATATGCATGTTCACCAACTGGGTCTTATCTGTTGGGGAGTAGAACACTTGGAAAGTTGATCCACAACTCCATCCTCCTCTTGGAATTTCAAGAATCCCCTTATAGATGCTCAAAACACAACTCTGGCAAACTCAACACCTCCACCTAACTCTTCTACCCATAATAGGATGAACTTGATGTCTCCCCGGATACACCCGATCTTCTAGAATTTGCGTTACATATTCTGTAACAGCCCGGAATTTCAAATATCGATATAACTATGATTTGGGGGTGTTTTGAGAAGGGACTCGGCGAGTTGGAGCCTAGACTCGCCGAGTAGGACCGCAGACTTGGTCGCGGGTTCGCGACTGGACTCGACGAGTCCAGATATGGACTCGGCGAGTCGACGCTGTTCAGCAGAAACCCTAGCCGTTTGGTTTTGGATCATATATAACGCCTCTTAGGCCGTCATTGTCCGTCTTTTGGCCGATTGAGAAGAACCCTAATCGTTGTGGACGTCTAGAGCAGGAGAGAAAGCTATTGGAACTTGGAGGAACTTGTTAGGCAAGAAGAAGAAGAGTTTGGCCAAAGGAATATCAAGGAGGATCGAGTCCTGAGGCTTGGGGACACAGAGAGTGCGTTTTCAGGTAATACTCGGACCATTTCTGTTATTTTGATGTGTATACGAATCTAGGGTTTATGAAATCCATTTAGTGATTAGATGGGTTATTATGTTATTACCCAGACGTTTATACCCCCAGTAATAAGATGTTTAGAAGTCCAGAAAGTCCCATGATGGTATATCTCGGGACCATACGTATTTCAGGAAGCAGTTGCTCGTCTGCATGGCATGGACTCGCCGAGTTGTTCTTCAGACTCGGCGAGTAGCTTGAAGATTCACTGGGACTCGCCGAGTTGTTCTTCAGACTCGGCGAGTGGGGTCGGGGTGGCCCCGCGATTCTCCCAGGAGAAACTCGTCGAGTAAAAAGGGGATACTCGACGTGTAGAGAGGGTGTCCTAAGGAATCGGTGAGTTAAGGGCGAGTGGACTCAGAGTCGTTGAACTCGGCGAGTCTTGGGGTGACTCGGCGAGTTAGGTCGCGGGTTAAGTGAAGTTCTGAGTGTGGCGACTCGGCGAGTCACAGGGTTGACTCGACGAGTAGGGTTAGTCAGGGGTTGACTTTGACCTTGTCTTTGACCAAGGATTGACCAATGGTTCCAGGGGTATGTTGGTAATTGTTGTTATTGTTTGAGTTCAGTGCATCGGTGGCTGTCCAGAGGTGGAGATCGTATCAGTGATCGGAGCAGTTTGAGCTATCTGTTCAGTCGGCAGTTTCGAGGTGAGTTATCCTCACTATATCGTTAGGGTTTATGGCACCAAGGCCGACCCTTTTTACCGGATGGAAATCCGGGTAGTTGTCATTATATGTTACAGGCCGGAAGGCATTACTATGTGGACCGGAAGGTCATGGCCTGGAAAGGCGTATGTATGCATTTAGTACGTTGACTGATTCATAGGGAATGTTATGATAGTGACCGGCTAGACCGGTATCTTGTTAGAGTAATGCTATGTTATGTGATCTGTTGATCGATGGTTGTCTATGAACTGCTATATGATTGTTTGTTATGTTATATATGTATTTTATGCTTATGGGCCGGAAGGCAATATGTTAAGGGTCGGAAGGTGATATGTTATGGGCCGGAAGGCAATATGTTATGGACCGGAAGGTCAGGGCCTGGAAAGGCGTATAAGTGGTTGGTATTCTGGGGGTATCTCACTAAGCTTTCGGGCTTACAGTTGTGGTTTTATGTTTCAGGTTCTCAAGAGTCTGTGGCAAGGCAAAGGCGTAATCGTACCGTTCCTCGCGTTGGTGTTTTATGAATTGAACCTGGGAAATACTCTGTTAAATAATGTATTGAAAACCTTTTTGTAACAACATTATTAAAATGAGTGGTTTTTGAAAAAGTTTTAATTGTTTTGAAATTTTGGATGTTACAAGTTGGTATCAGAGCCTTGGTTTGAGTGAATTGGGGAAACATTCGTGTGACTCGAGTCTCAAATCGAGGAGGATTTTAAAAAGAGAAATTAAAATGAGAAATTAAAATGGTTTTCAAATTTGGTAAAAGGAGGACGCGGAGGTACGATCAGCCGGAGCCAGTAAGTAACCCCAAGATACCATACATGATATTTGTTTATTTGAGCTTGATAGAACAGCATGCTAGAGTTAGGCTAGGGATCTTCAGGAATTCATGATAATGTTGCCTGATATGTGATGCCTGTAGCCTAGGGTCCCTTATGGGATGTTCTCAGTGTTCCTCTAGTGGTGAGGGTTGATAGTTGTTATGCATGTTTCCTAGGGTATTGTGGTAGTACTTCATACAAATATGGGTAGGTGTGGAAGGTAGTATGGGCCCGTACTACTGAAAGCACAGGACCCATACGCGTATCAGGGAAACCATGGTCTCTAGGGTAGGGTTGCGAGAGTTGGATCCCAGGATTTTGGGAAGTGTCTGAGATTGGTAGGGTGCCTTCAGTATGGAGATTTTGAGGCATGATGATAGTGGATCCGGATCAGGATCGGGAGCTGGAGAGCGAGTTCCGGGTGGATCAGTGCCGTCGGAGGTTATCGGTCGGACGAGTACGAGCGAGCGGGATGCGAGGATCTGCGAGATCCTGCGTGATGAGGTTGCTGCATTGTTGCGGGCTGAGTCGCCAGAATTGTTTGGGGTCGATCAGAACCGCTATGATTAAGTAGTTTGATGAGCGATATGCGGCTCTCGCGGAGACGGCTGCCGCGGCAGTTACAGCGGCTGTAGCAACGGCAAAGAGAGGAGCTAGTCGGGGTTTTCAGTATTGGGACTTCTATTATGCGAAGCCTCCCACATTCGATGGAGTTCAGGACCCGATTGCTGCTATGAGATGGTTATCAGACGTGGAGGGGTGTTTCTCCACGAGTTTACGCCCTGCTGATCAGAGGGCGAGGTGTGCTCTGGACCTATTGGTGGAGATTGACCATGGGGTTATATTCTGACGCGTAGAGGGCTGCGGTTTCAGGGGATCAGTTAGAGAGATGTTCAATACTCGCTATGTTCCGCGAGATGAGAGGGAGAGATTTGCTCGGGAGTTCCTTGAGCTGAAGCAGGATTGGGAGTCGGTGACTGAGATCACCAGGATGTTTATTGAGAGGGCGATGTTTTGCCCTGAGTTCATTTTGGAGCAGGCTCAGATGTCCCGATATCTGAGTATTCTCAAGGGGGATATCAGACAGTTCGTGTCTGCGCAGAGGTGTGAGATCTTGTTGGTGTTGCAGGAGGCCGCCATGCGGCGTGAGTTAGAGGTTGAGTTACAGTTGCGTGAGCTGAGGCAGGCCCCGATGCAGTCGCAGTCGGCGCCGAAACGGTCCAGGACCGTAGATGTTAGAATGGGGGATCGGAGCGGCCACACTTGTGGGAAGTGTGGGAGGGATGGCACCAGAGCTTGTTGGTCCGGTGGTGCATGCCGCAAGTGTGGAAAGGAGGGGCACGGTGCACGGGATTGTCGGCAGTCAGTGCCAATTAGGGATTTGAGAATTTGTTATCAGTGTCGGCAGGTTGGACATTTGAGGGTCAACTGTCCACAGCTTTCTGCAGGACCGGTGCAGGCTCTAGCACCGGCCACCTTGAGGAGTTCAGGAGGAGGACAGGATGGAGCGGAGCCCCAAATGGCTCAGGGTCGTGCTTATCAGCTTGCGACAGAGGGAGACGGAGCAGTGCCGGAGGCAGCTACGGGTATGATGCTTTCTTGATGTCTTGATTAGCTTGCGTTGATTGTGGCGTATTGTTTGTGCTGGTAGTGTGGATTTCGATGCGGTATTCGTTGTTTTGCGGGATTGGCATGGTTATGGATTGGTGCTTCAGGTTTTCGCTTTGGCAATCGTTGTTCCCTGATGGGTTGGTATGGTTATAGTTTGGTGTTTTGGTGCCGGTAGCCTCGTGCGGTTTTCGAGGTGGTATTCATCCTTTGGCAGGTTGTGGGTTTGGTTACGGGTTATTGTTGGGAATTCTGTTGGTTATCGTTCGTGAGGGTTGTTAGTGGAGATGCGGCACTGGGTTGAATGTCGGGTAGCATCTGCAGTCGTAGAGTGGATAATTGAAAGACCGGATTATTTTGAGTGGATTGATCAGGGAGGAGATGTGTTTTGCTGAGGGTTGTTTATGCTTGTGGGAAGCAGTCAGTGGGTAAATGTTCTCTTTGTGCAGGATTGTTCTGAAAGGTCGTTAATGACGATCGGTGGCAGTTAGTCAGTGCTTTAGTGGGGGGGGGAGAATTGGAGAATTCTCCGGGAGATCGATGAGTAGGTGAGGGTGCTTAGCTGTTGGGATTCAGTAGTGTTTGTCAGCTCAGAGTACAGGCCGACGAGAGCGAGTGTCGGGTATGCGGGGCGGGATACAGACCTAGGGCATTTGATGGTGGAGGCCTGAGAGAAGGCCGGGATCAAGCTTGAGTAAGTAACCGGGGTTATGCGATCAGAGTAATTGTATGTTTGAGGTACGTGATGGGTTGTACTGCATTAATCCCACGGGATTATGTTGTGCATGTTTCTAGAGCTGGAACCGGAAGGTTCCCAGAGTTAGAACCTGAGGGTTCGCAGAGTTTGGGTGTACGGACCCACAGAGATATAGCCTCGAGTGGCTAGTATGTGCTATGAGAGTCGGTCCAGTCATGCTGGAGACTCTGGTGGTATTGCTGGATCAGTTTGAGATTGCGGATTGTGTATGTTGCAGTGTGATTGCATTGGAAGGTCTGGCCCCGGGTTAGTGATCTTGTTTAGCTGAGACAGTGATTTTGATGAGTGGAGAGAGTGCATGGGATTGAGAGCCCCTGCAATGAGAACCCGAGTATGTGAATAGCGGTTACGCAAAAGGGTGGTGTCGCTTGGGGCAAGCACCGTGGCACTGGTTGGAGTGGCATTATGACCAAGAGGGTCCCTTGGAAGGAAAAGGGAAAGGTGTGTAACTCCGAAGGGGAGTGCAAGTTCACAAGAATGAAAGCTGCAGAGCAGAGTTATGGTTAGAGTATTTCGAGTATGGCTTTGAGCATCGTGTTCGTGGCAGCGAAGTAGGAACCCATTCGGGTTGGAGATGTCTGTTGAGGCTCAGAAGGGATGCAGGGGGAGAGAGAGTCTTAAATTCTCCGTGTGATTCTGATCAGAGTGTAGGATGGATGTAATGGTTCATCTTGGGAGATGATTGAGGATATCATCAGTGTATCAGGTCTTCCAATCTGCGGGCGTTGGGGCTAGTTCAGCAGGTGTATGTGATTGCAAGAGGAGGACTCGTGAGGGTTGCTCTGAGAGTGAGAATGGGTCCCTCAGTCGGTCCGGAATGGACAAAGTGGGCTTTGAATCGGGGATCCGGTGGTTCATGGTTCCTAACCCTTATGGGTCGAGTGATTGTTGAGATTTAGAGCAGAGTTGCATCTTGGTTAATTCTCGGTTACAGAGAGTGATGTGTAGTACAGAGATCGTGCTTCAGTCGGCAGAGCAGGTTCAGCAGGTTAGACAGAGGTTATTGACCGCCCAGAGCCGACAGGAAAAGTTATGCAGACAGACGCCGAGCTTGAGTTTCAGGTCGGCGACTTCGTACTCCCGAAGACCTCTCTTTGGAGAGGAGTGATCCGATTCAAGAAGAAGGGCAAGTTGGGCCCCGGTACATTGGGCCATTTCGGGTGATTGCAAGGATAGGCCGGGTAGCCTATCGATTGGAGTTGCCAGCGGAGTGGGGTCAGATCCACGACACCTTTCATGTGTCGCAATTGAGGAAGTGCTTAGCTGATGAGTCGGCAGTGGTCCCATTAGAAGACATTCAGGTGGATGCGGGCCTGAATTATGCTGAGAGACCAGTGGTCATCAGAAATCGGAAGATCGAGGCTATGAGGTATAAGGAGATACCTATAGTATTAGTTCGGTGGCAGCACCGGATGGGCCGGAAATGACCGGTGAGTTGGAACGTGAGATGCGGGAGCAGCATCCGGAGCTAATTTCAGAGTGAGACTTCGAGGGCGAAGTCTAGTTCTAGTGGGGGAGAGTTGTAACAGCCCGGAATTTCAAATATCGATATAACTATGATTTGGGGGTGTTTTGAGAAGGGACTCGGCGAGTTGGAGCCTAGACTCGCCGAGTAGGACCGCAGACTTGGTCGCGGGTTCGCGACTGGACTCGACGAGTCCAGATATGGACTCGGCGAGTCGACGCTGTTCAGCAGAAACCCTAGCCGTTTGGTTTTGGATCGTATATAACGCCTCTTAGGCCGTCATTGTCCGTCTTTTGGCCGATTGAGAAGAACCCTAATCGTTGTGGACGTCTAGAGCAGGAGAGAAAGCTATTGGAACTTGGAGGAACTTGTTAGGCAAGAAGAAGAAGAGTTTGGCCAAAGGAATATCAAGGAGGATCGAGTCCTGAGGCTTGGGGACACAGAGAGTGCGTTTTCAGGTAATACTCGGACCATTTCTGTTATTTTGATGTGTATACGAATCTAGGGTTTATGAAATCCATTTAGTGATTAGATGGGTTATTATGTTATTACCCAGACGTTTATACCCCCAGTAATAAGATGTTTAGAAGTCCAGAAAGTCCCATGATGGTATATCTCGGGACCATACGTATTTCAGGAAGCAGTTGCTCGTCTGCATGGCATGGACTCGCCGAGTTGTTCTTCAGACTCGGCGAGTAGCTTGAAGATTCACTAGGACTCGCCGAGTTGTTCTTCAGACTCGGCGAGTGGAGTCGGGGTGGCCCCGCGATTCTCCCAGGAGAAACTCGTCGAGTAAAAAGGGGATACTCGACGTGTAGAGAGGGTGTCCTAAGGAATCGGTGAGTTAAGGGCGAGTGGACTCAGAGTCGTTGAACTCGGCGAGTCTTGGGGTGACTCGGCGAGTTAGGTCGCGGGTTAAGTGAAGTTCTGAGTGTGGCGACTCGGCGAGTCACAGGGTTGACTCGACGAGTAGGGTTAGTCAGGGGTTGACTTTGACCTTGTCTTTGACCAAGGATTGACCAATGGTTCCAGGGGTATGTTGGTAATTGTTGTTATTGTTTGAGTTCAGTGCATCGGTGGCTGTCCAGAGGTGGAGATCGTATCAGTGATCGGAGCAGTTTGAGCTATCTGTTCAGTCGGCAGTTTCGAGGTGAGTTATCCTCACTATATCGTTAGGGTTTATGGCACCAAGGCCGACCCTTTTTACCGGATGGAAATCCGGGTAGTTGTCATTATATGTTACAGGCCGGAAGGCATTACTATGTGGACCGGAAGGTCATGGCCTGGAAAGGCGTATGTATGCATTTAGTACGTTGACTGATTCATAGGGAATGTTATGATAGTGACCGGCTAGACCGGTATCTTGTTAGAGTAATGCTATGTTATGTGATCTGTTGATCGATGGTTGTCTATGAACTGCTATATGATTGTTTGTTATGTTATATATGTATTTTATGCTTATGGGCCGGAAGGCAATATGTTAAGGGCCGGAAGGCGATATGTTATGGGCCGGAAGGCAATATGTTATGGACCGGAAGGTCAGGGCCTGGAAAGGCGTATAAGTGGTTGGTATTCTGGGGGTATCTCACTAAGCTTTCGGGCTTACAATTGTGGTTTTATGTTTCAGGTTCTCAAGAGTCTGTGGCAAGGCAAAGGCGTGATCGTACCGTTCCTCGCGTTGGTGTTTTATGAATTGAACCTGGGAAATACTCTGTTAAATAATGTATTGAAAACCTTTTTGTAACAACATTATTAAAATGAGTGGTTTTTGAAAAAGTTTTAATTGTTTTGAAATTTTGGATGTTACATATTCCACCTACGACATGGCCTTCCCTTTGGCATGTTGACCAACTAGGTCTTATCGGTTGATTGCTGTTATATGTGAACTAAGTTGCTGATAACTCCTGGACTGGTGAAATTCCATGGGACTGCTGATAATCCCCAGGGTTGATGATAATCCATAGTTGATTGTTATGCTATGTCATATGAGATATTTAGGGATCTCACTAAGCTTTGCTCTTATAGTTGTGGATTAAATATTTTGCAGGCACTTATCGGATTGCAAAGGCAAGACTGTACACACACATCAAGAAATTATGATTTGAGATTCCGCATTATCTTCTTATTAACTATGATTTCAGAATAATGGTTTTTGAACAAATGGGTATAACTTTACTAAAAATGGATGTTATATTATTTTTAAAATGAAAATTTTAGCCATGGTTTTGGGATGTTTCAAGTTGGTATCAGAGCCCTGGTTTAAGGGATTTGGATGAACACTCGTGGGATTCCAAACTTAAAATATGGAGCTGAGACTTTTGCTAAACATTTTTTTGGAGAATATTCATTTTATGAAAAGAAAGGGGAAGATGTGATGTGTACAGTCAGTCGGAGCTCGAAAAATTATTTCCTAAAATACCCATACTTATCATATATGTTGTATTTGACTTGTTGTTATATGTGTTATAGTATGATATTCATGCCATAAGATAGGCTAAGGATCTACTCAACATTGGATGCTAGAGAGTATACTTAGGATAGATGCCTTTTTTGTGAGATGTATGAGTTGTTAGAGATGTCGGATAGTGTGTAGGCTAAGGATACCCAAGAATTGAGTGTTAGAATTGCCTGATCCTCATGATGCCTTTTTTCTTATTGTTTTTCTGCTTGAAAGTTGCTTGTTTTGTGCTATGTGAAATTATATTGATGCTAGCTAGCTAGCTATTGCGCGAATATGATAAGTTTCATGCCACAAGGATTAAATAGTTTTAGAATGTCTGATTTGACCTATTACGCAACCCTTGTTTGAGTCCAACCGTTGTAGTGTAGGAAACTTCAGTCGAAGAACTATTTAATCCTTGTTGCATGTAATTATATTTGCAAGGAAGTTAGTTCGTATTGGTAGGAGTTTCTTTTGCAGCTGATGGCAGGTTGGGGTAAGTGTTCCTAATGATCTTTAGGGAGTGTTAGAGTGTTCCGGTGAGCATGTGTGCATAAGGAAGTCTAAGTTGGGAATCTAGGCAGTTTGCGATGGGTTTCTCTAAGTATTTGGGTGTGCTAACACACCTGGGAGTGGTAGAGTTCCTAGAAAAGCATTCCAGTGTGTGCTCATGTGTGATAAGAATCCTATAGTGAGAGAGTCTAGGATGGGCGATAGTGTGTGCCTATGGTGGCACTGGTATCTAAGATTGATAGTCGTCTGGTATAGAGACTTAGAGACTTTGAGGAAATTCTCGGGACATGTATAGATAGGTTTGGAAGGTAGTAGGGACCCATACTACTAAAAGCACAGGACTCGTAAAGGGATCGAGGAGGGTCAAAAAGGTTTCTAAAGATCTAGAGGATGGTAGATAGTGTGGTATAGCACTAACGTAATTGCAGTCATTCCCATCATTGTCGGCCTATCACCTATGCTTGTGCATAATGAGACCAATAATCGTTTGGGCCTAAGTGTTTGTGGAAGTTTAGGTCTGGTTGGTGAAGACCTATCGATTTTAGATGATTCAGAGATATCAAGGACCTTGCTCGAAGTAGTTCCAATCTGAGTCGCGAGACTCAAAAAAGAAGATGTTGTTGATGGGTTTTGAGCATTCTAACACTTCCTAAGTGTACATGCAACCCTAATAACCTTGGATCTATGTTTGTCTAATTATCATGCAAAGTTGAATTCCAAGGTTATATTCTTATCTAGCATACATGGGGAACATTTTTAACTTGAATGAAAGATAGAATAACTTACCTTGTTGTTGATTATGATCCTTGAAACCTTGTGAGCCTAGCACCCCAAGTGTGATGCCTCAAATGCTTCACACAACAACAAAAGCAAAGGAGTAAAATTTTGAGGGAATACACACACTTGAAAAATCGGCCTAGCCCTCACTTGTTCTTGTGTAGCCGATTTTGGTGGAGAATGGGTTCCTTATATAGTGTTGACACATCTAGGGTTACACCATGTAAACCCTAATGTGTCATGACTTTTCATTTCCATGACCCATGGGTTTGTAACTCCTATGGAGTATCCATAGAGCATCATATGGGTTTAACCCAACTTGATAATCCATGGAGCCTCTTAGCCCACTATACAAGTTATGGATGATTTACATAATCAACCTATATATTTAATTAGTTACCTTTTGATCACTTAATTAATTCTAAATTAATTCTTGATCAAACTAATTAAATAATACTATTAATATATTAGAACTTATAATATATTAATAAACCACAAGTGTTAATTCTCTCATTTAGTCTATCCAATTACATGGTGCCATGCAACCCAAATGGACCATGCCGGGTCGGGTCAAGTACATACCATAAATAGTTATGGACTTAGACACCTTATCCAATAGTCTCCCACTTGGATAAGTCTAATAACTATAACTACAAGTATGACTTCAGGAACCGATTAGCAATCGTAGCTCTTTCAAGGTTTCTCAGAACTGAGAAGATTATGATACGCCATTTAAGATAAGTGATCATATAATCCTCTGTTCTAGATATCAGCCGGACAAATACATGGAACAATGTCTTACTTATTATCTAGCAGTTTGTTTCCCGATTTCCGATTTGTTTGACAAAGAACTTAATTGAACACATCAACTTAGTTCTGACCAGGCCCGGTACATAGGTCAAAACAAAATCATCGAGGGGCCCAGATATCAGCTTCTAATCCAAGAAGGAACAGAAAAACTTCGACTCATGTGTTTGCTCTACTACTCATTGAATTATACACAAAAGCACATTTTATAACATCGAGTTACCAATGCGTTTTCGTACAATCAATGCATAACCAACTCATAAGTAACAAATCATATCTCTACGTTTGAAGACATATTATATTACTGCCTCACGATCACTCGAGATAAATTCCATGAAGTGATTCCAGTGAGCGTGGGTTGAGTCCAATGCTCAGAACTTATGAGCACTCATGACAGTCTTGATTCATACCTACTTCCGACATATGACCGACTGTGGAGGTTCGAAGAATATGATATACCAAACATAATTATTTTGGAAGTCAAAACATGTAAAAGAAATATAGTAAACGATCGACAAGAGATAGCAACACTTTACTCATAAATAAAACACCTTTTACTCATCATCTAATGTCAATTACACTTTACAAATTTCAAGGTTATCTTACTACTAAATCTAATATCATCCTTCAGCCCTATGCTCCGAGCATATTGGAGATGCTTAACCCGATTCAATCCTTTCGTGAGGGGATCTGCTAGATTCTCATCCGATGATACCCTCTTTGCCACGAGAGTCCTTCTTGTATTCGATGTCTGATGAAATGGTATTTTCTATCAATGTGTTTGGATCTCCTGTGATCCCTTGGTTCCTTGGCTAAGGCAACTGCAATTTCACTATCACAGAAAATTTCCATTGGCTTCTTAATAGCTGGTACAACTCCAAGATCTCCAATGAAGTTCTTCAACCATATCGCCTCCTTTGATGCCTCGCTCGCTGTTATATACTCTGATTCGCAAGTTGAATCAGCCACTGTCTCTTGCTTGAAACTCTTCCAAGAAATTGCTCCTCCATTTAGGGTAAAGACCCAGCCTGACTGAGAGCGGAAATTATCCCTATCATTCTGAAAGCTAGCATCACTATACCCTACAACTCGCAAGTCATCACTCCCACCAAGGGTAAGAACCCAGTCCTTAGTCCTCCATAGGTACTTAAGGATATTATTTACCGTAGTCCAGTGTGTCTTGCTAGGGTTCCCCTGATACCTGCTAACCATGCTCAAGGCAAAGGCTACATCAGGTCAAGTACACGTCATAGCATACATGATCGATCCTACAGCCGAAGCATAAGGTATTCGACTAATTTCTGCTATCTCAGCCTCAGTACTAGGGCTTTGTGTCTTACTCAATCTGGCGTTACTCTGGATGGGTAACTCTCCTTTCTTGGAGTCCTGCATGCTGAATCTCTTCAGCACTTTATCCAAGTAGGTACTCTAACTAAGTCCAATTAGTCTTTTACTCCGGTCTCTCAAGATCCTTATCCTTAGAATATAGGCAGCCTCTCCTAGGTCCTTCATAGAGAAACACTTCCCAAGCCAGGACTTAACTTCCTGCAGAGTTGGGATGTCATTTCCTATGAGTAGTATGTCATCCACATACAATACCAAAAAGCTAACTATACTCCCACTAGCCTTGACATATACACAAGATTCATCTTCACTCCTAAAAAAGCCAAAGTCTTTGACTTTCTCATCAAAGCAAAGATTCCATCTGCGAGGTGCTTGCTTTAATCCATAAATGGATTTCTCAAGCTTACACACTCTATTAGGGTACTCTGTATTGACAAAACCTTCTGGTTGACTCATGTAAATATCCTCAGCCAACTTTCCATTAAGGAAAGAAGTTTTGACATCCATTTGCCAAATTTCATAGTCATGAAATGCAGCTATAGCTAACAGAACCCTAATAGACTTAATCTTGGCCACTGGAAAAAAGTCTCATCATAATCAACTCCCGAAGTTTGTGAGAAACCCTTTGCAATCAGTCGTGCCTTATAAGTGTGTGCATTACCATCCATGTCAGTCTTCTTCTTGAAGATCCATTTGCACCCTACAGTCTTACGACCTAGTACATTCTCAACCAAGTTCCAAACTTGATTGTCTTACATGGACTGTATCTCGCTGTCCATTGCCTCTTTCCACTTGGCTGACTCAGGGCCTGCCATGGCTTCCGTGTAACTGTTAGGCTCATTCAGACCTATCAGTGTCTCATCACAAATAAGTGTATCACCTTCCGCAGTACTATGGAATCCATAGTAATGCTCAGGTGCATTCCTAACCCTTGTGGAACACCTCAGAGGTATAGACTTGTCAATTGGCTCAACAGGAGTTTCCTCCTCAAGTTGAGTGCTAGGGTTTGAAGTTCCTTCACCACTTGACTCTTGAATTTCTTCAAGGTCAACTTGCCTCCCACTGTCTCCTTGGCTTATAAACTCTCTCTCTCTCTCTCTCTCTCTCTTTCTCTCTCTCTCTCTCTCTCTCTCTCTCTCTCTCTCTCTTTCTCTCTCTCTCTCTCTCTCTCTCTCAAGACAGC
Organism: Lactuca serriola; assembly: GCF_051521515.1. NCBI lineage: Eukaryota > Viridiplantae > Streptophyta > Magnoliopsida > Asterales > Asteraceae > Lactuca > Lactuca serriola. The sequence continues at coordinate 12,694,817 of NC_136413.1, forward strand.
CCTCCTTGCTACAAAGACCACATTTTCACTAGGTCTGTAGAAGAGGTAACCAAAGGATTGTTGTGGGTAGCCGATGAAAATACACATCTCGCTTCGATGTTCGAGCTTATCATGAGTCTCGCGTCTCACGAAAGCCTCGCAACCCCAAATCTTGATGTGGTCTAGTTTGGGTACTTTACAAGTCCACATCTCATGAGGAGTTTTGGAAACTTTCTTTGTAGGGACCAGATTAAGGATATGGGTGGCAGTCTCTAAGGCATACCCCCAAAATGAGATTGGTAGCGAAGATCGACTCATCATGGAACGAACCATGTCCAAAAAGGTTCGATTACGCCTCTCAGCCACACCATTCAACTGCGGTGTCCTGGGAGGTGTCAATTGTGAGAAAATCCCACATTCCTTAAGATAGTCGAGGAACTCTGAACTAAGATACACACCACCTCGATCGGATCGAAGCATCTTAATGTTCCTGCCCAATTGATTCTCTACTTCCTGTTTAAACTCTTTAAACCTTTCAAAAGTCTCTGACTTATGCTTGATTAAGTAGACATACCCATATCTACTGTAATTATCAGTAAAAGTCAAATAATAACGATTAGCATCCCTTGTGGCATGTTTGAAGGGTCCACACACATCCGTGTGTACAAGATCCAACAAACCTTCACCCCTCTCACAAGAACCTGTGAAGGGTGACTTTGTCATTTTTCCAAGTAAGCATGATTCGCAACTATCATCTGACCTTAGGTCAAATGACTCCAAGACTCCATCCTTTTGGAGTTGGCCTATGTGTTTCTTGCTTATATGTGCAAGACGACAATGCCATAATGATGCTTTATCCAAGTTATTATCATTAACAAAATCAATACACAAAACATTATTTCCTAAGTTATCAACCACAGATACAGTTTCATACACACCATCACAAAGTAATGCTTTAAAATAAAGAACATCATTAAAGAAAGCATTAATCGAACCAACTTCATTATCAAATGAAAAGGTAAAACTTTGTTTATACAATGCATGAAAGGAAATAATATTTCTTGCCATTTTTGGCGAATAACAACATTTATTCAAATCTAAACTAAACCCACTACTTAGCGATAAAGTATAAACTCCAATTTTGGTGACAGGTAAAGCTTTCCTATTCCCCATGATTAAGTTTATTCTTCCATGCTCCACATTCTCACTTCTTCTTAGTCCCTGGCTCCCTGCAAATCAGAACATATATGAATACCACAACCTGTATCAAGGACCCAAGAGTTAGAATGGGTTGAGTTATTAGATAAGATAGTGTAAATACATGCATGGTTGGGTTTAACTTTCCCATCCTTCACATTTTGCTGGTACTTTGGGCAGTTTCGCTTCCAATGAGACTTTTCATGGCAATAGAAGCATTCAGCCTCTTTTAGGTCAGAAGAAGGAGTGATGAAACCTTTCTTGGTTCCACTTGAAGAAGAGCCATCAAGGGTCCTAGCCTTGGTACCCTTCAAAGAGCTCTTTCTCTTCTTCCCTCTACCTTTCCCGATTGCCAAAATAGGGGCGGAGTTTGGAGTAGGAGTGTTAACAACCGACTTACCTTTAAGACCTGTTTCTGCGGTCTTGAGGAGTCCCTGGAGTTTGCCGAGTGTGACCTCTTCCTTATTCATGTGATATGTCATGCGGAATTGATCATAGCACGATGGTAAGGAGTGCAAAATGATATCTATTGCAAGCTCCTCAGGGAAGTTCATATTAAGCTTTAGCAACCGATCCACATACCTTTGCATTTTCTGCATGTGGTTCGTGACGGACTCTCCTTCCTTCATCATGGTTGTTATCACGGAGTAGATGATTTCATACCTCTCTTGTTGTGCACTTTGATGGTGTCTTTCCATCAGATCTTGGTGCATTTCAAAAGGGTAGAATTCCTCATAGGACTTTTGGAGTTCCGCTGTCATGGTGGCCAACATGATGCATGCCACTTTTGTAGCATCCCTTTCATGTGCTTGGAAGTCAGCGATCTCCTGGGGAGTTACAGTGGTCTCGTCAATCTCCTTAAGCTCCTTGTCAAGGACATATTCTTTGTCCTCGTAGCGGGTAATCATCCTGATGTTTCTGATCCATTCATTGAAGTTGGATCCATCAAAAGTGACTTTCACACATAAGTTCATAAGGGTAAAGGAGCCATTAGGATTAGAGCCAGAAGCAGCATTGTTGGAAGACATCTTGAAAGAAAAGGACAAGATTAGTTTACATATTAAGAGAGTCCTTAATAAAACACCCAAATGTAATATTAAGGCTAGGATCCAATCACAATATATTATAACTTAGAAGAGGTATGTCGTAATCCAAGCTATAACACATTTGAAAGGTAGGTGAATGACGATTCACCAATTTCCACCATGAAAAACGAAATATAAATATTAGGTTTTTAATTGGTTCTTAGAAATTCCTAGATTCTTTTGAGATTCAATGAACTTTTCAAATGCATGTTTCAATCTCGAGTGTGCCCTCCAAGTTTTGTGACTGAGATACCGAGGATCACAAAACGAGGTGTGAAGTAACCATGCAAATCACTTGGTACCCTTAAATTTTATCACTCAATCGATGTGCCGGTAACCACACACGCTCCACCGATACTATGATAAACCTTAAGTCACCCTTTACCTACCTTGTTAAGTCCAAGTTAGTGTGTTGGTTAACCACACACGCTCCACCAACAACTTAAACAAAGTGTAAAGTGTAATTTCAGGGATTAGCACCTTATTCACATTTTTCCTAAAGTAACTAAGATTGGGAATTTAATAAAACATTTAGTTACTTTATAATATTCATCATACTTTTAATGAGAATTTATAAGTCCTTGTCCTACCCGTTCGGCTAATGACCCTCCACCAATCAAGGAAGCGATGGGTGAGAGTGGACACCCATTAAGTTGTCATTTTATAGGCAACAACCTTATACTCCCTTATAGACCGGCTTCGTGAATGAGGCGTACTAGCGGTAAGACGACTTGATCTTATATATATATATATATATATATATATATATATATATATATATATATATATATATATATATATATTATTAACTTATAATATTATAAAGTATAAGGGTTGAATTTTAACTTTTAAAATTCTTAGAGTTGGAACTATAGTTTTAATCAAGACTTTACTTGCTCCAAAACTTGAGGGCAAGTTTTATAAACTTTCAAAACTTTTCATTTCTTATAACTTATGAATTAATTGAGTAATAAAAATGAAGACTCTTCATTTTTATAACTTTTGTGTTCTTTTAATGGCTTTAATAAAAGTGTGACTTTTGGTTTTCCATAACTTGACGACAGGTTATGGACTCCATTAAAACACTTTATGATCATGAATTAGACTACCATGAAGGTTACAAGTAATTCCTATGATCATCTAATCTTCATAAGTTCAAGAACATGAATATGAACATTTCAATAATCAAAAATTACACTTAAAAACTTGTAATTTTGATAATTGCCATTGCAAAAGGATTAGCATAAACATTACACCATCTAAAACAAGTTTTAAAACACCAAAACAGTTTAGGGTAATGTTTCTAGTCCATTTCCAGCAACAAATGTCGAAATTCTGAAAACTGCAACCTCTACTCATCGAGTGCAAGAACAAACTCGACGAGTAGCTTGCATTTGTTCATGGACTTGTCGAGTCCCACCATGGACTCGGCGAGTTCATACGAGCAGAAAATAGAAAATTGATTTTTTCAAGCAGTTTGCACAAAAATCCACAAACAAGCCTAGGCTCTGATACCACTGATGGGTTTTGAGCATTCTAACACTTCCTAAGTGTACATGCAACCCTAATAACCTTGGATCTATGTTTGTCTAATTATCATGAAAAGTTGAATTCCAAGGTTATATTCCTATCTAGCATACATGGGGAACATTTTTAACTTGAATGAAAGATAGAATAACTTACCTTGTTGTTGATTATGATCCTTGAAACCTTGTGAGCCTAGAACCCCAAGTGTGATGCCTCAAATGCTTCACACAACACCAAATGCAAAGGAATAAACTTTTGAGAGAATACACACACTTGAAAAATCAGCCTAGCCCTCACTTGTTCTTGTGTAGCCGATTTTGGTGGAGAATGGGTTCCTTATATAGTGTTGACACATCTAGGGTTACACCATGTAAACCCTAATGTGTCATGACTTTTCATTTCCATGACCCATGGGTTTGTAACTCCCATGGAGCATCCTATGGGTTTAACCCAACTTGATAATCCATGGAGCCTCTTAGCCCACTATACAAGTTATGGATGATTTACATAATCAACCTATATATTTAATTAGTTACCTTTTGATCACTTAATTAATTCTAAATTAATTCTTGATCAAACTAATTATATAATACTATTAATATATTAGAGCTTATAATATATTAATAAACCACAAGTGTTAATTCTCTCATTTAGTCTATCCAATTGCATGGTGCCATGCAACCCAAATGGACCATGTCGGGTCGGGTCAAGTACATACCAGAAATAGTTATGGACTTAGACACCTTATCCAACAGTTGTAGTGATCCACTCTAGGATTGTAACCTAAGGCTGAATTGTCAGTCGATGGCAAGGGATGTTACTTGCTGCATCGGGGTTGTTTTTTCCTACCTCATGTGCTCAATGAATGAGAGATCAATTGTAGGTCAGTCAATGGTTAAGATAGGATATGGTGATCTCCTCATCGATTATGCTGAAAGAAGGTGAATTTTGGCCGCAGTAAATCGTCTATGTTTCGTAAAGATGGGATATTTGAGACTAGATGTTTCTTGTGGTTCGGTGGCCAAGGTGAATGTCATGTCGCAAGTGGAATACATAATGTAGATTCTTGAAGATCGGGTGTATCCGGAGAGACATAGAATTGATCCTGTTATGGACAAAAGAGTTATATGGACGTGTTGAGTTTGCTAGAGCTATGTTTGAGCATCTATAGGGGGGTTCTTAAAGTTTCATCCTCCTCAACTTCATCCTCCTCTTGATCCACATCTACCTCCTGGGCGGCGTCGGCAACAAATGGTAGTCGCAACTGAAGTTTTTGCCGACGCCGCCCAGCTCCTTCATCGAACACCACCACTACAACTTCAGTCGACGGAAACGAGGTCCGACTAGCTAAGCGTCAAGATTGAAGGAAGAGAGAGCAAACCAGAAACTCGTGGCCACTATTGCCCGTATCCGGTAAATGCACAACCCCCTTCCCACCATCTTAGTTTCTTATGTTGCTACATCGCGTCCCACCGCCGCACCAAGCGGTTGTCCCTTATGCGGTCATTTCTACGACTGCCACATGCCACCACAAGGGTTGTTGTGTTTGTTTCTATTTTTTCATGTATGTGTGTGTGCATGTTTCAGTTGTATGTTGTTGTATAGATGTTCCTTGGCCGGAAAAACCGAAGAAACCCACCACCATCACCATAAGGTGGTGGATGCCACCTCCTGCCACCATCTTGGTGGTTGTATTGGGAATTTTGGTGTGCTTTTTGGTGTTAGTGTGTGCATATATGATTATATGAGCTTTTATGTGTCTTTGGTTGTTGGAGTTATCACTCGAAAACCACCACCATCGCCGTGAGGTGGAGGCTACCGTCGCACCATCGTCGTTGACCACCGCTGCCCGTGGTGGCAGTGGGTGGTGGTTGTGAGACTCTAACCCTAAAACCTTGAAGAAATGTATCGTGGACTTGAAACCCTAATGTCAAGAAAACCCTAGATTTGGAGTTTTGTCGGGACCTGCGTGAACTGTTAATTGGACTTTAAATTATACTCGATAATACCCTACGATTAACGCAGTGCAGTTTGGACTTAATGAATAAAGTCCCTAAGGGGTTAGTGTGAAACACTAACCCTAGTTATGATTTTATGAGGGAAACCCTAGAAACGGGAAGCCCTATTTTGGACACAATGACAGGGTTACATATTTGTGCTATTGCTTGAATTATTATTATACCCGAGAATGACTAGGTCAAACCTTAATCGATCTTAATCTTATGTTGTTAAGTCATTAATGGGTTAAGTTTCCTTACTTAACCCTAATCGTCATTTTATATGAAACCCTACTCGTCATTTCATGTGAGGTAGTCACTGTTACAAGTTACCATGACTTGTGATCGGGTATTGACTCAAGTATCTTCCTATAGGTGATTGAAAGTGAGTTGAAGCTGGTAGAGTTCTTCCTTACTATGGTGGTTACCTACGCGTATATCGAGGTGAGTTTCGTCTCACTGTAATCATGGGTCGAAGGCACCAATGTCAACCCACTAGTTTTGGTTATCTGTTAGTAGAGGGACGCCTAGGGATTGTACATTGTCATGTAGGATAGACTGAGCACTCATGATATAGGCTCTTTTACCTACTCCTTGTTTAGTTGTGGTTCTAGAGTAGGATCACCCATCCGGGTGTCTATCTTACCTCTAATTATATACGTTCATGCATTCCTTGGATTGTTGATATTTAGTATGTTGTTATGTTGTAGTGATCTTTTAGATCAGTATTCTGGTATCGAGTATGATGTTATGTTGTGGTTATCTGTTAGATCTGTATCCTAGTATCGAGTATGTTGTTATGCTATAGTGATCTATTAGACCTGTATCCTGGTATTGAGTATGTTGTGTTTCTGTAGTGATATGTAGAATTGTATGTTATCTAATACTTGTTGGTTAACATCTGGTGAAGTTCCCTAGGGACTGTCTGTGGTCATGTAGGATAGTCTAAGAACTCTTGATCTAGGCTTTCTTGCATGTTCCTTGTTAGGTTGTGGCTCTAGAGTAGGATCACTTGTTCAGGTGGCTACCTCACCTCTGGTTGCTTATGGTTACGCATTTCACATATGTTAGCTGGTAGCGAGACTGTATGCTGAGAGAGGACTAGTAGGCCGTAGTGAGTTGTATGATTTATGTTTGCCTGTATTATGTTCCTACTTGATCCTTGATTGTTTACATGTCGACACGTTATATTTGGTTAGGTTAAGGCGGTCCTGCTTCGTGCTGAATACCAAAATACCTGGTGTGGGCCGGCTGTAAGCCGTAGGCACGGAGGCTCGGGATGAGCGGTTAGGTTGAGACGGTAAGGCCAATAAACCTGATATAGTTGGGCATTCCAATCCGGTGACTAAGTAGGCTTGTTGTTAGTTCTATTTGTTTGGTTATGTGTGGCATTTTGGAGGAAAGTCACTAAGCTTTATGTTTACCTAGCTATTTATTGTTTCAGGTATCATGTCATCTTAGGAAGGCGAAGGCGTGACTGTACACATTCATCAGCAACAATGAAGATTTCACGCTTTAATATTACTCTGATTTTTTTATAAATGTATTTGGAATAAATGGTTTTCACCATAACAGATTTATAATTGGGAAGATTTACATAGATAAAAATGAAAAATTTTGGGTTGTGAAAATGGGATGTTACATATGAAGACGTGAAAGAAGTAACCATTTACACCACAACATAGAATAACACCATCTTAAATAATCTCTGCTTGCGTAAGCATTTATGTGACAACATAGATGAACCAAATGATGATTCATACTATTGTCCTAATGAAGAAAGTTATTATATTCATCTTAGTTTTGATAATAAAGATGAGTCAATTAATGATGAAGATGAAACTTACTCAGTTAGTATTAAGGGTACAAGAATAAAAGTGGGAACGGATTTTGAAAATGTGGTTTATTTTGGGAGAGCTTTGAACCATTGTGCAATCTCAAATGAGTTTGACTACTTCATTCAGAAAAGTGAACAAACACGACTCATAACAAGGTATGTAAATCAAGATTGTGAGTGAAATACTTCTATAAAATCATTATCATCGCCTTCATTACGACGGGTACAATCATCGTTACATGTAACATTATCTACATCACCATAGTTTTGATAATTCACTGGTTCGACATAATGAATTTTTTGGTCTTTTGGCATTTAATGTGGAACTACAAGCATTTGATATGTAGGTATTGACATTTAAAATAGTACAATCGGCGTTTGAAACGTCACTAACGTCGTTTGATATGGTACTAACGATATTTGATATGGTCCTATTAGCATTTGATATGATACATAATATCCAAGATCCACATACTGAATTTGCCGATGTACTGGTTTTCATAAACAACTTGTGGATTGAATTGTTGTTAATATTCAACATATCCACCAACATTGTGATCAGGATCATTTGGAGAGAGATGTATATCTGCTTGATTGTTGCTAACTCTTTTATTGGATCTATCAGTAGAGTTTTTTCCTTCTTTTGCATTTAGAACCTCTTCTGCTGCTATATCGATTTCCCACCAACAATCGATCGATTAGAGGCATTGCATTTGAACAAAATTTGCATATTCAATTGGATCAATATCTAGATGTATTTGAACAAAATTTGCATATTCAATTGGATCAATATCTAGATGTATATGTGGCAAAACTTGTTGAATAATTTTTTTTAAAGGTTTTACATCACCCTCATTAGCTATTTGTATAACATACTCCAATGGTAGGTGTTGGAAATTCACACTAATATTAGGTATATCTTCTAAACCTATCTTTTGTTTAAGAAAATTGTATAAATCTAGAAAAATTTATATTGTCAAAATTTCAACACTAAAGTTTCCAACAAATGATCTAACGTATAACAATTTCTTATTTCAAGATCATCATGAACCTCCGATACAAACAACAATAAAATACTCTTCATAAATATTAGAACTCATGTTTAGTTAACAAGAACATAAAACATAAATCGGAAAAAAGTTCTAGTGAAAAAAAAACTAGTGAAAATCTAGCTCCAAAAATCAGACAAATGGGCATATATGGAGTTTTTTTTTCCATACCTCTTCATTTTGTGCGAATTTTGATTTTTATACGATGGTTTTTGAGTTTTACAGTCAAACAATACAATATTTTTTTATATTTTTATAGATAACGTCACTTTTTTTTTGTAGATGCCGTCATTGTCAATAGGCCAACGAAGTCATTTTTTTTAAAGGATCGAAAATCACATTCGACTCCAATATTTATAGATATGACCTGTTAAAATAAATACTATTTTAGATATTTTTTATTTTTATGACTATTTTGAGTAAAAAAAAAAAGGTAAGTCATTTTCTCTATGATAAAATTAATTCTTATCTTGTACAGTTTGGCTGGATCCGCAACCGATATGTCCCCTTGTGGCTTCGTAACCAATGGTTTCCTCGGAGCTTCTTAACCAATTGTTCTGCACTTCTGCTGATTCCTTAGATTTTCTTGCGTCACGACACACCATAATAATTCATTCCAAAATTATCGCCCTCGCTCCACACATTTCCTTCATATCTTATCCCTCAATCTTCCCAAAAAGAGTGATCAGCCAGATGAATAATACAGTCGACGTTTCTTGCTCCCAACTTCACCACCACCACCACGGCCGAAGCCGGAAATGGCCTCCAAATTAGGCTTCACTATAACCAATTCTCGCTTGTTCACTGTTCCTGTCCCAAGACCCTCGGTTTCTCCGTCTTTACCCACTTGTTCTACATTGTCTTCGTCGAGGGTTCAGTCGCTTCAACTGATTGGAAGAGACGTTTTGAGTCGATATAGGCCCATAATTTTATCCCCGAGGGCCACTACTGATCAGCCAGGTTCTTTAGGGTTTAATGGTTTATGTTATTCCAAGATTGTTGCTTTTAGATTTTAAATATCTTTAAACATTAAATTAGATTGGAGTATTATAGACTGTATTTAGGCATACTTAGCTTTCAGTTTAATTTAAAAACTCTAGACTTTGGGCATATATCATATAGCCATGCCAAATTTGTGTACATTGTTATAGGTACGTATTTGGTGTTTATTTCAGGTGAAGTTAAAGAAGATGAGGTTGTTGACAGCAACATTATGCCTTACTGCAGCATTGAGAAACAACAGAAGAAGTCACTAGGAGAAATGGAACAAGACTTTCTTCAAGCATTACAAGTATTAATAACAATATTACCCTTTTTGCGACCTTTCTTTCCATTTATTTAATATTTTGAAAGTGTCTGTTTTTCTTCTTTTAGTTAATCTCTTTCTTTCTTCTAGGCTTTCTATTATGAAGGAAAAGCCACCATGTCGAATGAGGAATTTGATAACCTCAAGGAAGAATTGATGTGGGAAGGAAGCAGTGTTGTAATGCTAAGTATGAATAGCTGATCAATAGCTTATTGGTTTAACCTTTTGAGCTCTTCTTCTACCATCGAGATATCACTTGTTCTTTTAAACTTGCAGGCTCTGATGAACAGAAGTTTCTAGAGGCAGCAATGGCGTATGTATCTGGTAACCCAATAATGAGTGATGTAGAGTATGACAAATTGAAGATGCAATTGAAGGCATGTTAAGGAATACCTTGATATAATACACACATTTAAAATACTTGTATTTTGTTTGTGATCTCTCTTTTTCACTTAAAATTGTTCTTTTTCAGAAAGATGGAAGTGAGATAGTGGTTGAGGGTCCAAGATGTAGTCTTCGTACAAGAAAGGTATTGCTTTTAGATCCCTTAATAGCATCTCCCATGGTAGTTTCTATAAAGAGTTTCACTTGTAAAATTTATTACAATTTGGAAAAAGGAAAATGAGTATTTAGGGTAATCAACTATCACTTTTGTTTTCTTATTTTTTTTACACGATTTACCATTAAATTCACATTTAGGCTATATTTGGCTTTTTCTCAAAATAGTAACCTGCAATACCCTGTTTTTAACAGCTGACATTGGAGACTATCTCAAGATGTGGCAAAAGTAAAAATATTAAAATAAAAGTTACTTCTACTACTGGTTAACATTCTTGGTTGTAGGTTTACAGTGACCTCTCTGTTGATTATCTCAAGATGTTCCTCATAAATGTCCCTGCTGCTGTTGTTGCAGTAGGATTGTAAGCCTTACTTTTCCACCATCATTTTGGTTTATAATTATTAGATCAATTTGATTCTTTGTTGCTAGATTTGTGCATTTTATGTCATTAGTTTACTTTTCGTCTATTAATTTCTTACGAGTTACGTTCTTTTCAATGAATTTAATTCTTTTTTTTTTTTGTTACATTTGAACATATGTTTGTGTACGCCAGGTTCTTCTTCCTGGATGATATTACCGGGTTTGAGATCACATACCTTTTGGAGGCAAGTGTTCTTTAATTATATCTCCTCCCTATTTTTTTTCGTTGTTATTTATTTAAAATTTGTAATTTCTTATCAGCTTCCAGAGCCATTTAGTTTCATCTTCACGTGGTTTGCAGCTCTGCCATTTATTTTGTGGTTATCCTTCTCATTTACCAGTCTCATTGTCAAAGACTTTCTGATATTGAAGGTAGTGTCTTTGTTATCAATATTATGTCTTATAAACTAAATAAATTACATACTTACCATATCATTTTTATTGACTCATACAAAATTCGTACTTTTAGGGAATTTGTCCAAACTGTGGTACGGAGAATAACTCTTTCTTTGGAACTATTTTGTCGATTTCCAGTGGGGGTACCACCAACAGTGTGAAATGCACAAAGTAAGTTTATGGCTTGTGTATCATTAAGTATTGATTTCAATGACTATTTGAAGCATGCAAAATTAAACCAAAAACTCCTTTACGTAATCTTATTGTAATAATGACAAGTAACATTGTCTTTTCAGCTGTCAAACGCCACTTGTGTTTGATCAAAATACTCGCTTAATAACACTGCCAGAAGGAAGTGAAGCTTGAGTGGAAACATCAGGGGAGGACGTATATAGCTCTTGTGTTTCATTAGGCCACAGTTTGATAAGTTACTGTTTGTATTCAAACGTTGCCTTGTATGCTGTGTACTATATGCAACTAGAGACCATGTAACATATGTATATTTACAATTGGGTACATGCAAAGTTCATACAATTTAGAATATGCAAAATCGATGTTCACAACAAAACATATCTCATCTGTACGTAGGTGAAACCTAAATAGCAACAAAGGTCATATATAAGTGGCATAGTGGTAAGCAAGTGAGGAAAAGTCTTAATTATGTAGAAGGTACCAATTTCGCAGTAAATACTGCCTATATGAACATAATTTCTTGTTTTGGTTAGTTCGAGTAACTAATTACATGTTCATATCCATTTGTTTATGTTTGTTAAAGATGTTAAATAAACATATATGAATATAAACCAATGAACATAAATAAATGAATATATATAAACATAAATTAACATAAACATCGAAAAGAGTAAATAAATATAAACATTCAAATCAAATATAAACATATATGAACAAACTACTAAAAAGATTTTGCTAAAAAGGAGTTAGAAAAATAAGAATACTTACAAACATAAAATTATGTGAACGAACATAAACCAATGTAAATGGACATAACGATAATTAGTAAATGAACATTAACAAAGGTTTATAATAAATGAACGACCGAGTTCATTGTTGGTGTTTGTTCATTCAATTAAATGAACATAAAATTTTATTCAAGTTTGATCATTTATTAAATAAGTGAAGATAAACAAACTTTCACACAAATGGTTCACGAACAGTTCGGTGAATATTCAGTTCATAGTCATATACAAGAGATCTCTCATTGTTCTAAAATCGATCTAGGCGGTGCCTAAGGGTAAGGCTAGGCCTGACAATGCTCGACACGACACGAAATAAACAGGTTTGGGTTAAGCTTTTCAACCCATCAACCTGCCAACCAATCAACCCGTTTATTAAACAGGTCATATATGGGTTTCTCAAAAAATATACGGGTTGACCTACCAACCCGTTTAGAATTTTAATAAAAAAATTATATATTCTTAAATGTATTAAGTATTATACACTATACAGTTTATACTTTATACTAGGATAGGATACCCGATATTATTGACCATTTGACATTTGGCGTTTGTCCTAAATACTCTCAGTATCTCACAAACAAAATCAAATGAGCCCTCTGTCGCTCTCCCCTTTGTGATGAACGACATGTGATGAATGACAGAACGAACTCACAAAGAACAACGGCATGAATGATTGAATCATTATTGAACGACATTGACGCCTAAACGTAAACGACAAACACACAACGCAGTATTTGCTGTGATCCAACCTATGAACACAGGAACCAAAATTAGACCCACAAACCTAAATCTAACCCACGAACCCCCCAACTTGTAAACCCGTATAAATAAGTGGGTTGACAGGTCATATATGGGTTTATGTTCCAAACCAGCCAACCTGTGACCTGTATAGTTAAATGGGTCGTGTTTGGTTCGGTATATTTTGACTCGCTAACCTAAACATGACACGATTGTCAAGGCCTAGGTGAGGCGATGCTATGCTGACTAGGATTTCAGAAATCGGAAAAAAGAAATTAAAACCAACAAAAAGTAGGTCATTCGTTGAAAATCGAGATTAATTGGTCAATATGGCAACTAGTCGGTTAAAATTGATGGGTAGCCGAGTGAAAAATAGGAAATTGGCAAGTACGGTTACTATTATGGTTCCAAAAAGGAGATGAATAGGGTTCCATTGAGTGTTGGGGTTAACTCAAACATGAACTAGAACCAAAACAAGAATGAGATATGGAGGAAAAGGTGAATATTAGTTGTTTTCAAGTGTGTAGGTGATGAGGGCTATAGTTATGGTGTGTTTCAGTGAGGGCATGACAAGGTATTAGGTATTCAAAACGAAAAAACATGAAATAAAAAGATATGAATAAATAAAGAAGATAAAGTATTTATGATGTTCACATGACTTGGGTAATTGTGCTATGTCACATGTGAACTAGAAAGATTTATTATTGATCTCGAGATAAAGTTTACAACTACGTTAAGGTTCTATATATAGAACTAGGTTGAACATCCCAAAAGTACTGATAAATATTTTTCATTTTTATAACCATCAAATCAATACATTAAATGCTTCAAAACCAATCATAGTAAAAATGTTTCAAAACCAAACACTCAAATTTAGCATCTCCAATAACTCCAAACAGTAAGAAGGATGCTTATCAATAATTTCATACCATTCCACCAGCCATTTCCACAGTCTCGAGGAACAGGAGATGAGAAAAACATGTGATCCAAATGATCCTCATCAACACGACAGAATGGGCACAAAGTTAAGGAAACATAAACTCCATGGCTCAATAAATTAGGGGTAAGAGGGATACGATTCCTTATCAATCTCCACACAAAGAAATTAACTTTTAATAGGATCCATTTCACCCACTTGAACGAATGCGCATTGATATCAATGAAGGCACCGATGAGGATTCTGAAATCTATAACTAAGAAAGAAATGTTGTCATCACCTTTCCAAAGCCACCTGTCATAACCACTAGCAAATTGAACGTTATTTAGAGTGTTAATTAGAAACGACAGTTGATCAAATTCTCTTCTAGATATGATCCGCCAAGACCAACTCCAATTCCACTTCAAAACCTAAACAAATTCCAATTTAACTTTATCCATAACAAGTCAATCCTTATTGACTTAACACCATATAGATTCATACATAAATCTTTCAAAGCGATGTCACCACACCAACAATCTTTCCAAATGTATATTTTATCCCCAACGCCAACCAACCTCTTGAATAAATCGGCCAACAACTCCTTTTTCCAATAACTCATTATCAATTTGAGAGATGCTAAGCTGGCCACACACCCTTAATGAAGCTTTTAGCGAGAGGACACCCATCCATCAACTTAATATTATGAATCAATTTTATGCAAGAAACCCAAAAGGAATCATACCCATTTTTAAGCCGCTACCACCAATTGGGAAGGAGAGCCAAATTCGCCTCTTTAAGATATCCAACTCCAAGCCCACCGTGTAACTTCCCATTTTCATACCAAAAAAAACAATTTTAATTAAGCTGAAACATCATTTTTCATAAGATACAAGTTAGGAAATATCAGTTGTTTCAAAGTACATTCATAAGAAAATTAGAGTTATCAAAGTAACGTGGATACACCATTGTTGCTGATGAGTGTGTACAGTCACACATTCGCCTTCACACGATCAACCAAAGTACTTGGAACACATTTAATCCACAACTGTAAGCCAAATCTTAGTGAGTTCCCCCATAGTACCATATACCACAATATACATACAATACATGCATACATCCGAGCCTTTCGTCTGACTAACCCGCCTCGCAAGGCCTATAGTACACCTGGAACGCTCCCCTAGCCTATAGTATACCAATGGCCCGCCCGAGTATCTTGGCCTACTTCACCCAGTAGGACCGCCTCAACTCACCGCCATATATATCCACACATATAATAAGAATCAAACAGCAAGCAACAATACATGTAACTAACTACACTAGTCTACATGTCTAACAATCTCATATAACATATACATGCCTCATACTGAATCCTACTCCACGGCTGGCATATCACCAATTAAATTCATATTTTTATGAAATCATAGGTAGAATAGTCACTTGAACGGATGATACTACTCTAGAGCCACAACCAAACAAGAAACATGCAAGAAAGCCTAGATCAAGAGTTCTCAAACTATGCTACATGACTACATACAACCTGTGACATCCCCATTTTCACAGCCAGAAAAGACCGATTTTTGCTTATGCTTTATGAAAATCAGAGTACCTCTTTTAATAAAAATGTTGAGGAATTTATTCCCAGAAAAACACGATAAATACGTTATCAAAGGATTTCCGAAGAAACGTATTTTATTCATTTTAAAACATTTTGGATGTAATCGTCAATACAGAAATAGAAGCATAAACAGAACTTACATTCATTTACACTAGTGATTTAGATCTCCTTAATCTCTTAGTGTAAGGTCACTTCATATCGACACATGTGATATAAATAAACTGAGTGGGTCAGGTTGGGAAACCTGGTGAGTACATAGGGTTTTCAACCCACAATAATATAATTATTATGTTTAAACAATCAAACAAACAACCCAATTACCCATCCCCATTATCATATTTAGTCTTAAGGATCTACCCTAAGAATCAGCTATTCCTCGTTCATTCATTCCTAAGGATCATCCTAAGGAATCGGCATGAAGTCCATCGTTGCCACGGTTTACACAACGGGCACTAAGTCTGCATAGTCTCCAGGGCTTAGGCACTAAGTCTGCATAGTCGCCAGGGTTTAGGCATCAAGTCTGTATGATCACCAAGGTTTAGGTATCAAGTCTGCATGATCACCAAGGTTTAGACATCAAGTCTGCATGATCACCAAGGTTTAGAGTACACCGGGTGAACACATCGTTCACAACACCTACAGATTGCGAGCCTGCTAGTGTTCCACTGGACTATCTAGAATAGTCTGTGGTTGTCATCCATACTCTACTGAATGACGGGGCCATCATTTGGGAAAGGCTTCTCACATCGTCCACCTCTCACCCTCACCTTGTGGTCTATAACACCTCTCAACTCATCATCCAACTCATATTCCATCTATTACATCTACCCATGTTTTACCCCAACATTATCGTAGATATAAAATACATATACAGTTTAAAACATTTTAAACATGTATAAAATCGTTCATCTAGCATAGACAGCAAGTACTCAGATAATATGCACACATAGCACGTAATTTATATAAAATACTTCATATCTATGTGTAAGATGAAAGTAACTGTGCACTCACTTGAGTAGGTGGTGACTCAGCACTCGGACAGCGCTTCGATACTCTCAAAACAATTTTCCTTCGATAAAACCTAATATCATTACCACTAGAGTTTAGTCTAACGCTTGACGAGACTAATTTAATAGTCTAGCTATTATTACTATTATATAAGCGTTAAACAATACTTATATAACCCATAATAATAGCCCAAATACTCCTTATAAGGTCCTAATAACATTACTATATTGAAACATAAGTTATACTAAAGATAGGATAGGTACAACTCACTTACAGCGGGTTTTCTCGAAAACCGGGCTTCGCTGGAGCAGCGTTCCCGAGCCGAAAGGCTCTTTTCTCGGGACTCCGGGAGCCTCGGGGCTTTCTTCGGGAGCTAGGGGGTTTAATTAGGTTTTAGGGGGGTTTAGGAGAGCTAGATAGAGAAATAAGTTAGAGAGAGAAGTGATAAATGGTGTAAGGAAGTGAATGGGTCGATCTTGCTATTTATAGTAAGTTTTAATGACACTCACGTCGTGAGTGTCATAAAGCTCACGTCGTGAGTCTCATGATTCACTCCGTAGACTTGCCATTTGCGTCCTTAGCTTCTAAAGGTGGCCACGTGACTCCTCACGTCGTGAGTGTCATAAAACTCACGTCGTGAATTGCATCTTATCCTCTCGCAGCTTCTAGATTCCGAATTATGACAGAATGTCGTGATCGTCATAATTCTCATGTCATGAATTATCTAGTTTAGGGTTTTTAAAAGCTAAATCTTCGGAATGCCATAACTTTTGCATACGAACTCCGTTTTTGACGTTCTTTATATCCACGCGTAGGTGGAGACGTATTATACAACTTTCATTCAGATCCCTAAGGCTAAAAAGTCCTCTATCTTAAATTCACTATTTACGTCTCCCGGTGCCGTACCGGTTTTGCCGAAAAACTTCAACGGGCCATAACTTCTTCGTTATAACTCAGATTTCGGCGTTGTTTATATGTACAGAACCCTTGAGACATATTCTAAAACTTGGTTAAGATTATTTATTATAAATAATCTTTTGTCGAAAAGTCGTTTTCGACCCCTATTATCTCTAAATTGACTCGCTCGGATCTACGAGCGTTACAATTATCTCCCCCTTAGGATGATTATGTCCCGGAATCATCAACGAAACAGGGCTCACATGATGACTCCATACGTTATCTCTTCATCCTAAGTAATAACCATAACTGATGTTCCTTCAAACGAGTATCTAACTCTAAGACTTACTGACTGCAGGCGGTGCCCGATCTTGGATTATCATAATAGACCGATAGGTCATGTTCTAATGACCTCTCATCATATGATGTATTGCTTGGACTCAGGTCTTTTAGATTCAGATTCCAAAACAGACTATACCTTCCTTCATGTTCTAATCACATCTTAAAAGGTAGCATTTCTAGCTACAAGCAACTGTCGCAATACCTCTACCGATCACTTCGATTATCTTTTACTTCAATCCTATGGCTTAAGTCAGATGTTACATCGAACTTGGTTCTCTAAACCACGTAACATACTCATCGTAGTCGGACTCAATTTGATATGACCACTAGGGTCGGAATAACAATCATATTCTTAGTCATTACCGAAACGATGGTAACGACATGTTTGAATTAAACAGACTCAATTATTGTCTTCTTGGTAACCCTGTGATTTTCCTTGATCCAAGCGTGAGTCATGTGCTTCCAGTAGTATATGCATCTACTACCTTTCACACCTACTCATACTCGTCCCAAGTATTGTCTCGCAGTCCCCAAGTCACCATACAAGAAAATCACATAGCAGTTTAACACATCAGATAACAAAACGAAGGCTTTATTATTTCTTGAAACTATTACATAGGTTTTCAAGTTTACCCTAGACTATGCCTCTAATAGGATACATCATATGATTCTATCTCTTTGGCTACCTCATAGCTTGATCTTCGGGTATGAATTCCTCATCCTTGGTTCCTTGCATTGTTTTCTACTTCGTCGAGGATCATGTGGAATGCCCTTGGCCTTGGTGGCGTGTTTTGCCTTGCTGTCTCGTTTTTCTTTGGGCAATCCCTAGAAATATGCCCTTCTTTGTTACATCCATAGCACACCTTCTTGTTGGACGCACACTTGCTGGCGTAATGCCCTGTCTTTCCACATTTGTAGCAAGTCACCTCCTCGCTACACTTCCCGAAGTGCTTCTTTTACACTTTTCGCACCACTTGGCTTCACCTCCCCCTCCTTCGTCAATCTTTGAGAATTTCCTTTCTTTGTTGGATTTTGAAGATCCTTCATGCTTCCTTTCTCGCCAACTTCAGCTTTCTCCAGACCCTTCTCTCGTATCTGGGTCTCCACATTCTTAGCAGCCCAGATGGCGGCTTTTAGAGTGGTAGTTTGCTTGACCATTGGACCGAAGTCCGCTGGTAATCCAAGGGCAAATTTGTTAACCTTAGAGAGTTCAGTTGGGACGAGGTGAGGAACAAGCTTCATTTTCTCAATAAAACTTGCAGCGTATTCAATAACGTTCATTCTTCCCTTCTTTAGATTTTGGAACTCATTGTTGATCTCCAGAAGATCCTGCTCAGAGTAGTATTGCATCGTCAACTGCACCAGAAAATCCTCCCACGACATCTTGCTTGCTTCACCTTTAGGCATTGAATCAGCTAGTAGCTTCCACCAGCTTAGTACTCCAGATTTCAATAGAGGAACCACAAGAGCGGTCTTCTTCCTGTTGCTATACTCGCAACTCTCAAACATTGTCTCCATCTCAGAGATCCAGTTCATGACTTCCACCAGCATCGGGCTTCCAAATAGACTCGGTGGTTTGGACGCCATGAAATCCTTGTATTTGCATCCACGCCCGTCATTTCCTCCATCCTTGTGGTTTTGCCTAACTATTGGTGGGTTGGTCTGACCAATAGTCCCACTATAGTTTCCCTCCTCAGTCTGCCCTTCGTTCAACTCGGGCTATTCGATCTGTATGGTCGCTTCCTCTCGATTTTGCTGGATCAAACGTCTGGTTTCCTCCATTTGACGATCCAACATCGCCTGAATCATCGCTTGCACTCCAGCCATTGTTATTGGCTCAGCAGCAGCTACCACAATCGATATTGCTCAATCACTAGGGGTTGGTTTCGGTTCCCATTTGCATTCACGTTTCCGCTACGGGTCCTTGCCATCTTGATCTATACACCGAATAAGGTGAATCTAGATCTTTATTTAGGATTGACATTTAAATCATCCTTATCACTCCGAAACGTTTATATGCTAGTTCCAATATCGTATTCGTACGTTTAGAATCCTAAACACATAAGGTTTCCAGATCCAGTCGGCAACAGACCATAGATCCGAACAAATAATAGCATATAAGGCATATTTATAGCTATAACATAAAACATTTAGCACATAAAACATTTTAGGTATCGTTCTTAAAATAAACTAGTGTTTGTGTCTATTCAGGTGTATTACCTAAATCTATTAGACATACTCCTCACAATCATTGCTTAGCATTCTAAGTTTAAGTCTAGAAATTTCCTACAAATCCCTAGTTCTCTTAAACTAATGCTCTGATACCAACTGTGACATCCCCATTTTCACGGCCAGAAAAAACCGATTTTTTCTTATGCTTTATGAAAATCAGAGTACCTCTTTTAATAAAAATGTTGCAGAATTTATTCCCAGAAAAACACGATAAATACGTTATCAAAGGATTTCCGAACAAACGTATTTTATTCATTTTAAAATATTTGGGATGTTATCGTCAATACAGAAACAGAAGCATAAACAGAACTTACATTCATTTACACTAGTGATTTATATCTCCTTAATTTCTCAGTGTAATGTCACTTCATATCGACACCTGTAATATAAATAAACTGAGTGGGTCAGGTTGGGAAACCTGGTGAGTACATAGGGTTTTCAACCCACAATAATATAATTATTATGTTTAAACAATCAAACAAACAACCCAATTACCCATCCCCATTATCATATTTAGTCTTAAGGATCTACCCTAAGAATCAGCTATTCCTCGTTCATTCATTCCTAAGGATCATCCTAAGGAATCGGCATGAAGTCCATCGTTGCCACGGTTTACACAACGGACACTAAGTCTGCATAGTCTCCAGGGCTTAGGCACTAAGTCTGCATAGTCGTCAGGGTTTAGGCATCAAGTCTGCATGATCACCAAGGTTTAGGTATCAAGTATGCATGATCACCAAGGTTTAGGCATCAAGTCTGCATGATTACCAAGGTTTAGAGTACACTGGGTGAACACATCGTTCACAACACCTACAGATTGCGAGCCTGTTAGTGTTCCACTGGACTGTCTAGAATAGTCCGTGGTTGTCATCCATACTCTGCTAAATGACAGGGCCATCATTTGGGAAAGGCTTCTCACACCGTCCACCTCTCACCCTCACCTCGTGGTCTATAACACTTCTCAACTCATCATCCAACTCATATTCCATCTATTACATCTACCCATGTTTTACCCCAACATTATCGTAGATATAAAATACATATACAATTTAAAACATTTTAAACATGTATAAAATCGTTCATCTAGCATAGACAGCAAGTACTCAGATAATATGCACACATAGCACGTAATTTATATAAAATACTTCATATATATGTGTAAGATGAAAGTAACTATGCACTCACTTGAGTAGGTGGTGACTCAGCACTCGGACAGCGCTTCGATACTCTCAAAACAATTTTCCTTCGATAAAACCTAGTATCATTACCAGTAGAGTTTAGTATAACGCTTGATGAGACTAATTTAATAGTCTAGCTATTATTAATATTATATAAGCGTTAAACAATACTTATATAACCCATAATAATAGCCCAAATACTTCTTATAAGGTCCTAATAACATTACTATATTGAAACATAAGTTATACTAAAGATAGGATAGGTACAACTCACTTACAGCGGGTTTTCTCGAAAACCGGGCTTCGCTGGAGCAGCGTTCCCGAGCCGAAAGGCTCTTTTCTCGGGACTCCGGGAGCCTCGGGGCTTCCTTCGGGAGCTAGGGGGTTTAATTAGGTTTTAGGGGGTTTAGGAGAGCTAGATAGATAAAGAAGTTAGAGAGAAGTGAGAAATGGTGTAAGAAAGTGAATGTGTCGATCTTGCTATTTATAGTAAGTTTTAATGACACTCACGTCGTGAGTGTCATAAAACTCACGTCGTGAGTCTCATGATTCACTCCGTAGACTTGCCATTTGCGTCCCTAGCTTCTAAAGGTGGCCATGTGACTCCTCACGTCGTGAGTGTCATAAAACTCACGTCGTGAATTGGATCTTATCCTCTCGCAGCTTCTAGATTCCGAATTATGACAGAATGTCGTGAGCGTTATATTCTAACGTCGTGAATTAGCTAGTTTAGGGTTTTTAAAAGCTAAATCTTCGGAATGCCATAACTTTTGCATACGAACTCCGTTTTTGACGTTCTTTATATCCACGCGTAGGTGGAGACGTATTCTACAACTTTCATTCAGATCCCTAAGGCTAAAAAGTCCTCTATCTTAAATTCACTATTTACATCTCTCGGTGCCGTGCCGGTTTTGTCGAAAAACTTCAGCGGGCCATAACTTCTTCTCTATAACTCGAATTTCGGCGTTCTTTATATGTGAGGAACCCTTGAGACATATTCTACAACTTGGTTAAGATTATTTATTATAAATAATCTTTTGTTGAAAAGTCGTTTTCGACCCCTATTATCTCTAAATTGACTAGCCCGGATCTACGAGCGTTACACAACCCATATGACACTCAATTAAAAAAATGACCCTTCTGCTGATACTCTAATTGTAACACGTCTACTTTTTAACATCCTACCATGTAGGGATGTATATCATAACATATAGTATAATGAGGAAACTCACCTAAAATGCAGAACCGGATAACAGTACAAAACTATCAATACCTCGTACTGGACAATCTTGTGAACTGAAATTCACCCAATCAAAGGAAACACCTTAATCAACAACCCAATATCTAGAAGTTAAATCCAAGATCAAACTGGTCAAAAGCTAATGGTCAAAAGCTAGTGGTTAAAGGTCAGCAGGTCAACGATCCCCACTTCGTGGCAAGATCTTGGCCACGTTGTGGCCGGCTAAGGATAAAACAGTCGAGCATCTGAGCACCACCACAGCGTGGCAAGCCCTTGGTTATGTCGTGGTTTCTGGAAGAATGCCAAAATCTACATTAGGTACTTAATCTTTACAGATCTAAACCCATAACTTCATATCTGATTCTTTTCAATGACTTAATGCATAAAGTTTCCAACTTTATCCATTAGGGCTCCATTCCAAGGCTAGATCTACAATCCTAAGTCTATTAAGTCCTTAATGTCACCAAAAGATGTGCATGAACATAAAGTGACTCCAACAGTGTCCTTTTTCTCATTCTATAGAACTTATTGATCATAAGGAAGCCATAACAAACTCTGGAGTTCCTCAAACTCCAAGAGCATTCTTGGAAGGGACCAAAACCACCCAAAAATGACCTAAAACTTGAATCTAGAAGAAGAAGTGCTAAGGTATGTACTTTATACCTCAAATAGCTAAGAAATCAAAAGAGAATGATAGATCCAACCCAGTTGCATGCTTCCTTGAACCAATGTGAACTTCCTTCTTCCTTAAGCTTCACCACAATCCGAAGAATAAGATTCAAATCAAGAAGATGCGCTCTCAAACATTCGTGGAGGCTAGGGTTTCGTGTTGAGGGGTTGGAGGCTGAAGAGGATGCCCTAATCCTTGATTTTAAGGGCTTAAATATGGAGAAACCCCAAAAAAATCATGGGCTTGGGTTGCATCAGCTACCACACAGTGGCCTTCATTTTCCCACATCGTGGCAGCCATCCAAAACGTGTGTTCCTATAATGGACATGCCACGTCATGTTCCTCAATCTCCACGTTATGGAACTTGGCTTTCCCAAAACCTTAACTTGATCCCTCCAAGTCCTCAGTTGATATATTCTAGAAAACGGGTGTTACACACTCATTTTTTTGTTTGATCACAACATCCCAAGCAACCCAATTTATTTGCCTAATGTTCTCATTACCACCCTATAAGAATCGCCTTTTAATGGAATCAATCAAGCTAATAACCTTTTTAGGTGCTCTAAAAAAGAAAAACAATATAGAGGCAAGCTCTTGAGCACCGAATTCACAAGAGTTAGGTGCCCTGCCAATGAAAGAGTCTTCGAATTCCATTTGGATAGTTTGTTCTTAAACTTCTCAACAACCGGGCTCTAATTCTTAGAAAGTTTCATATTAGATCCCACCGGAAGACCAAGATATTTGAACGGAAAAGAATCACACTTACATATTAAAATCTTGGTGAATATATTCACCTCCTCATCATCGAAACCAACACCATACACTTTACACTCATGCAAATTCCGCTTCACCCCTGAGGCAATAAAAAGCCAATGAAGAATTCTATTCAAATAAACAAACTTAATCTCTGACCAATCACCAAAGAAAGTCACATCATCGGTGTATATAAGGTGTGAATAGAGATGTCATTTTTTGGGAGAGAAAGCCAATAAAAATAGTGAAGATATATAGTCTCCTCCATGAAGACGTAAAGACCCTCCATAGCTATAGTAAAGAGAGAAGGCGACAATGGATCTCCTTGTCTCACACCCCGTCTAATATCAAATTATTTCGTTGGTTAGCCATTGACTAGCATGGAAGCTCTACTAGAGGAGAGACAACCCCTAATCCATCTTCTCTACTTCCACCCAAAATTCATTTGATCCATAGTCATCCAAGAACTCCCAACTTAACAAGTCAAACGCCTTAACAAAATCAACTTTAAAAATGAAAGCTTTTTTCTTCACTTTTCTGGTTCAATCAAAAATTTCATTAAGAAAGTGGATCGTCAAGGATGCTTCTCCCACCAACATAAGTTGTTTTCTCATGACTAATGATTTTGTTCAACACCTTCTTCAAACGATTAGCAAGCACTTTCAATAACACCTTATATAAGCAACCCACAAGGTTAATGGATATATAGTCTTTTAAATAAAGAGGAACTCTAACCTTGGGAATAAGAGAGATAAAGGAAGAATTGTATCCTTTAGCCAATACCCCCGAGCTCTTAAAGTCTTTCACAAACATAAAAACAACCAATTTTATCAACTCCCAATAATTCTTCAAGAACGTAAAAGTAAATCCGTCTAGACGCGACACCTTCTCACTCCCACAACACCAAACCGCTTCCTTGATCTCAGTCTCAGTAAAAGACTCGGTAATGGCAACCCTATCTTCACACAAAATCTTTTTAAACCTTCTGCTCATGATTTTAGGTCGATTGCTCATAGGCTCATTAAACTTAACATAAAAGAAATCTCAAATTGCATTAGAAAATTTTTTCAGGATCACACACCCATAACCCATCAATAGATAGCCCGTGAATACAATTTATTTCATTTGTTGTTGTTACCGATCCCGTGACAAATGTAGAGTTTTAGTCCCCATGCACCTCCCATTCATTCAAGCCTTCTTTTTGAGACCCATCATGTGATACAAGTCAATAGCCAACACTCTTTGTTTTCATAATTGCCTATTCTCCTTCTTAGGTGACAACAAAGGTTTGTCTTCATCTTCGATTTCAAGCTTATCAATCTTCATCATTAACTGCTTCTATTCTTCCGGCTCTCTTATCCTCCTATCATCTCTCCATAGCTCTCCATCTCTTTAGTTCATTCATGACAACAATGCACTTTTTGGCAAGCCTACAATCAGTCGTCCCTGAAAGAGATGATTGAACCCACACCTTTTTAACAATATCATCAAGCCCATCAACCATCAACCAAGAATTAAAGAATCTAAACGGGCTCGGCCCAAAGTCAAAACACCCGTTAACAATTATGATAGGGTAGTGATTCGAGAATCTTCTAGGACGAATTGTAGCTAATGCCATACCCCAATTGCTTATAAATGTACTACATGCAAGGAAACGATACAGTTTACTTAAGTAACTCCGTCTTCACTCGTCCAAGTAAGTTTTCATCCTCCTAATCTAAACTCGAAGAGCTTAGCATGTAGAATAAAAGAATTAAATTATTCAATAGAAACCTCACACCCACGATTGGAAAGCCTCTCAAATTTGTTTTTGACTTCGATGAAGTCACCCAACAATAACCAACAACCATCCCACAAATCAATAACATATTTTTGATGCAACTATAAAGTCATTCTAGCAATGTCATCAACATGGGCATAAATATTGAGAATGTTTGTAACACCTTGTATCCCACTCCAATAACCAAAAAGAAGAATATAATTCCAAACACTACATAAGCCTTCGGATCTTCCATACGACTCTACACCAACAAACTTGTAATCAGAGTTATCCCAGAAAAACTCCTCATGAATAGCCTTTACATCTTGAAGTTGAGTCTCTTATATGCAAAGGATGTTAATACCATGAAGAATTTTTAACTCTCTCACCCAAACCTTCAACACCTCTGATGTTAACAGATAAGCATGATAAACACATTGAACACCTTCACCTTCAAGCATTGATCTGAGCGCATGAGAAGAACCCTCAAGATAATATCCAATGTCGTTGTGTAACTCCATCATTTTTTCCACTTCCTTAGCCATGAAAGACATCGAGTTTGTACTACTAAGTTGACTAGTTTCATCTAAACCTACAAGTACCTTGCACCTAATGGACCCACCAGCTAATGCTTAATGACTTTTGGAATATTGTGAACACTTATATTCAAGCTTGGACATCAAATTACTTTTTTGAGAAATTAAATATCCTCCTACATTTTTTCCTACATATCATCCTATGCATCTTAAATGCTCCATTTTTAATTTAAGATGGGTAAAAGGGTATATATAAAGAAAATATAGGAGGATATTAAATTTCTTTACACTTTTAGAATGACGACAAGTTGAATAAACACAAAACACTAGTAAGAAGCTAAACAAGGAGTTACAACTTAGAAGCCATTATAAATGAAATGCCCTGATTAAAAGAGATAAGTTTAACATTATCTATAACTACTAATTAAATGGTTACTTTTCTCGCCTTTGGTCATTAAATTACTTGCTCTAGGGACATTGTGATTTACATCTTCCTTATCAGCTGCGAGACCTATTGGCTTGGGACGTCGATTAAGTTTACGTTTTTATTAGATTAAGCACAGAGCATAATGTTATTCGCATGTGTCTTATGCAATAAATAGTGTGGATCATTTGAACCATATCTTTTCCTTCGGATATAATATAGAACCAGTCCATATATAATTGATAAAACTTCAAAAATGGTCATTGTGGTTTCATGAAATCTGAAGTTTAGTCCCTAATTTTAGAAAACCTCACGGATGGTCCCTGTGGTTTCAAAAACTTTTAATGTTTAGTCCTTCTGGCTCACTTCGTTACCATTTAGTCGTTAGCTCATTTTTCAATATTATATTACAGGGGAAATTTTGTCATTTCACTTGTAACCTTCACTCTTTAAAAGAAAGATTGCATGCCCGATGTTTGTGCAAACCCTTTATCTGCGATCATCATCTCTCTTCTCCCTTCCACTGTTGATTGACCATTGCACCCTTTACAATATAATGACTTGAAAATGTGGGAATGAAGCAATGGAGATCACTTCATGGACATATCGTAACCTTGGAAGGCAATTTTGGAAATGTACAAGATGTGGGTTCCTTCAATGGTTTGGCCCTCCTATGTGTGTTAGGGAATTGGTGGTGATTCCACGTTTGATAAGATCAATAAATCGATTGGAAGAGATGGTTGCTATTGCGAGTGCAGAACTGTGGAACTACCAGCTGATGTTGTTTTGTTCATGGGTGTTCTTTTTTGGTTTTATTTTAATCAGTAAGTATCTTGTGAAATTTTGGATGGTAATGGAAGTTGGGTTTTTGGTTTGTAACCGGTGTAGGGGTTTTGGGATTTTAATCGAATATGGGGTTTTTGCTTTCAGTTTATGTATGGGGGTTTTGGAATTGTTGTTGTTGTATTTTGGTTTATGTATCAGATCAATGTAATAGAATTGTAATGAACTTTAGTTATAGTAAATCAATATTATGAAATGGTAATGGAATGTACTTTGTTATAGTTGAATGTTGGATTTCTTGAATGTTTTTCATTTGCAATTGTTAAGTGTATTGTAAATGCATCTTTTGGATGATTTTGATGTACAATTGAAATGTACATTGTTGTAAGTGAATCGTTGAAGGGTAGTACACAAAACAGATTAATTCATTGCAAAAATGTGTATACATACCATTACATACCAAGTTGTAAAGGTCTTAACACAACCATCCTACTAAGTTCAAAACAAGTAAACATGATTTAAGTTCTTAACCCATACATACATTACAATTTCAAACAAACAAACATGACTTAAGTTTCAAAAGACCTACAACACAAACATCCTAATAACTACTAAACATAGTTTTCAGTCCCCAACTTCACCACTACCTCCCTTCCCTTTACATGTTTTGGAATTATGCCCCTTGTTATGACACTTTGAACAAGTGCTTGTCAGATACTTCCGGCTCAATTTACCTGCTTGGTTGTTAAGCTCATCAACACCCCTCCTTCTCTTCTTCTTAGGCCTCCCAACCTAGACATATTGATATATTATAGTTAAAAATGAATCAATTCCATGTTCACATTTAAACTACATATTAGGCCTAATTGAAATACAAACCTGTGTTTTATGTTTTGGTGGATTTAAAGTGAATGGGTAGTCACTTTTAGGCCACATTGAGCGTCCATTCAATGGATCAATTTTGTTGAAATACATGGCTTTCCATGTCGATAGCCTAGCAAGGATGGACCCATTCATCAACATGTGGGGCATTTTCTCCATTTTCAATTTTGTCCCATATAGCACAAACAACATGTCTACATGGAAAACCTATAATCTCCCAAAACCTACAACTGAAACTTTTCTCATTCAATTTTACCACATATTAATCTTGCCATGTGCTTGACACTTGGTACTTTCTTGCCCTATTATATTTTGCCACAAACTTAGTTGCATCAGTCTTAATCTTGTCAAACACTGTAGTTGTTGTTGGGGTTAGCAGTCCTTCAAACTTGTCTATTTCCTTTTGCACCACACACAAGCTCTTCAGAAATACTCTCTAATATACTTTAATCAAGTGATAATACGTTTATCCCTACCCTCATCTATCTTAGAATTAAATACCTCACAAAGATTATTCAACAAACAATCAGTGTATGCCCTACCTGTATAACACATATTAAGAGAAGACAATTACACATATAGTACAACAACAAACAAGATTAACATTTATCATTACATTTATGTTCAAGCTTTAACTGCCCTTGTTTGCAAACATTTATGTTTATCTTGAACTGTTTTCACCAACCAATCCTGATTTTCGTTAGCCCTCGAGATTTGGATTGCCTAAGGACATGTTCATTTATTGGCAATTACATATTTACCCTTGCACTTTGCCCTACTTCTAGTTGAGGGCCCACCACTATCAACTACTTTAGATGACTGACTTACAACACCTTTAGATTTCACCCTAATCCTGATTTTGTCATTTTTTGCTAAGTATAGAGACCTTATTTCTACAGCATGTGTATCCATGAAGTTTTTAACATCACGTTTGGTTTTGAAGACCTAGCCCACCATAAATGGTTTTACATTAACCTCTCCATGTGAGCATCTACTTGACTTACTTAACTCCTTAAGCATTCTCTTCATGAAATCCTACAAACTAACAATCATCAGTAGCAATAACTTCCAAATCATTATCAATCATGTCATTCCCTTCATCTGTTGAATGATTGATTAAGATTCCATATTCATCTACATAAACAACATTATGGAATTCAATCATGTCTACATCAACATCAAAATGTATGTTAGATTCATCCACATTATATTCACTATCATCATAATCATCTCCACTACCCTCAAAACCATATCCACTCTCATAATAGAAAGCCTCTCCACTATCATCACTTAACATACCCTTTAGATAATCTACTTCTGGTTGATGTTCACATGAAGTTTGGACATTATCCTCAGCATCATAGTCAGCATAAACTGAATAATCCTCTAAAAATGGTTCAAACTCATCAATTGTTGCATTATGGACTCCATCATCAGCTAGCCAACTTGGTTCCTCTACATGGTAAGTTCCCACTAGTTCTTCTGTTTCAACTTCATGATTCATCACTTCTTCTTGAGTTTCAATTTCATGATTAACGACTTCCTCTTGAGTTTCAGTTTCATGATTGACCACTTATTCTTGGGTTTCAATTCCATGATTGACCGCATGAATGACATCACTTTGTTCGTAAACCTGTGACCTTATATATGGTAGAATACTCTTTGAGTAATCATGCCCTTCATCAACATCTAATACTTGTTACTGCTCAAAAAAAGGGTTCACAGACTGGTTTAAATCAAGCTTTCGGCTACATGATCCTGCTTCTCTCCTAGAAGGTTTCTTTCTATTTATTTCAGATGACACACTATCAAGCTCCAACTCTTCAATAACAACTTTAGAAGGAGACTTATAATAACTAAGTACCCTAGTCTGACCATTTTCAATATACACCCTTATAAGTCTATGTTTAGGGACATGCGATACCATTTTAAGTACATCTTGGTCATTACCTAAACACATCAAGCCATAGTCTAAAGGGTATTCAGGGATACAGAAATGGTAGTAAAGGGTTTGCTCAGTTTTGTACCCTAGTTCTCGAACCATGTCATCAAGCTCATGAACTGAAAATAAATCAGTGTCAACATCATCTACATATGCTACAATACCATCAATGTATTTCCTTCCAGGTGCTTTGGTGAAGATACCATTGTAGTGTACCTTCAACGTGAAATAGTTGTCATATCCTTAGGGATGTCAACGGGGGAAAACGGGACGGGGAGTGCATTCCCCGCCCCCGCCCCCGAAATGTCAACCTTCCTACCCCCGCCCCCGCCCCCGAATCCCCTTCATTACCCCCGCCCCCACCCCCGTTCCCCCGCCCCCGATTAATTTTGGGCTGCGTTTTTTTGGGCTAAAAGAAGTTGTAATTTAGGCTAAAAGAAACTATTTTTAGGTAACAAATAACTATTTATAACAGAATTTTAAATGTTAAAAATAAAAAAGTTATGACATCTTAAAAACATTATACCTACAACTTAAAAACATGTTTTTTTGATGAATTTTGGAAGTTCAAAATCATGTTATTGTTTATTATATTTATATAATTAATATATGTAAATATATGTGTAATTTATTAACGGGGTCCCCATGGGGGTTTCGGGACGGGATTGTCTACCCCCGCCCCCGCCCCCGAAATTATAACGGGGGTTAACCTTGCCCCCGCCCCCGTCCCCGCCCCCGATTTCTTTTAGAAATTTCCCCCAAACGGGACGGGGCCCCCACGGGACTTTTTGACATCCCTACATATCCTTCTGCAAACAAAAAAAAAGGTAAAGTCAATGATTTCTCTACGTGAACACAATCAATGAAAATAAACAAGATTTTTGTAGTATCCTACCGTATCTTTTTCCCAAGTCCTGCACTGTTGCGAATTTTTCTCAAAAACACCATATTGACAGCACCATTGTGATTCCTTCTACTTAAACCCTAAATCCTAATTTTTGTTCTTGCTTCTCAGATGGAAATGGTGCGATGATTACAACTGTAACTGGATATGTTCTTGGGAGAGGGACGGGTTGTGGAGTTGACGTACAAACAATAGATAATCATTTCATATTAAAGAGTGAAGGTTACAAGTGAAATGACAAAACTGCCCTTGCAATATAATATTGATAAATGAGTTAACGGCTAAATGGTAACGGAGTGAGCCGGAAGAACTAAACATTAAAAGTTTTGAACCCACAGGGACCATCCGTAAATTTTTTTTAAATTAAGGACCACACTTTAGATTTCGTAAAACCACAAGGACCATTTTTGAAGTTTTGTCTGTATAATTACTTAAACTAATGGATTTATGTATGATGGCTGATATATCTTGTTGACCCGTAATTACTCAATAACATTATATTATGAAAAAGTCTGTTGACGATAATCTTAATAACATAAAACCTGCTAGCACGTTGTCAACTTATTCTACAAAGCTTCAAACCCCCAAGTTAGTGGCTACATGTTACAAAGAAAACGTAAACAAATCGTTTATTCGTGAGGGTCACAAAGTTGGTCTTTCTAATAACCTGACACCCTATAAATCCCTCTCGATATCGAATCCGAAATTCATCAACACCTGTTCACATTGCTTTTGGATCAGCCCGAGTCAAGAAACAGAACACAATGGCTCCGGTTCATCCACTATGGGGATTATGTGTCTTTGTTGCGAGCATCATGATAATCTTATCCACTTTGGATTCTGTAACCGCAGCTACATATACTTCACGAGTTCCACGTACAACACCAGTTCCGCGTACTGCACCAGTTGTTTATACACCGAGCCCTTGGACCCTCGCCCACGCTACGTTTTATGGGGACGAGTCTGCGGCTTCAACCATGGGTACGAGTTTGCCTACGCATGTATTTTGGTGAAAGATAAATGCACCTACAAGGGCCCACTGATTACGTGGGCCCTCATCTGGTGTGTCTGAATCCAAAAGTTTTTACAATTTGAAGGTGCAAATGTTGATTGTTTTTTTTTGTTGAAATTTTGTATAGGGGGTGCTTGTGGATATGGAAACATTGTGACCAACGGGTATGGAACTGATACAGCAGCATTGAGCTCTACAATCTTTACAGATGGATATGCATGTGGGCAGTGTTATCAGATTAAGTGTGTCCAATCTCCATGGTGTTCCAAAGGTGTTGCTACGATCACAGCAACAAACCTCTGCCCACCCAACTGGTCCAAAGACTCTAACGCTGGTGGATGGTGTAACCCCCCAAGAACTCATTTCGACATGGCTAAGCCCGCCTTCATGAAGATCGCACAATGGAAGGCAGGCATTGTCCCTGTCCAATACCGCAGGTATATATATTGTATTCCACAAATCATCAATACATTGCATGTTGATACCTTCTATATACAGATACAATGAAGGTCTTAATTTGTTTGTTGTTGTTGTAGGGTACCATGTAGTCGGGCAGGGGGTATCAGGTTCTCTTTCCAAGGAAATGGTTACTGGCTGTTGACGTATGTGATGAACGTTGGTGGTGCTGGTGATATTGGCCAGATGTGGGTTAAAGGGACCAAGACTGCATGGATCAGTATGAGCCACAACTGGGGAGCCTCATACCAAGCATTTGCCACGCTTAAAGGTCAAGCTCTCTCTTTCAAGATCACCTCCTACACAACCAAACAGACCATTGTGTGTAACAATGTCGCCCCGGCTAACTGGAACTTAGGTTTGACGTACCAGGCAAGCGTCAATTTTCATTAATTAATGTAAATGTTACAGGTTTCAAACACCTCGTCTAACATGTATTATGTTGGTTTTTGAGAGTTGCTACCTTATATATTCGAAATGAAGGATTATTGGTTTGGTTCGGATAATTTATCGACTTTATTCATTGCAACATTCGTGGTTTAATTTGTACAATGCAAAGTATATTAATTAAATAGCAACCTGTTTTATTTTTTTACTCATGATAGTATTTAATTTGTGTTTTTTTAATTTAACTAATTTAGGGAATATGTAACTTCATCTAAAAAAAAAAAACAAGAAGCTAGCACGGCCATATCCGTCGTTATTGATCACATCGAAACAGGTTAGCCACATAAAAATCTAGACACCATGACAAAACCATCCATTACAGCGACGGAAATATATCGCTAATATAATACAAAGTTTACTTTTCACCAACTTTACAACACGTAAAGAACCAGAAATGGATTGTAGCGGATTGGAAACAAAATAGTATAAGAAAACTTTGTGAATATGCGACAGAATTTATAAAAGCCAATAAATTACAAAATTACAACAAATTCAGATTTTACCTGAACTGCAGAAAAATCTAACTATATCAAAAATAAAACTCATGCTTCAGTATCAACCACAACAATAAACATTCACACATTAATCTAAAACAAATCCAATACAAATATTATAATTTTCATCCGTATGAAATAACTTTAGTAACTGTAAATGCTATGTGTTTTATGATATTTTATTATTTTATCTATATGTATAGAAGAAGTTTGAGTTGATCTAAACGTCAAACATCTAAAGTGAAACTTAGTAATCTCTTTTATTCATTTAACCTTAAAAATCCATATGAATACACAACTCACATTCATTTAGAGTAATCGGTATGGGCCAAACGAGAACCAACGCGGCTGACGTGGCTAGAGGCAACGGCTGCGTAACGGGGGAACACCGCCCCCCTGCTCGTTGCCACTCGTCGAAGGTAGATCTCTTTG
This sequence comes from Lactuca serriola, assembly GCF_051521515.1. Taxonomy (NCBI): domain Eukaryota; kingdom Viridiplantae; phylum Streptophyta; class Magnoliopsida; order Asterales; family Asteraceae; genus Lactuca; species Lactuca serriola. The sequence goes on from NC_136413.1 coordinate 12,728,809, forward strand.
GCGTGGCGACGGGAAGAAACGGATCAATTGTGACCGTTTGAGTGCAACGGTTTGAAAAAAAAAATTATTAAAAAAAACAATTTATTATCCTATAAATACCTCCTATTTTATTAAAAATTTCATACTTTCTCTTCTCCTCTCTACATACTTTCAATTATCTTCAAAAAAAATATGAATCCTTTCGACTCGTCCCATGATTCAGATGACGATATTTTCTTTAGGATGATGTATCATTATTACACTACTGACCTGCTACAACCAGACTCAGCCCCGCTACTAGCAAGACCTGCGATGTTAAACAGAAATCGCGAGGAAGGACACGAACATCTATATCGCAATTACTCTGCGGTAATTGTGTATACGGGGCGAAGGACTTCAAAAGAAGATTTCGTTTGAGTAGGGATGTGTTCTTACGAATCGTCAACGCCTTGGAAAGCCGGTATCGTTTGTTTACTATATTTTTATACAAAATAAATAAATATGTACTACATGTTTCTTTAATTTTACAACATATGCAATATATTTTTAAACTGTAGTTAATTTATGTTTAGGTACGAATTTTTTCAATTAAGATATGATGCTAGAGGTAGACGGGGGTTTACAACGTTGTAGAAATGTGTTGCAGCCATTCGTTTGATGGTTATGGGGGAGTCACCCGACACCATGGACGACTATATGAGAATGTCTGAAAGAACCGCAAGAGATAGTTTGTATACATTGTCAAGGGGTGTTGTTGAAACTTTTGGTGACGTGTATTTGCGGAAACTTTCGTTGCATGATTTGCAAGAATTGTATGCGGCGCATGAAGAACGCCATGGGTTTCCCGGAATGATCGGAAGCATTGATTGCACACACTGGAAATGGAAAAAATTGTCCGGTAGCATGGAAAGGGCAATATTGAAGTGGTCATCACGGATCACCTTCGTTGGTGTTAGAGGCTGTCGCTTCTCAAGATTTATGGATTTGGCATGCATTTTTTGGGGTTGTGGGTTTCAACAACGACGTCAACTTTCTTGATCAGTCGCCAATATTCGACGATCTTTTAAATGGAAAAGCCCCGGATGCTCCTTTCACGGTGAATGGAAACGTATACAAATATGGGTATTACCTTACAGATGGAATATATCCTCAGTATTCCACATTCGTGAAGGCATTCCGTCACCCGGTTGAAGAACGAGACAATTTTTTTAAGAGAAGACAAGAAAGAATACGTAAGGATGTGGAACGTGCTTTTGGAGTGCTGAAGGTGAAGTGGCATATAGTCGAACATGCAGAACGACCATTGGATTTAGAAAGTTTACGATATATCATGTATGCATGTATCATAATGCATAACATGGTGATAGAAGATAAAGGGCGAATTATTGCACACTATATCCTAACGGAGCCCAGACACGTTCAGTTTCAACCAGGAACAACTGATTATTTACATCGCGTTGTTGACATTCAGGACGCAAATAAATACAGACAACTTCAAGAGGACTTGACGGATTATATCTTCTATGGTAACAATAACGATAACGAATAGCATTGTATTTTTTTTTTTGAATTTGGATGTTATTTCTTTTTTTGTTTTTGGATATTATGTGTAATTTAGTCTTTATGTTAATTTTAATCTTTAAAAATTTTTAATTGTTTTTTATAATTTTTAAACATTATGTTTTATTTATTTTTTAATTTAAAAAATATTTGTCTCAATTTAAAAAAAAATCGAAATAAATAAAAAATAAATTATAAAATGAAAAGAAAGTTGGTGTCATAACAAGATACAACATGTTGCTCATTTCCTCACTTGGTGTTATAACACCATTGATGATGTAGCAAAAAGTGCATTTTTTAACTTAATAAGACAATTGGCAAAGAGTGCATTTTTAAGTCACTAGGTGCATCTAATGGAGTTCTATTTAAGAATAACAACCATTGAGGAGCCTTTATTTTCCGATATGGCACTCGATTGAGAACGACTCTTTGGTTGGCTAATCTTCCGGGATGTATTTGGTCTTTTAATAACAGACCATTGTAACCGTTCTTCTTGACGAATATAAATAAGGTATCTTATAAATAAATTAATAAACAAAAATAATTTTTCTAACATCACATCATAAATTAAATCATTTTTTTAGTAAAATTTGTCACATCAGCAAAGTTACCTACTAAACCAATTCGTTGCATTTCAAACTAAAATCGAAAATTTTGAAGTTAAATCATAAAAAATTCTATGAATTGATGTTTAATTTATTGAAAAAATAAAAGACTACGTTGATTAAACTAAAATCGAAGATTTTGAAGTTAAATCATAAAAAAATTCTATGAATTGATGTTTAATTTATTGAAAAAATAAAAGACTACGTTGATTTTTATATGATTTGGTCTATATCTTTCACCAAACTAACCGAAAACAAACACACATAACTAACTAAATAAAATAATAGCTATAAATTTTATCATAAAAAAACATAGATACATACAAAATACTTGTATAGTTCTTTTTATTAATGTTAACCAGTTATTTAAAACAATTTAAATTCACTACAAAATCACTTCCTATATACTCTCGGCTAGTGTAAAACAAAGTAATTAACACAACCTAAATATTACTAAATTCTAACTTATAAAAGAAGAAGAACGAAGTAAACATATTAGGGTTTCGTGTGAAGAAATAACAAAGAAAACAAGGATCTAGATACGAAGGTTGTAGGAGGTGAAATAAAAAAAAAATGTTCTAACCCTAATTCGCTTATAATAGCCTTTATATATTAGTTTTACTAGCTGATATCGGTTCTTCTAGCACCCATTATTAATTACATTAACTAAAATTAATACCTATATATATATATATATATATATATATATATATATATATATATATATATATATATATATATATATATATATATATATATATATATAGAGAGAGAGAGAGAGAGAGAGAGAAAGAAAGAAAAAAAAAACAAGCTCAATGGAGAACTATATTTGAGAGAGTGACCCAATAATAGTTTTAAGGGAAAATGACTTAGGAGGGTAACTATCTCTTATCTGTATTCACATATTGGCAACTTCTTATTTTTTGTATATAGGAAAGCAACTAACTTGTTTTAACTATATAACATCCTAGAAATCATGACCAAAAATTTCGTTTTTAATTTAGTACTAAAACCATTAATTTAATACTCCGGCATCAGGCCCCGCCCGACATTAGGCCCCGCCTGGCATCGAGCCCCGCTCGGTATACATATCTGTCTCTCTTAGGCCCCATCTGTCTCCGAACCCCGCCCGCTAAACACATACAATAATATAACATGCTAACACATAAAGAAACATACTCTACTGTATCCCTATCATAGGAAACATAATCTGCTAATAATGAGATACAGAACTTCGTCCTTACTCAGCTAGTTCCAGCCAGGGCTTCAGCAGTGCAAGGTGAGTCTCCTCACTGTGTGAATGGGTCTAAGGTCACAATGTCAGCCCATGTAGTCTATGAGTAGGAAGACCCGGGGGTTTGCCCTAGACATTGTATGCTAGTATGTTATTCCAGACCAAGGTCCGATGTCGAGCGGGTGCCCGAAGAATGTTTGCATGTTAGATTATACTTGTTGTCTGTGTGATACTTGTATGTGTCTGGTAAGGAGGTGATTGTGGGCGAGGTTTCGTATCTCATCACTAGCTAAGTACGGACGATGTTCTGTATCTCAATATTAGCAGAGTATGTTTCTTAGGACAGGGATACAGTAGAGTATGTTTCTTTATGTGTTAGCATGTTATATTATTGTATGTGTTTAGTAGGCGGAGCCTGGAGACAAACGAGGCCTAAGAGAGACAGATATGTATACCGAGCGGGGCTCAATGTCAGGCGGGGCCTAATGTCGGGCGGGGCCTGATGCCGGAGTATTAAATTAATGGTTTGACAATTATGGTTTTAGTATTAAATTAAAAACGAAATTTTTGGTCATGATTTCTGGGATGTTACACAGTTAAAACAAGTTAGTTGCTTTTTTATATACAAAAAATAAGAAGTTGCCAATATGTGAACACGGATAAGAGGTAATTACCCTCCTAAGTCATTTTCCCTTTGAATTACCGGTTAAAACAGGTATTAGCCGATAATATTTGTGTAATTTAAACAGTTAAAACAAGTTAGTTGCTTTATTATGTATAAAAAAGAAGAAGTTGCCAATATGTGAACACGGATAAGAGATAGTTACCATCTTAAGTCATTTTCCCTAGTTTTAACTACACATCATTTTTTACATGTGCATATGAATATGCATATCTTAGAGATTTACAAAAAAAAATTATACTTACATATGCATATTTTTTGTAAAATGTGTATATACATAAAAAATATGAATATCTTTTTTGAAAAAATCGTATTTTAAATTTTATTTTTGAAATATATTACAGTTTAATCTCAATAATTTTTTCAATTCAACTGAAGTTTTTTAAATATTTTGAAATTAATATTTAAAAAATAAAATTCAAGAAAATGTAATTTGATGCATGTATTTTTGCAACTGCAAATTTAAAAAGAAATATGCATATGCATATATGTGCATAAAAAAGAAAATCATTTTTGTTACAAACCTGTTTTGATATATATATATATATATATATATATATATATATATATATATATATATATATATATATATATATATAAAAGATTCATGAAGAACTAAATTGAAAGAGTGAAATAAACTTTTTATCTATATTTAATTTTGTCACCAAATTTCATATATATATATATATATATATATATATATATATATATATATATATATATATGAAATTTGGTGACAAAATTAAATATAGATAAAAAGTTTATTGGTTCACTCTTTCAATTTAGTTCTTCATGAACCTTATATATATATATATATATATATATATATATATATAGAGAGAGAGAGAGAGAGATAGAGAGAGAGAGAGTGTGTGTGTGTGTGTGTGTGAGAGAGAGAGATAGAGAGAGAAAAAAAGAGGATAGAGTTGAATAGGGATTGAAGTCTCATTCAATTTAAGTATCAGGTCATGTTATCAATCCACATTGGGATTAGTGAGTTCAATAATGATTCAACTACTATTAGAGATGGCTTTAGATATAATTCTCACATTAGACTATGTTTTTAGGTGTTATGTTGTGACCGCTCTTGTATAATAAAACTAAGAAAAAAAGGTAAAAGTTTATTCATTTATACGCAACCTGGATCAGATTAGGGGTGGCAACTCTCGATCCAAACCTTAACCCGACACTGACCCAACCCGAAAATAGACAGGTTTGGTTTGAGATTTTTGACACTCCAACCCGTCATCGCGCCAACCCATTTATTTCATGGGTTGGGTTGGGTTACCCGTTTGGGTTTGTGGGTCAACTCGTCAACCCGTATATATATATATATATATATATATATATATATATATATATATATATATATATATATATATATCATAAGTGTTAGTAGTGAAGCTCCAAATTGTTAGAAAGCCTCGAGAAATAGAGCTTTCGGTTTTGAAGTTCTGCCCGTGCAAAGTTTGGTTTTTCGCTAAACAACTTGTAAGTTTAGTTATGCTTACTATGCTTTAAGTATAACTTATATTTTTGTTTATAATCGATATTATAAACTTATCAGTGATTCCAAGTCGTTATATTGATTGATGTACTTACAAAGATGATGACAAGGCTAGATCTAATGATGTGTTTAAAATGAGATATCTAAACAGTATACTTTGTATAACAAACGGACTCTACCTTCAATATGATCTTACCTGGTTGTCCTTTATCAGCTATAGATCAGTAGACTTTGAATTAATGATGAATCTAGACTAATAATTAGTCACAAGAAATATTAGACTAAGACTTAATGATAATGATATTAGGTTACGTCAAAGGAAAAGACAGTTGCTAGAAGTGAAGCGTTGTCCGAGTTTCAAGTCATCACTTTAACAATTCAGTGCATAGTTACTTTCATCTTACATATAGATATAAAGTATTTAACATATATTACATGTTATATGTGTCTATTATCGGTGTTCCTGATATCTATGTTTGATGAACAATTTATACATGTTTTACTTGATTTAAATTGTATATGTATTTTATACATATAAATATATTGGGTAAAGATGGGTAGATGAAGTATGATGTAATTGATGAGAGATAAAAGATGAAATAGATGATGATAGGCATTAACTTTGAAGATGATCTAGACACCTAACGGAGTAAATATGACGACCACATACTATTCTAGACTGTCCAGTGGGATGCTAGCAGACTCACAACATGTAGGTGTTTTTGAACTTAGTGCTCACCAAGTGTACTCCATCCCCCCTCCCCCCTTAATTGTTGTCTTATTGACATATATTACTAAGGAATCCCCTAACCATTATTGTCTATCCAGTAGATAATCCTTAGGATAGGTCCCTTGAATTAGATGTTTTAGGGACAGAAAGTGAGGATAACGGGAATGGGTAATCAGGTTAAATGATTTAATGAAAATAAAGAATTTAATTATTATTCAATGAAACCCCTATATACTTACCAGACTCCTAATCCTAACTTACTCAGTTTCGTGTATTACAGGTAGTGACACGAGAGCACAGGTGTGATGATCAAATGAGAGGATTGTGAATATAGGCCAGTAGAATAATAGATGTTTGTAAGGCCTATGTTATTTCTGTTTATGCTTATGTACTTTATTAACGATGACATCCCAATGTTACTAATATAATTAAAATTTATTTCTTCGAAGATGTTTTGATAATATCTTTATCAATTTTTGGAAACAAATTTCGCAATGTTATTCTACAAAAATGATACTCTGGTTTTAAATAAGCATAAATAAATCGGTTTTTTCTGGCCATGAAATTAGGGATGTCACAGTTGGTATCAGAGCATTAGTTTAAGCGAACTTGGAGTATTTGAGGATTTCTAGCTTAAACTTAGAATATTAAGCGATGGTTGTGAGATGAGTGTCTCCTACATTTAGGAAGTATGCCTGAATAGACATGAGCACTAGCTTATTTAGGGAAAATGCCTAAATTGGTTTTATGTGCTAAATGATTTATTTTATAGCTATAAGATGACTTATATTCTTTATGATGCTATTATTTGATCGTATCTACGGTCTATTGCCGACCGGATGTGGAAAATTTATGTGTTCAGATTCCTAAATGTTTAATTACGGTAATAGAACTAGCATTTAACTTTTCAGAGTGATTAGGAGATTTATACGTCTAACATAAATAAAGCTTTCCTTATCTTAATTCTCGTCACTGTACACTGAGCATCTGCTTTGGTGTATAGATCGAGATGGTGAGAACTCGAAGCGGATTTGGAAACTGTAATCAGCAGCCTAAGCCACGAGTGATTGAGCATGCACCATAGGTAACAGCTGCACTCAAGCCAATCATGATGGAAGGAGTACAAGCAATGATGCGGATAATGCTAAATCATCAAATGGAAGAGACAATTCGTCTATTTCAACATAATAGGGATGAATCTGTCATTCCTGTTGTGCAGCCCGAACTGAATGAAGAACTGTCGGAGGAGGAAAACTACATCTGTACTGTGATTCAAGTTGAACCCCGAGTGGTAAGGATGAACAATTTGGATAGTGGGATTTACAAGGATACTGGTAAGTATAAGAACTTCTTGGGTGCTAAGCCACCAAGTCTTTCTAGAAACCAAAAGCCAGTTTAGATTATGGATTGGATCTCCAAGATGGAGATGGTATTTTAAAGTTGTAACTGCAACAACAAGTAGAAAATCGTCTCTGCAGTTAGAAAACTAAAGACCGTGGTTGTAAGTTGTTGGCGGATGTAATGTCACAGGAAGAATCCCTGAGGATGTCTTGGGAAGCATTCCGGGAGCATTTGAAAAAACAATACTGCTCAAAGGTGGATCTGATAGACCTGAACAATGAGTTTCAGAACCTGAAGAATTGGAAGATGAGTGTTGATAAGTATGCCACCGCATTCACCGAGAAGATGAATCTATACCCTTACGTGGTGCCTAGTAAAATCTCCAAGTGTGACAACTGTCAATTCCCGGTCAAGTCAAAGTCAACTAAAGTCAAAAATTCAAACTGGTCGACTCAATTAACCCTTGTATACTATGGATTACGTTAGGTAATTACTATACAACTCGCTATTCTAATAATAAATCATCAATTGAAAAGTTTGTATATCTAGATTTCCTTAACCTAAAACTACGGTAAGTAATGAACCAAACCGATAAAACAATGTTGCATACTCATCGGGAGTGTGTATGATCCTTAAACATGGCTTAACGGGGTTTACGAACCTTGCGTTGCGAAGCCAAACACTCAAAAAGGTCACAAAAGAAGCCTGTCCCAATCCCTTTCACTCTATCTCTCTCTATTTAAAATCTCTCCCAAACCTCTCCAAGTATGTGAAATCTCTCCCAAATCTCTCTAAGTATGAGAAATCTCTCCAAGTATGTGAAATCTCTCCCAAATCTCTCTAAGTATGAGAAATCTCTCCAAGTATGTGAAATCTCTCCCAAATCTCTCTTAAAAGTTCCTTTAACTTTTTATAGTCTTTCGGGCCATCTCGACCCTTAACCGGATCATAAACCGCTTGAAACGGGGTAAAAACAGGTAAAATAGCCTTAAGGACCAGAAACCCTCCTATTAGAAGTGAAGCCTCTTAGGACCGAAGGTCCCCTATAGGGACCGAACTCTGCTAAGGACCGAAGCTGAGACCACTAGGACCGAACTGAGGAGGAGGACCGAACCTGAAGCTCATGGAAACGAACCCGAACCTACCTTCTCGGACCGAAACCCCGTTTCGCCTTTGGGCTATTTCGGCTCACCTTGCCTTCGGTCCATGACCAGAAGGGACCAAACCTCGGCCCAGAACCGAGAGGTCTTGCAGGTAGGCCAAATTCACCCGTGTTTTCGACTAGTTTTGCATTTTAAGTCCGTTTTTAATTATTTTAATGCGGGATTTTCACCCAAAATCATATTTTGACATATAAAACCCCTTATTTCATAATTAATCATGTTTTTTAGTGTAAATCTTATCCAAGAAGAGTGGGTGAAGTACTTGAGGTGGAGTGTTGACTTCATTTTAGTTTATGACACAAGCAACCACCCACACCCACTCCATGACCAGCCCACACCCCCACCATACCTGGTCATTCATCATCCTTTTCCCATCATTTCCCAACCCCATTTTTTGTCTAAGACTAAAATCTATCCTCTCTCCTAACACTCTCTCATTTTCTCATTCTTCCACCAAAGATCAAACACATTTTCTCTCTCAATTCTCTCACTAAAATTCGAGATTCAAGGGCCTTCTTCCAAGTTTTTCTTCCACTTTTGGTAAGTATATTCATCCCCTATATAATTATTACACTTCCTTCTACTCTAATCATGGTTTTCTTACACAAACTCCATCATATTTGTGTTAGATTTTTGAAATCTTCAAGGCATCTTCTAAGTGTTCTTGAGTAGAACACTTCTTTTCTTCAACATTCACCCACTAAGAGCACATAAGTTGAGTTCATACCCCTATCTTTTCATGTTTTTCTTAAGTTTTAAGGGGGTAATACAAGTTAAAACACCAAGAACACAACGAAACTCATCCAACAGCTTTCATCAGAAAAGTTTAACTCCATTCACAGACTATTTTGGTCAACTTAAACATTGTAGTTTTAAAAACTGTATTAGGTGCAAATATTTCAGGTTTATACCTTTAAAATGACTACTTGCACATATCTATACGAATTTTCTACAATTTATGGTGATTTTTACAAAACTGTCTATCATTTCATAAATGAATTCGGACCAATCTGTGAATATGAACATTTTAACACAAGTTAAAGACTTCCAAAAATCATAATAAAAATTATGAATAAACTAGACACATTTTATGAACTCTCAGAATTTACGGATTCAGTTTTTGACTTTTTAAGATTTTTGTATGATTTTTCTAATACAGTGTAGAACGGTTAAAAACTAGTTAACAGCTTATAACTTTCATAACACTTTGTATTATGTTGAGCAAAGTGTATAACAATAAGTTCTAAATATTGAATGTATTTTCTTGTTAGTTTATCATCATAAACTGAAATTTAGTCATTCATGATAAGGATTCTTCATTCATTCGAACACATATAATAAGCTATAATAAGCATAGTTTATGGATTTTTACTACATGAGAAAGGTTTTACTCTCAAAACAAATGGGTTTTTCATATACTACATAATAGTAATAGTTTATGGATTCATAGCATTAATGTATTAGGATATATACAGTAAAGTCCCAATATTTTCATCGATTTGACAAGAAAGTCCTAAACTTTATTTTTTTGACAGTAAAGTCCAAATTACCGGCAGTTTTTGACACTTTTACCCTTTTTCCCCGGTTAGCCGGTAATTAGGACTTTTTTGTCAACCAAATAAAGTTTAGCACTTTCTTGTCAAATCGTCAATTAGGACTTTACTGTCAAAAAAATAAACTTTAGGATTTTACTGTCAAAAAAATAAACTTTAGGACTTTTTTGTCAAATCGTTCAAAATATTGGGACTTTAGTGAATATATAATTTTTTTGTTAGAAATTTAATGGTATGATACTCTTTAAGCATAAGAGTTATTGAAACATTCTCTAATCAGCTAGATCCTATTGAAATCATTTACGTTTGCTTCTTGTTAAATCGTTTTTTTAATCTCAACAAACCGACATTGAAAAAAATTGAGATAATCAAGAAAGAAAGAAAGAACCAGGGTTGTGTTGGCTTTATGCAGTCTCAAAAATGAAGAAATAAGAAACCGAAAAAAACGAAATTGCCCTTCTTTCCCTTCTCCACATTCACACCCTTTTGACTAGGCATATGTTGTTTGTGTTTGTATAAAGCTAGGGCAATTTCGTTTTTTTAGGTTTCTAATTTCTCCATTTTTGAGACTGCAAAAAGCCAACACAACCCTGGTTCTTTCTTTCTTTCTTGATTATCTCAATTTTTTTCAATGTCGGTTTGTTGAGATTAAAAAAACGATTTAACAAGAAGCAAACGTAAAGGATTTCAATAGGATCTAGCTGGTTAGAGAATGTTTCAATAACTCTTATGCTTAAAGAGTATCATACCATTAAATTTCTAACAAAAAAATATATATATTCACTAAAGTCCCAATATTTTGAACAATTTGACAAAAAAGTCCTAAAGTTTATTTTTTTGACAGTAAAGTCCTAATTGACGATTTGACAAGAAAGTCATAAACTTTATTTTGTTGACAAAAAAAAGTCCTAATTACCGGCTAACCGGGGAAAAAGGGTAAAAGTGTCAAAAATTGTCGGTAATTTGGACTTTACTGTCAAAAAAGTAAAGTTTAGGACTTTCTTGTCAAATCGATGAAAATATTGGGACTTTACTGTATATATCCCTAATGTATTTTCATAAAAGGTGTTCTTTTACATTACAAACGTTTTGGATAAAGTATAATAGGTATAGTTTATGTATCATTTACATTTCAAACTTATTTACCAAAGGTTTTCAGTTCAGTTCATGTAAATCTGTTAATGAATAAATTTGTGAGACATTCGCTTCGTGTTACCTTCATGGTAACAAAGTTGCAACATTCATAAATTTCACGTCAGATTCAAACTTTTTAAGTCATAAATAAAAGTTAAATAGTATTGTTTACAAAATGTTTTTAAATCAATATCCATCAGAGTGTCCCAAAAACCATAACATAAGGATGAGGAGCGGTACGGTCACACCTTCGCCTTTCCATGGACTCCTGAAGTACCTGAAACAATAAACTGAAAACTGTAAGCCCGAGGCTTAGTGAGCTACCCCCAAGATACCAATACCACACTGACAAAACCATATCAGTAATAATCAATCAATCATCATGCATACTGGGCCATCGGCCTGACTGGACCGCCCTACCGGGCCTACAGTCTGTCTGAATCTATCCCGAGCCTTCGGCATGACTGGTCCGCCTCGTGGGCCTGCAGTCTCCTCGGACCGTTCATAGGGTATGTTGGCCTACAGCACAAAGCAAGACCGCCTCAACCCAACAAACAAGCAAATAACCATGTTCGCATAACTATCATATATTGGCATATACAAACATCAAACATATCCGACACACGGATCATCAAGTATAGAATCCTCTCGTAACTAGAGTACCGACCTAGCAGGTCACTAACATACCAATCCTTACGGATCGTAAAGGCATAACATACGATCTATCCTAATTCTGATCTAACAGATCAAATCCATATGTAGCATACCATAACAACCGATCTAACCGATCTCTAGCATAGCAACCATCCTAATCCAGGATGAAATCTAACATAGCAACCATCCTAACCCAGGATGAAATCTAGCATAGTAATGACATAGCAACCATCCTAAACCAGGATGTAAACCATAAAGGGTCGGCCTTGGTGCCGTAGACCCTATCGATATAGTGAGGATAACTCACCTCGCAGATGTCGACTCGGAAGATGAACTCCAACTCTCGGATCACTTGACACAGGCTCCACCACCTATGACCATAATACAAAATACTCATAAGTCCTCAACCTTATAAGGTACTCCATAACTCACCAGTCAACCCCTGGTCAAAGTCAAAGTCAAAGTCCTCAGTCAAGGTCAACAGTCCATGTTGACCCCAACTCGCCGAGTCCCTTGAAGCACAATCCAACTCGCCGAGTCATCTAGGTGACTCGTCGTGTTCCTTTGAATCTCGATCAATCCTTAAGGCCACTCGTCGAGTTCCCTCCTTGCGACTCGGCGGATATACATGCGAACATGTTCTTGGCTAAAACTCATCCGAATCGTCGAGTTGTTCTTCAACTCGCCGGGTCCCTTGACAATCTTCATCGGACTCGCCGAGTTGTTCTTCAACTCGTCGAGTTCAGTGGCCATCTTTATGCGACCCGCCGAGTCGACCTTGCGACTCGCCGAGTCCATTCAGATCTCTTCCCATACAGGTCCATTTTGAGCCATGCAGCGGCTCCAAATCACAGATCCAAGCTTCTAGGGCATACATATCACGTAAAGTTTGCATGGCTATAAAGGCTCTAAATGTCTATTTTAAGTTCTTAATGAAGCTTCAAGTCTAAGAGGGACCTCAATCACAACCAATACAGCAACTTTATGATTCTAGCATCCAAGGAGGCTCCAGATCTGAAGTTACAACCTCAGATCTAGCCCATAGCTCATCCTTTCAGCTTAATACTTCACCAAAAACCCTAAAACTCAACAATGGAAGAGACTCACAAGAAGAAAGGTGATTTAGTTACCTCCAGAAGATGATGACTGAGATAAGAGCTGATTTCCACACTCCACTTGCTCCAAAACCCTCCTCCTCTAATCCTTCTCTCTCCAAAATCCTCTTTTCAAGCTTCAATCACACAATGGCACACACACACGTGTATTAGGGTTTTAAGGGCTCTCAAAGACTGCAAGGAGGCCAAAGGAGGCTGAGGCTCCTTTAAATAGGGGTGCAAACCCTAGGATTTAGGGTTTCATTTTCCAGCTCCTATTCGCCGAGTCCCAAAGTGATCTCGTCGAGTAGGTCACTTAACACGCGGTCCCTCCCCGCTACTACTCGACGAGTAGGTCGACCGACTCGTCGAGTAGGGCTTCATCCAATAATTCTTATGTAATTAATACCTGAGAATAGGGGCTTTACAAAAGTCAAAAGTCCTATAAATTGTAACCAGAGTCTCTTGTAGGGAGAGTGTGATAGTTGGGTATAGATCTATATTGGGTCTGACAAGCCCGCACCTGAGCTACATGCAACAGCTAGTCCGGCAGGTCTAAGGCGACAAGTGTCATTTAACTTGCGACACCTGAAGAACGTTGTATTACGAGGCCGTATGAGTCTTAGAATGGTTATAATAGCTCACATGTGGTATTAACAAATCATAAGATTTATGGGTTCTACTTTTAAATTAGCGAGTTATGTCGATTTAACTCACAGGAAATTACTTTAAGTATGGAAAAATACTTGTACACTTTCAGTCTTAGGATTAAAGACAACACATAACACATAAAGTTTACGGGATTTTTCTCAAATCAAAAAGGGTTTTATGTCGATTTAAAATCACTTTTATATCTTTAAGTATGGGAAAATACTTGTTTATTATCGGTCCTGGGATTTAGGACTACCTAACTTTTATAAGGAAAATATTGGATTTTATTTGGAACATATTTCTATTAAAACTACATAAAGCTAGAATTGTTAGACTTCAGCTATAATTGCTAAGTGTATATGCTAGGGTTATATAAGAATCTAGTCACAATCGACTTAGAATTTGTGGGCCCGCCTCATCTCCTGTTCCTTGTTTGGTTGTGAACCTAGGGTAGACCCATTATATTCAACGGTTTATTTAACTTAAATTTTATATAACTTACATAAGTTGGGCGATTATAGAAGGAATCTATGGGTCTTCCTAGGGTACATTATCGCATAACATAGAAGCATTCATTTCACACTTAACAAAGAAAATATTGGGTTTTCTGGAAACATACTTTGTCGCTTTTACAAAGAAAACGGTTTCTTTCTCAAACAAAACTCTTATGAACTCACCAACTTAATTGTTGACACTTTTTCAAAACTACTTGTATTCTCAGGAAATCAGTGAAATAGGAAAACCAACAGCATTTTGAGGATGGGACGTTAAATCGTCAAACAGTTCATTTTGTCATCATAATGTAATTGATTTTGAAACATGTAAACTTACTATGACGTAACTTTTTCAATTATATTTATGATGGTTGTATTTACTTTGAGCACTATTATACTCGTTGTTGTGATACTATACATGAAGTCCTCCACCTCCGGACATTTCCGCCATCCTTGGTTTGGGAGTGTGAACCCAAGATATAGAGGCTTGCTAATGAATTGTCAGCGGACCTTGGTCCAACGGTAAAAATGGCAAATACTTTGAAGACATCCGTCAGAGCAGCCAAGAATGTGGAGACCCAACTTCGTGAGAAGGCTCTGTAGAGGACGGAGGTAGGAGAGAAAAGGAAGTTTGATGGATCTTCAAGGTCCAAAAAGAAGAGAATATTTTAAAAATATGGATCCAAAAAGTTTGGAGGAGAGGCAAAATAGTGTGAGAAGTGCAAGAAGAAGTACTTTGGGAAACGTGGCAAGGACTTGACTTGTTTCAAGTGTGGGAGAACTGGTCATTATGACAATGAGTGTATATCCAACAAGAAGGTGTGTTAAGGATGTAATGAAGAAGGGCATACTCCTAGGTACTGCCCGAAAAAGAAGGAGACTGCAATGCCTAATGTGTCGCCTAGGCCAAAGGCGAGAGCATTCCAGATGACTCTGGAAGCAGCATAGGAGGAAGCAGATGTCACTTCAGGTACCTTTTTTGTAAATGGTTGGATGCCAATATATTGTTTGATTCTGGATCTAATTACTCCTTTATATCAAATAAATTTGGTAGAAGACTAGCATTGCCTGTAGATAAACTAGACAGTGCTCTATAATAGAAGTTGCTAGTGGCAAATTTGTACCTATTAGCGATTTAAAAACATCATCGTCGAATTGAATGGGAATAAATTCCACGAGAAATTCTTGCCGACTGAATTGAACAGTTTCGACATAGTATTAGGAATGGATTGTCTTAGTGTGATCAATGTCGAGATATTATGTAGGAAGAAGATGGTGAGAGTAAACCCACCAGGAAAGGAATCGTTTATGGTGTACATGGACAAATGTAGAGTAAATTATGGAATCATCTCCCCAATGAAATCCAGAAAGTATTTGTTCAAAGGATGTACATCATACATGGCATTTGTGATCGATGCAAATGATAAGAAGAAGGAGATGCAAAGAATATCGGTGGTGTGTGACTATCCAGAAGCCTTTCCCGAAGATCTTCTTGGATTTCCCCCTGATAGACAAGTAGAGTTTCAAATAGACTTGTTGCCAAAAACGACGCCAATAGCGAAAGAACCATACCAATTAGCATCGATAGAGATGGAGGAGCTTATGATTTAACTTTAGGAGTTGTTGGATAAAGGTTTCATTAGACCTAGTTCTTCACCTTGGGGAGCTCCGGTTTATTCGAGAAGAAGAAGGATGGGAGCATGAGGATGTGTATAGACTATAGAGAGCTTAACAAAGAAACATTAAAGAGCAAGTATCCATTGCCAAGGATTAACAACATGTTCGATCAGCTACAAGGTACGAGCTAATCAAAGATCGATCTTAGGTCAGGATATCATCAGCTGAAGGTGAGAGAGCAAGATATTGAGAAGACCGCATTTAGAACAAGATATGGAAACTATGAGTTTTTGGCTATCCGTTCGGACTAACCAATGCTACATCACCATTTATGGATTTGATGAGCATGGTTTGTAAACCATTCCTCAATAAATCTATAATAATGATCATAGATAACATTCTGATTTACTCAAAGAGCCAACAGGAGCATGGCAAGCACTTACGAGAAGTATTAGAAGTTTTGAAAAAGGAGAAGTTGTATGGAAAATTCTCCAAATGTGATTTTTAGATTCGGGAAATCTAATTATTGGTTCATGTGGTTAACCAAGAAGGAATAATGGTTGACCCAACAAAGATTGAAGATGTGATGAAATGGGAATGACCAAAAAGTCCCACTGATAATTGTAGCTTTCTAGGATTGCTTGGATATTATAGAAGGTTTATCCAAGGTTTTTCTTCGATGGCTGCTCCATTAACAACCTTGAACCATAAAGAAGCTACATATATATGGAGTGAGAAACATGAAGAAGCATTCAATAAATTAAAGAAGAATTTTTGTGAAGAACCGATTCTTTCTTTACCTGACGGAGTGGAAGACTTTGCAGTTTATAGTGATGTGTCTGGAGTTGGGTTAGGGTATATTCTGACCCAGAGAAATAAAGTGATAGCATATGCATCTCGACAAATGAAAGATCACGAGAAGAACTACCCCACTCATGATCTGGAGTTGGTAGCAGTAGGATTCACATTAAAGATATGGAGGCGTTATCTTTATGGCATAAAGTGCAAACTCTTCACTGATCATAACAGTCTACGATATCTTCTTGATCAAACGGAATTGAATATGAGACAACAACGCTGGCTAGAATTACTCAAGGATTATGACTGCGAGCTACTTGACCACCCTGGTAAAGCCAATGTCGTAGCAGATGCTTTGAGTAGAAAGATAAACTTGGAAAGGAAGAAGCCAAGGGAGTTGACAATTGAGATTGTCTCAACAATTATAGAGAGTATTAAGAAATCTCAGGAGGAAACTTATGTAAGGAGATAACCGAAAAGAAGAACGTTTAGGAAATACGTTAGGATTCGGTATGAGCGGTCAGGGGCTGAAGGAATTCCAAAATAAGATTTAGGTACCTAACATGGGAGGAATGAGATATCTTCTCATAGAAGGAGCTCACAAGATGGGAACCAAGCTTACAAGCTGCAATTTCCAAAAGAACTAGACGATATTCATAACACTTTCCATATGTTTTATTTGAGGAAGTTCACGAGAGAAGTTCCCGATATAATTCCACTTTCGGAGATGAGGATTGATGACACAAGAGGTTAATTGAAGATCCTGAATTGATTATTAACTGTAAGACGAAGAAGTTGCAACTCAAGATGGTTGATTGAGTGCTAGTCTAATGGAAACATTCAAATGGGCCGAACCTCACCTCAGAGATAGAGGACTACATGATGATTCGTTATTCACATCTGTTTGCCGAAGCATGATTCCGAGGATGGAATCATCCTAAGGGGGAGGGGGAATTGTAACGCTTGCGTTTCCTGATAGGCATTAATAAGATAATGTAATGGGTAGGGTCAACAATTGTAACCTATTTGATGTAATAAAAGAGAATTATTCGAGCATTATTTGATTTATGTGTAATTATGTGCAGTATACGTGCTTATAACGACATAATAAAATAGGAATAAAATACACGCCTAAAATAGAATAATAATTAGACCTAATCTCATTGAAGAAAGTTTAAGTAGTCGTTACAAGGATTCGAGAGATATAAGGAATGTTGGAATAGTGTCTAAGGCTGCAACTATATTAGGCAAGTATTTGACCCGATTGTGCATGGTCCTTTTGGGTTGCCTTCACCATAGCAACTTGACAGGATGATTTATTATGAGAGAATAAATATTATTAATATATTATGAGAATAATATAAGGAATAATAATATTGTTATTTGATTAATATAAGTCATAAATTAATTAGTATTAATTTGGTGACTTAAAGATATTAATTAAATAAGAGGGTATAAACTGTCAATTGTTTGATAGTTACACTTTAGACTGTAAATCCTTAAGGGATAGAGATTGGACGGATTTTAGAGCTTGGGATAGCTCAAAATCATCCAAGGCTTATCTATGGTAAGGATTTGGATTGCTTTAAGGAAAGATTATCCAACTAGGGTTTAAGGCGAAACCCTTAAGGAGTCTACAAGTATAAATAGACCCTATGGCTAAGGGAAATCGGCATCTCATCAAGAATAGAGAACCCCTGGATGATTTCCTCCTACCCTCTCTCTCTCAAATCATCTTCTTTGCTATTTGGTGTTTGTAAGCCATTAGAGGAGTGACAATTATGACTCTAGAGCTCCAAGACAACAAGATCAAAACAAGAGATTCAAAGGTAAACTTCTAGATCTGATTTTGTATTGTTTTATACTTAATTAGTTATTAGAAGTCTTGGATTCAAAGCATGTTTAATTAGAAAGCCTAGATCCAAGCATTAGGGTTTTGCATGCGCACATAGGAAAGTTCTTATGGCTAAAACCCATCAGTGGTATCAGAACCTAGATTGGTATCTATTAAATTGTTGCTTGTTTGTTTGAAACTTGTTTGCAAAATTCGAATTTTGTGTTTCTGTGTCATGAACTCGACGAGTCCCATGGTGGACTCGACGAGTTGGCCTGACTCGACGAGTCCAAGCGTCAGGAAAGACCAGATTCGGGATTTTTTGATAATTATCTTATGGAAACTTATCTTTATCATATTAGATCAACCCTAATCTGATTTTTTTGATATATATGACTATAATCTTGATCTAATTAAAGATATTTATCAACAAATAAAATATTTAATTTCCTTATATGATAATTAATTGATTATTTTAATTAATTTGGTAATTATCTTGCAAGAAATCATTAAATAAATCAAATATGGATAATTATGGAATTAATTGTTAATTAAAATGTATAAATGTTTAAAACTTGTCCTCAAGTTTTGAAATTTATGTTTTGTGATTAAAAGTTTTAATTTAGACAATTTAAATTTCAAACCCTAGTTTTTTTTAAAGGTTTAAAATACAACCCTATACTAATATAATATCACAAGATTAATATATATATATATATATATATATATATATATATATATAACTTAAATGCTAGTCTTACCGTTTGTAGGCCTCATTCACGAAGCCGATCTATAAGGTGGGTATAAGGTTGCGGCCTATAAAATGGCGCTTAATGGGTGTACACTCACACCCACCGCTTGCTTGATCGGTGGAGGGTCGTTAGCCGAACGGGTAGGATAGGGCAACCTCATCCTCTCATTAAAAGTATAATAAGAAATATAAAGTAACTACACATTTTTTTTTAAATTTCCCAATCTTAGTTACTTTAGGAAAAGTGAATTGATACAGTCCCATGAAATTACACTTTGCACCCTTGCTAAGAAGTTAGTGGAGCGTGTGTGGTTTACCGGCACACTAATGGGTTCTAAGCAAAGGTGGCAAAGGGTGATTCATTGTTTATCATAGTTCGATGGAGCGTTTGTGGTTTACCGGCACATCGAATAGGTGATCGTTACAATGAAGGCACCATGTGAATTTGCATGGTAATTCACACCCGCTTTGTGATCCTCGGTATCCCACTCACAAACAAGAGGGGCATATCGAGATTTAAACATGTCATTGAATAGTTTCAATGAATCTCATCCGAACCTAGGAATTCTCAATACATTTAGGACTTAAAGTTATGTTTTTATGGTGGAGAATTAGTGAATCGTCATTCACTTACCTTCATATTATTTGCATGTTAGATTACGGCATCCCTCTTCTAATATGTAAATATTGTTGTTGGATCCTAGCCCTAATTTTCTTATTGGGTGATAATTAGGGATTCATATTCTAATCTATCTTTGTCCTTTCTATTTGTAGATGTCGAACGCAAACAACGTTGCTGCTATTTCTTTCACATTGATGAGCCTTTGTCAAAAGGTCACCTTCGATGGAACGAACTTTAGCGAATGGATAAGATACATTCGCACCATTGCTCGCTATGAGGATAAGGAGTATGTCCTCGATGAGAAGCTCGAGAAAATCAACCCTGAAATCGCTACTCCGGCTGAAATGACCGCTTTTGAAACTCATGAGCACGATGCAACGAAGGTACATTGCATCATGATAGTCACCATGAACTTCGAATTCCAAAAGTCCTATGAGGACATGTACCCGTACGAGATGCATCAAGACTTATTGGAGAGATACCACCAAAACGCGAGACAAGAGCGTTATGAGATTTTCACTAACATGATTTCCACTAAGATGGGTCATGGAGAGTCTCTTACCGTGCACCTGCAAAAGATGCAAAGGTATGTCGACCGCCTTCGCAAGTTAAATGTTGACTTTAGGGAAGACTTGGCGATCGACATGGTGCTTCACTCTTTTCCTCCGAGCTACAATCAATTTAGGATGACCTACCACATGAACAAGGAGGAGGTCACCCTAAGCAAACTCCAAGGTCTCTTGAGGGTCGCTGAGAGCAACTTCAAGGACAAGTCTGTTGCACCAACTCCCAATCCGCCCGCTGCTCCTGTCTTGGCTATTGGACAAGGAAATGGAAAGAAGAGGAAGGCTTCGTCTAAGAACTATCGTAAGGTTAAAGCCCGAGATGGTGCCTCTTCTAGTGGGACCAAAGTTGATCCTGCTAAAACCTGCCCTAACTCGAAGGAGGCAGAGTGCCACCACTGCCACAAGATAGGACATTGGAAGAGAAGCTGCCCAGAGTACCTGCAAGCCATCAAGGAAGGAAAGATCAAGCCGTCTTTCGCAGGTATATACACAATTAAATCTAACGATTGTAATCATGCTATTTCTTGGGTTCTTGATACCGGTTGTGGTTACCACATTTGCTCTAATGTGCAGGGACTAAGAAGAAGTAGGGATGTGGAGCAAGGAAGGATCAATCTAATCATGGGGAACAGAAGATCGTCGCCTGTGACCAATATTGGAGTGTAATCTTTAGTGCTTAGTAATAGTTTATGTTTAGATTTGAACAATTGTTGCTATTCGCCAGAAATGGCTAGAAACATCATTTCATTTCATGGTTTGTTTAGACAAGGTTTTAGATTTTCTTTTAATAATGAGAATGGTTCTATTTTAGCTTATCTAAATGGTGTCTTTTATTTTGAAGCTATACCATGTAATGGAATATATGAAACTGTTATGATTGTTTATAACTTAGGAAATGATGTTTTGAACATAGATTCTTCCAATAGTATGGATAGAGCATCCTTGTGGCATTGTCGTCTTGGACATGTCAACAAGAAACGCATAGCCCAACTCCAAAAGGATGGAGTGTTGGAGTCATTCGACCTTAGGGAAGATGACACGTGCGAGTCTTGTTTACTTGGAAAGATAACTAAGTCACCCTTCACAAGTACATGTGAAAGGGGTGAGGGTCTATTAGACCTAATACATACCGATGTATGTGGACCGTTTAGATCAACCACGAAGGATGGGAACCGCTTCTATGTGACTTTTACCGATGACTATAGTAGATATGGGTATATCTATTTGATCAAGCAAAAGTCAGAAACTTTTGAAAAGTTCAAAGAGTTCAAGAATGAAGTGGAGAATCAATTGGGCAGGAAAATCAAGATGCTTCGATCCGATCGAGGAGGAGAGTACCTAAGTCTTGAATTCCACGATTATCTTAAGGAGTGTGGAATAGTTTCACAATTGACGCCACCTAGGACACCACAATTGAATGGTGTGGCAGAAAGGCGTAATCGAACCTTATTGGATATGGTTCGCTCTATAATGAGTCGTGCTTCACTACCGATCTCTTTTTGGGGGTATGCCTTAGAGACTGTCGCCCATATCCTTAACCAAGTCCCTACTAAGAAGGTTACCAAAACACCTCACGAGATGTGGACAGGGAAAGCTCCCTCGTTAGCACATATCAAGGTTTGGGGTTGCGAGGCTTTCGTAAGACGAGATACTCACGACAAGCTCGAACTTCGTAGTGAGCGATGTATTTTCATCGGCTACCCGCAGAAATCCTTTGGATATCTCTTCTATAGACCGAAGGACAATGTTGTCTTCGTTGCAAGGAGAGGAGTTTTCCGAGAGCGAGAACTCATAAGCCAAGGAGACAGTGGGAGGCAAATCGAGCTTGAAGAGATTCAAGAGTCGATAGATGAAGGAACCACTACCGCTGGCACTCAACCCGAGGAGGAAACTCCGGTTGAACCGATTGACGAGTCCTTACCTCTTAGACGATCCGATAGAGTTAGGGTTCAACCCCAGTTTTATGGTTTTCATATTACTACCGAAGGGGATACGTATATTAGTGATGGTACACTAATAAATTTTGATGAACCTAATAGCTATAAGGAAGCCATGGCAGGCCCGGAGTCTGTGAAATGGAAAGAGGCAATGGATAGCGATATCCAATCCATGTATGATAACCATGTTTGGAATTTGGTTGATAATGTGCCCGGACGTAAGACCGTTGGGTGCAAATGGATCTTCAAAAAGAAGACCGACGTGGATGGAAATGTACACACATATAAAGTGTGATTGGTCGCGAAGGGCTTTACTCAAACTCCCGGAGTTGACTATGATGAGACCTTCTCACCAGTTGCGAAGATAAAATCTATTAGAGTGATGCTAGCGATTGCCGCATTTCATGATTATGAGATTTGGCAAATGGATGTCAAGACCGCCTTCCTTAACGGAAAGTTGGTTGAGGATGTTTACATGGCTCAGCCAGAGGGGTTTGTGGATCCGAAGCATCCAAATAGAGTGTGTAAGCTTGAGAAGTCCATTTATGGACTTAAGCAAGCATCTCGCAGATGGAATCTTTGCTTCGATGAGAAAGTCAAAGAGTTTGGATTTGTACGAAGCGAAGATGAATCATGTGTATATGTCAAAGCCAGTGGGAGTATAGTAAACTTCCTCGTTCTATATGTCGATGACATATTGCTCATAGGAAACGACGTCCCGAATCTGCAGGAGGTTAAGTCCTGGCTCGGGAAGTGCTTCGCTATGAAGGACCTCGGAGAGGCTTCTTACATTTTGGGAATAAGGATAGTGAGAGAAAGAAGTAAGAGACTAATAGGACTTATTCAGAACACTTACTTAGAGAAGGTACTAAAACGTTTTAGTATGGGAAACTCGAAGAAGGGAGAATTACCGATACAAAGTAATGCCAAGTTGAGTAAGACTCAAAGTCCAAGTACCGAAGCTGAAATAGCATAAATGAGCCGGGTACCATACGCTTCCGTAGTTGGCTCAATCATGTACGCTATGACTTGTACTCGCCCTGATGTAGCCTTTGCTTTGAGCATGGTTAGTAGATATCAAGGGAACCCTGGCAGAGCCCATTGGATTGCGGTGAAGAATATCCTTAAGTACCTTCGGAGGACGAAGGAATGGTTCTTAGTCCTCGGAGGGAGTGATGACTTGAAGGTGCGCGGGTATAGTGACGCCAGCTTTCAGACCGACAGGGACAACTACCATTCGCAGTCAGGCTGGGTCTTTACCCTGAATGGAGGAGCAGTGACTTGGAAAAGTTCCAAACAGGAAACCGTAGCTGATTCAACGTGTGAATCAGAGTACATTGCAGCGAGCGAAGCGTCGAAGGAGGCAATATGGCTGAAGAACTTCATCGGTGATCTTGGAGTTGTACCCGCCATAAAGGAGCCCATGGAGATTTTCTGTGATAATGAAGGAGCGGTTGCCTTGACCAAGGAACCGAGGGATCATGGTAGATCTAGACACATCGACAGAAAATACCACTTTATTAGACATCGTGTAGAAGAAGGACAACTCGTAGTGAAGAGGATATCATCAGAAGATAACCCAGCAGATCCGCTTACGAAGGGACTGAGTAGGGTTAAGCACTTGCAGCATGCTAGGAGTATTGGGTTGAAGGATGATATTAGCATAGATTAGATAGTAGTAGAAACGTGTAATAGATAAATGTAGTTAACATTTGATGATTAAATAAAGGAGTTTTATTTATGAGTAATGTTACTGTCTTATGTTAATTGTTTAACTATTGTTTCATTTTGCATGTTTTGACTTCCAGAATAATTGAATTTATTAAGAATAATCGAATTATTCGAATTGTCCACAATCGTTCATATGTTGGAAGTAGATATGGATGAAGATTGTCGTGAATTGGTGCGTAGATTGTCTAAATGGTATTAGACATGGCAAAAGATTGCTACGACGTTCATGAGTGCTTATGAACTGGTTTTGAGCATTGGAACAAACCCGCGCTTGCTGGAATCACCTTATGGAATGTGATATAAAAGGGTGATCGCAAGACAATAATATCATATAGTCTTAAAACCTAGATATATGGTTTGTTATTTGTTAATTGATTGTACATTGATAATGCGAAAACGCATCAGTAACTCGGTGTTATAAAACGCATTGTTGTGTATAGTTGATTAATGAATAAGTAAATGCATATAAGTCGAAGTTTATCTGTAACTTTTATCCTAAGTAGGTAAAAGCGATATCTCGGCCGCTCGATGATTTGATTTGACTTATGTGTCGGGCCCGGTCAGAACTGAATTGATGTGTTCGATTAAGTTCTATGTCAAATAAATTGGAGATCGAGAAACCTAAATGCTAGACTAATCATTCCATAGAATTGTCAGCATGATATCTAACAGAGGACTGTATGATCCCTTATCTATAGGACAAGATTGATTAGATCATAGTCTGACAGCGTCTTTGAGAGCTACGATTGCAAATCGAATTGTACTTGTGCATATAGTTGCTAGACTTATCCAAGTGGGAGACTGTTGGAATAGTGTCTAAGGCTGCAACTATATTAGGCAAGTATTTGACCCGATTGTGCATGGTCCCTTTGGGTTGCCTTCACCATAGCAACTTGATAGGATAATTTATTATGAGAGAATAAATATTATTAATATATCATGAGAATAATATAAGGAATAATAATATTGTTATTTGATTAATATAAGTCATAAATTAATTAGTATTAATTTGGTGACTTAAAGAGATTAATTAAATAAGAGGGTATAAACTGTCAATTGTTTGATAGTTACACTTTAGACTGTAAATCCTTAAGGGATAGAGATTGGACGGATTCTAGAGCTTGGGATAGCTCAAAATCATCTAAGGCTTATCTATGGTAAGGATTTGGATTGCTTTAAGGAAAGATTATCCAACTAGGGTTTAAGGTGAAACCCTTAAGGAGTCTACAAGTATAAATAGACCCTATGGCTAAGGGAAATCGGCATCTCATCAAGAATAGAAAAACCCTGGCCAGTTTCCTCCTACCCTCTCTCTCTTAAATCATCTTCTTTGCTGTTAGGTGTTTGTAAGCCATTAGAGGAGTGACAATTGTGACTCTAGAGCTCCAAGACAACAAGATCAAAACAAGAGATTCAAAGGTAAACTTCTAGATCTGATTTTGTATTTTTTTTATACATAATTAGTTATTAGAAGTCTTGGATTCAAAGCATGTTTAATTAGAAAGCCTAAATCCAAGCATTAGGGTTTTGCATGCGCACATAGGAAAGTTCTTATGGCTAAAACCCATCAAGGAACACTCCAATCCAACTTATAACGAATAAGTTATGAGCCTTTGAAGTTTCGCGATTACACCGGCACGACTCTACGTATCGTAAAAAGTAAATTTTTAATAATTTACTTTTTAGCCTAAGTGGTCTAAATGAAAGTCGTAGTAGTCGTGAAACCGAGAGCGTACATATAGAGAACGTCTGAATCTGACTTTATTAGAGAAAGTTATGATTTTTTTTAAGATTCAGTGTACCAGTATACATCTCATAAATCAAATTTTAGATCGGTCGATTTTCAATCGAAACAATCTAAACGAGAGTTAAAGATCTCGTTAATAGGAGTTCAACAATATAAAGATAGTCGAAAATGGACATCGGATGACAAAGTTGTGAGTTTTTAACAGACTTTAACAGTCTAAGCCTGTTAAAATATAACTTTAATAATAAACTCCAAATTATCCGACGGAGTGTAAACGAAAGTTTTCGATCTCGTCGATAGCTACACGTCGATATAAAGAATGTCAAAACGGAGCTCGTATGGGATAGTTATGGATTTTACAAGATAACTATTTTTGTTAAACGAGGGTGCAACATGTGTCGCGATCTGTCACACCCCCTTCCTCCCCACGGTTTGTGACAATAGTCAAATTCGGGTCAAGTCTAAGCCGGACAAAGTCAACGAGTCAAACCGGTCAACTCAATTAAACCTTGTATAATAGGGTTTGTATTATGTAATTTCTGTATAACTCACTATCTTAATGAGAAAACATCACTTGGAAAGTTCGTGTGTTTAAATTTCTTTAACCTTAGTGCTAAACAATGAACAAGAACAATAAAACAATGTTGCATACTCATCGGGAGTGTGTAAGATCCTAAAACATGGCATAACGGGGTTTACGGACCTTGCATTGCGAAGCCGGACACTCACATTCGTCACACATGAAACCGCTCTCAATCGTTTTCACTCGATCTCTTCTTATCGAGAATCTCTCCCAAATCTCTCTAAGTATGTGAAATCTCTCCCAAATATCTCTTTGTATGAGAAATCTCTCCAAGAATGTCAAATCTCTCCCAAATCTCTCTAAGTATGTGAAATCTCTCCCAAATCTCTCTAAGTATGTGAAATCTCTTCCAAATCTCTCTAAGTATGTGAAATCTCTCCCAAATATCTCTTTGTATGGGAAATCTCTCCAAGAATGTCAAATCTCTCCCAAATCTCTCTAAGTATGTGAAATCTCTCCCAAATATCTCTTTGTATGAGAAATCTCTCCAAGAATGTCAAATCTCTCTAAGTATGTGAAATCTCTCCCAAATATCTCTTTGTATGAGAAATCTCTCCAAAAATGTCAAATCTCTCCCAAATCTCTCTAAGTATGTGGAATCTCTCTCAAAATCTCTCTCAACTTTCTATAGTCACTCGGGGCATCCCGACCCTCGAATTTGGCGAAAACAGCCCAAAAACGGAAGTCTAAGCGAAAAACGGACTTAAGGAGCCGAAACCCCTCTTAGGACCCGAAAGTCCTCTTAGGACCCGAAAGTCCCCTTAAGACCCGAACCCTTCTGAGTCGAAGGCTGCTGAACCGAACCTCACTCAAAGAACCGAACCCGAAGGCTCCTGGAACCGAACCTCGCATGCCTCACCCGAACCCGAACCTTCGGTCCATTTCGGGTCAAGGTTCCCTCGGTCTAGTTCGCTTCTGACTTGCTTCGGACCGAGCCTTCGGACTGACCCCTCGCCCTTCGCTTCCCGCTTCTGGTTCGCACCTTTCGCTTCCGACTCGGCACCAGCAAGGACCGAACCTCGGCCTAGGACCGAGAGGTCTCGCTAGGAATGCTTTTCTTCCCGGTTTTCGACTAAATTGCCCGTTTTTAATTGTTTTAACACGGAATTTTCACCCAAAATTTTATTTTAACATATAAGGACCCATAATTATTAAATTATCACGTTTTTAAAGATAAAACTTTATCCAAAAGAGTGGGTGAAGTACAAAGGTGGAGTGTTGACTTTCCTTTAAGTTATGACACAAGCAACCACTCCCATACCCACTCCATGTCACTATTCACCACCAGCCCATACCTTGTCACTTCCTTGTCCTTTTTACCTCTCTAACAAGTTATTCCCACGTTTTTTAGAGCTAGATATTTATCCTCTCTCCTCATTTTTCTTCCAATTACTCTCATTTCACCAAAGATCCAACTCCAACTTTTCCCTCAAACTTTTCTCTCCAATTCGAGATCCCAAGGCTGATCATCAAGTGTTCTTCCACTCTTGGTAAGTATAATTCATCCTCCTTGTGATTATTGCACTTCATTATACTCAAATCATTGATTCCTTACACAAACTCCATAACTATGATGCTAGATTCTCGAAAATATTCAAGGCATCTCCAAGTGTTCTTGAGTTAAACACTTCCCTTCTTCAATAATCATCTACTGAAATCACTTAAGGTGAGTTCATACCCCTACATTTTCATGTTTTCTCAAGTTTTTAGGGGGGGAATACAAATTAAAACACCAAGAACATAACTAAATTTTTCTAACAGCTTTCATCAGAAAAGTTGGGCTCCATTCACGGACTGTTTTGGACAACTTAAACATTTTTGTTTTCAAAACTGTTTTAGGTGTAAGTAGTACCAGTTCTTAGCTTTAAAATGACTACTTGCACATATCCATACGATTTTTCTAAAATTTATGGTGATTTTTACAAAATTGTCTATCATTTCAAACACCAATCCGGACCAATCTGTGAATATGGACTTATTCACACAAGTTAGAGGTCACTAAAAATTATGGAAAAATTTATGAACAAACTAGACTCATTTTCCAAACTCTCAGAAGTTGCAAAACTTGATTTGGACATTTTATGATTTTTCTACAAATTTTCTAATAACAGTTACAGAAAATGTTATAATCAGAAAAGCACTAGCAATTTCATTTCACCTTGTAACATGTTGAGCAAGGTGAATATTATTATGTGTTTATGTGTTATTGCAATATATGACATTCTTGAGTTAGTATCTAGATATACACCAGTTAACAAATGGATTTTTACTAGATAAAACATAGATTAAACAAAGTGTTATTATTGAAGTATACCCATTACACACAAACATTTTATTAAACTATGTTAAGTATAGTTTACGTACTTTGCTATTACTACCCTTGTTTTGATAAACTATAATAGGTATAGTTTATGATACATTTCCAAATGCATACATTTCAGAAGGGTACATTTATACAAAAGGGAAACTTTCATTATGTTAAGTGTAAATTCGTTAATAACTTTGTGAGACATTCGCTTCGCATAAATCATAAGTCCTGTATTGTAACCAGAGTCTCCTGGAGGGAGAGCGTGATAGTTGTATATAGATCTATATTGGGCTTGACAAACCCACACCAGAGCTGCTTGCAATAGCTAGACCGGCAGGTCTGTGGTGACAAGTGTCATTTCAGTTCTACGACGCCCGAAGAACGTCGTTTTCAGGCCACCTAGGTCATAGTATGGTTATAATAATTCACAGAAAGTATTAACAAACTTAAGAATTTACGAGAATTTCATTAATATCATACGCGTTTATATTGAAATAAACTCACGTTATTTTCTGTAAATAAGGAAGATTACTCATACGTTTCAGTCTTTGGATACAAGACTACAGTATTCATTTTAAGGAAAATATCGGATTTTTCTGGAACAACTATACAATTACGAGACAAGCTTTTTCATAATTATATACAAAAACTTATGAACTCACCAACCATTGTGTTGACACTTTTTCAAACAATTTGTATTCTCAGGAAATCACTAAACAGGAAATCAAGTGGATTTTGAGGATGGGACGTTAAGGCGTCAAACGTTTCATGTTTTTTTTTAACATATTGTAATTGATTTTGAAACATGTAATTCATACAATGATGTAACTCTTTCAATTATATATATATATATATATATATATATATATATATATATATATATGTTGGTTGTGTTTACTTTCATCACTATTGTCATTGTTGTTATGATACTACACATGAAGTCCTCCACCCCCGGACGTTTCCGCCATCCTTGGTTTGGGGGTGTGACACGGTTTGTGGCCAAATGCTAACACGTGGCACATTCCGCCCATTTTAATTCTTGTACGTCAATATACTACCCCCTGGCAGCCTATAAATAAATGACAATTTTCATTCATTTTCTTTACAACTCCTCATCTAAACCCTCCCAAGGTCCCAAGGTCCCAAGGCCTTGTTCTAGTACTTCCTAAGCGTTAGTAGTGAAGCTCCATAGTGTTAGAAAGCCTCGAGACATAGAGCTTTTGGTTTTAAAGTTTTGTACGTGCAAAGTCTGGTTTTTCGCTAAACAATTTGTAGGTTTAGTTATGCTTACCGTGCTTTAAGTATAACTTATATTTATGTTTATAATCATTGAACTTATAAATAATATTTATCAGTGATCCAAGTCGTTATACTGATTGATCTACTTACATGGATGATGACAAGGTTATATTTAGTGAGGTGTTTAAAGTGGGATTTCCAAACAGTATACTTTGTATACCTAACGGACCCTACCTCCGATATGATCTTACATGGTTGTCCCTTATCAGCTATAGATCAGTAGACTTTGAATTAATGATGAACCTAGACTAATAATTAGTCGTAAGAAATATTATACTAAGACTTAGTGATAATGATACTAGGTTGTGTCAAAGGAAAAAACCGTTGCTAGAAGCAAAGCGTTGTCCGAGTTTCGAGTCATCACTTTAACAAGTCAGTGTGTAGTTTCTTTCATCTTACACATAGATATGAAGTATTTAAGATAAATTACATGTTATATGTGCCTATTATATATGTTCCTGATATCTATTCTAGATGAACGATTTATACATGTTTTACTTGATTTAAACTGTATATGTATTTTATCCCTATAAATATATTGGGTAAAGATGGGTAGATAAAAGATGATATAGATGATGAGAGGCCTTGACTTCGAAGATGATTCATTCGTCTAGTGGAGTATAGATGACGACCACGGACTATTCTAGACAGTCGAATGGAACGTTGGCAGACTCACAATCTGTCGGTGTTTTTGAACTAAGTGTTCACTAGGTGTACTCCAACCCCCCTGGTTGCCTTATTCACATATATTTCTAAGGAATCCCCTAAGCATTATTGTCTATCTCAAAGATAATCCTTAAGGTACGTCCCTTGAATTAGATGTTTTAGAGACAGAAAGTAAGGATAACGGGAATGGGTAATCGGGTTAAATGATTTGATGAAAATAAAGAATTTAATTATTGTGGGTTGAAAACCCTTTGTGCGCACCAAGATCCCAAGTCTGGACCACTCAATTTCTTGTATGATAGTGTAACACCCGTAGATCAGGGCTAGTCAATTTAGAGACGATAAGCGTCAAAAATGACTTTTTGATGAAATATTATTTAGAATGAATAATCTTAACTAAGTTATAGTATGTTACAAGGATTACGTACATATAAAGAACGCTGAAATCCGAGTTATAACGAAGAAGTTATGACATGTCGAAGTTTCGCGATAGAACCGACACAACACAGCGCGACGTAAAAAGTGAATTTACGTTAGAGCGATATTTAGCCTTAGCGATCTAAACGAAATTCATAGAATATGTTAAACCCAGAGCATGCATAAAAAGAACGTCCAAATCTGACTTCGTATGAGGAAGTTATGATTTTTCTAAGTTTCGACTTAGCGGTATGCAGCCCGAATACTCGATTTGAGATTGAGCAGTTTTTAGCCGAAACAATCTAAACGAGAATAGAAGATCTCGTTAATAGTAGTAAAACAATAAAAAGATAGGCAAAAACGGACGTCGGATGAAGAAGTTATGAATTTATAACGGAATTTTCCTGTCCCGGTCTACTAAAAATAAATAATAAAAATAAAGTCAAAATTAGCCGACAGAGTCTAAACGAAAGTTATAGAGCGTAGTCTCACCTACGTGGGGATATAAAGAACGTTGAAAACAGAGCTCGTATGAGGGAGATATGAATTTTTTAATTTTATTAAATAATTAAAATATTAAATTTAATTATAAATTTCCGATATTATCCAAAGGGGGGGAGTCATCGATCTTATCTGAGTTACGCCCAGCGTAACTAGGATTTACGCCCAGCGTAAATCGTGAATCCAGACCCTATATAAAGGGTGCGAGGCTTCCTTATTCCTTTGCTCATTTTCTCTTCTCTTTCTCCCATTTTCCTCGATTTTCGTGCAAGAAATATCCCGAAGCCCCAGTATCATTCCTGACCCCCGAAGCGAGTCCCGAGGCCCCGAAGATCCCGAGAAGTGAAATTCTCGAGCCGAAGCTCTGCCCGCGAGGAGCCCAATTTTTGTGAAGATCTTCCAGATCTACCGAAGAATACTACTTCTACAAGTCGTAGTGCTGTCCGAGCATCGTCTAATCAAGTGAGTGTGTAGTCACTTTCTTCTTACACATAAATATTAAGTATTTGCTATGAAATACGTGTTATATGTGTATATATTGTTGTTTATTTGGAGTGAATGTGTGGTTACTCTCTTCTAACACATAAATATAAAGTATTAGCTATGAAATACGTGCTATGTGTTATATATTATTTGTCTATTTAAGATGGGCTTGGAATTGATGTTTTTATATGGGTGTTAAATGATTTAAACTATATATGTAATTTATATCTACAAATATGTTGGGTAGAACATGGGTAGATGAAATAGTTGATGTGTGTTGAAAGAATGTGATAAGAGATAGGTGAGGATATAATGGTGATGATAATTAGGTGATGATAGATAGGTGATGAATTACGAGTCCAGGCGATGTTGTGGCTCCGTATTCATGCGATGATAGTCTAACCCTTATTATGATTTACGAGTCCAGACGATGTTGTGGTTGTGTAATCATGTGATGATACCCTAACCCTTACTAGACACATATTGAGGGAGTAATCCCCGAATTAGTATTGTCTATATGATGCAGGCGATGATCCTTAGGAAAAGTTCTTAGGAACAAACTTATAAGGAAATAAGATGTAAGGAGATGAGAGGAAAACATGATATAGGAGATGACCCTTAGGATAATATCTTTTGGGAAGATTAAATGAAGATAATGGGGATAGGTAATTGGGTTGATTGTTTGATGATTAAATATAATAATTATATTGTTGTGGGTTGAAAACCTTATACGCTCACCAGGCTCCCAAGCCTGACCCTCAGTTTTCTTTGCATTACAGGTAATGGCACAAGAGTATAAATTGGTGGACTTGACGAGAGATTTTGGATTATAGATCAATAGTTATAAATAACTGTTGTAAGGTCTATTTTATATCGTTTATGCTTTTGGTTTGTATCGGAACATGACATCCCGAGGTTATATTATTTAATGAAAATACATTCTCTTCGAGAAACGTTTTGATAAATTTTATCATATTTTATTTTGGGAACAAATTTCGCAACTCTTTTAATCAAAAGATTACTCTGATTTTATAAAACAAAGCATAAACAAATCGGTCTTTTCTGGCCGTGAAAATGGGGATATCCCAGATAGGTAATGGCACAAGAGCACAAGTGTAATGATCAGATGAGAGGTTTATGAATATAAGCCAGAAGAATAATAGATGTTTGTAAAGCATGTATTATTTCCGTTTATGATTATGTATTGTATTGACGATGACATCCCAATGTTTTTAATATAATTAAAATACATTTCTTCGAAAATACTTTGATAATATATTTATTAAATTTTGGGAACAAATTCCGCAACATTATTCTTCAAAAACGATACTCTGATTTTTAAATAAGCATAAATTAATTGGTCTTTTCTGGCCGTGAAATTGGATATGTCACAGTTCATTACCTAGATGTGTATAAAAAAGTAGTTAACAAATGTGAACAAAAAGAAAAGGTAATTACCCTGATAAGTCATATTTCCTTTTCAAATATCATTCCACCTTTCTTACGAGAAGATTGATTAAACCCCATGATTCTAGGAACCCTAGTCGCATACGTCTGTGTAGAAACTCCAAATCTATACCCATTGACATTGTATGGAAAAATTCAATTTTAAGGAAAAATCGCTTAAGAACCCTAGTTATTCAAATTTTGGGAGTTCTTATCTATGTAACATCAACCCTTTTCAATGGCGACGACGAAAGCTGGCAACTTCAAATATACCAACCTATTAGTTTCCGCACAACCACCAGATTACCAATGACATGTCATTGTTTTGCCATCCCACGATGGTCTACACTTCTGGCAGTTCATGGTCGCCGGTTCGATCACTGGTATGGTTGAACACATGTCCATGTTTCCAATCAACACTATTAAAACTTGTATACATGTAACACCCGATCTTTGAAAGTATTATTAGTATTTTATTTAAAGTTAATTTCAAAGATTCCACCCTTCATTGGGCGTAGGACAGTCCCCTACTTTAGGCTTAAGGGGGAGTTTGGTCGCGGGAATTAAGTGACTCACGCTTGGCGTAGGTTAAGCTAAGTCTAGCGTAGGAGCGCAGCTCAAAAACCCTAATCTTTGGGTACTTGAGCAATAGATAACTTTATGCACCTAGGTTATGGTTTTGTGCTCCTTGTGTCCATGAAAATGGATAAAGTCAAAGACTTTATATACTAAGACGCCCATTTGGTATAGATCTAATAATATATGGAGTTGATCTTCTGTTTTAAGGACTTAACGATTTAATTGGACACCAGGGAGATATGTGGGGCATAATTTTCCTTACGATGGGCGTAGCTCTAATTTTGCCCATTTACCACCTTGAGCTCTACGTTAAGCGTAGGTCGACTGGAGTTGACAGTTGACTTCTGACCGTTGACCTTAACTTTAACCAAATTTGAATTTAGGTCAAATTAAGCATTTTGGGTTGTAGATTGAGACTTGGTACCTAATTGTTGTATAGGTGGCCTGTTGAGCCAGTTATTGGATCTGTGATCATCACGGTTATCGTCTAGATTGCGAGGTGAGTTTTCTCACTATACTTTGTACCGTAGTATATGTCCTTATGTGTAGGATGTTGAAATACTATAGTAACCTGTTAGATCGGTAGATCTGTATGATTACTTGTATTGGTGGTTATCGTTTATCTGTTTACATATGTCGACATAGTGTGGTTGGGTTAGGCGGTACTGCTTTATGTTGTAAGCCAGCAAAATCGGGAGCAATCCAGTCATAAGTTGAGGGACGGGAGGGCATTTCAGTCTTATGTTGTGGGCTCGGGAGAAATCCAGTCATAGGCTGAGCGCCGGTAGGGAAATCCAGTCTTATGTTGTAGTCTCGGGAGCAAGTTAGTCATGAGTTGTGGGCCGAGAGTGGGCAATCCAATCTCATTTTGTAGGCTCAGGTGCAATCTGGTATGATGATATGGGCCCGGTGTGTATGCATTGTATATGTATTGTTGTGAGGGGTATATTAGGGAAACTCACTAAGCTTTGACTTACATTTGCTGGTTTTAATGTTTCTGGTACTTCTGATGATCGAGGCAAGGCGAAAGCGTGATCATACACATCATATGATTGTTTTATGTTTCGAGAGGTTGACTTGATACTATGATTTTTTGGATATGAATTGAAAAAAATGATTGTTTATCTACGGTTTATTGTGGAAATATTTTATAAAATTGAAAATTTTTATCATGGTTTTTGAGATGTTACAATACAAGTATTAGGCTCTTGGCCCATCAAATATTGAAAATTTTCGTTTTGTTCACATCTAGGTGATTTTCTTTTTTTTGTACACACCTAGATAACAAACTTGTTGGAAGTGTTCACATATAACCATCATGACCGGTTGTAACTTGCTACAGCTGATCATAATGGTTATATGTGAACACTTTGAACAGGTCCGTTACCTAGATGTGTACAAAATAAGGAAGTTACTCATATGTGAACAAAACGAAAAGGTAATTATCCTGATAAGTCATATCCCCTTATTTTAAAAACACTAAATTGTAAGATTATGAACAAAATACAGATTATAATTGCATTGAACATGGAACACCATTAAATCCATTTCAACAACCAATAAACCACAATACTTTATATAAGCAGAAATAAAAACATAGATTAAGCAATGCATTAACAATAATCAAAGAAAATATGTTCTTTAACGCCACCTTGAACCACCAAACTACCGATGCCGCTGGTAGAGAACCAAACCGATGCAACCACTAGCCAGTGGTAACCTTCGACCAACGAATTGTCACCTTCAATAAATGTTTCCATTAGAGACAGAACGAAAAAAAGCGAGATAGAGAACAAAACTGTCTGCAACCACACTAACTAACTGGTGGTAACCTTCAACCAGCGAACAACCACCTTCAACCATCGTTTATAGTCATTAACAATCGTGACTAGATCGAGAAGAGAGATGCAATTAACGTCGTTGGAGCGTGAGAAACAGTCTGAGAAGCATGAACGTTGTGGGATCATGAGAAACAGTCAGAAAAGCATGAGAAACAGTCAGAGAAGCGGGATGGTGTGTATAGTCGTGGTTCGTGGTCGCATAAACCATGAACGTGTTCATAATAAGCATTTCGGACTATTTTCTTATTAGCTAATAATCGTAAGGAAAAAGATGATCATTATAAGTAAAAGTAAAAAGGTTAAATTCTTACTTAATCGTTTTAATCATTTAAATTAAAATTAATATAATAATTAGGGTGTTGTTAGAATATAAAAAGAGTATGGATAGACTTACCCTATTTTGATTCCAAGATTGATAAATATATACCAAAAATAACCATATTAATTTCTAAACATGTTATGTAAACGTACGTAGACGACATAATAATTATCATTATTATTTGATTTTTGACGCTACCCAATTCATGGATAGAATCACTCATACATTTGATGAAAACTTGGAAATGAGGTTTATACTTTCCGGTCAGAAAGGCTACCCATAAGCTTTGCCTTCTCCCTCAACACAAACTTCTGTACCTTACCAGTCGCATTTCTTGGCAAATCATCAAAAATAACAGTTCGAGGTGCCATATAATGTGGCATGCGATCTCGACAATACTGAATAATTTCTTGAGCATCAACATCAACACCTTTCTTCAACTTCACAAATGCACAGGGAGTTTGACCCCAATGATCGTCGGGACGTGCAACGACAGCAACCTCCAGAACTGCAGGATGGCTATAAATCACAGTTTCCACCTCAATCGTGCATATATTTTCACCACCGGAGATTATAATATCTTTGGACCTATCCTTTACTTCTATATTCCCATCGGGATGTTTAACGGCAAGATCACCACTTCGAAACCATCCTCCGGCAAAAGCCTCTTCGGTTGCTCTCAAATCCTTGAAGTATCCACTCATGACTGCATTCCCTCTAAACATAACCTCCCCTAACGATTTTCCATCACATTTTACACTCTCCATTGTTGCAGGATCTTTTACATCGACATCCTCCATCACCAAAGTTTTCACTCCTTGTCGTGCTTGAAGCTTAAATTGTTCTTCACGAGGCAACCTTTCCCACTCGGGCTTCCACACACATAAAGTTCCTGGACCATACGTTTCACTGAGGCCATAAATATGAGATACACGAAACCCTAGCTCCTCTATCTTGGAAATGATTGACGCAGGTGGAGGTGCACCGCCGGTTACGATCTTAACTTCGTGTGGAAGTGGTTTCCGATCAGTCACCGGAGTATTCACAATCATGTTCAAGACAGTTGGAGCTCCATCCATATGTGTCACCTTGTGAAGAACTATATTATTAAATATATCTTTAGGATCGCAACGTCGTAGGCAAACATTAGTGCCACCAACGATAGCCACACCCCATGTGAAGCACCACCCGTTGCAGTGAAACATAGGCAACGTCCAAAGGTATATAGGCATCTCTCGCATATCACGTATGAACACCGAAGCAATGGAGCTAAGATAAGCTCCTCGGTGGCTACAAACTACTCCTTTCGGCCTCGATGTTGTCCCAGATGTATAGTTTAAACTGATAGGATCACATTCGTCATTTGGTCTGATTATAGAGAATTCAGTCACTCCACTCTCCACAAGGCTCTCGTATTCGTATTCGTATTTTCCTGTGGGTTTCAAGGGAGACATGGAGTCTTGTTCAGATATTACGACAATAAGAGGAGGTTTTAAATCCATCTTCTCGAGAATAGTGACAGCTTCTTCAGCTACATGCAATAATTGGTAGTCGACGAAGAGGATCTTGGCTTCTGAGTGTTCGAGAAGGGTTGAAACCATATTTGCATCCAGACGTTTGTTGAGAGGGCAAATGATGCCTCCAGCCATGGGAACTGCGAAATGAAGCTCTAACATAGCCGGGACATTTGGTGCTAGAGCCGCTACCTGCACTCCATAACTTTAGCTTCAGTAATGATTAGTATAATGGTTACTAAATGAGTAGAAAGAAAACTTACGACGTCGCCTCGAGAAACCCCTAAATGGTTAATGGCAGATGCAAGCTTGACGCACCTACGGTGTGTTTCTTCCCATGTGTACTTAATACACCCATAAACCACCGATGTCCGGTGGCTGTAAATATTGGCTGCTCGCTCCAAGAAGCTAATGGGTGATAAAGGTACGTAATTTGATGAGCAGTGGACTACACCCTCCAGTGATCGCCATGATTTTCCATGCAATTCGTCCCCAGATTCATCCAAGCGTGAGCCCTGGGACGAGTTCTCGCATCGAACCTTGCAAGAACGGTTTGTTGTGGTGGTGGTGGAACTTGGGCGAAACTGTGTTAATTTTGACTTTTTGAAGATTTTGTTCACTGTGATGTTGGTACACTTGTAACATGAGAGCTGTTTTTGGGTGGCAGATCTATGTATTAGCGAGTTTTAATAGAACTAAAACATGTAATTAGTTATAAACTTTCAATTAGGTTAATTAAATAGGTTTTGCTCCATTCTGAATCAAATCAGTACAACATGGCGTATCAATTATTTAAAGCAAAAGAGGAGAAGAAACAAATGTGATAAAAAGATGTTAACTTCCTAACATTTTTAGCAAGGATCAACTTCATAAAATACTTAACATTTCGAGACTTTCCTTAACTTATCCCTTGATTTTGTTTGGATTTAATTGAACCTGGCCTAAGTAAAAATGATTCATATATATACCATGATATATGATATTTTTTATTGTTATTTCATTATTTATTTATATTAGGATGAATATTTGTAAAAACATAACTCACCATTCAACCTCTTAAACATTTTATTGACACATTTATTAAAATTCAACCTATAATTAATTAACCACTTCTAACATGCTCTATAAGACATTTTTAAGGATGGAAAACAATGTGTTTTTTATCAACATGTGATGATTCCTATTCGTTGTGTCATGTAAGACTTCAGCATATCATTTTTTATGTTTTGAAAGATTTTTTTGTTTAATGCATAATACAACTTTAAGTTCACATCTAAAGAAATTAGATGATCATAGTGAGCAAATGGCTTATCTTAGGTGCGAAGAACGTGAAAAAGACAAAAATTACAATGCACATACAATTTAAACATTCCAAAGTGGCCTTCATTTAAATACACGATACCTTATTTTGATATGACGAGAAGCCCTTGTAGTGTAAGGTTTTAAGATTCATCCTGCAAGACTTGATTAATCATCATACTATATATATATATATTATCATGTAATCCAATAATCTGTGTAAGCAAAAAACCCAAATCTTACCTTATAATATAATCTTGTTATTAGATACCACCTTTATACAATATAAATTCTGTATGATGTTACTTTTCTCGGATTGTTCAATTGAAAATGCAATGTTAGAGGCTTGTATTTATGTTCAAACGAGAAGGCTCCCAAGAACAACAAAGTGGACTTGTGTTTGTGTGGTATGCTTAGTTTGAGTTTTTAGAACTTAATGAAATAAGTCGAGCCCTATCCCCTAAAATGATTAAAAGGTGTTTTATCCATATGGTTATCATATCAAGAACCCTATGAAACAAGTAGATATCCACCCCTCCAATCATCAAACGTTACTAGTTGTAGGCTAGTATGTAGCTTACCTTGATCAACAATATTACTTTTGGCTGGAATTTAGTTAATTGTTTGGTGGGCGTTTTTGGATAATTCAAAAGTATTTCATTATGCTAAAGATTTTTTTTCTTTAGCTTCAAATTTAAATAATCCCAATATATAAATTATTAGGTTTATGTTAATAAACAAACAAAAATTGTTATGCAATGTTGTTTCTTAGAAAAATAACACAACACAATTGCATGTTTTTTACCTTTTGAAATCCGGCTTGTCAATTATCAAAAGAAATCAAGTACTGTATTAAATTATTACGGCCTTAAAGTAAAATATATCAATGCAATCTCCCAGGGCGGACCTATCTATGGGGATAGGAAAACTCGTTGCAATCAAGGTTTTACTGCCTTTTTTTTATATTTTCAAAACATGTATACCACTAGTATATAGTATACATTTCTTTTGGTCCCCCGGGCCCCGGCCTCAACCGGCCGAAATAGAAAAATAATAATAAATGCACCCATTTAATTTTAGGGCTATTCACTAGACTAGTCAAATCATTTTGCAATACACTCTTTGTAAAATGTTTTTAATTTTAGGGTATAAATCGAAATTAGGCACCGATCTACGTGCATATTTAATTATTAAATTTTGTTTAAGTTTATATACTATACCGTAAAAATGTTCCTGTGGTATTTATTTTCTCTGAATTTTAATTAAAACTATAGTTTTTTGGATTGGTTATCGTTTTCATCTAGTTTCATTTTGAAATTTGTCCAAACTTGAAAAACTAAAAAGAACTAAAGAGGGAAATATCTCTCTCTCTCTCCCCCTCTCTCTCTCTCTCTCTCTCAATAACACATACCATCTACTACAAGAAAAAAGAGAATTAGCAGCGAAAAAGTCACCGGTAAAAGCTAGAAATGTCATTGGTAAAGGCAATAGCGGCGACACGTCGCCAGTAAAAAGTCATCGGTACTACTTTATCATTATTGTTCAAAATATCGTTGGCAAAGATATTTGTCACCGCTAATGCTCTTGTCGCCGGTAATACACTCTATCACCGCTAATAACTTTGCCGTCGGTAGTTCATTATGTCGTCGGTAATAGTTTATTCGGTAATAACATCTTTCATTTTTTCTTTTAAATCAACACTTTTAGGTGCAAAAAGAAACGATACGTAACAACATTAAATGCACACAAAAAATTACATAACGACATCTTAGGTACAAAATAGTGTTATAATTTCATACCAAAATAAACAACAAAAGTGTTATAATTCCAAAAAGTATCAAAGTATCACAACAAATCTAACATACAAAATACAAACTAATTATCCGACGAACCATCATCTATGTTCCCCTCGTTTCCTCCTTGATCTTTCCCCGATTGAAAAAACGCATAAAGTTCCTCCCTAAACATCGGGTCGTTGAGCATTGTCCGAAGATTTTTCAACCACATAATAAATACAAGAAATGCCAAAGTATATTGTTATTTCTTGCACTTGTAATAAAAACACAATTACAAACACAATTACCAAATCAACATGTATTTATTGATGCGAAAGTATATTTCTATTTTTAAACTAGGGACAAAAAACCAAAAAGTACATTACTATTTCTTGCACTTAAAACATAAACACAATTATCAAATCAACATGCATTTATTGATTATTATATAGATATATGAGACTTTGAAATTAAACAATATATTTTTTTGTGCTAAAGAACCTTAAATACAAAAAATACCAAAGTACATTGTTATTTCTTGCACTTGGGATAAAAATACAATTATCAAATCATCATGCATTTATTGATGTCAAAGTACATTGTTATTTTTAAACTAGAGACAAAAAACCAAAGTACATGGCTATTTCTTGCACTTGGAACATAAACACAATTACAAGCATAATTATCAAATCAATATGCATTTATTGATCATTATATAGATATATGGGACAAAACACAAAGTGTCATACATTTTATCAAATAATCACCACAAATCAAAATTACCAAATCAACATCCATTTATTGAAATTAAATAATCTTGTTTTACCTGTGATTGTCGTGATGATTGTGGTGGTGGCTGTGATGGCAATGCAATCAGTGGGATAGTGGAAGGTTTTCGGTCAATGCCTCTGATATGGCCACGTCGTTCACCTAATATTCTCTCAAAAGTAGTTTTTTCTTCAGCGAGTGTTAACTCTCTTTCACCTTCTGGCTCTTGTGTTTGTTTTAAGAGCTCTTCCACTAACCGATTTTGTGTTTTCCAAAAGTGATTAACAGTTAAGTATAAATAAACACTTAATTATATGATAAAATTATAATTAAATACTTACATATTGTTTCTCCGTTTGGTCATTAACAAATACACCATTCTTTTCGGTATGAGCCTTGCGAAACGTTTCCACTTTCTTTAGGTTCTATTTAATATTAAAAATTAGAATATATTTTAAATAAATAATTACATATATCGTACATTACATTTTAACAGAAAGTACTGTTATACGAGTTGACCCCCCACGATTCACGGACGTTTGCAGTTCAATGACTTTTTTGATTCTTACCAAAGCAGCTAGGTGTTCATCCGTTTGGAAAAAATACTCAATTGCTTTCCTCCAATTATTAACCTCCATATTATCTGGGGATGGCTAATGCTCTTGGGATACCCTCATACCCTCCAACTTTCAAAAAAATATGTTGTTTTATGCTCTTGATAACCTCTTAACAAAGCCGTTTTAAAACTCTCTAACAACATAGCAGTCTGTGGATCCTGGGACATCCGATCAAAATCAAACTTTGTCTACAAAAACAAAAACAAAGTAGTCAAATAAAAACCAGTCATAATTAAACATATAAAATATTCATATATAAATAATTTACCCCTAAATGTTGCTTTATGGTATCCTTTATCGCTGGGGAAACTTTTTTCCAAGTTCTTTCATCAAAAGGGACAATCCGCCACATTATGTTTCCAATTTCGCATGCAAACATATCATTTAGCTCTCCTACGGGATAATATGTCATATCCCTACTACAGTTCATGTCAATCGGTTTGTCCTTATTGCTTAAGAGCGCTTTTTCAAGCTTAATGTTTTTCATTTTTCCTCTGACTTTCATGTGTGGCACAGCTACAAATATAATGAAAAATTATTAGAAACAATATTTTATGATAACTGAATAAAAATAGTAAATAAAATTTATAATAAGACTTGTCGTCCTGCTCATGCTGACCAGCACCTCTACCGCTTGGGAGAGGTGGGTCCTTGGCTCCATAACAGCAGCCATGGCGTACAAAAACAAAAGTCATATCGATGTCATTACCTGAAAAATTATAACATATACAGATACAATTTCTATTAGATATACACATTGTTTTTTATATTTGAGCTTTGTATTTTTTTTTTATATTTTTGTTATTTATAACATTGTATTTTTTGTTTATTTTTTTTCAATTGTAGCATTGTATTTTAAACAATTATATTATGTTGATGTTTTCTATTGTAGTGATTTACTTTATGCTTTCATTGTCAATAATAGCACTTACTTTATTTGTTTTTTTTACAACCAACATTGTTTTTTTTTTTACAAAAAAATAGCATCCAACTTTATTTTTTTCAATAATAGCATCCTA
Organism: Lactuca serriola; assembly: GCF_051521515.1. Lineage (NCBI taxonomy): Eukaryota > Viridiplantae > Streptophyta > Magnoliopsida > Asterales > Asteraceae > Lactuca > Lactuca serriola. Next base: position 12,772,227 of record NC_136413.1, read on the forward strand.
CAATAATATCATCCTATTTTATTTGTTTTTTTACAACGCACATTGTTTTTCTTACAAAAAAAATAGCATTCTCAATAATAGCATCCTACTTTATTTGTTTTTTTTTCAACAATAGCATCCTAAAATAATATCATTTTCAATAATAGCGTCCAACAAAAGGGAAAATACCGGCTATAATCATTTATGGGGGGGAGGAGGGGAGGTGGGAATTTCAAATTTTATCCATGAAAAATCACTTTTCCGAGTAAAGTCATGCATTCCACGGAGGAACCTCTATGGGGCTCCACGGAACGAAGAATTCTCCGCATAGAGGGAGTATTTTTGTAATTTCACCCCTCTCCTCTTTGACAAAAATGGTCCCCCTCTTTGGTCCCCCATTTTCCCCTAATTCCTCTTCGACTTCGAACTTCTATCCGCATCGATAGGGTATTCCGATTTTTTTCCGACGACAACGACATCAAACGAAGTCATTTTCCGGTGAAATTGACTTGAAACAGCAAAATCCGACACCGATGGAGGGCAATTTCCCCAATATTTTCGCCGATGGATACGGCTCCTAGGTATTTCTCACATTCTCTCTTTTGATTAATGTTGTATTGTATATATTTATGATTCAAATGTTACGAAAATCCAATTGATTACCGTAAATATATACATATTTTGATTTGGTAGATGTTAGGATTAAGAGGCCATTCGAATTTTGGGATGATTCATTCCGCAGAGATGTACGTCATTCCGCACAGGGTCCTCTGTGGATTGATGTATTGCCTCTGTGGAATGAATTAAACGACCAAAAATGAGTCTCCGCGGAGTTGTAGGTCATTCTGCATAGGGGTCTCCGCAGAGCTGTAGGCCACTCCACAAAGGGGTCTCCGCGAAATGACCTGTAGTGGATGACTGAATGACCTAAAATGGATTTCCCCCTTTTTTTTTCTACCTTTTTATATGAACTATTTATTACTATATAAAAAGTAATTTGCTATTTATTTCATAAACTGAATTAGAAAAAGTAATTTTGAAACCTTGTTTTTTATTTTCAATTACAAATGTTTTATATGAAATTAAATGTATATGTTTTATAGCACAATGATCTCAATCAAAAAGCACATTTAACTTTAAAATGCGTGGTGGGTACGATTATTAAAAACTATTTTCTGCGCCTAACACAATCGCAACGAGTATTATTTGAAGTTTCACCGTTTGGAAGATTCTTAGGAATGCTTATCCCCCATGGTGACCCCTTACTTATGCATTTGATGATGTTGCATGAAGTAAGGTCTCAGCAAATGTTTGAAATTGGGAGGTTTCTTTTTTAGATACTAGGGATGTAGTTGGATTTTGGTGAAACTGAATATATTTTGATTTGTGGTTTATGAGTTGGTCCTTATGTGGATTTACTCCATGACAAAAAAAGATCGGCCAAATTCAAATCTTCGTTCTTGGTTGTTCCTGGATTTCTGATGCACGTTTGCGGCTGAAAGATTTAGAAGACTACATTATGTCTTCGAATTATTTGTCACTTTAGGATGAAGATATTGTAATGCTTATCCAGTTTGTTTTTATGTAGAAAGGTCTCCACGGACGGGACGTTAAAACGGGCATTCCCGCGGCAGTATACAAGCTTGTTGATAATATACATGATTGGAAAAGATATTACATTTAAAGATTGGGTATAAATACAATAATACCTAATTATAATAAATAAATTGAAAATTGCAAGGTTGCATGGGGTACGTATTTCTGGACCTATACTTCGGGGTTGATGCGTGGAATGTTTGAGAAAATAGAAAATTTTAGAATATTCAAGCATGCCAATCCCGAATCCAAGAAAGTACACAAGTATATCGTTGTCGGTTTTATGCTTCCTTTTAAGGTTAGTTTCTAATGCATTTAAATAGTTATCATACTTCCGTTTTTTATACGATAAAAACATATCAATTTTTTTCATCCCGACTCATCATATCCGCCTTGTTTTCTTGAATTTGGACATATCGATCAAATTTGTTTCCAAAATGATCGATAACGCAAGCTCCCGAAGTCGACGAACCCGATTTTTTTGCTTTATTTCTTCCAACGGGCCGACGAAGAGGTTGTTCGTCTTCAAGATCTATCAGGTCATCACTGATGTCAATGTGTGTTCATCCGTCCGATTGTTGGGAAGTTGCATCGGGGTTTCTTAAACGCTTTGAATCGAAAGTTGTTTGTGAAGTTCCTTCTGTTTGCTCTTTCAATTTTGGAGCATCTTTCAATTTTAGTCACGGTTTCACATATGGAAAACCTTTACGGGTTGGTGTTGTTTTTTCAAATTGATCAAAGGTCTCCTTAAAGACATCAAAATCGTTTGACCCACTTTTGTGTAAGTTTTTGAGGTTGTAAATTCCTCCAAATTTGATGCATTTTAGTCGCAAATCGCGCCATTTCGAGCTAAGTTGGTCGAGATTTTCAGTGTCACCTCCCACTAACTCATGGAACACACTTCAAACTTTCTCTCGGAAACAAGTATAGGTTTGTGAATCTTCTTTAATTGGGTCTTGGGAAGCTGATACTCATGCCTCCGCTAACTTATTTTCTTCCTATTTTGTCCATGGTACCCTTTCGAGTGTATTGGTTCAAGCCGGGTTTTTTCCTTTTTTTGGGTTGAGGTGGTGGGGGTGAAGGCTGCGTTTCCAAAATAAAATCTGGTGAATGAGGGGGTTGTGACGCTTGTGGTTGGAATTGTTAATATTATTAGAATTGTTGTTGATAGGCCGGGAAAGGTTGGAATTATTGTTAGAAAAGTGGTGTTTGTTGAATAGGAGAACCGATTTAGAGCAAATTCACAAAACCAACTTGAGGTTTCATGGTCGGGAATTGGCGGAGAATTGTATCTAACACAAAATCGTTATCGATTTGCGGTTTCAATAGTTTTTTTTTTTTTTTTTTTTTTGGGGGGGGGGGGGGGGGGGGTATTTTGATTATGATTCATGGTTTTTTGTTGTAAAAAGGTTATGTGTAATTGTGTGACAAAGAAAATAATGGTGTAAAAAATGAGGTTGTATAGTAAGGTATTTATAGGTAAAATTGTTGTGTAAAAAATAAAAAATTGGTCTTCGGAACAGCTAGTCAAACGGTCGAATTCTCCAAACACTCGCATTGGTCATTGTCTTGCGTCTTCCCACCACGAACCACCATGGAAACACCTGACCACAATAGGTCGGGTGGTGTGTATCGACCACGATTATAGTCACGTAGACCATGAGCCGGTTCGTGGACGGTGTTTTGGATGGTCTTATAACAACTATACAAAAAAAACATGGACCGAACAAACAAATTACTTAAAACCACATGATGATTCTTGTAATTTACTTAAAATTAACCACTTTGGTTGTAGTAACTTGATAAGACATATGGAAGATATGGTGGATAACATATTGATCCATGTTTAAATCTCTGTGGTCATGGAAATTCGCCTGCAGAACTCCAGGGCATGAGACATAAGCTCATATTCGTAGCGGGGAAGTTCCCTTTCCAACAAAAATTACCTAGAGTTATATAAAGCCTAAAATATAAAAATATGTATCGGAGATACCAGTAAATTCATTGTAAAATCATAATAACATAAATAATTATAAAAATAAATAAATAAAACAAAAACAAAAAACAGTAATATATTATATACCCTTTTCTGGAATCCTTCCAACAAGTAAACGTCGGGCAGCCGGGCAAGTCGCCATGGTTTGTTGTTTTCCGCGGCAATTTTCCTACCCGTCTACCATTCCCGGGTAAATAGCCTGCCGCTTTCGATTACGATCGATCAACAATCCCACAAACTCAACTCCAAGATGAACGATGAATCTTCATCTCATTGTCAAATCCCATCACCAAAACCCACAACCCCATCTTCTCTAAATTATTACCACCCATCTCCATCACGCACCATCTACAGCGATCGATTTATCCCCTCTCGATCCGCATCCAATTTCGCCCTATTTGGCTTGTCTACTCCGCCACCGTCCGACGGAGGCGCTGACAACGACACTTCTTCTTCCTCAGCCGCCTACACTGCCCTTTTGAGAAAGGCATTGTTTGGGTCGGATCTGGGATTCGTTCCTCCCAGTACGCCTGATAAGAAGAACTCTCCAGTGACTACTACTAATCCAGTAAACCGGAATATTTTTCGCTTCAAGAGTGAGACTAGGCAATCGTTGCATTCGCTGTCTCCGTTTGGATTTGATAATGAGTTGCCTGGGGTTAGTCATCGACCTGCTAAAGCTCGACGAATTGTTCCCAGATCTCCTTATAAGGTCAGTACTCCAGCCAATTACTCCAAATCTTTGTTAACTTGATGACATTGGGTTCTAATCATTTGGTGATTTTAGTACTAGAAGCTCACATTGGCTCCTAATCATTTGATTTTAGGTTCTAGATGCACCAGCATTGCAAGATGATTTTTACCTAAATCTTGTAGATTGGTCTTCTCATAATATCTTGGCTGTGGGATTGAGCAATTGTGTTTACTTATGGAATGCCTCTAGTAGTAAGGTAAATTGACCAAAATCATCAACTCTTTTGACTTATGCTTTCATGATCATCTAAATTAACATTCAAAGCTAAAACTCCATGAAAACACAGGTTACAAAATTATGTGATTTGGGCATTGATGAAACAGTCTGTTCAGTTGGGTGGTCACAACAAGGAACAACTCTTGCAGTTGGAACTAGCAATGGAGAAGTTCAGGTAAATGTTATATTAATCTTATTCAACTTATATTATATAAAATCTACTTTCTTTACAAAATGTAACCAAGTTTGTGAATTCAGATATGGGATGTGTTTGGATGCAAGAAAGTTAGAACCATGGAAGGACACAGATCACGTGTTGGAGCCTTGGCTTGGAATTCATCCATGTTATCTTCAGGAAGCCGTGATAAAAGTGTTCTTCAACGGGACCCACGTGTAGAACAAGATTTTGTTAGTAAGTTAAATGGTCATAAATCAGAAGTGTGTGGACTCAAATGGTCTTATGATAATCGCGAATTAGCATCAGGGGGAAACGATAATCGGGTATGTATGCAATTATAATCACTTTCCACAAAATAACAATCTTTTTTTTATAATACAAAGTTGAGAATTAATCTTTATTGTGTTTAGCTTTTTGTTTGGAATCAACATTCAACACAACCTGTTTTGAAATACTGTGAACACACTGCTGCTGTGAAAGCAATTGCGTGGTCCCCACATCTTTATGGACTTTTGGCTTCCGGTGGCGGCACTGCTGACCGGTGTATCAGATTTTGGAACACAACCACCAATTCTCACCTGAGCTGTGTGGATACCGGTAGTCAGGTAAATCTAACTTTTTTTTTGTATACAAAAATGGAATCAAGATTTGGTACTTTTTTTAAATCTTTTCTTGAATCCAATAAAAGGGTTGTTATTTTGTCAGGTGTGTAATCTTGTGTGGTCTAAGAATGGGAATGAACTTGTGAGCACACATGGATACTCTCAGAATCAAATTATAGTCTGGAAGTACCCTAATATGTCAAAGGTATGATCTTTTTCATCTGGGTTTGACTTTTTCTCTAAAATTGGAAGTTTGACTTTTTTCTTTTGTGAAAAAGGGTGTGTATAAGATTACTTATAAATGTGAATCTTGAATGGAATTGCAGTTGGCTACTCTTACTGGGCATACATACAGAGTTCTTTACCTTGCAATCTCACCTGATGGACAGGTAATCTAATATGATATATAATGATATGATTAATTGTTAATTTGAAAAGAATTCATTTGAAGTTGTTTAAATCTAGTTGACAGATTGTGTGATGGTTTTAAAATTATAACTGGTTATGCAGACGATTGTGACTGGAGCTGGAGATGAAACACTTAGATTTTGGAATGCATTTCCTTCGCCTAAATCTCAGGTAAGTTTTAACATTTTGACACGTTGACTTTTTGAGTCAAAAAGACTTGAATTCAAGTTTAAAATTACATGAATTGATTGTATGAGAAACCACCCATGTAAGCATATAATTAGTACTACTATTTATAATGACAAAATTGGTAATTGAATTTATGAATGCAGAACAATGAGAGTGCAATTGGAGCATCATCTTTTGGAAGAACACATATACGTTAAGCTGATTTTGGTTTTTGATGTGTTGTGAAAAAGAAGTTAATTGGTCATAGCTTATGACTGAAATGATATAATACACCACAAGCAGAAAGAGTTGACAATTTAGAAGCTAAAAAGGTCAGATTATTGAAGAGGTTTGTGATCTGGATTAAGATTAAACTTTAAAGATGATAGACCTATTGCTCCTCACTTGTGAAGCTCAAGTTTCTTGATCTTGTTGGATTTTTTGTAAATAACCTTATCAATGCTACAATTTTTATATTAATACCAATATTAACTTTTTACATGTTCGGTTTTTAGTTTTGAGCTTGAATTCCAAAAAAAATAAAATAACATTGTTACCAAAATCTTTCAAGAGTGGGTTGCTAAATCTAATAAGCTTTTCTAACCTAGTAATGATGGTGCCATTACTATATCATCAAGGTGGCCCAATGATGCTATTACTGTCACCTGGCGATTTTGTGTATGTGTAACTGGAATTTATTTTAGTCTGTTATCTAATACAAGTCATGTTGTATATGCAAATTGCAAACGTGTATAATAGTTTCAAAGCCTTCTAGAAAAGATGATGTTTTCATATTTTGTACAATTGGGTGTGTATATGTATATAATGATTATACAAAATATTTTGGCTCTCCTAAGAATTTGAACATTCCTTATACGAATCTGGTTATTTGATTCATATTGTTCATGTGTGTAAAATATTAAGTGTATTCTTTTGGATTATCTTGAGAACTTATATGGATACCTAGACATAGGGTCAAGTAATGTTCGAAATTTAATAGTCAATTTTACCATATTTTAGACCCGAAATCTCTATATATAACCAACTCATGTTACTATAAAGTATAACCCTCAACTAATATTATCACTAAAACACTTTGTCAATTTCTGGTTTGTCTATGAAAATTGAAAGCGACACCATCTCATTGATCACGATGAATCACATAAATATCATGTGTACTTTATTTTATGTGTTGATTGTTCAGTTCCCCAAAAATACATCCACATAAACCGAGTGAACTCAAGTACTACAACAATTACGAGAAAATGATTATTTAAGTATGATTAGAAAGACTACAAACATTACAAACGCCAATCTTATTGAGTTTATTGAGGAATAACTTCTTCTTTTTTAAAAAAGACCAAGTATACGAAAGTCATATTCTTGAATGCCATGTCAGACTCAAGAAATAAGTAGGTCTTCTTTCAGTACATCAAATTAATTAAAATGTCCCAAAGGACCAAGTGCGGTCAATTCTTGTGTTACCATTTTAATTATAGTCCTCTTGGTTTTGTCTGAATGCAAAGTTAATTCCACTTTATTTTTCTTTCTTTTTTGAGACAAATATGCTCTCAAATCATTTTTTATATTTTTTTAAACTAGAAAGAAACCAACAAAAGCTGTACATCTTTGGTTTTTCTTACATTTTATTAACACGCGATCATAATCTTTCTTCTTCCATCAATGACATGGTTGCTTTTTGATCATCAATCCTCATGTTAACGAATCCCCAAATTTCTGTTCCAAATTACATAACAATGAACATCCAATACTTATAAATTCACAACAATTTTATGTGTATTTTTTTTGGTCATGTTTTACCTGCTAATTGTTGAAAATGGAGTAATGCCTTCAGTGATGGCTGAATTGCTGTCAAAATGAACTTGTTTTGATGATGTCATTTTGTGGTTTACTATCTCACTTTGCTGTTGAAAGGAGCATACTCTGTTTTCTTTTGAACCCTTGTGCCAAAATAATACAAAATTTAGTAAAAATGTATACATAAATAAATAAAATATTTGAATATTTATAGTTTAAAAACAAAAATCCAAATTTAATCAATTATGGTGTTATAAATGGGGATCGAAAATAACCTTCATAAAAATAGACTGATGTCTAACCCTAGGCCTAGGCCTATTCAATTCAGAACCAGAATCCAATGTGAGCTGCAAATTACAAAAAATAAAATTTAAATGTCAGGTTTAGGGTTTAAGGTTCAAGGTTTAGGGTTTAGGATTTAGGGTTTAGGGTTTAGGGTTCATACCTTGTTAAAGAGATCGATTGGTGGGGCATTTTGAGCTCTTTTTTCAGTTTGAAAATTAAATGCCTGAAAAAATATTTTTTAAAAAATGGAATTTTTTATGATATTATTTAAGGAAGAAATAATTGAAAAGTGGAATTGTATTACGAGAAACTACTACCATAGCTACTGTTGTCTCCCTCTTGCTACTTCTAAAAACTCCTAGATCTCCTTTACTTGAAAATATCTACATTCAAAAAAAAATCATGCATTATTTTTTTAATTATTTAAATAATTGTATTATATAGAAATAAAAATAATTACTTTTTTGTTGAGAGGTAATGCTTTAAATCTGGAAATTGTTTCACAATCTTCTTGTTTACTTTCTGTCGCAAAGGAAAATCTAGGCTTCTGTGGTACCTGTATAATATTAATACACAGCTTTTTTAATTACATTATTTTTATATTTTTAATTATTCTTTTTTTTATTATTCATATATAAAAATTTAAGATATGATGTGGTTTCAACCTTTAAGTTGTTGCAGTATGATGAAGTTGATGGAACTGCAGCAGTGTTTTGTGCAGCTCTCTCTGTTGTCTTCAAGTGAAATTCCTGGTAAAAAAAATATAATATAATATTGCCACAAAAACAAATTAATTAATTAAATATTAGAAAATTAATAATGAGCATACTTGAAATTCTGGTAACTGAGGAGTGCTTCTTTTTTGTTGTAACAATGAAGGTGTCTCAAAAATCTGCACGTGATAAATTAAATATATAAAAAAAACATAACCTTAAAGTATACAAACTTTTTTTAAATATTTTTGTTTTGTGAAATATCAATGAAAACAATGTACACAAACAACATGCTGTCAGTGTGATGCTTAAATTCACAGTACACTTCAATAACATTATTTTAAGAGTAAATTACATCTTTGGTCCCTGAGTATAGCTGATTTTTTCAGTTTTGGTCCCAGAAAGTTTTCCTTACAATTTTGATCCTTATTTCAGGTTTTATAACGCTTTTGGAACCAAAATAGACATTTTACTTGGACCATAGACTAAAAATGATACAAACACCTCAGTTGAGGACCAAAATTGCAAAAATAAGCTATTCTCAGGGACCAAAAATGTAATTTTCTCCAATTTATAAAGAAATTAAGTTAGTTATGCACAAAATAAAATACAAACTTTTCTATTGAGTGGAAGGGCTCTAAACCCATGAGCTCTTGAAGCCACATTTTCGTTTCCAGTATCGCCCTTTTGCCTAACACCAAAAGATATTCAATTACATGTTAGTAAATAAAAAACATAAAAATGCAAAAAAATCTTTAAAATAATAGTGAGATGTGGATTTATAATAACCTTATCCTTTGTGACCTTTGTGCCCTTTGAGCTGTTGCAAGATCAGGTGGTCTAGGAACAGTAATATGCAACTTACTATCCATGCCACCTTCCTATATATAACCATAAAAATATAAAATTAAATTAAAAACTAAAAAAAGAAAACTTCTAAAAAATCATTCACAAGATCAAATGAACCACTTATAATATGTATGTTAACCTTTTTTGGTGCCTTGTGGATAAAATTAGCTTGTTGCTTTGTGTCAGTGACCTGAAATTTAAATTTATAGGCATCAAGTATTTATCCTTTAATATATAAAGTGTGCAGAAATGTTTCATTACAATGATAAAAGGGTATTTCTGACCTTACACAACAGGCCTCCCTCGAGCTTTTGTCTTTTGGCTGCTTGACCTTCTACATTTATAGAATTGTTACCCGATTTTTGAACCCTAACACACAATGATATAAAGTTTTTTCAAATTTATGGTTTACAAAACAATAAAACATAATCACAAGAATAATTTCAATTTCAGCAGTATAATTAATACCTGGAATGATCCATTAAACGTTCTTGATTTTGTTTAGCTAATTGACTTGCAGTAGGTTTCATTAAAGTTGAGGTTCTTGGAAAACTTGGTTTCAAATTTGATTTTATCTTAGATTTATAATTATCATTTCTTCTAGGTTGTTGCTTCTGGAAGGTTTGTAGACAGTAACTTTTTAAGTCCAAAGAAACTCCCCCATTCGCCACATCACCATCTGTAAAATAGTTATCAGTTGACTTTATTAGTCCTTATTTACAATAAGGGTACAATAGTCAATACCTGTGTTGGTGTTGGTCTTGGTCAAAGCCATTGAAGAACCCTCTTGTGCTCTTACAACATTAGAGACATTATCCAACTGATTTGTGTTAAAACCTTTTGATTCTGTATGAATGTTGGCATTTTCATTTTGCTCTCTTGAAATTAACCTAACTGCAAATGCTGAAATTAAAAAAAAATGTGGTAAAGAAGTCAAAAACTGTGTACTATTGAGCCTATGACAGTGAAAGCAGTATACATATTTTTATAAAACTTATAAGAACAAGAATCGGAAACAGATATGATGCATATAGAGACAAGAAATGGCATCATTAACAGAAGATAGAGTGTGGCTAGAAATGCGCTTCCTTTAAAACCTAAATAAATTGACCATTGATGAATTTGGGATGTAATCAGGACTAAAACTGGCAAGTCAAATTACTACTAGCAATAATACAATTTCAAAAGAGGCAACAACCAGTTCATATAGTAAACCAGAACTAGAAAATAACTACATCTGTGAGAAGAACTCAAAGTTAGTAACTGGTGATTGGGACCACTTATTAGTTAGAATGGTAAATTTTGTCTTCTGCAATAATATGGACCACAAACCCAAGATATATACATCAGCTTGACCTGCATGAGCCAGTGGTTTAGTGACTACACCAAACTAGCAAACACTACACAAATTTCCATAATCAGATTACGAAACCACAAGGTGCATCCCTGTGAAATTACTTTTCAAATGTTATTGCAGAAGAATGGATATGTTGAGACTTTTTAGGTCAAACCTTATACTTTCAAATTCGAAATTAACCTGAATGATCTACCAAATTTAACCTAAAACTAGTTTCTGAGAGTAGGAATTTCATAAAGTTACATGTAACTACCGGTATTTTTCCTGAAATCAATCAATTTTGGACCTAAATAATTTACGAGTAACCTCAAAAGTCAAACACTAGGGAGCGTGTATATTTGAAATGGAAAAAAAAAATTCAATAAATTCAGCTCGGCTTAGGTGCGACACTGTTTCCCCTATTTACAGGTGTAACAAAACGATCGATATCATGAACAATGAGAATCTCCAGCAAATGATGCTTATAAAAAAAACATTGAACATCTCCAGGAATGCTTATGATCTATTGGTGTAAAAATCAGCTAAAACCTATAATAACTACTCATAATCAGGCACAAAAAACGGAGCACAAGCATAAAACGGCAATGTATACAGATTTCAACAACTTACGCGAAGGCGGATAGCTTTCAACGGACTCAAACCACATTTCAGCTTCACGAGCTTCTACCGTCGACTCCTCCCTTGTAAAATCAAAGAACCGCGCAGCTTCAAACTCGTAATCGAGATCGATTTCCACAGCCGTAAACGTAAACTCCACAGCGACATTACCACTACTACTATCATCCTCCATTTCCACCTCCATTCTCAAAACTCTATCTCTCTCTAGAAAACCTGTGATTTTGGCTTTTCTTCACAAAAGCTGAGAAGTTTTGGGGATTGTGTTGCAGTGAACACAGCAATACGCGCAGAAGTGTGTACCTGTAGGTATACAACTATACATACAGATTTGTGTATCTATAGATTAGGGGACTGTAGCAAGAGACAAGAAGGGTATTAAAAGAGATTTGGAATTTGAATAGATGTGGGGTTTCTAAAAGGAAGATAACGTTATGATTTTTGAAATGACGAGTATGCCCTCTAATCGGTTTGTTTGAACGGGGTTTGTTTTATTCTTTTATTTTTTGGGTTTTATAAAACAAAATATTGAGAAATGTGTCTTCTTGGAATGTGATCGGATGAGAATTTTTTAAATTGGGAAATTTGATGAATGGAATAATATTGTATCATTTTGTTGTTTATATTTTTAGCAGATAAATTTTAAGTATTACATATATTTTATAGTCATATTCATAATTAATCACAAAACAAAACTACAAAAATGATCCCTGTGGTTTTCATTTTATGAAAAGTTAAAGATTTTTTCATTTTTAACAAGTTTTGTTGTTGTTTCGGTTTTTTTCCGTTAGCTTTAACAGTTTTGTTGTTAAATTTTTTTTAAATGATCATTTTACATTCAGGACATTTCTACAACTAAACTACAATGACCATAAATGTCATTTTTAATATAATTTATTTATATATTAATAAATATTGTTTTATTATATTATTAATTTCTTTTAATTAAATTTTTTAAATTTATTTGTTATAGGATACTTTAATTGGATTATTATATATGAATAAATATTAATTTTAATGTATAATATTTATATATTAATATATTGGATTATTAATTTATTTTAGTAGATTTTTTTATTAGAGTAATTCTTTTTTATTGGATTATTATATATTAATAAATACTTTTTTAATTTATAATATTTATATATTAATAAATACTACATTATCAGATTATTAATTTCTTTCAGTTAATTATTTTAATTCCTTTTCTGGATTAATTATTTTTCATTGGAATATTACTTTTAATTTATTATTTTTTATATAATAAATATTATTTATTTTATTATTAATTTATTTTTATTGTATAATATTAATTCTTGTTCATTTTATTAGTTTCACCACAAAGTTATTGAAATACGCAAAAGCGTCGCATGCTCATCAACTAAAATCGTTGGGGTCACCGCCAAAAACCTTCATCGGAGGTTCGACGAAACCCTACTAACTTTATCCATCCAACATCCGTGGTAGCCCCCTGTGACAACCTCTTCACGATCCGCTAAAATCCTTCATATCACACACAATGTGCAACAAACTCTTATAAACATTAAAAGTGGTGGTGGTGATCGGGTGATGGTGGTGGTGTTATCGCATGTGACTACCATCATCATTGGTTGTAAAATGTTTGTGGGTTTCTGTCCGACCTCCGATGAAGATGTTTTGTAGTGATCTGACTATTTTCGATGATGAAAGGCAACGCTTTCGCATATTCTGGCAACTTTATGGTGGAACTAACAAAATTAAAAAGAAATTAATAGTACAAATTAAAAATAAACTAATAAACTAATAATCCAACAAAATAATATTTATTATATAAAAATAATAATAAATTAAAGTGATATCCAATAAAAAAGAAATAATACAAAAAAGAATTAAAAATTTAACTAAAAGAAATTAATAATATGATAATGTAATATTTATTAAGATATAAATATTATAAACTTGGTGTAAGACTCATATATTACATATGTTCATTTAAAAAAATTAAATACAAAAATTCTAAACATTTGAAAAAGTTTAAATTTATAAGAAAAATTAGAAAAATATTGAACTATTAAAATTAAAGTGTTCTTTTCTTGTAAATTTAAAAAAATTATTTAGATAAATAAATAAAGGAAACTAATAAAGCTTTAATTTAGAATGTTGAAAAAAAAACTTGTTGAAAATGACCAAATCGACAACTTTTCAGAGGTTTTGACCTTAATTACATAAAATAAGAAACCATATGGATCATATCTATTGGCATTTAATTCGTTGTATTATGATCACTGATATTAAAATTCTTTGATGATTTCTTCGAAATTTCACTATAATTTTTGTCTTACATCACATCTTTTTGTCAAACACCGACTAGGCTTTATATATTGTAGTTGAAAATGAAAATTATATAAGAGGAACTTAAATGTGTAATTTATAAAAACCATAAAAGTAAATCAAGTTAAAAGTTAAATTATAAGAACACTGGACAACTAACATGTATTATATGATACAAAACGACGTAGTATGGTGAGTTTGGGTACCTAAGCTTATATACCCTTAAGGGTATATTCACTTTTCCATATATATATATATATATATATATATATATATATATATATATATATATATATATATACCCGACCTTGAGATATACAAGAGACGATTTGCATAGGATCATATAATATAGGTCCAAGTTTTAACCAAATTATATAATTAATATCTTAATAACATTAAGTTTATACACGAAATATGTTGATAATATCATGTTATTCAAGTTTATACATGAAATTCTTATAGTTCAGTTGGTCAAGGGGTTATTACCTACTCACTCAGGTTCAAATTCTTATATATAATTTTGGAAAATCTCCAATAAAGTCTCAAAATTTTGGCTTAGTTTTGCTTTTGCCCTAAATTAGTTTTTGTGTACGAAAAAATCTCAGTGTTGCAGAAATCGGCTTAATCGCCAATTAATCGCTAATCGGACCTCCACCGATGAGATTTATTGCGAATCAGTCACTATAATCGGGTTTGGTCAATACATGTCAAATTCGGAATTAATCATAATCGGGCCTAATCGGACCTAATTGGGTTTGGTCAACGAAGGTCAAAGTCGGACCTAATCGCCGATTAATCACTTTTTTTGTAGGATTAATGTTAGATTTATAATTTTTTGAATAATTTTCTTAATAATTAATAGTCCCCGATTAATCTCTCGATTAATCCACGCCTAACCGATTAATCTCTAATCGCTAGTCCACCGATTAGCGATTTCTGCAACCATGAAAAATCCTAAAACCAGTAAAGTTTATATTTTGACTTTTTTTACCGGTTGGAAACGGTAACAAATTAATTTGTCACTATTTTGTAAACTGACCCAAAATATGGAGACTTGTCTGCAAACAAAAATATTATGACTTTTCTGCAAACAGGAAACCTTAATAATAATAATAATAATAATAATAATAATAATAATAATAAGTATACTATTTTTTAAATTTGTTATTATTAATATTGTTTATAATACATATAAATGCGTCTAAATGAAAAAAGAATATTAAAAAGCCATTTTTTAAGGGTGAAGGTAAAGAGGATGATGAATCGTAAAGTTTTATTGAGAAGAAATTTGAGAGAATGGAGTGTTTCAGTCGCGCTAAGGTGGAATCAACGTGAATCATAAACGGTGTCAGCTCATCAACAAGAAGTGGTTCAACTTCAGTATCGTAGAGTTGAGTTGCAGTCTAGAACTTCAAAGTTCACTGCCAGTTCATTTAAAATGGTACAAGACAAAATAATAAATAATGTAAGAATAAAAACAAAAACTTTAGTCAAACAATGAAATATTCTAACAGCGATATTTGTGCAGTTTTTTCATAAACAAGTTAAAGACCTGATTCATCAAATCTTTTGAATTGAATGGTCATAAATGAACTTCATTTTTCTGAGATATCTTTCCCTTAACATTGTTTATAAAAGAATAATAAAACAATATCAAAAATATCAAACTAAAACACAATTCATCGTAACCAAAGAGAGAAAATGTCTTTAATCGTTTAAGTATTGCAGATTGATTCCAAGCTTCATGTTCACCAAGAACAAGAGAACAACATGAACCAGTCTTTGTAACCAACGAGTTAAAAGAATCCAATCTATATAACCTTCGAGTTATAAGAGTCACCAAGACAAAACTCGTAGGTTTCATACATTGTGATCCGTGATAAAAAAGAGATGAAGATCACCCTCTTGTTGAAGAGGTCTTTGAATTTCATATGGGAATCAGTGTAGCAGTGACATCGTCTATGGAAATTAGACGTGATATGTTACCTAGCTTCACTCCATTCCATTTTAACAGAGTTGGGTTGTCCAAGAAGGAAGAGATCTATGTCTATAGGGATAAGCTTAAACATAGTTCTCTCCTACCGGGCCTAATTGATAGGATGTTTCGTGTCAATCAGCGTGAGCATCAACGTCAAAGGAAAAGTTGGTGGCATTGAAGAAAAAGATGCAAATGCCAGCTTAACTAGCTCTACTCAAAAGATGTTGCACCGAAGGAATGGCACGTCGGCAATGTTGAGATGAAGACGGACGATCCTAAGATATAGAAGGTGAGAGAAAAGAACACACATTGGCAATGTTAGTAGTAAAATGTACAATAGATACTTCTTTGTTAAAATAAAAGTAAAAAAGAATTTTTGAAGCGAAAGAGTCATAGTAAACTAAACTTTTAGCAACTTATGTTCATAAATTTTAAGGTAGCGAAGCATAATGTTAAAGTCGTAAAATAGCATTATTTAACACAAGTAAAATCAAAGTATATAAATGTTGTTGTCCCTTAGTGCAATGGGCACAATTTTGTTCTTAGAATCAATAACTTTTTCTTCACTGCAATCAAAGATAAATTTGTAACCAACGTCAAAAAGTTAACCGGTGGAGATAAGATTGATTTTCATGCCCTTGACATAGAAAACATTCTTTAGCTTGAACATTATACACTCAAATGTTCCAACGCCCATGATAGCTTCTTCACTGTTGTCACTAAAAACTACAATCGAACCATCATTCTCCACAAATTTTGTTAAGAGGGACTTGAGACCGGTCATGTGTCTAGACGATATGGGCATATTTAGTCATATAATTCATGCATTATCTTAATACTTTATGTTGTTTTTGTCTCAAATGTTGAACAAAATATAATTAGTTTAAAATTTAATTTTCAGCAATAAAGACATGCTCGGAAGGAAAAGAAAGTCGAATTGGCGATTGGAAGCTCGGAATTTGGATTTTGAAGAAAGAAGATGAAAATGCAGAAGAACACAACATGTTACCCTTATCAGAACATATAATTAGGAATCAATTGCTTGATTCTATTCAAGGCCTTGTATTTGGAAACAGAGCCATCCAGATTTATTTTGATTCGAAATATCCACTTACATCCAATAGGTGTATGACTGGAAGAAAGAACGAGAACCCTTGTCTGATTCTGAAGTAATGCATTGTATTAAAAGTCCATAGCATGTCACCACTTAGGATCTTTAAGTGTTTGGTTGTGGGTTTAAGGCTCGAGGGAGGAGGGTATTGGATGTAGGGTGGTGGTGTTAATGAGATTGGCATTAAAGTATTTTGGGTTGCGTTTTCTGTTTCAAGTTAGGTGATCAAATATAGTTACAACTGGTGGGGATGGTGGAGGGGCCACGTGAACAAGTGGTGGTAAGGGGGAGGAGGGTTGGGGAGGCGACGAATGTGGTGGTGCTGATGGAGGAGATGAGTTATCATCATCTATAGTAGTGGAGTTGGTTGGTAAAGTAGAGATGGGTATGGTGTTAGTGATAGAAGATGGAGGAAAACAAGGTGGATTTGTAGAGGTAGGAGGCACATCAGACTCAATAGAAGATGTAGAGCAAAAATTATCAGGAGTGAGTAGCGAAAAAGAGGTTTCAGTTTGGTATGCATAGATATGCTCAACATGGCGAGAGTGATATAAGCGATGAGAGGTGGGTTCATAATATTTATAGGCTGATTTGGATGAAGAATAACCAAGAAAGATGCATTTCTTGGATCTTGGATGAATTTTGGAAGAGAGGTAAGGTTTTAACCATGGGTAACATAAGCAACCAAAGGGTTTGAGCTTTTGATATGTATGAGATGTGTTATGTAGTTTGTCATAGAGGGATTGAAAAGCAAGAACTGATGTGGGTAGTCGGTTGATGAGATGAACAGTTGTTTGGAACGCATGGGTCCAAAATGTGAGAGGGAGACTAGCATGATGTAACAGGGAGAGTCCGGTTTCAACTATATGTCTATGGCGTATCTCAGCTATACCATTTTGTTTTGGTGTGTGAGGATGAGTAATAAAGTGAGATATACCATGTTGTTGGAGGTATGATGTGATTTTAATAAATTATCCTCCATTGTCAGTAAATAAAGAGACAAGAGGGGTATTATAGTATTTTTCAACAAGGGTTCGAAATTGTGGAAACAAGGTGGAGACTTCAGACTTGTTTTTCATTGGGTATAACCAAATATAACGAGAGTAGAAATCAACAAATGTGACATAGTAAGTGTAGTCATCATTCAAGAGTTGTATTGGACCCTATACATCTGAATAAACAAGTTCCAATGGTTTAGATGCTTTGAAAGAGTTTGTACCAAAAGGTGATTTATGGCTTTTATTGATAGAACATGAATCACAATGAAACAAAATTGATGATACTTTATTACATGATAATCCTAAATGACTTAAAAGGAACTTGAAAACTTTGATAGACGGGTGACCAAGCCTGTGATGCCAGCAAATGATTGACTTATTGGAGATGATCGTTGAGTTTATTTGTGGTAGCTTACGAAGGGAACATATGGTTGTATAGTATATCTCATTGACGTTCACTCCCCATATGAGTATCGTTCCCGTGCACAGGTCCTTGACAAGAAAGAAAGTGGAGAAAAATTCAACAGAAACATAGTTAGATTTGCAGAGTTTAGCAACTGAGATAAGATTATTTCTTAACTGAGGAACGAATAAACATTATGAAGATTTAAAGGACGTGAAGAAGTTGGAAGACTAGAAGAACCAGTGTGAGAGATAGATAGGGCTTTACCATTGCCTAACATAATTTCATATGGTCCTCCATATTCTAATAGGGTGTGGAAAGATGTGGGGTTGGATGCTACATGATTAGATGCATAACTGTCAAACATCCATGGTGGTGGAGACGGAGAGGAGCTTGTTGAAGTGGTGTTGACCACTGGATTTGATGAAGAGCTCGTGTTAATTGTGATGTTGTTTTCTTTGAGAAATCGTGCAAGCTTCCTGCAATCTTTAGTATCGTGCCCAGGGATATTGAAGTATTGACAGTAGCTAGAATTGTGGTTACCTCTCTGATAGTTGTTGCTTCCACTGTGTTAACCAGGAGGGCGATATGATCTTACACCTGAGTTGTTGTTGTACCTGTTTGAGTTTCGGTTGTCACAGTTGGATATGGGTGGATATTTGTTGGAGTACTTTTGAGTGTTATTGACCGTGGTAATGACCAGTGTTGGTTCAGTGTATTTTAGGGTGCGTTCATGATATACTAATTTATCAAAGATATTAGGAAAAGTGATGGGCGTGTCTCTGATTTTAAGGGAATATGAGATATGTGTATAGTCTTCACCTAGTTGTCCCAGTATGTGGACAATTAGGTCTTCATCATCAACAAGACTTTGAGCTAAAGCAATGTCATCTGCTATGCTCTTCATATCATGAAGGAATTCAGTGATGGAGCGGGTACCTTTGGGATTGTTTGCCAATCTGGACTTCAATGAGATTATACGAGACCTGGAGACGCTAGCATAACTTTCAGTTAGGCGTTTAAATGCTTGTTGTGCAGTCTTAGCAGATGAGACAATTGGTTGGATAGTTTCTAAACAACTTCCAAGTAGAGCACCAAGAATAATTTGATCTTGGCGGAACCAGGGGAGATAAGTTGGGTTTGATTTTGTGCTGTCAGTGGACAAAACTTTTGGTGGAACTTCAGTAGAGTCTTTTATGTAGCCGTCAAGACCAAGCGCAGTTAGGGTTGTGACCACTTGCTTTCTCCAGATAGAGAAATTAATGGTGGTGAGTTTGATTGGAAAGTAAGTATGAGTGGTGACTTCAACAATGGACGTCATAGTGATTTTGATTTGAGTGGAAAATTTTGAAGGATCGACATTTGGAAAGACTCGAAGGAGCTACATGAGCTCTAATACCATATCAGAACATACAATTGGGAATGAATTGATTGATTATATTGAATTGCTTTACCTTCCTTATATAGGTTGAATATATTGTTAAATACGAGCTATTCTATAGAAGTACATATAGGAACTATATTGACTATACAATTGAATATACAACTGAATGATAACTGGGTAATTCTTGTGCACGTGTTGTATTCATGAGCTGGGTTGTTGTGTATTATCATTGGGCTTTGTATCCTTGGGCTCTATATCCTTAATAACCCTCACCAACACAGCGTGTTGTATTGGGGAATCCTGATAAAATAATGCATTGTCGTACACGCGTCTTTAGTGATCAACATGACGTGTTAAGTCCATAAACACGAAGTGTTGTGCCAATTTTCATAATCTATTTAAGTATCGTTTCTGCTCAAAACCCTAACGAATGCTTGGAGTTTTTATCGACTTTTAGAGGTCAGAGACATCCCTAGGAGCTATATTTCAGAATTCGATTAGAGGCTTTGAATTGAAGAAATCTAAGGCAAAAAATCATTAGTAGCCTACTTAATTCCTTGGTTTACATTATGTTTGTGTTGATGAATTTCGTTTTTATGCTTGTTTCTACTAAAGTCATGGGCTAAACACCCTACTTTCGTTTAGAGTAGAAGATCTTATGATTATGGTTTGATTTAGTGGCTTTGGATTATATTGATTTGATTATTTATCATGTTAAGCTTGTTAAAAGAACCTTATGTGTTAATGATAATTATTTTTTGTTGATTAATGAGTTATTAAGATTGCATGAACATCTTTCTTGATTGCTAACCTCTTATGATTTTGTGAAAACAAGATTATAAGCCTAGTGTTGTGAACATAACCTAGGGTTACCTAGAAAATAAGTAAGTTAATATGTGAGCTATATATGATGACCAACCATATATAAGTTAATTCAACCAACCAATTTAATTAACTACTATTACAAGTCTTGCTTGGTTCGAATTGAACACTGCTTGAATTGATCACTTGATCACTACTTGAAATGATTTGTTTGCTAAAGGATTAGTAATAGTGAACATGAACCTAAACACGTTAGAAATCGGTAATTAATGATATATTAATCTATTGCACTTGCCACGAAATCAACCATAGGAATAAGTGAAATGAATCTAAACGGAAGTCTCTTTAATATTATTAAATCTAGTTGTCTTTTGTTCTTCTTTCTAGTCGTTAATTGTTCTTGCTAAGTGTTTAAGTAATTGCTTAAGTTCTTAGTCTTTTAAAACTAGAGAAAACCCCCCCTATTTAATTTATTGTTTAAATTAGATAATATTAGTAGTAATTTTAATTATTTACCGTTCCCTGAGTTCGATACCCTACTTACATTCACTAAACCGCTAATCAATAGGTACACTGCCTACTGTTTGTTTGTTTTTTGTTTAAGATAATTAGGATTAAAACTAGTATATTCCACACGTATCACTAGAGCACCCACTGTCAAAGAATAAAGTATGTTCAAGATTATAACTCGACTCTTGGACAACTTCAGAGGTATCAACGTCACACATGTTGAGATCACCATCATGGGAATCATTTATAAGAGCCATAAGACCCTTAACATTTAGCACCTGATCTTCAGATGTTTCCTCTTCTTCCACCCATTCTTCACAATCCTTTTGTTTTGCAATGAAAGCTTTTGGCAGAAAGATGTTCTCCTTGTTCATGTGGGCCAACAACTTTTTGTACAAGACTTCATAACTCTTTAGGCTTTGAGCTTCTTTCTTCTCTTTGCAGTCTATGGAAAAATAGCCAGGTCTTTCACAATTAAGATAGTTACCTGAGTTTCTTTTATCTGAAGTAGATCTCCTTGTTGAACTGCCTCCCTTAAACTGAGCTCTTTGAACTCCATTTGATATGCTTTCTTCGCAACATTTGTCAATAAGTGCAACGCTGACAATAAGTTCATCAGTAGTTTCTTCATTACTCGCTTCACCCTGATCAGATTCATCCGAGTCGCTGATGAGATTCAATGCTTCCTTCCGAGAAACCAAAGCTACAGCCTTTTCTTTGCTTGAGTCCATTCATGATGTCTTTACGAAGAGCTTTGGTCTCTTCGTAATTTCGTAGATTTCTAAACAAGGAGTTCAGATCCATGAGATTAATATTCTCATTGTTTTTTAAGAAGATCATGGTGATGTTCCCATCCTTTTCCAAGGGAATCCAAGAATTTTAAAACTAACTCAGAAGAGTGCTTGACGACTCCCAACATGTGCATATCATTCACTAAACAATTAAGCATGTTAAAGGTTTCAGTTAGAGATTCACCTTGCTGACCGAAAAATGCTCATATCTTCGATTGAGGTTGTTGATGGTTGTAGCATGAACCTCCATAGTGCCTTCATAAGCCACAATCAGTGTCTCCATCATCTCTTGAGATGATTCACAGTTCTGAACTAAATGATACACAAGGTATGGAAGAGAGTTTCATATGACTGCCCTAGCTTTCACATTAAGAATGATAAGTGTCTTGGCGTCATCGTCACGACTAGTATTTGGCTTTTGCTTCAAGGGACCAACAGGAGCATTGTTGTTAACCATAGGTTGATACATAGGAATGCGAGGAGCCTTCTTAACAATGTTAATCATCTCATAATCCATGGTTTCAAGAACAACCATAACCTTCGTTTTCCACATTATAAAATTTTGCTCATCGAATGGAGGGGGGGGATCTTGTAAAGAGCATATGATTTGGGATTACAGGATGTCGACATGGCAAATTCAATGTATCAAAGACCTGCTTTGATACCAATTAAAGGTTTGTATCGATGGGATACACTTCAAGTATAATTAACGAAAAACAAACTAACTAAACAAAGATCAAACAGAAAAATAAAGAACATGAGTAATCACAACGATGTCTTTCACCAAGAAATGAGTGTTCTCACCAAGAGAACGAAGGTGTAACACCCAGGATTTTGAAAGCCAAGAAAGTAAAGGAAACCCTAAATTTAAGAGGGACTCGACGAGTCCAAGGAAGGACTCGGCGAGTCGGAGCGGGATCCGGGTCGATAAGAAAGTGACCAACTCGACGAGTCGGCCAAATGGACTCGGCGGGTCTGGTCTGTGCGAGGAAAACCCTAAATCCGGGGCTTGGAGCCTATTTAAGCATCTCAATCTTCTTCCTAGGGCTCCTTTACAGCCTCTCACACCCAGAACGCCGCACCTTAAGCCCCCATTGTGTTCATTCAAGCTTTTAGCCATTTTTGAGTGGTTTTAAGGAAGAAGAAGGAGTGGGAATCTTTGAAGCATCAAGGAGTGGTCTTGGATCCGAAGTTTGGGAAGCATTTCAGAGCATTGGAAGGTATTAAGTCGTTTCTCTTCTCCAGATTTTCCTTGGTTATGAGCTTTGGGGCTTTTAAGCCATGTTTAAGACCAATCTTGAGCTTGAGGTCCAGATCTGAGGTTGCTACCTCAGATCCATGCTTGTTTTGGTATGGAATCCCATAAAGTATCAGCCATTGGGTGGAAATTAGAGTCTCTTGGTCCTAAACCCTAGCTATGGGTGTATTTTGCCTAGATCTCACTCTCTACACGTAAAGTTTGCAACTTTACATGGGAAATAGGCTTGGGGAGGGTAGATCTACAGTTTGGAGCTCATGCATGACTCGGAAGTCCTCTGCATGTAAGTGGATCTTAGTGGACTCGACGAGTCCTTCGAGTGGACTCGGCGAGTAGCTTGAAGATGAGGAGGAACTCGACGAGTGGGATGAACAGCTCGTCGAGTCGGATGAAGATGGGCATGAAATCGGCGAGTTGGATGAACAACTCGGCGAGTTGGATGAAGATTGTCGTGTGCTCGGCGAGTCTGTTCTTAGACTCGGCGAGTCAGTTTGGGTGGTCCCAAACCCTTCGAGTTAAGACTCGAGTCAGCGAGTCGAGCCAGGACTCAGTGAGTTGGTCAGGACAGGAATCGGGAATCAGTAAACTCGGCGAGTCAGGGGCTGACTCGGCGAGTAGAGTCGCGAATGGAAGGACTATGGATTTATGAACTCGGCGAGTCAGTAGGGTGACTCGGCGAGTAGGGTTGACCTGGAAGGTTGACTTTGACCAGAGTTGACTTGGTTGACCTTTGGAGGTCAGTTAGACTAAGTGTTGGGTTGTTATTGGTAGCTCGGGGAGCTAGCAGAGCAGCAGTTCGGAGTTAGCGGTCAGGTAGCGGTCAAAGGGGTTAGCAGCAGCAGTTCAGCAGTATCAGGTGAGTTTCCCTTTGTATGAATGGGTCTACGGCCACAATGCCGGCCCATGTAGTTATGAGTAGAAGACCCGGGGGTTAGCCCTAGGCACAGTATGCTAGTATGATATTTGGACGAGGTCCAATGACAGAGGGCGGGTGCCCAAGGAGCGGTTTATGTGATAGTTTATACTTGTTGTCTGTGTGATACTTGTATGTGCCTGGTAGGGAGGTGAGTGAGGGCGAGGTCCCGTATCTCACCAATAGCAGAGTGTGGATGGTGTTCCACATCTCAGTAGCAGCAGAGCAGGGGCGAGACCCAAGTTAGGAAAGGAGTGAGGGTGGGCTGGGCCCGAACCTCACTATCAGCAGGAGTATGGACGAGGTTCCATGACTCATCAGTAGCAGGACTCGGGCGGGGCCCAGAGATAGGCGAGGCCTTAGCGCAAGAGTTGTTAGTATATGTTTAGCTTATGTAATATTATGTGATATGTTTATGTGCTATTATATGTTAGTGGGCGAGGCCCTGTGACAGGCGAGACCTAAGTGAAACAGATTTGTATCCGAGCGGGGCTCGAAGCTAGGTGGGGCCTGGAGCGGCGGGGCCGTTATAGCGGGCAAGGCCCGAAGTAGAAGGGCGAGGCCCAGGATAGCGGGCGTGGCCCAGTATGTGCAGTATGTGATTTTGCGTGGTATGTGGTAAGGTGGGGAACTCACTAAGCTTTGTGCTTACGGTTTTCAGTTTTGCTTTCAGGTACTTCCGGTAGCGGAGGGAGGAGCTCGGGGTGATCGCATGGCACACACCATAGAGTAGTCAGCCTGGGAATGTTTACTCTGATAATAAACATGTGTTTTGAAAACTTATACTCAGATTATGTTTTGGAATGATGTTTTGTTTAAAGTAATGTTTTATTAAAAATAAATTTTTGGTCTTAAATTTTGGGATGTTTCAGAAGGTCACAAAGACATTCACCAAGACTTACATTAGGGTTTCACCCTAATGTTGAATATACACAAAACTATTCTAGTGAATCTCTTCAATCAGAGGATTGTATTTAATCTATAATAAGAACTGATCCTTATCACCAAGATATCGAATCTGTTATTTATTATATATTTACAGATAACTGCCTAATATACAAATATTACATAAGATCATTATCTTCACGCTGACATTGATAAGGTCATGAGGCATTGGCGCCAGCGGTCAACGTATAAAGTGTTTGACTCATCTGACCATAAAATGTGACCTTACAAAACTTCATTTCTTATTTGTTTTCTATCGTTTACCTTGAAATTTAATAGTATTAGGTTTAGTTTAGTTTAGTTTTTTTTTTTTTTTTTTTTTTTTTTTTTTTTTTTTTTTTTGCAAAAAAACGAATACCAAAACCATAGGTAAGGTATGCCACTTACGGTGTAGAAGTTATTAATGCATAGATTGTGCATTAACATTTTGTACACCGTAGATTACATACATCTATGGTTTGCGGTGCTTTTTGTTGTTTCTAACATTTATAATGATATAGTTTTATTATGTGATCTGTTATTTGACTTGGTTCGATAGTTTGATCCAAAAAAATAATTGAATCTCAAAAACGTAACAGTAGATTATTTGATAGAAACACTATATGACAGCTGCCACCTACGGTTTTGTTCTTGATGTTCATCCAAACATCAAACGGTAGTTTTGTTGAGAGCATAGTGCAATATGAACACCCTAATTAATTTTTTAAATATTTTTATTGGCTGAAATTGTATTGTTTTGTGGAAAAAACTGATTATAAACTATTAATTATTGGTTGACTTTTTAAAAAGTGATCAATAGGGTGTTCAAGGGGTGTCTTATTAGCAACTCGAAACCGTAGGACTATTTCCGAAACAGTAGGCGTGTTTGATAGTCTACGATTTTATAGACTATTTTTAGCTATTCCAAATATTTGACTACTAAATAAAAAAAAATAATAGGTAAATTGATTAGTTTTGTCATTTTTCTCTACTGTTAATTATTTATATTGATAATTTTGTTTATTTAGTGGTAATTGACGATTTGAAAATCTGATGGGAAGGGTCTTGAGAAACTAATTAACTTCTTGGGTTTTGGGAAAAACTTTGGGTCAGAAGTCAGGTATCCGCCTTTGAAGACCGAAATTTCGGCGCATTTTCAGCTTTAACCCCGCTATTTCTATTTATTTACAATTCTGCACCCAACATAAATCTGCCTCCTATAATGTATGTTTAGTCTTTTGGGCTGTTTCAAATAAAGTAACATTTTGTGGTTGGTTTCTGTTTAACGTCTTCTTTTATTGAAACACTTGTTAATATAATATAATAGAAATAAAAATTTAAGATAAGTACAGATTACTAAAACTTATATAAGTAAAAATTTGGTTAATCTCAAACTTAAAATCAATAAGAAAGGCTAATAATTTCTCTTTAATTCTTTCAAACTTATACTAATAGAATCCATTTTTTGAAATGACCAACCAACAAATTTTGCAACATGTTTCCAAAAACCATGCATCATGTTAACATCTCACCCAACCAATATGTATTAGCTCCAAGCACGCTTCCTTGAAAAATAAAATAAATAAAAGTTAAATGATATCCAAAAGTTAAACAAATCTTTATCTTTAAGTGGAAAAGTTTAAGGAAATTGAATAATCTAATCATAATGTGAGTAAGATGTATTTCAAGAAAATAACTAAAAATTTTTGTTTTTGTAAAATAATCACCAAGTCTGTCGGAGCATTCTGGATCAAAGAAAATATTTTTATGATAAAGAATATATATTTCAAATTGATATTCCTGAATTCAAACTAACATTTTGGATTTCGGATTGAAATCTCGTAGTTCAGAATAATTATATAAAAAAAAAAAAACTCTAAAATTTAATCTGATGAACAATTTTGAAATTTCAAAAAGAAAATAGTTTTTTACAAAATCCAACAAAAAGTTAAACAAAAATTTTAAATAGAAAATATACAGTATTATGGCTTAAAATCAAATATTTAATTGAAAAACGGTGATGCTAAACATTTGAAATAGACTTTTCGGATATATGTATTCGAAACAAATTGAAAAAAAAAATTCATAAATTGAATAACATTGAGAATATGGGAGTTCACATTTCTTCATCTACTCCATTACATTGTGATAACAAAAACGCGATACAAATTGCGAAGAATTATGTTTTTCATAAGCGGATGAAGCACATTGAGATTGATTGTCATTTTACTTGTCATCGCCTACAGCTTGGGACCATTTCGCTTCCGTTTGTTTCATCAACCTTGCAGCTTGCGGATATTTTTACGAAGACTCTATCGGCTTCTCAGTTTCGGTTCTTATGTGACAAACTCTCAATGCTAATTGTTGCGGCATTGTGAGTTTGAGAGAGGATGTTAGCCTATATATTATTAGCCCACTTGTTTATAGTCCTTTTAGCCCATTAGGATTTTTGTCTAGCTAGTATTTATATTCGTTTTATTCTTTGTAGTTTTTTTTTTCATTGAGAATCCTAGTAATTTCTTTTTATTATAATTATATGGTAATGTTATCATCTAAAATAAAACATTATGAAGAAAAATAATTATTTTTTAAAACTGAAACTTCTTTTTGGAAGACCCCAAATATAATAGTTAGATTTAAACCATTTGAGCTTTAAGAACAAAATTATGTTGTTTAGATTTCAATGTCATAAGCTCCAATATTGGGTGGTAT
Organism: Lactuca serriola; assembly: GCF_051521515.1. Lineage (NCBI taxonomy): Eukaryota > Viridiplantae > Streptophyta > Magnoliopsida > Asterales > Asteraceae > Lactuca > Lactuca serriola. Next base: position 12,799,875 of record NC_136413.1, read on the forward strand.
ACTATTTAAATATTTAGTAAATTATATATATATATATATATATATATATATATATATATATATATATATATTAAGATGATTAGTATATAATATTCTTTTGTCATAACATAATAATATATATTTTATATATTTGTAGTGTATAATCCTTTAAAACATAATTTTTTTTATATATAGCTAGAATGTGTTGTGTATAAACGTCTAAAAAGAATATATCCCTTATTTTGGATTATTTTGACTTTTAAATGGAAACGATTGTTTCCAAAGTAGCAACCGAAATCTTCTAATTATTTTGTATCGAATATCACTATCGCCTCAGGAAGTCGAGACCGGAATAATAGACGGAATTGGAAAGAATAGAGAGATGAACATGGGAAAAAGAAATAGAGAAAGATAAAATTTGTCTCCATTATTGTATTCTACTACCTTTATAATAAATAATAATAATAATATATTCAATCGAATCTAAAATAAACGAGGCACACCTTGGAATCGGTATTGATTCCACCTGCAATTTGTGAAGCCTTTTGCATCCAAGCCACCAGAAATAAAGCAAAACTATGGTGTAGACGTGTAGTTCATATATACTACCACCCGACACCATATATAGCTCTTTCAAATATACTAATATATAAACGTTGGATTAGTGTTTAAAAAAAATAAAAAAAATTAAGCATCTATCGAAGAGGAATAGTTGTAAAAGAGTGTGACTAACAAAGATTTTTTTGAACAGCTAAAAGATTCATATATACCAAAAAAAACAAAAAGTTAAAAGAGGGTTTTGGAGCCAAGATACCCACATAATAAAATTCTGAAAAACCACAAAAAACATATCAACAATTAAATCAAAGATAAGTTATTTTCTCCTCATGGACTCTTTAAATACAACAAGTTTCTATACTTCCAAATCACAACAAGTTTCTATACTTCCAAATCATCCATGACCTGATGATAGCATCAATCACATATTTCTTTATCCTTAAAACTTTCTTTATCCTTAAAACTTGAAACGAATCCAGGCATGTAACCAAATCCAAAGGGCTCAAATATGAAGGCAAATCCATGTTTAACCAACTTGAAATCACGTTCCAAGTTCTATTAGCAATATGATGTTGGTGATTTGTTGTCATCGATATTATTTAAGTGTAACGGATTTCTTTGTTGACCAAAGGTGATCTTGGTAAATATTAAACAAGTAAGGAAGGTGTGGATTACACACTTGTTTAAGTTTGATCAAGTTTTCAAAGTACATTGTCATTTAGGGGCGAAGCCCCCAAACAAACGGGGGTCCGGGGGCAGCGCCCTTTGGAGCGGGGTCCAAGGGGTAGAACCCCTGGATGGGGTCGAGCGGCCAGGTCACGCGGAAATTTTTTTTATATAGGGTATGTTGCTATATAAAAATTGCATTAGAAAATCGTATTTTCAGAGAATTGACCATTATTTGACCCTTATCCAAACTTCTGTTTTATGTCAGCTTTTACAGTTTATGACAGTTTGAAACTGTCATATGACAGTTTTCAGACAAAGATCATAAATTCGGTTTTTGGTCTCATTTTCTGGTACAGACGAAATTATCATCAAAGCATTCTAAATTCTTGTCTCTCTGAGTCTTATCCGATAAAGAATATTGAGAGTACCACCCAAATGCTTTAATCTGAAAGTGTTTTACACAATTCTCAGAATTCCAAGCTTTACTATACCCCAATTTTTAACATATGACACTCAACAAAAAGATGAGGCAACGATTCCTTTTGCATGCTACAAAAAGGGGACAAAACACTATTTATCACAATACCTTTAGTAGTCAAATTCGGCGATTTGGAAGTCGGACTAAACAAAAGCGCCAAAAGAAAATATTTACCTTTCGAGGGATGAACTTATTCAATGTCGTTTCTTTTCCATTATCTGATAACATCAAATCTTCATTTTGTTTGTCTCTTTAATAATAAAATTATCTTCTATACTAATGCCCTTACTCCAAGAGTCCATTCCATCCTCAAGATTAACTTCAACTAACATATTCATAAGGATATTAAATTGGTCAAACTTCGTACCTTATTAGGGTTCCTACCCCACTTCCATCTTCCTCGATTATTAACCCATCTATCTTATAGGGTACAAACTTTATTATTTTTAACCCATAAAGCATCGGAAACCGAATACATAACAGAACATTACCGATCCACATGTCTTTCCAAAAGAGCACATCAATGCCATTAACTTTTCTATGCAGAGAGGACATTGAAATAACACCAGTCACATTCATTTTGTACCAAGCTAACATGTTTCTCGGCCAAACACCTTGACCCCGTGGTCTTTGACCCTCCAAAGGAACGACCTGTTTCCCATTGTAACATCCCGAAAATCATGATATAAAATAATTTTTTTTAGATTAGTAAATCGTTAATACATATATTTCCCATAAAACCAAGATTTAACAAAACATCATCAAATCAGAGTAATTCACAAAATGCGGAAACATGTGGTGTGTGCTCTGCAATCATCCCGAGATTTTCCAATTGAAAACCGGAGTACCTAAAACACAACCTGAAAACCGTAAGCACAAAAATTAGTGAATTTCCCAAAATACCATACACCATACAACCACAAATTATCATGCAACATACATATATTTACTTTGGGCTCCCCCATGGTCTTTGCCTGGGATGTTATGGGCTCCCCTATGGTCTTTAATCCAAGTTACATGACCTCCCCCATGGTCTTTCATGCAAGTATCACAAAGACAACTAACATTCCACATAACAAGCAATGGGTCGGCATTGGTGCCTTCAACCTATGGATATAGTGAGAAGACTCACCTCGATCCGCTGCAAATCAGATAACACTCGGTTGTCGAACTGGAAATCCCACACTAACAATAAATAAATCCCAATTAATAATTATGTCATAATTCATTAACCGTGGCCTCAACTCATAAGTCTTGACTCCTAGGGTAAAAGACCATTTTACCCTTTCCTTAATGGGCCCAACCCAAACTTAGCCCAAGGCTCACTGATGGCCCAACAAAAACTCAAGGCCCAATCTATACCTAAGGCCCACTCAAAGTTCTAAGGCCCAACCAGAGCCCAAACAACTAATTCATAGCCCAACGAAACAATCCAGCCCAATTGAAGCCCACTCCTAGAGAGTCCAAGTCTAAAAGCCCAATTCCCATCTAATCAGACGTACGCACGACATACAAGGCTTGTAAGCACGACATACGTCGCTGGTCCAAAAATGAGCATCATAGGCAGAACGCACAACGTTCCCCGGTGGTACGCACGGCGTTCCCCGGTGGTATGCACGACGTTCTTGGCGGCTACCCAAAAGTCATCCCAATGACTTAATCCATTAAGCCAAACGTCCAAAACCTCAGAATAGCTAAATATAAGTGACTTGATCCATAAAGTTGAAGGGTTTAAGCCTTTGCATGGCTTAATGAATCCCAAACACCAAAGATGAACTACAAAATGTCAAAATCACTCCTAAAATGTCTTAAAACTTCTTAATATCTTAAGACCTCAATCCAAACTTCTAGATCTGATTTCAAGGGACTTCTTAAGTCATGAAGTTTCCAACTTTATGACTTAGCATAACTCAATGGGACCCAAATCAAAACCCTAAGTCCCAAACTTCATCAAATGACTACCAAATCATGCATGAAAGGTTTATACCCATAAAGATCTACACTTTAGGACTACATAACCTCAACAAGGACCAAATATGAAGCTCAAAGGTTCTGGAGTAACCTCTACTCACAAGAACCACCTCAAAGGGACCAAAACCATAGAAAAATACCACTTAGCTAGATCTACATGAAAAAGTTGTCAAGGTTGAGACTTTATACCTCCAGAAGATAGATATAGGTGCACAAAGCTTGGATCCAAAAGCTCCAAGTCAAGCAATGACTCTTAAAGAAGTTTCTTCTTCTTCCTCAAGCACCAAAAACACACATAAATCACTTTGAAGCTCAAGAATCACTCAAATGGAGGCTAGGGTTTCGTTCTTAGGGTTAGAGAAGATGGAGGCTGAAGAATGGAATAGGTTTGGGTCCATAATGATGCTTACAAAGGGGCCAAACCCTAAAAACGAACTTTTGAAGCAGCCTAACGAACGCCTGACGTTACCAAGTTGGCTCGTGTCTAATTTCCTTCTTGAACGCCATGCATTCCTACATGGTACGCCATGCATACCCGTTTTGGCCCAAAACCCTTATAACTTCAAATGGTCATAACTTTGCATCCCTTATCCGTTTTTGACGTTCTCTATATCCACGAAAATGTAACAAGAAGCCCCACACTTTCAACTTTATTTAGCCTAAAAACCAACCGAACTAAAATCCAAAATTCATAAAAGGCCCGAACCAACGCCTTTATCGATACCCTTGGGCTCTAAAGTGCAAACCAAACCCTTTGATCACATAACCAACATCACCCACATCTAAATGGGTCTAAACATTTCTTCCCGAAGGCCCTAAGCCTTATGATAACTGATGATCGGGCCACGGTCCCAAATAATGAACTGATTCGAAACCGAGCGTTACAACTCTCCCCCATTTAAATTCGATTTCGTCCTTAAAATCATTCTTTACCATTCCCGACAATCCCGACAGCTTGAAGGACACAATCACAACCTTGAGCATACAACGACCTTCCTAGGAAACCAAACCTATCCCAACCCGAAGAAGACGAATCCATAATCCTATGCAGAAAACCAACCCCACTTTATAAGCAGGTACGCTTAGCGTACAAGCCTCCAAGCAAGTACGATGCGCGTACGTGCTGAGTACGCCCCGCGTACTCGGTCTGTTGGGCCTCGCATGTTTGGGCTATCGTTTGGGTTTCGCTTCTTGGGGCATTGTTGGGCCATCTGAGAACACGTGTTTTGGACTAGGGAAAAATTATTGGGATTTAAGGTAAGGCCCATGTAAGGGTTTGGGCCCAATTTGTAAAATTGGGCCATAAGTGGGCTATGGATGATTATTTGGTTTGTGGGATTTTTTGATTGTGAGTTTGGGCCTTAGTCATGGACCAAACTAGGTGACGGGTCAAATGGCCTTTTTACCCAATATATGGATTGTTCGATTTGGATTGGAACCCAAATGTTAATTGAATGTTATCTATGTTGATAACGTAGAGATTTTAACGGATCTATGGACAAAGATTTATTTGTGGGTTCAGCTATCGAGGTGAGTCTTCTTCTGGTGCTCGTGAGTCGAAGGCACCAATGACGACTCACTAAGTTGTGTATGTAGGATGCTAGCTGTCTTTATGACTCTTGCATGTTTGTATGAGCCTCTGTGGTAGAATAGTTGTATCTGTGGCGGCCAACTGAATCTGGCTATTATTATTGCGTTATGTTTTTTTTATGTGTGACTGGAATACTAATAGTCTCAAGGGTTGCTGATAGCCCACTGAGACTGCCGATAGTCCCTAGGGTTGTTGTTAACCTATACTTGTTTATTTTTGATGTGTTGTATGTGGTATTTTAGGGAACTCACTAAGCTCTATGTTTATGGTTTCAGGTACTTCTGGTTCGAAAGGGGAGGTCCCAGCTTGATCACAACGCTTACACCCATATTTTCCGCAACCTTGAGATTTTGGGATTGTACTCTAATAAATGTGTTTTTTTACTGTAAAATATCTTTAAGTGTTTAATTAAATGATTAGTGGGTGTTTTAGTTGTTTTAAAAATGAAATTTTTACCTTCATATTTTGGGGTGTTACACAGTTCTGGGGACGAACTTTCATATTTCGGGAGTTCAAGGCTTATGGAACCCCAAAGTTCTTCATGAATAAAGACCTTATAGCCAACAGGCGGTGGAGTGCAGACATGCGGAGCACTCAACAGACGAGCTTTTGTCGTGAGGTATCAAGGGTGAGGTTTGCATCTTCCTTTATGAGGAATTGAGCTCGCGACTGGTGGGAGAAGGTTGGTCATGCATTGGGAGCATAGGTCGTGGAGGCTATGACCTGGCCTGATTTTTTTACTAGATTTAGGGCGGAGTTTGCACCCGCTATCGAGGTGTAGCAGTTGGCGAGAGAGTTTCAAGACATCGCCAGACGACGGCGACTGTGGTGGAGATCACCACCAAGTTCAGGGAGAGAGCTTTGTTGCTTCTGTAATATGTTATGGACGAGGAGATGAAGAAGACGAGATATTATGATATATTGAGGGATGACATCGGGGAGTTTGTCAGCATTTTAGGATGAAGGAATTTAGAGAACATGATTGATAGAGTCTGGGAGCAGGAGATTGAGTTGGAGCTTCGAGCGAAGCAGAAGCCAGCTCGGGTTCAAGTAGTTGAGGGCCCAACGAAGAGGACTAAGACTTTTGATTTGCGATCTAGAGGCTAGCAGGTTCGGGACCGCTGCGGCAAGTGCGGTAAATCGCAAAATGGAGTTTGTAGATCAGTGGGTTCGGGTTGCTACAGGTGCGGCAAGACTTGTTATATTAGTCGAGATTGTCCTATGGGATTGGGTTCTTATTTGCTTTCATTGCAATCAAAAGGGCCACAAGAATTTCGATTGTCCGAGGTTATCAGGTGATGGTTGTCGAGACCACCAAATAAAAAAAAAACTAAATATGGCGACATACAACAACAAATTGTAGTAACGGTAATAGGATCGAACCACAAAGATTGGCTCCAATTCAATTTTGTGCATTTAGCTTCTATAAAATAAAAGTATATAACGATAGGGTTTTTTTTCTTGAAATATGAAATGCGATAAAAACAAATTTATAAAAAAAACTAAAATAACAAAATAGAAAAAGCTATAAAACAAAACATTCCAATATCGGGATAAATCGCAAGTTCAATTACTTGACTAATCATTATAATTTTGTGGTGCAATAAGTTTGATGAATTCTAATTTGGCTATAGCAATCTAAAAAGTTTGAGATTACCTAGACTTTTCTTAGTTAATACAATGGTTATAAAAGCTAATAACACATTTTCTTATTTAAAGTCATCATTTCAATGTAACATGTAATTAATGAAAATTAACTAGCATTAATATTTAAAAGTTACCAAATCCAAAAGGAGTCAAAATGCTTTCATTACCATGTTGGAAAAATACTTTCGTGATCGTGTGAAAGGAAAACAATCACAAGAACCATTTGTTGCTTGTTAATTTGAAAATCTATTACATAATCAAGAAATTAACCACCTAATTAAACATTCACAAATCTAAACTCATGATTAAAGACATTAACATAAATAGATGTTTTACTAGAAAATATTTTCGTAGAATACCATCAAAGTCCACACAAAACTACGCCTAATCAATTAATTATTCTATTCATTCACCCAATATTGGAAATAAAAACTAACTACTACTACTAATCATGGGTGAAGGTTATAAAGGGCCAGGAGGGGTGCTAGCCCCCCCCCCCCCCTGATTTTTTTAATAGAAGTGTAAATAGCCCATGATTTTTTATCTATATTAAGCCATATACATTAAAAAATTGGGTTGTGCACCCCCTGGCTACTGGAATCAATTGATCGTGTCCACTCCAGTAATCACTTAACCAGGTTTTTTTTTTCCTGTCTTCAGAATGCAGAAATCATAATCCCTCAGTTCTGTTTAGTGTTTAACTGCCCTGCGCCCCTGCTGGAATCAATGAATAATTTCAATTATGTTTAACTATTTGACTATTTTCTCATAAATCAAAATCATACATGCTTGATAGTTTTCAATTCTATTTTATCATGTAATTATTATTTAATTAATTTATATTTCTGATTGTTAGGACTTAGGACTTAAGATCATTGTTAGTTAAATGATTTCTCATAAACAAGATCTATAGAATTTAGGAGCATTGTTGGTTAATTGATTTCAGAATTTTGTAAAATTTTGCAGAAATAAGATTTGTAGAAATAAGCTTTTTTTGCAGAATTGGATTGTTGGTTTATGAAATATGAGATTATAATTTCAATTTTAATTTTTATAGATACAATCATACAAAGCTTACAATTTTATGGGAACGGTGAAAACCATTGATTCTTTTTTCAAAAGAAAGAATGATGATGAAGAACCTCATAATGAAAATCAACACAATAAATGTCACAAAGCTTCAACAAGTGAGTCGCAACCACAAGAACATGAAAATAAACAAGAGAATGATATTTTTGAAGCTACACAATCAAATCCTAATAAAGTGGATCTTAAAAATCTAGAAAGAGATCCCGCTAAACGAAAACAAATGTGGGAATATCCGATTAATTTAAGGGAACAAGTAAGACGAACTTATATGACTTTAGGACCTTTCCAAATACATCTTCAAGAATATAATGCTAAAGGTTCAAAGAAACATCCTCGTAGATTCCAATATTCTTGGTTCAACATTTTACCTAATTGGTTAGAGTATTCTCCAACAACACATGCTTCTTATTGTTTTATTTGTTATGTATTTAATGATAAACCAAGTGTGTGCCATGGTTACGATGCATTTACTATTAAAGGATTTTACAATTGGAAAAAAGTTAATGATGGGAAAAATTGTGCATTCTTGAAGCACTTAGGTTGTTCACAACATAGAAATGTTGTTACGTTTGCTGAAAGCTTGATGAATCAAGCAACACACGTTGAAAATATCACAGTGAAGCAAAATGAAGCACAAATGCTAAAGAACCGTTTACAATTAAAAGCTTCAATTGATACAGTTCGTTGGTTGACATTTTAAGCTTGTGCTTTACGAGGACATAATGAAACGCCCAATTCCAAAAATCGAGGTAATTTTCTTCAATTACTAAAACTTTTAGCATCTTATAATGATGAAGTTGCAAATGTTATATTAGAGAAAACTCCTTTTAATTCAAAGTATACTTATGGAGATATTCAAAAAGAATTCTTAGTGTAACGACCCAAAAATAATGACTAAAAAATTCCTTTAAAACATTACTAAAACCATATTTATAAAACCATATTATAAGTCATAACATAATTTCGGAGTATCAATTCAAAACATGTTCTTATTATCAGAGTAAAACATCCCAGGCTGACTAACTATGGTGTGCGCCATGCGATCATCTCGAGCTCTTCCCTCCGCTACTGGAAGTACCTGAAACCAAAACTGAAAACTGTAAGCACGAAGCTTAGTGAGTTCCCCAACCTACCACATACCCTGCATAATCACATACTGCAAATACTGGGCCATGCCAGCTACTTCGGGCCTCGCCCACTACCTCGGGCCTTGCCCGCTACAACGACCCCACCGCTCCAGGCCCCGCCTGGCTTCGAGCCCCACTCGAATACAAATTTGTTTCTCTTAGGCCCCGCCTGTCTCTGGGACCCACCCGCTAATCATATACATATAACATATCGCATAACACATAAACCATAACTACTCTACTGCATTTCTATGCTAAGGCCTCGTCGGTCTTGGGCCTCGCCCCTGTCCTGCTACTGATGAGTCATGGAACCCCGTCCACACTCCTGTTGATAGTGATATACGGGCCCAGCCCACATTTACTCCATTCCTAACTTGGGCCTTGCCCCTGCTCGACTACTGATGAGATATGAAACCCCATCCATACTCTGCTAATGGTGAGATGCGGGACCTCGCCCACGCTTACCACCCTACCAGTCACATACAAGTATCACACAGACAACGAGTATACTCTATCATGCAAACCATTCCTTGGGCACCCGCCCGACATTGGACCTTGGTCCTGAATATCATACTAGCGAATAGTGCCTAGGACTAAACTCCAAGTCTTCCTACTCATAACTACATGGGCCGACATTGTGGCCGTAGACCCATTCACACAAAGGGAAAACTCACCTCACACTACTGAAGTTCTGACTGATGCCCCTTGACTGCTACACTGTTGGCTGCTGACTAACAACCTCCCCGAACCGCTGCTCCTCTAGCTCCCAAGCTACTAATATCAATATAACACTTAGTCCCAAATTGAACTCTAGAAGTCAAACTAAGTCAACGCTGGTCAAAGTCAAAGTCCTAGTCAAAGTCAACCTTCTAGGTTGACCCTACTCTCCGAGTCTGCCTATTGACTCGTCGAGTTCACAACTCAGAAATCCCCATAATTCGCGACTTGACTCGCCGAGTCACCCCGCAACTCGTTGAGTCCTTCAACCTACGAGACCTAATCCCGATCCTGACCAACCCACTGAGTCACCGCCTTAACTCACTGACTCGACTCGCATCTAGAAGAGATTAGGGTTTCGACCCGACTTGCCGAGTCCAAGAACAGACTCGCCGAGTTCACCTTCATCATTTCTATTCTGTCGATTTCAGTCCAATCCATTGCTTCCAACCATAGATCTGGACTCCTAGGGCTAGCATTACACGTAAAGTTGCCAACTTTACGTGCATGCAAGGAGCTATGAAGCTTTAACATCAAATCTAAGTTAAAATGGAGGTCTAAAACATAGAATGAAGATATAGCTGAAAAAGCTTCTCACTCAGAGCTCCTAAGGCTCAGAAATGATTAGATCTGGAGTCCATCACATCCATAAGGCTTGTATCCTGAAATAACCATGGAAATGGCACAAAAAGGACAAAATCTAAGCTAAGAAGGGGATCTAGATGAACAATAGACAAGGTTCAAGCTTCATACCTTGAAATGGCCTGAAATTCCACACCAACACTGGATCTATAACTTCCTCCTTTCACCACAATGAATCTCCTTCCTTCTCCAAGCTTCAAATCACTCACAAGACAAGAAACTAGCTCAAAATATCTCAACGATGATTAGGGTTTCGAGAGTAGGTGAGGAGGGTGATGGAGGCTGGGTTGGAGGTCTGGAATGTTCTTTAAATAGGGTGCTGAGTCCTGAAATTAGGGCTTCCCAACCCAGACCAGACTCGTCGAGTCAGTCTCCCGACTCATCGATTCGGTCATTAAATCCTCGACACGGGACCCGCTCCGACTCGTCGAATTCATCCATAGACTTGAAGAGTTGACCTGTTTGACTAATGGTTTCCTTTCTTTTCTTGATGCTGTTAGATTAGGGGTGTTACACTTAGTATTATTGCAAATAAACTTCGGAAGCATCTTCGTAGTGAAGTCGAGGATTCATACTTTTGTGTCATGGTTGATGAGTCACGAGATGAGTCTAAAAAAGAGAAAATGGCCATAGTTTTGAGATTTTTTGATGCAGAAGGGATCATACGGGAAAGATTCTTGGATTTGGTTCATGTTAGGGATACCTTATCATTAAACTTGAAAACAAATATGTGGACCCAACTTTTGCACTATCAGTTTGATGTTAGTAAAATCCGTGGCCAAGGTTATGATGGTGCTAGTAATATGAGAGGGGAATGGAATGGATTACAGACACTTGTTCTTAAGGATTGTCCGATTACAACTAGTATTGGTGGCTGCTTCACGGGAAATTATTCCTATATGCCAATTTTTTACAAACTTAGTTTTTACAATTAATGTAGTTGGTGCTTCCAGTAAGCGTTATGATGAGTTACAAAAGGCAAAGGCAACTGAGACTGAACATTTATTGGAACTTGGTGAAATCGAATCAGGTAAAGGATTGAATCAAGGTGGGACATTAAAAAGAGTTGGTGATACAAGTTGGGGTTCTCATTTTCGTTCCATTTGCAGTTTGCTTAGCATGTTTGATTGTACCAGTGTTGTTCTCCAGGGAATAATTGATGATGTATCTACTACTTATTCTCAACGCGACGATGCTGATGCAGCTTATTGTTACTTGAAATCATTTGAGTTTGTGTTTATTCTTCACTTGATGAAAGAAGTAATGGGAAAAACTTATATACTTTCTCAAGCTCTGCAAAAGAAATCCCAAGATATTCTTAATGTCATGGAGTTTGTTTCAGCAACAAAGGAGAGTCTAAATGATTTTAGGAACAATGGATGAGATTCTTTATTTGCACAGGTAAAGTTATTTTGTGAGAAACATCAAGTAGATGCCAAATATGAAAGCTCCATATACTTCTACTCGATACCGGCCTCAAAAAACCGATAATCATGTTACTTTTGAACATTTTTATCGAGTAGATTTGTTTATGTCCACATTGGACAAACAATTACATGAGTTGAATATTAGATTCAACGATCAAGCGATGAAGTTGTTAATTCTTAGTTCTACTTTAGTTTCAAAAGAACACCCTAAAGTGATTAACATTGATCAGATTTGTCTTCTTGTTGAGAAGTATTATCCTGAAGATTTTATGGAGTAAGAGAGAATTCAATTACGATATCAATTGGAGATTTTTAATATTGATATGACAAAGAATCCCAAGCTAAGTGGCGTATCAACTATTGCTGACCTATGCAAGGGTCTTGTAGAAACTCAGAAACGCAAGACATATTATTTGCTTGATAGAGTGGTTCGGTTAATCTTGATACTTCCAGTTTCTACCGCAACAATAGAGAGGTGATTTTGAGCAATGAAAATGTTCAAGAACCTCCTTCGCAATAAGATGTCAGATGACTTTCTCGCAAACAACTTGGTGGTTTACACTGAAAGAGAAATTGTTGAAAACATTGATACGAAGTCAGTAATTGATGAATTTAAAGACCTTAAAGGTCGTCGAGTTGAGTTGTAATTCTTCTTTTAAGGTATTTTTGGTGTTTAGTTGGTGAAAAAAATTTGTTTTTTTTTTTATGTGTAAGAACCTTAATTTTAGGTATTTTGGTGTTTAATTACTAGAATAAAATGGTTATTTTACGTGTAAAAACCTTAAATTTAGTTTTGTAATACCCCCCCCCCCCCAAAAAAAAAAAAAAAAAAAAAAATCAATAGTTCAAGTTCCGCCCCTGGTACTAATTTAAAATAGATAGAACGCCATAGCATATGATTTTTTCCGCTATCATAGTTGTTGACGTTCTTTTGTTGTTGAAAAGTCAGTCATTTCTTGTTTTTAAATACACCATAGAACGTCATAGCATATGATTTTTATGTAACTAGGTAAACATATCTTCATAGGTTTAGAGCATTAGGCCAACTCCAACTATAAAAATTGTCGATTACTTAAACTAAAACCATTATTGCAATCTTACAAAACGCTAAAATAAAATGTTTTTTAATGGTCGATCTCCATATTTCAAATATAAAACTATCCCTCTGGACCACACGTGATGTTTGTTATTTGTTGGTAGGAATAAAACATAAAAAATGACACTAAAATGATGCTTTTTATTGGACCATTGAAGAGTTGATATAGCATAAAGCCAAACTATATCCAATGGGCATGGACTGGGCTAAGATCCATTAATAAAACACAATACAAATTACAGTAATTGTGTCGGCGTGAAGTTAAATTTTGGTCCGTCTCATGAAAATAATACTACGATGTTAAGATATGTTGTAGGGTCAGTCTTATTTAAAACAGAGAAAAAAAACCTTTGTAATAAGATTTGACTAAAATTATTTAAAATATATTGCTGAGATTTGAAATTAGATACCCAAATATTCTATAACCCAATAAACTTATTATTATTTTTTTTTAATAATAATGGGGTTTGTGACTTGTCTGGCTTGAACCCAAGTACTTTGAGTAAGAGCCATTATCTCAACAACAAGCATCAAGTAAATTTTATTTTATGTGAAATAAATGCATTTAATTAGCATGAGAGTTAAACTTAAAAAAGATAGAATTATCACCAAAACGGTCGATCACCAACTTAATTACAATTTACAATTGATCCGTCTAATTAAACATATCAACTATAATAAATAAAGATTTATTTTGACACATGTTATCTCTCATGAGTTTTGACACTTATCATTTTGTGATATTTTTGAAAAAATAATATTCAAATGTCAATTCTTAGGTTTTTCAAATTTAAAATTAAAAAGTCACGTATCATTTATATATTTATATATGTAAAGTATTAAAAGTCATAAATATGATATTAAATTGCAATTAATACATATCTTTATTTCTTATTTCAAAATTTTATTTTAAAAAATATTTATTGTTTACACTTTAATATTTAATTTCTTTTTTAATCAACTCGTGTAATACACAAGTTTTACACATAGTAATCTATATATGAATGATAAATCCCAAATGAGGACCAACTTATCAAAATTGATATGCTATATTGATGTAATTAATAGCAAGATGCTTGGTAATTGGGGCGATGATGGGTTTATTAGTTAACTAGGCGAATGCCCGCGCGTTGCGGAGATCTCTAGAAATATATGTGTTTTTAAGTATAACAATAATGTTGTTGTTAAATTTAATATAATAATTTATATACTAAGTTGATATAATATATTGATTATTTTGAATTATATGATAATATATACATTTATTAAACTTCATAATCTAAATCTTTTGAATGACCTCTACCCACGGGGACTCATGAATAAAATTAAATATAATATATGGTGTAATGTTTTTTATAGTTGTTGTTATTGTTAATTTATTTTTTAAATTTATTTGTTTAATGTTTTAATTTCTATCATTGTAATTATTTAAAACATCAAACATTTTTTTAGGATTTTAAAGGTAACAATATAATCACTTATATAGAGTTAATTTTAACTTTTGTTATTGTAAGTTATTTTAATCTACCTATTTGAAAACTTTTAGTGATTACAAAAATATCTTTATGAAATATTTTAGTTAAGTTGATATTACAATTTAGTTTTTGCATTTAGCACTACAATTTATCACTTTAACTATAAACAAAATATCCTTTGAGTTTTTTAAGTGGAACTGAAATTTATATTGAAGTGACCATGTAATGTTACATTTAAATTAACATTTTAAGTATTTTGTCCAAATTGTTCAAAAGTTGTAGCTTTAAACTGATAATGTGTTACATACAACAACATATTAAATCTAATAGATTAAGTATAATATGTTAAAAGTTAAAGACTTACCTTTATAAGTAGAAGTAAAAATATTATTTTAATATTGAAATTTAGTTTATTTATGATTACAGTTTAGGTTTGATACTTATTTAACCTTATTAACCAACTTATAATCACTATTAGAAAGACACTGCAATTTATCACTTTTAACTATTTACAAAATATTCTTTAGGTTGTTTAAGTTGATCTAAAATTTATATTTAAGTTGACCCTGTAAAGTTATATTTAAATTAACAATTTAAGTATTTTATATAAATTGTTCAAAAGTTATAGCTTTAAAGTGATAATGGTTTACATACAATAACATATTAGACCTAATAAACTAACTATAATATTTTAAAAAGTTAAAATCATAACTTTATAAGTAGAAGAAATTATATTGTTTTAATATAGAAATTTAGTTTATATATGATTACACTTTAGGTTTGATATTTATTTAACCTTATTAACAAACTTATAATCATTATTAGAAAGAAATTGAAAAGTTGACACTGTAATCATTTATTTATCACTTCTAACTATTTACAAAATATTTTTTGGTTTTTTAGTGGAACTAAATATTATATTTAAGTTGACACTGTAATGTTATATTTAAATTAACAATTTAAGTATTTTGTCCAAACTGTTCAAAAATTACAGCTTTAAAATGATAATGGTTTACATGTAACAACATTTTAAATCTAATAAATTAAGTATAATATGTTAAAATTTAAAGACATAACTTTATAAATAGAAGTAAAGATATTATTTTAAAATTGAAATTTAGTCTATTTATGATTACACTTTAGGTTTGATATTTATTGAACATTATTAACCAACTTACAATCATTATTAGAAATACACAACAATTTATCACTTTTAACTATTTATAAAATAATCTTTGGGTTGTTTAAGTTAATTAAATTTTATATTTAAGTTGAGCCTATAATGTTATATTATAATTAATAATTTAAGTATTTTATACAAATTGTTCAAAAATTATACCTTTAAAATGATAATGGTTTACATCCAACAATATATTAAAACTAATAAATTAAGTATAATATGTTAAAAGTTAAAAAACATAATTTTATAAGTAGAATTAAAGATATTATTTTAATATTGAAATTTAGTTTATATATGAATACACTTTAGATTTGATATTTATTTAACCTAATTACCAAATTATAATTATTATTATAAAGAAATTGAAAAGTCATGGGAGTTTCAAATAAATGTGGTGAAAGGAAAAAAGAATGGGGGTTTCAAATGCATGAGATTCAAGAAAAAATGTTAGGTTTATAAGTATGTATGACTAGGCGAATGTCCGCGCGTTGCGCAGAAACACCTATATAGTTGAAGTCTTTACAAATATATATATATATATATATATATATATATATATATATATATATTGAATATAACAATAACGTTGTTGTTAAATTTGATATAATAATTTCTATATACTAAAGGGATATAATATATTGATTATTTTGAATCATATGATAATATATATACATTTATTATAACTTCATAATCTCAATTGTTTGAACGACTTCTACCCGCGAGTTATACATGAATAAAATTAAATCTAATATATGATTTGATGTTATTTATAGTTGTTTTTATTGTTAATTAATTTTTTAAAATTTATTTGCTTAATGTTTTAATTTCTATCATTATAATTATTTAAAACATCAAACATTATTTTTTGATTTTATAGGTAACAATATAATCATTTATATAGAGTTATTTTTAACTATTGTTATTATAAGTTATTTTAAGCTACTTATTTTAAATTTTTTAACGATTATATAAATATATTTAGGAAATAATTTAGTTAAGTTGATATTACAATTTAGGTTTTTGCATTTATCACTATAATTTATCACTTTTAACTATTTACAAAATATTATTTGGTTTTTTTAGTGGAACTGAAATTTAGATTTAAGTTGACACTGTAATGTTACATTTAAATTAACATTTTAAGTATTTTGTCCAAATTGTTCAAAAGTTGTAGCTTTAAACTGATAATGTGTTACATACAACAACATATTAAATCTAATAGATTAAGTATAATATGTTAAAAGTTAAAGACTTACCTTTATAAGTAGAAGTAAAAATATTATTTTAATATTGAAATTTAGTTTATTTATGATTACAGTTTAGGTTTGATACTTATTTAACCTTATTAACCAACTTATAATCACTATTAGAAAGACACTGCAATTTATCACTTTTAACTATTTACAAAATATTCTTTAGGTTGTTTAAGTTGATCTAAAATTTATATTTAAGTTGACCCTGTAAAGTTATATTTAAATTAACAATTTAAGTATTTTATATAAATTGTTCAAAAGTTGTAGCTTTAAAGTGATAATGGTTTACATACAATAACATATTAGACCTAATAAACTAACTATAATATTTTAAAAAGTTAAAATCATAACTTTATAAGTAGAAGAAATTATATTGTTTTAATATTGAAATTTGGTTTATATATGATTACACTTTAGGTTTGATATTTATTTAACCTTATTAACAAACTTATAATCATTATTAGAAAGAAATTGAAAAGTTGACACTGTAATCATTTATTTATCACTTCTAACTATTTACAAAATATTTTTTGGTTTTTTAGTGGAACTAAATATTATATTTAAGTTGACACTGTAATGTTATATTTAAATTAACAATTTGAGTATTTTGTCCAAACTGTTCAAAAATTACAGCTTTAAAATGATAATGGTTTACATGTAACAACATTTTAAATCTAATAAATTAAGTATAATATGTTAAAATTTAAAGACATAACTTTATAAATAGAAGTAAAGATATTATTTTAAAATTGAAATTTAGTCTATTTATGATTACACTTTAGGTTTGATATTTATTTAACATTATTAACCAACTTACAATCATTATTAGAAATACACAACAATTTATCACTTTTAACTATTTATAAAATAATCTTTGGGTTGTTTAAGTTAATTAAATTTTATATTTAAGTTGAGCCTATAATGTTATATTATAATTAATAATTTAAGTATTTTATACAAATTGTTCAAAAATTATACCTTTAAAATGATAATGGTTTACATCCAACAATATATTAAAACTAATAAATTAAGTATAATATGTTAAAAGTTAAAAAACATAATTTTATAAGTAGAATTAAAGATATTATTTTAATATTGAAATTTAGTTTATATATGAATACACTTTAGATTTGATATTTATTTAACCTAATTACCAAATTATAATTATTATTATAAAGAAATTGAAAAATCATGGGAGTTTCAAATAAATGTGGTGAAAGGAAAAAATAATGGGGGTTTCAAATGCATGAGATTCAAGAAAAAATGTTAGGTTTATAAGTATGTATGACTAGGCGAATGTCCGCGCGTTGCGCAGAAACACCTATATAGTTGAAGTCTTTACAAATATATATATATATATATATATATATATATATATATATATATATATATTGAATATAACAATAACGTTGTTGTTAAATTTGATATAATAATTTCTATATACTAAAGTGATATAATATATTGATTATTTTGAATCATATGATAATATATATACATTTATTATAACTTCATAATCTCAATTGTTTGAATGACTTCTACCCGCGAGTTATACATGAATAAAATTAAATCTAATATATGATTTGATGTTATTTATAGTTGTTTTTATTGTTAATTAATTTTTTAAAATTTATTTGCTTAATGTTTTAATTTCTATCATTATAATTATTTAAAACATCAAACATTATTTTTTGATTTTATAGGTAACAATATAATCATTTATATAGAGTTATTTTTAACTATTGTTATTATAAGTTATTTTAAGCTACTTATTTTAAATTTTTTAACGATTATATAAATATATTTAGGAAATAATTTAGTTAAGCTGATATTACAATTTAGTTTTTTGCATTTATCACTATAATTTATCACTTTTAACTATTTACAAAATATTATTTGGTTTTTTTAGTGGAACTGAAATTTAGATTTAAGTTGACACTGTAATGTTATATTTAAATTAACAATTTAAGTATTCTGTCAAAACTGTTCAAAAATTGTAACTTTAAACTGGTAATGGTTTACATGCAACAACATTTTAAATCTAATAAATTAAGTAAAATATGTTATAATATAAAGAAATAACTTTATAAATAGAAGTAAATATATTATTTTAAAATTGAAATTTAGTCTATTTATGATTACACTTTAGGTTTGATATTTATTTAACATTATTAACCAACTTACAATCATTATTAGAAATACACAACAATTTATCACTTTTAACTATTTATAAAATAATCTTTGGGTTGTTTAAGTTAATTAAATTTTATATTTAAGTTGAGCCTATAATGTTATTTTTTAATTAATAATTTAAGTATTTTATACAAATTGTTCAAAAATTATACCTTTAAAATGATAATGGTTTACAGCCAACAATATATTAAAACTAATAAATTAAGTATAATATGTTAAAAGTTAAAAAAACATAACTTTATAAGTAGAATTAAAGATATTATTTTAATATTGAAATTTAGTTTATATATAAATACACTTTAGATTTGATATTTATTTAACCTAATTATCAAATTATACTTATTATTATAAAGAAATTGAAAAGTCATGAGAGTTTCAAATGAATGTGGTGAAAGGAAAAACGAATGGGGGTTTCAAATGCATGAGATTAAAGAAAAAATGCTAACTTTATAAGTATGTATAATTTTGAAGTGTCTCTGAACAAGATGCTTGGTTGTTGGATTTGAGTATTGGTGATGTCTTTATAGTTAGGGAGACTATAAATCATATAGAATAGTTCTTATTGTAGGATAAAGTGGAGAAATGAGGTGGACATCTTTATAGAAGGGTAGACACCCTTTAGATACTCTATAGGCATCTTTATCAAAAGTCAATCAACAGATAACTATTTTTAATCATCTTTTTCAAAAAACAATATAACTTTAACCAATACAAATACCTTAAAAATTATATAGGGTGTCTAGATGGTAAAATGGAGTGTCCATTTAGCCAAACCCTTAGACTACTAGGAGTGGCAACGCCCACTCCCGTTATTGGAGCTAATAACGCCTAATAACAACCAAGAACACCGCCCCCTTTCCATGTTATTAGGTGTTAAAGACATGTGCGTTGCTTCCCGTTACCATCACCACTTTCCATTAACGCCGTTTTCTTCTTTTTATCAAAAACGTTGGGTTTGGGCGTTGCCCACACCCACAAGCCTTATAGAAACGTTCTTGTTCCACACAATGTCAACATCTTTTTTGGCACCTTTGCTTAGATTGGTTGACACTAGTTAACTCGGTATTTATGTCCCTTCGGCCCTTTGCCCTTTGTGTTCGTTAAAGAATGAACCTTTATTGTATTTATTTGGTGAGTGTGAGATTGTTAAGGTCAACATCTTAGTTATTGTATGTTTATACGTGATGATTTGGGTGGATACGATCAAATATGTCTTTGATCAAGAAGGATACTATTTTCAACAATAACATTGTGAAATGGGGATTTTTTGTTCATTGTTATTACTTGTTTTTGTGGTTTACTAACAGGAACCATAATTAGCTAATATTCAATGGGTTTAATTACTTGGTTCCAAAACCTTTTGAATGTTTTATAATATGTTGTTAACTTCTTGTTAGTTTTAGTTCATTTTTTATTTGTACATACGAACATTCAGTTATTTGTACATACGAACATTCAGCTGTTAAAAGAATAGCAAAACTCATTGATGATTTTCTTGACATTAGAGGGATCAAATGATATTATGATACAACACCACATAAGAAGCTTAGCATTTTTGGTAGGCTAGGCTTATTCAAGTATTGTTATTTATGTTGGTTGAACCCATTAACTCGAGTCATATTAGGCACACTCAACTTGTTTAGGTTTACTAAGCTTTTTGTGAAACTGAATAGTCGTGCCTAACTATCAATATCCATAACTAATACTAATAATGATGCAATATCTAGATTTAAATATACCTGTTCACATTGAAAATAGTCAAATTTTCTAATAATGTATTTTTAGATGTTTTGAGAACATAGGTTTTAAGTTGGCCTATATGATTGGTAAAACAGTTCAGGTTTTTAAATGTTTATTTTGATATAATAATGAATATGAGTATTCAGCAAAAAAAAAGGGTTTGTTTACTTGTAATTCATGCGCCACACATTGTACTCATACCATATGACCATCAACTTCTAGTTTAAGAGTACTAGATAGTTGAATGTTAATCTACTTGGTAGCGAGGAGAGGACCACTTTCTTTAATTAGACAATTTTGGAATTAGGTTTAAGTACGTTTATGCTTAATGGATCTATAATGCTAGTTATATTACATTTATTGTTAGATAACTTGTGCATATTAGACCACCCGGTGTACATAGCACGAAGTCGTCCGTGGTCTAGTTGGCCACGAACCACGGCCGTGCACACCACTCCGGTGGTTCGTGGTGGGTCGTGGTCGTGGCCTTCCGTGGCCCGGACAACGAATGCAAACGACCAATCCGATGCGCAAAGAATTCGACCGTTTCTCTTTTTGGTGTAGCCGTTTAACAACGGCTAGATTGTATAAAAAAAAACAATTTATTTACCTATAAATACCATACTTTTACTCCTTATTTTTTACACCATTCTTTTCTTTCTCTATACACAAACTACACACTACATCTTCACAACCAAAAATCATGGATCCCAACCAAAATACCCCTCCAAACTACCGAAATCGCAAACCCGATAACGCTTTTGCGTTAGACACAACACCTCGACAATTCCCGACGATGGAGTCACCTCAAGGCGGTTTTATCAATCTACTTCAAAGTGGTTCCCCTATCCAACAAACACCACTTTTCCAACAACAATATCAACCTTTTCCGGCTTTCCAACAACAACAAATGCAACAACAATACCAACAATTTCAACAATTCCAACAACTACAACAACTCCAACAACAATCGTCACAACAACAACAACCACCAAGCTCACAACCACCACTTTCGCCGGATTTTGTTCCGGAAACGCAACCTTCACCACCACCTCAACCAAAAAAGAAAAAAGGAAAAAAAACGGCCCGACCCACTACCAACCAAGAAAGGGTCCCATGGACAAAAGAAGAAGAAGAAAATTTAGCGGAGGCATGGGTGGCGGCTTCCGAAGATCCAATTGTAGGAGATAGCCAGACGTACGGAAGTTTTTGGGAAAAAGTCCGAGCCATTTTTTACGAGTTAATGGAAAGTCAAGCTCGAAATGCCGATCAAATTACGTCGAAATGGCGAGATATTCGATTAAAATGCACCGATTTTGGAGGAATCTACAACAATCTCCTAAACATACGCAAAAGCGGCTCAAATGATTTTGATGTTTTCAAGGCGACCATGGACCAATATGAAAAACAACGCCTACACGCAAAGCTTTTCCGTATATGAAGCCGTGGCTAAAATTGAAAGACTCCCCAAAATGGAAAGAGCAAACGGAAGGAAGTTCCCAATCTTCCGGTTCAAAGCGTTCGAGAAACCCCGATGGAACTTCTCAACAATCGGACGACCGAACACACATCGATATCAACGACGATCCGATAGATCTTGAAACCGACCAACCTCTTCCTCGGCCCGTTGGAAGAAATAAAGCAAAAAAAGCGGCGTCAACATCTTCGAATTCTAGTGTTATGGATATGTTCGGCGATAAATTTGATCGATATGTGCAGCTTCAAGAAACGAAGGCCGAGGTGATGACTCGGATGGAACAAAAAATAATCGAAGCACAAACATCATTTCAAGAGGCACAAGAGACACTCCAAACAAAAACCGATATGGAAATCTTGAAAATGAAAGCGGACGACCTTGAGGGCGAAGACTTGAAACTTTTTCTAGCAATGAAAGAGTCGGTTCGAGCCCGACGTAGGCGTAGGGGGTAGTTTATTTTATGTATGGTTGGAATTTTTAGTTTTTTTAATGTTTTTTTTTAATTTTTTTTTAAATTAACTAATGTAATTTTTATTTTGATTGTTATTTTTATTTTATTTTTTAATTTCAACTAATTTAGTTTTTATTTAATGTAATTTGGTATTTTAATTTAATGGAAAAATAGTATTAAAAAAATGTTTTTAATGTATTTTTGAATTAAATTTAAATAAAAAAATGAGGTGGAGTGGTGTTTTAATGTATTTTTGAATTAAATTTAAATAAAAAAATGAGGTGGAGTGGTGTGTTTAGTGGTAAGTACCCCATGTATGTGGTAGTGGAATGTGGTGCTGATATGACACCCACCACATATGTGGTATGTGGTGGGTATAACGGATGACTTTATATTCATAACTTCTATTATTGTAATAATAAATTAGTTAAAAGTAACCACACAAATATAGCTGAAAATAATCAATTTATTTTTCGAAGTTTAGTCAAACATATTAAAATGGTTCAAATTTGCTCAACAGAATTTACGACACCTCGGATGGTGAAATTTTAAAGTTTTTTACGGCCTTTTCAGAATATAAAAGAGTTTGTTTAACATTGATAGAGAAAAAAAAATAACTTTTCTATAGTTACAAATAGTTTTTTTTTTAATAATTATTTTTATCATTTATTTAATAGTTTTACATCTTTTCTACTATTCAGATTTACCAAACTATTGTTATTTTCTTCTATTGGTGTTTACACAATGATTCAGTAAGATGCTGTTCAATTGTCTTGGTCAACTGCTTTCGTATTTCGTTAAAACTCTCCTTGTACGTACTGAGATTAATTGTCAGATAGGTCTTCATCATACCGCTTAAAATATCTACAATATTGCGCTTTGTTTGGAAAATATGGACAACCACAATAATGCTTTTTATTACAGTAGAAACTGAAAATTAGCTTTATACTACTACTACAATCACATCCAGAAACGGATGATTTTTTTTTTTTTTGTCCACGAGCATAAGTTTGGGAGCTTGAATCATTTAAAAGAAAAAGGCATTAACGAGAGGGCATCACCAATTTTCTTGTGAATAAGTGCCCACGATTGGTCTTCCTGAATAGGTAAATACAATTTGATGAGACACATAACTAGTCTGAAATCCTATCTGAACCGCTATATTTTTGGACAATATGATCACTTTGGAAAATGTCTTAAAATTGGTGTTATTTCTGAATATTTATATATAATGATGTAATTTAGTGATTGTATGTAAATATAGGATAATGATGCAGTTTAATGATTGTATGTTAAGATAGGATAACAAGTGTGAGCTCCAAAAAACATTAGAGTTTGATGATGTGGGGATGTCCTTTTGATTGCATGTGGTTGACATTGAAAGGGTAAAACATCCATTTGTCACTATTTGACAACTTTCAAGAATCAAGAATCTCAATAATTCTTATAATATTGTAAAGATACATTTTAAATGTGTAGTAAAATAAATAAATTCTGACAATTTAGCAATTGAATTATAATATATTACGTATAAGTATCAAAATGTTTTGATTCTAACGGTATTAGATGTTGCTTTTTTTATTCTGAAGATTTGAGGTCGAGGATTCAAATCCTTCATGTGGGCATAAGATGGATTTACAAGTAATTTAGTTTCATCCTTAAAATAGATTATGTTTTGTATGCCACTTCTCATTCTTTCTTCAAGTATCAAGTATCTCAACAAATACCAACAATAAGTATTGCAATAAGATTTTCAGATTTGTTGTGGTTGTTATCTTTATTGTTACTATTGCTGATTTCCTTATCGTTTTATATTTACTTCTCATTCTTAATAAACACCGATCACCTTATTTTATAAATGTGTAAAAAACCATCGTTGATTTGCAATGCTTAATAATTTAATGTCAAATATACATAAAATCAAGAAAGATTCCAAAAAAAATTAGAGAGGACCCATGCATGTTTGGAAGGTTGTATGTAGGTTGCTTGGATTCTGTGGAACTTAGAATAATTTGTGATTGGTAGTGCTTGGTGAAGATGAGCCAACCCAAAATCCTAACCAATCAATCATTTACCAATTGAATTCAGTTAATATATATTACAATTTGCTAATGTATTGCATTCAACTAATATCCAATTATCAGTTATATTATTTTCATCCAAAATTTAATATAGCTAAACTCTATAAAATATCAGTGTAATACCAAAAGATGAAAAGAATAACAAATCGACAAGATAGTGGCACTCGTTGAAACTATTATTGATTATTTTATAATACGGTGGTGAAAATATAAGGTATTTATTAGAGGGTTATATTCAATTTAAATAAGTCATGAAAACGTAATAATCTTATATTTGTTAATTACTGCGACTATTATTTTAACCAATGTTTTAAAAACCGGTTTGAACTGGCCGGTCGAACCGGTTGGACCGGGAACCGGGAGAGGGAGCGGTTCAACTACCACCGGTTTTATATTGATTTCTGAACCGGATTGAACCGATCGGTTTTTAGAAAAAACCGGTTGAACCGGTCAAAATAAACCGGTTGAACCGGTTAAACCATTTACATAATAAACATTGGTGATTTTTTTCAAATCTATTTAGTTTTTTCTAAATAAAAACATATGGTAAAAATTATAAATTATTTTGATGTTTTTGTATTCATCAAAAACTATATTTCGTTTCGGTATTATACTTTATTTTCTTTTTGATGTATATGGATTGATGTAAACACTAAAACTTATGGTTATGTGTTATTTTAATGTATTTGGATTCATCTAAAACTTATTTTTATGTGTATTTTTAATGTTTGAACTTATAAACATCAAATTCCTAATTTTTATATGTATGTATGTATAGAAAAATAGAAAAAAAAAACATGAAAAATATAGAAACCGGTTCACTCGGCGGTTGAACCGGTTGAACCGGGAACCGGTCACCGTACCGGTTCAACTAAAAAACCGGTTTTTAAAACATTGATTTTAACTTTCTCGCAATAAAATTACTTGGATTTTACACTAAATACTTTGCAAATATAAAAAAGGGTCTAGAACTATATATTATATTATATACCACGACTCCATCACTGTATTTTGTATGCCGCAATTGATATGTGTGTGATATCAAAAATATATTAAATAGCCATTCACAATTTGTTAAAATTGAATTTGTTGTTATTATTATTATTATTATTATTTTATTTTATTTTATTTTATAAAGGTATTAACGTTGAAAAAGCTAAAAAAACAAAAAAAAAAAAAAACAATTATCACAGTTCTTAGTCTTTTAATGGTTTATACACTAAAAAAAACTTAGCAGAGATAGCATGCCTCTAATTTGTATGTAACCTATAATAAAATAAAGTTTAGAAAAATAATCTATTGATTACTCAAATTATATGAAATATTTTAAAAAACCAATTTATAAGCTATATTTGACTAAAGCAATATAACGGTGAGAAACCCATTTTTCGTACCTATATAATATAATGTTATTTATTGTTAAAACAATCTAAATCAATAACTTTTAATAACATAAATGATTTTCCGAAAAACGATTATTAGATAATGACTTTTGAGTAAAAATCCCAAAATATAATGGTTTTGTGAGATTGTCACTATATTTTAAAATAAAATATTTTATTCATATTAAAAAAAAACAAGTTTTTTATTTGATTTTTCATTTCCCCCCTAGTCGCCAAATTCATCGAAATTCACACACACACACACATATAAACAAGAGAGAGAGAGAGAGAGAGAGAGAGAGAGAGAGAGAGAGAGAGAGAGAGAACGCCACCCAATTGGCTGGCCAACTCCTTGCCATTCTCCGGTAATCCCTTTGTACACTCCGTCCACAACCATGCTCGGACGATGAAACAAAAACCCCGAAATTCCGTCGATAATCTACACGAAACCACAACTGGCGCCACCGGAGTTACGACGGACATGAGGGTCATAGTACCCTTACAAGGTGTAGTTCAAGGCGGAGGTGGTTTGGTTCTAGGCTCAATCATCCCCTGCGCTCTCTTCTACTTCTTACAACTCTATCTAAAGGCCAAAAATCCTTCCGACGACGACCCCAACCCCTCACCACCGCCGCAACTGCCAGAGACTCCTCCTCCTCCTCCTGGTGGCCTGCAAAGGGTTCATTCGGTAAGGTCGATTTGGTCCCCACGTGGTGCAAACGGTCAAGTTCAGGTTTCTACGAGGGCCAATTCTGTCATCAAACATCCTGATTCTCCGTACTATGTTGGATTAAAGAGGGCTTCTGATAATCTGTATGATGAGTCGAGTAATCCAGAGGGGATTATTCAACTCGGATTGGATGAAAACAAGGTAAGCTTCTCGTAATCTTATACAATTATTGCTAATATGAGCTCAATTGTGCATTCGTAATGATAATTAATCTGAAATATTGTGATTAAGTAGACAATGATTGGTTCATTTTGATGTATTTGCTGCTTTAATAATCAAGTTCACATTGGGTTTACGAGTTTATAGTTATCCCTGGATTTGATTCAAGACTGGCTAGTGACGCATACCAAGTGTTCGATCATTGGCCAAGAGTTACAAATGGACCAAATCAGTACTTATCATCCATTCCATGGATCATCAGAGCTCAAACTGGTAATTTCCATGTAAATTCTTTCTATTTCTTACTATAATTAGATTTGATTTTGGTCATTGTGCCACTTAATTTTATATTAATCCCATCTTGAAGCAAGGTGTTATCTTTTCACATGCCAATTTATGTAATCTACAATCATGGAATTAAATGCTTCATTTGTTCATCTTTTTTTGTAACAGGCAGTTGCAAGATTCATGTCTCAAGTTATGGAAGGACACGTGTCATTCAACCCATCACAGATAGTTTTAACAGCTGGAACAACACCTGCTCTTGAGATGCTTGCTTTTTGCCTTGCTGACCCTGGAAATGCATTTCTTGTCCCCTCTCCATATTTCCCCGAGTAAGTCCCTCTTCCATAAATCTTGATTTCTGTACATTGTTTCAAGAATGTCACACATGTTGACTTTTGAGGTCAAACATGCATCTTTTGAACTTCATAATGTCATACGAACTCATCTAAGTTTCAAGAAGTATGCTTTATAATAAAGCTATATATATATTTATACAAAATGTGTAATGAATTTATAAAAAAAAATTGCAGCCTTGATAGGGACATAAAATGGAGAACTGGGGTTGAAATTATACCTGTGCCATGTCGTAGTTCAGACAATTTTAGTTTACATACAACTGCCCTTCATCGAGCATACAACCAAGCAAAAAAACGTGGCATCAAAATCCAAGGTGTCATAATTTCAAATCCTTCAAATCCAGCTGGCATTTTTCATACCCGAGATACCCTTTACAATCTTTTAAACTTTGCAACTGAAAAAAACATCCACATCATCTCCAACGAGGCACTTTCAGGCTCAAATGGTGACAAGAATCAAGAATTTGTCAGCATGGCTGAAATTGTGAATTCTGAAGAGTATGATAGAAACAGAGTTCATATTGTTTACGGGTTGTCAAAAGACCTTTCTGCCCCTGGTTTACGAGTCGGGGTTGTTTATTCGTTTGATAAAAACGTGTTGGAGGCATCGAAGAAATTGGTGAGATTTTCATCTGTGTCATCTTTGAACCAAAGAATGCTTGTTTCAATGCTTAATGATTCAAGATTTGTTGAAGGGTTTATAAAGATTAATAGAGAAAGAGTTGAGAAAATGAGTGATCTTTTTGTGGGTGGTTTGAAGAGTTTGGGAATTGAGTGTATGAAAAGTGGTGGAGGGTTTTATTGTTGGGCGGATTTGAGTGGTTTTATACGGCCTTATAGTGAAAAAGGTGAGCTTGAATTGTGGGAAAAGTTGTTGAATGTGGGAAAAGTCAATTCTACCCCTGGATCATCTTGTCATTGTGTAGAACCAGGGTGGTTTAGGTTTTGTTTTACAAATTTGGAAGAAAAAGAGATTCCATTGGTTATGGAAAGAATCAAGAGAGTGTTGTGAGTTCGAGTTGATCACATGAAGGAAAGAAAGGAAGCCATTGGTACAGAAACTTGTGAAGGATCTCCCACCCTCAAATTGTATTATAGATTTGATTATTTTTTGGGATTTTTATTTTTATTTTTTTTATGAAGGTTCATATTCATTTTGAAATGTTTTTGTTCATGGGTTTGGATGTTTATAATGTTCATTTATTTATGTAATAAAAGTAGCGATTCATATTTTTATAAATTATAATTATTCATAAAAGCCATTATGTTTTGTCTAGTTTAAGGGTTTAATCATTATATTTTATTTTGGTCAATGAAAGACCACTATGAATCTATGACCCATTATTTATAGTTTAGTAGGTGTTAAAATTAACATGCCTTTTTATTTATATACATTTTATCATATATACTCTATAAAATAGCATATTGCTTTCTAAGAGCTTTTCCAATCATAAACACTAAAATGGTGATTGTTTAGCACCAAAATGGTGGTTGAATTTCAAAATTTCAATCAACCTTTAAAATTGTAGGTTTTAGAGGCTTTCACATTTGACTTTTATATTTGGTGTTAAAATGGAGCTGACACAAAAATGATGTTAAATCTGAAGGTTGGTTAGAGTATACTTGCTCTTTAAAACACCAAAATGATGTAATATGGTGGATGGTTAGAGTTGGCTGAAGAAGCTTCTACACATGTATGTTGGAATAGTGTCTAAGGCTATAATTATATTTGGCAAATATTTGACCCGGTTAAGCATGATCCTTTTGGGTTACCTTCACCATAGCAACTTGACAAAATGATTTATAATGAGAGAAGAAATATTATTAATATATTATGAGAATAATATAAGGAATAATAATATTGTTATTTGATTAATATAAGTCATAAATTAATTAGGAATTAATTTGGTGACTTAAAGAGGTTAATTGAATAAAGGGGCATAAACTGTCAAATGTGTGATAGTTGTATTTTGGGCTATGAATCTTTATGGATGTGAGGGTGGACGATTTTAGGGTTTGGAGAAACCTAGAAATCGTCCAAGGCCTAGTCTATAGGGATTATTGGATTGCTTAGGGCCTAAGTTATTCAATTAGGGTTTAAGATGTAACCCTAGTAGCTCATAGTATACATAGACCCATAGGGTGGAGGAAATCGGCATTCATGCAAAGCAAGAAACCCTAGGGCCGATTTTCTCACCCTCCTCTCTCTCCATTATCATCCTCTTGCTAGTTGGTGTTTGTAAGCCATTAGAGGAGTGACAATTGCAACTCTAAGCTCCAAAGACAAGAAGATTCAAGCAAGCAACTCAAGGTATTCCTTTAGATATGATTTTATATGTTATGAATTGAAAGTTTACACTAGATCTATCAATATAAGTCTTGGATACATTGCATGTTCAATTAGAGAAATCTAGATCCAAGCATTAGGGTTTGCATGTGCACATAGGAAAGTTCTTATGGCTCAAACCCATAGTGGTATCGGAGCCTTGATTGGTTTCTATTGAATTGATGCATTGGTTGATTGCTTGTTGATTGCAAAATTCGATTTTTGTCCATCTGCCCGATGAACTCGGCGAGTTCCATAGTGGACTCGGCGAGTAGGCCTCAACTCGGCGAGTCCATTGTGGTACTCGGCGAGTTCGAGCGTCAGATGGAGCTAGTTTCGGGATTTCTTGCTGTTTTTCTTATGGAAACTTGCCTTAATCTTTATGGGTCAATAAAATTCGAATTTTAACATATATGTGAGTATATTCTTGACCTAACAAAATATATTTACTAATTAGTTGAATAATAATTTCCTTATATGATATTAATTGATTATTTTAATTAAATTGGT
This sequence comes from Lactuca serriola, assembly GCF_051521515.1. NCBI lineage: Eukaryota > Viridiplantae > Streptophyta > Magnoliopsida > Asterales > Asteraceae > Lactuca > Lactuca serriola. Next base: position 12,830,461 of record NC_136413.1, read on the forward strand.
GAATTGTTTTGCAAGAAACATTTAAATAAATCAAATATGGATAATTATGAGATTAAATGGTTAATTTAAATTATTTGTTATTTGATCCCTTATGTTTTGAAAAGTTTAAAACTAATCCTCAAGTTTTGAAATTTAGTTTTGTGATTAAAAGTTTAATTTGGACAATTTAAATTTCAAACCCTAGAATTTTACAAAGTTTAAAATTCAACCCTATACTAATATAATATTACAAGACTAATATATATATATATATATATATATATAAATATTATTAAAAGAGAACTCTTAATTCATCAATAAAACAATCATGACCCTTGATTGTATCTCAATCTAATGATTTCCACCCTTAGATCAAACTGATTACATCATCTCCTCAAAATAGAATTCAAACATTTAATTATAGAATCTTTAAATTTAGCAATTAAATTTCACACACAGTTACATTTAATTATAAAATCTTTAATTATAGAATCTATTCATACTTTCTAAAATATATTTCACAATTCGAGCATAATTATATTTAATTATAGAATCTTTAAAATCAACAATTATGTTATCAATTGAAACATATCATTTTATTTATATATGAAGTATCAATTTCTCCATAAATCTGGCCGGAAACATGAATAGCCGCCCATTTTTCTCCTTTATTTTTTTTCTTAAACCATAATTCTCTAATCCTCTTCGTCCTCATGTCAATAGTTGTGCTTCAATTGATGTTTTGTGTGTTCATAACAGAATGTAGCACCATAAGGTGGTTCCTTTTTGCCCATGTATTCTTAGAATTTGCATGTTGCCTTTTCCTTGCGTCTCCAATTATGACCTCTGTTTTGGCTTCACACAAATCTCTACAAAATGAAGTAAGCATCTCATAATTATTAATATATATATTAAAGATAACATAATTATTGATATGCTTATTTAATGAGCTTTTTAAAAAGAAAAAAACTAAACATGTTTGAATTTTGAAGCCAAAATCTATAATTAAGGGAGTTAAATTATTAACAATATTAATTAGGGTTAATGATGACATATTTTGAGAATATATGTCATCATTAACCCTAATTAATATTGTTAATAATTTAACTCCCTTAATTATAGATTTTGACTTCAAAATTCAAACATGTTTAGTTTTTTTCTTTTTAAAAAGCTCATTAAATAAGCATATTAATAATTATGTTATCTTTAATATATATTAAAACAAAAATCTTATGATATCATCTTAAACAATTTGGGCCAGTGATTGTATTTCAATCTTATGTTTTTCACCCTTAGATCAAATTGCTGATATCATCTTCCCAAATGGAATGTATTTAATTCCAATAAAAGTTTTCCAATTTTCAAACAAAATTAACTTAGATCCATTGAAATTGAATGTATTTAATTCTAATAAAAACTTTCCATATTTTAAATCTTGAATTTCCAGTTATAAAGATTTTAAAATGGTCAACTTTAAAAACATATTAAAAACAATTTTAATTAAGGCATTAAATTTCAACCATTAATATAAATACATTTATATTAGCAAATCATTAATATAAAATCCATTTTTTTATTAGGAAGCCGTTAATACCAAAAAATCAAATTCAAATTATTACATACATATACTATTCATCCTTGAATCCACGGCTCACACTTATTTTCAATCATTGTCCTTTTTTTCAAACCTTCTTCTACAACATCATTCTTATTGCTTATAACTTTGATCATCATTCTCTGCTTCAAACCTTCGTTGTTGTGCACTAGAAGGTCGGTACCTTCTTTCACTTTTATATATATATTTTTTATTATTTTTTTGTTCCTGTATCAAATATATATATTCATATATTTCGATTTTCTTTGTCACAACTTACATGAAATCGATTAACAACTTTTATGAAACTTTTCAAATAAATAGGAAAAGTTATTACGTACCTTTAATCCAGAAAAAAAAAATAATGTACTTTGATGGAAACCAGTTAAAACATAATATAGCAAAGTATTTTGATAGAATGACAAATGCACCCTACCCATTTTCCTATTCATGACAATCAATTTTTGTGTGTATTCGTTTAGCATGATACATCTATATTTTTATCCGAAGGGTAAATCATTAATTTAGTATGTATAATGTTCTTTAGAAGTGTAAATCGGTAATTTAATTTAAATATTGATCAAATCGTGAGCCGCCACTATTTATGTTTGTTTGTTTATCTCAATCTGGTTACTGTTTTTTGATTTTATATAATATCTTAAATTGTTGGCTGAATTACAAGGATTGCAATCTTGATATAGAACTTAAATAATTTGTTAAGATAAATATATGGTAATACCGAATAGAAAATGGAGGATAAGGGTATAATAGGAATAAAGAGATATTTTTTAGTGTTTGAATGTAAATTAATATCTTAATATGATGGTTGAATTACAACATTTCTAACTTTAAATTGAAATCATAACTAAAGGTTATTGATATGACACGTATACTAAAATGATTTTTTAGCATGATACTTCTATTTTTTATCCAAAGGCTAAATCATTAATTTAGCATGGACTATGTTCATCAGAAGGGAAAATCGGTAATTTAATTTAAAAATGGATCAAATTGGTTGTTGTTACTATTTCTGTTTGTTTGACTATCTCAACTTGGTTACTGTTTCTGACTTTATTGTCGAATATAATAACTTCATATTAAACCATTTTTAGGAATGTACGTGTAAAGTACATTGTTATAACATTTTTAACAATAACCCGTTGTGACTTTTTCGTGTTGCAAATGTCTTTTAATTTATTTTTTATTCATTATTAAGGTGATGAGTTTTTATAAACAATTTAATCTAGAAAAAGTTAAATTATAATTATTCTAATTTGTACATGTTTCTATAGAGTAAATACAACCTTTCAAAGATTGTTTTCTATGACTAAGAAAATTATGTTTTTTTTTGAAATCTCATAAAACATCGCATAAGGTTTTTTTGGCTTAACATATTAAATCAAACAAAACAACAATATATAACTTTTCATGTTAAATGCTTAATCTAATAACTTGTACTCGATCCTTAACAACCTCTATAAATTGCAATGACTATGCTATTTTATACAAATTATAGGAATAGCTATGCACCTTAGGTGTTTGACGAAATGTGTCAAAGAATCTGACACAAGTTCTCAACACTCACCTCACAACTAGGTATAAATTTTGTTTTTTTTTTTCTAGATTTTTCGCATCATGTGTTTTTGATGTTTGCAACTTCGTAGTGTTACGTTTTTTTTTTTTGTCTTGTCTTAGGTTTTTCTATCGCTGATAGGGGCTTCATTTTATTATTATAATTATTATTGTAAACTATCCATTCAATCTATTGCACTTTGTTAGGACTTTTATCAGCGTGATAATATTCTAATAAATTGTCAATTTCTTGATCTTTTAGAAAAAGATGTTCTAAGTAGATTACCATATACTACTGTGGTATTCTATTTTGTTGATTAAGTGGTCTATGATTTGACTATGATGATTTTTATAGATTATGTTTGGAGTAATAATTGTTCCTGTCACAAAAAATACACTCAACGAAAAGTGAAAAACGGTTTTTTAAATCAATACCCTCATCAAACATTAAAGGATATTTTTTCATCTTTGATGGCATGTAACAGAGTTTTGACTAAAATTTTCAATTTTGTCGGCATATAACATGTTATTACTTAAATAATGATATTATATATTTGGGCAATCAGGTTTTCTTCGGTTCTTAAATTATTTTGCAAAAAATGGTCCAATTTGGTATTATTGGTCTCACAAAAGGCAAGTCACATGTATCTTTTAGCATATCCATTGAGTTTAATAGTAACTCAATAGTTTCTTGTCTATATTTCTTTTTAAAAAAAGGTTAAATCTTGATTTAATGAATGTAAGTAAGCAGGTAGTAAATGTGCAAGGTATTAAATATGGGATGATCATGGCTATGTCAAGCCAAAATAAAATTCTAAAGTAACAAATGTTAAATTTAATAGATAAGCACTTGTAATGTATAATACATATTATATTTCCCAAATAAATAACCAAAAACTAACATCATCCCCAAATAAATTACATTTTAACTAACATCAATAAATTATGATTATAGTGTCTTGATTTTTTATTATACATTATAGAGAGTCGGTTACTCTATAGTCAATATTTTTATATTTGTATCGTTTTTGAACTACAAAAATTATATTCAAATAATAAAAATGAAATGAAACATATACGATGGAAATAATGCAAAAATAACCTTCAAATTTGGTCTGATACAAAAAAGTAGTCTAGAACTTATTTCTAAAAGCAACAAGAAATAACAACGATTTCAAAAAGAAATGAGAAATTGCAACGAACTTTTCAAAACTATCAAGAACGTATAATATAGAATGATAATAATGCTAGAAAAACACCGAGTTTGCTCTCATGTGAAAAAAAAATAATTTTATATGAAAGTAGGATTGTAGTAATACTAAAAGAACTTATATGTTTTTTATCAGATGCAAAAATGGTCGAAATATACTTCTAAATCGATAAGAAATAGAAATGAACTTTTAATTTGTCTTGAATAACCATTTAATAGCTATATGTAAAAGATATAAATACTCAACATTTAAGACCATCGACCTTACTCAAATGTCCGCATACGTCTTGAAGTAAACATTCATTTTTCCAGTATTTTATCATTATCAAAAAATAAAAAGGACATCATCATGTGTTTAAATTGTTTAATTCGTCTAATAATAACAGGTAAGTTGTGTGCCAATTATGTATTTTGACATTTTCAATGAGTCACGGGCAATATCTAAATCGATCAAACATAATTGCTTTTATATTTATTTGTTAGAGTTTCTTTATATTTAATATTGTGGGGGGTTTATGTGGTTCCTTTCGAATAAACATAAATACGTTGCTATTTTTTGAAATAAACAATTCTCTTTTGCAATATAACCATGAAATAACAATGTATTTTGAAAGTACATTGTCAATGTTGGATTATACTTGCGTAGACCCGTTTTCACGCATGGTTAGCTATATATAGTTGTTTCCGATGTCATAAGTAAAAAAGGTTTGAATGTACTTTGTGACGAGCAATATCGTTCAACTAATAAACCAAAAAATATTGTCTATGAAGAGGTCCTTCAACGACTATATATATTTACCAACTTCAGTATATTTTCTACACATTTCAATAATACCAATAACCTTGATTATTTTATAATTATTTTGCAATATATATATACAATTATATTTTCTTTATGCGTTTCCCGCGTTTAACGCGGGTCATAATCTAGTGTGTGTGTGTGTGTGTGTGTATATATATATATATATATATATATATATATATATATATATAATTAAAATGCTAGTCTTACCGTTAGTAGTCCTCATTCATGAAGCCGGTCTATAAGGTGGGTATAAGGTTGCTACCTATAAAATGACGCTTAATGGGTGTATACTCACACCCACCGCTTGCTTGATCGGTGGAGGGTCGTTAGCCGAACGGGTAGGATAGGGCAACCCTATCTCCTCATTAAAAGTATAAAATTAAAATACAAAGTAACTACATGTTTTTCAAATTCCCAATCCTAGTTACTTTAGGAAAAGTGAATTGATGCAAACCCATGAAATTACACTTTGCACCCTTGCTAAGAAGTTAGTGGAGCGTGTGTGGTTTACCGGCACACTAATTGGTTCTAAGCAAAGGTGGCAAAGGGTGATTCATTGTTTATCATAGTTCGGTGGAGCGTGTGTGGTTTACCGGCACATCGAATAGGTGATTGTAACAATGAAGGCACCGTGTAAATTTGCATGGTTCGTCCAACCTATTAATAAGATAATCCTTACCTTATTTTGTAACTATCACATAATTACAATTCAGCCCCTCTAGTTTAATTAATTACATTTGATCACAAAATTAATTCTTAATTAATTATTGACCAATATTAACTAAACAAATATGATTTCTCCTTTAATATATTATTCTTATAACATATTAATAAATCATAATAACCTCTCTCTCTCTCTATTTATTTCTCCAATCAAGTTGCTTTGGTGAAGGCAACCCAAAAGGACCATGCACCATCGGGTCAAGTACATACCAAAATAGTTATGGACTTAGACACTAATCCAACAGTCTCCCACTTGGATAAGTCTAACAACTATTCTGCGTATGACTTCAGATCCTGATCTACAATCGTAGCTTTCCAAAGCCGCTGTCAACTCTGATCCTATCAGATACGCGTGTCCTTAGATAAGGGATCATATATTCCTCCATTCTAGATATCGTATGAGATATGATTTATAATCATTCTCTTTGTACTATCTCTCGATTCCCGATTTATGACGACTGACTAATTGAACAAATCAAATTAGCCCTAGCTTGGCCGAGCATTTACATTTTTCATCACTAAATCATCGAGGGGCCCAAAGATATCGCTTTTATTCTACCTTGGATAAAAGGAACAGATAAAATTTGATACAATACTTGCTTGCACTCACTCACCGAATCACACACAACAATATGTTTTATAACACCAAGTTACTAGTGCGTTTACATATTATCAATGTGCAACCGATTTGCAAGATACAACTCACACATCTCGGTTTCAAGAATATAAGATGTTATCGTCTCACCAATCACTCGTGATATAATTCATGGAGTGATCCAAGTGAGCGTGGGTTTAATCCAATGCTCAAATCACATTCATAAGCACTCATGAACGTTGCAACAAACATTTGCTTTTGTCTAATACTCTTTAGACAATCCACACACCAATTCACGACAGTCTTCATTCATACCTACTTCCAACATATGAACGACTGTGGCCCGTTAGAATAATTTGACTGTTCTTAACCAATTAAATTATTCAGGAAGTCAAAACATGCAAAGTGAAACACAAGAATAATACTAATCCCATATGGCCTCAACCCTTTGAGCATAAATAAAACACCTTTTATTTATCACCATATCGATTACTCATTATTTGTTGTTTCGGTTAATCAACTTCTTACTTGAATTATTACACTTGTCCCATGCTCCTAACATGCACACAATGTTTACCTATGGTTCTTACTTTGTGAAATAGACCAAATTGAGCACATTCCTAATCATTCTCATTTCACAACTCCAAATCCTTTTTCCATAAGTGAAAGAATATCAAATTCTTGCTACTTATAGATTATGCTAGATTCTAACATTTTATGCAATGATCCTTTCGTAATGTCACTGCACCAAAGTCACAAAGACTATTGCCAATGATATTACAAAGTCCTCTATCGGAGATTGTTACAAGACAATTCCTTAGATATGATGTCTCTCACTAAAAATACATTTCTTTCAACATCCTTTTGCATAAAAGTTTCTAATCTAGTCATAGATTTTCAATATTCAATTCCTAACATGGACACGCTTCCATATTTTCCATATGACAACTCATTCTTAATAGAATCTTTTCTATTCATGATAATGTCGATATTGTCCATCCAATATGGAAACATTTCCATATTTTCCAATACTATACTTCCAACTACTCACAAGCGACCAATCCTCGTCGAACTTTGGATTGTCCTTTGATAGTTGTTTAATTATTTTAGTCAAAACCAATTCTAGTCCCTTTTCCCTCTAAATGCGCTCGACATTTAGAAAATTTTAGAATGGTCAAATATCAAAGCATTTTCAATCGATCCTATACCCGAAGCGTATGGGACACGACGCATAATGTTTTATTTGCTATGTTCTCAAAATTCGAATTGTGAAGAGGAATGCCGTAATCATAATCGAAATTTTAAGAACACACTATATACCTTTGACTAAATCTATTAACATTCCACAACCTAAGCCTTTAGATTTGAAATGAAGCATAATATTCTCTCCCTTAATTATAGCAAAACAACCTTTCAACTCTTACAACTTTGCAAAGTATGACTCTTGTTTTCTATAATTAATATTGCTAACCTTGAAATACTTTCCTTAATAATCATACAATCATAACATTTATGCTCCCACTATCATGATGATTATTATAAAACATAACACTTATGCTCCCACTAGCTTCGACATGTATTCATCTTAACTTTCAGAAAAACAATGCTTATTGAATTTCTTAAGTTCATGTTTCTAATACTTAGTGCTTTGATAATCTTTTATCAAGGCTTCTTGAACTTATACACCTTTGCCTTAGATAGTTCATATGTGTGTCTAAACAATTAAGACTAATTGCCAAACCTCACAATTCAAATCATGGAAAGGGATACCGTAACCATAATCGAATTTGAGAATGCAATTTTACAATCACTATCTTCTTAAAATCTTTCTTAGTGAAAGCATTTCCTCACAATCATTTTCATGAAGGAGGAAATCTTATGACACTTAGATTTGAGCGGTGTATGTGTTCCTATCCATGTGAATTTGTTAAAACCAAAGTTTACGACAAATTCAAACTCATATGGACCGAACTTTCTTAATCTTGATTTATTGCCTTATGGTAGCACAGCTGCCCACCACGTCTTCCAAGTAGTTAAGCAGCTCACCTTTTCCTATCAATGTACCTTTCATTGATTAAGGTGCTTTGCCTTTTATGCGTTCAAAATGAGAACTCATAGAACTCACATGCATAATTAACTCGATTGGATTGGCACAGAAACAAAATAATGTCAACACGATAGGTTGTAAACCTCAACTCGTGTGCTAGTGATGATCGATAAGGTTTATTTGATTTGTTCTTGAAACCTTTTAAGACCATTAAGACTCCCACTTACTCCTTGACATATAAGATTCTCTTGTCAATAACCATTTCTTGACAAACAATTATCCAAGAGTTAGTGTAGCTCATATCAAAATACTTCATAAATTGGTCCTAGTTGGTCTTTGTCTTATCCAAGACATCACAACTTTCCACATTTGATGAATGTTATAAACCTTTAATACTTTTCACTCATTGTCACAATCTTAACTTTAAGACTTGTTATGGAACGAAGTATGATTGACTTCTTGATTTAACCATTTCTTCAATTCTTGATTCCTCTTCTTAGACATACAATTGTACTAAGACTCACTGATCAATTGAGATATAGTTCTTAATCATTAAGACCTATCATAAAGCATAAAAGGTACTCTCCCATCTTCTTAGAATGGAGAAACTTTTATCTTTCTTCCTACTTGATTCTTCTTATTCGTTCTGCTATTGATCTAAACCCTTTAATCAATTCAAAATTACACTTAATCTTGTAAGTATAATCATATTTACTAAACCTTTAGTAAATCATGACGAATATCTTTGTTACTCTTATGGTGGACTTGATCAACACGCAACTTTGTGTATTCGATCTCCAAGTCCGTCACTTGACACTTTGTCAATGAATTAGTCTAATTTCCAAATATGAAATTTCTCATTCATCGTGTAACCAAGTTGCATGATTCCAAATTTCTGTCCAATTGAAACTTGGGCGATGAGAAACTCTCCCTATTTGGTAAATTTATCGACTTTTCCATAAAGATCATAAATAAGAATCATATCCATTTGTTGTAGAAATATGCAAACACCAATTTTCATAATGATTTCATTGCAAGGAAATAAACAAATAAATAAATAAGTCAAACGAAAATTTATTTTATTTATAAAAGCAGCGGCAAACATTTGTCCTTACAATGCAAAATCCATTGAAAACTATGTATTTCAAAAGAAATCAATTTCTAACAACTCTATCATAACTATCTAAGCTCAAAATCTAATCTTCAAGTCCATGCGATCAAGATCCATTCCTTGTGATTAGATTCATCTTGCTCTTTCACCAAGCTTCCTTTCTTTTTACCGATCCTGTAAAACATTCAAATGCAATCTTATTACATTATGTATTAAGAATTAATGAATAGGAACTTAATGGAGTTAGATAGTCGATTTTACCTGAAGCGCAGCCATACTCTTTGACTTTCCCATCTTCTGGACTCTTCAGGCTCTTTGGGCAGACTTGTATCCAACGCCCTTTCTTTTGGCAGCAAACGCAGGTCGGTTCTCCTAGAACGTCCTCGGAAGCATGGTCGGTTGATTTTTCCAACAAATACGCTCCATTGTTTCGCCAAATCATTTCTGATTCAGCAGCAATGAGCATGTAAGTTAGGTCAATGAGGTGGTCGTCATGATCCATCATATAATAATTTCTTTTGAACTCATTATATGATTTAGGAAGTGACTGCAAAACCCAATTTACAACCAACTCATCTGGGAATGACACACCCAACATTATCAACCTATCAATGTGTGATTTCATTCCTAGAACGTGGGCACACACGGGTTTACCATCTTCATGTTTCATTTCCAATAGGGCCTTAGTGATATTGAACCTTTCAATTCTTCGATCTTGTGGGTTGGGGAGAACAATAGGAGGAGGAGGAGGAAGTGAAGCATGATTTCTCGTTCCTCGATTGAATCGTGGAATACCATCTTCATGTGGAATGCTTGTTCCACGGGATTTGGGAAGACCATAGTTGTCGAACTTTGACATATACAAAACGGGAGAAAAACAAATTCAAGTTAGTTGATTGATTGAGTCCTTAGTAAATCACCCAAATGAGATACTAAGGCTAGGACCCAACACAATATTCTACAACTCGGGAGAGGGATGCCGTAACCCTAATTGAAGAATATTTGAAGGTAAGTGAATGACGATTCACTAATTTCCACCACGAAAAACGAAAAAGAAATTTAAATTTTAAATCTATGAAAACACCTAAATCCTTTGAGATTCATTGAACTTTCAATGGCATGTTTAAATCTCGATATTCCCCTCTTGTTTGTGACTGGGATGCCGAGGATCACAAAGCGGGTGTGAATAACCATGCAAACTTACATGGTGCCCTCACATGTTACAGTCACCTATTCGATATGCCGGTAAACCACACACGCTCCACCGAACTATGACAAACATTGAGTCACCCTTTGCTACCTTTGCTTAGAACCATTTAGTGTGCCGGTTAACCACACACGCTCCACTAACGTCTTCGCAAGGGCACAAAGTGTAATTTCATGGAATTGCATCAATTCACTTTTGCCTAAGTAACTAAGATTGGGAATTTTATGAAAACAGTTAGTTACTTTAATAATTCATTATACTTATAATGGAAGGTTTCGTCCTATCCTACCCGTTCGGCTAACGACCCTCCACTAGTCAAGCGTGCGGTGGGTAAGAATGGATACCCATTCAATCGCCATTTTATAGGCAATTTCCTTAAACACCCCTTATAGACCAGCTTCGTGAATGAGGCCTACTAACGGTAAGACTGACTTTTACTCATACATATATATAGTGTTAGACTTTTAATGTTATATATAGTATAGGGTGTATGTTATACTTTCAAAATACTAGGTGGTTTAATTTAACAATTATACTTTTAATTCAATTAAATTGTTAACCTAAGCTTTTATGGATTTATTAAACCTCTTTAAATTATACACCTTAATAAAACCATAAGGGTGTGATATGAACTTTTTCAAAACTATACTAGAGTTTTAGAGTTCAACATTCCTAATTAAACTTTTAATCAACTTTTAAATTCCAAAACTTGAGGGCAAGTTTTGAAACATTTCAAAACATTAGGGTTTAGGATTTAAATATACATCAAAATTAAACCATTTAATCAAGATTTAAATTCCAAAACTTGAGGGCAAGTTTTGAAACCTTTTTCAAAACATTAGGGTTTTAATTATTTAAATTTCAAAACAACAAAACTTTTGGGTTCAAATTTAAACTATAAAACCTAAGGGGAAAATATGAAACTTTTCATAACAACAAGGATCAAATAACAAATAATCTAAATTAACAATTAATCACATAATTATCCATATTTGATTTATTTAATGATTTCTTGCAAAACAATTTACCAATTAAGTCAAAATAATTAATTAATTATCACATAAGGAAACAATTATCTTATTAATTGATAAATATATTCAATTAGATCAAGAATATAGTCAAATATATCATAAAATCGGATTAATATTGATCTAATATGATAAGGTAACTATCCATAATCAAAAACAACAAGAAATCCCGAATATATCTTTGTCTGACGCACCGACTCGCCGAGTCACCCTCTGGAACTCGCCGAGTAAGGGCAACTCGCCGAGTCCACAGTGGGACTCGCCGAGTCCTTCAAGCAGAACACCAAAAATCAAAATTTTCAAACATATCAAGCATCAATACAATAGAAACCAATCAAGTCTCTGATACCACTGATGGGTTTTGGTCATAAGACATCCTATGTGCTCATACAAACCCTAATGCTTGGATCTAGGTTTCTCTATTGTACATGCAAGTTATCCAAGGCTATAAACCCTAATTCTAGCATATGGGAATCAATATTAACATATAATTAGGTTTAAGATATTACCTTGATTGTTATGTAGCAATAACAATCCCAATTCCTCCTTGAATTGACTTTGGAGGCTTAGAGTCACAAGTGTCACTCCTCTAATGGCTTACAAACACCATGAGCAAATGGAGAAGGTATAAAGAGATAGGAGAGGTATAAGAATTCGTCTCTAGGACCTCTTGGGAAGGGATGGACGAATTCATGAGCCTTGGGGTCTTTATATAGGTGTAGAGATTAGGGTTTTAGTCCTTATCCTTATCTAGTTGCTTGCCCACCAAGTAACCATAAGATAAGTCTTGAAACCCCTTATCCTAGTCGAATTCTAAGACCTTATCACCTTAAATTCGTCCAACCTATTAATAAGATAATCCTTACCTTATTTTGTAACTATCACATAATTATAATTCAGCCCCTCTAGTTTAATTAATTACATTTGATCACAAAATTAATTCTTAATTAATTATTGACCAATATTAATTAAACAAATATGATTTCTCCTTTAATATATTATTCTTATAACATATTAATAAATCATAATAACCTCTCTCTCTCTCTGTTTATTTCTCCAATCAAGTTGCTTTGGTGAAGACAACCCAAAAGGACCATGCACCATCGGGTCAAGTACATACCAAAATAGTTATGGACTTAGACACTAATCCAACAGTCTCCCACTTGGATAAGTCTAACAACTATTCTGCGTATGACTTCAGATCCTGATCTGCAATCGTAGCTTTCCAAAGCCGTTGTCAACTCTGATCCTATCAGATACGCGTGTCCTTAGATAAGGGATCATATATTCCTCCATTCTAGATATCGTATGAGATATGATTTCTAATCATTCTCTTTGTAATATCTCTCGATTCCCGATTTATGACGACTGACTAATTGAACAAATCAAATTAGCCCTAGCCCGGCCGAGCATTTACGTTTGTCATCACTAAATCATCGAGGGGCCCAAAGATATCGCTTTTATCCTACCTTGGATAAAAGGAACGGATAAACTTTGATACAATGCTTGCTTGCACTCACTCACCGAATCACACACAACAATATGTTTTATAACACCAAGTTACTAGTGCGTTTACATATTATCAATGTGCAACCGATTTGCAAGATACAACTCACACATCTCGGTTTCAAGAATATAAGATGTTATCGTCTCACCAATCACTCGTGATATAATTCATGGAGTGATCCAAGTGAGCGTGGGTTTAATCTAATGCTCAAGTGAACGTTCCCGCCTACGCGTGGATATAAAGAACGTCGAAAACGGAGTTTGTATGCAAAAGATACGACCGTTTTAAGAAAATCAGACAGTAAAACACTGCTTTTCTTTAATCGCGTAAAACCGAATCGATCCTTTGAGATACTTACGCTTTGCCGACGGGATTTCCGATAACATTTTTGGACTCTGGTTATAATCTATTATTTAATTTCACACTCGAAATATTTTTAACAAAAATATTTACAAAAGTCGCGAAACGGACACCGCGAGCCGTTTAGACGCAAAACTTTAAGTGCGATTTCCTGGAATTCCGTAACTCCAAAAATTAATACGTTCGGGTTTCTGGAATCGTTGAATTACCCTCTTTCATAAGAAATTTTTGAAAATGCAATCCAACATCGGGATCTCGATTCATCAATTTATAAGTGTTTTAGACAAGTTAAAGGATTAAACTACCTTGTGGGACCCACTAATTATGAGCACCTATTTCCAGCTCATTCTTTGCCCACGTGACAGCAACCCTCTCCATTCCTTTCTTTTTTTTATCTTGAGTGCAAGCTTCCCCAATCAAGTACAAGCATGGTGATTGAAGCATGGGGCTTCTCTTCCATTAGTGTATCCCCTTACACTATAAATAGAGCTTCATATCATCTCCAAAAAAAATCACACCTCAATCTTTAGCTTCTCTCTCTCAATCTTGATCTCTATCTCCCTCTATATCACCTTGAAGATCGTCACCATAAACCACCATTCCACCACCCCCTGTTGCCGCTGCTTTGTGAGTACTCCACCATCACAATTTATTTATTTTTGTATGCTACATTCGTTAGCAAATGCCCAAGAACTAGTTTATTTATTTATTTTGCTTTGTTGTGCTTAATCGAAGAAGAAACAGGAGGAAGTGATTACCTTCCATTCAAATATCTGTAACTCACGATGTATGAATGAAAGAGATGCACTGTGCAAACTTTGATTTGTTTTATTTAAATAACACCCATGACCTTTTTTGAATTTACGAGATTGACCCCTCTTTTTTTAAATGGATTACTAATCATGCCTCCACTATTCAAACTTCATTACGAAATTAATTTTAAACCCCCTGCTATGGAAATTATTTACAAATTTAGTCCTAAACACCTAAACTAGGATGTATATGTTCCATATTGGTCTCTCATTTGGAAATTATATTTATAATTTAGTCCAACTAAATTATTTAATTAACATAACGGACACTATACCTTGGTTAATTACCAAACTACCCTCCAAATATTAATTATATTAATATTTCCTTAGGAAACTAAATTTTCTCGGAGATTCGTATTCACGGAAAACTACTCGACCTTCTCGCATCCATTCCAGAACGTTATTCATCTATCGAACGTTAAAGTGAGTGCATAGTTACTTTCAGCTTACACATAGATATGAAGTATTTTATATAAATTACGTACTATATATGCATATTATCTGAATACTTGCTATCTATGCTGGATGATCGTTTTATACATATTTTCAATGATTTAAACTGTATATGTATTTTATATCTACAAAATGTGTTGGGTAAAACATGGGTAGATGTAATAGTTGCTGTGTGACGAAATAAAATAATGAGAGGCCTCGTTATAGATGTTATTGATGATCTAGTCATCTAGCGGAGTATAGATGACAACCACGAACTATTCTAGATAGTCCAGTGGAACACTAGCAGGCTCGCAACTTATAGGTGTTTATTTGAACTGTGTGTTTATTTGAACTGTGTGCTCACCAGATGTACTCCATCCCCCGCATGGTTGCCTTAAGGACATTTGTTGCTGAGGAATCCCCTTAGCAGTAGTGTCCGTCCCGATGATAATCCTTAGGATAGGTCCCTTATGATAGATGCTTAGGGACTTAATGTGAGGATAACGGGAACGGGTAATCGGGTTTGTTTAATTTAATGAAGTTAATAAACTTATTTATTGTGGGTTGAAAACCCTATGTGCTCACCAGGCTCCCAATCCTGATCCACTCAGTTTCTTGTATTACAGGTAGTGGCGCATGAGCATAGATGTGATGTTTTGGACGAGAGATTACGGATATAGGCCTGTAGATATGAAATAATGTAGTAAGGCTTATATTATACTGTTTATGCTTTTGATCTGTACGAACATGACATCCCGAGTCTTTTAATGAAATACATTTCTATGGAAATGCTTTTGATAAATCTTTATCATATTTTGTTTTGGGACAAATTCCGCAATGCTTTTATTTAAAATGTTACTCTGATTTTTAAACAAAGCATAAACAAACCGGTCTTTTCTGACCGTGATTTTGAGGATGTCATAGGATATCATCAAAAGATAACCCAGCAGATCCGCTTACGAAGGGACTGAGTAGGGTTAAGCACTTGCAGCATGCTAGGAGTATTGGGCTGAAGGATGATATTAGTTTAGATTATATTGTTTTAGAAACTTGTAATAGATAAATATAATTGACATTTGATGATTAAATAAATGAGTATTATTTATAAGTAAAGTTACTGTCTTATGTTAATTGTTTAACTATTGTTTCACTTTGCATGTTTTGACTTCCTGAATAATTGAGTTATTAAGAATAATCAAATTATTCGAATGGTCCACAATCGTTCATATGTTGGAAGTAGATATGAAAGAAGATTGTCATGGTATAGCAAAGGTTTGCTGCAGCGTTCATGAGTGCTTATGAACTAGTTTTGAGCATTGGAACAAACCCGCGTTTGCTGGAATCACTTTAAGGTATATATGTATATTGTAAGTGATCGCAAGATGATAATATCATATGGTCTTAAAACCTAGATATATGGTTTGTTATTTGTTAATTGGTTGTACATTGATGATGTGAAACCGCATCAGTAAATTGATGTTATAAAACACATTGTTGTGTATGATTAATTGGCGAATAAGTAAATGTATATAAGTCGAAGTTTATCTGTTACTTTTATCCTAAGAGGGTAAAAGCGATATCTCGGCCGCTCGATGATTTGATTTGAGTTATGTGTCGGGCCCGGTCAGAACTAAATTGATGTGTTCGATTAAGTTCTATGTCGAATAAATCTGAGATCGAGAAACTAAATGCTGGACTATGATTGTGTCCGCATGATATCTGAACAGAGGACTGTACGATCCCTTATCTAAAGGACAAGACTGATAAGATCAGAGTTTGACAGCGTCTTTGAAAGCTACGATTGCTAATCGGATTGTGCTTGTGTATATAGTTACCGGACTTATCCAAGTGGGAGACTGTTGAAATAGTGTCTAAGGCTGTAACTATATTTGGCAAGTATTTGACTCGGTTAAGCATGGTCCTTTTGGGTTGCCTTCACCATAGCAACTTGACAAGATGATTTATAATGAGAGAAGAAATATTATTAATATATTATGATAATAATAATATAAGGAATAATAATATTGTTATTTGATTAATATAAGTCATAAATTAATTAGGAATTAATTTGGTGACTTAAAGAGGTTAATTGAATAAAGGGGCATAAACTGTCAAATGTGTGATAGTTGTATTTTGGGCTATGAATCTTTATGGATGTGAGGGTGGACGATTTTAGGGTTTGGAGAAACCTAGAAATCGTCCAAGGCCTAGTCTATAGGGATTATTGGATTGCTTAGGGCCTAAGTTATTCAATTAGGGTTTAAGGTGTAACCCTAGTAGCTCATAGTATATATAGACCCATTGGGTGGAGGAAATCGGCATTCATGCAAAGCAAGAAACCCTAGGGCCGATTTTCTCACCCTCCTCTCTCTCCATTATCATCCTCTTGCTAGTTGGTGTTTGTAAGTCATTAGAGGAGTGACAATTGTGACTCTAAGCTCCAAAGACAAGAAGATTCAAGCAAGCAACTCAAGGTATTCCTTTAAATCTGATTTCATATGTTATGAATTGAAAGTTTACACTAGATCTATCAATATAAGTCTTGGATACATTGCATGTTCAATTAGAGAAACCTAGATCCAAACATTAAGGTTTGCATGTGTACATAGGAAAGTTCTTATGGCTCAAACCCATCAATCTAGGTAATGAGAAGTCAAATCAGAAAGTTAAATTAGGAAGTAGATATAATGTCATCTAGGTTAATGACAAACCATCCAATTTTTAACACCTGCTATACCCGTAAAGGCGTAAACCAAACCAGAGAGGGTGCAATTGATTTTTCTTTAAAAATGAAGCGGCTTTAATTATCCAAGATAAAATATAGCAGTTAAACCATAAAAAAAAGAACAAAAATATACTAGTTTTTATGTATATTGCTTTTTAATATATTATATACCCAAAAAATTGTGTCGGCGGTAAAAATATATAAGCATCTTAGTACAACTTATAGTACATAACAATTATTTTTATACAACAAAGGTTACCGATAGATTTATACATGTATTTAATACTAAAAGTTAATATTTTATAATTGAATTATATATTATTAAGTTAGAATACAATAATTATTTATAATAATTAAAAATCTATTAAAATTATGTTAAAACTTATAAGATATTTAGCATTATTATTATTTTTTATTAGAATACTTAAATATTTATGGACCAAAAACTTATAAGAAACGAAATTACAAATATTTTAAAATTTTAAAAAGGAAAATCACAAGAAAAAGAAATAGCTATCCAAAATAGTCTATCTAAAAAAAAGTTAACGGCTCAAAAAGAAAATATTTATCATGTGCTACTTATTCTTAGTAGCAGTAAACATAAAAATCTTGTTGACATCATAAATTGCTAACACATTTAGATAAGAATCATCTTTTTTTTCCTTCCTTTAGCTATCAATAACATATATCAAAGTTACATCAAGTGCACCGACCGCTCAATTAAAACTCATTGTAGCCTCTTATTATGATTCGAAATGTTTGAGTTTAGATTAAAAGAAATTGATACTATCATATCTTTTGCAAAATCATCATTCTATCCAAGACTTTAAAAAAAATATGATTTTTTGCCTTTGAGTATTGAAATTTACGCTTGATGCTGCATATCGTTGACTGTGAGAAACAATAATGGGCAATTTTTTTATGGAGTTTTGGATAGAATGATGATCTTCACAAAAGATATGATAGTACCAACTTCTTTTAAATCCGCATCTAAACATTCCAGAAATAATAAGATGCTACAATGGGTTTTTGACGGGGCAGTTGGTGCACTTGATGGAACTTTGATACATGTTATTATTCCCGCTAACAAACAAAATTTACCTAAATGAAGGAAAAATGTGATTGTTATCAAAATGTATTGGCAATTTGAGACCTAAATATAATTTTTACCCTTATTGTGGCCGGTAGGAAAATCGTTGCACATGATTAGTTTTTTTGAACGACTGGTTAGTAATTAGAAGTTAAATTCACCAAGTTAATTAATACGTCTATGCATGAGTTTGAATGCATGACCTCCAATCTAAGAAGTTTTCACCTCTACCAAATGGCCTAGTTCCACATTGGCAAAACTAAGAATATAGTAAATAAATATTATCAGAAACATTAGTTAATATATGGATCATTCTTGTTTCCACCACCAAGTATGTTTATGGTTATATATATATATATATATATATATATATATATATATATATATATATATATATATATATATATATATATATATATATATATATGACGTTATTTTAAACATTTAATTATTTGACTCTTACATATAAATATTAACTTTGTGATGTCGTTATTGTAATGTGAGGTATTTTTTTTGGAGATTTTCATCGACGTGCATTGAACAATAAAGATTTTTTTTACCATACACATGCAAAACTTCAAAATGTCATTGAACGTGCTTTTGGTGTCTTGAATAGGGGTGTTCGTTTGAATGGATCGGTTCGATCAAATTCAATCAAATAAATCCAAATTGATTTTGATTTTTAAAACATATATCCAAATAGTCCAACTAAATTCAAATCTAATCTAATCCGATCCAATCAAATTACAATTCAATTGGATCAGTTTATATAAATTGGTTTTCAAAAATCAGAATATTTTTAAAACCACATATAATTAAAATATTATCCAACTTTATAAAAGAAAAAAAATAGCATAGTTGTGGTTTAATGTTTATAAACAACTACTAAAAAAAATTAAAGTTTAATATTTTATAGATATTTTTTTAGAGAAAATACATATTAAGGTTTTTTATTAGGTGAAACTTTTTGAATCTATTTGACAAAAATAAAAAATAATAATAAATATTTGTAGATATATATTAAAAATAAATAAATATTAAATTGTTATTCGGTTCTTATTTTATAAACTAAAACCAATATGAAATTCAAATTAGTAATTCGGTTTTGTAGAAAACTAATCCAAAAATGTGAATACCCGAACCAAATAGTCCAATCCAAATTATCTAATTGGATAATTCGGTTTTATTCAAATAACGAACAACCATAGCCTTGAAAGCATGATTCATTATATCAAAGAGGATGGCTCCATTTATGTTGGTCACACAAACAAACATTATCATTGCATCTCATGCGCTTAATAATTTCATAAGGAAAGAGGGTTTGATGTTTGAACGATGAGTTCTTTACTCAATAAGATCAACTCGATGTGTTGCTTCAAAATAACCTTATGCGTGTGATGATTATGAAGACGAGGTTGAAGCACATGGTAGTGTAACTAATTGACCAAGAATATATGGTTTATTTACGAGATGAATTGCTAATCAGTTAATGTAAAATATGGAAAGAATGTTTTTTTTTAAAAAAAAAAAATTGTTATGATGGATGTATGGATTAAATTCTAGTATTTTAAAACTAGAATTATCAGAAAAGTCTTTTTAAGTTAAAAGTTTCACTTTATTTAAACTTCAATTTTTTTTAATAACTTACGACTTTCAAAAACAAATAATTTTGTTTCTTGCAGAGTGCAACACACATTATACCTCTTAATAAAACAAATAATATGATACGTAGTAATAATTTCCACGTTTGTGCATGTCTATTATTGTCTAACGTAGTTTTCAACCTTTTGCCATAAAACTAGAATATATCAAAATTATTTTTTTTAGGTTTTTTACTTGAACAATCCTTTCATTTAAATTGTTTAATAAACTTGTTTCTTACATAAACATTCTAAAAAATCTCTTATATATAATCGATTAAAAGTATCATTAATTCTTAGACTTATATATATGTAATATGTTACGATTTCCTATGATGAATATGTCTTTTTTTTTTTTTTTCTTCTCTTGTGGTGTTCCTTGTGCTCAACAGAACAACAAACTCTATAATCTCGTTCAAAATATGATAAGAGGAAGATAGCAACAACTGTAACTTAAACAAACCATCTTAAACAGATCATCACATGCATTAGTAACACACTTGGTTCTTCAAGTCTTAGCAACCCAAGTGTGAAAGTTTTAGGTTTTTTAGTTACTCTCTGTGTTGTTGTTCAGCATGTCTAGAACAGAGAAAGCTGCTTTCTGGAAACGCTCTTTGTCTTCCTCTAAACTTTTTTTCCTCTCAAAAGCAGAGTATTTGCATTTCTCTATTTCTTCTATTATTCCACTTGAGCTTTGGTCAATTTCACTGTGTACAAAAGTAGAAAAGAAATAGGACAACATTCTAAGCAAAAAGCTTTTTCACAATCTTTGAGTGAAGTGAATACTATATTATAGACCATTACAAGTTTGTTTACTCACGTAATCATCTTAAGCATATTCTCCATTGCAGCTTGTACTTGCTGTGAAAGCTCTGCAGATAATGATCAAGTTATTAGATGAGATTCAAACAGTAACATTCAAATTAAGATTCAAGAAAGTCAACAGAATCTACAGTTTTCTAATAACAGGATGGTTGGTTTAACTAAATCAATTTGGCATTGACATCATATCACATTCTGAATTTCAATCGGTTGAGTTATGAGTTCATGAAAAGCAGGAGGCTAGAGAAAAATCAGCAGCAAAATACTACAATAAGTTCTACTAAATGTAGTATGCAGGACACTAATGGTGTGCAAACAAACACTGCATCCAGAGTGGAGAAAAAGATAGATATCATTGATCAGATCTGGATCTACGTTGCTACCATATTAATCAAAAACAAATGAATTTGAGACTGAAATATTGTATTGTCTGCAACTTAATCCCAGTTTCAAACATAGAGATCTGACACCAATTGCAGGAATTGCTTTTCCAAGTGAGTAATGCACATATTTGTGATAATCCAATGCCTTAAAAACCTAGCACAGCAAAGCACTCTCTAAGAATCTCCACTGTAATATCTCTACGTATCTAACTCAGACAACAAATTCAATCATATCATTGACATCGCAATTGAAATCGCACTCACAAATTATACAATCCTTTTTTATTTTCTTAAAACATACTTATAACGGCAGGACATTCTCAGGCTATTACGCTGTATATATTCTAAAAAATGCTGTATTCATACTAAATCAAAACAATGATCATGTAATTCCCTAACGAATTGAGTTTCAATTCAACGCAAATTAATTCGAATTCGACTTGGAATATTCGTTGATTTCGAAAGTAATTACCAATGATCAGTATACAATTGTGCTTACCGTAGACGACGTTGGATAGAGAGGACTGTCCGTCGGAAACCGGAAGAAGTTGCCTATTACCGGAGGGAGAAGCCGGCGGTGAAGAAGACGCCATTGAAGCTTAAAGTACGATCGATCGTTTTAAATGGAGCACCCGTAAGGCATGGACTATCTACCCATCCTCTTTTATAGGGATCGAGTGAAGTTTTGAACAAATAAAAGTGTTTTACATAAATTGACTTTTGAATTAAGAGTTTTCATTTTTCAAAGTGCATTGCTATAATTGATTTTTTTTCTGTTGTATTGATAATCAATACTTATGTGGATCTGTCCTAAGAGCATCTACAATGGTGAGTTTAATGGGAGAGTTAAATGAGGTGGCAAGTCTAGTTGTCATTTAATGGTGAAACTCTAACATAGGGAGATGTCACTTTGGCATTCAATGGATTTGGAGCTCAATGGCCATTGAACTCTTCAATGGGAAAAAGGAAAGTTTTTAATCTTAAATACATACTATAAATTAGCTTTTGTAACTTTCTATTGAATTTTGTAGAGTTGAATGCATTGTAGAAAAAAATTAATTGAGTTGCATGGAATGTAGAAAAATAATGTGGCAATCCATTGAACTCTATAAAATTCAATGCATTGTGGATGACCTAATTTATGATGTCATCATTGTGGATTTTTTTTCGATTTCAAGCTTAATACGGGCCTTTTTCGTCATTTTCCCACTCTTTCTTTCTTGCATCCTGATAACTTTTATTATTTCCTAAAATGTAATCATTTGGGTTGCCTAAATTAGTCCTCCAATACCACTTATTAGAATCCATTTAGACAACCAAAGCCTCTTCTTTTTCATTAGTCATATTATGCATATTATGGTTCGGTTGCGTTAAAGATTGACTATGATCTGTGATATATGTGTAAATATATTGCAAATAATAAAAGGATTAAAACTTTATGTGGAAGTGGAACACGATCCTATACATACATGCTTCATGGAACCCATTATGTTCAATGTAACTATGTAAGGATTGAAAGAGGTGTAATGGTAATATGGTATAACGCTTTGGTATATGCTATAATGTTATACTAACAGTTGCATAAGATTAAGCTGAAAGCGTAATTGGGTAACATTAATATTTATAGTAAACGAAGTTAGATGAGAGTCTATTTACAAAATTTAATATCAACAAAATATAAAATATTTTTTCAAGTTATAAGATTTTTTTAATAGGAATATTTGGTAAAGTTTAATAGTAGTTTAAGTTTATTTTTTCTTTTTTTTATAGGGTCATCTGTTATAAAATATTTTTGTTTTTTTATATATTAATCGTACAATGCTATAATTGGTTAAGTGAAAAAATGATTCTAGATTCTTACATCAAATAGAAAACAAACACAAACGGGCAAAAATTTCGCCACTAACCATATCTGAATCGAAGGAAACTGAGAATTATACGAGTTGATTCATATAACCCGTTTCACAACTCACTGAGAATCGGTCAAAACTCAAAACTACACAGTTCGAGTATTTCACATTTTATTTCCAATTTCGCACTCCACAACTCCACATCGTGGGATTTCTCTTAATTTTGCTTCTTTTTTTTGAAATAGCTTTTAGAGAAATGGCTACACAAGCCAATCTAATTGATATTGATTAATGAATAAAATCTTATTGAACCCAAATTACAACAAACAATCAATAATCTTAATCACAAACTAAAAATATTCCATCTTCAAAATTCTAATTCCACTCCTATCCCTCCGATTCCGACCTCACACTCTCGAGAACCTGAACAACCTCCGCCATACTCGGTCTCCTCAATGCCGATTCCGACGTACACATCAATCCCAATTTCATCACTTGAATCAACTCATTCTCCACAAACCCATTCAAACTCCTATCAAAACAATCCGAAGCTCTCCCCCTTTCAATCAAACCCCTCACATATTCACACAAAACCACCACCTCATTCCCCCCCACCCCCTCCACCGGTTTCCGCCCTGTCACCACCTCCAACAAAATCACACCAAAACTATAAACATCACATTTATCACTCAATCTCATACTTTGAGCCAATTCCGGTGCCACATACCCCACCACATTGTGAAACCCGGTCAAACCGTAATTATCAAGCAACGGTAAAAACTTGACTAACCCGTAATCCGCAAGTTTCGGGTCGTAATTTTGATCTAACAAAATGTTGTGGGATTTCAAATTGAGGTGAAGGATTTGAGGTTTACAGTCGTGGTGAATGTACGACAACGCCCTTGCTACTCCTAACGCGATGTTAAACCTCCGTGGCCAATTCAATTCCGGGTTTCCGATTCCGGAGCTACTCCCGGAATGACTGATTCCGATTCCGTGGAGGTTGTCGTAGAGGTTCCCGTTTGGGGCGAAATCAGATAAGATTAATTGCATGGTGGATGACCAATAGTATCCTTGGAAAGACACGAGATTTGGGTGTCGAAGCGATCCTAGCCGTCCGATTTCTTGTTCAAATTCATCTTGGCTCTTGATTCTTCCTAAAGATTTGATCTTTTTTACCGCGATTGAAATCCCACCGTCGAAATCAGCTCGATAAACGGTTCCGATTGTTCCGGAACCGATTAAGCAGTTTTTATCGAGTAAAGCTTTGGTTCCTGCTTCCCAATCTTCATATTTTGATGGTAAAGTTTTGCTGAAAAGAACTAATTTTCCGATTATTAAATTGGAATCTGATGAAGCTAATGGTGTGCTTTCTATGATCATTGTTTCATCTTCTCTTCCTCTTCTTCTTCGGGCTTTCATGTTCAAGATGATTATTATAATAACTCCGATCAAGATCAATGAAGCAGCAACAATGGCAACAATGGTGGAAACGCTTAGTTTTGG
Organism: Lactuca serriola; assembly: GCF_051521515.1. Taxonomy (NCBI): domain Eukaryota; kingdom Viridiplantae; phylum Streptophyta; class Magnoliopsida; order Asterales; family Asteraceae; genus Lactuca; species Lactuca serriola. The sequence continues at coordinate 12,855,462 of NC_136413.1, forward strand.
TCTTTTTGATTCAGAATTTTTTGAATCTCTTGTACAAGATTGATCCAATGGGGGCCCACAGAGCTCTGGATTGTTTGAAAACACTGAGGAATTGAAATTTTGGAGTGAAAATGCAGGGATCTGACCCGATAGGTTGTTGTAGGAGACATTGAAGTGACTCAAGTTTGATAGATTTGATAAAGTTGAGGGAATTGACCCGGATAATGAATTTTGGGATAGATCTAATGTCTGGATTTTGGAGAGGTTTCCTAGGGTTGAAGGTATGGATCCGTTGAGATCGTTTTTGTGAAGATCGAGGATTCTAAGGTTGGACATGTTGTAAAATGATTCCGGGATTCGTCCCTGTAAAGAATTTCCTGAAACGTCTCTGTAAATGTAACGAAATTAGGGTTTGAAAATTGTTGAGGTGAAGAAGAAAGCGTAAGGTGTAAGTGGACTTACAGTTCTAGAAGAAACCTGCAACTGCTCAAGGAATCCGGGATTCCGCCGTTGAGATCGAGGTTATGAAGATCGAGAACTTGTAGAAGTTCAATGGAGCCGAATTCTTCTGGGATTTCACCAGTTATTGAATTATTCCCCAATTTGATGACTGAAATTCTTTTTAGATTTGAAATCTCCACCGGGATTTGACCGTTTAATCTGTTGTACGCCATGTTTAAAACCTTCAACCCACTGCATTGTGAAACAATGCTCATAGGGATCTCCCCTTCAAAACCATTTCCAGCAACATCAAAAACTTCTAGTTTTTCACTACAAGTTTGAATCGGTTGAATCTGTCCATCGAATTCGTTATTTGAAACATTGAAATAACTCAGATTTGCGAATTCTAGAGCACTGAAAGGGGCATTCCCGGAGAAAAGATTACTGCCAAGATCTAGAAGCTCTAACGTTTGACAATTTGCGATTTGATCTTCAATTTTTCCAGTCAACATGTTGTTTCTTACAGACAAGTAAGCTAGAGGTGGGATTTCACAAATTCGTGAAGGGAATTCGCCAGTCAAGCTGTTGAATGATACATCGAATCCTTCGAGATTCAAGCAGTTGTTGATGATGATCGGAATTGTACCGGAGAGATTGTTATGGGAGAGTGAAATGAACTTTGTTTTTTCACAGAGCTTAAACAAAGACGATGGAATCTCTCCTTGGAAGCCATTCTTGGACAAATCGAGAAACCGAATATTAGGCAAGTCCCCTAAAAATTCAGGGATTGAACCAGACAAAGCGTTGGAGCTGACATTGATCTTCCATAAAGTGGTGAGCTCTTGAAACTCCGGTGGTATGATTCCGGTGAATCCGTTTCCGAAGAGGGTGAGAATCCTTAACGATTTCAACTCCGATAATGCCGGCGACAACACACCGACCAAGCTAGTGTTCCATAACACAATCTTATATACATTCCCAAAAGAATCACAAAACACACCGCTATAATCTCTACATTGATCTGTACTAGAATCCCATGAAATCAAACTATTGTAAGGATCGATTGTAATGTTACCTTTGAACTGAAGCAGGATCTCCTTCTCCGAGGCCGCTGCAGCCACCTGATCGACAGCCGCCGGCGACATGAATGCAATTAGCAAAAGAAAACTGGCGGTGAAGTAGCAACATTGTTGAAATAAACCTCTCATTGATTCAAATACCGGAACAAATGTCGATTACTGCTACTACACTGCTACTCTGTGTAACCATTTTTTACTCCGATTCAAATTTGGGGAAATGGCATTTCCGACGAACGTTAAGAATTAGGTTCTGGTTGTAGGTGGGTCAAAAAACAAAGAATCAAGTGATGAATTAATAGCTTGTGGTTCAATTTTGCAGAAATTGAATTGGGTATTCAAGAACCCTAGATTTTATCTTGAAGGAGAGGGAATGTGGAGGGAGATTGGTGTGAGTTGTTAATGGTGGAAAAGGATAGTGGTGGTCCACGGTGGTGATGCGGTGGCGGCGATGGTGACGATCTTTAAAACTTTAAAGCATATACTAAAATGGTGGTGATCTTGTTTGCTTCCTATAAAAAGATGGTTGCCTTTCACATGCTCTGGTCATCTTCTGATTCTTTAGATTAATTAATGAAGATGGAAATGAGATTTATTAATTAAATTGAAGTAAATTACTACAAAAATAAAGGAAATGGAAATTAATTAAAATTAAAGGCATGAGAATTAACAAGTACAAGTTGTTTTCAGTGAGGGTGTGTACCTGTTCAGCGCATTTATTCCCTCCACCAACCCAAGCCAGCACCACAATATCGCCATTACCATCAACCCCCCAATATAGTTTTTTATTTTTATTTTTGACTTTAATGTTCAAAAAATGTATTTTCAATATTTAAGAATTACATATTCATAATTTTTAAAAAAATATATATTATTATAAAAATTACCAAGAAACCACTAGAGTTGAATGATTTTTGTTTTATATAAATTTGACATATAACTTTTTATCAAAATGTAGTTTTGTTTTATGATTGATGCTATAAAAGATCTTTTATATATAGAGTTTTTTTTTCATGTTAAATATTAACCTTTTTTTCTTTAAAAAGGAGTTTGTATTTCTTTCATTTTTTTCGAAATTTTTTTAATTGTTTATTTATTTTTTTGAAAAACATCTCATATTTGACAATTTTTCTGAAAAAAAAAACTCTCAAAAAAGTTAAATTAATACAAGGTCTAAAAGAAAAAAATTGAAATATAATCCAAACACAATATATAACTTTTTTTATAATATTACATTTTAAAGTGAAATTTTTATCAAACTAATAAGGTAAATTTAAAAAGGATAGTTAGCAAATTAATAAACTAATATCTTTTAACAAATAGCACAATTATTCAAAATAGCATCAATTTTGTATACAGTATGAGCGTGTTTGGCTTAGCTTTTGTGGGGCAAAAGTCTTTTTTTATAAAAAGATTTTTTACAAAAGTTGATTTTTAAAATGTGTTTGGATTAGCTTTTGAAAAAAAAAATTAAATTGTGTGGTTTAATTTTTACATACAAAATGATTAAAAATGATATGTTTACATATTTATTAGAGGCAGATGGAGATATAAAAGCAATTTTAATGTTTAACACTATTGAAAAGTTGAAAAAGTGATGATTTAATGACTTTTCAAAAAGACCAAATTTACTCGATTGGAAAAGTCATTTTTAAAAGTCCTTCTCATCTTCCCAAACATCTTTTTGACTTTTTCTAAAAAAAAAGTTCAAAAGTCATTTTAGAAGTTAAACCAAACACTCTCTAAAATTGTGAATTGCCAAATTGCTTTTAGTATAAAAGAAATTTTTTAAAAACACTTCAAACTTAAAAAATATTCTTATTTCAAAATTGTAATAACAATTTATAATTTATAAGAACAATTTGGCAATAGATTTAAAGCAAAATCTTATTATTTTCAAGGGTTTTCAGGATTAATTTTGAAGGTTTATAGAATTGATGATCATTTAATATTACTTTAAAAAAAATGACAATCAGTTTATTCATTTATAAAATAATATTTTTATAACTATTAATCAAAAAACAATATTGCTTTTATTTATTTATTTATTTATTTTTATCCCTTTCATGTTCAACTTTTTTCATACGCTGAGCAATTGGTTATAAGGTAAACATATTTTTTGAGTTGTCACTTGTCACTTAAAAAATAAATAAAAAACAAATTGGTCACTATTGGATTTATGGACTACAAAATGCCAAATATTGAAGCATATTTGCTTTATTCCCGTTTCTATTTTGACCTTATCTCAACAAGACAAGAAGAATCAAACGTTCCACACGGAAAAACTAACGGCGAGTTGAACGATGCACCTTTAGGAATTACTACTATAACTTTAGTAATCAGAACCTTAAGAAACTACATTGTTGTAAAACTGCTCCTGTATTTGTCCTGACTTTGTAATTTTGTACTAGTATATCAGCCAATTATCTAAATTGTACTAATTACTTTTGTTGTTAAAGTTATATTTCATTGTTATTAGGATATATGTTATACTCATTTCTCATTATTTATGTCATTTTTGTGACAAATCATTTCATTCCTTCGTCTATCAAACCATGTTATACCCTTCTTCCATATTTTAATATTAGCGTACAAGTCCTTATACACAATATGCATGGGGAACAAGAAAATAGGCAACATGAGATGAGAGCATGGACAACAGGCTCATCACCACAGCGGGGTCTCCTACAGTAGGAAAATCCTAGCCGAAATGTTGTTCTATATGTCATCGTACGGCTGCAGCTCCACCTCAGCACCCCGCTTCTTACTTGATACATATATGAGTAACATCAAGTTGAATAACCTAAAATGATAATAAAGTGACACCCCAACATCATATAGTATATGAAAATAATATTTTAAAAACATCCTGCATTATTTACAGGTTATGAGATTGTTATTCCTTTACGGAAGAGTATTGCGAGGTGATGGGACATTCGAACCTCTTTTATTTATCATTGATCAAAGAGTGATTTAACTGGATAGACAATACTCAGTTTCACAAGAGAAAAAATGAAAGCTCTTGATAACATCGTACTTATTTGTATTTGGACTTTATAGGCGATCATAATGAATATAATGTTTTCGTCGCACAATCTTATACTTAGGTCTCTAATAGGATTCAAATGATTGGGTTGGATGGTTGAAACACACTAGTTTATGTTGTGATTATTGGTGAATTTTTAGCTCCTTATAAGTAGAGAAATTAAATATCCTATTATTTTTGCTCTTATTTATCTTCTTATATATGTGAAATAATGACAAGTGTCTTAAAATATTATTAATTTTATGTATTTTTAAGTTTTATATATAGTTTTTTTTTATGAATTTTTATGTATTTTAAATGTATAAATGTATTTTTTAGATATTTATATGTATTTGTTAAGTATTTTTATGTGTGAATGTAATCTAACTATTAGACCTTGTAAACAAATAATTTTTTTTATGTTGGATTTTTACTTTTTTACATTCTATGTATACCAAAAATTTTCAATTATGTTCATCTTTGAATTCCATACATGCTACATGTAAGACTCCATATTAATCTAGAAATCAAATAGTAGAAGGAAATCATCCAACAGATGTTAGCGTAGACAAAATTGCAAAAGTTGTCTTTGTGGTATGTATTTTTTTGGGATTTTAGTCTAAACCATGACTTTTTTTGGATTGATGGTCCTTTTGAGCTAGTTTCGTTGCGTTTTTGGTCCCTCGGTAAACTGAAATGACTGTAATCCCCTTCTGGTATTTTTTTTATGTTTTTTCTATTTAATTTAAATGAAAAAATAATTAAATTGGACCCACACCTCTCTCTCTCTCTCTCTCTCTCTCTCTCTCGTTTCACCTACAGATCATTTGCAGAACCCATCTTCATCTTCCTCACACTTCTTCATCCAAAACTACTCTTGTTAAAAATGAAATCGGAATACCTGTAATTGGAAATTCAGATGAAGAAAAAACCCCACATAAATAATTTTTGGGTTTTATTTCTCGCTCTACAATATACCAGAAGACCATCTTCTTCATGTTGGAGCTTGAAACCCGCTGGAACTCACCTCCAGCTCCTTTTATATTTGCTAAAATCCACATTCTCCTCCTACTATCTCTGCTGAAATCATAAATTTTGACAACTAAACCTACCATATTTTTGGTTTGATGTCCCACAAAATAAAGAACAAAAATATTGGGTTGATTCTTGGATCTATGTAATCGGATTCCCCCAATCGAAGACTTTAACCCATATGATTAAGAGGTTATAAATCCACTTTGTTGGCCACTGAGGTGGTCTCCGTTTCATTCACTGACATGGGTGGCGGTGGTAGTTATCCTATTCTCGATGCTTCCTCCATGCTAGTTCGATTCGACAAATGGACTCTCGATGAACACACATAATCGATACAGGTGTGAAGATGATGAACTTGTTGGTGTAAAAATGATGATGACTCAAAGTGTGTGTTCCTAGAATTAGGGGGGGTTGAGATCAAAGTTCTGGTAACCTTGATAATCAAAATACTTTTCATGGGTTATCTTCGCATCAAACTCACTCATACATATATAATTGAATCGCATGTTTTAGGTGTAATTAACCATAATCAAAATCAAATAGCACCCTCCTGGGTTGCCTTTTAGGAAGAATTGCATTTCCAGGGTCGGATTGTGTGTGTGGGTATGGTGGTGTGAGGAGGTTGTGAATACGATGAATAGGTAAGTGAAGTAGAGAGTTGGATGGTGTGGGTGGATTTACATCAGCAATGTTCAATCTCCGACAAGGTAAGATACTTCTCCGGACAACCAATTTTTAGTTCTCTGATCACATAGAAAGAGAATCACTGGAAGAATCTAAGCTTGTCTTTGTTCATTACCAGTTGACTCATCTTATTGAAGAAGAAATTATGAAGGTATAGGTTTAACTGGGTTTAAAAAAAGGTGTATAGGATGGGGGAGGTATACGGTGGAGAGAGAGAGAGAGAGAGAGAAGGAGAGAGAGAGACCCATATTTTTAATTAATAAAACATTAAATTAACTAGAAAAAACAAATATATATATATATATATATATATATATATATATATATATATCAGAAGAGCATTACAGTCATTTGACTATTCAGAAGGACCAAAAACACAACGAAACTAGCTCAAAAGGACCACCAATCCAAAAAAAATCGCGGTATAGACTAAAACCCCAAAAAAATGCATACCACATAGACCATTTTTGCAATTTTGTCTAGAAGGTATTAGACAAAACTGCACAAATGATTTCTGTGGTTAGCTTTAAATTGTCACTTTGGTCCAAAAAAGTTTGGACTAACACCAACGGTCCAAACTTTTCATTTTGTTGCAAGTTTGGTCCAATTTGTTTTGAAACTTTTTATAATGACGATTTTACCTTTGATTTTTTTATTTTTTTTTATTTATTTAAATATTTTTATGTTTAAAGGAATAAAAAAGAAAATATTACCCCTACCTCACCCCTTCTCTCTCTCTCTCTCTCTCTCTATATATATATATATATATATATATATATATATATATATATATATATGTAAAAGACCACCCAACCGGTCAACATCATCGCCGCCGCCACCACCGGTCGGAAATTTCGAGCATCAAAAACTTTACCTAGCTCCGACGAGACAAAAAATCAGAAATCTAACATACAAAAACACATTAAAAACCCATAAATCTTATGTACAAGAACACAAACATGAACCTGATTCATATTACACATATACTCTAAGCTCAAACTTCCCAGGGGGTCACCCATCCTTAAATTGCACTCGTCCGGGCACAGCCCCCCTGCCCTTATAAAGCTCCGCCAATGGTTGCGAACATAGGTGGATTTAATATATATATATATATATATATATATATATATATATATATATATATATATATATATATCATGAAGAGTGATGTGACAGATGAGGTGCTATTTTAAGGTGGGTTGCACCTGATCCTACATTAACTGAGAAGGAGAACTAAACATTCCTTATAATAGGTGTGGATACCTTCCCTAACACAACGCGCTTTAAAGCCGTGAGGGCAGCAGATCCCATAAGAACTCTACAGTTAAGCGTTCCCGGGCGAGAGCAATCTAGGGATGGGTAACCCCTTGGGAAGTTTTCGTGTCGGGAGCCTAAAACGGACAATATTGTGATACGTGCTAGAGGGAATTATTAAAAATAGTATCAGAGCTAGGGCGCAAGTCGACGTGTTTGACAGAGACGTCGAACCCTATAATGGGGGTGAAGGCGGGCATGTTAGTTGCACCTGATCCCACATCGGTTGGGAAGGAGAACTAAGCATTCCTTAAAAGGGGTGTGGATACCTTCCCTAACACAATTCGTTTTAAAGCCGTGAGAGCAGCAGATCGCATAAGAAATCTGAAGTTAAGTGTGCTCGGGCGAGAGTAATCAAGGGATGGATGACCCCCTGGGAAGTTTTCGTGTCGAGAGCCCAAAGCGGACAATGTTGTGATACGTGCTAGAGGGAGATGTTACAAATGGTATTAGAGCTAGTACACGGGTCGATCTGTTCGATGATGACGTTGACCCTATAATAGGGGGTGAAGGTGGGTTGCACTTGATCCTACATTGAATGGGAAGGTGAACTAAACATTCTTTATAAGGGGTGTGGATACCTTCCCTAACACAACGCGTTTTAAAGTCGTGAGGGCAACATATCCCATCAGAACTCTGTAGTTAAGTGTGCCCGAGCGAGAGCAATGCAAGGATGGGTGACCCCTGGGTAGTTTTCTTGTCGGGGGCCCAAAGCGGACAATATTGTGATAAGTACTAGAGGGGAACGTTACACATAAATCTTCTATACAAGAACACAAACTAGAAATGAAACCAGAAATGATTAAACACATAAGAACCTAGAAATGATTAAACGAAGATGAGACCAAACATATACATTTGTTCAATATATGTTCAAGATTTGATATATATATATATATATATATATATATATATATATATATATATCTGATATACAAGACCCAACATATAAACCTGATTCAACACACAACACTTGCGAGAGAAAAAGAGAGAACGGGGGTGAAAACATATCTGAAAAACTAAGGTTTTAAAAACCTAGAAAGGCAGTCACGCTAGGGTTTTTGCAAAGGCAGACACCTTGTCGAAGAAGGAGATCTAGTGTGTGTATACCCAACAAATTTCAGACCTGGTTTGTGTATACAAGATCTATTCGTCACCGGCACAGAGGGTTTGGGTATGGTCGTTGCCTTCGTCAATGGCTCGAGTTTTGAGCACCATCGGAGTCCGAAAAACTAAAAGAGCATCAATGTTGCTGTCTGTGCACAAACTTGTAGCTCAACATTGTCATCGAAGGAGGGAGATGGTTTCGTTGGTGTAAGATCTGAGAAAGGGTTTCGTAAAGAGTCTGTCGATGAGGTCGAGTTCAGCGCTGCCAATAAGGGTTTTGAACTCGCCACCATTAGAAACTCTAACTTGTTACAAAATCGTTTAGGAAGGAGCATGGCAGATCATCAACGTCATCGAAGAAGGACCAAGAAGAAGTCGACAATGTTCCAAATCTATGGCGATGGTGACTCCAATAATGGTGACAGATTCAACGATGTTCTAATTTTTCCGGTGATGGTTTAGAGTGGGAGAGAGAGAGAGAGAGAGAGAGAGAGAGAGAGAGAAAGGAAGTTGGGTGGGGTAGTTAAATGGACAAAAAAATCAGTGACTAAATGTATACAAAATGAAAAATATCTTATCGTTTTAAGTCATTTACCCTATATAAAGTTAAACATATGAATAAAAGTGGGTGAAAATACAATCTAGTACTTTTGTTATATAACCATTAGTTAGAAGTAGATTTTGGTTGTGTTTGACATGTTATAGGTAACTGACAAGCTAACTTATTTTTTTGAGTTTTTATAAGTTGATATGTTGGCAAGCCAAAAATAGTTTATAAGTTAGCTTTTAAAAACTATTTAGACTGGATTTTCATGAGTTTAAAAAAATCAAATATACTCTTAATTAATTAAAAAAACATATTTTTTAAAATGTATTTTCATGTCATTTTATATTTTCCAACTAACTTATCAATTAGTTTAACACACATCATTTTTTATCTATTAACTTATTATTTATCAGCTAACTTTCAACTAACAACTAACTTTTCTGTTATAAATTAGTATCACAAACATAACATTTCTATCCAAGAGGATTGCAATGTAGCTTGTTGACAATTTACCCGTTATGTCCATACAAAAATTTTAACATTTGCAAATTGAAACTTATTTAGGTTATATTAACAAATTAATTAAGAGTTTTAATTACGTACTTTCAAACTAGTTTTAAAAAATAAAAACTTTAAAACCTTAAAAACCCTAAGAAACTCTTAAAAGCTTATTCACAAATGGCAAACGATAAAACTACTTTCACTTGGCTTTTATGTAATGAGTAATGACGATTGACCGATTACTTAAAAGAAAAAAAATTAAGAAATAGTTATTGCAAGAGGACAAAAACAAATGTAAAAATGGAATTGGTGTAGGGAAGAAACTTGTAACATGAGACCCATGAAAGTGACCGCATTTGCCCACCTCTTTAATATTCCCGATTCCCGTTTTGCCGACGTCATCCTTTATTAGCTGTTTATATCTTTATTATTACTATTTTCTATTTTAAGTCATAAATACCCATAATAAATTCTAAAATCTTCACCTGAAGCATTCCTGATCAACGGTTCAGTTTATTTTTTTAATTATATAAATCTAACGTTATAATTTTATGTATTATAATTACTCTTTATTATATTTAACTAGGTTATAACCCGAGTTAAACGCGAAAAACGTATAAAAAAAATACAAATTATTGAATGACATATTTGTAGACAACTTTTTATGTTAAAAAGAATTGGATGCATTAATGGGTTTAAATGAATTTATTCAATTCTTCAATACATATATTAAAAAAATAACACCATAAAACAAAATAAGAGATGAGTTGACGATTAAAAAAAATTAATGCTACATTTGATATCTTTTCCATCAGCCACTGATTGTCATGGTGAATAATATCTTTAACATGACGATAAAAAAAACCCAGTTTCATATTGAACACGAATTACAACCTTTACCCTAAAAATTATAAAATGACACTTGAATGGACAATGAAATAAAATCGGAAACATTCAAATATAGATTAATGTCACAAGAACTTTACAAATGTAAAATTATGAACTTGTTGTAAACATCATAAACTCCACCACAACCTTCACACGTAAATGGTTCAACATTAGTATTATCATCATTCTTACTTACTTTTTTTGAACTATCACGACAATAAAAAGAATATCAGTCTTCGTCTAAATCAAAACAGATGGCAGTAGCAATGATGGACAAACCAATTTTCTATTTCATAACATTTTTAAAAAATATATAATTTTTTTTCATATATATATTTACTGTGTTATATGCCATAAATTTATAAGATTAATGGAAAAATATTAATATTGTTAAGTATACCTCATTGTAATATGGAATATTATCAATGTTCTTGATTGCAAAACGGGGTAGTAAGCCTCTGCCTTGGTCACAACAACATCGGTGTTAAGTTGTGTAGTACTAATGAAATACTCAACTTTCAAATCCATATCAGCAATACTATATATAAGAAGAAAAAAAATGAAGAAGCTAAACAATATAAATAATTAATGATTAAAAAAAATAAGAAAAAACAAACATTAAGCTATTAATTAATGATAAAAGACATACATTTTTAAATTTTGAAATGTGAGACATGTCATCATTAATATGCAATCTCTAGCAAAAACAAACACATATCCACTTGAGGCTGACCTGTAAATAACAATTAAAGTTATAAATTAATTTATCTTATAAATAAAATATTAATGTAAAGACATGGAAATTTATAATAAAACATTATTCTTACCACCCCAAGTTTTGAGCTTTTCTATACGTAGGAGGATGATAACACATGCATTATCATTTTGATGTAAGCAAATCGTTCTACAAGTATGTATAATAAGGCAATATCAAAAGTACATTGTTTTTTTTACCTTTGGACAAAAAAGCATATGGTGATTAAGAAACACAAAGACAAACATATATTAAAGAAATATATGAATCGTTCCCAAAAAAATAGTTTTTACTGCAAGGGTAAATAAGTCATTTTGAAGAAATACTATATGTAGACACTAAACCTTTCAGGAAGGTACTTCACTTTTACTTTTCTTTATTTCTATTTTCATCCGATCCAAACACAGAACCAAATCTAAACACAGAACTAATTAAACTGAATTTTACATCATCAAATACAAACACAAAATCTAATACAAACAAACACACACACACACAGAAACACAAACAGACACACACAACAAGTGTAAATAGGTCATTTTACAACAAGTATGTATAATACATCAATATCAAATTTACATTTGTCTTTTTTACCTTTGGACAAAAATGCATATGCTTCTTGAGAAACACAGACACACACATATATATTAAAGAATATATGAATCATTCCAGATAAAAGTAGTTTTTACAGCAAGCCTAAATAAGTGATTTTGGAGAAATAACATATGTAAACACTTAACCCTTCGGGAAGTTAGTCCATTTTTACTTTTCTTTATTTATTTTTTCATCCAATCCAAACACATAATCCAATCCAATTAACACAAAACTAATTAAATTGAATTTACATCATCCAATCTAAACACACACACACACATACACACACAAACATAATGAGAGAATAGAAAATCTGTTTATGAAAAACACACTAATAAGCCATTGATACATATAGTGAACACAAACTATAATCAGATGTAAGAAATTAATCAATAAATCAATTTTTTTTCGCTAAGCTTATGAAACTGGTATTCGAACGTGATGCTGCAAAGTGCAGACTTCACGAAATTGTGATAACAAATGAATGAGATTATACTTATACATAATTTTGAACAAAGATTTTGGAAAGGATATGAAGAAATTAATATTGTGATTCATATCATATTATTTTGAATTATTTGATTTCAGTTTCTATAATTATGAAATATATATACAAATTACCTGATTTTAAAAAAGGAAAGAACCATATTTATGTTTTGACAATTATGTTGATATTTATTTCGCTTCAATACATTCCAATTAAAAATTTAAGTCACCATTAATAAGTTTTCACCTTTCCAAATGTAGTCGACTTAATTTAGTTAATATTAATTTTATTTTATTTTATGATAACATCATCAAAATGATCCAATGGTTGAAATTAATCAAGGAAACATAATGAATGACCCTGATTGTTGAAGGTGATGTCATCAAGTTTCTCTTTTAATAATTTTTAATATATATAAAGATAAATATAAAATTTTGATTATTTAACTTGAAATGAATGTATTCATAAGTCACTTATATATGGGGAAGTAACAAAAGAAAAACAACTCCATCTCAGAACCTTTTATTTGGGGAATATTCAGGCAGAATTGATATTATTATCAAACTCGGAATTTGCAAATTGAACCAATTTTGTAGACTCTTAGGAAAATAGAACAATATAAGATGTATTAACAAACTATTTAATATAAATTTTAAGAAAAAAAATATGATATCATATAATCTTAATGTTTTATTCATTTGAGATGCCCTGTGCTTCTATCTAAACAAACATGGATTTTATTTAATTTTGAATTAAAAATTAGAGTTTGTGGATTAAAAGAAAGATAGAACATTTTGAAACAACAATCTTTGTGAATACTTTTTATTTTCATCTACGCAATAATGAAAAATTAAGAGTAATGTTTGAAGGTTTTTAATTTTTAATTTTAACTTTTCAATTTTTGTAAGATTATATCTATAATGTTATCAAATATTGTTTGAAGATTTTTTTACAAATTTTGTAATTTTTAGCGTTTAGGTTTTTGTTAGATTAAATATAATATTATAGCCCAAGTGGATTACTCATATGTTTAGACTAATAGTCGGCCTTGAACCCATGACCTCTCATTTAACAAAGTCAGTCTTTACCTCTAGACCAAATGACCTTTCTCTCTCGGCCATAACTTCACTGCCATAGTGTTCGTGTAGATAATTTTGTGTATATCAAGATTGACATTTAATGAGAAAATCATCCAACATCCTATCGAAGCAAATATGATACCTTTTTCCTTATATTGTACTTAAATATCCTCCCTTCCTTCTATTAGTCGTATTTTCTCTCTCGACCATAATGTCATTGCCTCTGCTCCATTGTGGCACCTCCTTAAACAACACGATTGTCAAATTTAAAATACTCATTGTCTTCACAATATTGACCACTATATTATGATGCTTGGAGAGAACCTTTTTCACATATTGTATTGGTTTCGATGTTGCCGATCACATAAATAATACTTATAAATACCCTACACATAAACCTGCCGATCTCGAATGGAAAGAAGGTTGATTCTATTGTCAAACTTTGGATATACGAGTCTATATCCCAATATCTTCTACGAATGGTTCTAAAAATTGATTCATCAGTTCACGATGTATGGATAAGCCTTGAAAATATATTACGACATAACAAGGATACAAAAGCTATGCAACTAGGTAATGAACTTTTTCAACGTTTCGATGTGCGATCTTTTCATTCCCGAGTACTTTACCAACACTAAAGTCATGGTAGACCTCTTGGACAACATTGGTGTTGTGGAGACCGACAAAAACCTATCATTTATTTGATTAATGGCCTCTCCTCTAAGTTTGATTATATGTCATAAGTATCATTTGACACCGGTCAATCTCGCCTCTATCCTCGTTCGATGTTGTTACTTAAATAGCAAAGAATGTCTCAACAACACCCTTCTCGTTCCTTGTCTCACACCGACCACATATCTTACACCGACCACATATCTTCCCTCAACATCCTTCATACTAACGATACCCAAAACAATATGGGTTCTTATTGTAGCAATGACATGTAGAATGGTCGCTAACTAAGACAAACGGTGACTACCAATCTAATCAATCGACACCAAAATATAAGTGGGAATCATATCTTCCACCACCTAACCACCCATAATAGCCCTCTTACGATGCTACCTAGGTTTGTCCTCTTACTTCCCTCTACCTTTAGTTGTTTCAACAACATTCGTAAACTAGGTCCATCAATGTTGGACTTTTTTGGCTAATCCGACAGCAACCTTCGATGTTTCTCCCAACCAGATCACATACACGCCTCATTGTTTTCCCTCCTAATAATCATTCCGACAGAATTCAATAACCGCTCCAGCAGCCATGGTTTGGGACCAACAAGGTCGACCAACATATTTATTTACTACATTTTTCAACACTTCACCTTAAATGATCTCGTACATGGAGGACAAATCATCGATTCAAGGACCACAAATATGTAATTTTATATATTTCATACTAAAAGTTACTTTTAACAAACAATTTCATGCAACTAAAAACTATATCTTACAGCTATCAGGCTATCAACTATTACTGGCTAATTTGTCTAGACATACCTTAACCATGAAAAATGTTCTGCACTAAAGCGTTTGTATGGCCAACAAAAAGCTATAGTGAGACCAACGTGGGTACATAACATGGAAATGTACAATCTCGGTCCCGAGGATTTAAATATCCTTAAATGTTCGGGACGAACCAGAAAAAAGGTATTTATCGTTATTATAAGTTTCTCTCTCTCTCTCTCTCTCTCTCTCTCTCTATATATATATATATATATATATATATATATATATATATATATATATATATATAGAGAGAGAGAGAGAGAGAGAGAAGTAAGTTCAAATAAAAACAGTAAATAGTGTGAGAACGTAAAAACACTATGTTTATGTTATTATTATGTAATGAATTTTGTATATATGTATTGTTGAAGTAATTCTAATATAAATATTAACTTTCGATTAGTCATATATTCATTACAATGTTATTATTCTGTTATAAACTTATGTATGTGTATTTTTGTAGTAAATTCTAATTTTAATTTTAACCTTTGACTATTCATTTATTCTTTGCTGAATAATGACAAAAAGTTGTCGATACAAAATTCATTGCAGAATAATAACATAAAAAAATGTTTTTACGTTCTTACACTATTTACTGTTTTTATTTGAACTCTCCCCTATATATATATATATATATATATATATATATATATATATATATATATATATAACTAGGTTCAAGTATTCAAACTAATTATTGTGCAGATATTGTATGCTATGAGAATTACTAAGAGAATAAGTTGTTTAGCAATGTGAATACGTTCAACCTTACAAAAATATCGTCGTTTTCATGCATTCTCGCTAATTATTACTTATTTTTGTTCTCACACATCGTTTTTCACTCATTTTCATTCTGATAAAATACAACCCAATAAACATTCTGACAAACATTTTGACAGAAATAATAATAATAATAATAATAATAATAATAATAATAATAATAATAATAATAATAATAATAAGTGTATAATAACCTTATAGACGATTTAATTAGTGAGAATGTGTTAATGACAATAGTTATGCAAGATTGAACGTATTCGCATTGCTAAACAATTTATCATCTTAGTAATTCTCACATCATACGATATCCGCACAATAAACAGTTAGAAATAGAAAAACATAAGCCTATATATATATATATATATATATATATATACATATATAAATGAAAGGTTTTTTTGTCACATGTTAATCTCTCATGAGTTTTGACACTTGTCATTTTGTGGTATTTTTGAAATACATATTATCCCCTTGTCAGTTTTTGATTTGTTTAAATTTTTAAAATTAAAGTCATATACTTATATATATATATATATATATATATATATATATATATATATATATATAAAGTATTAAATATCATATATATGACATTAAATTGAAATAAATATATTTTTCCTTTTATATATATATATATATATATATATATATATATATATATATATATATATATGATGAGGTTTAATAGAGAACTATAATTAACCAAGGAACCAATCTTTTTTTTCAACTTTTAAAACTTATTTTTTATCAAAAAAAAAAAAAAACTAAAAATACAGAAATTCATAACTTTTTATACTTTTTCCAATGATATAAAATTCGATTTTTTTTACATCAAATTCACAATGTGAATCTTTGAAAATTCACAACGTGAATCCGGATTCAAACGGTGAATCCGAAAAATATTTTTCACAATCACAATGTTAATATATTAATTTAGATATTTTTAGATTTTTTTCGATAAAGAATAAACTTTAGAAATTGAAAAAAAGATTTGGTTCCTTGAAGAACCAATGATTATGGTTCTCTATTGAACTTTTCCACATATATATATATATATATATATATATATATATATATATATATATATATATATATATATATATATACGTAAATGTTCAAATGAGAACCAAAAAAGGTTAAGAACCGTAAGAACCTCTAATTTTAGATGTTTATAAAGGGTTTAGGGTTTATAAAGGGTTTAACGTTTAGGGTTTAGGGTTACCCTAAACCCTTTATAAAAATCTAAAGTTAGAGGTTCTTACGGTTCTTAACCTTTTTTGGTTCTCATTTGAACCACTACCTATATATATATATATATATATATATATATATATATATATATATATATATATATATATATATAGCCTAAGAATAAGGGATAAGAGATTTGACATTTTCAACTGTTGACCATATGTACTCTACTCTTTTTGTAATGCATAAATTAATTGTACAAATATATTGTATATTTGTACGACTTAAAATTCAGCATTTGACCAAAAATGCTTTATAAGGTAATTAAGATATATATATATATATATATATATATATATATATATATATATATATATATATATATATATATATATATAATTGGGTTATATGTAACTGTCCACTTTGTCCCTCTCACCCCTTTCCCCTGTGGAAATGTACTAGAGAGTAATATGTTTCAATCAACTAATATTGAAATTTGTTAGGAAGTTCCTAGGTGACAATGGCGACGTGTTTGGACAATGCTATTAGTTAGATCATCATATAGTGAAAAAAAAAGGATCATGTTGTTTCTAAACATAGACTTACATTTCCGGATCCAACCGAATCAAATTAAATTAATAAATAACCAAAGATAAAGGGTTTAACAATTTCCTTTAATTGGTGACGGTGATAATATTTGGTGTAGAAACTTTGTATAAAACGTTGAACTACTTCATATATCCACATGAGCAAACTAGAAACACCAAGGGCATGTTAGTTCTTTAAGCGATTAAGTTTCTTTTTTTTTCTTTATAAGTTGACGAATACAAAGAAAAAAGGAAGAGGTGATTGGAGGAGCCAATTAGAGTTTCTCATTTGGTTGCCTTAATAACATAAAAGGCTTGTTTTATACTAATCATAAAAGGGTGGATTTTTAATTCCTATAAAGTAGTCAATTATAACAATAATTCTTTTATTTATTTTATTAAATAATTATTTATTTATTTTTCTTAAATTAATAAATAATAATAGATAAATATTTTATTTAACAATTTGTTTGATTGATTAATATAATACGATTTATCATATATAAATATTATATATTGATGTTTTATGCCTTTTAATCAGCCAATTCGAATCCATAATTAATTAGTCAACTATTATAAATAATACTCGTTCTTATTTTATTACATACATCTTCTATTTCTTTAGTTTAAATTAATAATTAATAGATAAATATTTTATTTAATTATTTATTTTGATCGATTAATAATAATAATAATAATATATAAATATTATATATTTCATGTTGTAATACTCTTTGTATGGAATCCTAAATAACTAATAATATAATTAAGATTCAAGATACTTATTCACTTCACATAAATCCAATAAAGGGTTCATCTATTAACAATATAAATATATGACATCATATCATTCTTTATATATTCCATCATTTCCAACTAATACAACTCCAAACTCATATGCTACTCTCTTTCGAAAAAAAAAACTCATGCTACTTACTAATTTTAATTTCTGATTACATTAATAAACTACAACTCGTATGCTTCATGTCCACATCGATTTAAGTTCACAATGAAAAACCTACAACTCATTTATGAACTATCTCAAAGCACATCAACCGAACTATCATTACTCATTAATATTAGCCAATAAATATATATCTATCAACAATATTAAGATCTCAAAGATCCAAATACATCCATAAGAGTTCTCACTAGAACACAAATAAGATTGAATTGTGGTTCAAAACATAACAAAATCATTTAACAAACCACAGAAAAACACATCTTCATATCCGAAGATGCACATTTTCAGACATGAACTTCTCAATAAACTTTAATCTAACTTTTATTTACAAGAAACAATATGTATATCTTTTGTTTCATCCATTTTATTAAAAGCAAAATATGCTTCCATTAACCATCAACAAAGAATATACGGAAAGAACCATTTATAAGTATGCAGTTCATTATATACAATTTATGAAGAACAGAAGTGGGGATTTTCAAAAGATCAATCTTTTAATGGCATTTATATAGATATATATACTCTATTAAATCAATCCAAAAACACCCTTTCTTTTGTTAGTTTATGATTCTCTTCATAATCTTTGCATCCTACTGAAGCAATAGCTGTTCTTCATCTTTCTGCAACTCATTCAATCTTCTTTTTGCATAAACTGTCACCAAAACAGTTGTAGTAATTGTTAAAAGAAACCCACCAACAGTACCTAAAATCTGAGTCACTGAAAGTGAGTGTTGATCATTTGAAGCATCTGCCAAAGTTCTGATCATTAGACCCCTGCAATTACAAATTCAAAAGGGTAAAATTGGTAATACATGTGAATAAACCAAAAGGAAGAGGACCAGAGAACTATATAGAATTAGAGAAGTCTTTACGTGTATATTGCAACGAAAATCTCAGGGACCATTCCTGTCAATGTTCCAAATAAGTAAGGACCAAACTTGACATCAGTTGCCACAGCACAGTAGTTGTAAACCATGTAAGGGAATGGAGAAATTCTCAATAATGCCACTGCTCTAAACTGATTAAACCAGTTTCCTTCACCTGCTAACTTCAAGATTGAAGCTTTTTTTGGATACCTTTCTAACCAACCCTATATAATCAATAGAACACAAAGGCACATTTTGATTCGATTAGGGTTTAAACCCAAAAGAGAAGAAAAAAAAGTGTATTAAATTAGGATACTTACTTGGATTTTGTGGTAGAAGAGGGAACCGATGAAATAGGGAAGTGATGTGCCGATGATGACTCCACTGATGATTAAAAGAAACCCAAAACCATAGCCAAAACTCATTCCGGCTACCCACATTGAAGGTGTAGATGGTAGTAATATGGTTGGGAAGATTGCTACAGAAGTGAAGATCAAAACTGCTAACACTGGTTTGCTGAAAGTTTCGGTTTCCCAATTCAAAATGGGGATAACCTCCTGAAATATGTGAGAAACAGAGGTATGTTATAGAAGTTGGAATAATTTCAGAAATCCAGTTGGATCGTTCACACGAATTATGCATATAAATCAAGGAAACAGTCGAAATTTTCATTAAGATTGGGAATTAGGGCTCTTTCTGGAGAGGCGAGTTAGGGTTACTTTTGGGAAATTGGGGAAATTAGGGTTAGTGAGTGATTTGTGCATCAACGGTAAGAAAAAAGAGGAATTTGCAGATAAAATAATGAAATTCGGATAAATGCAGATCGACATACCTTATTCATTAAAAAAGGTCCGATCCATAGAAAGAAACAAACCCCCACAACAGCCAAGAAGATAAACACAAGAACAAGCTTCGACCACCACCAAAGAGAGCACCAAAAGCCGCCACCAACACTACTACAACTCCTCGACGACGACGAAGAAGAAGAAGGCAGTGAACAACAACCGCCGCCGCCGCGGCCATTACCACCGCCCAACCCCTCCGGTTCCTTCAAAATTACGTAATCATCCTTGGGATCTTCAATCGCGATCTTCAAAAGGGTGACTACATCTGCTTCCTCATACGTCATAATAATAACAAATTCAGATCAAATCGTAATCAATTTGACAGAAACAACCCTAAAATCGGAAGTTCTGCAAGTAGCCGTTAAAACTGGTCGGATTAAATTGTGAATTATCTGATAGAGATGGAGGAATCAGAAAACAAAACAATCAAATCCAAGAGAACAGCGTAAAAGATCAGGAAAACAAACGTCGATTCAAAGAAAGAGATAAGTATTTCAGATTATTGGGAAAGTTAAAAGAGATCTTTGAAGGTAGACATATGAGAAGAATAGTGACTGGGAGCCGAAGATATGAGTATTTGATGATAGATATAAAGGCTTCAATTATTAATTAAAGAAAATTGTACCAAACTCCATTTATTATAATTGTATATTAAAATGTCGACAATTGATTAATACTATTTATTATAAAATATTTATTTATTATAAGATAATAAAAGAATCTTGTAAATTATAAAACAAGTACCGACTAAAGTCAATAAGTGGACATACATCGTCCCAATAAAAATGTTATGATTGAGTATGTACCTCTTACGACATAGATTATTTGTTAATTATTGCGAGTAGCAATGACATATAAACTAACCATCACAATGATAAAATCTTGGATATTCACGACATGTGATATATTAACACTTTCTCCCAAAAATGAAGGCTTAATAATGATAGATAGACAATAACATCACGGGGTGTACAGATTATTATATGTTATGTATTATATTCGACGTCGACTTCATATTACAAAAGATGATATTTTCTCATGAAACATATTTTACTTTAATTTACAATAAACATTCAAAATGAAAAATGGGCTAAGGGCTAAGCATAAAGGCTCAAAGAAGGTCTAACATGATACATAACATACAAAACACTGTATTTTAACACCCCTACAATTTCATCAGGAGATATAGTCTAAACTTTTAAACCGGATGGACATTGGCTTTAAACTTGCATAAACCGTTTTTTTTTCCTCAAACCGGACCGGTTCAGAAAACCGGTTCAGTTCTAGTCAACGTAGTTAAAACCGGTTCACCATAAAAATAATCCGAACCCATATAAACCGGTTTGGTTTTTCCTGAACCGGTTCAAACCGGTCCGACGGGCAACTTGATTTTTGGTTGTTTTGGCTTTGTTTTTGGGCTAAAGAGTCTAATATAGGAATGGTTTTTTTTGGTTAATATGAGTTTTGGTGTTTCACAAAAATAAATAAATAAATAAAACAGTGGGCATATCCCACATTTGATGCATATATGGCCATGGGATTGAATTGAGATGCATATGGCTTAAGAAAAACCCACGTCTTGAGTTTTTTTTTCTTTTTCTTTTTTTGCTTTTGCTTTTGTTTTTGGTGTAAAGAAGGTAGTATAAGAAAGGGTATTTTTTGTTTTGTTGAATTAACTCAAAATGAGTTGTGCTCTTCTTGGTAATATAACCATGTCATTAATAGAAAAAGTTGACTCCAAAGCAACCGTAAAAGCTTGGAAGCTTAGTAGATCACGGGTTGTGGCGGTTAGAATCAGAAATCGGGTTTCATTTTCTTTCCACCAAGCCAAAATATCAAAATTATCAAACTCTTGCACACTTATTTGTGCCAAAAAATCGGAACCAATGTACCTTTTGAGCTCGCTACTAGGGGTGTTAAACCGATCTCGTTTTGGAATTTTCATTCCTCAAAGTATTATAGACCTGAATTGTTTCGTTATTTTAGTAAAAAGTGGATTTGGATACCCGTACCATGCATCATGTCATGAATGTTTGTTGAACCATACTTTGTTAAATAAACTTCAAACAAACTTTGAAAAACTTTGTTAAATTTTAAAAATTCCTTTAATGCATACTCTATGTCATCATCCAATGAACCCAAATCGTAACAAATATTTTCAAGTAAAGTCTCAACCCCTCAAATCGTAACCACATTCAAAGTGGTGGAAGAAGTTATAACGGGGGGCATATTTTCAAAATATATTTTTAACTTTGTTTTCTTCGGTTTCATCATATTAGCAAACATTGTGCCTCTATTTCAAACTCAGTTATTTTTGCACACATTAAAAAAATTTGGTTTAAAACTAAACATTTATGTAACAAGTTTGATAGTATCCCAACTTGATTCCGGATATGCCGTAATCCGATTACGTTCCGCAAGGTGGTCATGAAACATTTTTAAAGTATCTTTTTGACGTAAGACACATTCAAACATGTTGCAAGTGGAGTTTCATCCAGTGGCGAGTCTAGAACCTAAAACCACATGGGTCATTATTTAAATAAAATGGACAAAAAAATATATAAAAAAAATCTATTACGGGTTCGGATCGGGTTGAGTCATATAAGCAAAAAAATATTTGAAGTTTTTACAATTGTATCTGACGAAGTTTTATAGCTTGATATAATTTCACAATTGTGTCATTACTAATACTTCCTAAAACATTTTTTCAATATAAACTATCACTTAAAAACTGATCACCCATTTTGTTGCGAACATCAGTCTTTACCAACTTCATTGCTGAAAATATGCGTTCCACACTCGTTGTTGCAACGGGTAAGATCAATGCAAGTTTCAAGAGAATATAAACCTTAGGATATATTATATGCTTCTTTGACCATCTTTTTGGCAAGTTCTCCAATGTTCTTCAATTGATTAAATCTTTCATCTTCTCGTACATCCTTAACGTAATTTTTAAGTTCAACTTCAAGAACTTGAAGATCATATTCTGTTCTAAAGTCTTCTCGATAAAGTGTAGTCATTTCCATTAGTTTATCCAAATCAAAGGCTTTGAAAGACTCACGTGGGCACAAACAAGCCATGCAAAGAAGTAATTTTGTGTTGGCTTCATTAAAGTGATGGTTAAGCTCTTGAAGTTGCATATCAATCACCGTCTTAAATACATCAACATGATAGTGGTGCAAGTTATTAACCTGAAAATAAAAAGAATCTTTAATATGCAAATGAGAAAACACAATAAATAAATCAAGTTGGTAATATCAAACGTTACTAACCTGCGAACCTCTTCGACGACTGAATCCGTTATAATATTCGTCTTCCATATTCACGATTATAACATCGTGTTTATCACAAAATAAAGTAACATTCTCTAAAAGTGGTTCCATCTTAAATCTCTAATTTCTTGAATTGCTTTTTTAGAGCTACTTACTTAATTCATGGCATTTACGATATCTTGATCTTTTCTTTGTAATGTTGTATTCGAATGATATGTGACTCCCAAATCCCAATATATCAACCATAAAGTATAGACAAAACACAAAATCAAAGGACTTTAATAACCTTAAGATGCGAATTGCTTCATCTTTACAATCACGATCACTATTATCTTTACCAAGATCTTTAAGTACTTCACAAATGGAAGAATATATGTTCTTGATATTCAATAGAGATGAAAAATAAGAACCTCATTGAGTATTAAATGGTCGTTTGATACCCACTTTTTGGTTCAAACCGGTACCACTCTCAAGGTCACCTAAAATTTACCATATAAATAATTAATTAGCATAACATAAATACAAAATATTTTAATAAAAAAATTTAGTACAATTAGAAAGCAAACCTTCAACCAATGCTTCAAACGAGTACAATATTCTTTTTCTTATAAAGTGTTTTGTTTCTCAAAAGCACGTTCTAGATTGTCTTTGGTTCATTAAATTTTGACACTTTTGGACAACAATATTGTGTGGAATTCCAGCTTTGTGATCATCTAGTCCTGATTTCCTATTCCAAGCTTTGAATCCAGATTTCACAAAGTGATCTGGTCCACCTTGGTTTGGGATATCGGATTTGAATAGATAACAACATAAACAAAAGGCGGTGTTCTCTTTTATACTATATTATACCAATATTTGTTGTCATCAAACCAAGATATATTGAATATTCGTTGTTTACCTCCAAAAGCACGTTGTGGAAAGTTATAGTTTTGAGGTTGGAAATGACCTTTTTGCAAGTATGTCATTCAAATTTCATCTCTTTGATTCACATGATAACATTCAATACCCGATCATTCTATCGGATCAACAGGTAGTAAACTTAAATCAACTCTCATGTGCTTATGTTGCTCATTATCTTCTTCAACTGTTTTTTAATCATTCTTTTTAAAAAACTTGAATAAAGACATCATTGATTTTAATTTCTAAAAGAAACAACAATCAAATAATCAAACAAATTAACAACAATCAAATAATCATATCGCATTAAGACTTAAGAGTATTAAGAATATGAAACAATATAAAAAAAAAAAGAAAAAAAAACCTAAATTATATGCAATTGAATGGCCAAACAGTGAATAAAAATTATGATTACTCATATTGTGGTTTTAGATGACAAAGGAATTGGAAATACAATTCCTTCATATTTTATTGTTTAGAGAAAGATGAATATTTACCTAATTGTGTGGCTAGGCTAATCCCTACAGTGCTTGAATTTGTGAAAGAAAAACTTAATGGAACGCCCGATTCTTGATTCACAGTGTTTTTTTTGTTTAATTTAATTTTTACTAGGTATGAGACCCATGTATTACATGAGTTTATTTAAAAAAAATTAAATATGAAATTTTAATAATTTGAAAAGTTTGAATTTATAAGAAAAATGAGAAAAAAAAATTTATTATTAAAATTAATGAGACTTTAATACATTGAATACATTATATATAAATCATTTCTAATAAATACCTTGCATATATATTACCTTACATATTAAATGTAGAATTTTAATTTAATAAAATGAAAATACAATAAAATGACAAGTGGAAAATAAAAAATTCAAAAATTCTAGAAAATGTCATGTGTCAAATGAAGGAGAAGAGGACATGTGGCAAAAAAAACATTGATTTATTAAGAAGGATTGGACTATATATATTAGAGTATACCCTAAACAAAAATATTGGGCTGGTAACTTATAGGATAGGGCTTTAAAATCTTATTCATATTTTTTTTCTTTGCAAAAAATACTAAGGTGGTTCATTTAATTTTTATATGGTAGGCCACTAATAACTATTCTATATAACTTGTTAAAATAAAAATGGGTCAAGTGACCCACTATAGTTGTATTTAAATTCACCCCTGGTTCCGTCGGGTAGGTGTTTTCCAGACCTAACCAAAGGGCATTCGCATCGACACAAAACTTCATATAATTATTACATCGAGCATTACTAGAACTATAAATATCTTTTAGAATTTGTTTGAAACCATGTTTTATTAGTTCAATGCTATTTAGTCCATCTTGCACAACCAAATTAATGATATCTGCAACACATCAACTATGGAAGAAAACACTGCCACAAATTGGTTTTTATTTTAATTTTAGTTGTCCAACCGCGACGGTGTTGTTCGATGCATTATCAAAAGATATAGAAAAAACTTTTCCTTCAAGTTTATAAGTTTTGATGACACAATCTAACATTTTAAATAGACTTCTACCGGTGGGTGGCACCACAAAAAATTCAAACGCAATCGTACGCTTCATCATGAACCAATTATTTAGATTTATCCAATGAGTGGCAACATAAAGGAACGAATCCGGTGAACCGTGATGTGTTGTCCAAACATCACAAGTTAAATTTACACCGGTTTCTAAAGATTGAAATCCTAAAATCATTTCATTTTTTGCAAGTTTCCACATTTCAATACAATTGCGTCTAAGGGAAGTACGACTCACATGACAATATCAAGGTTAGAGAGTATATTTGATGAGTGAAGTCAATCATTTGTTGTCGACGTGGTCAAAAGGCAATCATTCTTGAATCACGAACTTCGCCATCCTATCTCGAACTTTAGCCGCTTCGTAATTCCACAATGTAGTATCTTTCGCCATTGTTCTTTGATTATGACTCGGCCCAAATTTCACCGCGGGAATCTCTTATTCATATGAGTTTTCAATGTCGAATTCTCATCTTCATTGAAAAAAGCATCACATTTATTGCATCACACTTTTCTTGGACCGCTCGACATTACACACAAATCAAAATTGCCCTAAATAGCCAGATTTCTATTTGTTTCTTTGATGCTAACAACGGTAACATTGTTTGATGAATCTCCAACACCAATGGAAGTCGAATTAATTGCTTAACTTGAGAGTGTTTCATTGATCTAAGAGAGGTTTTTTGTGGTTTGGTTAAGCTAAACCTGAGAGCTAAACATTTAATACACCCTCAAACGACTATATAGCCCGTAGTAAAAAAAAGGGTCATATCTTTCCACAAAAAGTCGGTTCATCAGACCGGTTCAGACAAAACCGGTCCCAACGGTCAAAAAATCGAATTTGTATGATCTGTCGGTTTGGTCTTGCGCCAGTTCGGTGCAAGGCTAAACCGGTTCAGTGGTGAACTGGTTTTTGGTTCAGACACCGGTTCGGATCGTGAACCGATTTTTTAGCCCACATCTAACTGGCCTTGAGCTTAGTTGTGGAAGTTTTCTCTACAATTAGACCCAATCTAAAATGACTTGTGAGTTTTAAAGCTTATTTGTTTCAAACTTCAAATTTCAGGGCTTTAATATTATCATTTTTCAATTCAATGTATGATTTTAATCCCTTGTGTGGTATATATTTCTTATTTGCTATGTATTTTAGTAAAAATAAAGTATTTTTTCAAAATTCAAGAATTGTTTGTTGGATTTCGATATTGATCTTGAAATTCTTATATATATATATATATATATATATATATATATATATATATATATATATATATATAGCCCGGAATGCAGAATCTCAGTCTGAAAATGACATTGAGCTTAGTTGTGGAAGTTTCTCTATCATTAGACCTAATCTAAAATGACTTGTGGGTTTTAAAGCTTATTTTGTTTCAAATTTCAAATTATCATCGTTTTTTAATCTGACGTATGATTTTAATCCCTTGTGTGGTATATATTTCTCATTTCCTATGTTTTTTTAGTAAAAACAAAGTATTTTCTCAAAATTTAAGAATTGTTAGTTGGATTTCGATATTAATCTTGGATTTCGATATTGATCAAGAATTGTTAGCCCGGAATGCAGAATCTTAGTCCAAAAAAAATACTTTTTTGTCAGAAAAAAACTTCAAAATAACTCATTCTAGAATATTTGGTCATTTATCAAAAAACAATTAAGTTATTTTCTTTAATATTAACTTAAAATATGGTTATTTTAGTTAATATCTTCATCGATGATATTTTGGATCCTAATCATGGTCTTATATGTCACTTTAGCTTTATTGAATGAGTTAAAAAACCATTATTTGAAATTAAAGAACTTATGAGGTTAAAGTTCACAATTTAAGATATAATAGTAGTATAGGTCTTAAATGCTAAAAAAATCACAAAAAAGTGACTTTCACAAAGTTGAGAAGTAACTGATCAGCAAAAAAGAATTTCACTGATTTACTTTGTGGTCATTTCAGAAAGGGCGATCAATGATTGCAAAGTTCATAAAAGTTTTTATTTTATTTTTATAATATGTTTAGTAGCGATATGGGTGTGGTGGCGACATGGGTATTGCTTGGTTACACACTTACACTAGATTTTTATTATTATTGTACATCACAAAAGAGAAGAAAAGAAACACATATATAGTACAAGATCCCTACATCATTTCCATCATAGGCTAGGGTAAGCCATAATAACATCCCTAGTAGGTTGCGAACACCGAAAAACCCAATTTATACTAAAATAGTCTATTGAGTTGCTAACTAAAAGTCTGAATCACGAAGAGAACCCTCATATTGAGGAACATCGAACATCTACTCCCTAACAATGAGTCGATTGCAAGTCCAAAACATGACCCATCCTAGTGGAAACCAACACCTTATCAACCACAAGTACTAAAAAGAGAGAGGAGGTACAATACCTCCAAACATATCAATGATGGATGTCAAAGTCCTTAACACAATCCAACATACTCACATGTAGTTGTTGTTCACACACCATCTCATATCCGACTTCGTGACACTCAATCTCTCATGGATAATGGATAAGAGGAATATGATGCAGTGTACAAAATGAAACAAAGATTGAACATGTTCAGCTGCATTATCAACACTTAAATAAAAAGCATAATTTTAAACGCCCCCCCCCCCCCCTAAAGAGACATGGGCAAAAAAAATGGAAAAAAACACAAAACGTCTATAACTCCATTTAGAAAACGATTTTGGGACTAAAAAGGGGTAATTCCATATTGGGTACTTAGCATGACGTGCTCCTGTTTCAAGCTTTTGAAAAACTAAGACTGGAACCAAATTTATGGTTATTTCCGTAAAATCCCTTTAATCACTCAATCATAGGCCCTAGAAGCATAAGAGTTTGATCATTCATGATGCTATGCCACACACCACACTAAAAACTTATACAATTACTTATCTCGGTTATGATATATAATTTTTAGATTTTTATGCTCTATACTAATAAAAGTGTTGATTTAACTAAATATAATATATGTATTGTTCAAATATGGTAATAAAAGTGTTAATTTAACCAAATATAATGATATGTATTATGAACAAAAGTTTCACGTTTTTCAAATATACTATTCTTATAGCTGGTTTTTACTACTAAAATAATTATATTAAAAAAAATCATAAAAAATATTATATTCCAATTTTGGAATAATTAATAAAATTGTTATAACTATTTTAAATGAATAAATGATAATATAGTTTTTATACGGATTTAAGTGTCTTTTTGGAAGATAAAGGAGAATGTCACATCTCATATGGTGTGTCGGATCATAACGAGTATGTATGACCTAAATATTCTTGAACATTGCTTTGACACACAAGTGTGAGTGGGGTATTTTAGCTTTAAGGCTATTGGGTGTGGGTGCGGTCCAAGACCGCACTTCGTGCCACACAGGACGTGAACACCGCCCCCAGACCGCGGTCTGGTGCGGTCTTGGCCGCAGTGCGGTCCTCTAAAGCCGTGCATTTTGATTGGTTGAGGAAGGATTGAGGAGCATTTTCTTTCTTTTTTTTTTGTTTTTTTTTCTTTCCTATATATACATATTCACTTAATTTTTTTCACAACACAATCTCTCTTATCTATCAATTTTTTTTTAAAAAATCACCACTCTCTCAAAAAATGTGTGTGGGTTTTTTTTTTTTTTTAGTAACGCAATGTACTGTTTTTTTTTTTTTAATTTTCAAGTAATGAAAAATTATGTTTTTTTAATTAAAATAGAAGTTATATTAAATTAAAATAGTTAAAAAAAAAAGATTTATTAAATTAAAATACTTTAAAAAAAACAAAAAAATAAAAGAAATGAAAAGTGTGGCACCACACAGTGTGGCAAGAAACCACACTTGAGTGATAAAAGGTGACATGGCGTTTATGTGACAGGGGAGGGAGTGTGGTTTCGGTGGCACCACTCCCTCCGGCGTAATAACATCTTCCGTGTTAAAGGATATACATAATTTTGGGAACTGTTAGGTTTTTACTTTTTAATAACAATCTTATATAATTATTATTTTGGTTCTAGTCTACGTTAGGTATAATAAAATAAAATAAAAGTGTCAAATGTTTGATATTATTACGGACATTTTCATTGTTTTAAACAATTAATAAAAGAATGTGTATTGAACATGATGTCCAAAATAAAGAACAAATTGATTTAAAATCATAATAATGTTTTGAAATCCTTGCAAGTTAACAAGACACGGATTAAACTAAAGATTAATAGTCAAACAATTAAAGATGAATTTCTTGAGTTTTAGAAAAAAAAATGGGGAAGTTATGAGAAAAAGTGTTCCTCCAATTTACTTCCATTAATGGAACTCACTCAGGAACAATATGTAATTGAAAATATACATATTGTTGGTGATTTGTTATTATCAATATTATTTAAATGTAATGGGATTACTTTGCTGACCAAATGTTATCTTGATAAATATTAAACAAGTAAGGAAGGTGTGGAGTACACACTTGTTTAAGTTTGATCAAGTTTTTAAAGTACATTGTCATTTAGGGGCAAAGCCTCTAAACGAACGGGGGTCTGGGGGCAGCGCCCCTGGGAGCAGGGTCCAAGGAGCGGCAGCCCCTGGCGGGGTCTAAGAGGCAGAGCCCCTGGCTGAGGTCGAGCTGCCACGTCAGCGCAAATTTCTTTTATAAAGGGTATGTTGCTATATAAAAAAAATGCATCAGAAAATTATATTTTCAGAGAATTGACCATTGTTTGACCCTTATCCAAACTTCCGTTTTATTTCGGTTTTTATAGTTTATGACAGTTTTCAGACAAAGATCATAAATTCGGTTTTGGTCTCATTTTTCTGGTACAGACGAAACTATCATCAAAACATTTTAAATTCTTGTCTCTCTGAGTCTTATCCGATTAAAGAATATTGGAAGTACCGCTCAAATGCTTTAATCTGAAAGTGTTTTATACAATTCTCATAATTCCAAGCCTTACTATACCCCAATTTCTAACACATATAATATAAATGAAAAATAATTATATATAGAAAAATAACTATAGCTAATTAAAAGATAAATAAAACCTCACAATAAAAATGTTAAACTAGGGACGGAACACGAACAATAAGAACAAGGGGGCCGAAAAAAAACGTACAAACTAATTTAATTGGTACAAAATTATGAAATGTTGTTAATTTGATCCGTCAAAATGGAGCTCTTAAATATATAAAGACTTGCCCTTTTGTAAGAAACTCATTTGTTTTATCATGTTCAATAGATAACACAATTAACATATAACAAAACAAAATAGTAATTAATAACTACATTTTAACAAAAAAAAAGCTACTTTTCATTCAAATATAAGTTAAAAAAAATAAAATGAAATAACAATTTATGGCTTAATGAATAGATCATACTTGTCTCGTCATGAGTATTTTAATTTTGTTAATTTTGTTTATATTGTTTTACATTTTATTGTAAAAATCATTTTTTTTATCAAATGTGAAGACACTAATAGTGATGATTAATAAGAAACAAATTAAAAATAAAGCTTCTTTTAACGAGACTATTGTTTCTTTTTTGCAGTCTTTAATTGATATTTCAAGCTTTTGCCTTTTAGCCAGTTAGGTTCCTTTTAGCCTGGCTCAGTTTAGGTTCCATTTAGGTTTTACTTTTCTCTATCAAGTTATCATATAGAAGATAGCAAGAGAAAGAAATACACATAGAGAGATAAAGAAAACTTACAACTTAGTCTAGCGAGGAGGAGAGTGACAACCACAACCAACAAATCTCACGGAGACCAGATGTAAGAAGGCGACCGCCGGAGTGGAGGGAGAAAGCGAGTGTGGAGAATGAGATAAATCTAGCGATGATGGATCTGGGGAGTAGGTGAGTAGTCCGGCGGTGACGTTTTTCTTCCGTGAAGTTCTGTGACTATTTTTCCGGCGGACATATTATATTTTTGGGGTTTACCTATTCTCGTCGCTCTCAAATATTGTGTTAAAAAAGATGTTAAGATATATTTTTGGTATTTTTATAGAATTTAATAATATAGTTTCCTTGTTTACTTCATTTTCTAATCAAAGAAGGTTCATTTTAATATTATTTTCTGATCTTTTTGTTAAATTTTCAGTGATTTTCTGATGTTTTTGTTAATTAACAATTTAATTTCTTAGTTAATCAGAGATATTAGTGATTATATATATATATATATATATATATATATATATATATATATATATATATATATATATATAAATATTAGCAAGCTTAAAACCGGGGAGGCCATGGCCCCCTTGGCCCCCAACGAGGATCCGCCACTGGGCTAAACACAACCTATGTGCTACATCTCTCTCAAACTCACAATATGATAACAACAAACATTAAGAGTTTGTTAAATGAGAAATGAAAACGCTAAGCCAATTAAACCTTAGTGAAAATATCAATAATCTGTAAACTGTAAGGAACATAAGACAATAAGATAGTTCGAAGCTGAAAATAATGTCGAGTGAAATGACACCCAGTATATTCATTCACACGTGGAAAACAAAAATCATTGTAATATGTATCATACTTTTGTTGTCACGATGTAAAGAAGTTAGATGAGAAGCATCAACACCCAAATATTTAAGTAACCAATGTAACCAATCAATCTCATTCATATTCATATCCATAACATGAAACTCCATCTCTATGGAAGATTGAGAGACAATATATTGTTTCTTACTCTTCCATGAGATAATAAAATCTCCAAGAAAAATACAAAAACTAATAGCAGATTAAGATATCCCAATCAACAAGGCTATAAGCCAACAACTCTAAAGATGACATTCAAGAGGAACAAAGACTCTAAAACAGAGTGTCATGAAGATATCTCAAATCGACTAACCACATGACCTATGTTGAGACGAGTAAATTTAAGATAAATTTTTTCCTGCAATATTACAATATAAGATCGGTGTTAGTGTATCCCACATCGGTGCGATACGGTAATATAAGCGACTATATATGTTGGAGTCCCCCTTCTCTCCACAAGGGCTCTTTTGGAGAAAAAATCTTGTGATTAACATATATTAACATGGTATCAGAGCCGGCGTCTTGCACCCCCGTTGCTCAGCATATCCATGTCTATCCTCATCGAGCCTCCGACTTGGAGGGAGAGTGTTAGTGTATCCCACATCGGTGCGACACCATAATATAAGCGACTATATATGTTGGATTCCCCTTTCTCTCCAAAAAGGCTCTTTTGGAGAGACAATCTTGGGGTTAACATATATTAACAATCAGCTCTAATAAAGAACACCGCCAATATGAGAATAACGAACATTGATTTCAATGGTAAGTCAACAGTTACAGAGTTGTACTCGCTCAAATAACTCACACACACACACACACTTTAACAATATAATTTAATTCCTAATATAGTATATGCATATGTCTAGTTTAGAATAAGTTAGTATTGTAATTATTGTATTTCTAGTTTGATTGTTTAAAAGAATTGGTAAAATGCACCATATAGATAGCCTATACTGAGATAACCCCAAGCTCATAACTCAAGGTTAAACATTGAAACACTATTAATCTTTTGGACATGTAAGGTTTAAACCTAAACCTCGTTTATGGAATTTTACATATCAATCACTAAACAATTATCGTTATACATGATTTTATTTTCTAAATTAAAAAACAAGAAACGTACACACAAAAATTAGGCAATAAAGAATTCCAAATACATACTATTAGTTTTTTGCAAAAGAAGTGTAACATCCTGGAAATCATTGGGTAAAAATTTTCAGTTTGAATATATATATATATATATATATATATATATATATATATATATATATATACACACAAACATTCATTTATCCTTCATTCAAACACTTAAAAGTATTTCAGAAAAGAACAATTATTAGAGTACAATCCTAAAATCACAAATTGCGGAAAACACGGGTGTATGCACTGCGATCAAGCTGGGCCCTTCCATTTCGAACCGAAAGTACCTTAAACCATAAACCAAAAAATGTATGTGCAAAGCTTAGTAAGTTTCCTAAATACCACATACTATACATAACAAACATATTTCCAAGAATATCCGGGTGCTGGCCTACCCCTTCGGTCTATTTCAACCGGATAATGTTGAGCATATCTCGGTGCTCAACCTGCCCCTTCGGTCTATTTTGTGACAACCCGATTTTTTTGCCTTGTAAAGCTCAACCAGTCAACTCAACTGAGTGTCAGACTCATTTTTGCTATCTTCTAGCCTTATTTAGAGTCCGTTTGAAAGTTCAAAGCTCAGTACATTCAAGCATTGAGCATGGGAATGGATCGCATACACTTCTAGCACCAAAATTGAGCCTTACACTCCAACATAAGGAGTGTACGGCTGCAAACATGGGTGTGCGGCCGCACACCCCTCTCCTGGCCGCACACTCAAGTGTATAAGTATAGAACTTAGCTTTCTTACATCCTTTTTCACCCTCCCAAGTCTAGAACTCGATTTCTCTCTCAACTAGCATCCAATTTTCAGCCTAGATCTTCAAGAATGTAAGTGTTCTTCCCTTTATTTGTTGTTAATCTTCTTAAATGTAACATTCGGTTTCCCAGGTATTATATTTTTGCTCTTTTATTTTGGGTGTTGAGGGGAGACTCGGCGAGTTGGCGTCTAGACTCGCCGAGTATGGTCGCAGATTCGTATGCGAGTTCACAGCTGGACTTGGCAAGTTCATGAGTGGACTCGGCGAGTCCACGCTGTTTAATGAAACTCTAATTTCTAGGGTTTGAGACCTATTTAAAGGGTCTTAGGGCCGTCATTTGCGGCCACCAACCCCCAGAGAGAA
Source organism: Lactuca serriola (assembly GCF_051521515.1). Lineage (NCBI taxonomy): Eukaryota > Viridiplantae > Streptophyta > Magnoliopsida > Asterales > Asteraceae > Lactuca > Lactuca serriola. Next base: position 12,890,202 of record NC_136413.1, read on the forward strand.
ACCCTAAGAGATCTAGAGCGTTTGTGAGGAAGGAGAGGTCATTCTTGAACCTTTTGTGGGTGTTTTTGCAAGAAGGAAGTGTTCAAGGCAAGAGGAGGCTAAAGGAGGTGCGATTTTGGTGGTTTTTGAGCTCATAAAGATTGTATTGAGGTATTTTCTCGGACCTTCTTCAATTTTTGGTGTTGATTCTTAGTGTTAGGGTTTTCTAACCCTTTTAGAGGTTGATTAAGTGGAGCATTTGGTCCCTTCTTGAGTTTGTGTTCTGGATCTGGACCCAAGGAGGTCCAGAGGTCTTAACCCTTGGAGCTTTATGAGTCCTTTTGGGAGCCATGAGTTAGGAGTGTCATTTTTTGGGGCTAAATCACCATTTTGGACCATTTAGATGTTATATGAGTGCCAAGGTCCGAACTTTACGTGATTATCATGCTTGGGGAGGCCAGATCTATGATTGTATGGAACAGATCTGACCTCAGGTGTTGTATAGAGTTTGTGCATGGCATGAACTCGCCGAGTCCGAAGAACAGACTTGGCGAGTAGTATGAAGGTTGCCCGTTAATCACTCTGCGAGTGGACTTGTCGAGTTGGGGAATAACTTGGTGAGTCAGGGAGAGTCGGGGGAGTCTGAGTTCAGGTTGGAATTCGCCGAGTTGTTCTTGAGACTTGGCGAGTTGAGTCGGGGTGGCCCCGCGATTCATGCCAGGTGGAACTCGTCGAGTCAGGGGAAGTACTCGACGTGTCAAGAGAGGGTCTAAGAGAGTCAGTGGACACGTGTGGACTCGCCGAGTAGCCCTAGTGCACTCGACGAGTCCAGTCAAAGTTTGACCATTGACCTTGTTGACTTTTAGGGTTGAGTACAGTTGTATTTATGAGAGTATTTACTTTATGTGATTAGGCGTAGGCTAGATCACATTTCTACCGAGTCAGATACTTACCGAGACATTGAGGTGAGTCTTCTCACTATACGTTACCTAGAGTGGTATTATGTGTTGACCAGAGGGTCTTATGTGTTACGTATGAGTTTATGTGTTATGTGATATATGTATGTTGTATGATGTTATAGACCGGACCGGAGGGTCCAACGAGCTATGACCGGACCAGAGGGTCCAACGAGCTACGGGACTGGAGGGTCCCGCTGAGACACATCGACCGAAAGGTCGTATCATAGCCTCGAGTGGCGTATATGTTGTATGTGGTATTTTGGGGAACTCACTAAGCATTTACGCTTACAGTTGTTGTGTTATGTGTTTCAGGTACTAGTGATGAGTGCGGGAAGGCGCCGACATGATTCGTACACACTTGTGGAGTTTATGTTTGAGATTTTGGGGAGATGTTTTGTGATGATAACAATTGATTCAATGTGTTTTGACAATATTTTATGAGTAAATGTATGTTTTAAAAATGAAAAATTGTTTTGATAATTTACGTTGTTAAAAGTTGGTATCAGAGCCTTGGTTTGAGGGATTCGGATGCATCTTCGGGCGTATGTGAACTCAAACTGAGGATTTGAGGAAAATTTTGATAATGAAGTAAAATTTTTGAAAAAAATAAAAAGTGTTTTGAGACAAACAGAGTAGAGCCGTGTGTACGATCAGCCAGCGCCCGAACGGTAAATCCCCAAAAGTACCCTTACATTATGTGTTATGAGATATGTTATGTTACATTATGCATGCTAGAGTAGGCTAGGTATACATATTAGGACTAGAGTGGCCTGATTTATGATGCCTTAGCCTAGGAGATTTCTGCTGCTGAGATGCTTCGAGAGCGAGTAGATAGCATTTAGGAGCTCGTGAAGATAGAGTACTTGTAATCCAAGATCCTAGGAGGAGGACTTGGAGTGAATGCTGATGCAGTGTGGTACTACTGAAGACACCGGATCAGTGGGCATTCCAAGTAAGAATCTTTTGGACAACGGAGGACAAGTAGGGTTGCGTCATCGAGTATGTGTATGCTTGATCGAGTCTCTGATAATTTCTTTGTTGTATTTCAGAGGCATCATGGTTGGGACTCGACACACACCTGAGAGCAGTGGTGTCAGCGACGAGGAGATCCGTCGATTGATTCATGAGGAGGTGGCTGCCGCCATCCGGGCTGAGATTCCCGAGATGTTTGGGGACATCAAGACCACGTTGATTGGGAATTTTGATGAGCGGTACGCAGCGTTGACTGAGGCTGCTGTAGCTGCAGCTACTGCTGCTGTTGCTGCTGCCAGATCTCAGGGAGGTGACTCGTTGTTATTCCGGGAGTTCAGCAACACGAAGCCACTAGAGTTCGACGGGACACATGACCCGATTGCTACTATGAGGTGGATCTCTGACATCGAGGGATGTTTCTATACGTGTTGTTGTCCAGAGAACTTGAGGGTTCGGTTCGCCTTGAACCAGCTCCGCCTGGGAGCGAAGGATTGGTGGAAGTTCGTGACGGCGAACTTCAGTTTGGCTGAGATTTCCGAGGTGACCTGGGAGAGGTTCGCCGCTATGTTCAGAGAGGAGTGTGTTCCCCCGGTGGAGAGGGAACGGTTGATTCAGGAGTTCTTGACCCTCAAGCAGGGTACTGATTCTGTGGCAGTGATCACTAGGAAGTTTCATGAGAGGGCGATGTTTTGCCCTGAGCAAGTGTCATCTGAGCAGGCTCGTATGAGCTGTTATCTGAGTGTTCTGAGGAGAGATATTTGGGAGTTCGTGGAGAACTCGACTTATCGGACATTTGCTGAGCTCCAGGCAAATTCCCGGAAGAGGGAGATCGAGTTGGAGACTCAGGCCAGGGAGGAGGCCGAGTCACAGAGGGTGGATTGACGGCCGACTCAGTCTCAGCCGGCAGCCAAGAGAGCTAGACCCGCTGATTCGAGATCTGGGGGTGCGAACGGCCGCACTTGTGGGAAGTGCGGTAAGAGTCACGAGGGGTCGTGCAAGGCTGGGGTATGCTACAAGTGTGGGATGGAGGGGCATATCGCGAGGGATTGCCCCAAGGGATTTTCAGTTTGCTTTCATTGCAACCAGAGCGGCCATCGAAAGGCCGAGTGCACGCAGCTTCTTCAGGGATCATCGTAGGGATCTGCGCCTGCTGCTAGGGCTACCGAGGTTCGGCCGGTGAAGGCCGAGGCCCCGAAGGCTCGTGGGAGAGCATTTCAGTTGACCGCGGAGGAGGTCCGCGTGGCGCCCTATGTTGTGGCTGGTATGTAATCTCTTACATCTTTTATCTGAGTTGATTTTTCTTTTATGCTTATATGATGATATATGTAGGTACTTTTCTTATGAGTTCTGTGCCTGCGTTGGTATTATTTGACTCGGGTGCGAGTCAATCGTTTGTTTCTGTAGCATTTAGTCAGCATATTAGTATCCGTAAAGAGGCGTTGGATCGGCCTCTGCGAGTTTCCATAGCTGATGAGCGAGCAGTGTATGCTTCGGATGTGATTCGAGGATGTGTCCTTGAGATCTTCGGTGTGGAGTTTCCGATAGATCTGGTTCCGATCGCGATGGGGGACGTGTGTGTTATAGTGGGTATGGATTGGTTGAGCCGATATGGAGCTGTGATAGATTGCGAGCGTCAATTGGTGACGATTCGAGACCCTGGTGGGGGAGTTCTTACGGTATATGGCGAGGGTACACGCTCGGGGTCAGCATTTTGTTCGGCCGCCAGAGCGAGACAGAGTCTACAGCAGGGCTGTAGGGGATTTGTGGCATATGTGATGGATGCGAGGGTTGATTCAGAGAGACCGAAGTCAGTTGATGAGGTCCCGATAGTGCGTGAGTTTCCGGATGTGTTTCCAGAGAAGTTGTCGGGTGTGCCTCCGGAGAGGCAGGTAGAGTTTGGTATTGAATTAGTTCCGGGAGCTGCGCCTATCGCCAAGGCGCCATATCGCCTTGCGCCTCCGGAGATGCAGGAGTTATCCTCGCAGCTTCAGGAGCTGTTGGGGAAGGGGTTTATCAGGCCGAGCAGTTCGCCGTGGGGGCGCCTATCCTTTTTGTCAAGAAGAAGGATGGCTCACTCCAGATGTGCATTGATTATCATGAGCTGAATAAGCTAACGGTCAAGAACCGTTACCCATTGCCGAGGATCGATGATTTGTTCGATCAGTTGGAAGGAGCATCTTGGTTCTCCAAGATCGATTTGAGGTCTGGTTATCATCAGGTGAGGGTGCGGGAGGAGGACGTCTAGAAGACAACATTCCAGACTCGTTATGGGCATTACGAGTTCGTGGTGATGCCTTTCGGACTCACCAACGCACCGGCGGTGTGCATGGATCTCATGAACAGGGTGTGCAAACCGATGTTGGATCGCTCAGTGATCGTGTTCATCGACGAAATATTGGTGTATTCGAGATCCAGAGAGCAGCATGAGGAGCATTTGAGGGAGATCCTCGGAGTTTTGAGATCGGAGAGGATTTATGCCAAGTTCTCCTAATGTGTGTTCTGGCTACGAGAGGTTCAGTTTCTGGGGCACCTCGTTAACCATAATGGGATATTGGTCGATCCGGCCAAGATTGAGGCGGTCATGAGGTGGGAGGTGCCGAGATCACCCACCGAGATCAGGAGTTTTCTGGGTTTGGCTGGCTATAATCGGAGATTTATTAAGGATTTCTCCAAGGTCGCCGTGCCACTCACCAAGTTGACCCGGAAGGGTGTTGCGTTTTCTTGGGGTCCGGAGCAGCAGACCTCGTTCGAGACACTTCGCCAGAAATTATGCGAAGCCCCTGTGTTAGCCCTTCCGGAAGGGATGGAAGATTTTGTGGTATATTGTGATGCATCGATATCCGGTTTGGGAGCGGTGCTTATGCAGAGGGGGCATGTGATTGCATATGCATCGAGGCAGCTTAAGCCTCATGAGTCAAGATATCCCACTCATGATTTGGAGCTGGGAGCGGTAGTTTTCGCTCTTAAGATCTGGCGACATTATTTGTATGGGGTTCGGTGTACGATATACACGGACCACAAGAGCTTGAAGTATTTGATGGATCAACCCAACCTGGATATGCGCCATAGGAGGTGGTTGGATGTGGTCAAGGATTATGATTGTGAGATCCTGTACCACCCGGGCAAGGCTAATGTTGTAGCCGATGCTTTGAGCCGTAGGGCGGAGGGCGCCCGATTTCGAGATGTCTGTTTGAGATTGACAGTAATGACCTCGGTGTTGGATGCTATTCGTGGGGCCCAGGCTGAGGCGGTGAAACCAGAAATCCAGAAGAGAGAGCGAGTTGTCGGGCTGGTATCAGAATTAGTTACCGACAGCCGGGGGCTTATGACGTTTCAGGGTCGGATATGGGTACCGTCTGTGGGCGGAACACGTACCATTTTGATGGAAGAGGCTCATTGATTGAAATTTTCGATCCATCACGGGGCCACTAAGATGTATTTAGACCTGAAAAAGGATTATTGGTGGCCCTGTATGAAGAGGGATGTTGCATGGTTTGTAGAGAGGTGCTTGACCTATCGCAGGGTGAAGGCCGAGCACCAGCGTCCACATGGTAAGCTGCAGCCATTAGAGATTCCCAAGTGGAAGTGGGAACAGATTACCATGGATTTCATAACCAAACTGCCAAGGACCGCGAGGGGTGTCGATGCAATTTGGGTGATTGTGGACAGGTTGACGAAGAGTGCTCACTTCCTGGTCATCAGTGAGAGCTCGTCTGCGGAGAAGTTGGCAGAGATGTACGTGAGAGAGGTGGTATCGCGGTATGGAGTGCCGATCTCGATTATCTCAGATCGAGATGTACGTTTCACTTCCAGATTCTGGAAGAAGTTTCATGAGGAATTGGGTACGAATCGGCATTTTAGTACCGCATACCACCCACAGACTGATGGGCAGAGTGAGCAGACTATTCAGACGCTCGAGGACATGCTCCGGGCATGTGTGTTGGATTTCGGTGGGAGTTAGGACACATATTTGCCCTTGGCGGAATTTTCTTATAACAACAACCATCATTCGAGCATTGGCATGCCACCCTTTGAGCTGTTGTATGGGAGGAGGTGTCGAGCCCCTATTTTCTAGGGAGAAGTAGAGCAGCGTGTGATGGGCAGCACCGAGATTGTGCTTCTGACGACAGAGCAGATCCAGCAGGTCAGACAGAGGTTGTTGACCGCTCAGAGTCGTCAGAAGAGTTATGCGGACAGACGCCGGTCCGAGCTCGAGTTTCAGGTCGGCGACTTCGTGCTCCTGAAGGTCTCTCCTTGGAAAGGAGTGATCCGATTCAGAAAGAGGGGCAAGTTGGGGCCCCGATAAATTGGTCCTTTCAGGGTGATCGCGAGATTAGGCAGGGTAGCCTATTGTTTGGAGTTGCCAGCAGAGTTAGGGCAGATTCATGACACTTTCCACATGTCGCATTTGCGAAAGTGTATAGGCGATGAGTCGGCAGTGGTGCCATTAGAAGATATTCAGGTGGATGCGAGCCTGAATTATACTGAGAGACCGATGGCGATCAGGGATCGGAAGATCAAGGTTTTGAGAAACAAGGAAGTGCCTCTAGTGCAGGTCCAGTGGCAACATCGGAAAGGGTCGGAGTTGACTTGGGAACCAGAGTGTGAGATGCGAGAGCAGCATCCGGAGTTGTTTGCAGAGTGAAACTTCGAGGGCGAAGTCTGATTTTAGTGGGGGAGAATTGTAACATCCGGTTTCCCAGGTATTATATTTTTGCTCTTTTATTTTGGGTGTTGAGGGGAGACTCGGTGAGTTGGCGTCTAGACTCGCCCAGTGTGGTCGCGGATTCGTATGCGACTTCACAAATGGACTCAGCGAGTTCATGAGTGGACTCGGCGAGTCCACGCTGTTTAATGAAACCCTAATTTCCAGGGTTTGAGACCTATTTAAAGGGTCTTAGGGTCGTCATTTGCGGCCACCAACCCCCAGAGAGAAACCCTAAGAGATCTAGAGCATTTGTGAGGAAGGAGAGGTCATTCTTGAACCTTTTGTGGGTGTTTTTGCAAGAAGGAGGTGTTCAAGGCAAGAGGAGGCTGAAGGAGGTGCGATTTTGGTGGTTTTTGAGCTCATAAAGATTGTATTGAGGTATTTTCTCGGACCTTCTTCAGTTTTTGGTGTTGATTCTTAGTGTTAGGGTTTTCTAACCCTTTTACATTTGGTCCCTTCTTGAGTTTGTGTTCTGGATCTGGACCCAAGGAGGTCCAGAGGCCTTATCCCTTGGAGCTTTATGAGTCCTTTTGGGAGCCATGAGCTAGGAGTGTCATTTTTGGGGCTAAATCACCATTTTGGACCATTTAGATGTTATATGAGTGCCAAGGTCCGAATTTTACGTGATTATCATGCTTGGGGAGGCCAGATCTATGATTGTATGGAACAGATCTGACCTCAGGTGTTGTATAGAGTTTGTGCATGGCATGAACTCGCCGAGTCCGAAGAACAGACTTGGCGAGTAGTATGAAGGTTGCCCGTTAATCACTCTGCGATTGGACTTGCCGAGTTGGGGAATAACTCGGTGAGTCAGGGAGAGTCGGGGGAGTCTGAGTTCAGGTTGGAACTCGCTGAGTTGTTCTTGAGACTTGGCGAGTTGAGTCGGGGTGGCCCCGTGATTCATGCCAGGTGGAACTCGTCGAGTCAGGGGAAGTACTCGACGTGTCAAGAGATGGTCTAAGAGAGTCAGTGGACACGTGTGGACTCGCCGAGTAGCCCTAGTGCACTTGACGAGTCGGGTCAAAGTTTGACCGTTGACCTTGCTGACTTTTAGGGTTGAGTATAGTTGTATTTATGAGAGTATTTACTTTATGTGATTAGGCGGAGGCGAGATCACATTTCTACCGAGTCAGATACTTACCGAGACATCGAGGTGAGTCTTCTCACTATACGTTACCTAGAGTGGTATTATGTGTTGACCAGAGGGTCTTATGTGTTATGTATGATTTTATGTGCTATGTGATATATGTATGTTGTATGATGTTATAGACCGGACCGGAGGGTCCAACGAGCTATGACCGGACCAGAGGGTCCAACGAGCTACGGGACTGGAGGGTCCCGCTAAGACACATCGACCGAAAGGTCGTATCATAGCCTCGAGTGGCGTATATGTTGTATGTGGTATTTTGGGGAACTCACTAAGCATTTATGCTTACAGTTGTTGTGTTATGTGTTTCAGGTACTAGTGATGAGCGCGGGAAGGCGCCGACATGATTCGTACACACTTGTGGAGTTTATGTTTGAGATTCTGGGGAGATGTTTTGTGATGATAACAATTGATTCAATGTGTTTTGACAATATTTTATGAGTAAATGTATGTTTTAAAAATGAAAAATTGTTTTGAGAATTTACATTGTTACATTAAACTAGTTACATCTTTTGATTTCATCCTTTTGAAATCATGTTTTGGCTAGATCTTCAAATCTTCATCCATTTCACCAAGAACACCAAGAACACACACTTGTTTATTTTACACTTAAATTTTGACGCTTATTTTTATTCTTAATTAATCAAACCACATAATTAAGCAATTAAGCACAAAACACATAATACTCAAATAATACACTCTTATTATTTCAAAACGGGTTACAAAGGTTAACCTAGAGTATTACATTGCTAAAAATGGCAAGCCCGGAAACACAGGCGTTACAATTCTCTCCACCTTAGAATGATTCCGTCCCCGGAATCACACATCAACAAACAAATGCGGATAGCGACTCAACATGTCACTCTCTGTCTCCCAGGTGAGATTCGGCCCATTCGTGTGTTTCATCGGACAAGCACTAACCCAACCATCTTGCGTCACAACTTCTTAGTCTTTCGGTCAACAATTGCCTCTGGTTCTTCAATCAACCTTTTGTTCTCATCAATTCTCAATTCAGAAATTGGAATCATGTCAGGAACTTCTCCCGTGAACTTCCTCAAATAACACACATGAAAAGTGTTATGAATCCCATTCAGTTCTTCTGGTAGTTCGAGCTTGTAAGCTTGGTTCCCAACCCTCTGAAGAACTTTAAACGGTCCAATAAACCTTGGACTCAACTTTCCCCTTTTACCAAATCTTATAAGTCCCTTCCACGGCGAGACTTTAAGCAAAACCGAATCCCCAACCTCAAAAGTCATCGGTCTTTGCTTCTTGTCAGCATAGCTCTTTTGACGATCCTGAGCTGCTAACATTCTTTCCCTAATTATTTTCAACTTTTCAGCAGTTTGATGGACTATCTCCGGCCCCATAAACTGCTTTTCCCCAGCCTCAAGCCAACAAGACGGCATACGACACTTCTGTCCATACAATGCTTGATAAGGTGCCATCTCTATGCTCGAGTGAAAACTATTATTATAGGAAAATTCTACCAAAGGTAAATGTTCATCCCAATTACCTAGGAATTCCAAGGTACACGCTCTCAACATATCTTCAAGTGTTTGTATCGTTCTTTCACTCTGACCATCAGTCTGCAGATGGTAAGCTGTACTTAAACACAACTTGGTACCCAATTCCTCTTGTAGACTTTTCCAAAATCGCGAGGTGAAACGGCTATCACGATCCGACACAATCGTTAACGAAACACCGTGAAGCCTCACAATTTCCTTCACATAAGAATTTGCAAGCTTTTCCATAGACCATTTCTCCTTGGCTGCTATGAAATGCGCACTCTTAGTGAATCGATCAACGACCACCCAAATCATGCCGTGACCATTCTTTGTTCTGGGCAGTTTAGTGACAAAATCCATAGCAATGTCTTCCCACTTACCCATAGGCACGTGCAATGGTTCTAAACTCCCGTACAGTTTCTGATGTTGTGTCTTTACTCTCGCACAAGTCACACACTCAGCTACATACTTTGCAACATCAAGCTTCATCGTCGGCCACCAGTAGTAGGGTTTCAGGTCCCTATACATTTTAGTGCTACCGGGATGAATCGAGTACATAGTTTTGTGAGCTTCTTCCATCAGAAGATCTCTGACTCCTCCTGCCTTAGGTATCCAAATCCGATCTTGGAACACCTTCAGTCCATGACTGTTTACACCGAATACCAACGTTTTGCCCAAACGTTCCTCCTTTCGGTCATTCTTTTCAGAAGCTTCCTCTTGAGATTTATTTATACTTTCCACAATGGTCAAGACAACTGCAATTCTCAACGCTCTTGGCCTTCTCCTTTCAAGATTGACTTTCCGACTGAGAGCATCAGCAACAACATTGGCTTTACTGGGGTGGTAAAGTATCTCACAGTCGTAGTCTTTAAGTAATTCCAGCCAGCGTCGTTGCCTCATATTCAAGTCTTTCTGATTAAAGAGATATTGGAGACTCTTATGATCAGTAAAAAGTTTTCACTTCGTGCCATAGAGGTAATGCCTCCATATTTTCAGAGCGAAAACTACCGCTGCCAACTCCAAATCATGAGTCGGGTAATTCTTTTCATGCTCCTTCAGCTGTCGAGACGCATATGCTATCACCTTTTCTCTTTGGGTCAGAACACAACCCAATCCAACCCCATACGCATCGCTATAGACAGCGAAATCTTCAACTCCATCGGGTAGAGAAAGTATCGGTGCCTCGCATAACTTCTTCTTTAGCTTCTCGAATGCTTCTTTATGCTTATCACTCCAAGCATAAGTAGCTCCTTTGTGGGTCAAAGCTGTCAATGGAGTAGCGATCGAAGAAAAGCCTTGGATAAACCTTCGGTAATATCCGACTAATCCCAAAAAGCTTCGGATCTCCGTGGGACTTTTCGGTTTCTCCCACTTCATCACAGCTTCAATCTTCGCTGGATTAACCATTATTCCTTCTTGGTTGACCACGTGACCCAAGAATTGGACTTCACGAATCCAAAAATCACATTTTGAGAACTTAGCATACAACTTCTCCTTCTTCAAGACTTCTAACACTTCTCGCAAGTGTCTGCTATGCTCCTCTTGGCTTTTCGAATAAATCAGAATGTCATCTATGAACACTATCACAGATTTATCTAGGAACGGATTACAAACTCTGTTCATTAAATCCATGAATGCTGCTGGATCATTAGTTAGTCCAAACGACATAACCAAAAACTCGTAGTGTCCATATCGGGTTCCGAATGCAGTCTTCTCTATATCCTGCTCTCTTACTTTCAGCTGATGATATCCTGACCTTAGGTCGATCTTTGAAAAATAACTTGAACCTTGTAGTTGATCGAACAGGTCATCAATCCTCGGCAACGGATATCTATTCTTTATTGTTGCCTTATTCAGCTCTCGGTAATCAATGCACATTCTCATACTTCCATCTTTCTTCTTCACAAATAACACCGGAGCTCCCCAGGGTGATGAACTAGGTCTAATGAAACCTTTGTCCAATAACTCCTGAAGTTGCATCATCAACTCCTTCATCTCCGTCGGTGCTAATCGATAAGGTGCTTTTGCAATTGGCGTTGTTCCGGGCAATAAGTCAATATGGAATTCCACTTGTCGATCAGGCGGTAATCCAGGAAGATCTTCGGGAAATACTTCCGGATAATCACACACAACGGGAATATTCTGCATCACCTTCTTTTCCTTCTTAGCATCGATCACGAATGCTAAGTATGATGTACACCCCTTGGTCAAACATTTTCTGGCTTTCATTAGAGAAATGATTCCAGAATTTACTCTGCGTTTATCTCCATACACCATAAACGATTCCTTCCCAGGCGGGTTCACTTTCACTATTTTCTTCTTGCATAAAATTTCGGCATCATTGGCGCTAAGCCAATCCATTCCAAGCACGATGTCGAAACCATTAAGTTCGATAGGCAATAATTCCTCGTGGAACTTATTCCCATTCAGATCAATTAATATGTTTTTCATACGATGGCTAACAGGTACAAACTTGCCACTAGCAACTTCGACTAATAAGGCACTATCTAGTCTATCAACAGGCAAAGCTAGCTTTCTACCAAATTCATGCGATATAAAGGAGTAGTTGGCTCCAGAATCAAATAAAATTTGGGCAGGCAATGTGTTTACGAGAAAGGTACCTGAAGCGACATCAGCTTCATCTTTAGCAGCTTCCAGTGTCATCTGGAATGCTCTCGCCTTCGGCTTTGGCGGAATGTTGGGTCTAGCTGCCTCCTTCTTCTTCAGGCAGTCCCTCGACATGTGTCCCTCCTCACCACAACCATAACAAACTTTCTTAGTGAGGGTACATTCATTGGCATAGTGCCCTGGCTTTCCACATTTGTAGCATGTTGCCACTACCTCACATTTCCCATGATGCTTCTTCTTACATTTGTCGCACCATTTCGCTTCACCTCCTCCTCCTCCTCTCGAACCAGACTTCGAGAACTTGTTTTTCTTGTTGGACCCTGAAGTTCCATCGAACTTCCTCTTTTCACCAACTTTTATCCTTTCCAGACCCTTTTCCTTCTGCTGGGCCTCCACATTCTTAGCTGCACGAATAGCCGTTTTCAGAGTAGTTGCCATCTTGACTGTCGGACCAAAGTCGGCAGGTAGTCCATTAGCAAACCTCTCAATCTTGGAGAGTTCCGTTGGCACTAGGTACAGAAATAACTTCATTTTCTCAGTGAATGCAGTAGCATAGTCATCTATGCTCATCCTCCCCTTCTTTAAGTTTTGGAACTCATTGTTCAGATCAATCAGGTCTATCTCTGAACAATACTGCACCCTTAATTGTTCCAAGAACTCCTCCCATGACATTTTCAGGGCTTCTCCTCGTGGCATAGTATCTACCAACAACTTCCACCAACTCAAGACTCCCGTCTTCAGTTGTCTGACTGCAAAGACAGTCTTCTGTTTGTTGCTACAGTCGCAACTTTCAAATACCATCTCCATTTCAGAGATCCAATCCATTATCTCAATAGGCTTTGGGCTCCCAGAAAGACTTGGCGGCTTGGCGCCCAAGAAGTTCTTGTACATTCGCCCATCCTTGTTGTTTCTCCTTTCCGGATCGTTCCTTCGTTCTCCTTGAGTCCCAACTTGACTCATAATGCGACTATTGTTCCCTTCCTCCGATTGCTCGGGAATCAATTTGGGTTCCTCAGTAGGTATGATAGGTTCGCCCCTATTATCATGCAACATCTGTCGCATTTCATCCCTTTGTTCGGCTAACATAGCCCGAATCATGGCTTGCACCCCAGCCATTGTTATTGGTTCTGGTGCTGCTGCTACAACAGGTATTTGCTCAATCACTGGCGGTTGATTCCTGTTTTCATCCGCGTTTCCAACGCCACTCCTTGTTCTCACCATTTTTGATCTACACACCGAATAAGGTGAAATTTAGATCTTCATTCACGATAGATTTCAAATCATCCTTATTACTCCAAAACGATTACTTGCTAGTTCTAATATCGTATACATACGCTTAGAATCCTAAACACATAAACCTTCAGATCCGGTTGGCAACAAACCGTAGATCCGAACAAATAATATCATATATGACAACATATAACATTTAGCACATAAAAGCATTTTAGGCAACTTTCCTAAAATAAACTAGTGCTCATGTCTAAACATAACAGACACATATCTCAAAATTTCACTTAGAATTTTAATTTTAAGTCTAGAAATCCTACAAATTCCTAGTTCGCTTAAACTAATGCTCTGATACCAACTGTGACATCCCCAAAATCTCGGCCAGAAAAGACCGATTTCATTTATGTTTTTTAAAATAATTTCAGAGTAAATCCTTTTGATTTAAAAGTGTTGCGGAATTTGTTCCCAAAACAAAACATGATAAAATAATATTTATCAAAGCATTTCATCAAGAGATGCATTTTCATTATATAATCAAGACTCGGGATGTCATGTTCCGATACAGACCATAAAGCATAAACGATAACATTACAAGTCACTCAACAAATATATACATATACAGACTTGTAAACAAAACAACTCGATGATTCATCCATCTTACGCCCTTGCACCACTTCCTGTAATACAAATAAAACTGAGTGGGTCAGGCTTGGGAGCCTGGTGAGCATATAGGGTTTTCAACCCACAATAAATAAATTATATTTAGTTTCACCAACCAATCACTATCCCGATTACCCATTCCTGTTATCCTCACTTTACGTCCCTAAAATAACATCTATCTCAAGGGACCTAATCTAGGATTTTCATCGGGACGGACATTACTGCTAAGGGGTTTCCTCAACAATAGATATCCTAAAGGCAACCATGAGGGGGATAGAGTACACCGGTGAACACATCGCTCACAACATCTACAGGTTATGAACATGCTAGCGTTCCACTGGACTGTCTAGAAAGAGTCTGTGGTCTTTATCCATACTCCGATGAATAGCTAGATCAACAACAACAACAACATCGAGGCCTCTCATCTGTTTATTACACACCAACTATCTACCCATGTTCTACCCAACATATTAGTAGATAAAAATATATATTTTCATACATAGTTTATAACCTGTATATCATTTTCATTCAATACATATTCCACATAACAGATGAGGCACACCCACATAACACGTATTTCATATAAAGTAAATCAGATCTATGAGATAGAAGAGAATGAATATACATTCACACATATAACAACAAAATTATACACATCAACAACAATATACTTAATATACTCAAACCATACTTGTATTATTATCGTGTTTATGAAAGGTAGTATACACTCACTTGATCAGAAGACGATCAGACAGCACTACGGCTTGTAGAAGTAGTATTCTTCGGCAGATCTGGAAGATCTTCACAAAAATCAAACTTCTCGCGGGCAGAGCTTCGGCTCGGGAATCACACCTCTTGGGATCTTTGGGATCTCGGGACTTGCTTCGGGGCTCGAGAATATTACCGGGGCTTCGGGGTACTTCTGGCACGCAAATCGAGGTAAAACGGGAGAGAGAAGAGAGAAAAGAGCAAAAGAACTCGGCTGCCCTCGCATCCTATTTATAGGAGGCTGGAGCATCTGAGTACGCGGGGCATATTGCGTTATGCGGGGCTTACTGCCTCAGAATCGTCATTGCTTACGTATCCGAAGTGCTCGAGTGCGAGTGTCGACATTCCTCGGTGTACGCGGGGCGTACTTCGGATGAGTCCGATGACTCCTCTTCGGATAATGCCGGATTTTCCAATTAAATTTAAATACAAATTATTTAATAAACTTCGGAAATTCATATCTTTTTCATACGGACTCCGTTTTTGACGTTCTTTATATCCACGCGAAGGTGAGACTACGCTCTACAACTTTCGTTTAGACTCCGTCGGCTAATTTTGATTTATTTTTATTATTTATTTTTAATAGGCCGGGACAGAAAAACTTCGTTATAAATTCATAACTTCTTCATTTGACGTCCGTTCTCGCCTAACTTTTTATCGCTTCGATACCAACAACGAGACCTTCGATCCTCGTTTAGATTGTTTCGGCTAAAAACCGCTCGATCTCAGATCGAGTATTTCAGGCTGCATACCGCTAAGTCGAAACTTCGATAAATCATAACTTCCTCATACGAAGTCAGATTTGGGCGTTCTATATATATATTCGGAAACCTCGTTTCAACTACTACAACATTATCCAAAGATATTAAGTTTATTTTACACTTAAATTTTGACGCTTATTTTTATTCTTAATTAATCAAACCACATAATTAAGCAATTAAGCACAAAACACATATTACTCAAATAATACACTCTTATTATTTCAAAACGGGTTACAAAGGTTAACCTAGACTATTACATTGCTAAAAATGGCAAGCCCGGAAACACAGGCGTTACATTACCAACATTTGTTTGCTCCTAAACACTATATTTATGTCAATATATGTCATTTAGGACTCATTAAGTCTCAGGACTTCATTCGTGGAACTTATCATCCTTACGCTCGTATTCGTTTGAATCACCCACATCAGGTGAGTTCATACCCCGTAACAAATCTTTTTACTGTTTTAAATGCTTTTAAATGGGGGGGGGGGGGGGATACAAGTTTAACAAAATAATAATTGTGTAAATGTTTGTTATTGACATCTTTCAAAAGATTGCTTATGTCCTAAATGCGTGATCAAAACATTTCTAAAACTCTTTTTAAGTTATGTTGCTTTATAGTTTAACAAAACTCCGTTTTTAAAGTACAAGCATAACTTAGTAGTAAAATGAGTCTTTTCAATAACAGCTCAAGTAAAACATTAGTAAACTATAATAGGTATAGTTAGGAAGATACTACTCATTACTTCTAGTACAATGAAGCATACAAAGAGTCAGTTCATACATGAGTCAGAACATACTATATGAGAAACAAAGAGAACATACTACCTACTAGACAGAGAGAACATACAACACATCTAGTACATACAATACATATACCAATATACAGGTGCCAAATGTCATTTCTTCCAACGTCTTTCCAACACCGTGTTATTATTCGAAAGTATGGTGCAATCATATCACATTATACCTTAAATAACAATTGGTTTAAGGTAGTTAGTACACGAGTAGTTACTATAATACAACACTACAATACTTTATTATTTCTCCATTGCATTCACAGTGTGATCTTCTCACATAAAGGGTAATGTAAAACTATATTTTTGGTTAATGATAGTCACATTTGGGAAAATACATAACTTGTAAGTCAAATGCAAACTATTTTCGAGTTAAGATAGTTATAAACTAGGGAAAACTTACATTTTTACAAACGACAAATAGAACAGTTGAGTCTAGTACATTCAGTAGAAAGGGACCATAATGCTAACCTTATGATTCCTTAATGTAAACATCAAAGGAGATATATATATATATATATATATATATATATATATATATATATATATATGTATATATACACATCAATAGGATCCGACAGGTAATAGGATGTGTGTTCTCCGCTTCACTTCATGTTCCTTGTTTGGTTGTGGGCTTGGAACGGATTCACCCTGTCCATTATCTATTCAATTTTAGATATCTATTTGTTCAGTGTACATTAAGTCATCATAAGGGTACCAGGTATGGGTCAAGTCATAGAACACAAAGTCAATGCAAAGTATTCTAGTACAAAACATACTTTTCGAACCAAAACTTTTGGAATACAAAACTAGAAACTTACCAGTAAAGGATTTAATCCATTTTATTAAACCATTATAAACTTAAAGGACCTTAGTTGATTAACTCTATAATACCTTAGTTTATACATCATGGTTATATATCATTAATACCCAACAGGTAGTTGGATGTGTGCTTTCCGCCTTACTTCCTTTTACTTGTTTTGTTGTGGGCTTAGGGCAGATTCATACAATTAACTATCTATTCGAGATTAGATTATATATATAGCCAGTATAAACTAAGTGATTATAGAAGTAATCACCGTGGTCACCTTTCTATTATAATAAATAAGTGTTTTCTTAAAGAATCTTTTCATTAAATATAAAGGAACTATTACAATTAACTCCATGAGTAATAAGTGAATACGCCAGAGTTATATACATCAATGATCTAGCAAACAATGAGATGTGTGCTATCCCCTTACTCCCTGTTCCTTATTTGGTTGTGGGCTTAAGGCAGATGCGCACAATCGATTGTTTGTTTACTCTGAGTTTTATATAACTTGTTTCCATTTAGTACTCATAGAAAGGATTGTAGAATCATTTTTACTTATCTTTCATCAAAGTATGAAATATAGGATTTTCTAGAGGAACAGGCGAACTTTTCTAAACAGAACTTACAACTTACTACATTTTTCAACTACATTTTACAACAACTTTCTACAACATAATTACATCACTAAAATCTTATGAACTCACCAGCTTAATTGCTGATCAACTCTTTCTTAATAACTTGTATTCTCAGGATACTAGTAGACAGGTACTCGTGCTGGGAATTCAGAAGATGGAGCATAATAGCTTCAAGTCTTTTTTTGTTATTTGATTATGTATTCTATTTTTTTATGAACACACACATTGTAAACACTTTCTTTCTAATGAAATGGCTATTCATTACTTTGCTTACTATGATGCATGTCTTGTGATACTAAACATGACGTCCTCCACCCCCCAAATGTTTCCGCCGTTCCGGTTTTGGGTGTGACATATTTCAACCGGATAGTGTCGAGCAGATCTGGGTGATCGACCTGCCCTTTCGGTCTATTTCAACCGCATACCGGGTCTATTTCACTCATACCGCTACCGCATAATATCATACATAATTCACAGGATCATCAAACAATACATGAACAATCAATAATTATCGCAAAGATAATCATCATGCTATACCATAACTAGTGGGTCGGCCTTGGTGCGTTCGACCGACGAAATTCTACGAAGGGAGACTGACCTCGACAGCTGAAACCACGAATAATCTCTGTCTGCTGATCCGCTAGAATCCTCGCGCTATAAAAAAAATAACACCCAATTAACCATTGGGTTCCAAACCAAATCCAATAATCTATACATGGGGTAAAAAGACCATTTTATCCGTCACCTAGTTTGCTCCAAGACTAAGGCCTAAACTCCCCATCATAAAGGCCCATAACCAAAAGTCATCCAAAGCCCACTTATGGGCCAATTTTCCAAATTGGGACCAACCCTTACATGGGCCTTACCCTAAATCCCAATAACTTATTCTTAATATTCACACCTGGTCCAACAAAACCCCAAGCAATTCAAGCCCAAACGATAGCCCAAATCTAAAATGACACCACAAGGCCCAAATATCTTAATTAGGCCCAAATCCATCATGGACCTATCTCAAGAAGGCCCAATATCCAAAAAGGCCCAAAAGATCCAATGGTCCACCCTAGTTCACTACTAGTCAAAGGTCAAATGCCCAAAAAGGCAACAAAACAAGAAAGGTTAAACAGGCCGAGTATGTCCCGTGTACTAAGCTAGTACGCCTAGCGTACACCCTTTGGGGCCAGTACTTGTAGCGTACCAGATGGGTACGCCCAACGTACTCCCCTGAACCCTAATGTACTCCATTAAGCACTTAATCACTTAAGTCCTTGCTCCAAACTCTCAAATCTGATTCCCGTAGATGAATTATTACGTAAAGTTGGCAACTTTACTTGCATATATGGCTTAATGGGACTCTAGAGTTCAAAAGAGCTTAATGAAAGGTCATAACACATGAATGAGTCCATATAAACCATAAAGATCACATTTTTATGCCTTTGGGACACCTAAAACGTCCAAATCCACAAGATCAAACCTCTGAAAGAACTATAGCTCACAAGAAACACCAAAAGAGGCTAAAATGACTAAGAACAAACCCAAAAGAAGATCGAATCGAAGAGTGAGCAAGATAGAGACTTTATACCTTCAAGATCACGAAATGATAATGTAACTTCTGGATTTCTAAGCTACTTTCAAGATAGTGAGTCTTTAACCTTCTCCTTCTCTTGCATAAGCCACCACAAACACTCTTCCAAGCTCCAAACTCACTTAAGGAACTCTAGGGTTTCACGGTAGATGGAAGGGGATGGAGATTGACTTAAAAGATCCAAAGGAAGGCCATAATGATGTTTATATGTGGTAGGAACCCCAAAATTAGGGTTTTGCTATGAATGGAGTATGCCTCGCGTACCCTTTAGTACGCCCGGCGTACTCTAAGACTATCCACGACCACTTAACCCTCTACGCCGCCCTGCATTCACAATGAGTATGCCCCATGTACTCATAGAACCTCTAAAATCCTAGACTTCACTTGACTCTAACTTCTTCGTTCTAAGTCCGTTTCCGACGAACTTTATATCCACGGAAAGGTGATGAGAACACCTACACTTCTATCAACTCACCCCCACCTAAGAACTTTCCAAACAGAAACCTAAAATTCCAAAGGACCAACTTATCAAATTACGATTATACCATTGGCCTCCGAAAAACACAAACGAACACCCAGATTACTTAAACTATAACACTCACATCCAAAAAGAGCCAAATCCTTTCTTCCCCAATGACCAAAGCCTTATGATGACTGATGACTCAACCACGACCCCGAACAGTGAAACTATTCAAAACCAAGTGTTACAAGAAGTACCAAAATTTATTTAAAATCATTAATTTTTAATATGATATGCTAACAATATATGTTAACAAACAAATGTAATTAGTTTGTAATAAGATTACAAATATAAATATTTATTTACGTAAGTCAAACTGCATTTACTTTCTTTGGTCAAAGCAATATATATATATATATATATATATATATATATATATATATATATATATAGAGAGAGAGAGAGAGAGAGAGAGAGAGAGAAAGAAAAAAGAAAAATATATATTAAATGATTTCCATAATTGTATGTATATATTAAATGATATCCATAGTTATAATTATTTTTTTATATAGAAACTAATTAAATTCGTCATTAATGTTAGCAATAATATTCTTTCAAAATAAATTCGCATTTATGTTTTCATGTATGGGTTCTTATTTTGTTTCAGTAGTCACTCACTCAAAATACAACAAAATTGTTTAGAACATAGTGAACTAGAGTGTATTCTAGCAAAATGAGAGTTCATTTTAGTAGAATACACTCTCGTTATCTATATTCCAGTCAACGTTGTTGTATTTTAAGTGGGTGGGTCCTGAAATAAAACACAAACCCATATATAAAACATAGATGCGAATTCATTGTAAAAGAATATTATTGCTAACATTAATGACGAATTTAATTAGTCTCTATAAAAAATGAATTATAATTATGGATATCAATTAATATACATACAATTATAAAAATCATTGATATCTATATTTATTTAGTGAATTTAACACACAATAGATGTAAGGAATACATGAACGTAACCATACACACACACACACACACACACACACACACATATATATATATATATATATATATATATATATATAACAAATAATAACGACTTATTTTCTTCATAAGAGCAATATACTTGTCTTTTTAACCTACAATAGCAACCTACTTATCCGTGTAACTAATATAAGCAACATACTTTTCTTTTTTTCACCGATAATAGAAACATTATTTTTCTTTTTGACCAATAACATATATATATATATATATATATATATATATATATATATATATATATATATATATATATATATAAGTAGACCTATTTAAGAACGTTCACTCTGTTTTTTTTCTTTCTCTTGAATCAATTTTCTATCTTATTCTTTTAATAACTTTACAAAATAAAAGTACTATTTTTTTTATAATTTACAAAAAAAAAAAAGTTAATGACATGCAATTGGTAAATCTAATATGATTAAATTGAAAATACATTAATTTATAAGACATTTTTAGCCGACCAATTAGCAAAATTTAACACATTGCTTTATTGTTTTACTATTAACAACTTTTTATGAAGTAAAAAAATTACCTAATAGATATAAAAACATAAATTTATTTACATGCATAATATAAAAGTATAGTCTAAATAAATTTGGTTAAGAATCATAAATTTCATTGAAATTTCTTTATAATGACTCATAAATTACGTTCCGAATGAATTAAAAGTTTTGTTGCATCTTACTCGAAAAACTATTGGGTCCTAATAAATTTCAAGATTTTTCAATTGTAACGCTTATTAAAAGTTTTGTAAATAAATGTTAATGTTACACTTTTATATATTTTTTTTCTTAAATCAATTCGTGTAATACACGGATATCACATCTAGTATATATATAAAGTCTTCAAAACATAATAAATGGGAAAATAAAATCAGAGATGAGTTTGAGTTTTGGCAAATTCCTTATAGTTATGTTGGTCATTTCCACAACTTCATTGGCATCTTCGATTACCACTATTGGCTCAGGTATTCTTTAAATTTTTTGGATTAAATGATGGTGTCTAATGTTATGTGTAATTTATATAATAATATGTTTTTCTAATTAAATACAAAAGCATGAATGCATATAAGAGAATCGTATGAACCGCATTAACCCTGGTAGTGGGTGTTTTATCTTTGAAATAAAATTCTTTATTTTTGGAAACTATAATAATAGTTTCACAAATTTAAGAACAATTCTCCCATTGCAAAGTAATTTTATTCACAACTTAGATTCTTGAATTTTCTTTTTATGTGTTCGGGGTTTTTAAAATAATAAGGAATACCACAACTGATGCGTAGCAAAATCGGCGGTCACTTAAGTTTTTTTCACAATGATGGCCAATTTGTTGAACAACAACAAAAAGATGGTCATTTTTATAGATATCCCTCATTTTATTATTATAAATAACGATTTTAAAATTTTGATTAACAAGAAATTTATTTAAATTATGTGATATCAAATAATAATATTAAATCATATGTTAAATGATAGGTAAAGAAAGTATAAAGGTGTTGTGCAACACTCAAGCGGCTTGCAAAGTGGGTGACATAAGCTTTGCTTTATGCGAGATGTTTTGCAACGATAACAAAGGACCAGATGGGTGGCATGCTTTTTGTGAGGGAGATACCTGCTGTTGTGTAGCACCGGACTTAGCATCAACACAAAACCACAAACTCATTGTTTAGTATTCTATTGATTACATACCATAAATAAAATTATGTTGGTAATTAATGAAAACTTGACAAAAACATTGTTTTCAATATTTAATAATATAGTTGTCAATGACAAGAAAACTCATAGAAGATGTATTATTCTAAAACAATCTAACTTCCCGTTTGATACACATCTTTTCAGATTCAAACAGATCTTTTCGGCTGAATGGACCGGAAAAACTGTTTGATTTGCACAAAAAAATGGGGACTTTCCCGGTAAGATATGTCTTTCCCAGAAAGCCCCAAAATCATATTTTTCTGGTTGAATGAGCTGGAAAGACAATTATGCACCAAACGCGCCTCTTTCTTTCTTTCTTTCTTGGATTATTAATTTTTTTAAATAACTTTTTTAAATTTATTTTTTATTGAATTATTTTTTTTCATCATTCAGTACAGTCAATCAGATGTACAATTAAACAACATGGTTTCTTTCTCAGTCAGAAAACTTTCCCAGACAGCACTTTCCCAGACAGAAACTATCAAACGAGATCTAACAATTATTTAACCTGTTGGAATGCGTAAGTAAACATGGAATTAAAAGTCATTGAAGATGTATTTTTCAAAAACAATCTTAAAAATTATTGCATTCGTTAACTAGAATGAAAATGTTGATGATCTAGTGGTAACCTACCCCCCATAAGTGAACGAAATTTGATTTAAAATTTGAAAATCTAAACAAAAATGGTCGATATTGATTTGTGTTAATTACTTCCTCCGGTAACTTAAGAAGGTTAATATGGTATTTTAATCAATTTATTTAATAAGAACAAGAAAAAGCAGAAAAAGGAATTGATTGTCAATAAGCTTGTATGATTTTTTTTTGGAAATATGTATTACAACTAGCAATCATGTTTTATCATTCACAAATCCTAAGGTTTTGGCTTCAGGTGCCAAAAGGAACGACATAAAAAGGATCTTTTGGTCATTTCTTTTCTTGATTAACTTTTAAGTTAACGCTAATATTGGAATATGAAACTTCTTATTAAAAGATTTTAAAGGGATTATCCTTTCCTTCTTTAGTGTTTATCCTATTTTTGGTTGTTATCTTGTGTATTTTAAGTTGTGATCTCTTAGGATTCCTACATGTTTTAGGATTCTCTTGTATATATTCCTCTTTGATCATTGAATGAAAACCTAAGCCTTTGACCTACCAAATTCTTTATGGTATCAGAGCGTGCTTTATGAGCCTGCAGATAAATCACACCGGAGATGACCGGAGACAAACCAGAATCGTTAACGAAGATAATCACGCGATCAAGTCTATCCGGTGCAAAGGTGTACGCGGCGCGTACCATTACCTTACGCGGGGCGTAATCACTCCTTCAGCAATTTTGATTTCTTTCTTTTAGCTTCTAAGCCCGGTTTCCGCTTCAGTCTTTTCTTTTGTGCTTCATCGACAACAATTAGCTGCAAAACATAATTCAAAGTATTATGAGTACTTTTTAGTTCTAAAATAGAATAAATAAGGCCAAAATATTAAGATAAAGTGTATAAAAATATATATAAAAATACACATATCAATCGTCAACGAAGGAAGATGGACGAGCTGTCGACACCAACTCGCCATATTACATCCATGCTTCGGAATACCCCAGACACATGCAAGTAAACGATGCACTGACTTGCAATAACTACAATGATTGGGCTCAAGAGATGAAGAATTTCTTGTTTGCCAAGAACAAGATTGGGTTTATCAATGGGACAATTGAGAAACCGGAGGAGGGCTCACTAACTTACATGATATGGATGCGTGCGGATGCCATGATAAAGGGTTGGTTGACCACCACCATGGAGAAAGACATCAGATCAAGTGTAAAGTCTACGAGCACAGCAAGAGAAATATGGGCATATCTTCAAGAAAGGTTTGGGAAAGAAAGCGCTCCAAGAGTGTATGAACTAAAACAACCATTTACCATCACGCGACATGATGAAGTATCTGTTTCAGCCTATTACACCAAAATGCGAGGAATCTGGGATGAGATTCAAACCGTCTCTCCTGTCCTTTGTTGCACCTGTTCCAATTGCACATGTAACATTGGAAAGAGATTAATCAAATCCAAAGAAAAGGAGAAGCTCTATGAATTCATTATGAGGTTAGACAATGAGTACTCGACCATAAAGACATAGATTCTTGCAACCAAACCTACTCCCACATTGGGAAATGCTTACCATCTCTTATCAGAGGACAAACAACAAAGGGTCGCCTCAACTTTAAAAAGAGCGACGACATAGGCAACTATCTTCCAAACTTATGCCCTTGGAAGAAAACATAGCGTCGATCAGCAAAAAAGAAGGGAAGCTCATAAGGAGTCCAAAAAAGTGACAAAGGAAGAAACGGAAAATTGCACTCAGTGTGGCAAGAATAGAAATAATAGAGATGGATGTTTCAAGGGATTGGGTACCCCGACTAATGGCCAAGCAAAGCAAAATTGGAAAAGAGTAAAGCGAAAGTGACTCATGTGGAGGCAGGAGCTAGTCCAATACCGGGACTTTCCAACGAACAATACCAGAAGTTGATGAAACACTTTGCAAAAGAAGGTTCGAAAGACAACACCACCCCGACAGTTAACATGGTCGGGGAGGTTGAAATTAATGATGCATGGCTTATTGACTCAGGTGCCACTGAGCACATAACTTACAAACATGAACTGCTCAACAACAGAACCTCCAACACATTAGAACTATCTATTACGATACCTAATGGTGATATTGTTCCTGTTGAAGGTAAAGGAAATTGCATGTTGCAAAACGGAATTATAATAGAGAGAGTTTTACATATTCCCAAATTTAATTGCAATCTATTATCTGTTAGTCACCTTACCAAGGAATTAGAGTGTGTTCTAACATTTCTTCCTGACTTTTGTTACACGTAGGACTTACGCTCAAGGAACTTGATTGGCATGGGTGAATGCAAGGGTGGGTCATGCCTCCAAATCAAAGTTAAACCAATTCAATTTTTTAGAAAAATTTTGTTGCAAGTTAAAAGACAAAGTTTATGATTCATGTATGAAAGCAAAGCATACTAGACTACCTTTTCCTCTTTGTTTAATAAAAGCGAATGGTTGTTTCGAATTATTGCATGTTGATGTTTGGGGAAAGTATCACACACCTTCACTTTCTGGTGCTAATTATTTTCTTACTATCATTGATGACTTTAGTAAGGTTGTTTGGGTTTATCTTCTTAAACAAAAAAAATGAAGTAGGCAACTATTTGATAGATTTTCATAACATTGTGAAGACACAGTTTGAAAAACGAATAAAAGAATAAGGGCCGACAATGGTGGCGTGTTCATATCATGGACTATGAAAGATTTTTATGCCAAAGAAGGAATTGTTTTGGAAACCACTTGCACTCACACACCTCATCAAAATGTGGTGGTGGAACGAAAACACAGACATATTCTTGAAATTGTCAGGGCCATAAAGTTTTAAGGTAACCTACCTGTCAAAATTTGGGGAGAATGTGTTCTTACAACGATATATATCATAAATAGATTACATTCAAAGGTCATTGAATCCAAGACACAATACGATATTCTTTTTGGTCAAAAGCCCATTTACGATCATATGAAAGTTTTTGGGTGTCTAGTTTACGCAAGAAACACAGATACCAAAGGCGATAAGTTTGAAGTAAGGGGAGACTAGGTGTGCTCATAGGTTACCCACAAGGAAATAATGGTAATCGGATTTATGACATAAGAGATAAGAAAATTATCACCTCCAGAGATATTAAATTCATTGAAAATAGCTTTCCTTTTGCCAACACAAATTCAGAAGAGGACCAGATTGAAGCATGTGAAATGAAATTCTTGGATAGAGCGATTCAAGAAGATAACGAGAATGTTCAAAGGAGAGATGACCAAGACATGCCAAAAGAGTCAACTTATGAAAGTGACATGAAACAAGATGACACGTTTGATCAAGGTGAATATGCCCCTGATCAGGATACATAAACTGAAGACATGCCTTAAGAACCTACTGTTAATGACACGCAACCAGTCGAGAATCAAATAGAGAAAACAAACAGGTCTAGACCCAAACATTTAGAAAAAATCATTATAAATCTATCCCCTTTGGTAGACCATGCATCACCCACGTCCAATCAAGAGTCCTTAATGGTACATCCACTAGCTAATTTTATTTCTTATAAAAACTTTACGGATTCACATAAAGCGTTCTTGGCAGCTGTTAGTTCAAACAAAGAGCCAAAACATTTTAACCAAGCCGTGCAGGATGTGAAATGGGGGGAAGCCATGCAAAAATAAATAAAGGCACTTGAAGAAAATGGTACGTGGACACTTGAAAATCTACCAAATGGGAAGCGGGAAATTGACTCTAAATGGGTCTATAGGATTAAATACAAGCCCAATGGTGAGATTGAAAGATACAAGGCACATCTTGTTGTAAAGGGATTCACACAATTAGAAGGTGCATATTTTCATGACACTTTTTCCCCCATGGCAAAGCTTGTCAAGGTTTGAAGTTTGCTTGCACTAGCAGTAAAAAGGGATTGGATTATACATCAACTAGACGCAAACAACGCCTTTCTGTATGGGGACTTAGACAAGGAAGTATATATGAAGATACCTCAAGGTTTCACAAAAGAGGGAGAGACGAGAGTATGTAGACTAAGGAAATATCTTTATAGATTACGACAAGCTTCTCACAATTGGTATCAAAAGTTCACAACAACCTTGTTGAAAATAAAGTTCAAACAATCACATGCAGATCATTCACACTTTATTTATAAGAATCAAGCAAGCCTCTTTCTTACCCTTATATATGTTGATGGCGTTGTCATAGTTGGAAATGATGCATCAAAAATACAAGAAACAAAGGATTATCTAGACAAGATGTTTAGTATCGAGGATATTCGACTATTGAAGTACTTTCTTAGCATATAAGTAACCCGAACTGCACATGGTTTAGTCTTAAGTCAACAAAAGTATACTTTAAACATCCTAGAATATAGTGGAATGAGTGGTTGTCGTCCAAGTCAATTTCCAATGCAACAAAACCTTAAAATTGATCTAAGCAAGGGCATTCATCAAGTTGATGCGGGTCAATATAGGAGTTTTGTAAGGAGACTTATTTATCTACAAGCCACTAGGCTCGACATAGCATACTCTGTCAACATCCTTAGTCAGTTTGTATCGGACCTAAGACAAACTCACATGGATGATGCTCCCCGAATTTTACGATATTTCAAGGCTACACTAGGATAGGGGATCTTATTTCCCAAAGAAGGTGGAATGAATCTTCCTAGTTATTATGATGCAGGTTGGCTTGGGTTCTATACTACTATACGTTCACGAACTGGGTATTTGCTTCTTCTTAGAGGTTCCCCAATTTATTGGAAAACTAAAAAGCAATATGTTGTGTCTCGTTCTTCCGCAGAAGCATAATATAGGGCCATGGATTCCTCTGTTAGTGAAACTTTATGGCTACGCTGACTATTGAAAGAATTAAAAGCACCTACGGTTGGTCCTACATCTTTATTTTGTGACAATCAAGATGCCAGATACATAACAAACAATCTAGTTTTCCACGAAAGAACCAAACACGTTGAAATGGATTGTTACTTTGTCCCTGAACGATTTGAATCAAAGGAGATTCGTCCCATTCATATACACACCACACATCAAGTAGTAGATCTATTTACACAGGCTTTAGGATCACAATATCTTCTGTTTCCACTTCACAAGCTGGGCATTCAGAATTTGCATGCTCCAAGATTTAAAGGGATTATCATTTCCTTCTTTGGTGTTTATCCTATTTTTTGTTGTTTTCTTATTTATTCTAAGTTGTGATACGTTAGGATCCTACGTGTTTTAAGATTCTCTTGTATATATTCGTCTTTGATCATTGAATGAAAACCTAAGCCTTTGAACTACCAAATTACTTACTTATCCGGTTAAAGAATGAGAGACTTATTAATGGTGAATTATTGAGTTTTGCGTTGACGACCAAGTTACTCCATATAAATATGATGATAGTATCAATAAAATATAAAGTGCATTGCTATTATCCATGGAAAAACGTAAGTATGTTGCTAAAATATAAGTGTGTTGATTTTGTGGGTAAAAAAATAAAGTAAATTGCCTATATTGGTAGTGAGACATTGTTATTTCCCATAATTTCAGGTTCATAAAGTGCCAAAATCTTAGAAATTTAGAAATCAAAACATTCTTTAGGGAAAATGACATATTAGCTCTATTATGTATTACAAATTTTCCTATCTTGTCTCTTAAGTTATTTTCGAGCCTTTAGAGGGAACGAAGTTTTTTTTGTCGGGGTGATTTAGTCCTTTTGTGAGAATTGAAGGGGTCATCCGGTAACATTTGTGCCAATCATTTAAAATTTCTACGTGTAAATGTTGACTGTGTCTTATTAGGGTTTTTAACGAGATACCGACAACACTTCCAGGGGCGTCT
Organism: Lactuca serriola; assembly: GCF_051521515.1. Taxonomy (NCBI): domain Eukaryota; kingdom Viridiplantae; phylum Streptophyta; class Magnoliopsida; order Asterales; family Asteraceae; genus Lactuca; species Lactuca serriola. Next base: position 12,918,988 of record NC_136413.1, read on the forward strand.
CACTGATTTTTAGGCCCTGTGCGAAAAATCAATTGGGTCCTTAAATATAATTTCTTTTGATGTATAAGCAATATTCATTAATACTACAATAAGTCGATAACTGTTAAAAACAAAGTTTTCCATCAACTATTCATATAAATACTCCTAAATATGTTGTTCTTAATAGATACCATTTCTAAGCTATTAAGTATTTCTTGTGACAATGTGGACTGTAAGTAGGACTTTAACAACTTCAAAATTGAAAAACTTGTTTCTGCACACGCAACGATTACTAGAATAGTCATCAGGACTTTATATACAATAATTGCATTAGGAAAATAATTCACTTTTTTCTTGTATTTTAAAACATATGTGGAGTTAGTAGTTTACAAACTCGTGAACCAGATTTAACTGAAGATAAAGTTCATTGGTGTCCATATCTGATTGGTTACCATACTTAAGTGTGGCTTCAAGACGGCTACAATATAACTTACTATCTTTGTTATTAAATTCCTTAACTATTTTTTGGATGAAAAAAAAAACAATTTTTTCATGCATATTGTATTTTTCAAATATTTTTATAAAAGAAGTCATTAATTGAAATTGAAACAACCGAAGACACAAGCCACACCATAACTTCATCAATTATGAAAATTAGACACAGCAGGTGAACATCGAAATTTTCAGAAAATTGATTCTGATTTCTAAAATTGAAGGCCAAAAGTGATGGGATTTAGGTAAACAAACAAAAAATAAAACCCTTAAGTTTTCATGCAACCTAAATAGGATCTATGTTTTCTCTCTTGAACTTATAACTAAGAACATTAAAGAGAACCCTAGAAACCCTAGCAAACAACTAGAAATTCCCTTTGTAGATCTCTTGGAAGCTAGCACCATAAATGTCGTGCCTCTAATGGAATCACATCCAAGCTATCAAGAGGATAACTTAAAAGAGAGGAGATAGGAGATGAAAATTTTGTCCAAGGCTTGTAGAGGAAAGCAGTGAACGAAATCAAGGTGCTAGAGGTTCCTTATATAGTTGAAGATACATGGGGCCAACGCTAGGGTTTAAGGGATAAGCTGTAGATTCCCTTGCTTGGTGATCAAGCAACCCAATTCAGTTATCCAAATTCAAGGGGCCTTTGTAACACCCTAAATCTAGTGTGGCTTGAAACCCTCAAGAACTTACATTTTGGCATAATTAGTCCTTTGAGTACGTTGGGCGTACTTAAGTGTTCACTTAGCGTACTATGCATGGTCGGTTGCAGAGGAGTTGGATGTACGTTGGGCGTACCAGCAGTATGCTGGTCGTACGTGTCATGGGTCTAAAACCCTAATTTTCGGACATGAGGCCTATTTAAGCGACCTTAAGTCCCTTGGACTTAACCCTAGAGAGCCTTCATAGCCTTAGAATGTCCTTACACTCCAGAGAACTTGTGAGAGACCATTTTGAGCTTTAAAAAGTGCATTTTTGGCCCTTTTAGTGTTCATTCCAAGAAAAAGAGGTGGTTAAACAAGCTTTGGACGAGTTGGTGCTTCAAGATCCTGCATCATAGTCATCTTGCAAAGCTTCTGGAGGTAAAAAGCTTGGATCTTTCATCTTAAATCTCTGTAACGACCGAAAAATACAACCAATTTTTAATTTTTCAAAAACATCTCGATTCCATTAAATCTTTACAAAAAGGTTTTCAATACAAAACATTTCACGTGTTCCCAGAATCACAATACTACGAAATCATGAGGAGCGGTACGATTACGCCTTCGCCTTGCCACAGTCTCCTGAAGAACCTGAAAAACATGAAACCACAACTGTAAGCCCGAAAGCTTAGTGAGATATCCCTAAAATACCAACCACAATACCATACACGCATAACATGCCATAACATATCCGATCACAGAACAGCCATGCACTTCGGGTCTACTGTGTGACTGGTCCGCCGCACCGGGCTACAGTCCACCTGGTCCACCCTCTGAGTCTATCCACATACATCGAGTCTGCAGTGTGATTGGTCCGCCCGTTCCCGGGCCTTCAATCCACCTGGTCCACTCTCTGAGTCTACAGTATGACTGGTCCACCCGCACCAGGCCTTCAGTCTCTCTGGTCCACTCTCCGAGCCTTCGGCACGTCTGGTCCGCCCTTTTGGGGCCCACAGCCTATCCGGGCCACTCGCTGGGCCTTCGGGACAACCGGTCCGCCCTGGGTATCTTGGCCTACCGCACACAGCAGGATCCGCCTCAACCCAACTCCAGTCCAAACAACCATGTGCACATATACATACAATCATATATCAATTCACAGTCAACAAGCAGATCAAACAGATCACATAGTATATCATCCCCCTAACCAGGATACCGACCTAACAGGTCACTAGCATAGCATCACCCTATCTCTCAGAATACCGATCTCAAACAGGTCTCTATATACCATCCTAGCTCTCAGGATGCAAACATAACATAGCAACAACATAACAACAACTACCCGGATCTCAATCCGATAAGGGTCGGCCTTGGTGCCTTAGACCCTATTGATATAGTGAGGATAACTCACCTCGAAACTGCCGACTGAACAGATAACCCGAACTGCTCCGATCACTGATACGATCTCCACCACTGGACAACCGCCAATGCACTGAACTCAAAACAACAATCAACAATTACCAAAATGCCCCTGGAAACCACTGGTCAACCCTTGGTCAAAGACAAGGTCAAAGTCAACCCCTGACTGACCCTACTCGCCGAGTCAACCCGATGACTCGCCGAGTCCCCATACTCAGAACTTCCTTCAAACCGCGACCTAACTCGCCGAGTCACCCCGAGACTCGTCGAGTTCAACAACTCTGAGTCCACTCGCACACAACTCACCGAGTCATCCCTTGACTCACCGATTCTCGACTCGACCAGAAAATATTGGGACTCTTCGACAAGACTCTCCGAGCCCAAGAACAGACTCGCCGAGTCTAAGGCTATCTTCAACCTACTCGCCGAGTTGTTCATACAACTCGCCGAGTTCCAGGCCATCTTCAAGCAACTCGTCGAGTCCACCCATGTGACTCGTCGAGTACCACCGGTCTGAATCCATACAGAAGCACTCCAGGCCATGCAATTGCTCCAAAACATAGATCTAGCCTCCTACCACTCATCCATCACGTAAAGTGGCAAACTTTACGTGAATCCAAAGAGATCTATGCATTTTGCACATTAGGGCTAAGGTTTGGGACAAGATAGCTTCATCCAACACTCAACACAGGGACTTTCATGCATTCTAACTCTTCTCCATCCCAGATCTGAGGTAGCAACCTCAGATCTAGCCTCTAAACTCCAATACATCCAAGGGATATGATCTCAACACCCCCAAAATGAAGAATCTAGACAATAGCAGCTCAAACAATGGAAAGATACCTCAAAAGGAAACTCTAGAAGAAGATTATCCCGAATCCTTGCAAAGCCCTTTGATCCAAGCCTCTTCTTCTTTGGAATCTTGTAACAGCCCGGATTTCCAGGTATTTTATTGTTTTGTTATTCTTTTTGGTGTTTTGAGAGGGGACTCGGCGAGTTGGAGCTCAGACTCGCCGAGTAGGGTCGCGATTCTGGATGCGGGATTCGTCTGGACTCGGCGAGTCCAGGATATGGACTCGGCGAGTCCACGCTGTTTAATGAAACCCTAATTTCTCGGGTTTGGGACCTATTTAAAGGGCCTTATGGCCGTCATTTGCACCCAACAGTCCATAGAGAGAAACCCTAGAGTGCTTTAGCGATTTGAGAGAGAAAGGAAGCATTTCTTGACATTTGTGTGTTGTTTAGCAAAGAAAAGGGAGGCTCTAGCCAAGAGGAGGCAAAGGGGACTGCTATTCGGTGGATTTGAAGCTTAGCCCTTCAATCTAAAGGTATGATTTCGGCTCATCTCCTGTTTTGTGAAGTATAATTGATTTTAGGGTTTCTTGTGACCTTGTTGAGTTGATTGGACGGCCAAATAGTCCCTTGCTAGTGATGAGACTTCGGATCTGGATCCATAGAGGTCCAGAGAGCCTCATTCATCAAGCTTTATATAGAACAATGGAGGTTATGACCTTGAGTAGTGAGATTTGTTGATGATTCTTCATATATGGTCATATAGAGGTTGTTTATGCACAAAGTCTGGAGCTTTACGTGGTGAATCATTCTAGGAAGGCCAGATCTATGAATTGTTGGAATAGATCTGACCTTAGAAGCAAGTTTGAGTGATTGCATGGCATGGACTCGCCGAGTCCGATGAGCAGACTCGGCGAGTAGCTTGAAGATTGCCTTGGACCAACCAGTGAGTGGTCCAGTCGAGTCATGGATTGACCCAGTGAGTCAGGGCGAGTTAGAGAGGGTTGTCAAGTGGTCTGAGTCGAGCTGGGACTCGCCGAGTCGTTCTTGAGACTCGGCGAGTTGAGTCGGGGTGGCCCCGCGATTCTTCCAGGTGGAACTCGTCGAGTCAGGGGGAGTACTCGACGTGTAAGAAGGGAATCCTAGAGAGTTGGTGAAAACGTCTAGACTCGCCGAGTTGCCCTCGTGCACTCGCCGAGTCCGGTCAAAGTTGACCGTTGACCGTTGACCAGAGTTGACCTGTGTTGACTTCTTAGGGATAGTCAACCTTAGAGATAAAAAGTGTTAATTAGAGACATATGATGTTATAGGAGGATTATAGCTCGGAGGATCGGGCACGAGGGATTCAGGATTTGTGAGTCATCGAGATCCGCGAGGTGAGTCTTCTCACTATACTTTACCTTGAGTAGGTAATCAGAGTTATGTGTTAGTGTATGTATGTTATGTGTATGTTATGTGTTGTATTGCATTATTTCTATGTGATTTATGCTGTGCATGATTACAGAGTTGGAACCGGAAGGTTCCTAGAGTTAGAACCTGAGGGTTCACAGAGTTGGGTGCACGGACCCATAGAGTTATAGCCTCGAGTGGCTAATATGTGTTTATGTGGTATTTTGGGGAACTCACTAAGCTTCGTGCTTACAGTGTTAGTGTTGTTGTTTCAGGTACTAGCGATGACCGTGGGAAGGCGCCGGCTTGATCTGTACACACGCAGGGGACTTTGATATATTTACATTGATCTTGGGATTTTGTGTAATGTGAATTGAGATTTAAACCTGATGTTTTTATGAAAAATTAATGAAAAATTATTTTAAAAATTTCGGTGTTACAAGTTGGTATCAGAGCCTTGGTTTGAGGGATTCGAGTACACCTTCGGGCGTATTTGAACTCAAACTGGGGATTTAAAATGTATTTTCAAAAAGAGTAAAAGATTTCTTTGAAAAAAACGCAGAGCAAGAGATGTGTGTACGATCAGTCAGCGCCTGGACGGTGATTTCCCAAAATACCTTTATATATTATGTGATATTGATATGATGTATCCGTATGCTAGAGTAGGCTAGGTATTGCTATTAGGACTAGGGTGGCCTGATTTGTGATGCCTTAGCCTAGGGAGATGTGAGCTGCTATGAGATGCTTGAGAGTGAGTAGGTAGCAGCGAGGGGCTTATGAGAGATCTATTAGAGAGTGGTCTATGCATGATAGAGTACTTGAGACCTGGGATCCAAAGAGAAGGACTTGGAGTGTATTCCGGTGCGGTGCGGACAGTAGTATTGGGCCCGTACTACTGGAAGCACCGGGGCGGTGTGCAGCCCAAGTCAGAATCTTTGGAATGCCAAGAATCGAGGAGGAAAGAGTTGAAGAGTGTGAGCATACTCGTGTGGATTCTAATTTATCGTATGTTGTATTTCAGAGGTAGATCATGGTGAGGACGCGTTTGATGCCCGAGAGCAGTGGTACCAGTGAGGAGGAGATCCGCCGGATCATTCAGGAGGAGGTGGCTGCGGCCATCAGGGCAGAGATACCGGAGATGTTTGGGTCTATAAAGACCACATTGATTGAGACGTTTGATGAGCGTTATGCCGCTCTTTCTGAGGCTGCTGCTGCAGCGGCTACCGCAGCGATTGCTGCTGCGAGGCCGCAGGGTGGGGATGCGTTGCTGTTCCGTGAGTTCAGCAACACAAAACCACCAGAGTTTGATGGTACTCAGGATCCGGTGGCAGCTATGAGGTGGATATATGATATTGAGGGGTGTTTCTTCACTTGCTCGTCTCCTGAGCATTTGAAGGTCCGGTTCGCGCTGAACCAGCTTCGCTTGGGAGCGAAGGACTGGTGGAAGTTCGTGACGGCGCATTATACGCCTGCTGAGCTTTCTGCGGTGACCTGGGAGAGGTTCACCACCATGTTTCGGGATGAGTACGTTCCCCAGGTGGAGAGGGAGCGTTTAGCACATGAGTTTCTGACCCTCAAGCAGGGTACTGAGTCTGTTACAGCGATCACGAGGATGTTCCACGAGAGGGCGATGTTCTGCCCTGAGCACGTGTCCACTGAGCAGGCACGTATGAGCCGCTACTTGAGCATCTTGAGGCGGGATATTCGGGAGTTCGCTGCGAACTCCTCGTACCGGACATTTGCCGAGCTTCAGGCAAATGCCCGGAAGAGGGAGATTGAGCTTGAGACTCAGGCCAGGGAGGAGGCGGAGTCTCAGGGGAGGGATCGGCGACCGGCACTGTCGCAGCCGGCCGCCAAGCGGGCCAAGCCTGCTGATCCCAGACCAGGGAGCCAGAAGGGCCGCACTTGCGGAAAGTGCGGCAAGGGTCATGACGGAGTTTGCCGAGCGGGGTCTTGCTACAAATGTGGCAAGGAGGGGCACATGGCCAAGGACTGCCCCAAGGGGTTTGCAGTGTGCTTTCACTGCAACCAGACCGGACACCGGAAGGCCGAGTGTCCGCAGTTGCTCGGAGCATCTCAGGGGTCTGCTCCTGCCGCCACCAGAGCTACAGAGAGTCGGCCTGTGAAGGCCGAGGCGCCGAGAGCTCGAGGGAGAGCCTTCCAGTTGACTGCGGAGGAGGTCCGCGCTGCGCCCGATGTTGTGGCTGGTATGTTTCTTTTCGTGTATTTATTTTGATATATGATGTTATGCTTATATTATGTTATGCGTAGGTACCTTTCTTGTGAACTCCGTACCTGCTTTAGTGTTATTTGACTCGGGTGCGAGTCGGTCTTTTGTATCTTTGGCCTTTGGTCAGCATATCAGTGTTAGTCGTGAGGCATTGAGTCGGCCTCTGAGAGTTTCCATAGCTGATGATAGAGTGATTTGTGCCACAGAGGTTTTCCGGGGATGTGTGTTAGAGATTTTCGGGGTTGAGTTTCCGATTGATCTGATTCCTATTGCGATGGGTGATGTTTGTGTCATTGTGGGCATGGACTGGTTGAGCCGATTCGGCGCGGTTATCGACTGTGAGCGTCAGCTGGTGACTATACGAGACCCTAGTGGGGGAGTTCTTTCGGTGTACGGCGAGGGTACACGTTCGGGATCAGCCTTTTGTTCGACCGCTAGGGCGAGGCAGTGTCTACAGCAGGGCTGTAAGGGTTTTGTGGCGTATGTGATGGATACGCGAGCGACTTCCGAGAGACCGAGTTCAGTTGGGGAGGTACCGGTGGTGCGTGAGTTTCCAGATGTCTTTCCCGAGGAGCTGCCGGGAGTACCTCCTGTGAGGCAAGTGGAGTTTGGTATTGATTTGGTTCCGGGGGCTGCGCCTATAGCTAAGGTGCCTTATCGTCTTGCACCTCCAAAGATGCAAGAGTTATCCTCGCAGCTTCAGGAGTTGCTGGGGAAGGGATTCATTCGGCCGAGCAGCTCGCCGTGGGGAGCACCTATTCTGTTCGTCAAGAAGAAGGATGGTTCACACCGGATGTGTATTGATTACCGGGAGTTGAACAAGCTGACGGTCAAGAACCGTTACCCGTTGCCGAGGATCGACGATTTATTTGATCAGTTGCAGGGAGCCTCTTGGTTTTCCAAGATCGACTTGAGGTCGGGATATCATCAGGTGAGAGTGTGGGATGAGGACGTCCAGAAGACAGCATTCAGGACGCGATATGGGCATTATGAGTTTGTGGTGATGCCTTTTGGGCTCACCAATGTCCCGACGGTGTTCATGGATCTCATGAACAGGGTATGCAGGCCGATGTTGGATCGGTCGGTGATTGTATTTATCGATGATATTCTGGTGTATTCGAGATCTAGAGAGCAGCATGAGGAGCATTTGAGGGAGGTCCTTGGGGTATTGAGATCGGAGAAGCTTTATGCAAAGTTCTCCAAGTGTGATTTCTGGTTACGGGAGGTCCAGTTTCTACGACATCTCGTTAACCAGGAAGGGATTCTGGTCGATCCGGCCAAGGTTGAGGCGGTAATGAGTTGGGAGGTGCCTAAGTCACCCTCTGAGATCAGGAGCTTCCTTGGACTAGCAGGGTATTATCGGAGATTTATCAAGGATTTCTCCAAGATCGCAGTGCCGCTCACCAGACTGACCCGGAAGGGTGTTGCATTCTCATGGGGTCCCGAGCAGCAGACCTCCTTTGAGACACTTCGCCAGAGGTTGTGCGAAGCCCCGGTATTAGCTCTCCCGGAAGGGATGGAGGATTTTGTAGTATATTGTGATGCATCGATTTTGGGGTTGGGTGCGGTGTTGATGCAGAGGGGTCATGTGATAGCATATGCATCGAGGCAGCTGAAGCCTCATGAGACGAGATATCCCACGCATGATCTAGAGTTGGGGGCAGTAGTGTTCGCCCTCAAGATTTGGCGCCACTACTTATATGGGGTTCGATTTACGATATACACGGACCATAAGAGCTTGAAGTACTTGATGGATCAGCCCAATCTAAATATGCATCAGAGGAGGTGGTTAGATGTGGTCAAGGATTATGATTGTGAGATCCTGTACCACCCGGGCAAGGCCAACGTGGTGGCCGATGCGTTGAGCCGCAGGGCGGAGAGCACTCCATTGCGAGATGTATGTTTGAGATTGACCATGATGGCTCCGGTATTGGATGCCATTCGTGGGGCACAGGCCGAGGCTGTGCAGCCGGAGATGCAGAAGAGGGAACGGGTCGTTCGTTTGGTTTCAGAATTCGTTACGGATGGGCGAGGGCTTATGACTTTTCAGGGTCGGATTTGGGTACCGTTTGTGGGTGGTACGCGCACTTCTTTGATGGAGGAGGCTCATCGGTCGAAATTTTTGATCCATCCGGGGGCCACGAAGATGTATTTGGATTTGAGGAAAGAGTATTGGTGGCCCTGTATGAAGAGAGACGTCGCATGGTTCGTTGAGAGGTGCTTGACCTGCCGTAGGGTTAAGGCCGAGCACCAGAGGCCGCATGGCAAGTTGCAGCCATTGGAGGTTCCCGAATGGAAGTGGGAACAGATCACTATGGATTTCATCACCAAATTGCCGAGGACGGCCAGAGGAGTTGATGCGATTTGGGTGATTGTGGATAGGTTGACGAAGAGCGCTCACTTTCTTGCCATCAGTGAGAGCTCTTCAGCGGAGAAGTTGGCGGAGTTATATGTGAGAGAAGTGGTATCTCGGCATGGGGTGCCGATCTCGATTGTTTCAGACCGTGATGTGCGCTTCACTTCTAGATTCTGGAAGAAATTTCATGAGGAGTTGGGTACTAGATTGCATTTTAGTACCGCATATCATCCCCAGACAGACGGTCAGAGTGAGCGGACGATTCAGACGCTTGAGGACATGCTTCGGGCATGTGTGTTGGATTTCGGGGGTAGCTGGGATGCGTATTTACCCTTTGCAGAGTTTTCCTACAACAACAGCCATCATTCGAGCATTGGTATGCCACCCTTTGAGCTGTTGTATGGTAGGAGGTGTCGGACCCCCATTTGCTGGGGAGAGGTTGGGCAGAGAGTGATGGGCAGTACAGAGATCGTGCTTCAGACGACAGAGCAGATTCAGCAGGTCAGACAGAGGTTATTGACCGCCCAGAGCCGACAGAAGAGTTACGCAGACAGACGCCGATCCGAGCTTGAGTTTCAGGTCGGCGACTTCGTTCTCCTGAAGGTCTCTCCCTGGAAAGGAGTGATTCGATTCAGGAAGAGGGGCAAGTTGGGGCCCCGGTATATTGGGCCATTTCGTGTGATTGCAAGGGTAGACCAGGTAGCCTATCGTTTGGAATTGCCAGCAGAGTTGGGGCAAATCCACGACACTTTTCATGTGTCGCAATTGAGGAAATGCATTGCCGATGAGTCGGCAGTAGTTCCATTAGAGGATATTCAGGTGGATGCGAGCCTGAATTATGCCGAGAGACCAGTAGCCATCAGAGATCGGAAGATCAAGGTACTGAGGAACAAGGAGGTACCTCTGGTGTTGGTTCAGTGGCAACACCAGAAGGGATCAGAGATGACCTGGGAGCAGCATCCGGAGCTATTTTCAGAGCGAGACTTCGAGGGCGAAGTCTAGTTCTAGTGGGGGAGAGTTGTAACATCCCGGATTTCCAGGTATTTTATTGTTTTGTTATTTTTTTGGTGTTTTGAGAGGGGACTCGGCGAGTTGGAGCTCAGACTCGTCGAGTAGGGTCGCGATTCTGGACGCGGGATTCGTCTGGACTCGGCGAGTCCAGGATATGGACTCGGCGAGTCCACGCTGTTTAATGAAACCCTAATTTCTCGGGTTTGGGACCTATTTAAAGGGCCTTATGGCCGTCATTTGCACCCAACAGTCCATAGAGAGAAACCCTAGAGTGCTTTAGCGATATGAGAGAGAAAGGAAGCATTTCTTGACATTTGTGTGTTGTTTAGCAAAGAAAAGGGAGACTCTAGCCAAGAGGAGGCAAAGGGGACTGCTATTCGGTGGATTTGAAGCTTAGCCCTTCAATCTAAAGGTATGATTTCGGCTCATCTCCTGTTTTGTGAAGTATAATTGATTTTAGGGTTTCTTGTGACCTTGTTGAGTTGATTGGACGGCCAAATAGTCCCTTGCTAGTGATGAGACTTCGGATCTGGATCCATAGAGGTCCAGAGAGCCTCATTCATCAAGCTTTATATAGAACAATGGAGGTTATGACCTTGAGTAGTGAGATTTGTTGATGATTCTTCATATATGGTCATATAAAGGTTGTTTATGCACAAAGTCTGGAGCTTTACGTGGTGAATCATTCTAGGAAGGCCAGATCTATGAATTGTTGGAATAGATCTGACCTTAGAAGCAAGTTTGAGTGATTGCATGGCATGGACTCGCCGAGTCCGATGAGCAGACTCGGCGAGTAGCTTGAAGATTGCCTTGGACCAACCAGTGAGTGGTCCAGTCGAGTCATGGATTGACCCAGTGAGTCAGGGCGAGTTAGAGAGGGTTGTCAAGTGGTCTGAGTCGAGCTGGGACTCGCCGAGTCGTTCTTGAGACTCGGCGAGTTGAGTCGGGGTGGCCCCGCGATTCTTCCAGGTGGAACTCGTCGAGTCAGGGGGAGTACTCGACGTGTAAGAAGGGAATCCTAGAGAGTTGGTGAAAACGTCTAGACTCGCTGAGTTGCCCTCGTGCACTCGCCGAGTCCGGTCAAAGTTGACCGTTGACCGTTGACCAGAGTTGACCTGTGTTGACTTCTTAGGGATAGTCAACCTTAGAGATAAAAAGTGTTAATTAGAGACATATGATGTTATAGGAGGATTATAGCTCGGAGGATCGGGCACGAGGGATTCAGGATTTGTGAGTCATCGAGATCCGTGAGGTGAGTCTTCTCACTATACTTTACCTTGAGTAGGTAATCAGAGTTATGTGTTAGTGTATGTATGTTATGTGTATGTTATGTGTTGTACTGCATTATTTCTATGTGATTTATGCTGTGCATGATTACAGAGTTGGAACCGGAAGGTTCCTAGAGTTAGAACCTGAGGGTTCATAGAGTTGGGTGCACGGACCCATAGAGTTATAGCCTCGAGTGGCTAATATGTGTTTATGTGGTATTTTGGGGAACTCACTAAGCTTCGTGCTTACAGTGTTAGTGTTGTTGTTTCAGGTACTAGCGATGACCGTGGGAAGGTGCCGGCTTGATCTGTACACACGCAGGGGACTTTGATATATTTACATTGATCTTGGGATTTTGTGTAATGTGAATTGAGATTTAAACCTGATGTTTTTATGAAAAATTAATGAAAAATTATTTTAAAAATTTCGGTGTTACAAATCTCTTCAACAACCACCTCTTCAAGATCCAAATTGCTCAACAATGGTGCTTCTCCACGATTTTAGGGTTTCTGGAACTTAAGGGGGAACAAAGAGGCTAGGAGGAAAACATAATGATCTTTATATAGGGCTCAACCCCGAGAATTAGGGTTTTCTCCACTCAGCGCCTACTCGCCGAGTCCATCTTGCTGACTCGCCGAGTCGGCTACTTAACACGCGACCCAGTCGCGACTCTACTCGCCGAGTCCACCCATGGACTCGCCGAGTCACTCATTCCCAAATAGTCTTTTAGCCCTTCCACTCTACTCTTGATATTTTGGGATGTTACAATCTCTAGATTTAGTTAGGGTTTTCTATCTTGTCCCTTTTGGTTGATTTTGGACCTCCATTCGTGAGTTAAGCAATTCCATAAGGTGGGAATGACAGATCTGAGGTCCCTTGGTCTTTTAGTATCGTAAAAGTGGAGTCTTGATGGGAGTTTTGGCCTCATGCATGGGTTAAAGACCTTGGAAAGGCCTTAATGGAGGTGTTGGGTGTATGTGAGGCATGCAAAGGCATAAAGTTGCCAACTTTATGCCTTAGGACCTCTTAATAGACTTGGATCTGGCTTTTGGACGTAAAGGAAACGTGTATTAAGCACTTAATGGAGAAAATGATTAAACTGGTTATACATTGGGCGTAACCCAGTGTACGTCGCGCGTAGTCCCAATTCCAGTACGTTGTGCGTACGAGGATGGTACGTCGAGCGTACGCATCGCAGATGGGCGGGATCGATTTTGGGCCTTTGAGTTATTTGGGCCTCATTTGATTATTAGGCATGGTGTATTCCGGGAATTATGAGTCATATCATCTGTTATGGGCCATGGATATATTGATTGGGCTTTATTGGGCAAAGAGGCCCATTAAGGATTTTGGACTTGGACTTTGGGCTCATTAACAAGGGATGGATAATTGTCCTTATGGAAGGGTTAGGAGTTTAGGTTTCCCTTGGTTAATTAAAGTCCTAACATTATCTAATATTATTATTTAGCACTGGAGGTTGAGGACTGTTAGGAGAGCAACTTTTTTATTCAGCAGACAGAGGTGACTCTTCTCACCATACACATGGGTCTAAGGCACTAAGGCCGACCCATTATGTGATTATGATATATGTGTTAGTCATTCTGTGATTTGATATGATATGTGATTGTGTGTTTTGCATGAAGACTACGGGGTAGCCCGTGGCATTGGATGTAAGACCATGTGGGGTAGCCCATGGCATTGGATGTAAGACCATGTGGGGTAGCCCATGGCAGTCCTAGGTAAAGACCATGTGGGGTAGCCCATGGCGTTGGATGTAAGACCATGTGGGTTAGCCCATGACAGTCCTAGGTAAAGACCATACGGGGTAGCCCATGACACTCTTACAGGTTTATGTATACATGGCTTATGTGATATGTGTGTAGCTTTAATTAGCTAACAGGATATATGTATGTGTAGTGTGTGGTATGCTCTGGGGAACTCACTAAGCATTTTGCTTATAGGTTGTTGGTTAGTTTCAGGTACATCCGAGCCCAAGGGCAAGGGCAAGGCTAGATGGCGCGACGTGCACTCTATCTCTCTCTTTCACTAATATGTTTTAGGGACACTCTGATGATTTGAATAAGTTGTAATGAATCGTTGGTTTGAAAACAATTATAATGGGATTTCATGGTTTACTCAATTATGTTTTATTAATTAAAAATGAAAAAAAATCCTTAAAGTTTGGGTCGTTACAAGTTGGTATCAGAGCCTTGGTTTGAGGGATTCGGGCACACTCTCGAGTGTGTCAGGACTCAAACTAAGGAAATGGTAAAAAAAAATTCAAAATTAACATAAAAGGGTTTTCAAAAGGAAATGAAAATATGAGAGTGCAACGCGCGTGATCATCCGAGCCAAGTAAGTAGTTCCCCAATATGTTAGCCATGTTATACTAATATTTGACCCTTGTTGATTATATGGAACTTGCTATGTGTATGCTTTTAAAATTGTATATGGTTAGGAGTTTATAGCCTCAGAATGATTGATTTGGCCTTATTTCCTATTCCTTGTTTGGTTGTGGTCCTAGGGTAGAATCTTTTATTCGAAAGTCTATTTGATCATTTTTTTGTACAATTTGCATGCATAAAGGCAACCTGTTATGATGGGTTTGATTGATATGAGTAGAGTAAATCTTAGGAAAACATGAGATTGATGTACGCGGTAATTATTGGATATGGTTTGATTGTGGGACGAATTGGAGTTATCAGGTAGAGCAGTGGGGAAAGGTACAGGTAGGTGTGGAAGGTGGTATTAGGCCCGTACTACTGGAAGCACACGACATGTACCCGAAGCACTGTTAGATCTAACGAATTCAAGGAGGACTGGTGTGGGGAGATCCCTTATATGCAAATCCTGATCATTGTGATTTATGATATTTCAGTCCAGCATGGTGATGACATGATTTGGAGCAGGAGGATTAGGATCGGGGTCTGGATCCGGGGCGGGATCAGGAGACACTACTGATATCATCGATGAGAGACTGCGCGAGCTCATTGCAGCTGAGGTTACCATGGGCATCCTTGATGCGACCCTGGTCATTTTTCAGCACGGTCAAGGAGGGCATTATGGAGATTATGGAGGACAAATTATGGACTCCATTAAAACACATAAATGATCAAGAATTAATTCTAAACAATTCAGCAAATAATTCCTATCATCTTCTAAATTCATAAGAACATGAACATGATCATCAAAATTTCAAGAATTATATGAACACATAAAAATCATGGAATTTTGATATATGCTATTGTAAATGGATTAGAACAACCATTACACCAACTAAAACAAGTTTTAAAACACCAAAACAGTTTAGGGTAATGTTTCTAGTCCATTTCCAGCAGCAAAAGTCGAAAATCTGCACTCTGTTGATCCTACTCGTCGAGTGCATGAACCTACTCGGCGAGTAGGTTGAAGATACACATGGACTCGGCGAGTGTGCATGAAACCCTAATAAACCTTGGATCTATGTTTGTCTGCACTCTGTCGATCCTGCACTCTGATACCACTGTTGGGTTTTGAGCAATCTAACACTTCCTAAGTGTGCATGCAACCCTAATAAACCTTGGATCTATGTTTGTCTAAATACATGCAAAATAATAATTTTTCCAAGGTTTATAACCTATCTAACATGGTATGGGGAACATTTCAACATAAAAAGTTAGAAGAGATTACATACCTTTTTGATGAGTTTGGTTCTTGAGGAGTTTGAGGGCCAAGCACCAATAGTGTGAATGCCTCAAATGGAATCACAAAACACCACAAACTCTTGGAGAACTTTGAGAGAGTATACACACTTTGTATTTTCGGCCACACACAAGCACACACACACTAGTTCACTAGTTGCCATTTCATGCTCCATAAACATGCTTATATAGTGTACATGGTTAGGGTGAAACCCTAATAACCCATGACTTTTCCTTTCCAAGGATCCATGGGTTAAAAGCTCCATGGATCATCCATGGACTTCCATCAAAGCCTAGCCCATTAACAAATGAGTGTTAGCCCACACCATATAAAACCAATAGCCCATAATCTAATTAGTCTTTCTTTTAATCTCTAAATTAATTCATAATTAATTTAAGACTAAGACTAATTAAATAACATAACTTCATATTAATATATTATAACTTATAATATATTAATAAACATATGTGTATAACTCTCATAAAATTATCCATAAATAGTTTGGATGAGATGCAACCCAAATGGACCATGCCGGTCGGGTCAAGTATATACCAAATAAGTTATGGACTTAGACACCTTATCCAACAGACTCCCACTTGGATAAGTATAATAACTCTATTTGCCTATATAACTTTAGGAACCAACCAGCAATCGTAGCTCTTGAAAACTCCGTTGAACTATGAAGCGCCATTTTAAGACAAGTGATCATATAATCCTCTGTTCTCATGATATCAGTCGGACAAACACATGGAACTATGTCTTGCTTATTGTCTGGCAGTTGTTTCTCGATTTCCGATTTGTTTGACTAAGAACTTCACTGAACACATCAGTTTAGTTCTGACCGGGCCCGGTACATGGGTCAACACAAAATCATCGAGGGGCCCAGATATCGCTTCTATTTCTAGAATGAACAGATAAACTTCGACTCATATGCTTGTTCTACTACTTGTTGAATTGTACACAAAGACACGCTTTATAACATCGAGTTACTGATGCGTTTTCGTGCAATCAATGCACAACCAACTCATAGATAACAACTCATATCTCTAGGTTTGAAGACTTATATGATATTATCGTCTCACGATCACTCGAGATAAATTCCATGAAGTGATACAAGTGAGCGTGGGTTTATACCAATACTCATAACTTATGAGTACACATAAATGTTACAGCCACCATTGCCATGTCTAAACACCTTTTAGCCATCTACAAACCCAATTCATGACAATCTTGATTCATACCTACTTCCGATGTATGATCGATTGTGGAGGTTTGAATAAATTAATTATTCTGGAAGTCAAAACATGCAAAACTGAAACAATAGTAAATAATTGACAATGATAGTAACACTTTACTCATAAATAAATCACAAATTTTATTCATCATCAAACGTCAATTACATTTTATAAGTTTCAGGAAAACTATCTAATCTGTAAAACTAATATCGTCCCTCAACCTGATGTGCCTTGCATGCTGAAAATGCTTAACCCTCGTCAGTCCCTTCGTAAGGGGATCTGCAGGATTCTCATCCGACGATATCCTCCTAGCCACGAGGAGTCCTTCTTCAATCTTGTGTCTTATGAAGTGATATTTTCTGTCAATGTGCCGGGATCTGCCATGATCTCTTGGTTCCTTGGCTAAGGCAACCGAACTATTGTTGTCACAGAAAATCTCCGTAGGTTCTTTAATAGCTGGTACAACTCCAAGGTCTCCGATGAAGTTCTTTAGCCATATCGCCTCCTTTGCTGCTTCACTCGCTGCTATATACTCTGATTCACAAGTCGAATCAGCCACCGTCTCCTGCTTGGAACTCTTCCAAGAAATTGCCCCTCCATTTAAGGTAAAGATCCAGCCCGACTGAGAGCGGAAGTTATCCCTATCAGTCTGAAAACCAGCATCACTATACCCTAACACTCTCAAGTCATCACTCCCACCAAGGGTAAGGATCCAATCCTTAGTCCTCCGCAGATACTTGAGAATGTTCTTTACCGCGGTCCAATGAGCCTTGCCAGGGTTTCCCTGATACCTGCTGACCATGCTCAAAGCAAAGGCCACATCAGGGCGGGTACAAGTCATAGAATACATGATCGAGCCAACAGCGGAAGCATACGGTAGTTGGCTCATCTCAGCTATCTCTGCCTCTGTACTCGGACTCTGAGTCTTACTCAGTTTAGCATTGCTTTGGATCGGTAAATCTCCTTTCTTGGAATTCTGCATGTTGAACCTTTTCAACACCTTATCCAAGTATGTACTCTGACTAAGTCCAATTAGTCTTTTACTCCTTTCTCTTAATATCCTTATCCCTAGGATATAGGCAGCCTCCCCTAGGTCCTTCATAGCAAAGCACTTCCCAAGCCAGGACTTAACCTCCTGCAAAGTTGGGATGTCATTTCCTATAAGTAGTATGTCATCCACATACAGTACCAAGAAGCTAACTATACTCCCACTAGCTCTGACATACACGCAAGACTCATCTTCACTTCTCAAGAAGCCAAACTCTTTGATCTTCTCATCAAAACAAAGATTCCAGCTACGAGATGCTTGTTTTAATCCATAAATGGATTTCTCAAGCTTGCATACTCTATTAGGGTACTCTGCACTGACAAAACCCTCTGGCTGATTCATGTACACATCCTCAGCCAACTTTCCATTAAGGAAAGCGGTTTTGACATCCATTTGCCATATTTCATAATCATGAAATGCTACAATGTCTAGCATAACCCTAATAGACTTAATCTTTGCTACCGGCGAG
The DNA here is from genome assembly GCF_051521515.1 of Lactuca serriola. Classification (NCBI taxonomy): domain Eukaryota; kingdom Viridiplantae; phylum Streptophyta; class Magnoliopsida; order Asterales; family Asteraceae; genus Lactuca; species Lactuca serriola. The sequence continues at coordinate 12,937,003 of NC_136413.1, forward strand.
AAGGTTTCATCATAATCAATACCCTGAGTTTGAGTAAAACCCTTCGCAACCAGCCGAGCCTTATAAGTATGCACTTTTCCTTCCATGTCGGTCTTCTTCTTGAAGATCCATTTGCACCCGACTGTTTTACGGCCTGGTACATTGTCAACCAACTTCCAAACTTGATTGTCATACATGGACTGTATCTCGCTGTCGATAGCCTCCTTCCATTTAGCAGACTCTGGGCCTGCCATGGCTTCCTCAACACTGCTAGGTTCATCCAAATTTACCAGTGTACTATCACTGATAAACGTATCACCTTCCGTAGTAATATGAAAACCATAATAAAACGAAGGTGTGTTCCTAACCCGTGTGGAACGCCTCGGAGGTACAGACAAGTCAGCTTGCTCAACAGGAGTTTCCTCCTCAGGTGGATTGCTAGTGTCTGAGGTTCCTTCACCAATTTCTTCAAGATCAATTTGCCTCCCACTGTCTCCTTGGCTTATAAATTCTCTCTCACGAAAGACCCCTCTTCTTGCTACAAAGACCACATTCTCACTGGGTCTGTAGAAGAGGTAATCGAAGGATTTCTGTGGGTAGCCGATGAAAATACACCTTTCACTTCGGGGTTCAAGCTTATCATGAGTCTCACACCTCACAAAAGCCTCACAACCCCAAATCTTGATGTGGTTCAAATTGGGAACCTTCCCAGTCCACATCTCATAAGGTGTTTTGGTAACCTTCTTTGTAGGGACTAGATTAAGGATATGGGCGGCAGTCTCTAAGGCATACCCCCAAAAAGAGATTGGTAGCGAAACTCGACTCATCATAGAGCGAACCATGTCCAACAAAGTTCGATTATGCCTCTCATCTACACCATTCAGCTGTGGTGTCCTGGGAGGAGTCAATTGTGAGACAATCCCACACTCCTTAAGATAGTCAAGGAACTCGGTACTAAGATACTCACCACCTCGATCGGATCGAAGCATCTTAATGTTCCTGCCCAATTGATTTTCTACTTCCTGTTTGAATTCCTTAAACCTTTCAAAGGTTTCTGACTTATGTTTGATTAAGTAGACATACCCATATCTACTAAAATCATCAATAAAAGTCACATAATACCGATTAGCATCCCTTGTGGCAGTTTTGAATGGCCCACATACATCAGTATGTATTAGGTCCAATAAACCCTCACCCCTTTCACAAGTTCCAGTGAAGGGTGATTTTGTCATTTTTCCAAGTAGACAAGATTCACAACTATCATCCGATTTAAGGTCGAAAGATTCCAAAACTCCGCTCTTTTGGAGTTGGCCTATGCGTTTCTTGTTTACATGTCCAAGACGACAATGCCACAATGATGTTTTATCTAGGCTAGTAGAAGAATCAATATACAACACATTATTTCCTAAGTTGTCTACAATCAACACAGTTTCATACACACCATCACAAGGTAACGCTTTAAAATAAAACACATTTTTAAAGAAAGCATTAATACCACCACATTCATTATCAAACGAAAAGGTAAAACCTTGTTTGTACAAAGCATGAAAAGAAATAATATTTCTCGCCATTTCAGACAAGTACACACATTTATTCAAATCTAATTTTAACCCATTATTAAGCAACAAAGTATAAACTCCAATCTTGGAAACAGGTGAAGCCTTCCTATTCCCCATGATCAAGTTTATCTTCCCGTGCTCCACATCCTCACTTCTTCTTAGGCCCTGCATATCAGAACATATGTGAATACCACATCCTGTATCAAGCACCCAAGAGTTAGAATATAATGAGTAATTAGACAATATAGTGTAAATACCTGCATGGGTGGGTTTCACTTTCCCATCCTTTAGATCCTGCAAGTACTTAGGGTAGTTTCGCTTCCAGTGTGCCTTTTCATGGCAATAAAAGCATTCAGCATCCTTGGGAATGGCAGAAGGAGTGACAGAACCGCTCTTGGTCTTCGATGAGGAGCCTTCAAGAGACTTTCCCTTGGTACCCTTCGAAGGGTGCTTCCTCTTTTTCCCTTTGCCTTGCCCGATAACTAAAACAGGGGTAGATGTTGGAGTAGGAGTAGGAGAGGTAACAACCGCCTTGCCCTTAAGACCGGTTTTCGCGGTCTTCAAGAGTCCTTGAAGCTTGATGAGGGTAACTTCCTCCTTGTTCATATGATATGTCATACGAAAATGGTCATAACAAGAAGGTAAGGAGTGCAAAATGATGTCAATTGCCAACTCCTCAGGGATGTTCACATTCAGCTTCAGCAAACGGTCTACATACCTTTGCATCTTTTGCATGTGAGCCGTGACGGAATCACCGTCCTTCATGCAGGTAGTTATTATGGAGGAGATTATTTCATACCGCTCCTGACGAGCACTCTGATGGTACCTTTCCATCAGGTCTTGGTGCATCTCAAAAGGGTAGTAATCTTCATATGACTTTTGGAGCTCGGCTGTCATCGTGGCCATCATGATACATGCCACCTTAGTAGCATCTCTATCATGCGTCCTGAATTCAGCGATCTCCTCAGGAGTAGCAGTAGACTCATCAAGCTCTTTTAACTCCTTATCGAGGACATATTCCTTGTCCTCATAACGAGTAACCATCCTGATGTTCCTAATCCAATCCATGAAGTTGGAACCATCAAAGATGACCCTCCTACAAAGATTCATGAGAGAGAAAGAACCAGTTGGGTTAGAGCCTGAAGCATTAGTGTTGGAAGACATCTGAAGGGAGAAAGCAAGTTTAGATTAGATATATAGAATCCTTAATAAGACACCCAAATGTAATATTAAGGCTAGGACCCAATCACAATATATTATACTTAGAAGAGGGATGTCGTAATCTAAGTAATAATATATTTGAAAGGTAGGTGAATGACGATTCACCAATTTCCACCATGAAAAACAAAATGAATTATTAGGTTTTAATTGGATTTGAAATTCCTAGATTCTTTTGAGATTCATTGAACTTTTCAATGGCATGTTTCAATCTCGACTGTGCCCTTCAAGTTTTGTGACTGGGATGCCGAGGATCACAAAACAAGGTGTGAATAACCATGCTAATTCACTTGGTACCCTTAATATTATCACCTAATCAATGTGCCGGTAAACCACACACGCTCCATTGATCCATGACAAACATTAAGTCACCCTTCGTGATCCTTACTAGTCCAAGTTAGTGTGCCGGTTAACCACACACGCTCCACCAACGACTTGGTAAGGTACAAAGTGTGAATTCCATGGACTAACACCATGTTCACATTTTTCCTAAAATAACTAAGATTGGGAATTAAAAGGTTTAGTTACTTTATAATAATCATTATACTTTTAATGAGGATTTAAAGTCATTGTCCTACCCGTTCGGCTAACGACCCTCCACCAGTCAAGCGAGCGGTGGGTGGGAGTGGATACCCATTAAGTCACCATTTTATAGGCAACAACCTTATACCCACCTTATAGACCGGTTTCGTGAATGAGGCCTACTAACGGTAGAACGACTTATTCTTATACATATATATAATAATTAACCATTAATGTTATAAATAGTATAAGGGTTGAATTTTAACTATTAAAACTCTAAGGGTTGGAATTAAAGTTTATTAAAGTGTGTGAAGCTTTACAAATTCCAAAACTTGAGGACAAGTTTTGTAACTATCCAAAACTTTTCATTTCATAACTTATGAATTAAAGGTTCATAAAAATGAAGACTCTTCATTTTCATGTAACTTATGTGTTTAAATGTGTGTGTTAAAGAAAGTGACCTTTGGATATCCATAACTTGAGGACAAATTATGGACTCCATTAAAACACATAAATGATCAAGAATTAATTCTAAACAATTCAGCAAATAATTCTTATCATCTTCTAAATTCATAAGAACATGAACATGATCATCAAAATTTCAAGAATTATATGAACACATAAAAATCATGGAATTTTGATATATGCTATTGTAAATGGATTAGAACAACCATTACACAAACTAAAACAAGTTTTAAAACACCAAAACAGTTTAGGGTAATGTTTCTAGTCCATTTCCAGCAGCAAAAGTCGAAAATCTGCACTCTGTCGATCCTACTCGTCGAGTGCATGAACCTACTCGGCGAGTAGGTTGAAGATACACATGGACTCGGCGAGTCCCCCCATGGACTCGGCGAATTCATCAGTCAGACAACAAGTTTTTCGACTTTTTCAACTATTTTGCATCAAGTATCAAACAAGCAAGCCTAGGCTCTGATACCACTGTTGGGTTTTGAGCAATCTAACACTTCCTAAGTGTGCATGCAACCCTAATAAACCTTGGATCTATGTTTGTCTAAATACATGCAAAATAATAATTTTTCCAAGGTTTATAACCTATCTAACATGGCATGGGGAACATTTCAACATAAAAAGTTAGAAGAGATTACATACCTTTTTGATGAGTTTGGTTCTTGAGGAGTTTGAGGGCCAAGCACCAATAGTGTGAATGCCTCAAATGGAATCACAAAACACCACAAACTCAAGGAAAACTTTGAGAGAGTATACACACTTTGTATTTTCGGCCACACACAAGCACACACACACTAGTTCACTAGTTGCCATTTCATGCTCCATAAACATGCTTATATAGTGTACATGGTTAGGGTGAAACCCTAATAACCCATGACTTTTCCTTTCCAAGGATCCATGGGTTAAAAGCTCCATGGATCATCCATGGACTTCCATCAAAGCCTAGCCCATTAACAAATGAGTGTTAGCCCACACCATATAAAACCAATAGCCCATAATCTAATTAGTCTTTCTTTTAATCTCTAAATTAATTCATAATTAATTTAAGACTAAGACTAATTAAATAACATAACTTCATATTAATATATTATAACTTATAATATATTAATAAACATATGTGTATAACTCTCATAAAATTATCCATAAATAGTTTGGATGAGATGCAACCCAAATGGATCATGCCGGTCGGGTCAAGTATATACCAAATAAGTTATGGACTTAGACACCTTATCCAACACTATTGAGGTGCAACGTCTAGTGAGGGAGTTTTATGACTTGCATCAGACCACCGAGTCTGTGGCAGAGATCACCGCCAAGTTTCGGGAATGAGCTTTGTTGATCCACAGTATGCTACCGATGAGGAGATGAAGAGGACCCGATATCATTCCGTGATAAGGGATGATATTAGGGAGTTTGTGAGTTTTACGGGGTACAAAACCCTGAATGAGATGGTGGAGAAGGCCTATGAGAGGGAGATGGAGTTGGATACCCGCACGAAGCGGAAGAATGAGCAGGCGCAGACATCAGGGGGTCAGGCTAAGAAGCCTAAGACCTCTGATTCTTCGGGTAGGGGCCAGTAGGGTCGGGGCCGATGTGCCAAGTGCGGGAGGTTTCATAGTGGGGCATGTCGGACAGTTGGGATATCGGGATGTTACTCTTGTGGTCAGCAGGGCCACCTGAGCAGGTATTGCCCCAAGAAGGACCTCATATGTTTCCACTACAACCAGACTGGCCATAAAAAGGCCGACTGTCCGAGGTTGCAGAGAGGGGAGGAGCAGTGGCGGTGCCTGCACCCGCCACACTAAGGATCACTGATGGCCGCCCTGTTAAGGCGGATGCCCCGGCGGCGAAGAGCAGCGTGTTTCAGCTGACTACCGAGGAGGCTAGGGTCGCGCCAGACGTTGTGGCTGGTACGTGTCTATTACCCTCTACTCTTATTATGTTGTATGACTTATGTGTACTTTATGCTTGTATATAGACCTTTTTAGTCAATGGTATGTCTGCTCATGTCTTGTTTGATTCGGGTGCTACCCGATCATTTGTTTCACTTGCGCTTAGCAAGAAGTTCAGGGACGCGTCGGGGACCTTGGATCCCCCGCTCGAGGTGTAGATTGCAGACGACCGCACCATTAGTGTTGAGATGGTATATCAGGGCTGTGTCATGAATGTGTTGGGCGAGAGGTTCCGTGTTGATCTAGTTCTAATACTGTTGTGGGGGTTGAAAGTGATTGTCGGGATGGATTGGAGGGGGGCCAACGGGGCCATGATTGATTGCGAGCGCCAGTTGTTCAGGGTTTAAACCCCAAGTGGGGGAGAACTGGTTATTCATGGGGAGAGGGCCTCGCAGGGACCGACCCTCTGTTCGGCAACGAGAGCTACGAGGTTTCTACAACAGGGTTGCTCGGGATTTTTGGCTTATATCTCAGATACGAGGATAGAGACCGCGACGGATGTGGATAGTGGGCCAGTTATACAGGATTTTCGGGACGTTTTCCCCGAAGAGTTACCAGGGGTGCCTACGGAGAGGCAGGTGGAGCATCGTATCGATTTGGTGTCGGGTGCCACTTCGATAGCAAAGGCACCGTACCGGTTGGCACCACCAAAGATGCAGGAGTTATCTACGCAGCTTTAGGAGCTACTAGACCGAGGGTTCATTCGTCCGAGCAGTTCCCCGTTGGGAGAACCGATCCTCTTCGTGAAGAAGAAGGACGGATCCTATAGGATGTACATTAATTATACGGAACTGGACATACTAACGGTGAAGACCCGTTATCCGTTGCCAAGGATCAATGATTTGTTTGATCAGCTTCAGGGTGCGTTTTGGTTTTCCAAGATTGATCTTCGGTCGGGATATCATTAGATGAGGATATACTAAAGACGGCTTTCAGGACTCGGTATGGGAACTATGAATTTGTGGGGATGTCGTTCGGGGTCACCAATGCCCCAACAACGTTCTTGGACCTCATGAACAGAGTGTGTAGGCCGATGCTGGATCGGTCGGTGATTGTTTTTATCGATGATATTATGGTCTACTCTAAGACCAGGGAGCAGCACGAGCAGCATTTGAGGGAGGTATTAGAGAACCTGAGGGCGGAGAAACTTTATGCGAAGTTCTCCAAGTGTGATTTCTGGCTGCGGGAAGTACAATTTTTAGGGCATGTCATCAATCAGGAGGGTATTTCGGTTGATCCAGCCAAGGTTGAGGCTGTGATGCAGTGGGAAGTACCGAGGAATGCATCAAAGATTCATAGCTTCTTGGGCTTAGCAGGCTACTATCGGAGATTTATACAAGATTTCTCCAAGATTGTTGTGCCTTTGACCCGCTTGACCAAGAAAAATGTGACTTTTCGGCAGGGGTGCGGATCAGTAGATGGATTTTGAGACCCTGAGACAGAGGTTATGCGAGGCTCTGATTCTAGTACTGCCTGAGGGGTTAGATGATTTGGTGGTGTACTGCGATGCATCGATCTCAGGGTTAGGTGCGGTACTGATGCAAAGGGGGCATCTGATAGCTTACGACTTGAGGCAGTTGAAGCCTCATGAGGCGAATTACCCCACTCATGACCTGGAATTAGGGGCAGTGGTGTTTTCCCTCAAGATTTGGAAGCACTATTTATATGGAGTGCGATTCACTATATATATATATATATATATATATATATATATATATATACCAATTACAAGAGTCTGAATTATTTGATGGACCAGCAGAACCTCAACATGCGACAGAGGAGGTGGCTGGATGTGCTGAAGGATTATGATTGCAAGATTCTATACCACCCAGGGAAGGCCAACGTGGTGGCCGATGCATTGAGCCGCAAGACGGCGGGGTCCCCGATTAGGGACATTTGTATGAGGATGACTATGATTTCACCTTTGTTGGATATGATCAGGGAGGCCCGGGTCGAGGGGCGAAGAAAGAGAACTAGAAGATAGAGAAAATTCGGGGACAATATCCTTTGTTTGTTAAAGATAGCCACGACCTTTTGACGCGGTGTGGTCGGGTATGGGTACCAGTGACAGGGGGAGTGAGGCAGAGGCTATTAGAGGAGGTGCACAAGTCCACGTTCTCTATACACGCATGAGCTACAAAAATGTATAGGGACTTGAGGCTGAGTTATTGGTGGCCGTGCATGAAGCGGGAGATCTCCTGGTTCGTGGAGTGGTGCTTGACCTGTAGAAAGGTCAAGGCCTAGCATCAGCGGCCTCATGGAAAAGTTCAGCCATTACCCATCCTCATATGGAAGTGGGAGGAAATCACCATGGACTTCATCGCGAAGTTGCCTAGGACGGCGAGGGGAGTGGACGCTATATGGGTGATTGTAGACAGACTAATGAAGAGCGCCCACTTTATTCCGATTTCCGAGAGTATATCCGCAGAGAAGTTGGCAGATATTTATGTTCGTGAGGTGGTGGCTAGACACGGGGTGCCCGTGTCTGTAGTCTCGGACAGGGACGTCCGGTTTACTTCCAGATTTTGGAAGAAGTTCCACGAGGAACTGGGCACTCAGCTACATTTTAGTACGACGTACCACCCTCAGACCGACGGTCAGAGTGAGAGGACGACCCTGAGGTTGGAGGACATGCTTCGAGCATGCGTACTGGATTTTGGAGTGAGTTAGAATACATATTTCCCACTGGCAGAGTTCTCGTACAACAATAATTACCATGATATTATTGACCGAGCCCCATTCAAGATGTTATATGGTTGGAGGTGCAGGACCCCAGTGTGTTGGGACAAGGTCAGGCATCGGGTCATGGGGAGCATTGAGGTAGTGCTCAAGACTACCAGATTGATTCAACAGGTGCGCGGCCGGTTGCGGGTCGTGCAGAGCCGTCAGAAAAGTTATGTTGACCGACGACATTTGGATCTTGACTTTCAGGTGGGGGATATTGTATTGCTAAAAGTGTCGCCCTGGAAAGGGATTATCAGGTTTCGAAAGTGGGGCAAGTTGGGGCCTCAGTTCATAGGCCCATTCAGGATCACGGCCTGAGTGGGCAAGGCGACATATCGCTTGGAGCTGCCATAGGAGCTTAGTCAGATTCACAACACCTTCCACGTGTCTCAGCTTCAGAAGTGTGTTGCTGATGAGTCCGCAGTTGTTTCCTTGGATGACATTCAGGTGGATGGGAGTCTAAATTATGTCGAGAAGCTGATTGCCATATTAGATAGGAAGATGAAGGGTCTTCGGAACAAAGAAGTGAAGTTGGTAAAGGTACAATGGCAGCACCGGAAGGGCTCCAAATGGACTTGGGAGCCAGAGTAGGAAATGCGGGAGCATTATCCCAAACTATTTACAGCTACGGACTTCGAGGACGAAGTCTAGTTCAAGTGGGGGAGAGTTGTAACACCCTAAATTTGGTATGACTTGAAACCCTCAAGAATTTACATTTTGGCATAATTGGTCCTTTGAGTACGTTGTGCGTACTTAAGTGTACGCTTAGCATACTATGCATGGTTGGTCGCGGAGAAGCTGGACATACGCTGGGCGTACCAGCAAGGGGTCCAAACCCTAATTTCCGGACATGAGGCCTATTTAAGCGACCTTAAGTCCCTTGTACTTCTAGAGAGCCTCCACAGCCTTAGAACGTCCTTACACTCCAAAGAACTATTGAGAGACCATTTTGTGCTTTAAAAGGTGCATTTATGGCCCTTTTAGTGTTCATTCCAAGAAGAAGAGGTGGTTAAACAAGCTTGGAACGAGTTGGTGCTTCAAGATCCTGCATCATAGTCATCTTGCAAAGCTTCTAGAGGTAAAAAGCTTGGATCTTTCATCTTAAATCTCTAGATTTAGTTAGGGTTTTCTATCTTGTCCCTTTTGGTTGATTTTGGACCTCCATTCGTGAGTTATGCAACTCCAAAAGGTGGGAATGACAGATCTGAGGTCCCTTGGTCCTTTAGTATCGTAAAAATGGAGTCTTGATGAGAGTTTTGGCCTCATGCATGGGTTAAAGACCTTGGAAAGGTCTTAATGGAGGTGTTGGGTGTATATGAGGCATGCAAAGGCATAAGTTACCAACTTTATGCCTTAGAACATCTTAATAGACTTAGATATAGCTTTTGGACGTAAAGGAAACGATTATTAAGCACTTAATGGAGGAAGTGCTTAAACTGGTTATACGCTGGGCGTAACCTAGTGTACGCCATGCGTAGTCCCAATCCCAGTACGCTCCGCGTACGCATCGTAGATGGGCGGGATCTGTTTTGGGCCTTTGACCTATTTGGGCCTCATTTGATTATTGGGCATGGTGTATTCTAGGAATTATGATTCATATCATCTGTTGTGGGCCATGGATATATTGATTGGGATTTATTGGGCTAAGAGGCCCATTAAGGATTTTGGACTTGGACTTTGGGCCCATTAACAAAGGGATGGATAATTGGGCCTTATGGAAGGATTGGGAGTTTGGGTTTCCCTTGATTAATTAAAGTCCTAACATTATCTAATATTATTATTCAGCACGGGAGGTTGCACACTATTAGGAGAGCAGCTTTTGTATTCAGCAGACAGAGGTGAGTCTTCTCACCATACACATAGGTCTAAGGCACCAAGGCCGGCCCATTATGTGATTATGATATATGTGTTAGTCATTCTGTGATTAGATATGATATGTGATTGTGTGTTTTGCATGAAGACCCCGGGGGGAGCCCGTAGCTTTGGATGTAACACCATGTGGGGTAGCCCATGACGGTCCTAGGTAAAGACCATGTGGGGTAGCCCATGACATTCGATGTAAGACCATGTGGGTTAGCCCATGGTAGTCCTAGGTAAAGACCATGTGTGGTAGCCCATGGCATTAGATGTAAGACCATGTGGGTTAGCTCATGGCAGTCCTAGGTAAAGACCATGTGGGGTAGCCCATGAAACTCTTACAAGTTTTATTTATGCATGGCTTATGTGATATGTGTGTAGCTTTAATTAGCTAACATGATATGTGTATGTGTAGTATGTGGTATGCTCTGGGGAACTCACTAAGCATTTTTCTTACATGTTGTTGGTTTGTTTTAGGTACATTTGAGCCCAATGGCAAGAGCAAGGCTTGATGGCGCGACGTGCGCTCTATCTTTCTCTTTCACTGATATGTTTTGGGGACACTCTGATGATTTGAATAAGTTGTAATGAATCGTTGGTTTGAAAAGAAATATGTTGGGATTTCATGGTTTACGCAATTATGTTTTATTAATTAAAAATGAAAAAAAAAAAATCTTTAAAAATTTTGGTCGTTATAGCCTTGGACGAAATCATCTGGGCGTTACCCTAGATGATTTACGTCCACCTCATTCCATTAGGTTTTAGAGCCTTCCTTCCTTAACTATCAATAAATAACCAAATAGTCCCTGCACTTTTAATTAATCCAATTAATCCCAAAATTAATTATAGTTAATTTCTAATTAATTATTAATTAAATATATGATTTTTAATTATTTTCATAACACATCAATAAACCATTTATTTAATTTATTATTCATATAATAAATTAATATCTTTTTCTAAAAGTTATCTTGTCTAATTGTTAGGTTTGAGGGCAACCCAAAAGGATTGTGCTACTATCAATTCAAGTATATACCCATTTTCGTTTTGGGCTTAGACACGTAATCAGACAAAGGTGATTCTAAAATTGAGTGATCTTATTGGACTTTGAAACTAACAATTTTGATTTTTGAATTAGATGGTGCACTAATTTTAAAACAATTAGTTAATCAATAATCAAACACAACTAACTTTGTCCTGGTGACGATACCTTTAAAACAATTTTTTTAGGCTTGGATTACTAGCCTACGATAATAAGTCGCATGTAAAAACTGGGTCCTCTCCTGGAAATGGGCCATGTGAGATCGCCTATCTCGTATACCCTCAAAGACACCCATGAACACATCATCATCTCTCAATTTACTACATTTATTTCCAATACTTCAAATTTCTTGCTTCTACCATGGCTATCTACATCACTGTCATTGTTCACTTTCAAGGAATCTTTTCAAGGTATCGATACAGAGACTAGTGAACATTGATTTTGCAGGCATGGACAAGAACGATTGCTACACGTTCATGGAAAGATTCACTGGAGAAAATGTGAAAAACTATGACAACCCAAGTTGTCCCGTTACATTTCCCCGTTACCGTTAACGGAATATTCCACTGTATAAAAGTTCCGTTAATTAGAGGGCGTCAGTTTAATAAACATTTCCATTTGATTACCTTCAACATGCCGTTAAGTCGTGAGAAAAGGAAATGAAAACACAGGACACGCATTTCCATTTATTTGGAAAATGTCAAGTTTCATTATTACGACCGCTAAATCGGGTGCGACCAAAAGCCCCGTTTAACGGCAGTATCGGGTAAAATTCCACTGAGCCCCGACTGTGAAACCTATTTAAGGGTGAGTGGAGTCCATTGGAGACTTTTTACACTCTCTCTCTAAACTCTCTCTCTAGACCTGTTTTCGCCCCGAATTCGTAACCATACGCTTCCAAATTGTAAGTCCGCTTACCCTAGCTTATTCTAAACATAGTGATCCATGTTTATAGCTCAAAAATCATCCAAGAAGGCATGGTATAAGGAGTTTACGGCCCAGGAACATTCTAGGGCCGTAAACCCCTAAAATGGTGTCAAACATGCCTTTAAACTTGTCCATAAGCTTGGAAATAATTAGGGGATATAGCCTAGGGGTGTTTAAACACTAAAATGCATGGATTTAGGACTCAAACAAGAGTTTACGGCCCAAGCACAAGCTTAGGCCGTAAACTCCTCAAAATTATGTCAAAATGTCCCAAAAACACTCCCAAACTCATCCTAGGGCTTATTACATAATTTAGGGACTTATCCTCTTGAGTTTAGACCCTTGAAACACTTCAAAATGAATTATCAAAGGGAGTTTACGGCCCAAACAAAGGTCAAGGCCGTAAACACCCTTAAACATGCCCAAAATAATTGTTTTGTCCCCCAAATGGCCTTATACACTTACCATAAAAATACTAGGATGGGATTTAAGGGATTAAACTCAAGGAAATGAGGGATTACTTGGAGTTTATGGCCCAAGCATTTATCTAGGCCGTAAACTCCCCAAAACCCACTCAAATGTTGGTTTTAATCACCCAAAATAGCATCAAACATCATAGAAAAATTATAGGAAGGCATTAGAGGCTTGAAACTTCACAAATCACTAAGGGTGAGAGTTTACGGCCGTAAACTCCCTTGGGAGAGTTCCTAGGCCGTAAACTCCTATAAAATGCCCTTAGAGGCCTCAAACCCACTCATGCCCTTTAGGAAAAGTGCTTGGAATAAGCTAGAAGCATCAAACACCCAAGAATATGACCTTGGGAGTTTACGGCCGTAAACTACCTTAGGTTGGGCCGTAAACTCCTTGTTTGGTCCATGTTGATTCTTTAAACCCATTCACACACTTGTAGCAAAGTTCCACAACTGATAGGAGACCCTTAGCACCCTTAAACGCTACCCGAGACCCCAAACACTCAACCAAAAGTGTTTTCCGCTCCTTTGAGTGTGTATAATTGTTTAATTAGTATATTATATGCTAATTGTATGTGAACATATGTTAACATATGTTAAAATAGGTCCTTGTGTGTGTTCAAGTCCTTGCGTGACCCCGAACGCCCAAACGACACCTTCGTCGGACCTACTTACACCAGGTGAGTTCATACCCCTGAATGAACCTTTTAAATGCTTTTAAATGTTTTATAGGGGGGATTACAAGTTAAATATGCCAATTATCATATCAATCACATGTGATTGATAACCCGCATGCACAAGATTTTACCACTGTACACTGTTTTACCGAGTAGGACACTGTAAATGGCTTTCAAAAAGCGTTTTTAAATTGTTCAAGTTCTTACTTTTATTGCTTATCAAAGATTCATTTTCAAAATGATTTATAAAAGATTCCCAAAGATTTCTAAAGGTTTTCACACTTATTTTATCAAAGAATACAAATGTGATTTTCCTAAGTAATAAGGTTTTCAAAGGTTTTCATGAATACTTTTAATTGTTAATTACTGCTGCTTCGCTGATACTTATTTTATACTCCTACTCTGTAATGCTTTCGCTTATACCTGAAGTCACTTATACCTGATGACGCTTATACTTATTCACCCTCTTACTTGGCGATACGAGCCTACTTCGCTTATACTTGAGATCGACTTTACTTCACTTATACTTGATACGCTCTTACTTCACCTGTTGTCATCTCCACTTCGTGATGCGCTTATACTTATTCGACATTTATACTTCACTTGCGACCGCTCTTACTTCACTTATTAGACACTCCTACTTCACGAGAATCACTTTCACTTGATACCCACTCAAGCATAGTTAGATGTATGTCCGTGCTTGTGTAGATGCATATAAATAATGGTTGAAGGACTTAGGAAGGTTTGTCCGCCCTATTTCCTTTTCTTCGTTGAGATGTGGTCTGGTGGGATCGGATGTCCATCCGAATGTCGTTCAATTCATTAGTTATATACCATGTATACAAGCTTAGGTATACGGGTTACTTCAGTTAGTTCAGTTAAGAGTCTCTACCTCAAGTCTACACTTTCATTAGAAACCCGCTATTGGGAAGTCTCTACCTCTAGTCCAGCACTTTCATTAGAAACCCACTATTTGGGATGCATCTTCAGGACACGGCCTTCTCCGTCCTCTAGTTGGTAACCAGAGTCTCCTGTAGGGAGAGCGGACATTGTGTGTATAGATCTATACGGGATTGACACCCCCGCACCCTGACTGCTAGCTACAGTCCACGGCTCACCAAGCCAAGGGGTGACAAATGTCACATTATATAGATGCTCGTAGGGCGTCTGGAACTCTAGTCAGCATGGTTACGAGTATCCTGGGTTACCTTATAATTCATGGCTTTAAGGTAATGGTATTTTTGTCAGAAATTTACACTGTATGCTGATGTCACTTTTCAGAGTCACACTGTTTTGACCTTGCTAGATGTATCTTTCATTTGATACCGTCTGGGGTCTGTAGTCACTGTTTCGACCTTGCTAGACGTATCTTTCATTTGATACTGTCTGGGGTCTGTAGTCTCTGTTTTGACCTTGCTAGACATATCTTTCATTTGATACTGTCTGGGGTCTGTAGTCTCTGTTTCGACCTTGCTAGACGTATCTTTCATTTGATAATGTCTGGGGTCTGTAGTCTTTGTTTTGACCTTGCGAGATGTACTTTTCATTTAGTAACGTCTTCGGTCTATATTCACTGTTTTAGACCTTACCAGCTGTACCTTTCATTTGGTATCTTCTGGGGTCTGTGTCTCCCCTTTGTTAGACTGGAACCAGGCGTGTCGTTAGTTCGATACCCTCCTGAAGTCTATGATTCTTTGCCTAAGTCAGCAGTCGTCACTGCTGAGGCATATGTTATTCCCTGATGTCTCTTGCTTTCTTTAATAATCAAATTCAGTATTTTGATAATAATAGCAATTAAGGGAAAATACCTCTTACCACATTACACTGAACAGTCTTGGTAGAAGGCTGCTTTATTTAAAGAAAATATAGGATTTTTTAGAAAGAACACTGATGCACCGAAACCACTTAAACTACTACTTATTAAAGTTATTTGACTAAATGACACTAAATACTTATGAACTCACCAGCATTTGTAAAAATGCTGATACTCGCTTTTCAAATAACTTGTAATCTCAGGTCAGCAATTAGACAGGTACATCACCGGAGCTGCTGATGAAGATGGCTTAAGTACCTTGCTGCACTTTATATATTGTGCTTGTATTACTTTGATAATATGTAATGTAACCATGTAAAACTATTACTATTAATGTAATGTTTTGTTGTACTTTGATTACTATATGCATGTGTTGTGATACTTGACATGACGTCATCCACCCCAGAATGTTTCCGCCGTTCCGGTTTTGGGGTGTGACAAAAACTCTAATACTGTCTTCTTGATATCGGTTTTCAAAAGGGTTTGAGGTTAATTAGGAATAAACTTGGTTCTTCCACTTTTATATCCATTACGTATGGATGTGGTGTTGAACTCTCACTGTATGTAGACCATTTTGGTACTACTAACATGCATGAGTGATTGGATGAAGAAAGAGAGGAAGTACTTGATAATATCCAGGAAGAAGTTGTTGATGATGTCCAGGATGACGGTGAAGCAGATGAGACAGGGTATACAGATGATAATGCCAACCCTCATTTCTTCAAAAAAGATACTCACCCAAATAGTGAGATGAGTGAGAATATAGGTCAATGTGAACCTATTGATGCTGATATGGGGGAGAATGAAGCTGAGGATGTTGGTGCTACTACTGATTTGCCAAATACTTTCAATAAAGATAAACCCTTGAAGGAGTAGCAACTTGTGTTAGGTATGGGGTTAAGAATCCTAAACAACTCAAACACATGTTATGTAATTATGAAGCTACTAATGTTTATCAACTATGTTTTATGAAAAATAATAGTAGAAGATTGTTAGTTAAATGTTATGATGGAAACTATAGTTTTTGGCTTTAGGGTCCATGGATGAGTGATGACTAGTCTTTCCAAACCAAGTCTCTGACAAGTGACCACAATTATGCTATGTATTTCAAATTTGGATCAATTGTCACTTACAGATGGACATGAATCCATTTCACTCAAGACTTTGTCAACAAGCAGAAGATGAGAGTTAGGTTGCTTAGAGAGGAGGTAAAAACACATTTCACATTAAAGTAAGTATGAGTCAGTGTAGGAGAGCCAAGAAATATGATTTAACTTTAGTTGAAGATACAATTGCAGACAACTATTCCAAGTTATGGTCATATGGCGAGGAGATAAAAAGATGAAATTCAGGTTCAACTACAAAATTTTCTGTTGATTTAATGTCTAATGGTAAAAATTACATTAGTAGGCTTTATCTGTGTTTTCAAGGTGTGAAAGAGGGTTGGAGGTCAGGGTGTAGAAGGATAATGAACCTTGATGGTTGTTTTCTGAAAAGTTATTGTTGGGGTAAGCTACTTTGTGTGGTGGGTAGGGATGCTAACAATGACATATTTCTAATTGCTTGGACTGTTGTATGTGTAGGGATAAAAAACGGTTGGAAGTGGTTTATTGAGAATCTTTGATGTGCAAATTTATACCTACTAGTTTTAAATTTATAAACCTTACCTCTTAACTAGTTAATTGCACTTAGGTAGTGTACCTAATGCAATTATAATATAGTAAAGTAAGTCGGGTGTCGAACACAAGGAACAATATTTATTTAATAAAATAACTACTAAAAGCTAAACTAAGAAAAACAACTAAAGTGGGGGTTTTTTCTGATTTTGCCAAAGTTTTAAATAACATAAGACGTGACTTGATAGCAATGTCAAGCCTCGAGTTTTTTTGAGCTGTTACAAGCCACGTCGTTTGGAAAACGTGACTTAATGTGGAAATTTTGTATATAATTATATATATATATATATATATATATATATATATATATATACACACACACATACATATTCTACTATTATTTAGTTTTATATACATATGTGACATAAGACGACATTTTGTCAAAGCTTGGTGGCAAGTAAAAGCCTTGGAGCCATGGCGGAGCCATGATAAGCTTTTTAGAATATTGGATTTTGCAAGTTCAAATTAACTTAATTACTCAAGCAACTAAAAAACTTAAGTAAATAAATGACCAAGACGATTATAAACCAAGAGAGTAAAGACACTTCTGTTTACCTTTAAATCACCCTTTTTCCTATGGTTAGTTTCAAGTCATGGACTTCAGTTGGTTACCAATATATAAGTTATTTGAAGTATTAGTCTGATCTCCTAACATTTTCACCAATTTATGAACTATTATGCTTTGGTCTTACAATTGGGATACTAAATTGATTATTATGATTATTGGGCTATGAATGATAAATTTAAGATTAATTATCTATGATCTAGACAAATAACCAAAACATAATTTACGATATAATTATGTTCTCTAGCACAATTAAAACAATTATTTTTTATTACATATTCTAGGATTTGATCCATCATTAGCTCTAGCAATTCACTACAAGAAAAATGGACATCTAGGACTAAATTATTATAGACTGATTAATCAGTCCTGGATAGTATGTATCTATATGTCTATGTTTTCGTTCCACCACCCCATTTTGTTGAGGTGTGTGAGTGCAAGTGGTTTCCATTTTGCTTTCACTTGATTAATTATGACATTACCACAAAAGACATAACTAAGAGTCAAATTCGTATTTAACATTGCTAATAATAGAAATATCAACACCAATTTTCATAAATGTCATTGCAAGTAAATATACAGTAACAAAAACTCGCTTTATTGATAAAATGCGAAAAAAATTTGTCGTTACAATGCAAATATAAAAACTATGTTTCTAGACATTTCCTAAGCAATCTATTAATCTATCATAACTCCTAAGCAACATTTCAAAAATCTGATCATCGAACCATGCGATCGAAATCCATCTCTCACGATCGGATTCAACTCACTCTTCTTAACTGTAACACCCTAAATCAGGTATGACTTGAAACACTCAAAGAATTTCTATTTTTACATAATTGGTCCCTTGAGTATGTTGGGCGTACCTATGAGTACGCTTAGCGTACTCTGCATGAAGGATCGCGGAGGAGCCTTATGTACGCTGGGCGTACACAACAGAGGGCCAAAGACTTAAATCTCCGACTTGTCCCCTATTTAAACATCTTTTAGCCTCTTGGACCAAACCCTATCAGCCTCTTGAGCCTCATTTCGCCTGCCTCAGTTGTGATATTGTGTGTGAGAGCTTTGAGCTTAAGGAGAGGGTTCTTGGTGGCCATTTTAGAGTTCTTTTAAGAAGAGGAAGCGGTCAAGCAAGCTTGGGTCGGTTTGGTGCTTTAAGGATCTGCATCTTGGTCATCTTACAAAGCTCCTAGAGGTAAAAAGCTTGTACCTTTCCATGTAAATCTCTAGATCTAGCTAGGGTTTCTAGTTTTGTCTCTTTGGTTCATTTTGGACATACATTTCTGAGTTAAGCAACTATGGAGATGGGAATGACAGATCTGAGGTCCCTTGGTCCTTTAGTATCATAAAAATGGAGTCTTGATGGGAGCTTTGGCCTCATGCATGGGTTAAAGACCTTGAAAAGGTCTTAATGGAGGTGTTGGGTGTATATGAGGCATGCAAAGGCATAAAGTTGCCAACTTTATGCCTTAGGACGTCTTAACAAACTTAGATCTGGCTTTTGGACATAAAGGAACCGAGTATTAAGCACTTAATGGAGAAAGTTCTTAATCTGGTAGTACGTTGGGTGTAACCCAGTGTATGCTAAGCGTAGTCCCAAGACCCCAGTACGCTGCGCGTACCAGGATGGTACACCAAGCGTACGCATCTCAGCTGAATATGTTTTGGACCTTTGAGCTTTTGGGCCTCATTTGGTTATTGGATTTGATTACCTTCTGTGAAAGATGGGCCATTTCATCTGTTATGGGCCATGGATACACTGGTTGGTCCATTTCATCTCAATAGTTTTAAGACTATAGTTAATTAGGTTATTATTGTGCTTCACTTTCCATGTTTTACTTCTTGAATAATTTGATTATTTGAAATTCCATAGCCGCTCATACTTTTGGAAGTAAGTAGTGAATTAAGGTTGTCATGAACTAAATTGTAGATTCTATGGAGATTAGACATTGCAATGGTTGCTACAATGTTCACGAGTACTTAGAAAATGGGGATTTTGAGTATTGGATAAACCCACGCTCAGAGAATTACTTCATGGATTTTATCACTAGTAATTCTGAGACGATAGTATCTTATATTCTTAAAACGGAGATATATGATTTGTGGTTTACAAGTTAGTTGTGCATTGATAATACGTAAACGCATCAGCAACTTGATGTTATAAAACATATTCTTGTCATTAAACACTCCTTATATAGGACAAGGAGGTGCAACTTATAGACCGATATGTATACAAAGGATTGGATAAACAAGTTACTTCTAACAATCTGATTATCCTATTTGACAAAAGACTAAGTCCTATGTAAGGTTACATAAAATAAAAGAAAAGAATAATTAACGCATAGACGGATATACTATCTCAGATCATCTCTTCATCTCGTACCGTGAACTCTACTCCGGACTTGAACTTTCATCTCTAACCACAAGCTTATTTCGTACCTCAACCCACTTCGGACTCAAGACTCACTTCCGAACTCCAAGGGTTAGGGATTGCTAGAGGTTCACTTTCAGGTTCCTACAGGTTGTCACATATAAACATCCTCCACCAGATCACCATTGAGGAATGCATTGTTAATATCAAGTTGGAGAATGCTCCATTTGTTGGAAATAGCAAGTGGCAGGACAAGTCAGATTGTGGTTGGCTTGATTACATAACTGAACTCTTCAAAGTAATCAATACCATGAGCTTGATTGTATCCCTGTACTACAAGTCTTTCTTTGTATTTATCTATTGATCCATCTGATTTGCGCTTGCTCCTGTAGATCTTTTTGCTCCCTACAACATTAACATGAGTAGGACATGGTACCGGTTTCCAATTATTATTTCTCATAAAGGCATCATATTCACAAGTCATTTCCTTTTGCCAACAAGGTGAGGCATTGGCTTGTTTGAAAGATGAAGGTTCAGTTAAGTCATGTGAAAGCAAGGTGGTTGTAAAAGTTTTAGGTTTGAGAGAGTTGGTGCGAGCACGAGTGACCATGGGATGTTGATTATGTTGCGTAGGATGAAAGTGAGGTGAATGTTGATGGGCACGGGAGCTGATGGTAAAATGTTGGTAATGGGGAATGGGATCCAATGGAGAAGAGGGTGTTAGTGTATTTGGTATGGGTGGGGTAGGGGGTGGTGTAGGTAATGGTGAGAGGTTTCATGTAGGTTGGGAGGCATGTTGTAACAAATGTGTAGGGGAGGGATTAGAAGGGAATTGAAGTCGGTGCAGCAGTAGTGGAGGGTATTGATGTCGAGTAGGGAAACACCTCCTCATTGAGGATCACATGCCATGCAATGTACATTCGAGATGTAGGCTAATTATAGTAGAGGTATCCTTGTGTGAGGCACTGTAGCCAATAAACACACAAGGTTTGGATCGAAAATCCACCTTATGGGAATTATAGGGACAAAGAAATGGGAAACATAGGCAGCCGGAGGTTTTAAGAAAGACATAGTCGGGAGTCTGATTGTAAAGTTTTTGATATGGTGAATGGTAGTTAAGGATTAGGGTAGTTGTGTAATTACGTTAATAGGTATCTGTTTTAAACGTGTGTTCCTAGAATTGATTTGGGAGGGAAGAGTGAGCAAGGAGGCCGAGTCCTTTTTCAACAATGATTCTGTTTCAGCGCTCCAAAGCACCGTTTTGCTCTTGGGTATATGGGCATGATAACCGATGACCGATGTCATGCGAGGTTAGATAGGATGAGAAGTGACGGTATTCACCACCCTAATCTAATTGTATCTGTTTGATATTGGTGGAGAACTGAGTTTTGACCATTTGATGAAACTGAACAAATGTAGTTAAATCCTATGATTTGTGTGATAAGAAATATATCCAGACAAATTTGGTGCAATCATCAACAAATAATAAGAAATAACAATTTCCATTCATAGAAACGAAAGGCGTTGGACCCCAAACATCGGAATATATTAAATCAAATGGTTTGTTTGAAGTTACAAGAGAAATAGGGAGTGGAAATCTATGGCTTTTCCCAAGTTAACAAGCCTCACAAACATTGGGAAAGTTATTTGATGACAATGGAAGATTAAAAGAAGAAATTAAACATCTAAGCAGTGGAGCATGTGGATAAGCTAGGAGATTATGCTAACCTTGAAGGGATGTGCGTATGCCGACAAGAACTACAACAGGAGAAGAAGAAGTGCTCAGTTTATTGAAGGAAGCAGGAAGACGATCCAATCCATTATGAACATCCCCGTTGAGTAGGTTTCGACCCTGCAAAGACTTAACAATACATTGATTAGGCCATAATTCCAAGTAGACATTGTTGTCTTTGCTTAGTTTGGATGCACTGATTAATCGTTTAGTAATGTGTGGAACAATTAAAACAGAAGGCAATTTAAGATTGTTAAGAGACGTAGACACAATGTGAGAAATTTGGAGATTCATACCATTACCAACTTGGAGCTTGTCGTTGCCGTGATATTCCTCTGCTATGTTCATGCGTTGAAGATCTGGTGCAATGTGATCAGTCACATCGGAGTCGACATATCAAGATGGATCAGTCATGGCAGATGGATTGTGGTATTGAGACAGATGGGCTTGGCGGGCTAGTGGATCACGTGGATTGGGCTTGCGACTAGGGTAATCGATGAGATTTGTTCTTTGCCAACAATTTATAGCTTCGGCCCTGGTTTTTGACACAATTGACACTGGGGTCGTCGACGTCGAGTATCAAAAGGGTGATTTCCAGATGATGGAGGGGTGGATGATCCAAATGGGTGGGGTTGAAATCGCGTCTGTCGGGTAGCAGTTAAAGCAACCAGAGGAGCATCAGAGGAATCACCAACAACAATTAAGTGACGAAGATGTTCATGCTCCAGACATGCTTCTTCTTGAAGGGGAAGCCCTACAATATCATCAATGAAGACTTTATCCTCTTTCATCATAACGGCATAGATGAACAGACCATAGGAGGAGTCAAGACCCTGAAGGATGTACCCAATTTGGTCTTCTGTGGAGATTGGGGTTTGGTTCTCAGCTAAAGAGTCAACAATGATACGTTTCTTCTTTATATAATCAATCATAGACATAGAACCTTTTGATAAGGTTTGAAGTTGAGCTTTCATGGCTATACGGGTAGCTCTGGTTTGGTCCTGGAAGGTCTTTTCAATTGACTATCAGACAAGACGGGAAGAGGTGCAACATGAAACAATAGCAAGAGCTCTTTCAGCAAGTGTGGATTTCAACCACATGAGGACATAACAATCACATTTCTTCCACAACTAGTACTCTGGATTGTGAGCAACAGTAGGAGCAGCACCTTCACGTTCAATGGTGATGGTTGAGGATCAAGAATGAACGATTCAAGATCAAAGGTTTCGAGAGCTGACACAATGGTTGTACGCCAGAGACAGAAATTAGAGGTCTCAAGCTTGATGTTGATGGAAGGGATTTGAAAAGAGGAGTTGGTAGCGAGGCCTAAAATATGTTGATTGTTGTTAGCCATGAAGTGAAATTGAAAATAAAAAGGAGTCAGGATTGCTCTGATACCATAAAAGGCTCAAGAAGTGAAGATGAAATTTTATTCATGATTATAAAATGATATACATCCGGTATTTGTACACACAAATACAACTAAATACTCCTAAATATGTGGAACACAATTCGACTCAGAATTAGTCTAATACACATTGTGGAGAACAAGAATTTTGACACGTGATGAAGACTGATAATATAACCTTTATTACTACACAGAGAAAGAAGAGGTGGTGTCTGGCGCAATTGAAGAATGACAAACATGTGTCCCAATTGACCCAACTAAGGGCATCTCCAACCCACCCCCAAACTTCATTTCTTCCCCCATTATTCTCCAACCATACCCCATTTTCACCTCCATTTTTGGAAATATGAATAGTATTTCCCCATATATGGGGAATACTATTCATATCTCCAACAATGGATGTGAAGTTTGGTTGCCAATTTTAGTTCCTTTAATTTTTATTTTATACATTTCTAGTTTATTTTTTCTATTAATTATAATTTAAATGCAATATTTAATATTTATAATATCATGTTATATACTAATTTATATTAATTAATCATAAATATAGAGTTTAATTAGTAGAAGAGTGTATTTGACAATATATATATATATATATATATATATATATATATATATAAGTTATAAAAATGGAATATTCTACAAATATACTTTTTGGGATAAAAAATGGGGTAGAAAATGGAATAGGATTGGAAATGAAACGCTATTTACTCAATTTTTTATTCCATTTATGGAGGAAAAAATGAAAATGGATTGGAGATGGTCTAAGAAGCCAACATAGAGAATGGACGAGGGAAAGAAAAACAAAACAACAATTAAGAAAAGGGTTATTGTCACTGTAGCCCAAAAATGTTTAGTATATTAGTTTAAATGGTCCCTCATGATTATTTTTTGCCTTTAAAGGGTACTAACTTGTGTTTTATCGGTTAATTTGGTACCTTTACCCATTTTTGAAGGTTACAGTGTCATGTCAACTGCCAACTACGCAGGTGAGTCAACAATGACTCAGTGGTGAGTCGACTCATCGTTGCCAGGTGTGTTTGTGTGGATTACAAGGTGTTTTTGTGTGGTATCTTATAGCAACAAAAACCACCATTGATTCACAACCTCCAAAAATCACAACACCACTACCCCTTATTTGGGTACACATAAATCGATGGGTTCTTGGCGATCATCTTCAACTCCATGAGATATGGTTTTTGACGATGATTACGACGGAGACGAAGATGAAACATATTTAGATGATAAGATGATTAGAGATTACTGGAGCGCGTTTTCAGCTCGATGGGTTCTTGGCTAACTGGAGAGCGTTTTCAGCTCGATCCATGATGTCGCTGTCGGCATCGGACTGGATATTGAGGTCTTTCGTTAACTGGATAATCGTGTCAACAGCTTCCAAATACTCAGCAGTTTCTGTAGACGACTCTTCCCATGTCGAAGAGCTCCTGGACGAAGGTTCACCGAGACCTGAATCATGCCGGAGGATAATCTTCTCTGCTGACACAAACCGATCACCGGCACCTCCCTCCATCAAATTAGTGATGTTAGACAACCAATTATCAAAATTGGAGAGAATCAAGATCATATCCTTGTTTGCTTTGGTATTGATGTTTAGGCTCTTGACAATTTGTAGAGCCGTTGCCAAGACTCTATCTTGCCCTTTTATGGTCGTCATCACCGGTAGTGGGTTTATTAATGGCGAAATTATTAGGTTGGGTATGTGTATGGGTGATAAATTAGGGTTCTAACGGAGAGGGAGATGGAAAGAGTGTAGATCGACGGTTGATTGTGATAGTAAAATCAAGAAGCCATTGAAGAATTGATTAGCTCCACCGTCAAAGGTTATATGATACCGATTTCAAGCAACCTTTTCAATTTTATAAAAAAGTTCAGTTCTAATAAACAAAATTACTCATCACAATGGTTCGTGAACCTTTGAAGACGAAGATGGCGATGGTTAGTGAAGGAAAGGAGCGGCGAAATCGATTGGGTTCGATTTCATCGAGGTAACATCAGTTTCATCTTCACCGGTCTTCATCTTCATTAGTTTCTCTCTCTAGATCTATTTAACAACTATTAAACAAGGGATGAACTTGGTTTTTAACCAAAAGATCGATATGGATTTCTGTTTGAACAAAAAACAATGACGGGTTTTCCTAACCCTGGAAAAAGAAGGAATGCATCCCATCCACACTAAGCCTTCAATCGATCTTCACCATAACAGACTCTATGCTTGGTGTTCGATTCTACCGGAGTGAACATCAGGGCCATCGCTGGAGCCAAAGAAGACAGCGACGGAGCCGGAGAAGACAACATTAAAGCAGGTGAAGATGGTAAGGGATTTGATCGGATTCGGGTTCTAAAGAAAGCATTACATTAGGTGTTACACGTGGCAATTGAGTTGGCATTTAAACCTCTGATTAGGATGGGTGTCACCGGGTAACCCCTTCAAATTTTCCAGAATGACCTTTTAAAACCTAAAAATATAAGTTTGTGCCCTTTAAATGCAAAAAATAGTCATGGGGGACCGTTTAAACCAATATACTAAAGTTTGTTGGGCAACAATGACAATAAAAACAGAAAATTTAATAAAGAATAAAATAATAGAGAAGAGAAAAGAGATAAAATATTGAGTAAATTACACGAATGGTCCCTATAGTTTAGGGTAATTTGCACGTTTGATCCCTAACTTATTTTTTTTAACTCGGAAGGTCCCTACAGTTTATTTTTGTTACATGTTTGGTCCCTGTCTTACCTAAAAAAGACTATTTTTCCATTGATTTTTTAATTTATTTAAATAAACACACCCCGAACTCCATTCCCCTCACCTTATCTTACCCATCTCACCATTTTTCCTTATTTAAATAATAGTATTTTTAGGTAAGATAGGGACCAAACACGTAACAAAAACAAATAGTAGGGACCAAACATGTAACAAAAACAAATAGTAGGGACTTTCTAAGTTAAAAAAATTAGTTAGAGACCAAACACGTAAATTACACCAAACCATAGGGACCATTCATGTAATTTACTCTAAAATATTATATAGGCGCAGAGAGTATATATAAATAGGCGCAGGGAGTAAATAGCAAACAAGAACTATTGGTGGCTAATATAGAATAACAAAAAAAAAAAAACTTCAGTGTTACTAACATCCATGTATATTAATAGAGTATAATAATAACTTATAAAATAATATTTAAACAATCATTTATTATTATTATTATTATTATTATTATTATTATTATTATTATTATTATTATTGCTTTGACAAGCACATATAGAAACGGAAAAAGAAAGAACGGTATGGGAAAATGGTTGGTCATTTTATCATCAAATAACCTCCTATCTTCTTGATCAGTCGCTAAACTCATCATCTCTAACATGACAATTCTTCAAACATTGCTATTTTCTCCAAACCCCCTTTCTTTCTCTCCTCAAAATCCCCAAAAACCGCTAAACCCCAAATCTTGTAACCCTAACACCCATCATGCCAAGATCACAAGAAACTTCCCAAATTGCAAAAAGTTCGATAACAAGAAAACGATGGCAGCTCTAATAGGAACTGGGGCCGCCCTAACAACTCCTCTTTTTATGGGAGCTGCTGCTGTAGCTGCTGAGTTGCCATTGTTGGTGGGTTCGTCCCTGCAACTCGTGGAACCCTCCAATGCTCTCTCATTGCCCACTTGGGCAATCCATGTTTCAAGCGTTGTTGAATGGTAACTTACTGATAGATACTTTGATGCTCTGTTACGAGTCCACTCTAGCTTTTAATTTCTAATTTCAAGCCTATTCCTTTAGTGTATCTCCATGGTTTGTGATTTTGCTCATTTTCCGAATTTCGAAGGATTACAGCAATGATTTTAGTATGGCAATATGGGGAGAAATCTGGATATGAGTCGTGGAAGGGACTTTCATGGGGTATGGTGAGTTATTATCAGTCCCATCTCACTTTATTTGCAATTAGCTCACTCATTTTGAGTCCCCCATTGTTGTATGATATGTACACATAACATAATGAGTAAATTGCATCAGGTGCCTTTACTAGGAGGAGCATTTTGTGCGTGTACTTGGCATTTCTTTTATAACTCGGAATCACTAGAGGTAAGATTGATTGATCCTGTTCATTTTAATTGAATTTAAAACGCATTCATATTCATATACAGGATTCGTTGTGTTTAAATTGTTCTATGAGTAGAAAGAAAGTCACGAACTTTCCATCAATTTTCATCACAAATTATAGGTTTTGGTTGCAATCCAAGGGGCATTAACAGTTATTGGCAATGCTACAATGTGCATAGCTGCATACCGAATCTATAAATCATCACAAGAACGATCCACTGATACATAAGCATCTGTAATTCTGTATCTTGTTCATTGTGTTTTCCCTCAACATGTGTTACATTT
Organism: Lactuca serriola; assembly: GCF_051521515.1. Classification (NCBI taxonomy): domain Eukaryota; kingdom Viridiplantae; phylum Streptophyta; class Magnoliopsida; order Asterales; family Asteraceae; genus Lactuca; species Lactuca serriola. The sequence goes on from NC_136413.1 coordinate 12,964,373, forward strand.
ATAGATTAGTCAAAAAATCAACCCCAACTTCCATTTTTTAAACTTGTTCTTGAAATCTAATTAAGATGATCAGAAAGTGTTTGAAGTGTAATCTTTATAGAAAGCAGTTGTAAATGCTATTAAATTCTACTGATTTATATATTCGAAATGTTTATTGGGTATTTTTGAATTTGTTTGAGTTGATGATAATCATTTAGTGAAAATGTCTTGATAAATTGGGTTCTTAGACCTTTGACTTCTGTTATGTATCACGAGAAAGTTAGACTCGGAATCTAGAAAGTCCCTTAGATGCCTATCTGTATACATAGCATATATAATTGTATCCAACAAATGTCTATAAATATTAAGTGGTAATTTTGTACACTATATATTAATATAGACAAATGCATACAACAAATGTTTATAAATATTAAGTGGTAATTTTGTACACTATATTAATATAGACAAATGCATACAATGGTGGATAATAGTTTAGTACGGGATAATATACGTGTGCAAAATGTATTTTAATATAAAAAATTGCATACGATGGAGGAAGATAGTCTAAGTGAGGAACTAAAAGTAAGAATTATAATAAGAGTTGATGTCATAAAATGATAACTAATAATGCATATTTTGCTTTTTAGGCCACTTTTGATTGTACTCAATGTCACTAATTTTTTTTAGTTCTTATTACACACCGGTATTGAATGTTATGTGGCGTCCATGGTAACATTCAAATATGTCATTTAGGTATTTCTTTGTCGGCATTGTGTTTATTATAAGTCTGTGACATCTGATATGATATAATTACATGATTGAAATGTAGTTTAATGATGTAATAAGAACAAAATAGAAGTTAGTGATCTATTGAATACAATTAAAAGATAAAAAAGAGAAAATTGTGTCTTATAAGTGATATGTGATATGGGAGCCTAGTGGTTGATGTGTGAAATTTTACGCATGAAATTCGGACACTGGTACATCCAAAATATGACTGTTGTTCTGCAATTGACCTCTCACGTGGGCCTTGAGACGGGTTGATGTGGGGCTTGAAAATAGGGCAGAATACAAATTTCCTTTGTAACTGAAACACGAAACATGAAGCAAAATCTAAGTTAGGGCTTGGAAATAGGTTAAGATCTGAATTTCCACCTTCATCAAATGTGAAATAATAGTTGCATCTAATGTGAGGGAGAGGATGTTGATGAAGTAGGGATACTCGACTTAAAGTAAACTAAGGGGAAGGTTGTTTCATCAAAGGTTCATGGATCAATGGCATTTAGTTGATCTAAAAAGCTTACAATTGTGAAATCGTTTAGCTAACGAATCTCTAACTTCTTTCCTGGTAATATTACCTAAGAAATTGTTAATGAAGTTATGTATGTGATGGAAGCGTTATAATGACCAGAGCCTCATAACCGATTGGGCCCAATTATTTGGCAAAGCGCCTGCCCTCTGTTAGGCGTTCAATTTATTTTATTATATTTTATTTTTTGTTTTTTGTTTTTTCATTATATTAGCTAGCTTAGTTTCTTAATTTTGGGAAAATGACTCTCGAGGGTAATTAACTTTTGTGTTTGTACTCATTTGATTTTTTTTTATTCAATATATCATTGAACTTGTTGTTTGTGTTCACCATAACCCTTTTGACCGACTTTTGACTTGTGATAGCCGGTCAAAAGGTTACGGTGAACATAAACAACAAGTTCGATGGTATATTAAGTACAAAAAAGGAAAGGGACCAAATGAGAACAAACACAACAGTTGGTTACCCTCCTGAGTCATTTTCCCCGAAAAGTTAAATGAAGTTAAAGTTGCAAAATTATCAAACACTGCAACCTTCTTTGGCTATAACTAGGGGTGTGCAAAAAAACCGCAAAACCGCAAAACCGAACCGATCCGGCCGATCCGAAACCGAAAAAAACCGAAACCGAAAAAATCCGAAACTGAAAAAACCGAAACCGAAAAAACCGCATTTATACGGTTCGGTTTCGGTTTGTCTATTTAGATACCCGCGGGTACCCGAACCGATCCGTCATTTAATATATATATATATATATATATATATATATATATATATATATATATATATTATGTAATATTGTAATATATAGTAGCCCACTAGCCCATATAAATTAAATTCCCTCAACAGCCCAATAATGACCAATGACCCAAATCATCAATAATCCTAATTCCTAAATCAGGAAATCCGAAATCCGACCTTACGTTCTGATCAGACATTGCTAATGCCTAGAGCCCTAGAAGAATACATGAAATCACGAATCTACAGTTCTACACTCGCTCAGTCGCTCTCGCTAGTCGCTACTCTCGCTGCTCTCGGCTCTCGCATCTTCTTTAGTCGCTCTCGATTAGGGCATTTGACTGTTCTTCACTCCTACAATCGACGAAGCCCTTCATCAAGAGTTGAATTGAACGCAAGAGTCGGAAGACGGAAATCGCCATTCGCCAGTGCCTTCAAAGTTCAAACCACTCTTCTTCCAATCGGCACTCGGCAGTCGACATCCTCAGATTTCTCTGGTTTGACACCCCTTTCCTTCTTTCGTTTCTTCTTCTTTCTGCATTTGCCTTACTACATATGCCTTAGCTGTTAATCTGATAAAGTGATTAATGCTTTTATTTTTTCTGGTTCGACATATACTCGAGTATTTGGTTGTTAATGATTTTTTTTTTCTGTTAATGACTTAGTTGTTAATGTAATATGATATTAAGATTTGTGATTTTTATATACCATGTTATTTATACGAATGATGAACTAAACTTAGTGTATGATATGTTTATGTATGTTTTTGACTTTCTGAGTTTCTGTAATCTAAGTTTTGTCTATCTCTAATTATCTATGTAACCTGATTTTTGTCTACTGTCTATAATAGAAACAAATGGCTGAAATGGAGGTTGATGGTGATACTTTACCAACACAACAATCTGGAAGTTCAAATGCAAGTGTTAATCCTTCACCTGCAACAGATTCTGCTAAGAAAGTGGATGAAGGAAAAAAGAATGAAAAGAGAAAGCAAAAATCAGAAACTTCTGAAGCATGGGCTCATTTTAATAGAGATCCTGATGATCATGATTACTTTGTTTGTAAGCATTGTAGTAGACGATTGCATTGTCCTAGTAAGAATGAAACTAGTTCTATGCGGAATCATGCTGCACGTTGCACTAAGAACCCTCATAACATCGATAAAAAACAAAAGTTATTGATGTTTCAAAACCAATCTTCTGTACAAGAAAGTGGAGAAATTGTTTCTACATTTGTCCCTTGGAAATTTGACCAAACCAAGTGTAGATATTTGTGTGCTAGAATGATCATTATTGATGAATTACCTTTCAAGACTGTCGAACATGAAGGGTTCCGTGACCTTGTGAACATGTTGCAACCACAATTTCAAATCCCCTCAAGAACCACTATTACTAATGATTGTTTGGAGATATACAAGTCAGAAGCAGAAAAGTTGAAGAAGTATTTTGCTAAGAACAGACAACGAGTTTCTTTAACAACAGATCTGTGGACTTCTAGGCAAAATCTTAGTTACATGTGTTTGACAGCACATTTTATCGATAAAGATTGGACCATTCATAAAAGGATAATCAACTTTTGTCCGGATTCTGGTCATTCCGGTGAGATAATTGGAAAATATATGGAGAAGAACTTACTTGATTGGGGAATTGACAAGGTTTTCACGGTTACAGTTGATAATGCTAGTTCAAAGGGGGTAACTTCGTTAAAACATGGTATATGTTATGCTTACTGTGGTTAACTGTCAACACCTCTCTTCAAAAAGATATGATTGTGTATGAGAGGTATATTTATCAGCATAAACGTTTACCTCAAGGTATATTATGGTGATGTGTCTGCAAAAGCAGCATGATATTGTACATATTGATGTTGTATCTCATCCCATGATCAATTCGATCTTGAAGCTAAGTAAACTAAAAAATCACAGCACTTATGATTCCACTCGTTTGTACACTTGTCTAAAATCCATGATACGATAAATCATTCGATTGGAAATGTAAATATAGTCATGAAATGCGCCTACTTAGTCAAGATTCCCCTAATAAATATTCAAGTGCATTACAAAGTTGTACATGTATGAATAGTGTTCTTTCGTGGGTTATATTTTGAAGAGAAGCAAGAATGAATCTCGTAAAATCATTAATATCAGTAGGAGATGACGTGAGATTTGTTGTAAATGAGTAAAGGGAAAATGACTCAGGTAGGTAACCAACTGTTGAGTTTGTTCTCATTTGGTCCCTTTCATTTTTTTGTACTTAATATACCATCAAACTTGTTGTTTGTGTTCACCATAACCCTTTGACCGGCTATCACAAGTCAAAAGCCGGTCAAAAGGGTTATGGTGAACACAAACAACAAGTTCGATGATATACTGAATACAAAAAATGAAAAGGACCAAATGAGTATAAACGCAAAAGTTAATTACTCTCGAAAGTCATTTCCCCTTAATTTTTTTATAAGGCCCACAAACGTTAGTTTCTTACGTTAGTTTTCTTTATTTATGAACTTATTTTTATAAGGCCAACAAACGTCAATTTAGTCTTATTGGTTTTGTTTATTTGCTTTCTTAAAAATGATGTGAGTTCAATTTTAAGCACTAACAAACTTTTTTTTGTCAATAACTATATTTGATTTGATTGGAACTCATTCTTTACATAAATTCAAGATCACAATAACTCTGTCTTCTAGTTGTTTATATATATATATATATATATATATATATATATATATATATATATATATATATATATATATATATATAATTTAACTCATATTTCTAGGGTTTTTTTTTTTTCGCCTTGGACCCCAAATATGTTTACAAAAGACCCATAATTGTGATGTCCCAATCTTAACCAAATACAACATCATTTTTGTTATTATGCTTCATTGGGTATTTAATTTTTCCTATGAGATAATTTCCATAGACTTTAGATAGATACCAAATTCACATACTTGGGTCTATTTGGTAAAAATAAATCATCATTTTGTAATTTAGTGTTTGGTAGGGAGTGTGATTGAATCCAAAAATGATGAGCGGTTGATCGAAGAATAAGCACGCGTAGTGTCTGAAGGTGCGTAAAGTCGTTGATTGGATTGAATAAATGATGAAACATACAAGAGAATTATATTGCTCAGATAAACCTAACTAACTATGAAGAAATTATGGAAAACACATCTTAAACCGTACACTCACCCGTTATGTTACATGTCATGCCATATAATATAGTTGTACTTGAAACACAATTTTTTCTTTGTGAACACACCAAATTTTATTGAAACAACCTAGCAAGATGCTAGGTAACAATTACAAGAAATCAACCTATATTTAAAGCCAATGATGGGTTTGTTGGCCGAAATAACCAAATCTTGTTTCAACTTAGTTAATTGACTCGAAATCTAGAAATACAAGACCATAATAATGCTATGATAAATAGTACATTTTCATCGATGTAACCTACCTCCATGAAAAGCTTTTCATCCCAACATTTTTAAAGCAGCGACATATGGTATCTTTTCATGCTTTAACCGTACACACGTAAATTATTACCTAGTCACGAGGCCAGCTACCGGGCTTATTTTCCGACAGAAAGAGGATTACTTTGGGAACTAGGGTCGTTTCTTACCAATTTATGTTCACTTTTAGGAACTAGGGTCCTTCTTTCTTACCAATTTATGCTCCTTTAGTTGAGTAAAACCATTGTATGTGGGTAATCAAATAATCATTTATATAGAACAACCATAATATATATGTTGTATAACGACTATTGTAAATGAAGTGTTTTTTTTTGTTTGTTAAATTGATAGAGCATAGTGTATAAGATACATAAGAGTATCTAATGCTTTGAGTTGTGCATACACACCAACAAAGAGAATCATCGACTTTATTTGATATGATGAAACAAGAATTGGGTTCTCGATTTCCATGAAAGTAGAAATTAAGGTCAATGCTTTGGGATTCCCGTTCTTTCTAAATTACTTTTTAGACTTGACATAAAAGAATTCATATGATAATAAACTGATGGTAGAAAATGTCAAGCACGGGATACAACCTTCAAAATTTGAGTTTATTAGGTTGTAGCATCTAATAGAAGGGTAGTACAAAGTTTAGGTTTTTATATTCTCACACGTGATAAGAAGCTTCAGTTCCCACCATTAGGGGCTCGAGGGTTGACCTTTTATAAAAAGAAAAAAAAAAAAAAAGGAATCTCCATTAAAATATGAAAGCTCTTGAGATACATATTTGTAGCATATTAGAATCTAACAATAGAAATGGTAGAAAATGTTAAGAATAGGGTACAACCTTACATGCATAGTAGATAAATAAACTCATTTTACCTTGTACTAAACAGCCTTCCACATTAGATGCTACAGCATTATAATCAAGAATTCTAGCAAATTGATAAGGGAGAAAGAGTCGTTTCCTTGAAATGATCAAAGGTTGAACCTTTTGTTCTCCAAAAGAGATAATAAAGCAAGATTTTCTTGATGAAGCATGGTGGCTTTGTTCCTCAGCCTCTCATTCTCTTCCAAAATGCTCATGTTCTCCATGTACAACTTCAAGTTCTTCAACTCCATCTCTTGCTTGATCTTTTCTTCAATAAACTTATCAACCCTAAAACACACAAAAGAAAGAAAACCACACTCAAATAAGATTATTAATCCTATTGATAGAAAGAAGATAAACGTTAATAAGACCCACAAAAAGCATATAATATATATATGTACCTGTTAAGCCTATGTATTCGAACCTGATTCCTCATACGAAACTTGGCTTGCTTTGATTTTGTTTTTTGGTTGAGGAAATAGTATGAAGGTGGTGACATGCATTCTGTGGTATTGCTAGTACACATGTTCACTTATAGCTTTTCAGAAATTCCTATATTGAATGAGTAAGATGCGAGTGTAAATAAATATACACACATATATATATGAGAAATTCCTATATTGAATGAGTAAGATGCAAGTGTATATATACACATATATGTTACATACAAAAGGAGAGCGCGCGCCCCTCGGTCAAGAAATTCAATGATGACGAGGGGGTTTCATGATTGAAAAAAGAAAGAACCCAACAAGTATCATATTCTATGGACAAGAGAGAAAAGCCCAAGAACATGGAAACCTTTTTAATTTCTTCATCCTAAGCTTTCATTTCATTTCAATTCATTTACTATCTTTTGCTATTTTTGGTACATTGTTACTATCAACACATATTTGTGGAGTAAGTCTCGATTTATGACAAATTACAACATCATTTTGTGAACATTTATCTTATGGTTGATATATATTTTGATTGAATGTTTTACATTGCTATTACCTTTTGTATACTGATGCCACCTTGCTAAAGATCTCGTCTTTTTATTTGTGCACGTATAGTGTCTCTAGCACTATAATATTATTGTATTGGTTCGCTGGCAAACAACATAGAAAAATATGTCATCGATAAGTGAAGAACGAGTTTTAAAGATTGTAGATTTATAGGAATAATCTATTGTAATAAACAAACAGAAGTTGTAATGAAATTATGTTGGTCTAGTTGTATATAATTAATAGTCATATTTTCAGAAAAGTAATAATTATATCCCACAAACTATTTTTAAATCGTTTTGATTTATTTTCTAGTCAATACTTTACAACCATTGAAGTAATAAAATTTTACTAATAATAATAGAATACAAAAATAATAACTTTATAAACCTTCAAAAGAATACTGAAATTTGTTGGACAACGCAATCATGTTTTGGTATAAAATTAATAATACAAGATTTTTTAAAATTCAAAAAATGTATATAATAAAAAGAATAAATAACTAAAAGGACCATATAGTATATATAGTAACAATTACAAGTTCGGTCTAAGTTTCATTTTCATTACATGGATAATTCTCGTGATATATATTTGTTGTGAGTTTCGTGTTGATCTACTGTTATATATCTAAGTGCTAAAGTGATTTTTCTAAAATGACCATTTTGTTTTTGTACTAAACCGAAAAATGCAATATATCAAAAGAACCAAATATGCAATTTAATCAATATTTTATGATAAAAATATTATATAATTTTTTTAAAAAAATAAGAAAAAAAATTATAAAGAAATACGAATAATTTTGGAGAATATATATATATATATATATATATATATATATATATATATATATATATATATATATAATTTTGGAAAATAATTTTCTTATCAAAACAATAATAAACACTTAAAAATAAATAAAGAGGGATTATATAGTTTTTTAGATGTGTTACGTGCAAAAACAGATAGCCCGAATACAAAATCAAAATTTAAGGCCAAATGTACAATTTTGATCGAACATATAAAACCAATTTTACTAATTTACTCAATATCAAACAGAGTTTACTAATTTACTCAAAAGTTTATGACTTTTATGGATTTATCCTAAAAAGCATTGATGTACTTATTTACTACATTAGGGTGTTACAATAACGTCGGTGTGAATTTTTTTTGTTTATTTTAATATAATATTTATTTTTTATTTTTTAAGGTACCTATATGATATTTGTAAAATAAATCATATTTGTAGTACAAAAATTCCATATTTCTGTTCATGGCCCGTTATGAAGATCTTTTGAGTTTGATTTTATGACATTAGATTTTATTATAAAGTAAAACAATTTTCCATAAATTTAATAATTATACTCGGATCGCGTATACTTAATTGTTTGAGAAATTGGTTATAAAAAAAATAATTATATATGTGAGTTGCGTTTATACTCAACTCTGTAGTTGACTCTTACTCGTGATAGTGCGGTTTGTCAAAACGATTAATCTTTAATAATAAGAAAAAGCTTTATACGCTTTCTATTTGTTGTTTTATTTTGCTTTGAAATTTTAAATAGCTTTTCTTACTTTTTGATATCAATATTAATAATAGTTAAAATAAATTAAGGTATAACTTGTGATAGAATTTGACAATTTGTAAATAACGAATATTAGTCCGAAGAAATACTTTACACATATTTTCTAGAACTAATGTATTTTTATTGGAATTTGGTGTCACAAATATATGTAGATAAGATCTCTCTCTCTCTCTCTCTCTCTCTCTCTCTCTCTCTCTCTCTCTCTCTCTCTCTCTCTCTCTCTCTCTCTCTCTCTCTCTCCCTATAACGAAAAAAGCTTTTCTCTAGGTGATGTGGATAAGAAACCCAAATCAGAAAATTTAATTCGATACAATGCACAAAACCATACCCGCCATTGACATATGAACAAGAAAATTTGTCATTCGAAAAAATCCATTTCTTTTGTTTGTAAGAGAAAAGGTGCTTATTCCATGAAAGAGGAGCGCAGCGGAGTCATGAACAAACAAGAATAACCACTTCCTTATCTACGTTGTACTGAAATAGAGGTTTGATTTAAACGACCAGGTATAACATCACATTTTACACCTGAGGAACAACCCAACTATGAAGTACATCGGCAGATGTTATAATAATACGTAGATGACTTTTGGCTAGTACAACCACTCGATTGGGTTAGGGTATTCGTTATTATGTGATGAGCATACTCCGATCAGATCTGATTTATTTTCTTTCGCCTATTGGTCGTTAGGCTTTAAGTAACCTTCACATTTCTTGCTGAGAGCTCTCTCTCACTCTCACTCTCTCTTTTTCTCTCTCTCACTCTCTCTCTCTCTCTCTCTATATATATATATATATATATATATATATATATATATATATATATATATACACACACACACACACATTCACACACATATGGTTGACTTTTTATGAGAACTAAAAATTATGTAAGAACTTGTGAACCATCCGCCAAGCAGTTGAAAAACTACGCGTCCGCAGTCATATCGACTGGAGACACAGATATGCATGCATGCGCGAGTAGTCATATAGATTACGGACACGTTATACATGCATACATCAACAGTGCATATATATGAACATTTTTTCTAAAAACAAAATCGTAAAATCTTTTTTTTTAGACTAGATATTGCTTAAATGCTGCATTTCGTTAATATTGATGGTTTTGATATTGAAAAATGATGTGTGGATTAAGAGTTCTCAAGTTCTTACAAATCTTTTAGTTCTCAAAAGAACTTGCGTCTATATATATATATATATATATATATATATATATATATATATATATATATATATATATATATATATATAGTAACTATTGTGTGTCAAAAATTCACAGATCTGGACCACCGGATGAATTGAATCAACAATCATGATCTGATGGTCTATGATATTACAATATGGTAGCATGTATTATAAATAAAACAAATTTCAGCAAAAATGTATTTTGGTCAATTAACTTATTTTAAAAAAGGAATTTTTTGGATTTTAAGGGATCATTAATTCCCTTAATTTTTAAAAATCTGATTTTTTAAATTAATTATAATTAAATTTTAATATTATTTTTAATAATAACCGATTTTATTCTGTCAGAATGACAAAAAGTCAACAATAAACTAGTAAATATATTTGCGGTTTTATTCTTGCATAATATTGTTTCATTCAAGATACTTTTTATATTAAACATGCTTAAAGAATTATACAACATATTATCAAGAATAACATTTTCTAAAGGATACGAATTTTATTCTTTAAGAATCATTATTTATATTCATCCGTAAAGAAAAAGACTATAAACAATTATTACAATCATTCTAAAAAAATTATGGCTAATCATGGTTTAAGGATTATATTTATTCTTAAAAATTAAAACTAAAAATGGTTAAAAAGAAAAAACATCAAAATCTAACAAAACACTACTCTATTCCGAAAGAATATTATCGTTCTCCATGTTTTCTTCATTTTCCACATTAATGACAACCTCTTCAAAACCTAAATTCACAAGGAAAACATAATCAACTTTCAAATATTAAAAATTTTAGTGCATTAAATAGAATAAAACAATAAATTCTAATAGAATGTGATATACATTTAAATAGAATATAACTATAATTTCTACAAACCAACATTAACAAATCATCCCTAAACTTGCAATGTATATTATTCTGAAAGAATGTAATATTTCATTATTTAGGATGTTATTCCATAAGAATCGAGACTAATAACAAGAATATAAACCAATTTTATTTTGACATAATTGGTTACGGTAATTCATTGCTTAAGTTGACAAGGAATTCAAGATTCTATTCTGACAGAATTAGAATTCGATATTCCATTGTAGCATAATGATCGAAATCAAGATGCATTAAAAAAACCTAGATTTCAACTATGCATTTTATCAAACACATGGTGTGCTTCTTCAGTTTTTTCAAAAAAAAAATTAGTGAGAGTCTTACCAATTCAGTTTCTTGGTGGCCGGGAACTGGAGATACAACTAAAAAAACATGTTATGATTAGTACAAAAGCATAACAATATTCAAATATTCATATTCGAAGAGGGAAAGTATTAAATACCTGGTAGATTGGGGCGCACAATCTGGGACCTTTCCGTTAGCGTCTAACAAGTGTATGGAAAGCAAGAGGCCCACGAACATGAAGATGAGGAAGAAGAGCAGTCGAATAGAGGATCTAGAAGTTGCTGTCATGATGGCAGATAATAGGCCACCGGTGGTGCTCGGATGTAAGGATCGATTTTTGGTGGAAAGTAGGAATAGAGGTATCGATGATTTGACGAAGCCGTCATACTCTTTAAGGTTAGGGATGTTGACGTTGTAGGGTTAAACTAATTAAGGAGAGATTAATTGAATTATTTTTTTGACCATAATTAGATATAGTAAGTTTACCATTATACCTTTTTTTAATTTTTTTAATAATTTATTATTCCTGAATTCTTACTGGTGCATTTAGGCACACACTATTTGCTAGAAACATTTGAACCTAGATCTTTGTCTTTCTTTCTCTCTCTCTCTCTCTCTCTCTCTCTCTCTCTCTCTCTTTATATATATATATATATATATATATATATATATATATATACACACACCAAGGACTATTCTTATGATTTACCTATTAATCAATAAAATAATATATGTCGCTTTATCATATATATATATATATATATATATATATATATATATATATATATATATATATATATATATATATATATATATTTCGGGTTCATAAGAAAATTCATAAATATGGCAACAAATATTACAACCTAGTGACATATATTATTTTATTGATTAATAGGTAAATCATAAGAATGGTCCTTGTGGTTTGCGGTAATTTTCGGTTTTTGTCCCTAACATTTTTTTAACTCGCATAGTGACCATAGTATACTTTTATTGCGTCTTTGATCCCTATTAGACATAAAAAGTCTATTTTCTCCTTAATATATATATATATATATATATATATATATATATATATATATATATATGTTATTTATTTATCAATTTTACATTAAAAGAAAAAGAATAATAATTATAGTAAGGTCCGATCCACAAATCATAAACCTTCCCCTTCTGCACCTTATCCCTCGTTCCTTCCAGACCTGTCTTCTTCCCTAGAAAACTCTCCAACGACCCTCTTTTCTACCTCTGACGATTTAATGGGACGACCACCACACCCACTTGCGGTGACCACCCTAAACCATCAGTTACTCTGTTTCTCTCTTCTCTTGGAACATCCGGACCATCATCTACCCCGAACCTAGCCCAACTATGGTTGAAACTCCACCGAAAACGAAATTCGCTGATACAATTGAGAATGAAAGTATATACTGAGTTTCTTCCGGGCAAGTTAGGGTTCGGATGGGCGATCTTGTTTCTGGCGAGTGAAGAAAGGAACACAAGGTGGTTGCATCAATGACAAAGAATGGATCTTCAAATCGCTGGAAAGAAATCAACCACTTCCCTTCTTCTCATCTACAACCTAGATAATGTCGTCCCTCCTTCTTCTGCGTTGTAACCACCCACGGAAAATAACAAAATATTGGCTTTTGACGTCCCTAAGTTGTATCTGATGATTATACTCCTCCTTTCCAATCAGATCTACAAGGTAGCTTCATAAGACCGGTTGAGGTTTTTGATTGAGATTTGTTTGTATTTTGTTGCATACTCTTTTCAATTTCTAAGCTTGCACATGTTGATTTACTTCGTTAAACTGTGTTTTTGTATACCAGTAATAAAAGTTTAGTTATTCTGATTGACTATGAATTTAGGTATCTTCACATATGTAGAGACTTGTGATTGTAAATTGGTACATGTGATGGATTTTGATTGTAATATCTTATTTTTCTTCATTTATGTTTGATTCTTGCCCATATAAACACCACTTCATTTCTTTTTTCTGTTTCTTGCACACATAAACGAATGTGTTCATATGATTTGCATACCGGGGTTTGAGTTATATGTTTTTGAAATATTGCAATTGATATTGGAATTGGATGAAAACAATTGTTTAGTTGAATTAAACATTTTTTAGATGTTGAAATTGGTTTTGGATGAGGAAATCCGTAATGAACGTCGATAGCAAGGAAAAAAGAGACATTGACGGGATTACGGTTACCAACAAAGAGGAAGGTCAAGAGAACATGGGGTAGGATGAGTAGTGGGCCCTTCTCATGTTTTAAAAATAAAAAAAATAAGTAAAAAAAGAAATAGTGAAAGGAAAAAGTGTATTTTATGTATGTTAGGGACCATATACGTAATAAATTAAAGTTTGAGGGACCATCCGAGTTTAAAAACAAAGAGTTAGAGACTAAGGATGCAAATTATGCCAAACCACAGGGACCACTTGTGTAGTTTGATGGGTTATGAGCCTCATTAAAACAAAAAAAATGGTGGCAGAATGTGACATCCCCACTTTTACGGCCAGAAAATATCGATTTTGTTTATGCTTAATAAATCAGAGTATCATTTTAAAAATATTTACTTTGCGGAACTTGTCCCAAAAACACGATAATAATATCATCAAGAAATTTCAAGAAATGTATTTTATTTATAAAACTCGGGATGTCATCGTCAATATAAGAAATATAAGCATAAACCAAGACTTACAGCATTTCTTTACATTAATAGTCTACATCTCCTTGAATCTCTCAACGAATATATATATATATATATATATATATATATAATTTCCTTTGAAACGATAAACTAGGTGGGTCAGGTTGGAAAACCTGGTGAGTACATAGTGTTTTCAACCCACAATAATAAAGTTAATAAGTTTAATTATCAAACCATTAATCCAATTACCATCCTCATTTTCTTATCTATTCTTCCCTAGGGTTATATCCTAAGGGTCATCACCTACATCATATTAACTTATCATCTCCTATATGAAATGGGATAGAAGTCCATCGTTGCCAATGTTTATCTAATATGCACTATGTCCATAGCTGCCGACATTTAACTAATAGGCACTAAGTCCATAGCTTCCAACTTTAACTAATAGGTACTAAGTTCATAGTTGCCAATATTTATAGGCACGAAGTCCATCACTGCAAGTGTTCTACGGGACTGTCATCAATTAGTCCGGTAGTCATTACTTATTTATCACCAATCTAACATCTCCTATCTAACATCACCTATTTCTCATTACCCTTCACTACCCAATTCATGTTATAAGTGTAAAATACTTATATAATTAAATCAATTAAATATCATCTCATATTATTTTATCTAACACATATCACCTTCGGCACAGATAATAAGCACATAGGCATTTAATTATCTAGATACTTCATATCTATGTGTAAGATGAAATGGACAATGTACTCACTTGTTAAAGTGATGACACGAAACTTGGGCAGAGTTTTGCTTCTAGAAATCGACTTTTTCCTTTGACGTGACCTAGTATCATTATCACTAAGTTGTAGTCTAATGTTCTATGTAGCTATAGATAGTATAGACCTATTAATCATTCCAATGAACACTGATAGTCTAAATAAGGATCAACCAGGCAGGACAGTTGGGAGGCATGATCATTTCGACCTAATAGCTTTTCTAAAATCCATCCAAGCCAACATGACCATTCTAGACACCTCTCCCGTAAGTAGATCAATCAGTATAACAACATGGAATAACTGATAAATCTTATTTACAGGTTCATAATGACGAATTATGACTATAAATATAAGTTACACATAAACGACTAGAGTGTGGCTTAACTTACAAAGGTTCTTCCTGAAAGAAGTTAGGAAATTGAACTGGCAGAGCTTCTACTCGCTATCTACCACTTCTTCAAGGATTGCAGAGCTTCGTCGAAGGCTAAAACTAAGGGAAATGGGCTAAAATCGAGGGAATATCGAGAGAGAGAGAGAGAGCGGAGGATGGGGAGTGAGGAAGCAAATGAGCAGCCAAAGTCTATTTATAGCACAACTATGTGCCGCACACAACTGAGACGTCGCTCCTCCCATTTCCTGCCACATGTCGCAAATATGGTGGTACACGCCTATCTTCTAGAAGGTGCGCGTCGTGGAACCCACCTGCATGTGACGCTTCTCTGAAAATTTCAAAAAATCGTATCTTCTTCGTACGAGCTCCGTTTTCGACGTTCTTTATATCCCCGCAAAGCTCTCAACGAGATCTAAAACTTTTGTTTAGACTCTGTCGGTTAATTTTGAATTTATTTTTAAAGCTATATTTTGAACAGGCTTAGACTGTTAAAGTTCGTAAAAAATTCGTAACTTCCTTATATGATATTCGTTCTCGACTGTCTTTACATCAATGGAACCATACGGACGAGATCTTCAACCCTCATTTAGATTGCTTTTCCTAACAATCAACCGAGTTCTACTTCAGTTTCTGAGCCGTATACTGCTATGCTGAAACTTCTAAAAATCCTAACTTCCTCTTACGAAGTCGGATTTAGACGATATCTATATGCACACATTCGCTTTTACGATATCTACCACATTTTTTAGATTACTAAGGCTAATAAGAAACCTATCTCCAACTCACTATTTACGACATACTGTTTGAACGCAAAACTTTGGAAGGTCGTAACTTCTTCACTCGAAGTCGGATTTGGGCATTCTTTTTATGTACAAAATCCTCATCACATATACTATAATTTGGTTAAGATTATTTATCCTAAACTCTTTAAAATTCATCACCATGGCTTATAATCACTTTATTACCTAGCTCAAATTTACGGGTGTTATAATTATCTCCCGATTAGGATAATTACGTCCCAAAATCATCAACAAAACATGGCTTGTATACCGACTCCGCACGTTACCTTTCTGTCCTAGGTGGTAATTGTAACTCCCATGTCCTCTGATTGCTAGACTCTTTTCTATAAGGGTACAGTGCCTACTCCTGAAGGTACCTTCCTTCATGTCTAATGTGATACTACCACATCTTTGTAGGTAACTTTCCTTGCTACTGGTTACATAGTCTTAATGACCACGATCTGTCTATCGATCACATTGATCCTTTACTACTTTAATCTTTGACTAAAGTCGGATACTATGTCGAACGTTCCTTAGTCGGATTTGATTTGATATGACCACTAGGTTCGGAACATGAATCATCACCGAAACAAAAGGTAATGATGTAAATGAACAAAATAGATTGATTACTTAGAGATTTAGTAACCTTGTGACTTTCCTTGATCCAACTACAAGTGATGTGCTTCCGGTAGTATAGGCCTCTACTACCTTTCACACATACTCATACTCATCCTAAGTATTGTGTCGCAGTCTCCAAGTCATCATATAAGAAAGCCACACATAAATTCAACGTATAAAAAAAATTTAGGAAATTATATTGCCTTTTGAACGATTACGAGATTTATTTATGCCTATTACGTAACCTAATACTAATCATACATCTTCTTCATATCCTAAACTATGGATAAGTTTCTCTCTATTCTCGACCTATTGTTGCTTCCTCGAGAATCATATGATATTCCCTAGCCTTCGGCTTTGGTGGCACATTCTGCCTTGCTGCTTCATTCTTCTTTGGGCAATTCCTTGAAATATGCCCACCATCTCCACAGTCGTAACACTTCTTTTCATCGAATTTGCAGTCTCTGGAATAATGGCCCGTTCTTCCGCATTTGTAGCATGTCATCTATCTCTTGCATCTTCTTAAGTGTTTCTTCTTGCACTTTTTAAACCACCTTCCCTCACCCTTGTCTACATACTTATTATCATTGGGTTCTATTTTCGAGAGTGTTCCCTTCTTATCAGACTTCGAAGACCCTTTAAGCTTCATTTTCTCTCCTTTCTGTTAGGGTGAAAAGTTCTCCTTGGATGTGGCTTACCCTATTGTATGTGTAAATGGGTTGAGTTTTCCCTGTAAATAGGAACAGGGTGACTCCCATTATGTAAGACCCATTTGAGAGTGAGTTTAGTGAGAGAATATTCAATACCCACTTGTACTCTTACCATTCTAATGGAGCTTAAATGTGTTTATTTACTTCTTATGTTCTTGATGTTTGTATAATTCACTAGATCTTTATAATTCTGCACATGTCATCATAATTAGGGTCAGTACAATTGGCATCAGAGCGGGTGTTCTTGAAGTTCTCAAGAATTTGATCCATGAAGACAATTTTTAATTTGGTGAATCTCAAATGGGTGTATGTTCTTCATCTTTGAGAGAGTTTTTTGTTCTAGAAATCGAATTTATTCCTTGATTTGATTAAACATTCGATTTTCCCTTTCTAGAATACTTGTTAATTTTAGTTTCTCTCTCTAGAAGTTGGTTCATATTCACTTTCTCTCTCTAGAGATTTCTTTCAAATTCACTTTATCTCTCTAGAAATATCCAAGTTCTTGTGATCATGGTGCATTTGGCGTATGATTCTTGGATCGTGATGATTAAAGATGTCAAATACAAAGTTAATGAGAAAAAAAAATATGGGTTATTGTTGAAAGGCGGGTTGATTACATGGGAAACTTTGATTTCTTATGGTGGCTTGAAAGATGATCATGGAAGAATGATATTTCAACCTCTTTCGAAGATTGGAACTTTGATTGAAGTCACCATGAATATGTTATCATCATGTGAAAATCAAAAGGAAGGAAAAGAAAGATAATTATTCAAAAAGGAATATGTTTATCTTATTGAAGACCCAAATGATCTTCATGTTCTTAAATTTGTTGAAGTTCAAGAAATGGGAATTCAATGTAATTTTGATGAATATGTGAAAGTTTTTCGTTCAATTGGAGTTCAAACCGATGAATGCTTGAATTCTTGTGATTCGTTTGAAGGAATGGTGCCATATTGAAAGCCCTAAATCCAAGAAGTTCAAATGTATCAAACTCCAAAACATTTGATTCGAAGTTGCAAAGTTGAAGTTGTCAAGAATGAAGTTTTTCTTGAATTCAAAACTTCAAGATCCAAAAAGATGAAAAAGAAGAAGAAGAAAAAAAAAAGAAGAAGATCAAAAGCAAGAACAATTGGGTTTCTAAACAAAAGTCTTCAAATGTGTCTTGAAGCCGAAATCTATGAAACAAATTTGGGTTTGGGTTCCAAAGCAACAATTATCAAGTGTTGCAATGAATTTGAATTCCAAACTCAAAATTGTTGAAATTCTCATGAAGATGATGCTAGATCGTTGAAAATGGGGAAGAATGGATAATACAACATGAATCGTGGGTGGTACAATGTGAAGATTGGGGATTTTCTTGTTCCAATCAAAGAACCGAGATTTCAATGATTGATTCATGTGTTGCAAATCGAAAAAGAATCAACAAGAAGGTTTCTCACATTCTCAAATGGATTCTAAAATATTCATGGTGAGATCGAATATGAACAAGCTTTTTCTCAAAATCCGAACTCAATTTTTTTAAAATCGTGCTTTTCGTTTTTGATTGTTGATCGTTTTGACTCGTTAGATCAAAATTGTTTCAACCCCATTGATGATCAAATACATTTTTTCTTATATCAAGCCCAAATCTCAACAAAATTCATAAGCATGTTACTGTTAATCAATTCTTGCCCAAATAAATCATGATCTGTTAATGTTCACTTAATCCAAAATATAAGCCCAAAATTTCGAACTGTTCATTTTGTTAACCCCACTTCAAAATCCATTTTTTATTTTTATTTTTTTCTTGTGCATCAGTCGGTGTATATCAATTCTTTCAATCGAAGTCAATTTGTTGTTCATTGAATTTGAAAGCCACACTGCTTGATAATCAATAGTATATTGGCTTGAATTCACGAGATTGGAATCGAAGGTGATTGCTTGCAATCAAAAGTCAACTAAAAGTCAAAATCGACTTTTGATTGAGAGTCTGTATCTGAATCGATAGTGAAATCAAAAATTGATTTTCATTGGAGTCGATTCAAGAGAATTCGATTTTGATGTTTTTTCATTAAAGGATTGAAAGAAAAGTAATCGAAACTTTATTTGATCTTCTTTACGAACAAAAATTCAATTATCAAAGCTTTAGGAATGAAGGTTAAAATTGGATTTTCATGGGTGTTTCAGTGAACGAAAATCCGAGGTTTAACGGTTGTTTGGAATCAGATGGTTTGAAATAGATTAGTTGAAATTGTTCTTGATTTGGATTTTGGTTGGAAAAAGCTTAAGGATCGAACGTTCTTGAAGTCAAACTTACTTTGACTTATGTTCATGAGGTCAGTAAACGAATTGAGACTTGTGTTTAGAAGTCGAAACTGGATTTTTGAACGCCGGAATCGAAAGCCACATAGGCTGGTTGAGTCGAAATTGAATCGGATTTAGTGATGTCGAAATCAGATATCGCTTGGAAGTCGAACACATGTATTGGAGTGGTTCGAACTATACTTTGCGAGTTCGATTGACGAATCAAAATTGACTTTATGGTCGATATTGATTGGGGTAGTGTTCTTGGATTCAAAAGCCTTGGGTATTCATTTTTGATTTGGGAATGCCTTGAACATCAGGTCGAACACAATTGTCCATGATTGGAGTTAGATTTCGCATCTGGGAATGGTTTACATCGAAAGCAGGTTTAACAGTTAATTTCGAATTGTGTTGGAATAGTTCGAATTCCGATCAAACATATTTGGCGTCGAATTAGAGTCTTGGGGGCGAACGAGTTCTCGCATCGAACAATTATACTTGGGCAAAACTGGTTTCGACATGCACCCGACAATTTCGATATGTTAAGATCGAGTTTGAATTGACTTCGCTTTGGGTTGATCGATTTAGATGTCGAACACAATTTCAATATTGTTCGATGTGTGGCTTGCAAATTCAATGTGTGATTCTCCCCGTTCGCTTCTAGAAAGCGATGTGGGGAAAAAAGAAAATGTTCGCATGTGGTCCTTATAGTTTCAGTGTTTTGGCAGTTACTATCCATATTTGATTTGGGAGTAAAGTTTTGTGAAGAATGCAGATTTTTTGATTCGAACCCTGAAGTTTCAAAGAATTGACAAATTTTACCAAGTTTCAACATCGGGGTAAAATTATGTGAAATGGGAAGAATTTTCGAATCTGATCCCTAGAGCTTATACGAATTGTCACTTTATGCCTAATTTCACATTTGGAGTAAAAGTTCCGCTTTTGAGGTTGTTTTGGCGCAATGGGTCCATGTAGAATTACCAAGCTGACAGTTATTACCCAGTTTTCAAAATTCTTACAACTCTCACCCAAAAGTCGAAAATTTTTACAAAATTTTGAATTTTTTTTCGGCTTTTCGTGATTGATTTTGTGCAAGATTTCCGCGGTTGCATTTTTGTCACACATCGAAGGGGAGATTCTTCAAGTTTATTCCTTGAGCGCTTCTCATCCTTTGTGGGTTTTATAATCACTCGTTGATTATAAAAAGAGGGAGAATGTAGAAATGGGTATTCGAAGCTTTTCAGGTATTCATTTTCAAATTTGAAGACCGGTGTTACTTCGAGGGGGAGTTGGTCTTGATCGTGCGAGCTCGTTTGGAAATTGAAGCCATGACATCTAATCCTAACTTTGAGGGGTATAATATTAGGGTGTAAAGTTCTCCTTGGATGTGGATTACCTTCTTGTATGTGTAAATGGGTTAAGTCTTTCCTATAAATAGGAAGTGAGTGACTCCCATTATGTAAGACCCATTTGAGAGTGAGTTTCGTGAGAGAATATTCAAAACCCACTTGTACTCTTACTATTTTAATGGAGCTTAAACATGTTTATTTACTCCTTGTGTTCTTGATTTTTGTTTGATTCACTAGATCTTTACAATTCTGCACATGTCATTATAATTCGGGGCACTACACCTTCTCATCATTCTCCAGACCCTTCTCTTTAATTTGGGTCTCCACGTTCCTTACTGACCAGATGGCCTCCTTTAAAGTCCTTGCTATTTTTACCATTGGACCAAAGTGTGTTGGCAATCCATTAGCAAACTTGTTGACCATGGAGAGTTCATTTGGAACTAAATAAGGAAGAAACTTCATTTTCTTCGTAAAACTTATAGTGTACTCGCTGACGCTCATCCTTCCCCTCTTCAGATTCTGGGACTCGTTGTTGATCTCTAGAAGATCCTTCTCAGAGTAGTGCTGCATTTTCAGTTGCACCCAAATGTCTTCCCAAGACATCTTTCTAGCTTCTCCATTGGGCATGGTATCAGCTAGTAGCTTCCACAAGCTTAATACCCCGGTTTTCAACTGTGTAACCGCATGAATGGTCTTCTGCTTGTTGCTGCACTCGTAATTTTCAAACATCATCTTCCTCTCGGAGATCCAATCCTTGGCTTCCACCGGTGTTGGGCTTCTAGACTCAGGGTTATTCCTTCTGACCACTTGGTGTTTCACACGACTGACAGTCCTACTATATTTCCCTTCTTCTGACTGTTACTCTTCTAACCCTCTTTGCATAACAGGTGTAGTAGGTTCTCTCCCATTCCCCTAGAGTAGACGCCTTGTCTCCTTCATCTGACGGTCTAACATCATCTGCATGATCGCATGTACTCCGACCATCGTGATTGGCTCAGATGCCACTACTACTTCTGGTGCACGCTCAATCACTCGTGGCTCAGGTTGCTGGTCACTGCTAACGTTTCCTAATCCACTATGTGTTCTAACCATGACGTTCAATATAGTTGTTTAGTGTATAGTGACGATAATATAGATAGAGAAATACTTTATAGGCGATAGAAGTATAATCCTCCTTATCACTCTGAAATATTATATGCTAGTTCTAATACCACACTTATACGTCTAGAAATCTGAACACATAAATTTCCAGATCCGTTCGGCAATAGACCATAGATCCGAACATCCTAAAGCATCTAAGGGCATTGTATAAATCAATTAGCAGATAAACCTAATTTTACACATCTTTCCTAGAATAAGCTAGTGGTAGTGTCTATTCCGGCATACTTCCTAAATATGGAAGACACTCATCTCATGATCATCACTTAATATTCTAACTTTAATTCTAGAAATCCTACAAATTCCTAGTTCACTTAAACTAATGCTCTAATACCATCTGTGACATCATCATTTTTACAGCCAGAAAAGACCGATTTTTTTTTATGCTTAATAAATTAGAGTATCCCTCTAAAAAGATTTACTTTGCGGAATTTATCCCAAAAACATGATAATAATATCATATTTTATTTGTAAAACTCGGCATGTCATCGTCAATATAAGAAACATAAGCATAAACAAAGACTTGCAACATTTCTTTACACTAATAGTCTACATCTCCTTGTATCTCTTAGCAGATACATATATAATTTCCTGTGAAACAATAAATTGACTGGGTCAGGTTGGGAAACCTGGTGAGTAC
The DNA here is from genome assembly GCF_051521515.1 of Lactuca serriola. Classification (NCBI taxonomy): domain Eukaryota; kingdom Viridiplantae; phylum Streptophyta; class Magnoliopsida; order Asterales; family Asteraceae; genus Lactuca; species Lactuca serriola. Next base: position 12,987,020 of record NC_136413.1, read on the forward strand.
ATAAAGTTTTCAACCACAAATAATATAGTTAATATGTTTAATTATCAAACCTTTAACCTAATTACCCATCCTCGTTTCTTATCTATTCTCCCCTAGGGTTATATCCAAAGGGTCATCACCTACATCTTATTGACTTATCATCTCCGATATCAAATGGGCATGAAGTCCATCACTGCCAGTGTTTATCTAAGAGGCACTTAGTCCATAGTTGCATACGTTTAACTAATAGGCACTAATTCAATAGCTGCCAACGGTAACTAATAGGCGCTAAGTTCATAGCTGCCAATGTTTATAGGCACGAAGTACATCGCTGCTAGTGTTCTACGAGACTGTCATCAATTAGTCCAGTAGTCATCACCTATTTATCACCAATATAACATCTCCTATCTAACATCACCTATTTCTCATCACCCGTCACTACCCAATTCATGTTACAAGTGTAAAATACTTATATAATCAAATCAATTAAATATCATCTAATATTATTTTATCTAACACATATCACCTTTGGCATAGATAATAAGCACATAAGCATGTAATTATCTAGATACTTCATATCTATGTGTATGTGTAAGATGAAAGGGACTATGCACCCCCTTGTTAAAGTGATAACACGAAACTTGGGCAGAGCTTCGCTTCTAGAAATTGACCTTTTCCTTTGACGTGACCTAGTATCATTATCACTAAGTTGTAGTCTAACATTCTACATGGCTATAGATAGTCTAGACCAATCAATCATTCCAACGAACACTGATAGTCTAAATAAGGATCAGCCATGCTGGATAGTTGGGAAACATGATCATAACGACATAATAGCTTTTTTGAAATCCAACAACCAAGCCAACATGGCCATTCTATACACCTCTCACATAAGTAAATCACTCAGTATAGCAACATGGAATAACTGATAAATCTTATTTATAGGTTCATAATGTCAAATTATGACTATAAATATAAGTTACACATAAAAGAATAGAGTGTAGCTTAACTTACAAATGTTCTTCCTGACATAAGCTCGGAAATTGAATTGACAAAGCTTCTACTCGCTATCTATAACTTCTTCAATGATCGTAGGGATTCGTCGAAGGCTTAAACTAAGGGAAATGGGATAAAATCGAGTGAATTTTCAGAGAGAGAGAGAGAGAGAGAGGTGGTTGGGGAGTGAGGAAGCAAATTAGCAACCGAAGTCTTGATAGCTTATTTTATTTACTTATTTTATTAGTTTATTTTTAGATTTTTTGATCTTTTTATCATTAATGCATTGTAATTTATTTATTTTTCTTTAGTATGGATCATACCGGGTGCTTGTTATGTTGCATGAGATATTTTGTAGGTTTTTTGGTGCTTGTTACGGTTGCTGGTTGATTGGAGACGGGCTTGGTGGGCTCCCGATGCATTATTGGGCTTAGCGGAATCAAAGAAGAAGAATTGGGCTTTGAAAGTTATTGGCTTGGATTATTTGGGCTTGTGAAGATGGATCATAAAATTCTAATTTTGGGCTTGGAGCATCCATTTGGTGGCTAAATGATGATTGGTGGACTCAAATTACCTGGCCAAAGGGGAGACCAAAGGAATCTTTGGTAGTGGAAGGGTGGAGTAGTGGCTTGATGGACCAATGACAACACAACAACATTTGTGCGGGTGGAATTTTCGTTGCGCGGGTACCCGCGCAACTGCCCAGTTTGGGCATTTTGGTCATTTGGCTCACCATAACTCTTAGGGATTAAATCTAGAGGCTCATTGACGATTTTCCACCATTGGAGACCTGCAAGAAGCGATTTTGGGAGCTAGAAACCATTTCCTTTCATCTTTCCAAATCTTAGGTAGTTTCTTTATGCAATTAGATTATTGTTCTTGTTACTTTGTTGTCATGAGTGGCTAATACTCTTATTTGGTTGACTTTGGCTGAAAACCAATGAATGTTTGTGGGTTTTGAAGGATTTATGTAAATTATCAATTTATTCCATGTTTATGATTCTGGTTTGCAATTCTTATGCTTATTTGATGCTTTGATCATGAGCTTAGTATTTGATTGAGCAATGGTTGATTTATTTCATTGATTTTGCATTGGATCATTGAATTTATCTAGAACAAAGGCTTTATGATGGTAGAAATCATCTCTAGCTTATGAATCATACCTCCTTTATGGATGTGTAAGCATTTGACATTCTCTAGGAATTGGGGATTCCTTCATTCTTAAGGCTAATTGATTTCTTGGGATTAATTGCTTCAATTGATCCTTGATCTTAATTAAGAAGGTGTGTTGTGGGCTTCCCCAACCTCCATACTACCTATGAGGAATCTTGGCATATCATGCTTTATGATTGCTATAACCAATTTGGGATGAAGGATAAGCTTTGTATTAGATCCTAATGATAAACACACAAATGTTCATTGTGTTGAATTGCCATAGTTAACCAATTATTCCCAACCTTTGAGCATCCCATCAACTTGCTTAATTGCAAGATTTATAATTATTCAAGTTCTTTTAGTTTTCAAGGAATCAAACACCCCCCTTTTAGTTTAATTGTAGTTAGTTAGATTAATTTCACTAGTTCTATTGAATTGCATTGGTGATTGAATACAACCATTTCCCCGAGGATCGATACCCTTTTTTACCATTATATTACGTTTATTTAGCAATCAAAGGGTGTAATTTTCTTGGTGTCTTGACATCCCACCAAGTTTTGGCGCTGTTGCCGGGGAAATTGGTTATTGTTATTTGATTGTTTATGCCTAGGTCTACAAGAACCGGTGAACTACTCTACAATCCGGAAATTGAAAGAGAAGCAAAAAGGTTGAAAAAGTTAGCCAAACAAGCAAAGCAACAACAACTCGTTCAAGCTTCTTCCTCTTCTCCACTAATTAACATAGAAGATCAAGTTCATACTTCAAGTGATACCGACACCGAACCGAGTTCTCCAATTGTTGGTCATTCCTTTGAAGACATTCCGTTTGAAAACCACACACTCCACCTCACAATCCCAACCCAAACCCAATCAATCAAGATGAAAATACCCCACCCCATCAACCAAGACAACCACCACAAGAACCTCTCATTGATATGCCACCTTGGAATCAAGCCCCTCCTCAAAACCAACCCAATTATCAACCACCACCACAACTAAAAAACCAACACTTCCACCAAAACAACCAAACTCAAAACAATTTTTTTCAAGTTCAACAAGTACATTACCCAAATCAGCCCAATTACCAACACCCTCAAATGTACCAAAACCCAATGTACCCACAACAACAACCTCCTTACAACCAATACCCTAACTACCAACCTTATCCACCACCAATCTACAATCCCCAACAATACCCATATCCACCTTACCATCAACCACCCAATTACTTGCAACAATATCCCAATCACCCCTTTCCACCCAATCCTCATCAAGAGTTGACACTTAGACAAATGATGGAAACAGATGTTACTCATACACCTCTTGCTATTGTTTATCCCGCAAACCGCCAATGAATTGAATTGAAGTCAAGTTTCATACATCAACTTACCAAGTTCCATGGTTTGGATAGAGAAGATCCTCAAAGGCATTTAAAGTCCTTTCACATGATATGTGTTAGCATGTTGCCCGACAATGTGACATTGGATGATTTCAAGTTAACCGCATTCCCGCTCACCTTGGAAGATAAAGCTAGAGAGTGATTATTCAACTTACCACCGGGATCTATTCACACATGGGAAGAGTTACTCAAGGCCTTCAATAGCAAATTCTATCCCACCTCCCGCATTTCAAGTCAAAGAAGTGACATTTTGGGGATTCGTCAAGGGGAAAATGAAACATTTCATGATTTTTGGGAGCGCTTCAACAATTTGTGTACAAGTTGTCCTCAACACAATATACCCGAACAACTACTTCTTCAACAATTTTATGAGGGTATGAATGAAAAAGATCGGAGGATGATTGATGCTTCAAGTGGTGGTGACATCTTCAACAAAACCCCTCACGAGATCTGATTACTTTTTGGTACCATTTCTCAAAATCAAAGGAATTTTGGGACTCGAAATGACATGAAGAGAAATTCTACACAAGTGGTTGGTGAAGTTAGCAACACTCAACACTTGGAATCAAAGCTCTTGGACTTGAATAATGTGTTAAGTAAAATGGTGGTGGGAAGTGGTCAACAATTGATGGTATGTGGTATTTGTGCAATGACGGGCCATTATACGGATAAGTGTCCCACACTTGGAAGTCAACCGGAAGATGTGAATGCAATCGGCGGATATCAAGGTCAACCAAGACCCACGGGATTTCAAAACAATTTCAACCCAAATTGGAGGAATAACCAAAACAACCCTTATCCACCAAAGCAAAATCCACCAAATCTTTTGATGAGACCCCAACATCCACAATACCAATCCCAAAAACCTCCATATCCACAAAATTCTTATAACCCTCCAAATTACCAAAACCCTCCACAACTAGGCCAATCAAGTGGTAACCATCAAATGAGCCTTCAAGAACTTGTTACTTCTCTGGCTCAAAGTCAAACCCAATTTCAACAAGAGACCAAGAACACTTTCTCAAACATTCAAGCACAAATCGGAGACTTGGCCACTGCTATCAACAAGATAGAACAAAGGGGTAGACTTCCATCTCAAACCGAGAAGAACCCCAATGTGAGTGCAATAACTTTGAGAAGTGGGAAAACACTTGGAGAAAGCAACCTTAAAAGAGTTTCAAGAGAAGAAGAAGATGAGGTTATTGTTGTTGAGCATTCGAAGGTTGAAGCTACTCCAAAGGAACTGGTTGTGCCAAACGTTGATCAACCCGACTCTTCCAACAAACCCATCAAACCATAGGTTATACCACCTCCCTTCCCTTCCCGGTTAGCCTTTTCCAAGAAGATAGAGGAAGAAAATGGATTATTTGAAACTTTTCGCAAGGTCCAAATCAACATTCCACTATTGAATGCTATTAAGCAAATTCTAAGTTATGCAAAATTTCTCAAGGATTTATGTACCAAGAAGAGAAAATTCAAGGCAAATGAAAAGATTCAAGTCAATGCAAATGTGTCTGCGGTTATCCAAAAGAAGTTACCTCCCAAATGCAAGGATCCGGGAATATTTTCTATCCCTTGTACCATTGGTGATTTGCATGTCGAAAGTGCTATGTTAGATCTTGGAGCCTCGATCAATGTGATGCCATATTCGGTTTTTCAATCTCTCAATGTTGGACCTTTGGAATAAACTGGAGTAATCATTCAATTAGCAGACAAGTCAAGTGTGTCTCCAAGAGGAGTGTTGGAGGATGTGTTAGTACAAGTTAATCAACTTGTTTTTCCGGCGGATTTTTATGTCATTGATCTTGAAGAGAAGACTCCTTCCGAATCATCTATGATCCTCCTTGGAAGACCTTTCATGCATACCGCTCACACAATCATTGATGTCCATAAAGGAAAGATAACTATGGAGTTTGATGGAGAAACCATTCACTTCAACATCTTTGAAGGAATGAGGTACCCTAGTAACATTTCTCCATTGTATCGGGTTGATGTGATTGAGCCAATAAACAAGATAATCCCTAATGTATGCACAAACAAGATACTCATGGAAGATGATTGTAAGCCTAAGAGGGAAGCTCAAAGAAGATTGAATCCTCCAATGATGGAAGTGATTAAGAAGAAGATAATTGAAAGGTTCAAAAGGTACAAAGAGAAGAAAAAAGCATTTCATGACAACCACAAAACCCAAAAACACTTTATTCCGGGTCAAAAAGTTCTTTATCATTCGCGGTTAAAGCTATTCCCGGGAAAGTTGCGATCTCGATGGCACAGACCTTTTATTATTATAAAAGTGTTTGATCACGGTGCGGTTGAAATTAAAAGTTTGGAAACAAATCAAATATTAAAAGTGAATGGGCACCATTTGAAACTATTTTATGAAGGCTTTGACATGGGAGAATTCGACAACGTAACAATGGAAACACCGATTTACGAAGGTTGACGGAAGCGGGGCTATGTCTTGGCAAAGACGTTAAATAAATGCATTGTGAATAAATAATCTCCGCTTGAAGTTTTGGGTGTTTCTAAACTTGAAGTTGGCCTAAAAATAAGCATATAGAAGTCTTCTAGTGATGTGGTGAAGTTTGAAAATTTCCAAATATTTGACCTTTGCGCGGGTGCCCGCACAAACTTTGCGCGACCGACCCCAGCCGCGCAGGTCCCGAGTTCCAAATTACACCAACATGGGGTGCTCTCTGATTGTTGCGCGCGGGTGCCCGCGCAGCCGTTGCGCGACCGACCCCCAGCCGCGCAGATTCCGAGTTCCAAATTACCCCAACATGGGATGTATTCTGACATGTGCGCGCGACTGCCCCCCACCTGCTCAAAGTTTGCGAGGGTACCCGCGCAAATATGTCATTTCATAAGAAAATTTCGATCCATTTCATATGCGTCCTTTGCGCGACCAAGCTTTCATCCATGTGTATTTAGGCGGCCAAGAACTCCACCAACACATCATTGTGCGACCCATGTGTTGCTTCCATACCGTCCTCACGTGCCTCCTCCATCTTGATCCCGGTATGATCCTTCCTTACTCTCATCCTAAGCATTGAGGACAATGCTTAATTTTAAGCTTGGGGTGAGGTATTCTTATATTTTATTTTTATTGCATTTAGGTTGTATATAGTTGCATTTAGAGTTAGTCATTTAGGGCATTCATAAAAATTGCATAAAAAATTCAAAATTTTTTTTTGCATATTTTGTTTATTTCTTTTCTAAATTTCATACTTTTTAGATGCATTCTAGGTTAGGTTCATGCATTTTTGTTCTCTCTTGTCTTCTCATCCCTACAGGTACCATAGCGCTGAGTCATAAGTATTGAATCATAGATTGGTCCCGGGTCTTGATATGGAATTCCTTGTATTTGATGAATGGGACACGTTTTGAGCCTCAAAGACCACTTTGAGACCGCTTGTGTGGGGGTCAGATGCAGGTAGCTTGATTGGGTCTAGGTGCGGAGGGATGTGGTTGGTCATGCCAATGTGTGCGAGCAAAGACTAGCCCGGTAAGGTATTTTGAAGACATTGAAGATATTGAAGACTCGCATCTTGGTTTTGGAGGGAGTACCCCTTAGTACTCCCGAGTCTCGTCCGAGCCTTGCTTAGTTAGATTCTCACCACCTTTTTAGGATAGGTTATCATTTTTCTAGGGGTCTAGAGTAGATAGTTAGATAGATTTTGTTTATCACACCTTGCATTGAGGTGCTTGATGAACTTTGAAGTGGGTCCCCCAATTCACATCTTTTGGGACCAAGTCTTTTTGGTAACACCCATTTTTGAGTGATTCCCCACCCTTTTTAGTTGATCTTGGCACATTGTCAATGATCATTAGGTGTTCATATTAGCCTCCATCTATCACTCAATTTTCACTATTGGAGTCCTATGTTACTTGGTGAAATTCCTTAGACCTTCCAAGAAGCAACACAAAGAATGAAGAAATTTGAAAAAGTGAAGACAATAAGAGCCTATTAAAGATGATTCAAAAAAAAAACAAAGAAGAAAAATGAAGAAAAAGAGCAACACACAAAGAAGAACAAGGTTTCAAGTTCAAGACTTATGTTATATATCTAGTTTTCAAGAAGCAAAAAAAAAGACCCAATAACAGAAGTTCAAGATTGAAGATTTAGGTTGTTAGGTTTAGATTTAGGTTAAGCAGAGTTTTTATTATTTTATTTTATTTTTGATTTTTGGTGAGAAAAGGCCCCGACGATGAGACGGTAGACTGTAAAGGACAGTACAAGGGAGAAGCCTCTGAAACCGGATGTTTGCCCGGAGGCCGTGCTGCAAAACCCTATTTTGTTATTATACACTTTGGCCTGACAAATGTAGGAATCATAGTGTGTGAAGAGGCACCTTTCCTTCGTGCACTATGGTCTACATTGGTGATTTAAAGTGCCCCCACTGGACGCATCTCTGTTTCCTGTCTTGCACACTGCGACCACATCCAGCCGTGATTTATTCGCCCATCAAGTGGTTAAGAATGTGGTTTATGGCTCTAAAGTGGGGAACATTTTGAAGATGCGTAGGGTCCATGAAGGACTAATTCTGACCATGTTGACTGATGTTGACCAAGTTCTATGGTATCTTTCTTTTTTCCTTTTTAGATAGTTCATCCCGAGCTCATTTTTAGTCTTGTTCTAACTTGAGGACAAGTTAGGTTTAAGCTTGGGGTGATTTGATAGCTTATTTTATTAGTTTATTTTTAGATTTTTAGATCTTTTTATCATTAATGCATTGTAATTTATTTATTTTTCTTTAGTATGGATCATACCGGGTGCTTGTTATGTTGCATGAGATATTTTGTAGGTTTTTTGGTGCTTGTTACGGTTGCTGGTTGATTGGAGACGGGCTTGGTGGGCTCCCGATGCATTATTGGGCTTAGCGGAATCAAAGAAGAAGAATTGGGCTTTGAAAGTTATTGGCTTGGATTATTTGGGCTTGTGAAGATGGATCATAAAATTCTAATTTTGGGCTTGGAGCATCCATTTGGTGGCTAAATGATGATTGGTGGACTCAAATTACCTGGCCAAAGGGGGGACCAAAGGAATCTTTGGTAGTGGAAGGGTGGAGTAGTGGCTTGATGGACCAATGACAACACAACAACATTTGCGCGGGTGGAATTTTCGTTGCGCGGGTACCCGCGCAACTGCCCAGTTTGGGCATTTTGGTCATTTGGCTCACCATAACTCTTAGGGATTAGATCTAGAGGCTCATTAACGATTTTCCACCATTGGAGACCTGCAAGAAGCGATTTTGGGAGCTAGAAACCATTTCCTTTCATCTTTCCAAATCTTAGGTAGTTTCTTTATGCAATTAGATTATTGTTCTTGTTACTTTGTTGTCATGAGTGGCTAATACTCTTATTTGGTTGACTTTGGCTGAAAACCAATGAATGTTTGTGGGTTTTGAAGGATTTATGTAAATTATCAATTTATTCCATGTTTATGATTCTAGTTTGCAATTCTTATGCTTATTTGATGCTTTGATCATGAGCTTAGTATTTGATTGAGCAATGGTTGATTTATTTCATTGATTTTGCATTGGATCATTGAATTTATCTAGAACAAAGGCTTTATGATGGTAGAAATCATCTCTAGCTTATGAATCATACCTCCTTTATGGATGTGTAAGCATTTGACATCCTCTAGGAATTGGGGATTCCTTCATTCTTAAGGCTAATTGATTTCTTGGGATTAATTGCTTCAATTGATCCTTGATCTTAATTAAGAAGGTGTGTTGTGGGCTTCCCCAACCTCCATACTACCTATGAGGAATCTTGGCATATCATGCTTTATGATTGCTATAACCAATTTGGGATGAAGGATAAGCTTTGTATTAGATCCTAATGATAAACACACAAATGTTCATTGTGTTGAATTGCCAGTTAACCAATTATTCCCAACCTTTGAGCATCTCATCAACTTGCTTAATTGCAAGATTTATAATTATTCAAGTTCTTTTAGTTTTCAAGGAATCAAACACCCCCCCCCCCCCCCCCCCTTTTAGTTTAATTGTAGTTAGTTAGATTAATTTCACTAGTTCTATTGAATTGCATTGGTGATTGAATACAACTATTTCCTCGAGGATCGATACCCCTTTTTACCATTATATTACGTTTATTTAGCAATCAAAGGGTGTAATTTGCTTGGTGGGCTTGACATCCCACCAAGTCTATTTATAGCACAACTACGTGCCACACCTATTGTGCATGCCACACATACTTGAGATGTTGCTTCTCCTATTTTCTGCCATGTTTCGCAGATATGGCGGTACACGCCCCACCTTCTAGAAGGTGCGCACAGTGCAACCCACATGCGCGTGACGCTTCTCGGAAAATTTCATAAAATTGTATTTTCTTCATACGAGCTTTGTTTTCTACGTTCTTTATATCCCTGGAAAGCTCTCGACGAGATTAATAACTTTCAGTTAGACTTCGTTCCCTAATTTTGATTTATTTTTAAAGTTATATTTTGAACATGCTTAGATTTTATATATATATATATATAGGTTCCGTTGAAATTCTGAAAAAAAATAAAGATATTGAGATTCAACTTCGACCACACATTTCTCATTTTCCACTCTAACGCTCTAGCGTACCGACGCGAAAGGAGAATTATAATTATAAATGATTATACAGTGTTATTCATTCATTTTTCCTCCCCACCTTCCCCACCACCACAACCGCCACTACTATCATTATCGTCACTTCTGTCACCAACCACCCCCTACCACTGCCACCTCCGTCACCAATACCACTGCCACCTCCGCCGCCACCAACCACCATAACCATAAATGATTACTTAATCTGTGAAAAGACATATATGTATAATCATTTATAATTAAACATATTGTATAAAGATGTATAATTATATATGATTATGTCTCTCTACCTTATAATCATTTATGATTAGACATACCTTGCTGTTGTCGATACACTAGAGTGTTAGAGCGACATATGTGAAATATGTGGTTGATGTTGAATATCAAAATCTTTATTTTTTTTAGAATCTTAAGTACATTGTTCCCTATATATATATATATATATATATATATATATATATATATATATATATATATATATATATATATAGGAATGAGTTCTATGGAAAACAAATAACTAGGGCAACATCTACCGGAACCAATAATCAAATGGCACGTGTCTATTTCTTTCTTTACAAGTAATGTATTGTGGAAGTTATTGTTGAAATGATGTGTTGTTATGTTTTCATTGGTTCAAATATGTGTTGCCTAATCATTCATTTTCCATATAACTCTTCCCTATATATATATATATATATATATATATATATATATATATATATATATATATATATATATATATATATATATATATATATATATATATATATATATATATATATATATAAAAGATCTTTTGCGAACCAATATTTTCATACGAACTCCACAAACTTTTTCGTGTAAATTTTTTTAGCAAAAAAAAGTTCTTTATGGCATTAAGTCGGTCATATAGAAATGCACTCGTAAAAAAAACTAATAATAATAATAAACAAAAAAAAACAAAATAAACAAAATAATATTTCGAAAAGAGTGTGCGCACATGCATATATGCATTAACGTCGGATGTGCATTTCTTCGTCAAAAATAACTAACATAGTATATATTTTTTGTGTCTTATTTTTTATTTATTATTATTATTATTATTTTTGCGAATGCAATTTTATGACCGATTTAGTGTCTAAGTCATTTTTTTGCGAAAAAAATTCACACCAAAAATTTCGCGGAGTTCGAATGAAAATATGGGTTTATATATATATATATATATATATATATATATATATATATATATATATATATATATATATATATATATATATATATATATATATATATATATATACCTTTTTTAGATGATATAAGTACACAATACATAATTTTTTGGTATCGATACGATACATATGTGTAATAACGGGCATTGTAGGTATCTATGTCAAAAATATACTTGATGGCTATAGAGCTATTGATTGCATGTTATTATATTCCTGAAATTTCCGTGAACATTATCACCACCACCATTGAAATACCATTATTCCATGATCATCACATATCATAATTTCAACTTCTGAATTGAGTGTGTGCGTGCATTTGTCATTGTACAATATATATTTTTTCTTCTTAATTAGTACATGTATTGGAGGGTACACTTGAAAATTGATGTTATAGAGGAAATTCTTTTATGAAATTAAAATCTAGAAACAAAATAACTTAATGTTGAGTTATTTTGCTACATTTTAATTTATATTATGAGAAAATTACTTAAGTCACCCATAATCAATTCAATATAAACAAGAGCTACATTAACCTTTTTTGGAAATTAACAAAATACTTGTTTGTTGAATATCAAATCCAATAAACACGCAAGGAAATCGACAAATAATACTGAAAATTATATGTCGATTAGTTACGAATAATAAATTAAATTATTATTAATATGATTATAAGCTTCGTCCAGAAACCAGATCGATCATTCTCGATCTAATTGTTAGAAAAGTATAAGAAGACTGTACTGTTATTGGATGAAAATAAACGTAAAATATTAAAGTAAAACCAACCTGCTTTGTAGTTGATCGAGATTGTAGAAACCTGCATAGATCGGATTCTCGTCCTTAAAGGTTTTTACTTTGCTTCTATAGGTTGTAAGCAACAGAGTAAAACCCTAAGATTTAATGCAGACTTATCAGTTTTCCAACAACAATAAAAAACGATAAACACATAGTGAATACTTGGAAAGCTAGAAGAAATCGCCAAGAGAGGTAGAGAGCTTCGCAATTCTCAAGATTTAAATGGGACTTAGGAGGTCCTATTTATAATGGACAGAAACCCTAGAGGTTCCCAAAAAATTGATTTAAACCTGAAGCCTATATGACTTTTCCAAAGGATTCTAAAAGGTTTATAAAGAGAAAAGGTTTATAAGCTCACAAAATGTTTCTTTCCACACCAATATGAGATAGTAAAAATTTGCCAACTTGCAATATTTTCCCTATAACTTCCAACATTTTTTAAAGCCAAATGAAACAATATTTGACTACTAGCCACATGAACAACAAATAACAATGAAAAGTATCATAGTCGTCACCACAAATGACCAAAAGCCAATGTTGAGTTAATGAGTTGTATGTGATTACAGATTGTGCTAATCATCATTATTGAGATTTAATAATGTGGTTTTGGTCTTGAAAAAGAAAATATAGGTACGAGTCAAAGGGGAGCTATCTCTTGAGGGGTTTGAGGCACATTTATAGATGTCCACATGGTGGTCTCTATATCCTAGATTTCCGGAAGGCAGTATCAAAAAGCGAGATTTTTAGGCTGAAGGGTGTGGATATAATATTGGCAGCGGTTCGTCATCTCAACTACGAGGAACACCGGTCCTGGTTTACGGTTCCCACCATGATAAGGCCGAGCTTGGCTACTTTCTACCACATCTTTCTCCTCTCTCTGTCTCTCTCTCTCTCCAAATGACTATTTGCATATATATATATATATATATATATATATATATATATATATATATATATATATATTACTTTTTAAAATTTTATATTCTATAAATAATCACAACCTTTATCGTTTTCAACTACACCAATATCTTTATTTTTCTGTAAATCATTTGAAGATGTTTTCATCTTCGCCTTTCTACACTTTTTTATGTTTTTTTTTGTGTGTGCTTGTGTTTTTAAGTGTGTATATTTTTCAGTTTTTCAGCTTTAAAATTTTTATATAATTCTATTATGTGTTTTTTTACAATTAATGAAAATTTAAATTTTTATTAAAAATTAAATTGTTAAAATAGTTAGTATGGCATGTCATGGTGACTACATGTATGACATTGAACCATCAAATTATGAAAAAATAAAATGGCACTAAGGTGAAAATAGAGAAAATATAATAAGAATGGCACCACATCCTACACCAAAAATAAATTCATGAAAAGACTTTACATATTCTAGATGTATGCAAGGATAAGGTAGCTTCACTTGGGAAATCCAAGGGTCAGGGACGAGTCCATAAGTCCAAGACCAAATGTCTAGAGGTGGTCCAAAGTTAAGGTTAGCTATAGGACTCCAGCCCACTATTCTGTTTGTAAGCGTTTCATAGGCTTTCCCATGGTTTCTTGTAAACCTTAGTATCGGTTTTGTATCACATTTATAAAGAACTATTTAATTACAAAGCAACTGATTTTGTCGTAAAATAGTGTTATTTTGGTGATTATTTTAATTAGTTACATAAGTGCAAAAAGTGATGAAAAACAATTAACATTCCCACAATAAATTGTAAAGAGATATGCCAGATCCTTAATTCGTGAGTCGAAGATATCTGAATATTAAAGAAGGTTCAAGGCAAAGTAAAAGATTTAATCGGAAAATATTTGTCAAAATTGTTATCTAATTTTTGGAGGAAATAAAATGATGGACAAAAAAATAGGAAAAAGAAGAAAGGAAATTGGAAAGGAAAGATGTCAAGGAAATAACAATAGGCCGAAGCCCATGCTTAAAGTTAACTATAGTCAGATATGCCCCAACTTTGAATAATTTAGTCTTCAATAGATATGATCCGATCTATTAGACGAGCTTTCCCAAGGGTTGCACTATGGCTACTGCTGATTCTTCCACGTAGAATTTTAATAAATCCACTGAAATTATAAGTGATTATAAGTGTAATGACAACTATGTCTTCACTAAAATTTGTAGTGTATTTTAATTAATTTTTTTTTTCTGGATGCTGATTATCATGAGCCAATTATACCAAAAAACATTCCATGAACAGTTTATACATTTTTTTTTCTCTTTACATCTTATTTAACCGACATATATATTTTTAAAATTTCACCTCTCATTTTATTACCGAACTTTTTTTTCCTTGTGTAGTTATTTTTTCTCTTTGCTCCTAATTTAAGCCTATGGTTTGGTCAAAATTGCACGTTTGGTCCATAATTTTTTGTTTGCACTCGGATCGACCATGTTGTTTGATTTTGTTGCGTTTTTCGTCATTATGGTTTGGTCAAAATTTCACATTTTGTCCCTAACTTTATATATGTAAGTGACGAAAAACCCAACAAAATCTACCCATAGAGACTATCTAAGTGTAAAAAAGAAAGTTAAAGACCAGACGTGTAATTTTGATCAAACCATAAAACGATTTTAATAATTTACTTTGATTTATTTTAACCACTATTTTGGGCTTTTAATTTAACCACTCTTTTATTTTTATTAACTTATTTCTTACAAGTTGGATTGAATGGAAGGTGATACATAAACATTCTCATTTGATTGGTTGTTTATATGTTTGTTATTTGGATTTAACGGAAACCTAACCAATTAAATCGACCCAATTAAACCTGAAAACGATAAAATCGATCTTTATTTGGATTGGTTTCGGTTAATATTTTGAAATTCGAAAAACTAATCAAACCAAGTCGAACAATCTGATAATCGATTAAACCGGCTGAATAACATTCCCTATCATAATCAAGGAATTATTATATTTATTTTGATATTCACAATAAACATAATCATATCCGTCAATATTATAATTCCATATTTAGAATCAAAGGGTATAATACACAAGAATCATAACCTTTTTTCATTAAAAGGGCCAACCTTTTTTTTATTAAAAAGGGTCGGTAAAAATGACCAAAAAACATTATGGTGGCTTAAAGAAGGGGTATAAACTATAAAGTGTCGATGAAATGTTTTTATTGGTATAATTAGCTTACAATGTAAAAAATACTCTATAAATTTAAATGGGGCATTGTAACGACCCAAAAATCATAAAAATCAAAATTTTTCAAGAACAACTCATTTCATCTGTAAAGTGTATATAAAAACATTGTTTCAAAAGTATTATTTAAAATCAGAGAATCCCAAGATCCAATGTCATAAAAACAGGAAGATGTGCATGATCATGTCTTCACTTTCCCACGATCCTCTAAAGTACTTGAACCAATAAATTGAAACAGTAAGTCAAAGCTTAGTGAGTTTCCCCAAATTATTCTCACACAACACAAAAAGTAATAGCATGCAAATATGAGCCTTCAGCTTGACTGGACTGTCTCACAGGACCTATAACCTATCTGGACCACACAGGGCCTACAGACTATCCAGATCGCTATCCATGCCTTCGACATGACTGGATCGCCACACAGGGCCTACAGACTATCCAGATCGCTATCCAGACCTTCGACCTGACTAGATCGCTTTGTAGGGCCTACAACCTATCTGTACCGCCCCCGGTGTCTTGGCCTTCAACACAAAATAGGACCGCCTCAACCCAACCACAATATGTCGACATAAGCAAATACAGATAATACATATCTACCAATCAGCCACATACTAGCACGATACTATCCTATAACCAGTATAAATAATCTAGTGGGCCAACATTGGTGCCTTCGACCCACGCGTACAATGAGGAAAACTCACCTATCAGTCCGACGAGTAACAGAAAAGTACACAACATCGAGTACAACTCTAACACAACCTCTACTAATTATCTAAATGAACTCGGTGACCTTAAGCTTAGTTAATAATCCTAAAAGACCTAAAATACTCAAACTACCCTTAGGGCAACGTTGGTCAAAAGGTCAAAGTCAACAAACTAATCGAGTCAACCTAGCCGAGTCCACCCAGCCAAGTTAACCCAACCGAGGACGCTGGACGTACTCCTCTTGACCAAGAAGTCGAGGGTTTGAACGCGTACGCACAACGTACCATTTGGTACGCCCAACGTATGTACCTGGTCACCTCAACCTCTTATTAAGGACTTAATCCATCAAGTCCTTACGTCAAAATCAAGATCTAAGCCCAAAATGACATTATAAATCATAAAGTTTTCAACTTTATGAATTTGCGTGGCTAGAAGTGCATAATACCAACAAACCCTAACTTCTTAATCCATTAGGACATCCTAGCACATGCATGGGGAAGGACTAAGATCCAAGATTACATTTTTATGGTTCCTTATAACTCCATCATGGATAAAGTTTCCAATGAGAGAATAACTTAATAAAAGTTAGTAACGAGATAATATGTTGCAGAATAGTATGTTAATTTCAATGGATCTTTGTTAGCTCAACAATAAAAGTTAGATTGTGGAAAAGTAAGGAATGTAAATAGCATCAAGTTATATCAATAAGGATTAAAAAAGTAGACACTTAGTTGAATCGTAACATGGTTTACATGCAAACACAAGTTAGTAGATTATGAACAACATAAGTGAAGAGGGACTTGGATAAAGAATCAATCTGATAAATTTTAGATAGAATAGAGATGAAGAGATCTTATATTGATAAGTTTAGAGTTGGTACATAAACATGAAATGGAACCCTCTATTTATAGAGGTCCAAAAGTTACAGGGAAATAATAAACAGTTATAAAGTGTCTGACTTCGGTGACTCTAAAGAGTACACCTGACAATACTAAGTTTACACGAAAGCTGACAATTACAATCTTCATGTTCACATATGTCTTTGGGTCTTCATCTTGTCTTCGGGCTCCAAAAGATGACAAACAATCTTAGAAATCTCCTCTTCGGTTCACAAAAGCATTGGGTCTTTGGGTCCATTATTAGCCGCCGAGGGTCACTTTTTTGTTTCAACAATTTCCCCCAAAGTGATCTCGCAGCTAAGTTCTTCATTGATTGAGCTTGAGAAACTTGATAAGGATCCACCAAAATTTCCTAACTTCAAAAAGCCATTTGATCCTCCTGGTAATTTTAAACTTCACCTCTTCAATGGTGTGTTTGGATCTTAAACTACAGTCAAGGTGATCTCCAATTGTTTCTTGGTTAAACGATGAATGGCCGTGATTGGGATCAAGAACTTTGGAGTTGATTGGGACTTCTTGTAAACGATCCCAAGCTTTGGAAAATTAGTTCTACTGAGATTCATATCTTCATAACCCTCAGTGATTGTTGGAACAGGTTCAAAGGGAGGGAAGTCAAAATTTTGAGCAAATATCGGGTGGATTTCAGCGTCTATCTTCCGAAGTCGCATACCAGTGCGTTAACAAATTCACATGCCCTTTCAAATGCAACCTTCATCTTTGGATACTTCTTAGCTTTCAGTTGGAATACTTGGACAATTAAGAAAATTTCCATTGGATTCATAAACACGAAGTATGCTTGTGTTCTTATGTAATCACACCCTCTACAGGAAATGGTGTATTGAAAGAATTTACTTTTCATGAACCTTCTGGCCTTGTAGGTCTTCACTCCTTCTTCTTTATTATTCGACCAGATGTTTTCAAACTTATCACCATGCCGGGCATGAAAAAGATTCAGCCTTTCAAATTTCATGGGAAGTATTCGATCGTTAGGAATAGTGAGCTCAAAGGATTGAAAAACATGGAAGTATTTGGAGTTGGGTGAGATAGTAACATCCTAATACCCATCATGAGGCGATTCTGCATAAGTGAGACATGGAATGTAGTCTGAGTCCAAGAGTCTTTGGGTAGGATTCACCCATGAGTTAACCAAAGTTTCATCAAAAATGGTGTCGAAGCCTTGGGCTCTCCATATTTCATCTGTAAATTTTGTAGCCCTCCAATCTTGTTTTCTTTGAACTGTGGCTGGGGAATCATCAGAGTGAATTGATGAAACATCTTTCTCTAAATTTTGCAAGAGAGGATGAGTTTGAGGTGGAGGAAAAGTAGGAGGTGTTGAATATCGAGGAGATTCATGAGGAGTTGGGTCTTTGATGTACTTTGAAGAAGATTAATGTCGAGGAGGAGTGTTGGATTGGTTTACCGAGGGAGTTTTTGACTTTAAAGAATTTAAGGATGAAACAATTTTAATCCTTATTCCCTAGTTTAGATCACTTCCCCCTTTTGAGGAAGCAAGCTCCATCTGCTCCTCAAACCAAGCTTTTAAATCGCCATGATTTTAAAAGGTGGTATTGAACTGGGTTTCCATTTGAGCACTCACATACTTTTTGGTCAACATTTAAGGATTGAAAAGTGTTTGATAAATTCCTTTGGTAAGACGAAGGATTTCATCAACACTTTCTTTTTCTGTATGAGATCACCTTAACCCTTTGATAGTGTCTTGAAGAACTGAATAACTTGTTTCATAAGCCGTGTGAGTCTTACTGATGAGTTGTTGAGACTTGTTTTTTTTGTTCTTGTATGGCTTTCTGAAGCTCGTTCTTTAGATCCTTCACCTCGTCAATGGGAGTTGTGGCTTTAGGGATGAACTCCCGATGATCAATAGTTCTTTGATTATCCAGCTGACGAATGCCTATTTCCAACCGCAGAAGCAATCAGTCAGTAGAAAATTTCTCTCTTGTTTCCAAGGCTTGAACTCTATCGACTAGTGATTTCTGAGGTGATTTTTGGTATAATCCGGTGTGTATACGTCCAATGTAAAAGTATACATCTATTTTCCGACGTTTATGATTGGTTCCTTGGTTCCTTGTTAATTATGATTCTCTATTGAACTTCATCATATATATATATATATATATATATATATATATATATATATATATATATATATATATATATATATAATTTACTGTTATAAAAATTAAAAATGGATCGGAGAATGTATTAATTTGTTTGTTGGCATATATAATTTATTAAGCAATGTAAATTATGATTTGTTTATATATTGGCATATATCACTTATTAAGCAATATAAATTATGTCAAATCTTCCAACACTTTAAACAATCTTACCCACATCACTTTTTAAACAGATTGTTTTGGAGTTCCCAGAAATCATAAAAAAAGTTACTTCCAAGATGCATTACAAACCACAATACAGTTGTCCCTCGTGCAATTGATACCCACTTCGCCTCCATATTTGTGTGTGCATCACTTATAAAATATTCATTTCTTTACATTGATACCATGAAAACTTTGATTTCTAAACGGTCTAACGAAATCAACCCTCCTATTTTTTGAACTTGACAGACATATCTTATACTCGGTTTACTACACATATCATACCAAACTTTTAAACTTAATTTATTTTTCAAACTTTTTTCTAAAGCAAACCAAAAAAGAATTTAGCTTATAAGATAACTTTCTTAAAAAACTAGTTATTCTAACTTTGGAACTAACTTATTAAGTTTTATTTTTCAATTCTCTAAGTATATGCTTTATTGATTATAAAAAACTTAATCTTCCACCTTCTACATTATTTATATAGTTTAAATACTTTTCAACTAGTTTACCAAATGTTTTTTTTATCGATTAACAATTAGCATTATATCTATTAACTTACTTTTCAGCTAACAACTAACATTTTAACAAGTTCATCGATATATAAGAGATAGTTTAAATAAAAACAGTAAATAAAGTGGAGACGTGAATACATTATTTTTATGTTATTATTTTGCTCTAAATGTTGTATATGTATTATTATTGTAATTCTAATGTGAAAATTAAACGTATAATTATTCATATATTAATTACCGAATAATCACATATGACTATATATATATATATATATATATATATATATATATATATATATATATATATATATATATATATATATATATATATATAAAAGATTAGTGGTAGTATAATAACATAAAACTAATAGATTCATGTGGTCACTTTATTTGTTGTGTTCATTTGAACCTACACTACAAGAAAAGTTGGCAATAGCGGCGACACAAGGAATTAGCGGCAACATGTAATTGACGCGTTACATGTCACCACTAATGCCTTGCGTCGCCGCTATTGCCCACACAGTAGCGATCCACGTCAAATGAACCCTGTCTGTTTAATCTGTATTCCATCCAACAGTTGTAAAGGCCTAAAAAAATGCACTGACTTTTCCCTCCAGGGGTGTCGCTCCTAATGCCTCTTTGTCGCCGCTAATAACTAGGCGTCGCCATTAATACCCGTTGCCGCTATTGCGTTGCGTCATATAACCCCTGTCTTCGTTATTTCCTGTATCGTCTACCTCTTTCTCTTAGAAACCTCTCCCTACGCTCCATTCCGATTCCGACCAAGACCTTCTGCCTTGCTGCCACACACTTGCCATCGACTAGACGTTGATTACCGGCGACAGTAGGTTCTATACCGATGTCCAACGACCAAGTGAGGGCAACACAACTACATTAGGAAAAGTTAAGCAATCTAAGGTCGAATTCTTTCCCTAATTTCTATTATTCTTCTGTTTTGATGTTAGCTTTAGCATTGAAACCTGTTAATGTTTTCTAAGATTTTGTTTGGTTAGTGATTTTGAGGGCAACCAAGTCCTTCTGTGTTTTGATGTTAGTCTATGCATTTTGAATCATTATATATGTTTTCTCAGATTTATGCAACCTATTGCATAATTGATTTGTGTTTTTGTTCATTCTGGTGTATTGGGATGAAATTGGAATTAGACATGGTTTGTGTGATTTTGTATTTAGATGTATACTTTTGTATGAAATTGAAATTGGATGTCTAAAATGGTAAGTGCTATAAGGTTTGATGTTAGAAATTGGATGTATTGCTTAATTGTTTGAAATTGGAATTTGAATTGGATGTATTGTATGCTTAATTGTATGAAATTGGAATATGAAAATTGTATTGTATATCTAAAATGAAATGAAAATTGGAATTGAATGTATTGTATACATGTATGATTATGTGATATTTAGGTTTAATAGTTTGTTGTATAAAAGATGAAGTGATAAAGTTCTTAATTGATAAGTTATAGTTTTTGTATTTAGATGTTATTGTTTGTATTGGAAAGTGCTTAATTGATAAGTTAAAGTGTTTGATAAGTTGAAGTGTTTGTATTTACATGTATGATTGTATTAGATGTTTATTGTGTTTTTTTTTTCTTGTTAATATGGTTTCAAAGTGTTTAATTTTGTTAATGACTTAATGGTGGTCATTACAACTTTAGCTTAATTAGGTTATTAATAGCAACATATTAGATGTTTAGTTGGTTGATACTCTTTACCATGATGACCGATGTTATGGGCCTCAGGCACGGAGGTGATGGGGTCGGAGATCCACCACCTCCTATAGGATTTGGTCGCGTTCAGCATGAACAGGATGATAAGTCTTATTATGATATATTTATTAACTACTTTTTTTAACTTATTATAAATTATCTTGACTAATATTCTTAATTGTATTTTTTCAGCTGGACTTCCAAAGAAAAGAAGGGGTTTATCTAAAAACATCGAGTTGGGAAAGTTAATACGGGCAAACAAGGGAAAGCCCGTGGATTTGGATTTTGACATTGAGATCACATATTCCATTGTCGGGAAGCATGCTAATTGGTTTTCACGTGATATTGGGAGGTATATGTGGATGAACATACCTTTCAGCATATCTGGTTGGGACAATGTTTCCCCCGCATTAAGGAATGCAACAATTGTGCATCTAAAGGTAACTTTGTTAATATTTTAAGTTTAGTTGTGATTGATATTTAATTAACTAACTTTTTTTGTATTTGTAGAATAATTTTGATTTGGATAAGGTTAACTTGGATCCCGTGCGTGCTCAGTTGTTACGGAGCATTGATGCGAGTCTTGCAAAAATCTACAGAGCGCGAAAAAGTAAAGCCCATTCTTATTTTACAGATATCGGGAGCCTGCAGATATCCAAATGGCATTAAATAACCCCCCCACCCCCCCGCCCCCAATAGTATGTCACATGAAAATTGGGCGAAGGCAGTCGAACATTTTCAATCGTCTGAATTTTTGAGGCGTTCGGCGTCAAACAAAGAAGTATGTGCAAAATAACAAGTTGTGAACAGAGGGGGGTCGACCTCTTATAACAATGCTTGTTTCAAAGAAATAGGTTATGATATATTTAACTGTTCATTTAAAGTATAATTAATCTAAATTTTAATGTTAAATATGATATATCTCGAGTTGAAGCGTTTCGTAAGGCTAATACCAATCGCCAAGGGGTATTTAGTAGTCCTACAGTCGTGCAAGTCTCGCATGCCAAATGTAGATGTTAATTTTCTTTGGGACAACCTTCAACCATATGGTGGACATATTGGTGGAATATTGTTAAATTCTATCCAATGGAAGAACTATTGAATGATCATCCCACCTCAAGGATCTAGCACTAGTTTCTATTTTTAGTGTTAACTACGAAATCTATATAGAAGAGAGTGTTTTGAGATCGATGTTAAATGGATCTAAATGAAGGTTGATATGGCTAGTTTTCCTGACACAAATATTTTTTGATTCAACAATCTAGTCACGCATAACCTCTCCAGAGTTCCCATACATGGACCTAATCACCTTCTTCCTAAAGTGTTAGTCCCATCTCGAAAACACTACCACCATTTAGTAAGTAAAAAAAATATACGCTCTTAATCTTCCAATGTACAATCCACCTAATTCATTGGAGCTCATCAACTTGCACCAAACATTAAAATTGACTTTCTTATGGTCCATGGAAGAACCCTATAAGAAGCCATTTTAGATACTTTCAAGGTTGGAGATAACTTTTTTAGGGACTTTATAAAGTTAGAACATGAATGTCTAATGTGACAACCCGAAGTTTATTCCATCGCCATAACCCATTCTGTCCATAAAAACTCGTCTTTTGTGAATTGTTCCGATTTTGTTTGGGTTAAGTTATCTAAATTGATATTTAGATTTTTATCTCGTGAGTGTCCAAACCCCTTAGAAACTCATGAAAACATCCCAAATTATTACTTAGAAAATTTTTAGTTTCGACCATATCGGGTTACGACAACTTAATCGGGTGCGACCAAAAGCCACGTTTAACGTCAGTATCGGGTAGAATTCCATCGTGTCTCAAACTCAACCCATATATAAAGTTCAAAGGACTTCATTTGAAGCCTTTTCCACTCTCTCTCTACTCTCTCTCCTCAAATCCAAGTCCTTGGTCCAAAATCATCCAATTCAAGCCTCAAATCGTTAAGGTAACTACCCTAACTCATAGATTAGCATCCTTAGCCTTCAAATTCGTGTTCAAATCATGAAATAGGACCATGTTCATGTGTTTACGACCCTAGAACAGTCCTAGGCTGTAAACTCACATAGATGGGGTTTTGGAGCCCCAAAACCCTCCCAAATCACTTATGGAGCTTGGAAATGACTTAAGGGCTTATTTGAATGGACTAGGAACACCATAAACTCATCATTTAAGGGGTAAATATGAGTTTACGGCCCAAGAACATGCTTGGACCGTAAAAACCATTTTATGGGCAGTAAAATCCTTTTTAGGTGTTAAGATGCCCCTTAAACACCTCCTAAGCCTTGGAATAAAGTCTAGAAGCAACCACAAATGAGTTAGGAGCCTATCAACCTTAGGAGTTCACGGCTGTAAACCCCCGAAGGATGGGTTCCTAGGCCGTAAACTCCTATAACTTAGACAAATGATGCCCTAATTTCACCCCATGGCTTGAATAATGAGTTTGAATCACATGTGATTGACCTAGGACCACCAAAACACCAAAGGAATGGGTATGAGGGAGATTATGGCCGTAAAATCCTATTTTACTACCGTAAACTCCTCAAATGGTCCATGTGTTGATTTAATCCCTTTCCAATGCCTTAAAACCAAGCCTAACATTAACCCTCAAGAGTTGTAAGACCATTTAGCACTCTAGAACACCCCACCATGAGTTTATGGCCGTAAACTCATGGGGAGTTGGTCATTAGGGTCGTAAACTCCCTTAGGAGTTTACTCTTGAAGAGTAAACTCCATATCCAAGCCATACACATCCATAGATGCCACCCGGGTCACTCCAAACACTTGTAATGAAGTGTTTTCGCAACTAGAAGTGTATATCCTCAACTAATTAGTAGTACAAAGCCTAATTAGATACAAATGTGTATCTTTTCATATTACATACGAACCTCGCACGCGTTCAAGCCCCGAACTGACGTTTAGCATTCAAACCGACACATTCCGCGACCGGTGAGTTCATACACCTACTCTTTTTCCGTGTTTTTCAAATGTTTTCAGGGGGGAATACAAACAAAAGTACAAGGAAATCTTGTACTCAAACACATTATTTCAGTTCAAATGTTCATATTCTGTATGTTCTTAATATCGAAAATCGTATTAACCAATAGTTCGAATTGCAGAGTTAGCCTTCAGACTAATAGTAGATTTCTTTATAAAATGTTATAATCTATGTTTCATTTTATAATCTTACGAAAGATTCATACTAATCATAAATTAGGATTTATACTAATAAGATACGCCCTCGAAAGTAACAAAACGACGAAAGTAACAGAACGACTACGAAAGTACGCCTTTGGATGACACCAAGACTTCGGAAATATAGCTAGTGTACGCCTTGAGTGTCACCAAAGTTTCGGAAATAACTCAAAAGTATGCCTTTGGATATCGACAGAGTTTCGAAAACATACGCCTTTGGATGTCGACAGAGCTTCGGAAATACGACTAAAGTACGCCTTTAGAAGTCACCAGAACATCGAATATACAGCTAATGTACGTCTCTGAGTGTCTCCAAACATTCGAAAATACTGATAAGTAAAGTAGATATTCGACATTCGAGTGTAGGATAACCAGGATATCAGAATACCTAGCTAATACGACAAGTATGATAGATACTAGTACATAGCATTCCGAACCAAGAACTAACCACGACTTTTAGGAAAATAAGGGTTTTTCCTGGTATAATGAACTGTTCCTAACCAAACTGTAGAATAAACGAATAACTAAACTTACTAATAAGAAAATATGGGATTTTCTTGGATAATGACATTTTTCAGAAAAATCAAAGGAAACTGTTCTTTTACAAAAATAAACCGCTTATGAACTCACCAGCTTTATGTTGATTTTCAAACTGCTAGTATTCTCAGGTCCACATTAGACAGGTACACCGCGATCTTTTGGAGAAGATGGAGCGTATAGAAGACTCGTCTTTGCTTTTGTTCATATGATATATACATATGTATAACACTTGTAACACTTTGATTTCAAACAATGTAATAATTCTATGTAATGTAATGTTTTGTGTTTACTACGCTTACTATGTACATTGGTTGCGACATACATGATGTCCTCCGCCCCGGAACGTTTCCGTCATCGGTTTCGGGGTGTGACATCTAAGTTTCCCAAAATAGACTTAACAAGAGTTAAACGTTCTCCCATACAAAGAGTTCTAGCTCTGCAGGAAGAAAGTCTTTTTATGGAACTTATCACCTAGAGAGATGGCGTGGAGAGTAGCCGACATTCCAAAATAGGAGAATAGGAGGTCACCTTGAAGGTACTTCATCTAACGAGCCATGAAAGACACCTCAAGCCTTAAAACACTGATACCCAAAACCTTATTCTTCTTATGATTAACCTTAAGACTTGAAGCAATACAAAATCACATGAGGATTGTGTCATGAGGTTTCTAGCATTTTTCCCTTAGACAATTTCTCCAACCAAATAATATTATATGCATATTAGGAAAAAGGAAATATTAGTGTTGAATTACACATATAAATCCTATGAAAGATCCCTTTATGCAAGGCCTCCTCTTACACAAATTTAAGATCCTTGATGGCAATATTATAAAGGAAATGGAGGCGACGGTTTCCTTGTCTCGTCACTTTTACCAAAATGAACTCCTTGGTAGGGCCTCCACTGACTTGAATCGAAACCTTGGAGGAAGAAAGAATAGCCTTTATCCAAATTCTCCAAATAATTCTGAAACCTATTTGGCACATCATGCATGTTGTCCAAATAGCATAAAATTATTGATTCAAAGCCATTGCTATAGTTACCCTTAAATATGAGTAACTTTCATTTCATTTTGGACATATATAATCACCTCGTTTACAACCAAAGGATTATCTAATATGTTTATCCCACTAAAAAAATTTATTTGCTCGTTACTGGCCACTAAACCAATAGTGTTTTAGGATCCCAAAAAGTCAAGATACGCCTTGAATTCCCATTAGAACCAACATTATCTCATTTAAATGACATGTTTCCTCATCAAGAATGAATGAAACCATCATTAATTTTTTTTTTGTTTCCTAAATATAAAGAGTGTTGATCATATGTTTCTGAAAATATCTTTAACCCATTCTCTTTTTTAAATACATTATAATTATGTTGATATTTAAAGATAGAAATATAATCGTTGAATATTAAAAGCACTTTAGTCTATCATGGCATCATTAATCATTCAAGAAAAAACATCCAACTAAAAACCATTTTTGTTTCAAGTATTTATTATATAGTTGACTTCTTGGAGGTTAACAATGATTAACCGATTTCATGTAATTTTTGACATAGAAAATCGAAATATATGAATACATATATTTGATATAGAAACAAAAAAATAATTGAAAAAAATATAAACAACGAAATAATGTACTAACCTTCTACTGCACAATAACGAAGATTTGAAGCAAAGAATGACGATGGAAGTTATAAACAATAAGAATGATGTTGTAAAAGAAGGTTTGAAGAAAAACAACGATTGAAAATAAATATGAGCCGCAGATTCAATGATGAATTGTATATGTATGTGATAATTTGAATCTAATTTTTTGGTATTAATGGTTTCCTAATAAAAATAGTTTTTTATATTAATGTTTTAATAATATAAACAGATGTACATTAGTGGTTGATATTAATGCCTTAATTGAAATGG
This sequence comes from Lactuca serriola, assembly GCF_051521515.1. Classification (NCBI taxonomy): domain Eukaryota; kingdom Viridiplantae; phylum Streptophyta; class Magnoliopsida; order Asterales; family Asteraceae; genus Lactuca; species Lactuca serriola. The sequence continues at coordinate 13,014,150 of NC_136413.1, forward strand.
TTTGTTACTAATATGTTTTTAAAGCTAACCATATTAAAAGCTTTATAACCGGAAATTCAATTCAATATTTTAAAATATGAGAAGATTTTATTGGAATTATACACATTTTATTTCAACGGACGTAAGTTTATTTTGTTTGACAATTGGAAAGTTTTTATTGGAATTAAATACAGTTCATTTGGTGTAGATGATGTCAGCAATTTAATCAATTTAATCTAAGAGTAAAAAACATAGAATTAAAATACAATCAATGACCCAGATTATTTAAGATGATGTCATAAGATTTCTCTTTTAATAATATTTAGAGATTAATAAAAGTTTGTTAACTTGAACTTGGAGCAATTAAAATTAACTAGGAATATACAAATCTCAAACGTAAAGTAGTAAAATTGACGTGAAACATTCGCATTAAAAACTGTTGTTAATGAATAATATAGTACAATATTATGCTATATTATTTATAACACATTTTTTTCTTATGTAATAAAAGGTGTTGGAACATTTTTATACCATTGGGTTGGAGATTCTTTAGCAACTCTAGCAACACCTGTTCTTTGGTTCTAAAAAGCTAACAGATATTTTTAATGAATAGAAAATAAAGGATGAAAGAAAAGCATATATTATTATATATAGGTGTACTTAACTCGACAGATAGGAGTCGCCAGTGGAAAACAAAATGTTTTGTTTGTAGGCATTGCTTCATAACAAAGCAGCCCATCTCTCTTTCTAAAAATAACCCAACAAAGCTAGACAGACTAATTAAGTGCAAGTACATTAACCCTTTAAGAAAGTGAACTCTTGCTGCACTTCATACAACCTGCTCTCTTGGCTCTTGCACTTCAAACAGGCTTCAAAAGATATGATCTTTCATAACTGTCGTAGAGTTGAATCACAATGTATAATATGATTATTGCTAATTTATAGGTGTTAGTCTTTATTCTATATATAATGATTCAAGTTTTGTTAAAATATTATTTGACCGTCTAAAACCATATTATATATACTGTTAAAAACAAACCTAATTAAATGGTTATGATGACACTACTCTTGTTTTTAAGGTTCAGGTTTTATAGATTATGTCATTCTTCCTCTTTATGCGATACAAATTTTTCAAAAGACAAATTGTACACCATGTAAATGTTATTCATATAGTTCTTCAATTACCAATTAAAGGTATTATTTTCTATATGTAATTATATATTGAGGGTACTAAGACTTTGTAATCCACATATATATCGTGCACGAATCAGTATATTATCGGTTCACAACATGAAGAATGAGGAGCGTATTTTTATTTTTTTTATTATTTTTAATTTTTTTGTTTTTATTAAAATGTGATTGTTTGATCTTATTAGAACCAACCAAACTACGACTCACCAAGAATCAAAATTTTGAAAACTTCTCTTACAATTCAAATTAATACAAGCATATGTATGTCATCGTAACATTACACACAAATCAAGAAATCCTAAAAACCATGAAATTTAGTACAAGAGTTGACATAAATTAACAACAAAAGAGGAAATTAAAGAATCGAAACCTGAAAATTTGCTTAGTGACATGCAGTTACACAGTTTGTGATCTTAGAAAGATGGACGACCACCGCCGTTGTTACCCCAATAAGCATCATTCGGTAACTGAACTGAGTTGAGTAGATTCGGTGGCATGCCTTGAAATAGCGACGGATCCCCCATTAATTGTTGTTGTTGTTGTTGTGATGATGGTGTAATGGCTCCCGGAGATCCAAGTGAGCCACCTGGCATCGGCAGAGTACTTTCTTCATCTTCAAGAGGGAGTCTTTCGTAGGCGGCGTTGCTAAATGATGCCGCCATGATAACCACCGGCCCCGCAGCTAAAAGCGCTCCAACTACACTGCCACCTACTACCTGCCCTTGACCACCAGCTAAGTAAATAGTCAACCCTGTAGCCGCAGGCGGTGCTGGTGGAGGCAGGAAAGAACCAGACAACGACAGAATCTCAAATCTCCCGTGTAATGTCACAACTGCCCCTGGCGAGGCAGGTTGCCGGAGTGTGACATTTGTGACAGTGCCAGTCCCACTTATGATACAGACACCACGTTGCCGGCGGCGTGCAAAGGTGCTGATGCTGTCCATCACATCACATCCATCGGAAACTTCCATGACGTGGGTGCGCAGAGCATTTGCGCTGTCCCTGGTGATTATAATTGGTGGTTTAGGTTTGTTTTTTGACCCTGATGGACGTCCTCTGGGCCTTCTTCCCATTTCTCCGTCTTTGCCTTCACTGCTGCCACCACCGCCGCTGGTGTTTAATATCTCGTCGTTGTTCTTCTCTTCACGGTCTATTTTGTGGCCAACCATGTTGAGACCACTGGTGCCGCTTTGTTCATCTTCGGAATTTTGCTGTTGGAACTGGTGAAGATTGAAGTTTCTTGTATGAAACGGAGGTGGAAGAGAGTGTGTCGTAGGATCCATCTCCGATCGGTTCTTGTGATTCAAGAACCAATTATATCAAACAAATATTTTACCGTAGAAAGATTGAACGATGACCAAGAACACCGAATTGATTAATTCTGAGCTGAACCAAAGTGGGTAGCTTGGATTAGTGGTGACGGAGGTGATCTAGATTTTTAAATAGGTTCATACGAGTTCAAATCTATGTTTCTTCGCATCATATGCTTGTTATGTTTAGGGTTTGTAAGGGTTATATGTAGTGGTTTTTTTGTACCCATGTGTTTTACTCCTAGAAGAGAACTCATGGGTTTGGGGTTAGGGTTAGGGTAGCTAAGGCTAGATTAGATCGAAAGTGATTTATATCTCTAGGTATATTATTTATAAAGTGTAATTTGGACATGTAGACTTTGGTTTTAGTTAAAGGAGTTTATAGATATAACTATTTGGGGAAATAAGATAAATGCTCTATGATTTTTTAAGATTGATTCTTTGTCTTTAAATTATTTCATTGGTTGGACGAGGAAACAAAGTCATAAGTGATCTGTCTTTTTAGTCTGTGTTACCTAAATTCATAGGTAGAGATGCCACATAGCAGCTATAGTTTTTTTTCTTGTTGGTATTTTTTTCAGGCCTTACATTAATGGTTCCTATCAAATCCGGGAAGTTAAGAACCACATCAGCTCCACGTTCCTTAAAAGCTGCTGAATTGTATGCCAACAGCTTTCTGCGACGTATCGTACGTCCCCAACCACAACCTCTTAGCTTTATTATCATGATTCCGTGAATGTATCGTAGCCCAGAATTTTCCTGATCGTCGTGGCATAATGCCTATGTACCTCTTTTCCTACAGTCATGGTGGAAGCTAGTGATCCTTTCCATCGGAAACCACCATTTCGTTGTAATGACCAGTTTGCAGTTGCACCCATTGTTGGAAAAATTGTTGAATTTTCTGGCAATTTTGATTGGTGGTGTTGCAGTATGGTAAATTCTTTTCGGAAAATGATGAGTTTGATCACGGATTCTTTGGCTGCATATTCCCAAAAACCCAATTAAATTAGTTAGGCTTTTTCAATTTCATATTAGCTAATGAAATTAAGACATTTGAATTTTTTTTGTTTCATTGCTAAAATTACTTCCAGATCAATCAAGATCATAAAGAAAAAAGAAAAGGTCTTCATCGATGGAGGTGATGATTATGCAATCTTGACGATGACACCGACCACGATCCCAACGATTGTGATGCTTTTGACCACAGTTTCTTAAATATGACATATTTGAATTTATAGGGAAGGATCTCTCGTTTTCATTACAGAAAACACTATATTATGAGATTTACCCATTAATATTGTTGAAGGGCAAATCATCGATTGTGTTTCTTTGGATTTCTTATGCAAATTCTGATTGAATTTCTCCGGAAATAATGTTATTTGGAATTGATTGTGTGAAATGTTGAAGGAGACAAGACTGGGAAATTTGGATCAATTGACTTTTAAGTTTGATTATTTAGCTGACTTGGTTTTTAAAACTAGTAAAAATAGTTCTTATATGTGCCATGTGGCATCTCTACTTATTAATTTAGGTAATATGGACTAAAAAGTCAAGTTGCTCACGACTTTGTTCCTTCGTTAAACCATAAACATCGTTTAGGATTAAAAGAATCAACCCTAGAAAGTTCGTATTACATTTGTATCATTATCCCCAACTATTTATATAAATTAATGACATCCATAATATATTAAATTTATTAGAGTTTAATGGAGTAAAACATCATCATTTCATTTTTTTATATAATTCTATATTAATTTTCCTATAATACAATGAACTTTATAAATTGATGAAATATATCATACATACTTATAAAACTAGCATTTTTTCTTGAATCTCATGCATTTGAAACCTCATTTTTTAACTTTCTTCCACCACATTCATTTGAAATTCTCATGACTTTTCAATTTCTTTATAATAATATTATAAATAAGTTAAATAATGTTCTGTAAACAATAAATGGTGTTTTATTACAATGTCTTCATCCCACATCGATGGTGACTGTAAACTAGAGAATGTTTCCTCTTCTATAAATAGAAAATGTTGTGAAATGTTTCAAAGGGACCAAACCATGAGAACTTCCTCATGCCTACCTTTGTAGGATTTTGAATGTATTATTTAGTGAGATTGTCTATATTGGCAAGTGTCTAGTTAACTTTTAGAATTCCAAAAATGGTTTTAAATCGATTTTTTTCAGGTTTAAACAACGTTTCGGTTAGAAAAAAATTTATGTAGTTGGGTATATTGAGTTGAACCGGAGCTGGATCAATTTGGACCGATAAAGGAATCATTTTTCTTTCACAACAAACATTTGAAACTCCCATGATTTTCCAAATTATATCTAATAATATTATAAATAAGTTACATAATTTTATATAAATATAAAGAAGCATCTACCTAAACCTAAAATTATAACTGTTTGAAAAATCACTTTGATTCAAAAGCACGAAATATATACAAACCGGGTTTCACTAGAAAAAATATCTAGTTTGGTATATTTAGTTGAATCGGTCCGAGTTTGATCTATTTGGACCATAAAATAAGTATTTTCCTTTCACTACATACATTTGAAACTCCCATGATTTTTCAAATTGTTTCCAATGATATTTTAAAAAAGTTACATAATGTTATATAAATATAAAAAAACATCTACCTAAACATAAAATTATAATTGTTTGAAAATTCGATTTGATCAAAAGCACGAAATATATACACAGATTATATTTTATAAATAAATTCTTTTTATAATGAACTTTTGAATCTTAAAAATACGTATAAACAAACTTTCTATATTAAGTACCTAACTAAATTTATGATTTTAGAATTGAACAAAAAGTTATTCAATAAAAACTTACTTTTTTTAATAGCAACTTACAAGATTATAGAAAAATTGAACTATTAAACAATAAAGAAAGGGTAAACAAGAGTAAGGGGTTTTTTACTAAATAAGTTGAATAATGTTTTATTAACAAGAAAACGTGTTTTATTACAATGTCTTCATCCCACATCGATGGTTCTCAACAAGAGAACGTTTCCTCTTCTATAAATAGGAAATGTTGTGAAATATTTTAAAGGGACCAAACCATAAGAACTTTCTTATGCCTACCTTTTTAGGATGTTGAGGGTATTTTTTAGTGAGATTGTCTTTATTGACAATTGTCCATTTAAGTTTTAGAATCCCGAAAATGGTTTTGAACAAGATTTTTTTAGGTTCAAACAAAGTTTCAGTTGAGAAACCGTTATGTAGTTTAGTATATTGAGTTGAATCGGTCTAAGTTTGATCAATTTGGACCGATAAAGGAAGCATTTTCCTTTCAGCACATACATTTGAAACTCCCATTATTTTTCAAATTGTTTCTAATAATATTATAAATAAGTTACCTAAACATAAAATTATAATAGTTTGAAAAATAAATTTGATTAAAAAACACAAAATATATACCAACCGGGTTTCAATAGAAAAAACATTATTTAGTTTGGTATATTAAGCTGAATCGGTCCGAGTTTAATCAATTTGGACCAATAAATGAAGCATTTTCCTTTTACCACATACATTTGAAACTCCCATGATTATTCAAATTGTTTATAATAATATTATAGCTTACATAATGTTATATAAATATAAAAAAAACTACCTAAACATAAAATTATAATTGTTTGAAAAATCACTTTGATTCAAAAGCACGAAATATATACTCGATTATATTTTATAAATGAATTCATTTTATAATGTCATTTTGAATCATGAAAATACATACAAACAAACTTTCTATATTAAGTACCTAACTGAATTTATGATTTTAGAATTTAACAAAAAATTATTCAATAAAAACATAATTTTTTATAGCAACTTACGAGATTACTAAAAAATGGAACTATTGAACAATAAATTTTTTGGATAAAGTTTTATTTTTATTATTTAATATTTTATTTAACAAAATGAAATTATTGGCAAATAAAGAAATGAATTTAATTAAAATGTCTTCATCCCACATTGATTGTGAGAGTAAACAAGAGAATGTATTCTCCTCTATAAATAAGAAAGGTTGTGAAATATTTTAAAGAGACTAAGCCATGAGATCTTCCTTGCATCTAACTTTGTAGGACGTTAAGTGTATTTTTTGGTGAGATTGTCTTTGTCGATAAGTGACCAATTAAATTTCATAATTTCGCAAAATGATTTTGGACCGTATCTTTTAGATTTGGATCAAGTTTAATAAGGATCTGAGTGTCTTCTCGCTGAGTTAGGCAAACTTGCTTTCATTGGAGGCCGAGTTTAAGCAACATGTCGAGTATTTGGTTGTGTTAGCCAAGTTTTACAACCCTGTATGTAATACAGTTTAAAGTTTTAACCTTATAAAAGACGTCATTATTCTCATATGTTCTACATAATTATGGTAATATTTATGATAAAAAACATTTTTTTACTATTTAAGATAAAAAGTTGTCTCTATTATCATATGTTGTACATAATGATAATATTTAAGATAGATAAAAAGATGTCTCTATTATCGTATTCTCTACATAATGATAATATTTAATACAAACGCTTTAATTTAATATAAAATTATTATTTAATAGATAACAATAACGATTTATTTATTTTGAATTTTTTTTCTATTTTAATCTTATAACTTTGTATATGCAAAACAACTTCAAGTTCCAACTTTATCTCTTATAATATAGTTCAACATAATACCAATACTAAAAATCATTTTTTATATTTTTTATGAAATTATTATTTAATTGTTAATAACAATGATTTAGTTATTTTTAATATAAAATATTTTTTATATCTCACGCAACACGGGGACATTCGACTAGTTTTTAATAGTTAGGTGGTTTCTTTTTTTCTCTTTAAACAGTTTAATGATCATTAAACTTTATATCCATTGAATACCAAGATAACATCTCATAATAGTAGAGTTTAATCAATTAAATGTCAGTTAAACATGTTATATTATTCAACTTTCTAATTAAACTATATGTGAAATACATTAGTAATTATATATTATCTCATTCCAAACTTTTTCTAAAATGTATACAAACATAATTTACAAATATATAAATACAATTTACAAGGAACCAATGGTTAGACGGGTTCATTAACCCGTTAAACACACGAACTTATATGGTTCCACAAATCCATAATTGATGGAATTGTATTCTTCGTAGTACTTTCGAAATTCCGGTACCATGCACAAGCAATCCCTCACTTATCTCGTGTCACTCTGTGTGTTCTAATGGAAGTAAATATTGTGAATTAATTAATAATTAATATTACAATTATATAAAAAAAAAGCATTACCACGTCATTTTCTCCAACGTTTGGTTTTTAGTTTTTATTCATTAGAACATGTACGGGTATTTTTTTCCGTATTATTTTATAACTAACTGAAAAAACCCGGGCATCGCACCGAGCCGGGTTTTTTTTTTTTTTTTTTTTTTTTTTTTTTTTTTTTTTTTTTTTGTTTGTTTGTTTGTGAAAAAAAGTAAAAGTTTTAATTGAAAGGACCAAAAATGTCAAAATGGTTAAAGAATTAATGGGGTTGGAATTAGAAAGTTTTTAGAAAAGTGACCAAAGTTGCTAATTCTTTAAAGTTTATGAAAAAATGTAAAAGTTTTAACTGTAAGGACCAAAAATGTCAAAATGGTTAAAAAATTAAAGGAGTTGGAATTAAAAGTTTTTAGAAAAATGATCAAAATTGTCAATTCCTTAAAGTTTTGTAGCCAAACTTTGAATATTAAAAGGTTTCTAAAAAATATAAAAAATTTGATTGAAATGACCAAAAATGTCAAAATAGCTAAAAAATAAGGGGCAAAGTTGACAAAACACATACAAGTTTTGAATTAGGAAACAAAGTTCTAATATATATATATATATATATATATATATATATATACTCACAACATAAAAACCGATCATTAGTGCGGTTAAAACCATACAGGATCGTCGCTAAAGCAATAGCAGCAACATATCGACATTTTTGCTAAAAAAATGGCAGCTAAAGAAACTTCTCGCCACTAATGATCTTGTCGTCAGTAATACCTATTAAATCGCTGCTAACAGCCTCGTCACCGCTAGTACCCGGATATTGCCGCTAAAAGCATCGTCGGTAAAGTTGGTTTTTACTTTTACATTTTAAAATCGACAATTTTCTCAGGTGCAGAAAACAGCTACGTAACGACATTAAATATAGAAAATACGAAACATTAAATGCAGAAAATGATTACATAATGACATCCACTTCAGTACCAAAAATGTTATAATTTCATACATATACCAAAACAATAACAAAAGTATTATCAACTTATGGCATAACAAGTAGAACAAAACATAAATTAGTCCGACGTGTCATCATCTTGGTTCACCCCTTTTCCTCTAGAATCACCAGGTAATATATTCGCCGCAAACCATGTTAGAAGTTCCGCACTACATGCTGCATCGTTGAGCATTGACTAAAAATTCTCCAACTATGTAATAAATAACAACATATAAAATTATAAGTTAAACTATCAACATAAACCAAACTACCAAACTAACAAACTAACAATTACCAAAATATAAGGAAGCTACAAATTACTAACGTAAGCCAATTAACTATCAAATTAGTTATTACCAAACTAACAAACTATTTAATTACCTTCAAAGCTAAACAAACAACCAAACTAACAAACCAACCAAAAGATAATTACCAATTTATCAAACTATCAACAAAAACCAAACTACCAAACTATCAACTTACCAAATTACCAAAAAAAAACCCAATTACCAAAGCCTTTAACAAATAATCATTATCCGCGACTTCCCTCCCTAGTACGACCAACATACTTCCATGTACGCCCCGCATACTAGGCTCAACCCTAAAACTGCCATACTTCCAGAGGGCATAACTTCTTCGTTCTAAGTCCGTTTTTGATGATCCTTATATCCACGGAAAGGTAACGAGAAGCTCTAGTGTAACACCCGTAAAAACCACAAGAAATTTAAACTTTTAAAATCAACCCAATTCATAAATTGTTTACAAATCATAGTTCCCAAAACATTTTCCAACATCAGAGTCTTCCAATATCATAAGTCATAAACAAGAGGATGTGTACAGTCACGCATTCGCCTTCCTACGATCATCTGAACTACCTGAAACCACAACTAAAAACCGTAAGCCAAAGCTTAATAAGTTCCCCCAAAGTACCAACACATAAGCATATAACATATACAATAACAACATGTAATGGGTCCACAACTAAAAGATTGGATTACCCTTGAGCCTAGAACATAAGTATGGCTTGCCCTCGAGGTCGATAACTTATGTCTGGCTTGCTACCTAACAAAATCAGTCATCGGGCTGAAATACCATTAAGCCCTCAGTACAAGTCTGGCATACCACCCGGTCCTCAACTCATATATGGAATTCTCTTGAGCCCTCAGTATGAGTCTGGCATGCCATACCCGGCCCGCCACTCATATCGAGAATGCTTCTGAGTTTGTTGACTACCGCACGAAGCAGTACAACCTCAACCCAACACAATATGTTGACATATAAAAGATAACAACATATATAAATAATCATGCATATAGAATCATAGGTAGTCCTACAGATCTACCAGACTAGCATATGGACAACTAGCATAATCAAGCATACATATTCCATACTCAACATATTAGTGAATATCAGGATATCAAATTAATGGGTCGGCCTTGGTGCCCTTGACCCGCAAGTACAGTGAGGAAAACTCACTTCACAAACTAGACAAAAACTGATGATGTCTCGACTCCGAATCTCAGCTCTAACCAAAACATATTCCAATCAAATGATCAATCTCAATCAAAATCCCAAAATACCCTTAAGTCAAAATTGGTCAAAGTCAAATTTGTTAAATCCACTAAGTCAACTGAGTCAACCCAGCCGAGTCAACTCAATTGAGTCACCAAAGAGTGAGTTCGCGGGGCGTACTCCCTATGTGCATTGGGCGTACTCACATGTAGACCACCATCGGGGTGGTTGACTTCGTACGCGAGGTGTACTCTAGGTATGCGGGGCGTACTCCCGGAAGCCCAAGAATCTCATTTTGTGCTTAATGGCATAAGCACTCACATCTATTTTCTGATCCATTGTTAAAATACCCTCAAGAGTCATAAACTGTCCAACTTTATGAATTTGCATGTCCATTAAGTACTTAACTCAACTTCTTAATCCATGAAGACATTCTAAATAATGGATGGAGTAAAACCAACCCTTTGGAACCCATTTTTATTATTCAAGACCCTTCCAAAGGTCTAAAAGCACAACTTAGTGGGTCAAGAACATGCTATGTTCATGAATCATCGTCTTGGGACCAAAAAGTGACTTAAAAGAGCAAAAACCTAGATCTACAAGATGGAGTGGTAAAGATGTAAGCTTTATACCTTCAAGATGTTGTAAACCAAGAAGAAATCCCAGATCCAAAGTGCTCTCAACTCCAAGATCTTCTCACCACGTTCTTCTCTCTTCAAAACCACTCCAAAACTTTCTCAAAGGCTCAAAATTTGCTCTCTCTTGCTCTAGGGTTGCTTGAGGGCCGATCTCACAGAAGGAGGCTGGGTAAGAAGAGGATATGAGTCCATAAGATTGCTTAATTATGAGCCAAAGCCCTAAAATTAGGGTTTGCATGCACACCACATACGTCCTGCGTACGAAGTGTATGCCCAGTATACTAAGGCGCACCTTAGTACGGTTAGAGTACACATGTACGCACAACGTACTCATCTAATCCCAACTTTTACGAAAATGCCACTATTGGCCCTTTGCACTCTTTCTTAAATTAGGGACCAAAAATGCAATATAATGAAACTATAGAGTCGGAAGTTAGAAGTACTTTAACATCGGGATGTTACAATTCTTGGCCGCTTGATCTAGACTACGTCCTCGAAGTCAGCTGCAACGAATAATTCAGGATATTGCTCCCGTATCTCAGCCTCCGGCTCCCAGGTCCACTCGGAGCCTCTCCGATGCCGCCACTATACCTTTTGCCAAAGGTATCTCTTTTTTGCGCAAAACCTTCATCTTCCTTTCCAAAATAGCTACCGACCTCTCGATGTAGTTCAGGCACTCATCAACCTGAATATCCTAAAACGGAACTACTACCTCGCTGTCTAAGATACACTTCCGCAATTGAGAGATATGGAAAATGTTGTGGATCTGACTGGGCTCGCTCAACAATTCCAACCTCTAAGCCACCTTGCCAACCCTGGTAATCACCCCCAAAAGGTCCAATAAACTAGGGACCCGATTTCCCACTCTTGCCGAAGCATATTACACCCTTCCAGTGTGAGACCTTTAGGAGCACCATATCGTCGACCTGAAACTCAAACTTTGATCGGCGCCGGTTGGCATAGGTCTTCTGCCGACTCTGAGCAGTCTGTAGTCTCTGCCTGATCTTCTGAATAAGCTCTGTGGTCTGAATGACTACTTTGGTCCTTCCTATATCCGTATGACCAACCTGATGGGTTTGAGCTATAAGAACATTCCTATGTGCACATACAAACCCTAATGCTTGGATCTAGGTTTCTCTAATTGAACATGCAATGTATCCAAGACTTTGATTGATAGATCTAATGAAAAACATTCATATCATAACACATGAAATCAGATCTGAAAAATTACCTTGAATTGCTTGCTTGAATCTTCTTGTCCTTGAGCTTAGAGTCACAAATGTCACTCCTCTAATGGCTTACAAACACCAACTTAGCAAGAGGATGATTAGAGAGAGAGAAGGGTAAGAAAAGTCGGTCAGGGTTTCTTCAATCACAAGGGTGCCGATTTTCTTAGCCCTAAGGGTCTATTTATACTTGTGAGCCTCCTAGGGTTTCACCCTTAAACCCTAATTGGATAACTTAGGCCCTAAGCAATCCAATCTCCTTATTGATAAGCCTTGGACGATTTCTAGGCCTTTCCTAACCCTAAAATCGTCCACTACCTTAATCATAAGGAATCATAGCCCAAAGTACAATTAGCATACAATTGACAGTTTATGCCCCTTTATTCAATTAATCACTTTAAGTCACCAAATTAATTCCTAATTAATTTATGACTTATATTAATCAAATAACAATATTATTATTCCTTATATTATTCTCATAATATATAAATAATATTTCTTCTCTCATTATAAATCATCCTGTCAAGTTGCTATGGTGAAAGCAACCCAAAAGGACCATGCACAATCGGGTCAAATACTTGTCAAATATAGTTGCAGCCTTTGACACTATTCCAACAGTCTCCCACTTGGATAAATCTTGCAACTATATACACAATCATAATCCGATTAGCAATCGTAGCTCTCAAAGACGCTGTCAAACTCTGATCTTATCAGTCTTGTCCTTTAGATAAGGGATCGTACAGTCCTCTGTTTAGATATCATGTGGATAATTCTATGGAATCAACTGTCCAACAGTTGGTTTCTCGATCTCAGATTTATTCGACATAGAACTTAATCGAACACATCAATTTAGTTCTGACCGGGCCCGACACATAAGTGAAATCAAATCATCGAGCGGCCGAGATATCGCTTTTACCCTTTTAGGATAAAAGTAACAGATAAACTTCGACTTATATGCATTTACTTATTCATTAATCAACTATACACAACAATGCTTTTAATAACATCAATTTACTGATGTGGTTTCGCATTATCAATGTACAACCAATTAACAAATAACAAACCATATATCTAGGTTTTAAGACCATATGATATTATCGTCTTGCGATCAACCTTTTCATCACATTCCATAAGGTGATTCCAGCAAGCGCGGGTTTGTTCCAATGCTCTAAACTAGTTCATACGCACCCATGAACGTTGCAGCAAACTTTTGCTTAGTCTAATACCATTTAGACAATCTACACACCAATTCATGACAATCTTCATTCATACCTACTTCCAACATATGAACGATTGTGGATTGTTTGAATAATTCGATTATTCTTAATAAACTCAATTATTCTGGAAGTCAAAACATGCAAAGTGAAACAATAGCTAAACAACTAACATAAGACAGTAACATTACTCATAAATAATACTCCTTTATTTAATCATCAAATGTTAGTTACATTTATCTATTACACGTTTCTAATACTATCTAATCTAAACTAATATCATCCTTCAGCCCAATACTCCTAGCATGCTGCAAGTGCTTAACCCTACTCAGTCCCTTCGTAAGCGGATCTGCTGGGTTATCTTCTGATGATATCCTCCTAACCACGAGGTGTCCTTCTTCTACTCGATGTCTAATAAAGTGATATTTTATGTCGATATGTCGAGATCTACCATGATCCCTTGGTTCCTTGGTCAAGGCAACCGCTCCTTCATTATCACAGAAAATTTCCATAGGCTCCTTTATGGCAGGCACAACTCCAAGATCACCAATGAAGTTCTTCAACCATATTGCCTCCTTCGACGCTTCGCTCGCTGCAATGTACTCTGATTTACACGTTGAATCAGCTACGGTTTCCTACTTGGAACTTTTCCAAGTTACTACTCCTCCATTTAGGGTAAAGACCCAGCCCGACTGCGAACGGTAGTTATCCCTGTCGGTCTGAAAGCTGGCGTCACTATACCCTCGCACCTTCAAGTCATCACTCCTTCTGAGGACTAAAAACCATTCCTTGGTCCTCCAAAGGTACTTAAGGATATTCTTGACCGCAATCCAATGGGCTCTGCCAGGGTTCCCTTGATATCTACTAACCATGCTCAAAGCAAAGGCTACATCAGGGCGAGTACAAGTCATGACATACATGATTGAGCCAACTGCGGAATCGTATGGTACTCGGCTCATTTCTACTATTTCAGCTTCGGTACTCGGACTTTGAGTCTTACTCAACTTGGCATTACTTTTTATCGGTAATTCTCCCTTCTTCGAATTTTCCATACTAAAACGTTTTAGTACTTTATCTAAGTAAGTGTTCTGACTAAGTCCTATTAGTCTCTTACTTCGTTCTCTCACTATCCTTATTCCCAAAATATAGGAAGCCTCTCCGAGGTCCTTCATAGCGAAGCACTTCCCGAGCCAGTACTTAACCTCCTACAGTGTCGGGACATCGTTTCCTATCAGTAGTATGTCATCGACATACAGAACAAGAAAGCTGACTATACTCCCACTGGCTTTGACATATACACATGATTCATCTTCGCTTCGTACAAATCCAAACTCTTTGACTTTCTCATCGAAGCAAAGATTCCATCTGTGAGACGCTTGCATAAGTCCATAAATGGACTTCTCAAGCTTACACACTCTATTTGGATGCTTCGGATCAACAAAACCCTCTGGCTGAGCCATGTAAACATCCTCAACCAACTTCCCATTAAGGAAAGCAGTCTTGACATCCATTTGCCAAATCTCATAATCATGAAATGCGGCAATAGCTAGCATCACTCTAATAGACTTTATTTTCGCAACTGGTGAGAATGTCTCATCATAGTCAACTTCGGGAGTTTGAGTAAAGCCCTTCGCAACCAATCGCGCCTTATATGTGTGTACATTTCCATCCACGTCGGTCTTCTTCTTGAAGATCCATTTGCACCCAACGGTCTTACGTCCGGGCACATTATCAACCAAATTCCAAACTTGGTTATCCTACATGGATTGGATCTCGCTGTCCATTGCCTCCTTCCATTTTGCAGACTTCGGGCGTACCATGGCTTCCTTATAGCTATTAGGTTCATCTAGATTTATTAGTGTACCATCACTAATATATGTGTCCCCTTCGGTAGTAACATGAAAACCATAAAACTGGGGTTGAACTCTAACTCTTTCGGAACGTCTAAGAGGTAAGGACTCGTCAATCGGTTCAACCGGAGTTTCCTCCTCGGGTTGAGCGCCAGCGGTAGAGGTTCCTTCATCAATCGATTCTTGAATCTCTTCAAGCTCTATTTGCCTCCCACTTTCTCCTTGGCTTATGAGTTCTCGTTCTCGGAAAACCCCTCTTCTCGCGACGAAGACAACATTGTCATTCGGTCTATAGAAGAGACATCCAAAGGATTTCTGCGGGTAGCCGATGAAAATACATTGCTCACTACGAGGTTCGAGCTTGTCATGAGTATCTCATCTTACGAAAGCCTCGCAACCCCAAACCTTGATATGTATTACCAGGGAGCTTTCCTTGTCCACATCTCATGAGGTGTTTTGGCAACCTTCTTAGTAGGGACTCGGTTAAGGATATGGGCGGCAATGTCTAAGGCATACCCCCAGAATGAGATAGGTAGTGAAGCACGACTCATCATAGAACGAACCATGTCCAACAAGGTTCGATTATGCCTTTCTGCTACACCATTCAACTGCGGTCTCCTAGGTGGCGTCAATTGTGAAACTATTCCGGATTCCTTGAGATAGTCGTGGAATTCAAGACTTAGGTACTCTCCTCCTCGATCGGATCGAAGCATCTTGATTTTCCTGCCCAATTGATTCTCCACTTCATTTTTGAATTCTTTGAACTTTTCAAACGTTTCTGACTTTTGCTTGATTAAGTAAATATACCCATATCTACCATAGTCATCGGTAAAAGTCACATAGAAGCGGTTCCCATCCTTTGTGGTTGATCTAAAGGGTCCACATACACCGGTATGTATGAGGTCCAATAAACCCTCACCCCTTTCCCATGTGCTAGTGAAGGGTGACTTGGTCATCTTTCCAAGTAAACAAGATTCGCATATGTCATCTTCCCTAAGGTCGAATGACTCCAACACTCCATCCTTTTGGAGTTGGGTTATGCGCTTCTTGTTGACATGTCCAAGATGACAATGCCACAAGGATGCTCTATCCATACTATTGGAAGAATCCATGCATAAAACATCATTTCCTAGATTATCTACAATCATAACAGTTTCATAAATTCCATTACATGGAATTGCTTCAAAATATAAGACACCATTTAGATAAGCATAAATTGAACCATTCTCATTATTAAAAGAAAATCTAAATCCTTGTCTAAACAAACCATGAAACGAAATGATGTTTCTTGCCATTTCTGGCGAGTAGCAACAATTATTCAAATCTAAACATAATCCATTACTAAGCACTAGAGAATACACTCCAATCTTGGTCACAGGCGACGATCTTCTGTTCCCCATGATTAGATTTATTCTTCCACGCTCCACATCCCTATTTCTTCTTAGTCCCTGCAATTCAGAACAAATGTGGTAACCACACCCGGTATTTAGGACCCAAGAAATAGCATGAGATGAATCATTAGATTTAATTGTGTAAATACCTGCGAAAGACGACTTGATCTTTCCTTCCCTGATGGCTTACAGGTATTCTGGGCAGCTTTTCTTCCAATGCTCTATTTTGTGGCAATGGTGGCACTCTGCCTCCTTTGGGTTAGGGTTGGGCTTAGCAGGATCAACTTTGGTCCCACTAGAAGAGGAACCATCTCGGGACTTTCCCTTGCGGTGGCTCTTAGACGGAGCCTTCCTCTTCTTACCCCTTCCTTGCCCAATTGCCAAAACAGGAGCAGCGGGTGGATTGGGAGTTGGTGCAACAGACTTGTCCTTGAGGCTGCTCTCAGCAACCCTTAGGAGACCTTGGAGCTTACTTAGGGTGACCTCTTCCTTGTTCATGTAGTAGGTCATCCTAAATTGATTGTAACACGGAGGCAAGGAATGAAGCACCATGTCGATAGCCAAATCTTCCCCAAAGTCGACATTCAACTTGCGAAGACGATCGACATACCTTTGCATCTTTTGCAAGTGTACGGTTAGAGATTCTCCATGTCCCATTTTAGCGGAGATCATGTTAGTGAAGATCTCGTAACTTTCCTGCCTCGCGTTTTGATGGTATCTCTCCAATAAGTCTTGATGCATTTCGTACGGATACATGTCCTCATAGGACTTTTGGAATTCGGCGTTCATTGTAGCTATCATGATGCAATGAACCTTCGTCGCATCACGTTCATGAGTCTCAAAAGCAATCATTTCAGCCGGAGTAGCGATTTCTGGATTGATCTTCTTGAGCTTCTCGTCAAGGACATACTCCTTGTCCTCGTAGCGAGCAATCGTGCGAATGTATCTTATCCATTCGGTAAAGTTCGTTCCATCGAAAGTCACCTTTTGGCAGAGGCTCATCAATGTGAATGAACTAGCAGCAGCGTTGTTCGCGTTCGACATCTACAAATAGAAAGGACAAAGATTGATTAGAATTTAAATCCCTAATTATCACCCAATATGAAAAATTAGGGCTAGGATCCAACAACAATGTTTACACATTAGAAAAGGGATGCCGTAATCCAACATGCAAACAATTTGAAGGTAAGTGAACGACGATTCACTAATTCTCCACCATGAAAACATAACCTTAAGTTTTAAATGCATTTAGAATTCCTAGATTTCGATGAGATTCATTGAACTTTTCAATGGCATGTTTAAATCTCGATATGCCCCTCTCGTTTGTGACTGCGATACCGAGGATCACAAAGTGGGTGTGAATAACCATGCAAATCTACACGGTGCCTTCATTGTAACAATCACATATTCGATGTGCCGGTAAACCACACACGCTCCACCGAACTATGATAAACAATGAATCACCCTTTGCCACCTATGCTTAGAACCAATTAGTGTGCCGGTAAACCACACACGCTCCACTAACTTCTTAGCAAGGGTGAAAAGTGTAAATTCATAGGATTGCATCAATTCACTTTTCCTAAAGTAACTAGGATTGGGAATTTGAAAAACATGTAGTTACTTTGTATTTCAATATTATACTTTTAATGAGGAGATGAGGTTGCCCTATCCTACCCGTTCGGCTAACGACCCTCCATCGATCAAGCAAGCGGTGGGTGTGAGTGTACACCCATTAAGCGCCATTTTATAGGCCGCAACCTTATACCCACCTTATAGACCGGCTTCGTGAATGTGGCCTACTAACGGTAAGACTAGCATTTTAATTATACATATATATATATATATATATATATATATATTAATCTTTTAATATTATATTAGTATAGGGTTGAATTTTAAACTTGTAAAATTCTAGGGTTTGAAATTTAAATTGTCTAAATTAAACATTTAATCACAAAACATAAATTTCAAAACTTGAGGACAAGTTTTAAACTTTTCAAAACATGAGGAATCTAATAACAAATAATTCAAATTAACCATTTAATCTCATAATTATCCATATTTGATTTATTTAAATGTTTCTTGCAAAACAATTTACCAATTCAATTAAAATAATCAATCAATTATCACATAAGGAAAGTATTATTCAATTAATTGGTAAATATCTTGAATTAGGTCAAGGATATACTCAAATATATGTTAAAATCGGATTTATATTGACCCATTAAGATAAAGGCAAGTTTCCATAAGATAAACAACAAGAAATCCCGAAACTAGCTCCTTCTGACGCTCGAACTCGCCGAGTACCACAATGTACTCGCCGAGTACACAGTGGTACTCGCCGAGTTCATCAGGAAGAAGGACAAAAAAACGATTTTGCAATCAACAATCAAGCAACCAATGCATCAATTCAATAGAAACCAATCAAGGCTCTGATATCACTGATGGGTTTGAGCCATAAGAACATTCCTATGTGCACATACAAACCCTAATGCTTGGATCTAGGTTTCTCTAATTGAACATGCAATGTATCCAAGATTTTGATTGATAGATCTAATGAAAAACATTCATATCATAACACATGAAATCAGATCTGAAAGATTACCTTGAATTGCTTGCTTGAATCTTCTTGTCCTTGAGCTTAGAGTCACAAATGTCACTCCTCTAATGGCTTACAAACACCAACTTAGCAAGAGGATGATTAGAGAGAGAGAGAAGGGTAAGAAAAGTCGGCCAGGGTTTCTTCAATCACAAGGGTGCCGATTTGCTTAGCCCTAAGGGTCTATTTATACTAGTGAGCCTCCTAGGGTTTCACCCGTAAACCCTAATTGGATAACTTAGGCCCTAAGCAATCCAATCTCCTTATTGATAAGCCTTGGACGATTTCTAGGCCTTTCCTAACCCTAAAATTGTCCACTACCTTAATCATAAGGAATCATAGCCCAAAGTACAACTATCATACAATTGACAGTTTATGCCCCTTTATTCAATTAATCACTTTAAGTCACCAAATTAATTCCTAATTAATTTATGACTTATATTAATCAATTAACAATATTATTATTCCTTATATTATTCTCATAATATATAAATAATATTTCTTCTCTCATTATAAATCATCCTGTCAAGTTGCTATGGTGAAGGCAACCCAAAAGGACCATGCACAATCGGGTCAAATACTTGCCAAATATAGTTGCAGCCTTAGACACTATTCCAACACAACCTCCCTCCAACAAACTGGGGTACGACATCTTCGACCATACAAGACCTCAAATTGCGGAGCATCAATGCTGGAGTGATAACTGTTCTTCTAAGAGAACTCTGCTAGAGGTAGGTAGGAATCCTAACTCCCACCAAAATCAATAACACGGGCCAGAAACATATCCTCAAGGGTCTGTATAGTCTGCTCACTCTAGCCGTCAGTCTGCGGGTGATATGCAGTGCTAAAATGTATCCTCGTGACCACTTCCTCGTGGAACTTCTACTTGAAATGGGAAGTGAACCACACATCTCGATGTGAAATAATAGAGATTGGAACCCAATAACGAGCAATAATCTCCCAAACATAAACATCGGCCAACTTTTCGGCCAAAGAGCTCTCCCGGATGGCCAAAAAGTGGGCACTCTTGGTCAATCGATCCATGATGACCCATATAGCATCAAAACTCTTGTCCGTCTTTGGAAAATTGGTGATAAAATCCATGGTGATAAGTCCCACTTCCACATGGGAACCTCCAGAGGCTGCATCATTCCATGTGGCCTCTAATGCTCGTCCTTGACCATCCTACAGGTCAAAGACCTCTCGACATACTAGGTTATCTCCTTGTTCATACACAACCGCCAGAAACTCAATCTCAAATCTTGATACATCTCGGTGGCTCCCAGGTGTATAGAAAAGCGAGACTTATGAGCCTCCACCAACATTGTCTGTCTGATCCCGCCTGAAACTGGAACCCAAACCCAACCACACCGGGTCAATAACCCTCAACTATTTGTGACAAACCTATGGATCTCACTCCTAATCCTTTCATGTTTCTAATTCTCTTTCTGAAATACCACTTCCTAAGTCTCTCTGATCAATCCCAAAAGCAGACAATCAATGGATATCCACATACACATCTCTCCAATCGAAGACTTAGTTGAATTGCGGCTCAAAGCATCCACTAACACATTCGCTTTACCCAGATGGTAATGGATCTCGCAGTCATAATTCTTGACCACGTCCATCCACTTGCTCCGTCTCATGTTCAGGTTCGGTTGATCCATATGATGTCTTAGACTCTTGTGATCCGTGTAGACAGTACATCGGACCCCATAAAGATAATGTCTCCAAATATTAAGGGAAAACACTATTGCCCCTAACTCCAGGTCATGTGTGGGATATCGCATCTCATGCAGCTTCAGCTGCTGTGAGGCATAAGCGATCACTCGTCCTCTCTGCATAAGCATCGCCCCTAAACCGGTGATGAATGACATAACAAAATACCACAAAATCCTCAACTCCCTCTGGGAGGGTCAAAACTGGGGCCTCACATAACCTCTGATAAAGAGTCTCAAACGCTGACTGCTGCTCAGGGGCCCATCGTAAATCCACCCCCTTCATCGTCAGACGAGTGAGGGGTATCACAATCTTGGAGAAGTCCTGAATAAATCTCCGATAGTACCTTGCCAAACCCAAGAAAGTCCTGGTCTCTGAGGGCGATTTTGAAACCTCCCACTACATCACAACCTCGATCTTGACCGAATCAACCAAAATCCCTTCCTAGTTAATGAGGTGCCAAGGAACTGGACCTCTAGTAACCAAAAATCACACTTCAAGAAGTTGGCATAAAGCCGTTCCCGCCTTAAAACCCCAAAATCTCTTGAAGGTGCTCCTCTTGCCACTCTCTGGTCTTGGAATACACCAAGATATCATCAATAAACACAATGACATATCATTCGATCATCGACTTACATACATGATACAAAAACCCAAAAACACTACAGGTGCATTGGTGAGCCCAAATGGTATAACCACGAACTCATAATGCCCATAACGAGTCCATAACACAGCCTTCTCCACGTCCTTCTCTCTCACCCTCACATGATGATACCCAGACCTCAAATCTATCTTGGAGAACTAATATGCACCCTTCAACTAATCAAATAGGTCATCAATCCGCAAAAGGGGATAACAGTTCTTTACCGTTAACTTGTTCAACTCCCAATAATCAATGAACATACGGTGTGAATGATCCTCCTCTGGGAAAACATTAGCAAACTCCCTAAAAAATGGAACCTCTAAAACTGATGTCAGCTCCCCAACCCGGGTATCAACCACATAACCCAGATAACCCGCACACACGTGCTAAATATACTGTCGAGCCCTGGCTGTCGAACAAAACCCTGAACCAACCCTAGTGCCTTCTCCATAGATAACCCATTATCCTCCACTTGGGGTTCAAACTACCACTCGTTAGACCTCGCAATCAATCATGGCATAAAACCTACTCAGCCAGTTTATTCCCACTATCACGGATACATCCCCCATGGGGATAAGGATCAGATCAATGGATAAGGACCGACTTGCGCCCGAGTCAAATAACACATGAACAAGAAAAGAGATCACTAAGAACATATTGGTCACGAAGTCTGGTGTTGCCATGGCCACCTCTGCCGTGAGCTGGAAAGCGCAACCTCGAGCCCTCGGGGGCTCCGCCATGCCCTAAGTCCCATTCGTGATCCTTAGAGTAGCGAGAGTTGGATCCTACGTCGACCTAGCAGCAAGCAATGGACAGTTGGCCTTCACATCACCAACTTAGTCGCAGTGGTAGCAAATATTGGAGCTGAGTGTTGGGGCCTGATGACGGCGATCCCTCGCCATGTGGCCCTGCTGGCCACAATTGTGACATCCAAAAGAAGATCTGCAAGCACCATCATGAACCTTGCCGCACTTCCCCCAAGTTTGGCCGCTCCAACCCCCAAATCTAACATTAGCGGCCTTGAACCGCTTCGGTACAAGCTGAGACAATTTCGAGGCCTGCCACTGTTCCCTCATCTGAGCTCCATTTCAATCTCCTATTGCCTAGCGGCCTCCTACAATCCAATAAGTGAACCATAATGTTGAGTGGATACAAATTGCCTGATATCCGTCTTAAGCATGCTCAAGTAACGGGTTATTTGAGCTTTCTCAGAAGTAGCAAAATCAATACAAAACATGGCCTTCTCTGTAAACATCTTGGTGATCTCTGTCACCGACTCAGTGTCCTGTCTCAAATCCAAGTACTCCTGGGACAACCTCTCACGCTCCACTAACAAAACATATCTAGAACGAAACATCTCGAAGATTTGATGCCAAGTCACTTTAGTCCTCTGCTTAGGAGAATACGAGCTAGTAACAAGTCTCCACCAATCCTTCACTCCGGACCGTAGAAGGTTTAGAGCGCACTTAACTTTATGGTCAGCTGGGTAAGAGCAAGTGAAGAAACATCCCTCGCTGTCAGAAAGCCACCTCATGGCTATGATTGGATCCTGAACTCCATCGAATGTCAGGGGCTTCGTATTATCAAAGTCCTAATACTAGAAGGCTCTCCCAGCGCCAATCCCGGCAGTAGCAACGACTACGGTGGCAGCAGCAACATTAACCTCAGAAATTGCAGCGTATCGCTCATCAAAGTACTCCACCATAGCGGTTGTAATACACCCAAACATCTTCGAAATCTACGCCCGAAAGAGGAAAACAACCTCCTCCTGAAGGATCTCCCTAACCCGATCCTTAGTCAATGTTGGTCCATTCTGTCCACCGGCTCCTGATCTTGATATGGATTATGCCTCAAATCATCGTGTCATCACCATACTGAAAATAAACCAGGGATATATCAGATAAAACACATATCATACCAGGGGAACCAACTCCCAACAAATCCCTAGGGATTGTGACTTCCCTGGTACGCGTACGGGTCATGTGCTTCCAGTAGTATAGGCCCATACTACATTCCACACCTACCCGTATTTGTCTCAGAGGATCATCACAACACCCCTAATAATACACACTAGCATACACATACACTCAATCTTCACTTCCTAGATGAAGGCTAAACATTAAACGACTTGGTCAACTGACCCCACACAACTCATCCATGAAACTTCTACCAACTCTGCAACACTCGTGTATGCTAATCATACATAACACTGTATCCTATAGACAGTTGAATACTTGATTCTACCGTAAGCCCGTGATTAAACAAGAATAGGAAATAAGGCTAAACCAAACATTCTAAGGCTATAAAATCTTAGTCATGTACAACTATGATGCATACACTAAGCAAATATAATTATGATGTCAAGTCCATATAAGAAAGAACCCTAGGCTACCATGCATCATATAATCAGGAAATTCTCTCATAAATTCCTCAAGATCCCTAGCTTATCACTAGCATGTTGTTCTAACATATCACAATATCAAATAACAGTGTGGTAATTTGGGGTCTACTTACTGGCTTTGGATTATCGTACACTTCACATCTTCTTAGATTATTTAAAAAAAAATGGAAAAATCATTTTTAAAACCTTTTTCTTTAGTTTGAGACTAGATTCACATGAGTGTTCCTCCAATTCACTCAAACCAAGGCTCTGATACTAACTTGTAACTCCCATAAAAATCACAAGAAATTTAAATTTTTTAAAATCAACCCAATTCATAAATTGTTTACAAATCATAGTTCTCAGAACATTTTCCAACATCAGAGTCTCCCAAAATCATAAGTCATAAACAAGAGGATGTGTATTGTCATGCCTTCGCCTTCCCACGATCATCCAAAGTTCCTGAAACCACAACAAAAAACAGTTCGCCAAAGCATAGTGAGTTCCCCCAAAGTACCAACACATAAGCAGATAACATATACAATAACAACATGTATCGGGTCCACAACTAAAAGACTGGATTACCCATGAGCGCACAACATACGTCTGGCTTGCCCTCGGGCCCACAACTTATGTCTGGCTTGCTCCCTAACCAAATCATTCACCGGACTGAAATACCCTTAAGCCCTCAGTATAAGTTTAGCATACCACCCAGTCCTCAACTTGTATCTGGAATGCTCTTGAGCCCTCAGTATGACTCTAGCATTCCTTACCCAGCCCTCAACTCATATCTGGAATGCTTTGGTATTTTTTGGCTACCGCACGACGTAGTACAACCTCAACCCAACAAAATATGTCGACACATAACAAATAACAACATATATAGATAATCATGCAGAAAGAATCACAGGTAGTCCTATAGATTTACCAGACTAGCATATCGAAAACTAGCATAATCATGTATATCTATTCTATACTCAACATATCAGTGAATAGCAGGATATCAAACCAAATGGGCTATCTTGGTGCCTTCGACCTGCAAGTACATTGAGGAAAACTCACCTCACAAACTGGACAAAAGTTGACGAGGTCTTGACTTTAAATCTCAGCTCTAAACGACACATATTCCAATCAAATGACCAATCTCAATCAAAATCCCAAAATACCCTTAAGTAAAACTTGGTCAAATTCAAAGTCAAACAGGTCAAATCCACTAAGTCAACTGAGTCAACTCAGCTAAGTCACCAAAGAGTGAGTACGCAACGTGTACTCCTTATGCATGTTGGGCATACTTGTTGGATTTTGAGCACTATAATACTCCTATGGTGCACATGCAACCCTAAATGCTTTGGATCTATGTTTTCTCTAATTATACATGCATTTTGTTTTTCCAAAGCATTCACCCTAGCTAGCATACAATTGAAGCTATATAATAAAAACTTAGTTTGGATGCTTACCTCTTGAGTAGGGTAGAGTTCTTGACCTTTGAAAGCTTGACCACCTCACGTGTGATGCCACTAATGGTTCACAAACACCAATATGCAAGAGGAGGATTAAGAGATTAATTTACTTATCTCAAAAATATGGTGTAACTGATTTTGGTTCATGAGGGTTCTATTTATAGTATGGAAAATGCTAGGGTTACACTTTGTAAACCCTAATGCTCCATGACTTTTCACATTCTTATGCTTCATGGGGTTAACCTCCATGGACTATCCATGGATTAACTTATTGGTTTAGCCTGTCTAAATAATCATGGATCATTGGCCCACACTACAAGAATCATTGATTTACATAATCAACTCCCATATATTTAATTAGTCTCTTTTGACCACAAAATTAATTCTTGATCAATAGTCATTAAAAATTAAATATGATAGTAATATATTATACTTGTAATATATTAATAAATCATAAATAACCTTATTCTCAGAAGTCCATCCTGTCAAATTGCACTCATGAAGGCAACCTAAAAGGACCATGCTACTATCGGGTTAAGTACATCCCAGTTATAGTTATGAGCTTAGACACCAAATCCAACAGTCTCCCACTTGGATAAGTCTAATAACTATAGTTGTCAATGTAACTTCAGGATCCGACTTAGATATCGTAAGCTTTCAAAAGCCGATGTAAACTCTGACCCAGTTAGTGACGCATCCTTTAGATAAGGGATCATATAATCCTCTGTTCTCAAGATATCAGCTGGACAAATACATAGAACAATGTCATACTTATTGTCCAGCTGTTTGTTTCCCGATTTCCAATTCATCTGACATAGAACATAACAGAACACATCAGTTTAGTTATGACCAGGCCTGACACATAACTCAAAACAGAATCATCGAGGGGCCCAAGATATCGCTTTTAATCCTCTTAGGATAAAAGGGAACATATAAACTTCAACATTATATACTTGTACTAACTACTCATTAAATCATGCACAACGATACATTTTATAACATCAAGTTACTGATGCGTTTTCATGTCATCATTGCACAACTAATTTATAATCAACAACTCATATATCTAGCTTTGAAGACGTATATGATATTATCGTCTCACGATCACTGATGATAAATTCCAGGAAGTGATTCAAGTGAGCACGGGTTGATCCAATACTCAATTTTTTTTTCCAGAAGTACTCATGAATGGTGTAGAAAATTGTTGCTATGCCTAACACCTTATACAATCTACAAGCCAACTCATGACAGTCTTCTTTCATACTTACTTCCAACATATTATTGATTGTGGATAGTTTGAATAAATCTTATTATTTTGAATCAAAACATGCAAAGTGAAACAATAGTAAATGTTTGACACAAGACAGTAACTTTACTTATAAATAAAACTCCTTTTATTCAATCATCAAATGTCAATTACAATTTAGCTAATACAAGTTTTGGTTTATCTAATCACTAAAACTAATATCGTCCGTTAGCCCAATGCCCCTTGCATTATGAAAGAAGAACACAGGAAGAGTGAACGCATAGTGGGTCAAGTGGCTTCCTTTGATTATGTTAGCTGGGGATTATTGATCCTTCATTGGAGGGTGTGGGTTCCATATTGAGGCGGAGCACATCAGGTTTTGATGGAGGAGGCGCACAAGTCGAGGTTCTCTATTCATCCAAGAGTGACAAAAATGTATAGAGATCTCCAGATTGACTATTTATGGCCATGCATGAGGTGGGACGAAGCATGGTATGTGGAGAGATGTTTGACTTGCAGGAAGTCAAGGCTGAGCATTAGCGACCCCACGACAAAATGGAGCCGTTGGGTATTCCCATTTGGAAATGGGAAGAGATTACGATGGATTTTATCACAAAGTCACCTCAAATGGTGCTCGGAGTGGATTTGATAAGGGTCATCATGGATCGCTTTACAAAGAGCACACACTTTATTCTAATTCAAGAGAGTATCCCTGTGGAGATGTTAACAGACATCTACATTTAGGTGCTTGTGGCAAGTCATGGGGTGCCAATTTCAACTGTGTCTAATATGGTTGTTCAGTTTACTTCCAGGTTCTGGAAGAGATTCCATGAGGAGTTGGGTAACCGTTTACATTTTAGTAAAACTTGTCACCTACAGACTGACGGTCAAAGTGAGCGAACTATCCATACATTAGAGGACATGTTGCGGGCATGTGTATTCGATTTTGGTGGAATTTGGGTTATGTATCTTCCTTTGGCAGAGTTTTCGTATAACAATAGTTATCACACCAACATTGATTGAGCTCCTTTTGAGATGTTCTATGACAGTGGCGGAGCCAGGATCAAAGTAAAGGGGTATCCCAATTTTTTTTAAGGGTAACCCAATTTTTTCCCGGGGTGCTTGGGTTTCCCCGGTTTGGTTTCGGTTTTAAACCCAAATCTTAATCGAATCATTAGCTAACCTCAAGTCTTGTTATATAAACATGAAGTTGAAGTATATTTTGATACTTGAATCGATGTGGGACTCAAAGTAGATATTAAATAAATCATGAGGATAACCGGTTTATATAATAGAAAAAATGGCTGAGTTTACATGTGTTTAGCGATGTAGGATAGAATAGCTGGGAAAATAAAACAAAAGTAAACAAAGAATATATAAGAAGCGAGAATTGATCTTGAGACCTTTACTTCAATAAGCCAACGCCTTAACCAGCAAACCAAGTGTTTTTTTTGTGTTTATAAGTGGAGGGATGCGTATATATACACTATACCGAATTTTTTTTGAGGGATACTTAAACAAAAATTACACTACCGAAAAATTTTGAGGGGTATCCCGGGCTACCCTGGGATCCCCTTGGATCCTCCCATGTTCTATGAGAGGAAGTGTAGAACCCTGATATGTAGGGATGAGGTCGGCCAACGGGTTATGGGATACGGAGGTAGTACTTCGGACGACCAAATTGATTCAGCAGGTTCATGGCAAACTTCAGACACCACAGAGCCGACAGAAGAGCTACACAAATAGATTTCGGTTGGACTTGGAATTCCAGGTTAGGCACTTGGTACTCCTGAAGGTGTCACCTTAGAAGGGTGTCATTCGATTCAGGAAGCGGGGAAAGCTAGGACCCAGATATATTAGTCCTTTCAGGGTGTTACCTCGGGTAGGCAGAGTTGCGTATTGCTTGGATCTGCCAGAGGAGCTCAGTCAGTTCATAACACTTTTCATGTCTCTCAGCTAGGGAAATGCTTGGTCGATGATTCTACATTGGTTCCATTGGAGGACATTCTGGTTGATGATCGTCTGAACTATATAGAGAGACCAGTGACTATCCTTGACAAGAAGATGCAGACTCTTCGAAACAATATATAGAGAGACCAGTGGCAATCCTCGACAAGAACATTCAGTTCATAACACTTTTCATGTCTCTCAGCTAGGGAAATGCTTGGTCGATGATTCTATATTATGGTTTGGAACTAATATAAAAGCTTGTTTCTCAATAACCTTAAGTAATCAACCCCAAAATCACGTTTCTATGCGATTTTATGGATTTTATGGCATCAGGTTAGAATTCTTGAACACCTAATTCATTGATTGGGTTTTGATTCATGTTTTATCAGATTTGTTGTGTTTTTGTGATTTGTATTTCATCAGATTCTGGTTTTGAGATTTCAGTTTATTCAGTTTGAGCAGGGTCATTGACGATGGTTATGGTTTCCGATTGAGGTTCAAACATACATGATATATATATATATATATATATATATATATATATATATATATATATATATAAATAGATAGATAGATAGAGAGAGAGAGAGAGAGAGAGAGAAAGAGAAAGAGCATATGACAATTTCAGTAGAGAAGGGTCCATATGCATTTCTTTAGTTAAATCATTATTGAAGATGAATGTGAAAAGAAGATGGGTTTCATGGAAGAAGAAGTTTGTTCCCTAGGGGATCTTCTACCGAAATGAGAGAAAGGGAAAGACATGATAAATCTGATGGAATAAGGTGAAGGGGGTGGGGGCCATTTCTAGTTTTTAATATTATAAATAATCAGTTAATAATAAAATAATTAAAAAAGAAATCAATAAGGGTATAAATGTCATTACTAATGTGGTGAAGACTAAACTTGAAACAAACTCAAATAACAGAGACCGTCCGAGTTAAAAAAAAAGTTCTTAGGATTACCCTAAACCACATGGACCATCCATGTAATTTACCCTAATATTTAATTTGCTTATTAAAAAAGTATCTAAATGTATTCATATGTATTTATTTTATATCTTTACTACTATATTAAAACTAGTTTTCAAATAATTATATCTTTACTACTATATTTAAACTAGTTTTAAAATTATAAAATAAATTAATACAAATACAACGACATGAGTTTGATATAATTTAAAATATAGATATAGATATTATAAATATAAAAATATATAACGGCACATATTTTAACTTATTACAAGCAATTGACAAAAATATAAAAAATAATATATTTTTTGTTTAAAAACCTATCAACATGTTTTGTATATAATTTTTTTTGTTGTTTTGTTCAATTTCTATCAATATCAGTATGATCATTAACTTTTTGGTCGTCGTCATTTATGTTTGTATCTTTAAGCTATTTTAATGTTTGAGAAATTAAAATATATTATTATTATTATTATTATTATTATTATTATTATTATTATTATTATTATTATTATTATTATTATATATATATATATATATATATATATATATATATTAATTATTCTATTTAAAATTATAAATACTTCGATTCATGTTGCTTTATTCTTAAAAAAAAGAATATTGATTATATATAATTAGAATATTTCTTAAAATATAAATTAACTATTGATATGTTTGAATCTTTATATATATATATATATATATATATATATATATATATATATATATATATATATATATATATATATATATATATATATATATATAGGGAAGGGTTATTTGGAAAACAAAAAAACCCTAAAGAAACCCTAAAAATCATAAAAATGCATAAAAAAAATATCAATACATCACAAAACTTTTTTATCAAAAAATCGCAGCATTTATTACACTTTCGCTGAAAAAAAATAAAAAATCATATTTTTTTTTTGTAAAAATTTTTTTTTTTTTCAAATTTTTTTTTCAGCGATTTTGACCTAAAAGCTGCGATTTTTTGATAAAAAAAAATTCAAAAAAATGTTTTGTGATCTCTAGATATGTTCTTTTTGGGTGAGATAGACAACAAATCCACTAGAACTTCTTTGGTAACTCTTTATTAATGATTTGCTTGTGGACCTTATCATATGTAAAAGACCAAAAACAAAAAACAAATATGGTCATTAATATAAATATGTAATTCAAAGACATACCTAGGGTTGATTTTTTTTTAAGATCGCAAAGCGATGTAAATTCAGCCTTTTACTCGCCAACCTTCTGAGAGAGATCCCAGGTAAGCTGTGCAAACCTGCAAAAAAATTAAATTTGATTCAGGACATTTTTTCTTTCATTGTCAATAAGAAAGAATAATTTTGAAGTACTATGTTTTCTACAAAAGAGTGTCAAATATTTAGATTTTAATTAGGTATTAATATTGTGTTATTTTAAGGTCCAAAACCAAATTTAAAGACATTATAGTCATAAAACACTACCTATTTATTTGGATTTTCCAAAATTTGAACCACTTGGAATAAAAACAATTAGCAGGAGATAACGTAACTTTTAAAATCATAGAACAATCAGAACTTGAAATTCTTCATCATTAATACGTAAACCATTATGAATTAAAAAAAATCTAAATAAACAAAATTTTGATATTTTGAAATCCAACATTTCTTTGAAATAAAAAATATTGTAGATAAAAAAAAGATAAGACAAATCATATAAAAATGGAACTGAAACATCCAAAAATATGGCCCCAAAAATTTCCATTTAATAATAGCTAAAATAGTATTTTCCCATAACATCCAAACATTTGAACAACACCAATGTATCAATTTGCCATAAATCAGAGTAAAACATCATAACTGAATCTCAATGGTGTGTGTGATGTAGTCATCCCAAGTTCTTTCCTTTGAAACAAGAGGTACCTAAAACATAAACTGAAAATCGTAAGCACAAAGTTTAGTGAGTTCCCCCAAAATACCTCATACCATACATATCATTAAATAATGAGATACAGGCCCCGTCTACACTCAGATAATAATGAGATACGGGCCCCGCCCACACTCGGATAATAGTGAGATATGGGCCCTGCCCACACTCAGATAAGAATGACATACATGCCCCACCCACACTCATATAACGGGCCTCGCCCAAATGACATACATATATAAGCACATACAAGTATCACACAGAAAACAAGTATAATAACATAACCAAAAAAGGATCGGCCTTGGTGCCTTAGACCCGCTGAACCTGGTGAGGTTACTCACCTTGAATTGAGAAATGTAGCTGAACGGATCCTGACTCCGAGTATCGACTCAACTCAACCCCTAAATATAAAAGATTTCCTTAAGTACAACACAAATGCCCAAAATCCCCTTACAGGTCAAACTTGGTCAAAGACTAAAGTCAAAGTCAAAGTTAACGGCCTGAGTTGACCCAACTCGTCGAGTTTTCCTTCAACTTGTCAAGTTTCTCCATCAGTCTGCAAAGTCAGGAAAAACCAATTCAACTCGCCACCAGAAATCCAACATCTTAATTCATTAAGCCGAACTTATCGAAACTAAGAGCTTCCTAATTCAGATCTTAATTGTGGCTTCAAGAAGGGTAAAGTTTCCAACTTTACCTCCAAGAACTACCAAAATAGGTTCAAAACCCAAACCCTAGGCTTAAAAGGGTAAGGACTTAATCATTAAGCATTACATTACCAAAGGCACAACCCCAAACTGTAGATCTGGCCCTAAAAGCTGAATGGCCACGTAAAGTTTCCTACTTTACACTCATGCATGACAATAAGAAGCTCAAATGCCCAAAAGAAGCCATAAGAAGGACTTAATGAATTCATGAAGTCCTTAAGACCATAAAGCTGGAACCTTTATGGCAAAAGAGCTCATGGAGATCATATATTTGAAAGGATAACACTTGGGAAGACCTACACCCTCATCAACCACCCTAACATGGCTAAAAGCATAAAAACTAACCCAAAAGGAGATCTAAGCCAATATTAAGCAAGGTTAGAACTTTATACCCGAAATCTACTGGAGATGGAGCAAAGAATCAAGATCTGAAAGCTCCTACTTGAACCACCACCTTGCACTAATCTTTTCTTCCTTCAATGAGCTTCAAACACACCAAAAGACACCAAAAATAAGCTCACAACACTAAAGGAGGCTCTAGGGTTTCGAGAATAGGTTTAAGGGATATGGAGGATGGAAATGAGGCCAACACCAGGGACTTAAGGTGTTTAAACAGGGTGCAAAACCCTAAAATTAGGGTTTCCTTCCCAGCTGCCAACTCGCTGAGTTGAGGTATCTCAACTTCTCGAGTTGACTCATTAAACCTTGCGACCAAAAACAACTTCGACACGTCGAGTTGAGGCTTCCAACTCGACGAGTCCTCCAAGAAAATGCAAATAAATGGAATTAAATTAATACCAGAAACCAGGCGTTATAGGAATAGACCTTTTGGAGCCAAAAATATCATCAAGATCCCCAAATCCCCTCTTAGTGCCTTTTATTGTGCCGATTAGGCTTCTAGCAAGCTGTTCTGGGTTAAAACTCCCTTAAACCATCTTATCCATTTATTATTTAGGAAAACGGAGAGATAGAGTGGAAAATCAAAAAAACTTCCAAGTTAGTGTGATGAATTCAAAACTACCTTACATAAAGGGCCTC
Organism: Lactuca serriola; assembly: GCF_051521515.1. Lineage (NCBI taxonomy): Eukaryota > Viridiplantae > Streptophyta > Magnoliopsida > Asterales > Asteraceae > Lactuca > Lactuca serriola. Next base: position 13,047,339 of record NC_136413.1, read on the forward strand.
TGGTTACTTAAAAAATAAAACCAATCAAACACCAATTTCATATTTTTATAAGCAAAACACTACATAAATAGAAAGCACAAACACTACCATCTTAAACACCAATTTCACATTTATATAAGCAAAACACTCCATAAAAAGTCTTCATATGCTTTACAATTTGCATAAAATATGATAATAAAATTGCAATCAAACACATGACCTTTATATAGTAATGCTATGCTTTATAACTGTAGAGTACAATTGTAATTCAAATGGTCTAATAAGGTAGTATTTTTTATGCATTATCAATTGATGGTCATCTACTTTGTTGAATGGAAAATAGGAATGGACAAGATTACTTGAACAAAGGCTAACACCCTTTGTTGAATTTCCATCGAGCTTCAACCACAACCAATTCTCAATTTTGAAAAAAAGGTAAAGAACAATCCTCCATAATAAGATCAAAAATCTGCATCAAATATGATCAAACAAAATATAATTTAACTAATCAGCTCATGAGAAAAAAAATGATGGTTTACTTATGCTTACTCTTCTTCTACAGGAAGAATTTTCTCTTTTACTGATTAATAAAAAATTGCAATAAAGAAAACCCAAACATTAAACAAAGTTAAATGAACAAAATATAAACCTAGCTGCATATTATGGTAGTGCATAGACATCTGTCATACTCTACTTCAAATTAACAAACGATAGTCATAAATATCATTTTGGAAGGAGAATATCATAAGCGTTTGAAAGAAAGAAAGAAAGAAAAAGCTTAAATCTTTAAAACCCGTTATTATCCATTTTAGAAACAAAAAAAACCCAAAAACATAACCCTGTGAGGAAATACATCAAACCTCTTATATGCAAACACCTTAACGTCTTAAATCTTTCGTGTGCAGGTATACTTATAGACAAAAAAACCAGAGAAATCTATGTCAGGTGTATATAATTCATGATTCTTACCTTCCCGCCGATCTCCAGAGAGGAGTAATGACTTTTCGCAAAAAGATTCACAAATAAGAATACTAAAAAATGTTAAGATCATGAACTTGTAACAACAAAACTGGAGGAAAGAAAGATAATACCAAAAGATAGAAAGGGGACTCTAGTGGTGGTTGCTAATGACGAGGAAATAACACAATAAGTGCAACTATACAGGGGGTTGTGTTGGTTGAAGATGGAAAAAAGAAATGGTGTATGGGTTTTCATTGTGCCTGTTTGTAGGTATAGCGAGGAAAAGATGGAGAATAGAGAGTGGGTTAACGTTAAAGGGTATGCATGGATCGTGTATGGTGGTCAAGCCGCAAGGATTATGAAGTACCAATGGTTCATGTTTAGGGGGCATACCGACCGTGACGGAAAGAACACAGGGTGGTGGAGTTCTAGGCTTAGGTAGGGCTTTCAGATGGTGAACGTTTGGGTGATGATGGAGGTTATACATATTCTTTCAGATTCCGGTCAATTTCTACGATTGAAGAGAGAGGGGCGAATCCTTGGGCTGCGAGGGAACGTTTGGGTGGCATAGGTTTGATGAAGATATGCACTGAGATTGAAAAGCATGTGCCTTATAAAGTGCATTTCCTATTGATTGATTCAACAAACACTAAAAATAAGGGACTACAATTTAGCTTTGACCGATTCATTTTGCAGATAAGTTTGACGTATTCATTTTGTAGATAAGTTGCTTTGATATGAAACATTTAAGGGATAAAAATGCATAAAAAGTTTGTATTCCATGCTTTATACTTTGTACTATATAAAATGAAGACTTTCTTGTCCTAAAATAGGTAAATGTAGTTTAAGGTGTGTGTGTGTGTGTATATATATATATATATATATATATATATATATATCAGGGACGGTTCACTTGAGATTAAAAAAAACTAAAGATCTTAAGATTTAATATCAATTATATATTTTCTCATTTGTCGCTCTAACACTCCAGCGTAACGACAACAACGATGTATACCTAATCATAAGTGATTATATATATATATATATATATATATATATATGTGTGTGTGTGTGTGTGCGTGTGTGTGTGTATGTGTGTGTATGTTTGTGTGCATGTTCACAAATTGAGTAATCATATATGATTATGATAGTTGGTGACATAATAGGTGGTGGTGGTAGAGGTGTTGATGGTATAAGTGACAGAGGTGGTAGTGGTGGGGCTGGCTGGTGTTAAAGGTGGTAGTAACGGTGGTGGCGGTGGCGGTGGCGGTTGTGGTGGTGGGGATGATTGCAGAGGAGACAGGAACATGTGGTGCTATAGATTAATTTATGATTATAACAGACTTTCGCGCCTGTATGTGTAGTGGTGTTGATTATGATGACATGTGCGGAATTAGAAAGATCTAGTGAATTATCATACAAATTCAAGAACACAAGGAGTAAATAAATCTTTGTAAGCTCTTATTAGATCTAGAAAGATTATACAAATGGGTTTGTATATAATTTCTCTCTCTAGTCTAACCCTCCAAAATGGACTCTTCTTTTCATAATGGGAGTCACTCACTTCCTATTTATAGGAAAGACTCAACCCATTTACACATACAAAGAGGAAAGCCTAAACACTACATCCAAGCATGACTTTGCACCCTAACATTCTCCCCCTCAAAGTTAGGATTGGATGTCCGGCTTTAATCTCCAACGAGCTAGCGCGATCAAGACCAAACTCCCCCTCGAAGTAACACCGGTCTTCAAATCCGCAAATGAATATTCGACAAACCCGAGAAGCTTCGAATACCCATCATTCTCCCCCTTTTTATAATCAAAAAATGATTATAAAACCCACAAAGGATGAGAAGCGCCCGAGGAATAGTCTTCACGATACTCCCCTTGATGTGTACCAAAAATGAATCACCAAAAATCTTGCACGGAAGAACAATCACGAAAAAGCCACAAAAAAAATTTCCAATTTATGAAAAATTTTGACTTTTTGAGTGAAAGTTGCAAGATTTTTCAAAATCCGGGTAGAAGTTGTCACTTTCTGAAACTTGCAAGGACCCGTTACACCAAAAACAGTCAAATATGCGAAACTCTAGCCCATTTGCAAAACCGGGCATGAAGCGTAAATTCACACAAACTGCAGGGACCAAAACTGAAAATTTTGTAATTTCTCAGCTTTTATTGCCCATATGCGAAGTTGGGTATAAACTGTCATTTCGTGAGAAGAACAGGGGTGCAAACTAAAACTTTTTGTGTTCTTCCCCAAATCACCATATGCAGTAAAAGACTTCGCATCTTAATACTTCGCATGTGACTGAGACATGAATGCGAACCATGTTTAAGAAAACTTCGCATCTTTATCCCAAGTAACCAATATGCGAAATTGATTGAGACCCAAATGCGAAACCAATTTTTATACACTCAAATGCGAAGTGAAGTTAGAAACCCAGATGCGAACACAGATTGATTTCACCCATATGTGAACTCAATGAAGATCTAAATGTGAACTCCACTGATTTCAAATGCGATCCCAAAAAAAAATTCATATGTGAACCCATATTTTTTATTCACACAAATGCGAAACCAATCCATAAATGCGAATACTCGGTTATTATATTTTCGCAAAATTACAGCCTTCAAAATTACATCCATCAGCCATTCATTCGCTTTTCATTCAATCCAGTCGACATCCAAGCTTCGATCATTGATTACAATTGACTTCCCAATCACAAACCAATATTCTTCCCAGTCGACTTTGCTTTTACAGACCCATCGACTATCGATCCCAAATCAACCCTTATGCGAACTGAAATACGGTATTAATCAACTTCGCATTCTCCTTCAATTTCCAAAATCAAAGTTTCGTTCTGTTGTAAACATTGATTTCCCAGTTCGCACATTTAAATCAATTTTCATCTCGTTCCATATTCCCATACCCTTCGTACATTGAATTCAACTTCGTCATGTCGATGAACTTGGAAAGCGATTGTACAATCATTCAATCTTTGAACAATCTCACATAGAACGATTTTTTAAAAAAATCGAGTTCTCTTACTGAATCATCCGAACCTATCGACATCAAAGCTTCCGTCATCAAGAACAAGAACATCGACCATAATGATATCGATTGACTCCACACAATGAACTCAAGGACCAACCAAAATCAAGCAAACATCCAATATGATTTTGAATCAAATACGTGTCGCATTCAATTAACGATTTACCAAGTAAATATCGATTACAACTCAAATCGAGTTTTGATTCAATCGATTTTGACTTTCAAAAGAACTAGCGATCAACACCAGTCGACATCAATTGAGTCTCTGGCTTTGAAATCAGGTCATCAAACTATCGACTATCATCAATCAATCAATACCAATCGATTTTCAATTTTACTGAATCAATAAACTGAAAATTAGATTTTGATTTTTAGCTTTTGATGCTGATGAAGAACACAATTGTACAACCAAATAAAGCTGGTGTACAAGTCAGATGACGAACACCTCTCGACGATTTGAATGAATCAGATGAAGGATTTTCACGATTTGGACTCAAATATCTTAATGAACAGTATTCAAAAATATTATGGGCTCAGCGAACAAATTTCAAGTTTGGGCTTCTAACTTGAATCGAATCAACGAATGAAGATTTTGATTGGACTAAAGTTGGATAAGATGAACAGTAAAAAAATTTGAGAATGATTTTGGAATTATGAGAATATGATTTTGATTTTTGAATTGATCTTAAAAAAAAAATTGGATCAATCAATGAGATTGAAACGGATTTGATCCAATGAGTCAAATCGATCAAAAATGAAAAACGAAAAACACGAATTGAAATCATGGACGTTTTGGAATCCATTTGAGAATTTGAGATACCTTTTTAACTAATCGAGATTCATTTTCAACGAATGAATCAAATTTGGAAGATCTTGGTTCTTTTGTCGGAATGAGAAAATCTCCAAATCGAACATTGTACCACCCACCATGCGAGATATACAACTCGTTCTTCGTGTTCTCTGTGTTCTTCAACGATCCAAGAACATCTTCAAAAGAACCACCAACACATTTGGGTTTTGACTTCAAATTCAATGCAACCTTTGGAGATTGTTGCTTTGGAACCCAAATTTGCTTCACGGATTTTGGCTTCACAACATATGACGATTTTTGTGAGTAAACCCGCTTATTCTTCCGATTCATCTTCTTCTTCTTCTTTTTCTTTCTCATCTTTTTGCATCTTGAAGACTTGACTTCATGAACAAACCCACTTTCAACAACATGAACATTTTGAGTTTGAATCAAATCTTTTGGAGTTTGATATTTGTGAATTTCTTGAACCACCGGCTTCCGATAAGGAATCATTCCTTCAAACGAATCACAAGAACACAAAATATCATCGGTTTGAACTCCAATCGAGCAAAAAACTTTTTCATCATGAGAATCAACTTGAACTCCTTTTTCTTGAACATCAAGAACATCAAGAACATGATGATCATCAAGAACATCTTCAACAAACATAAGAGCTTGAAGATCACTTGGGTTTTCAACAAGAGAAATGTAACTCTTATTAAACAAGTCTCTTTCGTCTCCTTCCTCTCGATTCTTGCTACAAGCTATCATGAACATGGAAAGATCATACAAACATTCAATCTTTGAAAGTTGTTGAAATATCAATCTTCCATGATCATCTTTTAAACCTCCATAAGAAACCAAAGAATCCCATGAAATCAAACCTCCTTTCAACAATAATCCATAGAATTGAAATTCGTTGACTTCGTATTTCACACCTTCAATGATTACAATCCAAGAATCATACTCCAAAAGCACCATGATCACCAAAACTTGAAGATTTCTAGAGAGAGAAAGTGATTTTGAATGAGTTTTCTAGAGAGAGAAAGTAAAAATCACTTGAATTCTAGTGAAGAAAATCGAATTATGAATAGAATCAAAGATGAATTCGATTTCTAGAATCCAAAAACTCTCTAAAACATGAAGATCAATGAACAATAAGAATCACCAAATCAAAATAGCCATCAAGGATCAATTCTTGATGAAAATCAAGAACACCTGCTCTGGTACGAATTGTAGTGGTGTTGATTCTGATGGCATGTGCGGAATTAGAAAGATCTAGTGATTCATCATACAAATTCAAGAACACAAGGAGTAAATAAATCTTTGTAAGCTCTTATTAGATCTACAAAGATTATACAAATGGGTTTGTATACAATTTCTCTCTCTAGCCTAACACTCCAAAATGGACTCTTCTTTTCATAATGGGGGTCACTCACTTCCTATTTATAGGAAATACTCAACCCATTTACACATACAAAGAGGAAAGCCTAAACACTACATCCAAGCATGACTTTGCACCCTAACAGTACGCCGAAGGGTTAGAACAACATATGTGAAATATGTGGCTGAGGTTGAATTTCAAGATCTCTATTTTTTAAACCTCAACGGAACCTCTCCCTGTGTGTGTGTGTGTGTGTGTATATATATATATATATATATATATATATATATATATAGCTAGCTTATAATATGGATGGACAACTATTGTGCGGACGTGTGGACAGTGCTATTCTACGAGAATTACTGAGAGAATAAGTTGTTTAGTAATGTGAATACGTTCAAGCTCACACAACTATCGTCATTTTCATGCATTCTCGCTAATTCTTATTCATTCTTGTTATCATGTGTCGTTTTTCACTCATTTTCATTTTTACAGAATACGACCCAATAAACATTTTTACAGAATGAGAATAATAATAAAAAGTCTATAATAACCTTGTAAACGATTTAGATTATGTGATAATGACAATAATTATGTAAGATTGAACGAATTCACATTATCAAACGACAAATTTTTTTTTGTCATTATCACAAAATAGCAATGTCCACACGTCCGCACAATAGATCTCAATCTACATTTGAACCTAACTCTCTCTCTCTCTCTCTCTCTATATATATATATATATATATATATATATATATATATATATATATATATATATATATATATATATATATATATATATATATATATATATATATATATATATATACACATCAGTTTTTGGAATATGAATCTTAGTTGCCATACTGTCCGAATTACTCATATTTTTATTTTTATTTTCTATCTGTGTCTGATGTAAAAAATGAAGAAATCATTAAAAAGACAAGTAGTAGGGTGGCAAGTAGTTGACAAAAGGTTAAATACTATATAATATGGTTTTTTAAAAGAGATCAATTATGCACCTTGTTTAATCATATAAATATTTTTTGATGATGGGAATTAACATTATTTCATCTTATTATAATCATATAAATATTTTTTGATGATGGGAATTAACATTATTTCATCTTATAATATCATATATCGATATTATTATTAACCCTTCGTACATTTAGAAAAGATAGTAATAATAAAATGTTTATAAATGTCAAATACCTTTTATATATATATATATATATATATATATATATATATATATATATATATATATATATATATAAAAGTTAATTTGAGACGAACATAATTTCGTGAAACCGTGAGAACAAATTTTAGTGAAAATATTCTAATATTTTATTTTTCGTAAAAATAGAATATGCAATATATTCTAACATTATATGTTCTAGAATATTTAAATGTAAAATATGTTAAAATTATTGGTTTAGAATATTCTAATATTATACACATTTAATTTTAATAAACACTAGAATATTAGTATATTTCTTTAAAAAATTGTCTCACGGTCTAATAAAATTAAGCCGTTTTACATGAACCTAACCCTATATATATATATATATATATATATATATATATATATATATATATATATATATATATAGGGTTAGGTTCATGTGAGAAGACCTAATTTTACATAACCTAAATGTGTGTTGACATATATTGTGTGGACGTGTGATAGTGTTGTTCTGTAAGAATGACAAGAAAATATATTGTTTGGTAATATGAATACATTCAATCTTATATAACTATTGTCATTATCCTGCATTCTCATTAGTTAAATCATAACGTTTATATTGACAAGTGTCATGTTATTAGACCTCATTATTAATATTATATGTCACTTATCATCTCATTTGTCAATCTATTAATTATCAATTTAAAATTTCTCATTTCAATTACATTAAGTTAATAATTGATTCTCCATTTAAATTTTCACTCTAATTATATTAAATTAATAACATTAGAATAAAAAAATAAATAAAATTAGGACAGATTATAAGGTGATATAACTCACGTATATATTTAAATCAACAATTATAATTTTATATAACTAACAAATACCTCTTAAGTAATAATTTATTTATATAATTGATTAATAATTTTGATTTTTTAATATAACAGTTTAATTATTTTTATAACCGTGGTTTTCACGGGTTATAAACTAATATATATATATATATATATATATATATATATATATATATATATATATATATCTTATTCTAATAAAAGAATAAATTTATTCTCTTTTTGTCATATGTCACCATATTAGACCATCTAATTAATGTAATGTCACTTGTCAATCTATTGATTTCTTCATTTGAAATTTGAAATTTGAAAATTTTCTATTCTAATTACATTACATTAATAACATTAAAATAAAAACTAAAATAAAATTAATACAGATAATAAGGTTACATTAAATTAATGGTTGTAATTTTATATAATTAAAAAAAAATATATCTTAATTAGTTTAAAATAATTGATTAATAATTTTAAGTTTTTATTATGAAAGTTTAATTAATTTTGCAAGCGTGATTTTCACAGGTTATAAGTAGTTAATTATATGTTGATTTTTAAAAAAGTGGTCAATGGGGTGTCCAAAGGGTGTCTTATTAACAATATATATATATATATATATATATATATATATATATATATATATATATATATATATATAACTAGGTTCAAGTATTGTAACAAATTATTGTACATCTATCGTATGAAATGAGAATAATAAAGAAAATATGTTGTTTGATAATATAAATATGTTCAATCTTACATAACTATTGTTATTAACACACATTTCACTAATTAAATTGTCTGTAAGGTTATTATACACTTATTATTATTATTATTCTCATTTCTGTCAGAATATCGTCAGAATGTTTTATTGGGTCGTATTCTGTCAGAATGAAAATGAGTGAAAAACGATTTTTGAGAACAAAAATAATAATAATTAACGACAATGAATGAAAATGACGATATTCTTGTAAGGTTTAATGTATTCGCATTATTAAACAACTTATTCTCTTAGTAATTCTCATAACATACAATAGATGTATAATAATTTACTCCAATAAATGAAGGTTTTTTTGCCACATATCCCTTCTTCTTCATTTGGACACATGACATTTTCTAAAAATTTTAAAATTTTCTATTTTCCACTTGTTATTTTATTTTATTTTTTATTTTATTAAATTAAAATTACACATTTAATATGTAATGTAATATATATGTAAGGTATTTATTTGAAAGGGTTTATATATGTAATGTATTCAATATATTAAAGCCTCTTTAATTTTAATAATTAAAAAAATTTCTCATTTTTCTTATAAATTCAAACTTTTCAAATTGTTAAAATTTTATATTTATTTTTTTAAATAAACTTATGTAATAAATGGGTCTCACACCTACTTAGTTTGAATAAAATAACCTAAGCCTCTCTCTCTCTCTCTCTCTCTCTCTTATATATATATATATATATATATATATATATATATATATATATATATATATATATATATATATATATATATATATATATATGTTTGGATTTAAGATAGCTTTCGTATGAATCAATTTCGTTGACTGCTATTTTAAAAGGTAATCATTTTCCCAATCAATCCATTAAGAATTCTGCTTAAATCGTACAAATCTTTAATCTTTCTTTTTCAAACTTATCTAATGTAAGATAGCAACTAATCAGAAAAAGAACCCGGGTACACATTATATTAAAAAGAATCATTGTACTAACGAAATCTAAGAACTACATCCAAAAATATCTTTTAATATAATATTAATTTATGTCTTTATAATCAAGTTTTTGACGTATGGTGGCTCCGAACACAAACTCTCTCCAGAGAGAGAGAGAGAGAGAGAGAGAGAGAGAGAGAGAGAGAGAGAGAGAGAGAGAGAGAGAGAGAGAGAGAGAGAGAGAGAGAGAGAGAGAGAGAGAGAGAGAGAGAGAGAGAGAGAGAGAGAGAGAGAGAGAGAGAGAGAGAGAGAGAGAGAGAGAGAGAGAGAGAGAGAGAGAGCGGGGGGGGGGGGGGGGGGGGGAGACAGACAGCATCTTTTATATTTACAAGGTGGTGAGTTTCAGAACCAAATCCCAACAACAACAAGAACAAGGAGGTGGTGAGAATCAGCAACGAGTCCGCCGGTTGGAGGGATGGGTGGAGAGTATAGTCCACTCCCTCGTGTTCCACTCTTTCTGTCAGCGCCACCTCCGCGTCCTTTTCCTCAACTCCACAGACTCCATATCCAACCAATTCTTAGCTAAAAGAATATAATCATAATTAGTTTTTAATAAGAGTTAAACATTCAAAACCAATTATGGTTCCTTCAAGTCACTTTTTCAACTAAAATACACATTCAAACAACACTTTATACACCATAAACGAATTGCATCACATGTATATTATAGTCGTAATTGGATCAAAATTATAAACCTATCAGTTTTAGTAAAGTAAATAAATAAACTTTATCTATTTTGCCAAATAGCTTTATATATATTAAGTTTATGATGTTTTACAAGAAGATGATTGGATGGTCAAAACCCCCCATCTTTGTGCATGTGTATGGAACTTTAGACCAACAACTACCACTTCTCAAACACCGTGCCTTCTGCCTTCTCTATCCACATGCTCACTAGCATGCCTCTCTTTCTTATTTTCCTAGTTTTTCCCAAACAGCGTGGGGACAACACGTAGTTTCAAACGTTTTTATGAAACTTTCGGTTACAAATGCATTTGTCTCTGTTATTTAGTTATATATTCCAAATTTGTAATATGACAACATTTACATATTTGTGTAAAATTCATTACCCCATTCCATATTTCAAAATTCCAAAGTAATCCAATAATTCTTTTTTATCAACTTTAATATGATGATAGAGGAAAAGCATATTTCAATCTTTTGTTCTCGTATGTTTTTCAATCTTATTTGGGTTTTATGTTCAAGACATAAATCATCCCCTCTTTGTAATCGGTTCTATGGTTGATTTTTGAGTATTGAGAAAGGTGTAACAAATAGAGGTCATATGTTATGTATTTGTGTTATGCATATAGCATTTGTAAAACTTATGTATGCATATGTTGGTTGTTGACTTGTAAGGTTATTTCGCGTCGATATTTTTGATAATTTAACATAGTTAATAAAAAGCTTGACATTAGTTAGTTGTTTTTGTGTCTATGGGATTTGTAATATTGTTTATGTTCAATTGATGTATTTTGAAAACTATGGTATGCTTGTATTTGTAATCTTCTAGGAAAATGTAATGAAAATATGGTGTTGAACCAAGTACCTAATGAATGTGACTGCATAGGGAGATTTTCCAATTTTTGCTTAGTGCTTGTATCACATTTCAAAATTATGTTGTCTAAAATGAAGTATGTTTTAGTCAAAGTATACAACAACATCAATAGCCAGGGGCATAGCTACCTTATGCTAAGGTAGGTCCTAGGACCTACCTTTTTTCTTTTTTAATACAATAATTATATATAAAACTACATAAGGAACTACCTTATTTTTACCAAAAAACCTATATTTTCATACTTTTTCTGTTTCATTAATATAAGGAACCACTTTTATTTTGGTTCTAGATTCGCCACTGTCAATAGCAATTACAACATATCCCATGGAATCTCATTAAGATTAGGTAGAAGGAGGTAGATGTTGAATATTCCCTTAACAAAGGTAGAGCCATTACATCACTAAGATGACCTTTGACACGTACATAAATGAGAACATGTAAATCATGCAAACAAGGGTAGCGTAAGTCAAATTAAGTGATGAAACAAATATATAGGAAAAATCATAACGATATCATATGAATATAAGAACCTACAAATGAGGTAAACAAGGGGATAATAAGTCAATTGTATAGTAAAACAATACATGAATATTAATGGAAAGGGGATATCAGTAATAAAGATCATAAAACAAAAACATAGGAGGATAGGCTAATAATCCACTCATGATCATATATTCAACCTTCACACCCTCACAATTAAGGCCATGTCCTCCAAAAGAGAAGGTCCCTCCATATTTTGCCTTACATTATCCTCCTACTTCCATCCAGAACGTCTAATGTGGTATGACACCAATCCACCTACACCTTCCAGGTTGGAAAATATGCATTATCTAGCCTATTAGTTCAACAAAGAGGCCGAACAAACTATACCAACATTGTCATTACCGCCTACAAATAGTACTCAACACTATACTCGAATAAAATACTTTCTTAGTAAAAAAAAACAATATCATATAAATTAGGGAAAGAACTCCAGAAATATTATTATATAAAAACAAACATTAACTACTAGAGGACAATACCATTGTTCAGAAATACGAAGCAACCAAAAGTCTCCCTTAAATACCTCTCTCTTTTGGACAAGAAAGTAAAAGAAAAAAAACACAAATAAAAAACCACCAAGTTTTTACTTTGTAATTAGAGCGTATTATGGTGGATACCTTGATGAAATTCCTGACCAAGATCTCTATTATTTTGTAGGTGTGACAAATTACAGAGATCATAAAAAAGGTCCACCCTTAAACCCCCCCCCCCCTACACACACTCGACGAGTTGAAGGACAACTCGGCGAGTTGGGTCAACCTGGACGGTTGACTTTGACTTTTGACTTATGTCTTTGACCAAGTTTGTCCGAAGGGGGTGTTTGTGGTAACATGATTTGGATTTAAGGAAAATATGGGCTTAGGATAAGACCCATATTGGTTGGGCCTAATTTGGAAAATTGGCCATTAGTGGGCCTTTGAGGATCTTTTGGTTTTGGGCCTCAGTTTTAGTGTATGTTAGGCCAGGGGTAAAATAGTCATTTTACCCCAAGTATGGATATTGGTTTAAGGCATGGAACCTAATTGATAATTGGGTGTGTTGTTAGTATTGACTACTCGGAAAGCTGGCAGGGCAGCAACTAGGGATTTCTTTTGGGGGGCTTCTGCATTCAAAGTGAGTTTTTCCTCACTATACTTACGGGTCGAAGGCTAGGGATGTCAACGGCGGCAAATAGGACGGGGAGTGCATCCCCCACCCTCGCCCCCAAAATTTCCTAGTTCCCCCGTTCCCTCCCCCAACCTCGAAATGTTTAGCCTTGCTACCTCCGCCCCAGCCCCCGATTGATTTTGGGCTGTCTTTTTTTTTTTTTTTGGCTAAAAGTAGTTGTTATTTACACTAAAAGAAACTATTTTTTAAGTAAACAATAATTATTTATAGTAGAATTTTACATGTTAAAAATAAAAAAAATTATGGCATCTTAAAAACATTATAGTAACAATTTAAAAACATGTTTTTTTTGATGAATTATGGAAGCTCAAAATCATGTTATAGTTTGTTATATTTATATAATTAATATATGTAAATATTAGTGTAATTTATTAAAGGGGTCCCCATGGGGGTTTCGGGACGAGATTGCCTACCCCCGCCCCCAGTTTTTAAAAAAATTTCCCCCAAACGGGACGGGGCCCCCACAAGAACGGGATCCCACAAGACTTTTTGACATCCCTATCAAAGGCACCAAGACCGACCCTTTTGGATTGTTTTCCTAGTTTATCGTATGCTTGTATGTTGTAGTGATATGTTAGATCAGTATCCTAGTAGATAGGATGTTGCTATGCTGTCACGATCTGTTAGATCTGATGGGTTTTGAGCAAAAGAACATCCTATGTGCACATGCAAAACCCTAAAGCTTTGGATCTAGGTTTCTCTATTGTACATGAAAATTTATCCAAAGGTTGTAAACCCTAATCTAGCATGCAACAAAACAAATTGAATATCAAATAGACAAGTTAGATGAATACCTTGATTGTTGATTGTAGATCTTGAAGCCTTGAGAACCTTAGCACCCCAAATGTTGTGCCTCTAATGAATCACAAACACCAAAAGTAATTGGTTGGAGCAAGAGAGAGAGGGGAGAGGGAACAATCGACTCCAAGACTCCTAAGGTTTCAATGTAGTCAAAATCTCATGCCCAAGGGGTCTTTATATATGTGTGGGAATTAGGGTTTCAGTCATTATCCTTATCTGGTTACATAGCCACCAAGCAACCCAAGGATAATTCTAGAACTCCCTTGGACGAATTCCTAAGGCCTTAACCTTAGAATTCGTCCACCCTATACTCTAGGGTTTCCTTACCTAATTTTGCAACTATCATATAATTACAAGTTCAATCCCCTTAATTCAATTAACCTCTTTTGACCACAAAATTAATTCTTAATTAATTCTTGACTAATGTTAATTAAATAAATATGATTTTTCCTTTAATATATTATTCTTATAATATATTAATAAACCATAACATCCACTTTCTCTATTATTCATCCAGTCAAGTTGCTTTGGTGAAGGCAACCCAAAAGGACCATGCTATAACCGGGTCAAGTACATACCAAAAATAGTTATGGACTTAGACACTAATCCAACAAGATCGATATCCTAGTAGATAGGATGATGCTATGCTTAGTGATCTATAAGATCTGCATGTTTGTCTGTTGACTGGTTATATGTTAATTGTTATGCATATGTCGACATGTGTGTGTGATTGAGTTGAGGCGGTCCTGCTTTGTGTTGAAGGCCAACATACCTAGGGTGGTCCGAATAAACTGAAGGCCTGCGAGGTAGACCAGTCAGGCTGAAGGCCCAGAGGACGGTCCAGAGGCTGTAGGCCCGGTGAGGCTGTCCAGACATGTTGAAGGTCCTGTGAGCGGTCCAGGCAGGCTGTAGGCCTAGGGAGGCAGTCCAAACATGCCGAAGGCTCTGTATACATGCTGTTATTTGTACATGTTATATGTTCGGGTGTCGGTACTTTGGGGGAAACTCACTAAGCTTCGTTCTTACAGTTTTGGTTTATGGTTTCATGTATTTCTATAGATCGTGACAAGGTGAAGGTGTGACCGTACACATCCTCATGTTTTGGATTTATGATTTCTGGGAAACTCTGATAATGTGAACGTTTTGAAAACTATGTTGAAAGAGATTCTGGTTTTTAAATAATATTTTGGGAACAACGGTTTTTGTAAATACTTCTATAGAAAAGGGTTGTATGAAAAGTTTAAAATTTTATGAAATTTTTTGGGATGTTACACAACCATTAATCCTTATTATTATTATTTTTTTTTTTGAAACGGCAAACTAACTAATCTACTCCTAAATAACCATCTATGTCTCCACCGATACTTGAACTCCAAACCTCTCATATGAGATGGTCACTCCATACCGCTAGGCCATTGGCCCTTTGGTAACCATTAATCCTTATACTACCCTAGGAAGAAAGCTTGATAATGTATATGGAAAAATGGAGCTTAAAGTTGTTTCTTTTTTTACCCATCACGGCCCAATGTCCCAATTTTGAATCCTCTTAATTCGGTGTTTCCATCTCAAAGAACTCCAGAACTAGTATGTGCTAGTTAGACAGGTAAGTCCATTTAATGATGGTGGATGGTCAAAGATATAAGAACTTTACAAAGTCCATTTGGAATATGATTTTATAGGTAATATTCTCTCTTTATTTCAGAAATCAACTTAAGGAGATGTTTTTTCATAGCAGTGCAGAATCACGCTTTGGTTCATGTCAACCTTTTTTGTAGTTCAAGATTCTATACAACAGGTATCTGTTCAATCTCCATGCTTGTGTTCTTCTCAATTTGTCTCTTTTAATCTCAAATAGGTTTCATTCCAAGTTGTTAAGTGTCAATATCGTTTGTAATAGTTTTAGTTCGTTATTAATTAAAACAAATTTAAGTTTTATTTCCATCGGATGTATTTAATATATCTGAAATAAAGAAATTTGAAGGATTAGAGACATACGACTTGTGGTTGATGTTGTGGGGAAGAATAACAGTGGAGGGTTTGTGTACATTTCAAGGACTTCATTAGAAACTTCTAAATATCACATTCCAGTCCTCAATGTATTGACATATTATAAAATATTGCCCTCATATTTTAATGTATTTTGCTTTTATGGGCATTTGTTGACTAATATTTCAACTACATTAAATTGGTGACGAATATGTTATATGTATTTGATTAGATGATAGTCAATAAAACTAAACTTAGAAGTTAGTTAAGATGTGTTTAAGATTAAATTTGTTATATAGACATAGATGACTCTTTTTTTTTATAGAAAAATGTCCTCACCATTTTTTTATTATTCATCTATCATACTCTATGTAACGACCCAAAAATTTCAAATAATTTTTTCATTTTAAATTAGCCAAACATTCCCATAAAATGTGAAGTAACATTAACCACTGTTTTCAAAATTCATAACATTAACATTTTATTCAAAACATCAGAGTGTCCCATCAAACAAATGTCGGAGAGTGCACGCCGTGCCATCAAGCCTTGCCTTTGCCCTTATGCTCAGATGTACCTGAAACAAATCAAAAAACTGTAAGTTAATGCTTAGTGAGTTCTTCAAAGCATACCCCATACACAATCCACATAAACACATATCATATTAGCTATAAAAACAACATATACCACATAAGCCATGCATACAACATATAAGGATGTCGTGGGCTCGTCCCCAGGGTCTTACTCCAGGATGCCATGAGCTCCCCACATGGTCTTACACCTAAGTGCCATGGGCTCTCCCATGGTCTTTAATAGGAAAGCCATGGGCTCTCCCATGGTCTTTAGTAGGAAAGCCATGGTCTCTCCACATGGTCTTACATCCAGGTGCCATAGGCTCTCCCATGGTCTTCCATACAAGCATACCACATATATAACTAGCATACTTCCTAGCACATAACTAACTATCATGCCTCAAATATAACTCTACCTAGTGTACCACATATCATAAAATGGGCCGGCCTTGGTGCCTTATAAAGGGTTTTGAGCATTATAACACACCTAAGGTGTAAATGCAACCCTAAATACATTGGATCTATGTTTTCTCTATTATACATGCAAACTTGAACTTTCCAAGGTATCACCCTAACTAGCATACAAAACTTTGATACTTGGGTAATAAAACAAGTTAGATAACATACCTTTTCTTGTAGCTTGTTGCTTGGAGCTTTAAGAACTTAGCACCAATAGTATGAATGCCTCAAATGGAATCACAACACATCAAAGACAAAGGATAACTTTTGAGAGAGTCTCTTATGCTCCAAATTCATCTCATGGATTCCAATGACCACTAGTGCATATTTTTGGATGCTAAAGGGTTTCTTATATAGTGTAGCAAGATTAGGGTTACACCATGTAAACCTTAATGGCCATGACCTTCCATATTCCTTAGGATCCATGGGTTGTCACATGAGTTTAGCCTAACCTAAAGAATCATGGATCATTGGCCCACACCATTAGAATGAATGATTTACCAAATCAATCCCCATATATTTAATTAGTCTCTTTTAATCATAAAATTAATTCCAAATTAATTCTTGATCAATACTAATTAAATAATATGATTTCATATTAATATATTAGAAATTATAATATATTAACAAATCATAAATAACCTCTTCTCAAAAGTTCATTCTATCAAATTGTCCTGGTGATATGCAACCCAAATGGACCATGCTACTCTCGGGTCAAGTACATACCAATTATAGTTATGGGCTTAGACACTAATCCAACAGTCTTCCACTTGGATAAGTCTAATAATTATTATTGCAAGTGTGACTCCAACACCGACTAGCAATCGTAGCTCTTAAAAGCCGTTGTCGAACTCTGACCTAGTCAATGACGTGTCCATTAGATAAGGGATCATATATTCCTCCATTCTAGATATCATATGGATGGAGACATGGATTATAATCATTCTCTCTTTCCATCTGTTGATTCCCTATTTCCGATTTATGATGACCGACTAATTGAACAAATCAAATCAGTCCAGGCCTGGTGTCATCACTAAATCATCGAGGGGCCCACAAATATCGCTTTTATCCACATGGGGGAAAATGAACGGATAAAATTCGACCCAAATGCTCGCTTGGACTTACTCATCGAATTACACACAACGATATGTTTTATAACATCCAAGTTACTAGTGCATTTACATATGTCAATGTGCAACTGACTCGCAACTACAACTCACATGTCTCCATTTGAAGAATATAAGATATTATCATCTCATGATCACTCATGATAAAATCCATGAAGTGATTCAAATGAGCATGGGTTGATTCCAATACTCGAATCTTATTCCAGGAGTACTCATGAGCACTGCAGCCACTTTGTCCTAGACAAACTACATACCCATTCATGACGGTCTTGCCTCAATACCTACTTCCAAAGTATGATCGACTATGGATGGTTTGAATAACCTAGTTATTAGGGAAGTCAAAACATGCAAAGTGAAACACAAGAATAATACTAATCCTATATGGCCCCAAAAATTTTGAGCAATATTTATTACTTATCATTCATTGTATAATGTTTCGAATAATCAACTTAATACTTGAATCAAAACAATAGTTATGCCATGCTCCAAGCATGCACACTATGTTTATCTAAACGATAGTTATGTCATGCACCAAGCATGCACACTATGTTTGTCCTTAATTTGTGAAATAGATAAAAAAAAACATTTCAATGATACTCATTTCAAAATTCCAAATGCTTATTGCAAGTGTAAGAATTCCAAATTCTTGTCACTACTAGAAAGTGTTAGATTCTAAACTATCATGCAATGATTGTTTTGTAATTTCTAGGTGCCAAAAGTCACAGAGACTGGACCGATGATATTACAAAATGTTCCTTTGGAGATTGTTATAAGACAATTCCATGGAAATGAAGTCTCAAATTCAAAGTACATTCCTTTGAACATCCTTCTTGTATAAAAGATTCTAACTTTCTCATCTATTCTTCAACTCCCAATATGGAAACATTCCATATTTTTCATACGACGACTCATTGTTAATAGACTCATGTCTATTCATAATAATGTCAATATGGTCCTTCCATTACTATACTTCCAACTGTCCTTAAGCGACCAATCTTTGGTGAACCTTAAATTGTCCTCAACAGTTGTTTAACCACTTTAGTCATATCTGGTTCTATTCCTTTTTCCCTCTTAATGCCCTAGTCATTTGGAAAATTAGAACACGAGAACATTATAGCATATGCAATCGATCCGATACCCGAAGCATATGGGACACAATTCATAATGTCTAACATAAAGGCATGATACTTAATCAACCTTTTATTATAATATTTCTATTTGCCATGTTCTCATAATTTTGATTATGAAGAGGTATTCCGTAATCATAACCAAATTTTTGAGAACGCAATTAACCTTTCCATATATAGAATTTCCTTATGTAGAACCATTTCAACATAACATTCATATATATATTTGACTAAAATTGATTAAAAACTCAATCTAAGCATTTAGATTTGAAACAAAGTATGTATTCCTCTCCCTTAATTATAGCAAAACAACTTTTCAAACCCTGAAACTTTTGTTTTCTATAATTAACATTGCTAGCTTGCAACACTTTCCATAATAATTATGCTCCCACTAGCATTATAATTATTATCTTACTAGCATAACACTTATGCTCCCACTAGCTCTGACATGTACTCAAAAATCAGTTGGACTTCTAGAAATCAATACTTATTGACTTTCATTACCAAAGTTCAGATTTCTGATACGAGATGCTTTGATAAGACTTTATCTAGGCTTCTCAAACTCATACACCTTCCGTTAGATAGCTCACATGTGTGTCTAAACAATTTCAGAATTTACAACCATAAATCTAAAATGTTTAGACCCTTTTCCATTTCTCAAAATTCAAATTATTAAAAGGAATGCGGTAATCATAATCGAATTTGAGAATGCAAATATCATAATTTTATCTCCTTAAAATCTACTTAGTGAAAGTGTTTCCTCACAATCATTTTCATGAATTGGAGAGAAACCTTATGACACTTAGATTTTATGGTGTATGTGTTCCTATCTATGTAAATTTTTCATAACCATAATCCCAAGACAAGGTTAGTGACAAATCCAAACTCATATGAACTGAACTTGTTCAATTTTAATTTCTTGCTACCTGGCAGCATAAGGGCCTCCCATTGCTTCCAAGTAGTTATGCAAACAACTGAGAACTCATAGAACCCACATAAATAAGAATATGTCAACACGATAGGTTATAAACCTCAAGTCGTGTGCTAGTGATAAACAGTAGGTTTATTCTTGATTAGTTCCTGAAACTTGTCAAGATCTTTAAGACTCCCACTGACCTCTTGACATAGAATATTCTCTTGTCATGAACCATTCCTTGACAAACAAAGATTCTAGAGTTAGTGCAGATTCTTATCAAGATAAACACTTCACACAATTGGTCTTAGTTGGTCTTTGTTTTATCCAAAACATCACAACTTACCAATTTCAAATGTACAAGAGTAGAAAACTTTTACTCTACATTTGATAAGTGTTTTAAATCTTTCTTAAGATTATGTCACTCAAGGTTACAATCTTGGAGTATGACTCTAAGACTTGTTTTGGGAACGAAGTATGACTCATCTTCTTGATTTAAACTATTTCGACAATTCACAATTCATCTTCTTAGCCATACAAATGCACTAAGATGTCTTTAGATGATCAATTGTAATATGGTTTTTCCATAAAAATTAAGATGATAACAGTACTCTCCCATCTTTTCAGATTGGAGAAACTTTTATCTTTCTGCCTAATTTAATTCTTCTCTTTCGTTCTGCCATACATTGAAGCTTTTCCAATGTTTCAAAATTATACTTAAACTTGTAAGCATAACCATGTTTACTAAACTTTAGTAAATCATGACAAATAGTCTTATCAATACTTGTGGTGGATCTTGACCAGCACACACCCAGTGTACCCGATCCCCTATTCCTTCACTTGACTCACATATACATGTGAACAAGGAATCAGTCTTAATTTACCAAAGATGAAAATTCTCATTCATCATACAATACAACTTGCATGATTCCAAGTTTCAGTCCAATTGAAACTTGGGTGATGAGAATCTTTCCTTATTTGGTAAATTTAGACACTACCACAAATGAAAGAATCAAATTCATTGCTAAACATAGAAATATACAAGCATCAATTTTCACAAATACCATTGCAAGGAGATATTAAAGTAAAACAAATTTATTTATTTATTTATTTATAAAATGTGGAAAAAAAACTTTTCCTTACAATGAAACTACAAATGGAAACTATGTTATTACATATTTCCTAGCAATCTACCATAACTTCTAAGCAGCAGCTCAAAAATCCGATCATCGAACCATGCAATAGAAATCCATTTTTGTGACCATATTCAGCATACTCTTCCTTTAAGCTACCTTCCTTTTGCATGATCATACAAAACATCAAAATGCAACCTTGTCACATCATGTATTAAGAATCAAAAATTAGGAACCTAATAGAGTTAGACAGTAGACTTACCTGAAGTAGAGTCAGATTTTTCAATTCTACATTTTCTCAGATCTTTCAAGTAGTCAGGGCAGCTTCGCAACCAATGCCCCTTTTCTTGGCAATAGAAACATATAGACTCTTTGGGAATGGTACACGGGACAATATCAGACTTATCCTTTCTCTTTCCTTTGGAAAGAGAAATCTTTTCTAGACTTCCAATGTTTACATTGTCAATGTCCATGGAAGTTTGGGGAGTAGATATTCCAATCAAATTTGCTTTTCCAATGCTGATTCAGCGCAACAAGCAAATAGGTAAAATCAATAAAGGTCATGTCGTGTTCTGTCACATAGTAGTCCTTAATGAATTGACTATATGACTCCGGAAGTGATTGAAGAACCCAGTCAACCGCCAACTCCCTCGAGACAAGGATACCCAATACTCTCAGCCTGTCAATATGTGACTTCATCTCTAAGACGTGAGTACACATAGGCCTTCCATCTTGATGTTTCATTGCAAGTAGGGATTGAGTGACCTTGAATTTTTCAAGTGTTTGAACTTGTGGGTTAGGGAGAATTATTGGAGGAGGTGGAGGAAGTGAAGTATGACTTCCACGATCCAATCGTGGAACATCATCTTCAAGAGGAAAGCTTGTTCCCAAGGATTTGGGAAGGCCACAGTTGTCTGAACTAGACATCTACAATGGGAGAAATTCAAGTTAGTTGATTTAGTCCTTAATATAACACCCAAATGAAATATTAAGGCTGGGACCCAACACAATATTTTACAATTTGGAAGACGGATGCCGTAATCCAAACTGCAAAATATTTAAAGGTACTGCAAAATATTTAAAGGGATGTCATAATCCAAATTGGTAAATGACGATTTACCAATTCCCATCACAAAAAACAAAAAAAAAAAAGATTTTAAGTGAATTGAAACTCCTAGATCCTTTGAGATTTATTGAAGAATTCAATGACATGTTTAAATCTCGATTATGCCCTTCAAGCTTGTGATTGGGATACCGATGATTACAAACAATGTGTGAATAGCCATGCAAATTAGCTTGGTAAACCCAATGTTACAACCACCTAATCAATGTTCCGGTTAACCACACACGCTCCATTGATCTATGATTAACATCAAGCTACCCTTTGCCATGCATTGTTAGTCTAGATTAGTGTGTTGGTTAACCACACATGCTCCACTAATGACTTAACAAGGTGCAAAGTGCAATTTCATGGGTTAAAACCATGTTCACATTTTCCTAAGTAACTAAGATTTGGGAATTTATAAGTGTTTAGTTACTTTATATTTTTCATTATACTTTTAATGAAAGGAGAATTAGAGTCCTATCCTACCCGTTCGTCTAACGACCCTCCACCAGTCAAGGAAGCGGTGGTTAAGAGAGTGGGCACCCATTAAACTACCATTTTATAGGGAGTAACCTTATACCCCCTTATAGAACGACTTCATGAATAAGGCTACTAACGATAAGATTGACTTTGTTCTTATACATACATATATATACATATATATATATATATATATATATATATATATATATATATTAAACGTATAATATTATAATAGTAATAAGGGTAGAATTTTAAACTTTAAAATTCTAAGGTTTGTAATTAAATGTTTCAAAAGTTAGACTTTTACATTTACAAATTCCAAAACTTAAGGGCAAGTTTTGAACTATTCAATAACTTTTGGAATCCATAACTTATGAGTTTAATATAGGTTTAAATGAAAAGACTCTTGAAAATCCATAACTTGAGGACAAGTTATGAAGTTCATAAAACCATTTATGGGAAAAATACTCTTCAAGTTCACAGCTTATAAGAGTAATAGTGATATCCTTAAAAGAAAAAAGGGTAAATT
This sequence comes from Lactuca serriola, assembly GCF_051521515.1. Taxonomy (NCBI): domain Eukaryota; kingdom Viridiplantae; phylum Streptophyta; class Magnoliopsida; order Asterales; family Asteraceae; genus Lactuca; species Lactuca serriola. The sequence goes on from NC_136413.1 coordinate 13,070,781, forward strand.
ACACGGATGGTCCCTGTGGTTTAGGGTAATTTGCATGTTTGGTCCCTAACAATTTTTTTTAACTCGAACCGTCCCTACTTTATATTTTTGTTGCACGTCTGGTCCTAACCATTCTAAAAAGACTAATTTACCCTTATCAGTTTCTTTTTTAATTAAATTCTTATTTATTTATTTAAACCATAAAATAAATTAAACTATGACCCATCAATACCCCTAACCCTCCTCCCCTTCTTATGTCCGGTCACCGGAATAATTTATGGCCACCACCGCCACCAAACTTCGGTCACTACCACCGCTACAAACAAGAACCCTAGAAACAAAACAAAAATCATAGTCTAAATTGGATACAGAACAAAAACATGGATCCGATAAACAAATTACAAAGCAAAAAACCATAGATCGAAGGAGATCTGGTCCATATGTTCATTGTTCTTTTAAAATCGGAGCCTATGTAAGCAACAAAGAAATTAAAACTAAACTTGAAATCAGAAATTGAAATAAGATGAAGCCCATAAATCATCATTCAAAATCAAAATCAAAATGTTTGGAATCCCAACACTTTCATGATAAAACCCCATCTGAAACGATTAATGAAGCAGATTACATTTGAAGCTCGTCATGGAGCTCTCAGGCCATCAGTTCTCCGTCAACCCTTCCGTTGAATGTTTCCAATAACAAGGAGTTGGGATTTCTTCGAGGCTATGGGATACGGAGACACACACACACACAGAGTGGAGAAAGAAAGATAAACACAGAGTGAGAGTTGAAAGATAAACACAGAGAGAAAGAGAGTTTGTGGTCATTTCCAGCCTGTAGTCTATTTTTTTTAAACAAAATGATGGTTGTTTCATAGAAATATCATGGATTTGGAGTGAAAATCGGGATTGATGGCGCCTTTAAAGTGGTTTCTGGCGAAGTAGACAGGTGGTGGAGGATGGCAATAGCTGACGGTGGCTCTAGAACGTAGATCGACACTCTGTGATTGATAGATGCTTTAGAGGGGCTTAGAGAGAGTATAAAGGTGGTAAGGCATGGCCAGCAGTGGTGTCGGCTTGAAAATGGTGACCGACGATACTGGGTTTAGTGGTCAATTAGGGTTCTTGAGTTTAAAGAAGAGGGAAAGATGTAGCTGAGAAGAAGGGGATTAAGGGAAGATGACGATTGTATACATTATCTTATTTTATTTAGCTTTTTTTTTTTCAAGTGTTTTTGATTTATGTTTTATTTATAATTTATAATAATAGATAAATAAGGCAAAATATATATAATAAGGGTAATCTTGTCATTTTATGTCTATTAGGGACCAAACGCGTAACAAAAACATACAATAGGGATGGTGCGGGTTAAAAATTCTTCGTAGGGACCAACCATGCAGACTGCCCCAAACCATAGGGACCATTTGTGTAATTTACCCAAAGAAAAACTTTTCATTTTCCTTAACTTGAAGACAAGTTATGGAATTCATCAAAAACATTTAGATCAACTATTGTAACTTACAAAATCAAACAATTTTGTCAATGATCTAAACTAAACTCATAAGAACAAGACAATTCACATCAAACAAATTTCATGTAATTAGCGTAACCATATAAACTAATACAAAACATGAAAATTTGACAATTATCTTATAAATTGGATAAGCATGATAATTAACACATCAAAAACAGGTTTATAAGTTGAAAAACAACTTTGGGTAATGATCCTAGTCCAATTCCAGCCAAAAACATCGAAAAACTGCATTCTGAAGCACCAACTCGTCGAGTGTATGAACCAACTCGGCGAGTTGGTTAGAATTGTGCTTGGAGCTTTAAGAGCTTAGCACCAATAGTATGAATGCCTCAAATGGAATCACAACACACCTAAGACAAAGGATAACTTTTGAGAGAGTCTCTTATGCTCCAAAATCGGCTCATGGATTCCAAATACCACTAGTGCACATTTTTGGATGCTAAGGGGTTTCTTATATAGTGTGACAGGATTATGGTTACACCATGTAAACCTTAATGACCACGACCTTCCATATTCCTTAGGATCCATCGGTTTAAACCTCCATGGATCATCCATGGGTTGTCACATGGGTTTAGCCCAACCTAAAGAATCATGGATCATTGGCCCATACCATAAGAATGAATGATTTACCAAATCAATCCCCATATATTTAATTAGTCTCTTTTGATCACTAAATTTATTCTAAATTAATTCTAGATCGATACTAATTAAATAATATGATTTCATATTAATATATTAGAACTTATAATATATTAACAAATCATAAATAACCTCTTCTCAAAAGTCCATCTTATCAAATTGTCCTGGTGATATGTAACCCAAATGGACCATGCTACGCCCGGGTTAAGTACATACCAATTATAGTTATGGGCTTAGACACTAATCCAACACCTTAGACCCATTGGTATGGTGAAGAAACTCACCTTTGTCTGCTGAATCCGAAAGCTTCTCTCCTAACAGTCCATGACCACCCGTGCTGAACAATAATACCATTAATCCGAAGTTAAGTTCTAACATAATCCGAATTAAAGGACCCAAACCCCAAGTCATTTTTACAATGGCCCAAAAGTATTCATTTGCTAATGGGTCCAAAGTCCATGTACAAATCATTAATGGGCCTCATGGCCCAATAAAGCCTAACCATAGGATCCATGACCCAAAACAGATAAATTGCCCCACTAACTCAAAACGTCACCAGGCCCAATGACTAATTAAGGCCGAAAGGCTTACAAACCCAAAACAAGTCTGAGTCCTTCTTTTGTGTGTACGCCTTGCGTACTACACTGGTACACACAACGTATTGAGTCCTTGAGTCGTACGCGTTGTGTAGTCTAAGTTATGCCCAACGTACAAACAGATTAAGCACATTTTCCATTAAGTGATTAATACTCGATGTTCTAACGTCCAAACTTAAGATCTGATTTCATGAAGACGTCCTAAGGCATAAAGTTGGAAACTTTGTGCCTTTGCATGTCCCCAATGCTCCTAACAACCCATTAAGACCTTTACAAGAATCTTAATCCATGCATGAGGTTAAAACTATTGGATTAGTGTCTAAGCCCGTAACCATATTTGGTAAGTACTTAACCCGATTGTGAATGGTCCTTTTGGGTTGCCTTCACCAAAGCAACTTGACTGGAGAAATAAATAGAGAGAGATGTTATTATGATTTATTAATATGTTATAAGAGTAATATATTAAAAGAGAAATCATATTTGGGATTATGAACTTGACAATTAGGGTTTATAGCCAATAAACCCTAGGAGGCAAGAAATTTGAAGATTAGGGTTTCCTAACCCTAATTTGTGAAATTTTTGAAAGGGTTTTTAAAATCCTTTCCTTTAGTGCAAGATTTCGAAATCTAGGGTTTGCAAACCTTAGGATTTTCGAATTAGCCTCATTCCCCAAGATAAGATCCTAAATTTTAGGGATTTGGATAATCCCATATCTTGTAATTATCTTTTAATGGTTAAATATGGTAATTAAAGATTTTGAATTATCCCCTCCCATTATTTTCGAAATTTAGAGGGATAAAAGGGATTAGGATAAGTTTATTGTTTAAATGATAATTATCCTTTAAGATTTAATAATCCCTTATGATTTAATAATTTAAATTAATAGTTTAATTTGTGATAATTATTAAATCAAGAGTTTTAATATTTAAAATTTTAATTTTAATGGTATTAAATTTCGAAAATTTTTAAATTGAAATTTAAAACCCTAGTATTTTGAAATGTTTAAAATACACCCTATACTATTATATTATTACAAGCTTAATGAATATATATGTATAATTAAAATGCAAGTCTTACCGTTAGTAGGCCTCATTCACGAAGTCGGTCAATAAGGTGAGTATAAGGTTGCTGCCTATAAAATGGCGCTTAATGGGTGTACACTTACAGCCTCCGCTTGCTTGACTGGTGGAGGGTCGTTAGCTGAACGGGTAGGATAGGAATCTTCTCTTCATTAATAAGTATAATGAATAAATATAAAGTAACTAAACGTTTTTACAAATTCCCAATCCTAGTTACTTTAGGCAAAAGTGAAATTGATGCAATCCCATGAAATTACACTTTGCACCCATGCTAAGAAGTTAGTGGAGTGTGTGTGGTTTACCGGCACACTAATTGGTTCTAAGAAAAGGTGGCAAAGGGTGATTCATTTTTTTTCATAGTTCGATGGAGCGTGTGTGGTTTACTGGCACATCGAATAGGTGATTGTAACAATGAAGGCACCATGTAGATTTGCATGGTTATTCACACCCACTTTGTGATCCTCGACATCCCAGTCACAAACGAGAGGGGCATATCGAGATTTAAACATGCCATTATAAAGTTCAATGAATCTCCACGAAAATCTAGGAATTTTCAAAAACATTTAAAACTTAAGCTTATGTTTTTCATGGTGAAGAATTAGTGAATCATCATTCACTTACCTCCAAATTATTTGCATGTTAGATTACGGCATCCATTTTCTAATATGTAAATAATGTTGTTGGGTCCTAGCCCTAATTTTTCATTTTGGGTGTTTAATTAGGGATTCAATTCTAATCAAACTTTGTCCTTTCTATTTGTAGATGGCTAACGCAAACAACATTGCTGCTAACTCATTCACGCTAATGAGTCTTTGTCAAAAGGTGACTTTTGATGGATCGAACTTTAGCGAATGGATAAGATACATTCGCACGATTGCGCGGTACGAGGACAAAGAGTATGTCCTTGATGAAAAGCTCGAGAAGATCAATCCAGAAGTCGCTACTCCCGAGGAAATGGCTGTCTTTGAGACCCACGAATGTGATGCAACGAAGGTCCATTGCATCATGATAGCCACAATGAACCAAGAATTCAAAAAGTCCTATGAGGACATGTATCCGTATGAAATGCATCAAGACTTAATGGAGAGGTACCACCAAAGCGCGAGGCAAGAGCGCTATGAGATCATCATGAATATGATCACCGCTAAGATGGGAAGTGGAGAATCTCTTACCGTGCACTTGCAAAAGATACAAAGATATGTTGATCGTCTTCGCAAGTTAAATGTTAACTTTGGGGAGGATTTGGCCATTGACATTGTTCTTCACTCCTTGCCATCATGCTACAACCAATTTAGGATGACCTACCACATGAACAAGGAAGAGGTCACCCTAAGTAAACTCCAAGAGCTCCTAAGGACTGTTGAGAGCAACCTAAAGGACAAGTCTGTTGCACCGACTCCCAATCCACCCGCTGCTCCTGTTTTGGCTATAGGGAAGGGAAGGGGAAAGAAGAGGACGACTCCGTCAAAGAGCCACCGCAAGGGAAAGTCCCAAGATGGTTCCTCTTCTAGTGGGACCAAGGTTGATCCTGCTAAGCCCAACCCTAACCCAAAGGAGGCAAAGTGCCATCATTGCCACAAAATAGGGCATTGGAAGAGAAGCTGCCCGGAATATCTGCAAGGCATCAAGGATGGAAAGATCAAGCCATCTTTTGCAGGTATACACACAATTAAATCTAATGATTCATCTCATGCTATTTCTTGGGTTCTTGATACAGGATGTGGTTACCACATTTGTGTTGGGTTTTGAGCAATCTAACACTCCTAAGTGTACATGCAACCCTAAATACCTTGGATCTATGTTTTCTATATTATACATGCAAATATCAACTTTCCAAGGTATTGTTCTATTCTAGCATACAAAACTTTGAATAACACAAGTTAGAATAACATACCTTTTGTTGGTGCTTGTCTTCATGAAGCTTGAGTGCCTAGTGCCCCAAGTGTGACACCTCAAATGGTTCACACAACACCATAAGCACTTGGAATAACTTAGAGAGAAATTAGAACACTTCAAGAATCGGCTTGCCCTCCATGCATATCTATTCGCCGATTTCTCACATCAATAAGATGCTTATATAGTTGTTACAATTAGGGTAAACCCTAATTGTCATGGCTTTCCATTTCCTTGGATCCATGGGTTCAAATACACCATGGAGCATCCATGGAGCATCCAATGGGTTTGAGCCCAACTTGATAACCCATGGAGCATTAGCCCACCATATAAGTATGGATGATTTACACAATCAACCCATATATTTAATTAGTCTTCTTTTGATCACATAATTAATTCTAAATCAATTATTGATCAATACTAATTAAATAATCTTATTAATATATTAGAACTTATAATATATTAATAAACCTTAAGAGTTATTTCTCTCATTTTAGTCTATCCAAGTGCATGATGCCATGCAACCCAAATGGACCATGTCGGGTCGGGTCAAGTCTTACTAATTATAATTATGGACTTAGACATTAATCCAACAATTTGTTCTGATTTCCAGGGACTAGGAAGAAACAGGGATGTGGAGCATGGAAGAATAAATTTAATCATGGGGAACAGAAGAACGTCGGCTGTTACCAAGATTGGAGTGTATTCTTTAGTGCTTAGTAATGGATTGAATTTAGATTTAAATAATTGTTGCTACTCGCCAGATATGGCAAAAAACATCATTTCTTTTCATGGTTTATTTAGACAAGGATTTAGATATTCGTTTAATAATGAGAATGGATCGATTTATGCTTGTCTAAATGGTGTTTTATATTTTGAAGCAATGCCTTGTAATGGAATTTATGAAACTGTTATGGTTGTAGATAACCTAGGAAATGATGTGTTGTTTATGGATTCTTCCAATAGTATGGATAAAGCATCTTTGTGGCATTGTCGTCTTGGAATGGAATTTACTTGGAAAGATGACCAAGTCACCCTTCACTGGCACTTGTGAGAGGGGTGAGGGTTTATTGGATCTCATACACACCGACGTGTGTGGGCCCTTTAAATCCACCACAAAGGATGGGAACCGCTTCTACGTGACTTTCACCGATGATTATAGTAGATATGGGTATATTTACTTAATCAAGCACAAGTCAGAAACATTTGAAAGTTCAAAGAGTTGAAGCATGAAGTGGAGAATCAATTGGGCAGGAAAATCAAGATGCTTCGATCCGATCGAGGAGGAGAGTACCTAAGTCTTGAATTCCACTACTATCTCAAGGAATGCGGAATAGTTTCGCAGTTGACGCCACCTAGGACACCGCAGTTGAATGGTGTGGCAGAAAGGCGTAATCGAACCTTGTTAGACATGGTCCGTTCTATGATGAGTCATGCTTCACTACCTATCTCATTTTGGGGGTATGCCTTAGAGACTGCCGCCCATATCCTTAACCGAGTCCCTACAAAGAAGGTTGCCAAAACACCTCACGGGATGTGGACAGGGAAGGCTCCCTCGTTGACACATATCAAGGTTTGGGGCTGTGAAGTCTTTGTAAGACGAGAGACTTACGACAAGATCGAACCTCGTAGTGAGCGATGTATTTTCATCGGCTACCCGCAGAGATCCTTTGGATATCTCTTCTATAGACCAAGTGACAATGTTGTCTTCGTTGCGAGGAGAGGGGTTTTCCGAGAGCGAGAAATCATAAGCCGAGGAGACAGTGGGAGGCAAATCGATCTTGAAGAGATTCGAGAATCGAGTGATGAAGGAACCTCTACCACTGGCGCTCAACCCGAGGAGGAAACTCCGGTTGAACCAATTGATGAGTCCTTACCTCTTAGACGTTCCGAAAGAGTTAGAGTTCAATCCCAGTTTTATGGTTTTCATATTACTACTAAAGGGGACACATATATTAGTGATGGTACACTATAAATCTAGATGAACCTAATAGCTATAAGGAAGCCATGGCAGGCCCAGAGTCTGTAAAATGGAAAGAGGCGATGGACAGCAAGATTCAGTCCATGTATGACAACCAAGTTTGGAATTTGGTTGATAATGTGCCCGGACATAAGACGTTGGGTGCAAATGGATCTTCAAGGAGAAGACCGACGTGGATGGGAATGTGCACATGTATAAGGCACAACTGGTGGCGAAGGGCTTTACTCAAACTCCCAGAGTTGACTATGATGAGACCTTCTCACCAGTTGCTAAGATAAAATCTATTAGGGTGATGCTAGCCATTGCTGCATTTCATGATTATGAGATATGGTAGATGGATTTCAAGACCGCTTTTCTTAATGGGAAGTTGGCTAAGGATGTTTACATGGCTCAGCCAGAGGGTTTTGTCGATCCGAAGCATCCCAATAGAGTGTGCAAGCTTGAGAAGTCAATTTATGGACTTAAGCAAGCATCTCGCAGATGGAATCTTTGCTTCGATGGGAAAGTCAAAGAGTTTGGATTTGTACGAAGTGAAGATGAATCATGTGTATAAGCCAAGGCCAGTGGGAGTATAGTTAACTTCCTCATTTTGTAGGTCGATGACATACTACTCATAGGAAATGACATCCCGACTCTGCAGGAGGTTAAGTCCTAGCTCAGGAAGTGCTTCGCTATGAAGGACCTCAGAGAGGCTTCCTATATTTTGGGAATAAGGATAGTGAGAGAACGAAGTAAGAGACTAATAGGACTTAGTCAGAATACTTACTTGGATAAGGTACTAAAACGTTTTAGTATGGAAAACTCGAAGAAGGGAGAACTACCGATACAGAGTAATGCCAAGTTGAGTAAGACTCAAAGTCCGAGTACGGAACCCGAGATAGCAGAGATGAGCCGAGTACCTTACGCTTCCGTTGTTGGCTCGATCATGTATTCTATGAATTGTACTTGCCCTGATGTGGCCTTTTCTTTGAGCATGGTCAGTAGATATCAAGGGAACCCGGGCAAAGCTCATTGGATTGCAGTCAAGAATATCCTTAAGTACCTTCGGAGGACCAAGGAATGGTTCTTAGTCCTCGGAGGGAGTGATGAATTAAATTTGCGAGGGTATAGTGACGCCAGATTCCAGACTGACAGGGACAACTGCCATTCGTAGTCAGGCTGGGTCTTTACCCTAAATGGCGGAGCAGTGACTTGGAAAAGTTCCAAGCAGGAAACTGTGGCTGATTCAACGTGCGAATCAGAGTACATTGCAGCGAGCGAAGCGTCAAAGGAGGCGATATGGTTGAAGAACTTCATTGGTAACCTTGGATTTGTGCCTTCCATAAAGGAGCCTATGGAAATTTTCTGTGATAATGATGGAGCGGTTGCCTTGACCAAGGAACCGAGGGATCATGGTAGATCTCGGCATATAGACAGAAAGTATCACTTTATTAGACATCGAGTAGAAGAAGGGCGCCTTGTAGTTAAGAGGATATCATCATAAGATAACCCAGCAGATCCTCTTACGAAGGGACTGAGTAGGGTTAAACACTTGCAGCACGCTAGGAGCATTGGGCTGAAGGATGATATTAGTTTGGATTAGATAGTTTAGAAACATGTAATAGATAAATGTAATTGACATTTGATGATTAAATAAAGTAGTATTATTTAAGGGTTTTGTCTTATGTTAATTGTTTAAGTAATGTTTCACTTTGCATGTTTTGACTTCCAGAATAATTGAATTTATTAAGAATAATCGAATTATTCAAACAGTCCACAATCGTTCATATGTTGGAAGTAGGTATGAATGAAGATTGTCATGAATTGGTGTGTAGATTTTCTAAATGGTATTAGACATAGAAAAGGTTTGCTACAACGTTCATGAGTGCTTATGAACAAGTTTTGAGCATTGGAAAAAAGCCACGCTTGCTAGAATCACTTTATGGAGTGATCGCAAGACGATAATATCGTATGGTCATAAAACCAAGATATATGGTTTATTGTTTACTAATTGGTTGTGCATTGATGATGCGAAACCGCATCAGTAAATTGATGTCATAAAACGCATTGTTGTGTATGGTTGACTAGTAAATAATAAATGCATATAAGTCGAAGTTTATCTGTTACTTTTATCCTAAGAGGGTAAAAGCAATATCACGGTCGCTCGATGATTTGATTTGACTTATGTGCCGGGCCCGATCAGGACTGAATTGATGTGTTCAATTAAGTTCTATGTCAAATAAATCTGAGATCGAGAAACTAATTGCTAGACAATGAGTATGAAAATGCTTCATGAGATTGTCTACACGGTATCAAAACAGAGGACTGTACGATCTCTTATCTAAAGGACAGGTTACTGATAAGATCAGAGTTCGACATCGTCTTTGAGAGCTACGATTCCTAATCGAGTTGTACGTTGTATTTGTGGTTACTAGACTTATCCAAGTGGGAGACTTTTGGATTGGTGTCTAAGCCCGTAACCATATTTGGTAACTACTTGACCCGGTTGTGCATGGTCCTTTTGGGTTGCCTTCACCAAAGCAACTTGACTGGAGAAATAAATATATATATATATAGAGAGAGAGGTTATTATGATTTATTAATATGTTATAAGAATAATATATTAAAAGAGACATCATATTTTGTTGGGCTGAAGATTAATTTGAAGATTGCGTCATTTGGGCTCGGCTATTTATTTATTTAGTTTGTATTCCGGTTTGGGCCTGTCCAACCGAGAGCCCTTTTTGTTTATTATATAAGTATATGCTTGCATGCATATTAGGTTAACGATTGAAACGATAGATTAGAGCATAACGATAGTATTTCCAGATTTCTTTAATCGTTCTTGTAACCTATCAATCCTCTACAGTTGATGTTCTTAATCGAGCTCTTCTGAGGATTTTGTTTTAATCATTCGACACGATTGATTCACTCTTGCCTTATTCTTATTTTCGTGTTCTTGCTGTTTTTATAATTAATTACCTGTTTAAGATCTAATCGATCTTCATAGATTAAAGTTTTAATCTCATCAATTGGTATCAAAGCAGGAGGTTGTGTAATCGATACACATCTTTTCTGTGAAAAGGTTTAAATTAGGGTTTTTCCGCAATTACTGATATTTATTGAGCCGTCATCTCATTATTGACGTATCTTGATATTTATTGTTGTGCCCTAATTTGCTTTATTACAAGTCTGATCTTTGAACAGGTTTTTCGATCATAATGGACGAGTCGCAATCAAATCCTATTAATATTTCCAACGGCATCGGTTCAATCACGAAGATTCCAATCCTATGTACCCATGACTATGAAGTCTGGGCGCATCACTTCGAAGACTACGTGATAGGATCTGAGGATAATGGATACCTCATATGGGAAGCCATCATTAATGCACCGTTTTCTCATTCTGCAACGTCCAGGATTATTAAGACACAAAAGGAGTACAATGATCTGCTGAAGGATGTTAAAGATATTGCACAAGACGAAAAGGACAAATTCCAGTGCAATATCAAGGCGTTAAGGTTAATCAGATTCTCCCTTCAGTCCGACACCTTTAGGTTGGTCAGCTCATGCACGACGGCAAAGGAAGTTTGGGATAGACATCGTGAACTGTACTCTACAGACGAGGATCTTGAACATTCTATCCAAACCTTGCTCTTATCTGAGTTTGGAGAATTCAGGCAAGGAGCCGAAGAAACAGTAACCCAGACGTTCGATCGCTTCAATCATCTTCTCAGCAAGATGATCAAACATGACATCGAAAGGAAGCTTATTGAGCAGAAGGTTACATTCTTAAATGGTCTGAGGTCTGAATGGAGAGCAGTGGTGTCTACAGTCAAAGCCCATGAGCAGTTTAAATCATATTCTCTGGCGAAACTAGTGGGTATTCTCAAGTCCCAGGAGAAGATTGTGCTGCAGGAGAAGAACGTTGTTTCAAGTCTTGGTTCGTTGGCCCTCTTGTCAAAAAGTAAAGCTGTGATGGAGGATGAAGACCTTAACTTGGAGGAGTATGACCTCACGTCTGAGGATTATGCTATGATGGTGTCTAACCCCAAGAGGTTCATAAAGAAGAGATTCCCGAGCAATAAAAACCGAAACTGGCAGGGGAGTTATAGTTCAGAAAAAGTTAACAATGAACCGAAGGTTGAAGAGCCCAAGAAGGAACCGAAGGCTGATGGTGATTCTGGAGTAAGCTATTACTACTGTGGTGGGAAAAACCACTATGCTAAAGATTGTGTCCTTAAGAAGATGGTTGAAAAGGATGAGGAAGCTGTGCTGCAGAAAAGGCTCGATGAGATGAAAAAGAAGAAGTCTACCGCTAACCCTTCTATGAATGCTCTTATTGTGCAGGGTTCGGTTGCTGATGATGAGTTCGGTAGAGTGGAAGTTTGGTCTACTGACTCAGAAGACGATGAAGTGAGGAAGCCTACTCATGGAAAGGCTTATGTGGCAAAGGAGGAGAGCAGTGGAGGAAGATGCTTCATGGTGTCTGATGTATCTCAGATGAGGGGATACAACACCGATAGTGGAAGCAAGGAACCGAAGGTGCAGGAGGACATGTGCTTTACGGCCAAGCCACTCAGCCAGCAGTTCAATGAGCTTGATGAACTTATAAAGAAGGTACAATCGGTTTTTGTTTCATTTAAAGTACCACAATCCTCATATGAGAAAGAACTAAAAAATGTTAATACAAGAATTTCTCATCTAGATAGTAGCTTGACTCAAACTCGAGTCACCAATTCTAACCTAACTGATCAATTAAGCAAGGTGTCGTCGAAGAGTGAGGAGCGGCGCATGTGGATCGAGTTGAAGGAGTCTGAATTAGTTAAAATTAAAGACGAAAACATTTATTTACAAAGAGACAATTTAAAGTTGTTAAAATAGCGGAATGTTTTTTGTTTAATTGCAAAACGTCTTTATTCTAATATTACTCAACTTCACTTAGACTGTGAAATAGGCCAAAAGATCCATCGCATGATTTTGCCCTTCCTGGAGTTTAAGGAGGATGAAATTGATGCCGAAGCTTATAACTGTGAGAGTGTGATATCATCTGATGATGTCAATCCGACCTACATGTATGGACTGGACAAAATTGAATCTTTCATTAAATCCAAGGACCACAAGGATATGCTTAAAAACCTTTTGGATGAAAATGATAAACTTAAACTGAGAACCGAAACCATACAAAAATTTGACTCTTTGAACGCCAACGTAAGCTCAAAAAACAAAATTGATGTTGAAAATGCATCTGAGCTTAACAAGGACGACAACATGAGTGAAATTTCTGTAGAGGACACGGTTGACTGCTCAGAATTTGTAAAAAGCGAACCTGAAAACCACAAGAATCTAATTTCTGAAAATTCAGTGGAGTTCGCTCGATTGTCCCAACAAAAGTCCCCGATATTAGCAGAGAAAGCAGTTGTGTATCAAAAGGTCAGGACCACTCCGAATCAAGTATACAAGGTCACTGGAATAACCGAACATCAGACAGCTGAACTCACGGCTATTGTAAACGAAGACAATGCTGATGGTTGCGATGAGTACTTCTGGTCAGCACCAATAGATAATGCAAACAAAACGGTGGGCTTATCAGAAAGAACCTCTTGGATGAGTAAAGGTAGATACATACCTGAACCCTTAAATAAGCCAGATAATTTCGATGAGCCAAGCACCAGCGGTACAAAAGACATTCCTCAGGAGAATGAAAGTTCGGCATCAGAAGACGTTCCCTCTACTTCCTCAGTGCAAAATGAAACTCCTACAGTTCAAAACGAACCAGCCAAGGAGAAACCGAAAATGAAAGCTAACGTTCATCATCAACCAAAGCAGATGAGGAATAAGAAGCGAGAAAGGAACCAAAGATACAGGAAGAATCTCTCTGAAAGGAGACAATTCTGGCAATCCCAGAATGCATACTTCTCACATCAAGACAAGAATCTTAAGTATGAAAACAATCCTGTCAGAAAACCTGAGAGTCACAACAACCGAAAGCCAAGGTTCGGTTCACAAGAAAATACCAACCGAAAGCAAAGGTTCGGTTCTGAGAATCACTTCAACCGAAAGCCAAGGTTCGGTTCACAAGAAAATACCAACCGAAAGCAAAGGTTCGGTTCTGAGAATCACTTCAACCGAAAGCAAAGGTTCGGTTCAGAGAACGATTCCAACCGAAATCAAAGGTTCGGTTCAGAGAATGATTCCAACCGAAAGCAAAGGTTCGGTTCTGAAGTAAAAAGAGATCAAATCTCTAAGGTCAGTCCCTCCAATGATCAAAAGCAAAAGGGTCACCTAGAGTCTCCAGCCAAGAAGTCCTCACAATCTAAACCCACTTCTTCTAGTTCTTCTAATTCTTCTACTTTCACCAATTCATCTCCATCTTGCTCTAAAGCTAATTCTGTTCGTTCTCAAAAATCTCATTCGTCGTCTGAACAAAAGGGCAAACAGAAGGTTAATGAATCTAAACTAGAGTCCAAACTGAACGCACCCAATCCTAATAAAATAAAAGTTTTTACCATTAAAAAGAAAGATGAAACAACACTTATAAAACGAACATATCTTGTTGACATCTCTCTTACTGTTCCTGTTCCCATGAAAAGCTCACGTGGACCCAAGAAACTTTGGGTTCCTAAATCTGCTTAATTTTTGCAGGTTATGAGTGACGAGCAGTTCGACGAAGAATGGTATATCGATAGTGGCTGCTCACGTCACATGACAGGGAGGAAAGAGGAGCTCAGGGAATACAGGTCTCTTGCAAATGGTGGCAATGTCAAGTTTGGAAATAATTCTTTCGGCACCATAAAGGGATACAGGATGATAACAAATGGTGACTTTACTATAAGGAAGGTGGCTTATGTGGAAGGACTCCAACACAACCTCATCAGTGTATCTCAGCTTGTTGGAGGTACAGGTCTCAAAGTCTCATTCGATGATGAAGGTTCTGAAATTATTGAGAAAAAGACAAAGAAGGTAATTCTCAAGTCGGAGCGAAAGGGTGAAATGTTTCCTCTAAATCTGAAACCCATCAAAGGAAACCCAGCTATATGTCTGTTATCAAAAGCTCAATCTGACGAAAGCTGGTTGTGGCACCGAAGACTCTCTCATCTCAACTTTAAAGATATCAACCGACTTGTCAATGGAGGTCATGTCAGGGGTCTTCCATTGCTCAAGTTCGACAGAGATCATTTGTGTGCTGCATGCGAAACGGGGAAGCAAAGTCGTCAAAGTCACCCATCAGTAATTAACACAAAAGTTGTTGAACCACTCGAATTACTTCATATCGATCTGTGTGGTCCTTCATCTATCGAAAGCATCGGTGGTAGCAAGTATATTCTTGTTATTGTTGATGACTTTTCGCGATTTACATGGGTGTTCTTTCTAAAGCTCAAATCTGAAGCGACTCATAAGCTGAAAGTGTTCATCAAGCAGATTGAAGTACAGCTCAAGAAGGTCGTTCGCAACATCAGAAGCGACAATGGTCTGGAATTCAAGAACAGGGAGTTTGAAGAATTTCTTGCAGAAAAGGGAATAAGTCACAACTTCTCAGCTCCCTACACACCACAACAGAACGGAATTGTCGAAAGACGAAACCGATCTTTGTGTGAAGCTGCCCGAACTATGCTAAGTTTCGCTTCCTTACCTCTTTATTTTTGGGCTGACGCTATTTCTGCTGCTTGTTTTACACAAAACAGGTCTTATCTCACCAAACGATTCACGCTCACACCATACGAGATTCTCAATAACAAAAAGCCTAATGTGAAATTTTTCCACGTGTTCGGCTCACGGTGTTTCATCTTTAATTCTAAAGAACACCGCAATAAGTTCAACGTCAAAGCCGACGAGGGAATTTTTCTGGGATACTCTCTCACATCCAAGGCATACAGGGTCCTAAACAAGCGTTCAAGAAAAATTGAAGAAACATATTACTTGACCTTTGACGATGGCTATGTCAAAAAGGTACAAGCCAAAGAAGACATCGCTGGGGAAATCTTTCCTCAAACTGGGCAAGTCACAGTCTCGATCGCTAATTTATACGATAAATTTCTGGAGCTCTTTGACGAACCAAAGAAAGCTTCTCTCTCAGAAGCAGGTGCAGCAGACAACAAGGTCGACCACATGAAGCAAATTGTCGAAGAAGCTGCCAGGAGAATGAATGAAGGAGGATCGACTACTGATGACCCTCCATCCAACGATGCTTCAGTTGAGGGGGAGCCAAGCTCAAAAGTCGAAGGGGAGCCAAGCTCAAATGTCGAGGGGGATCCAAGTTCTACAACTGCAACTGAAAGTGCTTCTCCAACCGAAGGTGCATCAATGCCTGCAAGTCCAGCATTACAAGAAACCCCTGAACCTCAAGTTTCTCAAAGCTCATCAATCGAGGGGGAGCATGATGATATGACGCTTGACTACGATAGCCAATCTGAGCCAGAAGAAATGATCAATGCTGAACTAGACCCAACCTTTGATCCAAATTACCCTCCTCTTACCAAATGGACCAGAGATCATCCTATCTCTCAAGTAGTTGGTGATGTATCTGAAAAGGTTCTAACCCGATCACAACTAAAGGCAAAACAGACATCCTTATTTTCAAAGGTTGAGTTTTGTATGTTTAACTCATTCGTATCAAAAGTTGAACCGAAGACAGTTAACACTGCCCTCGATCACTCTGATTGGGTTCAAGCAATGCATGACGAACTGAACGAATTTGAAAGGAACAAAGTCTGGCGCCTCATTCCAACTCCTCCAGATGCTTCAGTTGTTGGTCTCAAATGGGTCTTTAGGAAAAAAATGGACAAGGAAGGTAATGTTATAAGGAACAAGGCTCGTCTGGTGGTAAAGGGATACTGTCAGGAGGAAGGGATAGATTATGAAGAGACTTTCGCTCCTGTAGCTAGGCTGGAATCTGTAAGAATATTTCTTGCTTATGCTGCCCATAAAAACTTTCAAGTTTTCCAAATGGACGTCAAGTGTGCATTTCTTAATGGAGAACTCGAAGAAACCGTCTATGTGGAGCAACCTCCTGGGTTCGTGAACGAAAAATATCCAAATCATTGCTACATTCTGGATAAAGCTGTGTATGGCCTTAAACAAGCTCCGAGAGCCTGGTATGAAACGCTAACAAAATTTTTAAAGATGTCTAAATTCAAACAAGGTTCGGTTGACCCAACCTTCTTTCGCAAAAAGGAAGGTAACCACCTTATGATTGTTCAAATTTATGTCGATGACATCATCTTTGGCTCTACGAATCCCAGCTTAACAGCTGAATTCAGAAAGCTGATGGAGACTAAGTTTGAAATGAGCTCAATGGGTCCTATTAACTTTTTCCTTGGTTTAAATATTAGACAGGGACCCGAAGGCATCTTTATCAATCAGGAAGCTTACACGAAGACTCTCCTAGCAAAGTTTGGTATGATGGGAGACTCCAAGGTCAAAGTCCCAATGGCATTCGGCACCAAGCTAAATCCATCCCTAGACAAACCGACTGTCGATATCACGCTCTATCGTCAAATGATAGGCTCATTAATGTATCTTACTGCTAGCAGGCCTGACATCATGTTTTCTGTGTGTTATTGTGCTCGATTTTAGGCGAACCCACGTGAACCTCACATGCTTGCAGTGAAGAACATCTTACGCTATCTCAAGCGAACCACCTCCTTATGTCTATGGTATCCTTCCAACTCAGGCTTCTTCGTTCAAGCCTATTCTGATGCTGACCTTGGAGGATGTGGACTCGACAGAAAAAGCACAACTGGTGGCTGTCAATTCCTTGACGGGAAGTTGGTCAGCTGGTAATCCAAGAAACAAACGTGTGTATCGTTGTCTACTGCCGAAGCGGAGTACATTGCCGCTGCATCTTGCACATCCCAAGTGATTTGGATCCAGAGTCAACTTCGAGACTATGGACTCAATATGAAGAAGATCCCACTATATTGTGACTCTGAAAGTGCAATTAGGATCTGTCATAACCCAGTGCAACACTCTAAAACCAAACACATAGCACTGAGGTATCACTTCATCAAAGATCACGTGGAAGATGGAAACGTCGAAGTTCACTTCGTAAGAACCACTGATCAACTGGCTAACGTCTTTACCAAAGCTCTTCCTGAAGCATCATTCAACAGAATATTGCAAGGGCTAGGTATGATGGAATCAGAGTCAGTACCTCATACTACCTCTCAACCTCAAACGTAAGAAGCGAAACCAACCGAACGTTCGGGTTCGGTTAAACCATCTGACTCGCTCATCACTTCAAAGGTAGTTTTTCTTAGTTGTATATTTCTTGTACAAAATTTTTTTGTGTTAAAAGTATTTTCCAATTGCATATCTAAATTCCTTGGTTTCTTAAAATTTTCCAAAACCGAAACCTACCGAAGGTTCGGGTTCGGTTTTTCAAAATTTTGTTGAACCGAAACCAACCGAACGCTCGGGTTCGGTTTTTCAAAATTTTCAGGAACCGAAACCAACCGAACGCTCGGGTTCGGTTTTTCAATTTTTTTCCAAAGTTTTTTTTAAGTCTTATTTTTTTTCTTACTTATTTTTCGTTTAATTTTATTTTTTTTCTCTTTTAAATAAATCTCAAAAACACCAAAAATATTTTTCTCTTTTATTTTTTTTGTGTGTTCGTTCGTTAATGGGGATATAAATGTTGGCTTAATTAAGTGTCCCTAGAAGCATGCTGCTGTTTGTGTCCCAAGCCTCATAAGATTTTGAATAAATAGCCTTCATGACCTGGTATACACAAACCTTGTCTTCCCAATAAGGCTAACGCATTTATTCTAATCGTGAGCTACCTCACTCTTTTCTCACATGAGTTAAGAGTTTTCTGCTTGGTCCTTTATTTCGCAGCAGAGGTACTTTATCTTCTTACACCATCTCCATTACACTTCTCCATTACATTCGTTTCATCAACGTAACCCTTGAGACTCTCAGAAATCACCACTGAGGTTTATGGTTACACAACATCTGTGTTTATGATCTTAGTTTCGTGCCACTACGAGCTGAGTGAAACCCAAAATTCAACACCAAATATGAATTGACGGTGCACAATTAATTTGCTCAAGTTTTCACCAAAGAATTAACGAATGTACCTTCATGAAATCTCAAAATTTATTTTGTGTGATTCCTATGAAATTGTTAAACACCATAACATTTCTTCCCTTGGGATCCAATTTTAAATTTTTTTATCTGAGATTTTATATTTTTCCAAGCCAATTTAAAATAAATTCCTACCTACTTGTTCAACAGGCTACACCGGTCTCACAAGTACTTTGTTCACTTTCTTTCTTATTTCAAGATTAGAATTGCTGAATCAAAGCGAAAGCCACCCCTATTTAGCCTAATTAAAAGAAGCCTTTCAACATTTATTAATAAGTGTTTGATCGTAATTCAACGGGATTCCACATTAACACTTTAAGGTCTCTCTTGACCTTGAAGGAAGAGATTCGTGCCCGGGATCATCAGTTTCGTGTCATTATTGACATCACAGAAAATCCTTAAAAGAGTTGCTTTATTTCTTTTCCTTTTACACTTTTTGCACGAAAATCTTTGATTTTCCAAAACTCCGTTACTAATTATTACAGGTTGTATTATTACCTTGGTGGTTAATTATGAAGCTGTGGTCAAAAACAATCCACGTGGGTATTTAATTCAAACGATGCCATTTAAAAAGATAAGACGAAAGGTTGCTGACCCGGCGGGAGTTAAATGGATTGAAATTCAAACGACGGTAAAAAGGGGGCGCGTGTGAATTTGAAACGCCCATACTTTTACTGACATTATGGACGCGTGTGCGAAATCCAAGCGACATCCCTCTGGCATTTAAAGGCGCGTGAGGATTTGAACCGTTTTTCTTCTGAAACGGCGCTTGTTGGGTGGCGTGATCGTAGGAATCGGACACTCTCTCTCCTACGTGATCATCGTATAGAAGATTTGAAACGATTTTTCTCTCTCCAATCCCTCACTATAAAAGGCAGTCTATACTCTCATTTACCTTTTTACTGCTTCCGGATTTTCTAGAGAGCAAACACTCCCAAAAGCTTCAATGTTCATCTTCTTCTTCTACTACCTTCAACAATGGCGGAATCATCCTCAGTCCATGCTACCTCACAAATCCTTCCTATTCGTCCGCAACAATGCCTGGTGATCGATCTCAACCCTCTGGCGTACGACTCCTACATGTCGCCGATCATCGAGTGCCTGAAGTACTCCCAAATCGCTACCGCTCTCTCCAGGATCGAGTCCGTGCCCATGGTGGCGCTATCGCAGGTTTATACGACTGCCTATTACGACAAAGCAGTCGAGCGGGTGTTCTTCGAAATTGCTGAACACAAGACCTCTGTTTCTCGACAACGTTTCTGCACAATGCTAGGGTTGGCTGTTGACCCATCGAGAATAAATCCGGAGATGATTCCGGTTGGGTATCTGTACAACATGTTTTACAATATGGGGTACACGGAGGTTCTCACCTCTGTTGCAAAATTCAAGAAGTCCTGCTTGCCGCGCACAGTGGAACGGCATGTTCACAGTCCTCTTCAAGGGCTTGTCGGAACGGAGCTCAGGGTCCGACGGTGCTAGTCGACTTTTCTTGTCGATCATGTATGCTGTCTACAACGGGGTCAACTTGGATTTTGGGTTGGTCCTCTGACAACAACTCATCCAGAGCCTTTCTTCATCATCACGACACTCTGAGGTGTCGCTGGCCCGGTTCTGGATTTTAATCACAAAGTGGGCGATGGACAAGTTCGACATTCCCACTCCTGCAGGTGCATCGATGTCTTCAATCGGTACGTTTCATACCAAGAAGATAATCGTCTCGGATGCATCTAAATTCTCCTTTATTGGCTCTATTCCGGAGACAATGTATGGCGCTGTTCCATCTGACAGCAGACTCATCCGGACAATCAAGGAATTCAGGGCAACTGGTCCTAGGGAACTTACACCGGAAATGCTCAGGTCCATCCACGATGCTGACAAACCGGTGAACAGGGGCAAAAAGGCGGACAAAGGGAAGCAAGCGACCAAAGCTCCTACAGGTCCTTCTCCCAAGAAGAGGAAACAGCCTAAAGCTGCACAGTCCCCACAACCGAAGAGGAGGAAGACTCAACCGAAGCGAAAGCTTGTTATTCCCTCTTCTTCGAGTGAATCAGAGATCGAGAGTTCGGGTTCGGACGGTTCTCAAGGAGGCGAAACCCCTCAACGAGGCAACACACCACCTCGATCACCTACCCCAGAGATGGAACTTCATAATTCACCAGTTCCTTCACCTCCTCCAACCATTCCTATTTCCATTCCGACCATAATCCCCACTACCACTATTCCTCCAACATCATTCCCTATACCACCACCCATTTTCACAACTGCAACCGAAACACCACCAGTAACCGAAAACCCACCCGTAACCCAACCACCTCAAACCGAAACCCAGCATACAACCGAACCTACCTCCACTCAACCACCACCCGAAACTAACCCCACACCTACTCAACCTGAACCGACCAAAACAACCACACCCCCAGCTTCACCACCTCCATAATCTCCAGATAATGCCTCTGATGGAGATAACCCGTTTCTTGGCGGTGATAACATGAACTTCGATTCGTTCTACTATAGTCCGTTTCAGGTTCAAAGTGATGAAGAGGATGATGCTCCAGTGACAAAGAAGCATCTTAAGGAGCTCAACGAGAAGGTTGACCTACTTCTCGCCTCATCTTCCAACCAACAATCCTCTCTCTCTGAAGCTGCACTTCAGAAGATTGTTGATACCTTCTCCAGGGCTCAACATGATTCGGTAGCCTCAGCCACTGCCGACATTGACGCCTCAACCAAAGCTTGTGAGGCAGCGACCGAAAAAGTCGATAAACTATTCTCCGATGCTTCCATCCTGTTGAAGTCCTTACAGGAAATCACCGACGCCACAAAGACAACTTTGGAACCGATTGTTCAGCAATTGGCAAAGTTTGTTTCTACGAAGTTGACCTCGTTCGCTACACTTCGCCAATCCCTAAGCGACGACAACTCGGCCTTTCGTGCCTCCATCGATGAGCGCCTCGCTAAGCTTCAGGAGGATCTCGCAGCTGAAAATTCATTGATGGACGTTCTGGCGAGCAAAACAACCGCCCTCAAGATCAAGAGCACGCAGCTTTCAAACTCACAACAACAACTTGAAGCTCTTCGATCCGAAAGGGAGGTCATCAGATCTTTTGTTTCGGATGTACACGCTGCCTTATCAAACATCCTAGAAGCACACGATCCCATTCTCAACCATTCAGTAAGGCGAACCCTTGCTGAAAAGCTTTCTCCTGCCATGGACCTTCTCAGCAAAATAGAAGGCTTACCTAGTTTCGTGTCCATTCCGAAACAAGGGGGAGAAGAGAAGAAGACCGGATCGAAACCACCTCCTTCCTCCAAAGCTACTCACACAACCGAACTGCCTCTGACTGGTCAAGCTTCGGGTTCGGGTGTGAAGGACAAAGGGAAAAACATAGCTGAGGAAGAAGATGAAGATGAAGATGATGAAACCATTGCTGACATGTTGAAACGAAAGAACAGTCGCAATGTGGATGATGACGTTAATCGTGTGGCGCGAGAGGCTGAAGAAGCCGAACGCAAGAAGAAGGAAGCCCACGATCTCCTCGAGAGCAGGAAGACTCTCTTCCCTGCTTGGACTCGGGAGCGCTTGATTAAAGAGGCCATAGATACTCCCAGCATCTTATGGCTCGAGCCGGTTATCTCGTTCGACTGCAGTTCGACATGCCGCTGACTCGAAAGGCGTTTATCTTCCACGCCTTCTCAAATATCTTTGAAGTCCCTCATCCAGATGCTGAACTTGATAGGGAGCTCATCGAATTCTATCTGAAGGCTGCTCGTCCTCAATATCTAACTTGGAGCGCCCAGAAGATAGTGAACGTTCGGGTATTGAAGCCTTATGCCGAAGGAAGGTTCACAAACGTTCGGTTCAAGGTGATTTGAGGATCTGCAAAGACTGCACATCATATCTCCCTGGCAGATCTACCGAACTTAAATCCTCATGATTGGATTGTCTTGCATAATATCCTTTTGACTAATGAAGCCGAATATGGTCCCATTATAGACCATATCAAAAGGATGTTAGTATGCTACATCATGGAGGTTGCCCTTATGGATCAGGAGGTTGCCACAGTCTTCAAGAAGAAACCGAAGATAGCCCCTGTGGGATCGGCCAGTGATCTCAACCAAATGCAAATGGGCAGGATCGACCCGAGGCGCAACTCAGTTATGTTCACTAGAGAAGAAGGACAGAAATGTCTCTTTGCTTTAGCTGACAAACATCTTTACACCACTGCTTGTCTGGAGCATGTGTTGTCGATCATCAAAAGGTTTAAAGAAAATTCAGCTGATGATGTCAAGTACTTCAACGACATGATCCAATGGTACATCAGGTTTAGACAGACAATACTCTCGCTCACCAAATGTCTGTTTAACACCGTGAAGAAGAAGGTACCTGCTTCACCTGCTGGCCCAAGTAACAAGTGAAGATCTCGCTCCAATTGACGCAAAGGGGGAGATTGTTGGGCTGAAGATTAATTTGAAGATTGCGTCATTTGGGCTCGGCTGTTTATTTATTTAGTTTGTATTCCGGTTTGGGCCTGTCCAACCGAGAGCCCTTTTTGTTTATTATATAAGTATATGCTTGCATGCATATTAGGTTAACGATTGAAACGATAGATTAGAGCATAACGATAGTATTTCCAGATTTCTTTAATCGTTCTTGTAACCTACCAATCCTCTACAGTTGATGTTCTTAATCGAGCTCTTCTGAGGATTTTGTTTTAATCATTCGACACGATTGATTCACTCTTGCCTTATTCTTATTTTCGTGTTCTTGCTATTTTTATAATTAATTACCTGTTTAAGATCTAATCGATCTTCATAGATTAAAGTTTTAATCTCATCATATTTGTTTAATTAATATTGGTCAATAATTAATTAGAAATTAATTTTGTGATCAAGTGTAATTAATTAAACTAGAGGGACTAAATTGTAATTATGTGATAGTCGTAAAATAGGGCAATGGTTATCCTAGTTGTAGGATGGATAAATTCAAGGGATAAGATATCCTTGAAATCGTCCAAAGGTCCAAGGGATAAGGGTTATCAAGGCTTATCATATGGTTTCTTGATGGGCAAACAACTGGATAAGGATAAGGACTGAAACTCTAATCTCTACCCTATATAAAGACCCCTAAGGCCTTGAGAATTCGTCCACTTGCTTCTAAGAGATCCCAAGTCCGATTTCTACCTCTCCCACTCTCTCTCTCTATAGCCTTTCCAATTGCTTGTGGTGTTTGTGAGCCATTAGAGGTACTACACTTGTGGTACTTGCTTTCAAGACTTAGGGTTTGAAGACTTAAGTTGTTATTGCAATATAACAACAAGAGGTATGTGATCTAACCTTCTATGTGAATTTCGAAAATAGTAGGCTACATTAGGGTTTTATTCATGTGTTCATAATGTTGTGTATCTAATAGTGAAAACATAGATCCAAATCTAGGGTTGCATGCACACATAGGATTGTATGTATACAACCCATCAAAAACATCCATCAAGACTCCATTTTTATGCTATGAATGGACCAAAGGACTTCAGATCTATCCTCCGTAGGCTCTAGAGTTGCTCAAACTCTCAAGAGGTGGTTCAAGAACACAAAAAGGGACTAAGGAGAAAACCCTAGCTCTAGAAATGGAAATGATAACCCAGGTGAAAGTTTTTTTACCTCCTTAAGCTTACTAGACTGCTCAAAATGCAAGATCGAGAAGCTCTTGCTCATTTAAGCTTGTTTCATCTCCTTCTTTGTAGCTCACACATAACAAGGATGATGTTTGACCACTTAAAAGCTCAAGAACACACCCTCTAATGATTTTTGGGTTTTCAAGGATGTTTGAGTATGAAGAAGGCTGGTTAGGGTGAAGCTTGAATGAGATAAGGATGCTTATATAGGTCTTAAGTCCGGAAATTGTGGTTTGAACATCCGTAATGCACGCCCCACATACCCTTTGGTACGCCAGCGTACGTGCTGGCCCTCCACGATCATCCATGCATGGTACGCTAAGCGTACTCATGAAGTATGCCCATCGTAATTAAGGGACTTATTATGCAATATTTAAATTTTCAAGGGCTTCAAAGGTAATACCTTATTTGGAGTGTTACAACTCTCACCCACTTGAACTAGACTTCGTCCTCGAAGTCTGTAGATGCAAATAGATCGGGGTAATGCTCCCGCATCTTATCCTCCGGCTCCCATGTCTGTTCAGAGCCCCTTCAGTGCCGCCGTTGCTCCTTTACAAAGCTTCACTTCCTTGTTCCGAAGAACCTTGGTCTTCCTATCCAAAATCACAACGGGCCTCTTAATGTAGCTTAGGCTCTCGTCCACCTGAATGTCTTCTAGAGAAACGACTGCGGCCTCGTCTGTGGCACACTTCCTAAGCTGAGACACATAGAAGGTGTTGTGTATCTAGCTAAGTTCGTCCGACATATCCAAACGGTAAGCCACTTTGCCTACTCGGGCGGTAATCCTGAATAGGCTAATATATCGCGGTCCTAACTTGCCTCTCTTCCGAAACCTGATGACTCCCTTCCATGGCGACACCTTTAGTAACACAAAGTTCCCCACCTGGAACTCCATATCTAATCGCTGTGGGTCGGCATAGCTTATCTATCGGCTCTGTGCGACTCGCAGCCGGTCGTGCTCCTACTGAATCAACCCAGTGGTCTTGAGCACCACTTCGGTGCTCCCCATGACTCGGTGTCCAACCTCACCTCAAGAAACCGGGGTCCTACATCTCCGACCATACAACATCTCAAACGAAGGTCAGTCGATACTGGCATGGTAACTATTGTTGTATGAAAAATCTGCCAATGGGAGGTATGTATCCCAACTACCTCCAAAATCCAACATGCATGCCCGAAGCATTTCCTCGAGTGTTTGGATCGTCCTATCATTTTGGACATCTGTTTGGGGTGGTACACCGTGCTAAAATGCAACTGAGTGCCCGGTTCCTCATGGAACTTCTTTAAGAATCTAGATGTAAATCGAACATCTCTGTCAGAGACTACCGACACTGGAACCCCGTGTCTAGCCACCACCTCTCGCATGTAAATATCCACCAAATTCTCAATGGATATACTCTCAGAGATCAGAATAAAGTGGTCACTCTTCGTCAACCTGTCCATAATCACCCATATGGCGTCCACACCCCTCGTTGTCCTTGGTAGCTTTGTGATGAAGTCCATAGTGATCTCTTTCCACTTCCACATGGGAATGGGTAGCGGCTGAACCTTGCCATGCGACCGCTGATGTTCGACCTTAACCTCCCTGCAGGTCAAGCACCACTCCACGAACCAAGTGATCTCCCACTTCATGCAGGGCCACCAATAGCTCAGTCTCTGGTCTCTATACATTTTCGTTGCCCCCGGATGTATAGAGAACTTCGATTTGTGTGCCTCCTCCAATATCTTCTGTCTCACTCCTCCAGTGACCGCTACCTAGACCTAGCAACACTGTGTCAGAAGACCTCGGCTATCCCGAACAAACAAGGGATACTTGTTGGATTAATGTCTAAGTCCATAACTATATTTGGTATGTACTTGACCCGACCCGGCATGGTCCATTTGGGTTGCACTTCACCGACACAATTTATATGGATAATCTTTTGAGAATAGTATGTTTATGATTAATATTAATATATTATAAGTTCTAATATATTAATATGGAATCATATTATTTAATTAGTATTGATCAAGAATTAATTTATAATTAATTAAGTGATCAAAAGGAACTAATTAAATATGGACTCTTATATATATGGAATGGGCCAAGTTCATTTAGGTTGGGCTAAGCTTTCATGGATATTCCATGGAGTGTTTAACCCATGGATCCTAGAAAATGAAAGGTCATGGGTATTAGGGTTTAACCCTAATCCTCCATACTATATAAAGATGTCCTTGGTTGGTGAAATAGGCACTAGTGTGTGGATACACTAT
The DNA here is from genome assembly GCF_051521515.1 of Lactuca serriola. Taxonomy (NCBI): domain Eukaryota; kingdom Viridiplantae; phylum Streptophyta; class Magnoliopsida; order Asterales; family Asteraceae; genus Lactuca; species Lactuca serriola. The sequence goes on from NC_136413.1 coordinate 13,097,463, forward strand.
GAGGGCTAGCCGATTTTACTAAGAGAGAACCAAGTATTCATATTCTCTAAAGTCTTCCAAGGTGTCTTGGTGATTTGTGATACCACTTGAGGCTTCCACACAATTGGGGCTAAGCTCTTAAAGCTTGAAGACATCAAGCTACATCAAAAGGTATGTCATCTAACTAGTACTTTGTAGTATAAGAACTTCATAATATGCTAGTTATGATTAAAGCCTTGGAAAGTTCTTATTTGCATGTATTATAGAGAAAACATAGATCCAAGGTTTATAGGGTTGCATGTACACCATAGGAGTGTTAGAATGCTCAAAACCCAACAGTGGTATCAGAGCCACGGGTTGTTTTCTGTTATATTGATGCAAATATTTTATTTTCAAAGTTGAAAAAAAAAAGAAAAAAAACATGAAGTTTGTCAAATTTTAAGATAATTACTTGTTCTTGTGAAAAACTAATTATTTGTAAAATTTGAATAATTTGCTTTATGAGTTGAATTAGGTCAAATTTAATAAAAGATAAAATGATATGATTATTTTATTAGTTTTAAAAGTTTGATCTAAAGAGTTTTATTTTTTGAAACCTCCATAAGTTATGGATATGAAAAGGTTTTAAAAAAAAATTGATTTAAAGTTTTTATGGAGTTACAAAATTTGGTGTTAATGTTTTAAAGGATTCCATAACTTAAGAATAAGTTATGGATCACCAAAAGTTTTTTGTGTTACCTTGTTTTATGAGTGAATTTAGATTAATGAATAAAATTATGTGATAGTTGGTTTTAATCCAAATTAATCTAAGAATTGATTCTAAAATGTGTTTTTGTAACTTGTCCTCAAGTTATATGAAAAGTCACCTTTAAGAATCATAAAACTCATAAAAATTGGCAAAGGTTACAAAAATGAAGAGTCTAGTTCTAATTAAATGGTTTTATGACTTCATAACTTGTCCTCAAGTTATGGAGGACCAAGAGTCTCTTCATTTAATAAAATAAAAAAAATAAAAAAAAGGTGTAACCTTAATTAATTCCATAAGTTATAAAATAAAGAAAAGTTAATTCTTTTATTAGTTTAAAGTCTTCCATAACTTGTCCTCAAGTTATGGAACTTGAAGAGTTTTTGGATTAAAACTACTTTAAACACATAAGTTATGGAATTAATTAGTTTTGAATAGTTTCAAAACTTGCCCTCAAGTTTTGGAGTTTGTAAAGTTTTCTCTTATGAATACTTTAATTCCAAGTTAGCCCTTAGAATTTTAAAGAATTAAAATTCAACCCTTATACTTTATAATATTATAAGTTAATAATATATATATGTATAAGAGTAAAGTCAGTCTTACCGCTAGTAGGCCTCATTCACGAAGCCGGTCTATAAGGTGGGTATAAGGTTTTTGGGTGTCAAAGTCTTGAGAAAGTTGGTGGTTCAATCACTTTCTAAGTCACATAGTCAGTTCCTTTGGGACACCTATGAAACAGACTATGACAAGACCCTTAATGATCTTATCTATTTGTTAAGATCAACTTCCTTAAAACTTGATGGACATTGACAATAGTGACACAGGAAATCCAGAAAAGCATTCTCTTCCCAATGGTAAAGGGATCGGCCATAGTCAACTCGGTTGACCAAATGGTAAAGAGAAAAGCTAAGTCTGTGATAGTCCCTTGTACCATTATCAAAGGGTCCATATGTTTATATTTCCAAAGGAAGGGGCATTGGTTGCGAAGCTGCCAAATTTACCTAAGGATGTTAAAGTCAATAAGTTTGACTCTACTTCCGGTAAATTCCACTATCTAACTCTGCTAAGTTTCTATTCTGAGATTCCTGATACATGATGTGACTGGGTCACATGGTGATGTTTTAAGAATCAAAGAAAAGTGAAGAAACTTAAAGAAAGAATACGTTGAATCTGATGGCGTAGATGGATTTCTATCGCATAGTTTGAAGATCGGATTCTTGAGCTACTTCTTAGGAGTTATGAGATATTGCTTAGGAATCGATAACAACAAGTTTTCATATGGATTGTAAGGACAAGTTCTTCCGCAAAGTTTTTAAAATAAAAGGAAAATTTTTTATTTTATTTATTTTAAAATATCCTTACAATGGCATCTGTGGAAATTTTTGTTGGTTATAAGATTCCATTAATAGCAAGAGTGGAAGTATGAAATTGATTCTTTCATTTGTGGTAATGTCTAAATTTACCAAATAAGGAAAGATTCTCATCACCCAAGTTTCAATTGGACCGGAACTTGGAATCATGCAAGTTGTATAGCATGATGAATGAGAACTTTCAAGTATTGGAAAATTAAGACTAATTACTTGTTCACATGGATGTGTGAGTCAAGTGAAGGACTAAGGGATCGAGTACACAGTCTTGTGCACTGATTAAGTCCACCACAAAAGATCGATAAGATTATTCGTCATAATTTACTATAGCTCAGTAAATATGGTGTAATTCTGAGACATTGGAAAAGGTTCCAATGTATGGCAGAGCGAATAAGAAGAATCAAATTAGGTAGAAGGATAAAAGTTTCTCAAATCTGAAAAGATGGGAGAGAGTACTTAATGATTTAGAGACAATTCATTCTCTAAGAGCCTTCTTATAGCTAAGAAGAGGAACTTGAATTATTGAAGTGGTTAAATCAAGAAGATGATTCATACTTCGTTCCAAAAACAATTCTTAGAGTTATACTCTAAGATTGTAACTTGAGTGACATGTCTTAAAGAAGGTTTAAAACTCTTGTACATTTGAAATTGGTAAGTTGTGATGTTTTGGATAAAACAAAGACCAACTAAGGCCAATTGTGTGAAGTGTTTGTCTTGGTTAGAATCCACACTATCTCTTGGATGTTTGACAAGGGGGTCTTATAGGTCAAGAGGACAGTGGGAGTCTTAAAGGTCTTGAAAGTCTCAAGAACTAATCAAGAAGAGAGCCTGAGGTTCTTCACCAGCACACGACTTGAGGTTTATAACCTATCGTGTTGACATATTCTGTGCCCATTCCAGTTAAAGTTGGCTTTGCGTATGAGTTCTTAGAGTTCCCAATTAGTTGCACAACAACTTGGAAGCAATGGCCGGCCGTTGAGCTGCCAGGTGGCAAGAAATTAAGATTGAGTTCAATCCATATTATTTTGGATTTGTCATTATCCTTGTCTTGTGACTATGGTTATGACAATTCACATGGATAAAGAACACATACACCAACAAATCTAAGTGTCATAAGGTTTCTCTCCGATTCATGAAAATGATGGTGAGGAAACACTTTCACTAAGTAGATTTTAGCTTAGATAGCAATTGTGATATTTGCATTCTCAAAGTCGTTAGTGGAGCGTGTGTGGTTTACCGGCACACTAACTTGGACTTGTGAGAAGTGGCAAAAAGGTCTAACCATTATGATTACGGCATCCCTCTTCATAATTGTTTAGACACACAAGTGTGCTATCTAAGGGAAGGTGTATGATTTTGATAAAGTTTTATCAAAACAATCTAGTATCAGAAATCTGAACTTTGGTAAGAAAGTCAGCTGATTTCTGAGTACATGTCAAAGCTAGTGGGAGCATAAGTGTTATGCGAATAATCATCATGTTAGTGGGAGCATGATAATTATGATAAAGGTTACAAGTTAGTAATGTTAATTATAGAAAACAAAAGGTTTCAATTTGGAAAAAGTTGTTTTGCTATAATTAAGGGAGAGGAAATTATACTTCATCTCAAATCTAAAAGCTTAGATTGAGGTTTTAATCGTATTTAGTCAAGGATATATATATATATATATATATATATATATATATATATTTCATGTTGGAATGGCTCAACATAAGGAAATTTTGTATATGAGTCGATTATTTGCGTTCTAAAATTCTATTATGATTACGACATCCCTTTTCATAATCTGAATTATGAGAACTTGGCAAATTGAAATGGACATATTATAGCAAAAGACTGGTTTAGTCTTTATGTGAGACATCATGAATCGATTCCCATATGCTTCGGATATAGGATCGATTACATGTGCTATATTCATCCTTTCTAAAATTTTCCAAATGCCTGGGGCATTAAGAAGGGAAAAGGTTTAGAACTGGATATGACTAAAAGGATTAAACAATTGTCGAGGACAATCTAAGGTTTACCAAAGATTGGGTGCTCAAGGAAAGTTGGAAGTATAGTGATAATTTTGAAAGGACCATATTGACATAATCTGTAAGGAGGCAACTCCTGTTCAGAAGTGATAGTCAAAATGGAATATGGAAATGTTTCAAAGTTAGAAATTATTCAATCTGTGTAAGATTAGGAAAGTTAATGCAAGAAGGATGTTTCCAAGGAGCTGATCTCCTTTGGAATACTCTGTAATGATTGTTGTCAAGTCTTTCTGACTTTGTGCATAATCATTACAAGAGGATCAATGCATATAAGTTTAGAATCTAACAGATTTCAGTAAATGGCATGAATTTGGAATTCTTGCATTTGCAGTAAGGATTTGGGGGTGTGAAAAGAGAATCATTGGAGTTATGTTCAATTGATTTATATCACAAATTAAAGATCATAGACAAACATAGTATGCATACTTGGTGTGTGGCATGACTAGTGTTTAGAAAACATAGTGTACATGCTTGGAGCATGGGACTACTATTGTTTTAAATTCAAGAATAAAGTTGATAGCTGAAACAGTATACATGAATAATGTGTAATCATATGGTGATAAATAAAAGGTGTTTTATTTATGTTCATAGGTTTTGATACCATATTGGATTCAATTATTCTTGTGTTTCATTTTGCATGTTTTGACTTCCCGAATAAACTAGGTTATTCTTCCAGAATGACTAAGTTATTCAAACCATCCACAGTCGGTCATATGTTGGAAGTAGATATGAATTAAGACTGTCATGGGTTGGCTTGTAGAGGTATAAGGTGTTGGACAAAGGGCTACAACACTCATGAGTGCTCATAAGTTCTGAGTATTAGATTCAACCCGTGCTCATTGGAATTACTTCATGGATTTTATCACGAGTGATCATGAGACGATAATATCTTATATTCTTCAAACCTAGAGATATGAGTTGTTACTATGAGTTGGTTGTACATTGATTGCACGAAAACGCATTTGGTAACTCGGTGCTATAAAACGTGCCTTTGTGTATGATTCAACAAGTAGTAGAACAAGCCATATGAGTCGAAGTTTATCCATTCCTTTTACCTTCGGGGTAAAAGCGATATCTGTGGGCCCCTCGATGATTTGATGATGACAAATGGAAGTGCTCGGCCGGGCCAGGACTGATTTGATTTGTTCAATCAGTCAGTCGTCATAAATCGGAAATCGGGAAACAACAAATGGACAGAGAGAATGATTTTAATCCATGTCTCAGTCCATATGATATCTAGAATGGAGGAATATATGATCCCTTATCTAATGGACAAGTTCGTTGACAAGATCAGAGTTCGACAGCGGCTTTAAGAGCTACGATTGCCAGTTAGGTTTGAAGTCATACGCAATAATAATTTTAGACTTATCCAAGTGGGAGACTGTTGGATTAATGTCTAAGTCCATAACTATATTTGGTATGTACTTGACCCGACCCGGCATGGTCCATTTGGGTTGCACTTCGCCGACACAATTTATATGGATAATCTTTTGAGAATAGTATGTTTATGATTAATATTAATATATTATAAGTTCTAATATATTAATATGGAATCATATTATTTAATTAGTATTGATCAAGAATTAATTTATAATTAATTAAGTGATCAAAAGGAACTAATTAAATATGGACTCTTATATATATGGAATGGGCCAAGTTCATTTAGGTTGGGCTAAGCTTTCATGGATATTCCATGGAGTGTTTAACCCATGGATCCTAGAAAATGAAAGGTCATGGGTATTAGGGTTTAACCCTAATCCTCCATACTATATAAAGATGTCATTGGTTGGTGAAATAGGCACTAGTGTGTGGATACACTATGAGGGCTAGCCGATTTTACTAAGAGAGAACCAAGTATTCATATTCTCTAAAGTCTTCCAAGGTGTCTTGGTGATTTGTGATTCCACTTGAGGCTTCCACACTATTGGGGCTAAGCTCTTAAAGCTTGAAGACATCAAGCTACATCAAAAGGTATGTCATCTAACTAGTACTTTGTAGTATAAGAACTTCATAATATGCTAGTTATGATTAAAGCCTTGGAAAGTTCTTATTTGCATGTATTATAGAGAAAACATAGATCCAAGGTTTATAGGGTTGCATGTCCACCATAGGAGTGTTAGAATGCTCAAAACCCAACAATACTGACCATGAATTCGCTCTATCTTCCAATTCTCTTTCTTCACAACCTCGACCTGAGCCTCCTTGATCATATCTAATAATGGGGAGATCACCGTCATCCTCAAGCAAACGTTCCCAATTGGGGAACCTGCCGCCTTGTGGCTCAAAGCATCGGCCACTACATTGGCCTTCCCTGGGTGGTATAAGTTTTCACAATCTTAATCCTTCAGCACGTCCAAGCACCTCCTATGTCGCATGTTGAGGTTCTGCTGATCCATCAAGTACTTCAAGCTCTTGTGATCACTGTAAATAGCGCACTGTACCCCATACAAGTAGTGCCTCCAAATCTTGAGGGTAAACACCAGTACCCCCTATTCCAGGTTGTGGGTGGGGTAGTTCTGATGGATTTTAGACATAAGATCTTTCGTATGTGCACATACAACCCTATAGCTTGGATCTAGGTTTCTCTAATTGAACATGCAATATATCCAAGACTTTCATGGCTAGATCTAATGTAAACTAACAATCAAAACATATGAAAACAGATCTAGAATAATACCTTGAGTTACTTGCTTGAAACCTTCTTCTTCTTGGAGCTTAGAGTCACAATTGTCACACCTCTAATGGCTTACAAACACCTACTAGCAAGAAGATGATTTGAGAGAGGTAAGGAAGAGGGAAATCGGCTCTAGGGTTACTACAATAACAAGGTGGTCGACTTCCACAATCCCAAGGGTCTATTTATACTGTGAGCTCCTAGGGTTTCACCCTAAAACCCTAATTGGATAACTTAGCCTTGAAGCAATCCAATATCCATTCTAGATAAGGCCTTGGATGATTTCTAGGTGATCCACATCCCTAAAATCGTCCACCCCATATCCATAAGGATTCTTAGCTCAAAATACAACTATCACACATTTGACAGTTTATACCCCTTTCTTCAATTAATCTCTTTAAGTTACCAAATTAATTCCTAATTAATTTATGACTTATATTAATCAAATAATATTATTATTCCTTTAACATATTATTCTTATAATACATTAATAATAATATCTCTTATCTCTATATAAATCACCCTGTCAAGTTGCTATGGTGAAGGCAACCCAAAAGGACCATGCACAATCGGGTCAAGTACTTACCAAATATAGTTACAGCGTTAGACACTAATCCAACAGTCTCCCACTTGGATAAGTCTAGTAACTATAAACACAAACACAATCCGATTAGCAATCGTAGCTCTCAAAGACGCTGTCAACTCTGATCTTATCAGTAACCTGTCCTTTAGATAAGGGATCGTACAGTCCTCTGTTTTGATATCGTGTAGACGATTTCATGAAACATTATTATACTTATTGTCCAGCAACTATTTTCTCGATCTGAGATTTATTTGACATAGAACTTAATTGAACAGATCAATTCAGTCTTGACCGGGCCCGACACATAAGTCAAATCAAATCATCGAGCGGCAGTGATATCGCTTTTACCCTCTTAGGATAAAAGTAACAGATAAACTTCAACTTATATGCATTTACTTATCAACTAATCAACTATACACAACAATGCGTTTTATGACATCAATTTACTAATGCGGTTCGCATTATCAATGTACAACCAATTAGTAAATAATAAACCATATATCTAGGTTTTAAGACCATATGATATTATCGTCTTGCGATCACCCCAAAGTGATTCCAGCAAGCGCCGGTTTATTCCAATGCTCAAAACTTGTTCATAAGCACTCATGAACGTTGCAGGAAACCTTTGATATGTCTAATACCATTTAGACAATCTACACACCAATTCATGACAATCTTCATTCATACCTACTTCCAACATATGAACGATTGTGGACAGTTTGAATAATTCGATTATTCTTAATAAACTCAATTATTCTGGAAGTCAAAACATGCAAAGTGAGACAATAGTTAAACAATTAACATAAGATAGTAACTTTACTTATAAACAATACTCTTTTATTTAATCATCAAATGTCAATTACATTTACCTAATACATGTTTCTAAACCTATCTAATCTAAACTAATATCATCCTTTAGCCCAATACTCCTAGCATGCTGCAAGTGCTTAACCCTGCTCAGTCCCTTCATAAGCAGATCTGTTGGGTTATCTTCTGATGATATCCTCTTAACCACGAGGTGTCCTTCTTCGACTTGATGTCTAATAAAGTGATATTTTCTGTCGATATGCTGAGATCTACCATGATCCCTCGGTTCCTTGGTCAAGGCAACCGCTCCTTCATTATCACAGAAAATTTCCATGGGATCCTTTTGTTGGGTTTTGAGCATTCTAACACTCCTATGGTGTACATGCAACCCTATAAACCTTGGATCTATGTTTTCTCTATAATACATGCAAATAAGAACTTTCCAAGGCTTTAATCCTAACTAGCATATTATGAAGTTCTTATACTGCAAAGTACTAGTTAGATGACATACCTTTCTGATGTAGCTTGATGTCTTTAAGCTTTAAGAGCTTAGCCCAAATAGTGTGGAAGCCTCAAATGGAATCACAAATCACCAAAACACCTTGGAAGACTTTAGAGAATATGGATACTTGGTTCTCTCTAGTGAAATTGGCTAGCCCTTCTTAGTGTACCACACACTAGTACCAATTTCACCAACCAAGGACATCTTTATATAGTAAGGAGGATTAGGGTTAAACCCTAATACACATGACCTTTCATTTCCTAGGATCCATGGGTTAAACACTCCATGGACTATCCATGAAAGCTTAGCCCAACCTAAATGAACTTGGCCCATTCCATATATATAAGAGTCCATATTTAATTAGTTCCTTTTGATCACTTAATTAATTATAAATTAATTCTTGATCAATACTAATTAAATAATATGATACCATATTAATATATCAGAACTTATAATATATTAATATTAATCATAAACATACTATTCTCAAAAGATTATCCATATAAATTGTGTCGGGGAAGTGCAACCCAAATGGACCATGCCGGGTCGGGTCAAGTACATACCAAATATAGTTATGGACTTAGACATTAATCCAACAGTCTCCTACTTGGATAAGTCTAAAACTATTATTGCGTATGACTTCAAACCTAACTGGCAATCGTAGCTCCTAAAGTCGTTGTCGAACTCTGATCTTGTCAATGAACTTGTCCATTAGATAAGGGATCATATATTCCTCCATTCTAGATATCATATGGACTGAGACATGGATTAAAATCATTCTCTCTGTCCATTTGTTGTTTCCCGATTTCCGATTTGTGACGACTGACTAATTGAACAAATCAAATCAGTCCTGGCCCGGCCGAGCACTTCCATTTGTCATCATCAAATCATCGAGGGGCCCACAGATATCGCTTTTACCCCGAAGGTAAAAGGAACGGATAAACTTCGACTCATATGGCTTGTTCTACTACTTGTTGAATCATACACAAAGGCACGTTTTATAGCACCGAGTTACCAAATGCGTTTTCGTGCAATCAATGTACAACCAACTCATAGTAACAACTCATATCTCTAGGTTTGAAGAATATACGATATTATCGTCTCATGATCACTCGTGATAAAATCCATGAATTGATTCCAATGAGCACGGGTTGAATCCAATACTCAGAACTTATGAGCACTCATGAGTGTTGTAGCCCTTTGTCCAACACCTTAGACCTCTACAAGCCAACCCATGACAGTCTTAATTCATATCTACTTCCAACATATGACCGACTGTTGATGGTTTGAATAACTTAGTCATTCTGGAAGAATAACCTAGTTTATTCGGGAAGTCAAAACATGCAAAATGAAACACAAGAATAATTGAATCCAATATGGTATCAAAACCTATGAACATAAATAAAACACCTTTTATTTATCACCATATGATTACACATTATTCATGTATACTGTTTCAGCTATCAACTTTATTCTTGAATTTAAAACAATAGTAGTCCCATGCTCCAAGCATGTACACTATGTTTTCTAAACACTAGTCATGCCACACACCAAGTATGCATACTATGTTTGTCTATGATCTTTAATTTGTGATATAAATCAATTGAACATAACTCCAATGATTCTCTTTTCACACCCCCAAATCCTTACTGCAAATGCAAGAATTCCAAATTCATGCCATTTACTGAAATCTGTTAGATTCTAAACTTATATGCATTGATCCTCTTGTAATGATTATGCACAAAGTCAGAAAGACTTGACAACAATCATTACAGAGTATTCCAAAGGAGATCAGCTCCTTGGAAACTTCCTTCTTGCATTAAGTTTCCTAATCTTACATAGATTGAATAATTTCTAACTTTGAAACATTTCCATATTCCATTTTGACTATCACTTCTGAACAGGAGTTGCCTCCTTACAGATTATGTCAATATGGTCCTTTCAAAATTATCACTATACTTTCAACTTTCCTTGAGCACCCAATCTTTGGTAAACCTTAGATTGTCCTCGACAATTGTTTAATCCTTTTAGTCATATCCAGTTCTAAACCTTTTCCCTTCTTAATGCCCCAGGCATTTGGAAAATTTTAGAAAGAATGAATATAGCACATGTAATCGATCCTATATCCGAAGCATATGGGAATCGATTCATGATGTCTCACATAAAGACTAAACCAGTCTTTTGCTATAATATGTCCATTTCAATTTGCCAAGTTCTCATAATTCAGATTATGAAAAGGGATGTCGTAATCATAATAGAATTTTAGAACGCAAATAATCGACTCATATACAAAATTTCCTTATGTTGAGCCATTCCAACATGAAATTCATATATATATATATATATACACACATATATATCCTTGACTAAATACGATTAAAACCTCAATCTAAGCTTTTAGATTTGAGATGAAGTATAATTTCCTCTCCCTTAATTATAGCAAAACAACTTTTTCCCAATTGAAACCTTTTGTTTTCTATAATTAACATTACTAACTTGCAAACTTTATCATAATTATCATGCTCCCACTAACATGATGATTATTCGCATAACACTTATGCTCCCACTAGCTTTGACATGTACTCATAAATCAGCTGACTTTCTTACCAAAGTTCAGATTTCTGATACTAGATTGTTTTGATAAAACTTTATCAAAATCATACACCTTCCCTTAGATAGCACACTTGTGTGTCTAAACAATTATGAAGAGGGATGCCGTAATCATAATGGTTAGACCTTTTTGCCACTTCTCACAAGTCCAAGTTAGGTGTGCCAGTAAACCACACACGCTCCACTAACGACTTTGAGAATGCAAATATCACAATTGCTATCTAAGCTAAAATCTACTTAGTGAAAGTGTTTCCTCACCATTATTTTCATGAATCGGAGAGAAACCTTATGACACTTAGATTTACTGGTGTATGTGTTCTTTATCCATGTGAATTGTCATAACCATAGTCACAAGACAAGGATAATGACAAATCCAAAATAATATGGATTGAACTCAATCTTAATTTCTTGCCACCTGGCAGCTCAACGACCTGCCATTGTTTCCAAGTTGTTGTGCAACTAATTGAGAACTCTAAGAACTCATACGCAAAGCCAACTTTAACTGGAATGGGCACAGAATATGTCAACACGATAGGTTATAAACCTCAAGTCGTGTACTGGTGAAGAACCTCAGGTTCTCTTCTTGATTAGTTCTTGAGACTTTCAAAACCTTTAAGACTCCCACTGTCCTCTTGACCTATAAGACCCCCTTGTCAAACATCCAAGAGATAGTGTGGATTCTAACCAAGACAAACACTTCACACAATTGGCCTTAATTGGTCTTTGTTTTATCCAAAACATCACAACTTACCAATTTCAAATGTACAAGATTTTTAAACCTTCTTTAAGACATGTCACTCAAGTTACAATCTTAGAGTATAACTCTAAGAATTGTTTTTGGAACGAAGTATGAATCATCTTCTTGATTTAACCACTTCAACAATTCAAGTTCCTCTTTTTAGCTATAAGAAGGCTCTTAAAGAATGAATTGTCTCTAAATCATTAAGATGATCACAAAACTGATACGAAAGTACTCTCTCCCATCTTTTCAGATTTGAGAAACTTTTATCCTTCTACCTAATTTGATTCTTCTTATTCGCTCTGCCATACATTGGAACCTTTTCCAATGTCTCAGAATTACACTTAAGCTTGTAAGTATAACCATATTTACTGAGCTATAGTAAATTATGACGAATAATCTTATCGATCTTTTGTGGTGGACTTAATCAGTGCACAAGACTGTGTACTCGATCCCTTAGTCCTTCACTTGAATCACACATCCATGTGAACAAGTAATTAGTCTTAATTTTCCAATACTTGAAAGTTCTCATTCATCATGCTATACAACTTGCATGATTCCAAGTTCCGGTCCAATTGAAACTTGGGTGATGAGAATCTTTCCTTATTTGGTAAATTTAGACATTACCACAAATGAAAGAAGCAATTTCATACTTCCACTCTTGCTATTAATGGAATCTTATAAGCAACAAAAATTTCCACAGATGCCATTGTAAACATATTTTAAAATAAATAAAATCAAAAATTTTCCTTTTATTTTAAAAACTTTGCGGAAGAACTTTTCCTTACAATCCATATGAAAACTTGTTGTTATCTATTCCTAAGCAATATCTCATAACTCCTAAGAAGTAGCTCAAGAATCCGATCTTCAAACTATGCGATAGAAATCCATCTACGCCATCAGATTCAACATATTCTTTCTTTAAGTTTCTTCACTTTTCTTTTATTCTTAAAACATCACCATGTGACCCAGTCACATCATGTATCAGGAATCTCAGAATAGAAACTTAACAGAGTTAGATAGTGGACTTTACCTGAAGTAGAGTCAAACTTATTGACTTTAACATCCTTAGGTAAATTTGGCAACTTCGCAACCAATGCCCCTTTCTTTGGCAATATAAACATATGGACCCTTTGATAATGGTACACGGGACTATCACAGACTTAGCTTTTCTCTTTACCATTTGGTCAACCGAGTTGACTATGGCCAATCCATTTCCATTGGGAAGAGAATGCTTTCCTGGATTTCCTGTGTCACTATTGTCAATGTCCATCAAGTTTTAAGGAAGTTGATCTTAACAAATAGATAAGATCATTAAGGGTCTTGTCATAGTCTGTTTCATAGGTGTCCCAAAGGAACTCATTATGTGACTTAGAAAGTGATTGAACCACCAACTTTCTCAAGACTTTGACACCCAACTCTCCCGGCTTGTCAATATGTGACTACATCTCCAAGATGTGATCACACCTAGACCTTGCCTTGCAAATAGGGCTTGAGTGACCTTGAACTTGTGGGTTAGGGAGAATAATTGGAGGAGGTGAAAGAAGTATGATTTCCATGGGACATCATCTTCATTTAGGAAAGCTTGGTTCAAGAGATTTAGGAAGATCATAAATGTCTAAACCAGACATATTTTGGGAGATATTCAAGATAGTTGATCTTAAGTCCTTAATATAACACCCAATATGAAATATTAAGGCTAGGACCCAACAAACTATTTTATAAATTAGAAGAGGGATGCCGTAATCCAAGCTATAAAATATTTGAAGGTAGGTGAATGACGATTCACCAATTTCCACCAAGATAAACGAAATGTATTATTAGGTTTTAATTGGTTTTGAAACTCCTAGATCTATTGAGATTCATTGAACTGTTCAATGGCATGTTTCAATCTCGAGTGTGCCCTTCTGGTTTTGTGACTGGGATGCCGAGGATCACAAAACAAGGTGTGAAGTAACCATGCAAATTACTTGGTACCCTTAAGTGTTTACCCCTCAATCGATGTGCCGGTTAACCACACACGCTCCACCGATACTATGATAAACATTAAGTTACCCTTTGCCTACCTTGTTAAATACGGGTTAGTGTGCCGGTTAACCACACACGCTCCACTAACCGACTTAAACAAAGTGCAAAGTGTAATTTCATGGATTAGCACCTTATTCACATTTTCCTAAGTAACTAAGATTGGGTATTTATAAGTGTTTAGTTACTTAGTATTTATCATTAATACTTTTAATGAAGGGAGAATTATAGTCCTGTCAAACCCGTTCGGCTAACGACCCTCCACCAGTCAAGCAAGCGGTGGGTGAGAGTGGACACCCATTAAGTTGCCATTTTATAGGCAACAATCTTATACCCACCTTATAGACCGGCTTCGTGAATGAGGCCTAGTAGCGGTAAGACTGACTTTACTCTTATACATATATATATTATTAACTTATAATATTATAAAGTATAAGGGTTGAATTTTAATTCTTTAAAATTCTAAGGGCTAACTTGAAATTAAAGTATTCATAAGTGAAAACTTTTCAAATTCCAAAACTTGAGGGCAAGTTTTGAAACTATTCAAAACTAATTAATTCCATAACTTATGTGTTTAAAGTAGTTTTAATCCAAAAACTCTTCAAGTTCCATAACTTAAGGACAAGTTATGGAAGACTTTAAACTAATAAAAGAATTAACTTTTCTTTATTTAATAACATATGGAATTAATTAATGTTACACTTTTTTTTTAATTTATTATTTAATGAAAAGACTCTTGGTCATCCATAACTTGAGGACAAGTTATGGAGTCATAAAACAATTTAATGAGGAAAAAGACTCTTCATTTTGTAACCTATGACAACTTTTATGAGTTTTAAGATTCATAAATGTGACTTATAAGTTACATTAACACATTTTATGAACTTCTTTTAGATTAATTTGGATTAAAACCAACTATCACATAATTTTATTCATTAATCTAAATTCACTCATAAAACAAGGTAACACAAAAAACTTTTGGTGATCCATAACTTATTCTTAAGTTATGGAATCCTTTAAAACATTAACACCAAATTTTGTAACTCCATAAAAACTTTAAATCAATTTTTTTTAAAACCTTTTCATATCCATAACTTATGGAGGTTTCAAAAAATAAAACTCTTTAGATCAAACTTTTAAAATTAATAAAATAATCATATCATTTTATCTTTTATTAAATTTGACCTAATTCAACTCATAAAGCAAATTATTCAAATTTTACAAATAATTAGTTTTTCACAAGAACAAGTAATTATCTTAAAATTTGACAAACTTCATGTTTTTTTTCTTTTTTTTTTCAACTTTGAAAATAAAATATTTGCATCAATATAACAGAAAACAACCCGTGGCTCTGATACCACTGTTGGGTTTTGAGCATTCTAACAGTCCTATGGTGTACATGCAACCCTATAAACCTTGGATCTATGTTTTCTCTATAATACATGAAAATAAGAACTTTCCAAGGCTTTAATCCTAACTAGCATATTATGAAGTTCTTATACTACAAAGTACTAGTTAGATGCATACCTTTTTGATGTAGCTTGATGTCTTCAAGCTTTAAGAGCTTAGCCCCAATAGTGTGGAAGCCTCAAATGGAATCACAAATCACCAAAACACCTTGGAAGACTTTAGAGAATATGGATACTTGGTTCTCTCTAGTGAAATTGGCTAGCCCTTCTTAGTGTACCACACACTAGTACCAATTTCACCAACCAAGGACATCTTTATATAGTAAGGATGATTAGGGTTAAACCCTAATACACATGACCTTTCATTTCCTAGGATCCATGGGTTAAACACTCCACGGACTATCCATGAAAGCTTAGCCCAACCTAAATGAACTTGGCCCATTCCATATATATAAGAGTCCATATTTAATTAGTTCCTTTTGATGACTTAATTAATTATAAATTAATTTTTGATCAATACTAATTAAATAATATGATACCATATTAATATATTAAAACTTATAATATATTAATATTAATCATAAACATACTATTCTCAAAAGATTATCCATATAAATTGTGTCGGTGAAGTGCAACCCAAATGGACCATGCCGGGTCGGGTCAAGTACATACCAAATATAGTTATGGACTTAGACATTAATCCAACACCTTTATAGCAGGCACAACTCCAAGATCGCCAATGAAGTTCTTCAACCATATTGCCTCCTTTGACGCTTCGCTCGCTGCAATGTACTCTGATTCGCACGTTGAATCAGATACAGTTTCGTGTTTGGAACTTTTCCAAGTTACCGCTCCTCCATTAAGGGTAAATACCCATCCCGACTGCGAACGGTAGTTGTCCCTGTCGGTCTGGAAACTGGCGTCATTATACCCTCGCACCTTTAGGTCGTCACTCCCTCTGAGGACTAGAAACCGTTCCTTGGTCCTTCGAAGGTACATAAGGAAGTTCTTGACCGCAATCCAATGCGCTCTTCCAGGATTCCCTTGATATCTACTGACCATGCTCAAAGCAAAGGCCACATTAGGACGAGTACAAGTCATAGAATACATGATTGAGCCAACTGCGGAAGCGTAAGGTACTCGGCTCATCTTAGCTATCTCGGCTTCAGTACTCGGACTTTGAGTCTTACTCAACTTTGTATTACTTTGTATCGGTAGTTCTCCCTTCTTCGAGTTCTCCATACTAAAACGTTTTAGTACCTTATCTAAGTAAGTATTCTGACTAAATTCTATTAGTCTCTTACTTCTTTCTCTCACTATCCTTATTCCTAAAATATAGGAAGCCTCTCCGAGTTCCTTCATAGCGAAGCACTTCCTGAGCCAGGACTTTACCTCCTACAGAGTCGGGATGTCGTTTCCTATGAGCAGTATGTCATCGACATACAAAATGAGAAAGCTAACTATGCTCCCACTGGCTTTGACATATACACATGATTCATCTTCGCTTCGTACAAATCCAAAATCTTTGAGTTTCTCATCAAAGCAAAGATTCCATCTGCGAGATGCTTGCTTAAGTCCATATATGGACTTCTCAAGCTTGCACACTCTATTTGGATGCTCCGGATCGACAAAACCCTCTGGCTGAGCCATGTAAACATCCTCAGCCAACTTCCCATTAAGGAAAGCGGTCTTGACATCCATTTTTCCATATCTCATAATCATGAAATGAGGCAATGGCTAGCATCACCCAAATAGATTTTATCTTAGCAACTGGTGAGAAGTTCTCATCATAGTCAACTCCGGGAGTTTGAGTAAAGCCCTTCGCCACCAGTCGTGCCTTGTACGTGTGCACATTCCCATCCACGTTGGTCTTCTTCTTGAAGATCCATTTGCACCCAACTGTCTTACGTCCGGGCACATTGTCAACCAAATTCCAAACTTGGTTGTCATACATGGACTGAATCTCGCTGTCCATCGCCTCTTTCCATTTTGCAGACTCTGGGCCTGCCATGGCTTCCTTATAGCCATTAGGTTCATCTAGATTTATTAGTGTACCATCACTAATATACGTGTCCCCTTCGGTGGTAATATGAAAACCATAAAACTAGGATTGAACTCTAACTCTTTCGGAACGTCTAAGAGGTAAGGACTCATCGATAGGTTCAATCGGAGTTTCCGCCTCGGGTTGAGCGCCAGCAGTAGAGGTTCCTTCATCGCTCGATTCTCGAATCTCTTCAAGATAGATTTGCCTCCCACTGTCTCCTTGGCTTATGATTTCTCGCTCTCGGAAAACCCCTCTCCTCAAAACGAAGACAACATTGTCACTCGGTCTATTTGTCGTGAGTCTCTCGTCTTACAAAGACCTCATAGCCCCAAACCTTGATATGTGCCAATGAGGGAGCTTTCCCTGTCCACATCTCGTGAGGTGTTTTGGCAACCTTCTTTGTAGGGACTCGGTTAAGGATATGGGCGGTAGACTCTAAGGCATACCCCCAGAATGAGATAGGTAGTGAAGCATGACTCATCATAGAACGGACCATGTCTAACAAGGTTCGATTACGCCTTTCTGCCACACCATTCAACTGCGGTGTCCTAGGTGACGTCAACTGCAAAACTATTTCGCATTCCTTGAGATAGTCATGGTATTCAAGACTTAGGTACTCTCCTCCTCGATCAGATCGAAGCATCTTGATTTTCCTGCCCAATTGATTCTCCACTTGATGCTTGAACTCTTTGAACTTTTCAAACATTTCTGACTTGTGCTTGATTAAGTAAATATACCCATATCAACTATAATCATCGGTGAAAGTCACGTAGAAGCGGTTCCCTTCCTTTGTGGTGGATTTAAAGGCCCCACATACGTCGGTGTGTATGAAATCCAATAAACCCTCACCCCTCTCACAAGTGCCAGTGAAGGGTGACTTGGTCATCTTTCCAAGTAAACAAGATTCGCACGTGTCATCTTCCCTAAGGTCGAATGACTCCAACACTCCATACTTTTGGAGTTGGGCTATGTGCTTCTTGTTGACATGTCCAAGACGACAATGCCACAAAGATGCTTTATCCATACTATTGGAAGAATCCATACACAACACATCATTTCCTAGGTTATCTACAACCATAACAGTTTCATAAATTCCATTACAAGGCATTGCTTCAAAATATAAAACACCATTTAGATAAGCATAAATCGAACCATTCTCATTATTAAACGAATATCTAAATCCTTGTCTAAATAAAGCATGAAAAGAAATGATGTTTCTTTCCATATCTGGCGAGTAGCAACAATTATTTAAATCTAAATTCATTCCATTACTAAGCACTAAAGAATACACTCCAATCTTGGTAACAGCCGATGTTCTTCTGTTCCCCATGATTAGATTTATTCTTCCAAGCTCCACATCCCTATTTCTTCCTAGTCCCTGGAAATCAGAACAAATGTGGTAACCACATCCTGTATCAAGAACCCAAGAAATAGCATGAGATGAATCATTAGATGTAATTGCGTATATACCTGCAAAAGATGGCTTGATCTTTCCATCCTTGATGGCTTGCAGATATTTCGGGCAGCTTCTCTTCCAATGCCCTATTTTGTGGAAATGATAGCACTCTGCCTCCTTTGGGTTAGGGTTGGGCTTAGCAGGATCAACCTTGGTCCCACTAGAAGAGGAACCATCTTGGGACTTTCCCTTGCGGTGGCTCTTTGACGGAGCCTTCCTCTTCTTGCCTCTTCCATGCCCTATAGCCAAAACAGGAGCAGCGGTTGGTGCGGGAGTTGGTGCAACAGACTTGTCCTTAAGGTTGCTCCCAGAAGTCCTTAGGAGTCCTTGGAGTTTGCTTAGGGTGACATCTTCCTTGTTCATGTGGTAGGTCATCCTAAATTGGTTGTAGCATGAAGGCAAGGAGTGAAGAACAATGTCAATGGCCAAATCCTCCCCAAAGTTTACATTTAACTTTCGAAGATGATTAACATATCTTTGCATCTTTTTCAAGTGCACGGTTAACGATTCTCCACTTCCCATCTTGGCGGTGATCATGTTGGTGATGATCTCGTAGCGCTATTGCCTCGCACTTTGGTGGTACCTCTCCATCAAGTCTTGATGCATTTCATAGGGATACATGTCCTCATAGGACTTTTGGAATTCTTGGTTCATAGTGGCTATCATGATGCAATGGACTTTTGTTGCATCACGTTCGTGTGTCTGGAAGACAACCATCTCTTTAGGAGTAGCGATTTCCGGGTTGACCTTCTCGAGCTTTTCGTCGAGGACATACTCTTTGTCCTCGTAGTGTGCAATAGTGTGAATGTATCTTATCCATTCGCTAAAGTTCGTACCATCGAAGGTCACCTTTTGGCAAAGACTCATTAACGTGAATGAGTTAGCAGCAGCGTTGTTTGTGTTCAACATCTACAATTAGAAAGGACAAAGTTTGATTAGAATTGGATCCCTAATTAAAAACCCAAAATGAAAAATTAGGGCTAGGACCCAAACACATTATTTACATATTAGAAAAGGGATGCCGTAATCCAACATGCAAATAATTTGGAGGTAAGTGAATGACGATTCACTAATTCTTCACCTTGAAAAAATAACCTTAAGTTTTTATTGAGAATTCCTAGATTTTCTTTGAGATTCAATGAACCTTTCAATGGCATGTTTAAATCTCGATATGCCCCTCTAGTTTGTGACTGGGATACCGAGGATCACAAAGCGGCTGTGAATAACCATGCAAATCTACATGGTGCCTTCATTGTTACAATCACCCATTCGATGTACCGGTAAACCACACACGCTCCATCGAAATATGATAAACAATGAATCACCCTTTTTCACCTTTTTCTTAGAACCAATTAGTGTGCCGGTAAACCACACACGCTCCACTAAATTCTTAGCAAGGGTGCAAAGTGCAATTTCATGGGATTGCATCAATTCACTTTTCCTAAAGTAGCTAAGATTGGGAATTTTATAAAATAGTTTTGTTACTTTATAGATTCATTATACTTATTAATGAGGAGAGAGAGTTGCCTTATCTGACCCGTTCGGCTAACGACCCTCCACCAGTCAAGGAAGCGGTGGGTGTGAGTGTACACCCATTAAGCGCCATTTTATAGGCAGCAACCTTATACCCACCTTATAGACCGGCTTCGTGAATGAGGCCTACTAACGGTAAGACTAGCATTTTAATTTTACTTATATATTTATTAAGCTTTTAATAATATAATAGTATAGGGTTGAATTTTAAACTTGTAAAATTCTAGGGGTTGAAATTTAAATTCTTCTAAATTAAACTATTAATCACCAAATTCAAATTTCAAAACTTCCGGATAAAAACTGAACTTTTCAAAACAATAGGGATCAAATAACAAATAATTCAAATTAAACAATTAATTTCATAATTATCTATATTTGACCTAATCCAATTTTAGTCATTAGATAATTACCAAATAATCTTAAATAGTCCATATTTATCATATAAATAATTAATATTCACAAGATTTGAAATTATCTATTCTTATGTCAAGGATAATCATTAAATTAGATTAAAATTTGGATTTATACTTAATAAAACTATTTAGGTATCAATCCAAGACAAAACAGCAATAAAATCCCGAATTAACCTTTGTCTGACGCTGGGACTCGCCGAGTTAAGCTTTGGACTCGCCGAGTAGGGCCAACTCGCCGAGTCCAGACACTGACTCGCCAAGTTAGGTCGGACAGAGGTGAAGAAAAATGATTTTCAGCAAGCAAAACAGTTAAGAATCACATTCAATTGAAACCAATCATGCTCTGATACCACTGATGGGTTTTCGACATAAGATCTTTCCTATGTGCACATACAACCCTATAGCTTGGATCTAGGTTTCTCTAATTTAACATGCAATATATTCAAGACTTTCATGGGTAGATCTAATGTAAACTAACAATCAAAACATATGAAAACAGATCTAGAATAATACCTTGAGTTACTTGCTTGAAACCTTCTTCTTCTTGGAGCTTAGAGTCACAATTGTCACTCCTCTAATGGCTTACAAACACCAACTAGCAAGAAGATGATTTGAGAGAGGTAAGGAAGAGGGAAATCGACTCTAGGGTTACTCCAATAACAAGGTGGTCGATTTCCACAACCCCAAGGGTCTATTTATACTGTGAGCTCCTAAGGTTTCACCCTAAAACCCTAATTAGATAACTTCGCCTCAAAGCAATCCAATATCCCTTCTAGATAAGGCCTTGGACGATTTCTAGGTGATCCACATCCCTAAAATCGTCCACCCCATATCCATAAGGATTCTTAGCTCAAAATACAACTATCATACATTTGACAGTTTATACCCCTTTCTTCAATTAATCTCTTTAAGTCACCAAATTAATTCCTAATTAATTTATGACTTATATTAATCAAATAATATTATTATTCCTTTAACATATTATTCTTATAATACATTAATAATAATATCTCTTCTCTCTATATAAATCACCCTGTCAAGTTGTTATGGTGAAGGCAACCTAAAAGGACCATGCACAATCGGGTCAACTACTTACCAAATATAGTTACAACCTTAGACACTAATCCAACAAGTTCACCTCGTAACGCTTCAACTGCATCGAGGCGTACACGATCACATGCCATCTCTGCATCAGTACAACGCCTAACCCCGAGATCGACGCATCATAATACACTAACAAATCATCCAGTCGCTCAGGTAGTACGAGAATTGGAGCCTCACATAATCTCTGTCTCAGGATCTCAAAAGCCAACTGCTGATCCGGTCCCCACCAAAATGTCACATTCTTCTTGGTCAAGCGGGTCAAAGTCACGACGATCTTGGATAAATCCTGGATGAATCTTTGATAGTATCCTGCTAAACCCAAGAAGCTACAAATCTCTGATGCGTTCTTCGGTATTTCCCACCGCATCCCAGGCTCAACCTTGGCCAGATCAACCGAAATGCCCTCTTGGTTGATGATGTGCTCCAAAAACTGTACTTCACGTAGCCAAAAATTGCACTTTGAGAACTTGGCATAAGGCCTTTCCGTTCTCAGTGTCTCCAATACCTCCCTCAGATGTTGCTCATGCTGCTCCTTTGTCTTAGAATAGACCAGAATATTATCAATGAAAACGATCACCGACCGATCCAGCATCGGTCTACACACTATGTTCATGAGGTCCGTGAACGCTAATGGGGCATTGGTAACCCCAAATAGCATCACCACAAACTCCTAGTGCCATACCAAGTCCTGAAACCTGTCTTCGGTATGTCCTCATCTCGAATCCTCATCTGATGGTACCCCGACTGAAGATTAATCTTGGAAAACCAAGACGCACCCTACAGCTGATCAAACAAATCGTTGATCCTTGGTAGCGGATAACGACCTTTCACCGTTAGTTTGTTCAGCTCTCTATAATCAATACACATTCTGTGTCACCCGTCCTTATTTTTCACGAATAGGATCAGTGTTCCCCACGGGGAACTGCTTGGACAGATAAACCCTCGGTCTAGCAGCTCCTGAAGTTGCGTAGATAGCACCTGCATCTCGGGCAGAGCTAGTCAGTATGGTTCCTTAGCTATCGGAGCAACACCCGACACCAAATCAATGCGAAACTCCACCTGCCTTTCCGGAGGCACTCATTGTAACTCCTCGGGAAAGAAATCCCAGAACTCTTGTATAACCGGAACACTACGCACGTCCGTCATGGTCTCAACCATCATATCTGAGATATATGCCAAAAATCCTGAATAACCCTGAAGAAGCAATCTTCTAGCCCTCGCAGCTGAACAGAGGGTTGGCCCCTGCGAGGCCCTCTCTCCATGAATAACTAGTTCTCCCCCACTTGGGTTCGAACCCTCACCAGCTGCACTCGCAATCAATCATGGCCCAATTGGCCCCCAACCAGTCTACCTCGATGATCACCTTCAGCTCCTACAACGGTATCGGGACTAGATCAACACGAAACCTCTCTCCAAGCACATTCAGGACACAGTCCCGATACACCCTCACAACACTCACGATATGGTCATCTGCAATCTCAACCTCAAGTGGGGACTCCAAGGTCCCCGGCGCATCCCAAAACTTCTTGCTAAGGGCAAGAGATATAAATGATCAGGTAGCACCCGAATCAAATAGAACGTGAGCCGACATACCATTGACCAAAAAGATCCCTATTCATGAGCTCAAAAATACACATAAGCAATACAAATAAATATAAAGCAGGAAATATAACACACATCCCAACCACGATGTCTGGCACTACTCGAGCCTCTTCGGTAGTAACTGAAATGTGCAGCTCTTTGCCGCAGGAGCATCCGCCTTAGTAGGGCAGCCATCAGTAATCCTCATTGTGATGGGCATAGGCGTCGCTACTGCTCCCCCCTCCCTGCAACCTCGGATAATCAGCCCGTTTGTGGCTGGTCTGGTTGCAGTGAAAATAAATCAATCCCTTCTTGGGGAAATCCCTAATTACATGGCCCAATTGGCCACATGCGTAGCATCCCGAGCTTGCCATCCGACAAGCCCCACTATGCGGTTTACCGCACTTGGCACACTGGACACGGTTCTACTGGCCCCTTCTGGAAGAATCCGAGGTCTTAGGCTTTTTATCCTGACCTACTCTTGTCGTTGCCTACTCAGGCTTCCGCTTGGTGTGGAAGTCCAACTCCATCTCCTGCTCACGAGCCTTCTCCATCATCTCATTAAGGGTTTTGCACCCTATAAAACTCACAAACTCCCAGATATCATCCCTTGGCATGGAATGATACCTCGTCCGCCTCATATCCTCATCTATAGCATATTGTGGGATCAACTGTGCTCGTTCCTGAAACTTGGCGGTGATCTCCGCCACAATCTTGGTGGTCTGTTGTAGGTTATGAAACTCCACACTAGCCGTTGCACCATGATAGTGGTGCAAACTCCTAACAAATCGCCTAACAAACTCGGCTCATGTCATCTCAGCTACACCGGCTGCTCCCACTAGGCTAGTCACCTCTTTCCACCAATCTTGGGCTCGATCCCTCAGCATACATGAAGCAAATCCCACCTTTTCCGCATTAGGGCATGAACTCGTGCATTGGGAATTTTCTATATCCACCACCCAGCGTCGGCTAACAATGGGGTCCCTGACCTCGAAAAACTCTGACGCCCCGCATGCCTTGAACTTCGGGAACGTGGGAGTTCGGGCCTCAACCTGGCCCGCAACAATCTCGACTCTAAATACCTTGAGCCTCTCCTCCATGATCTCTATCATGCCCTCCTTGACCGTCCCAAAGATAACTGGGGTAGCATCCATGATGCCCCTCGTAACCTCGACTACGATGAGCTCACACAGCCTCTCGTCAATGGGCTCGGTACCCTCGTCAAACCCAGATCCAGATCCCGCTCGTCATCCCCCAGCTCCATGTCGTGTCACCATCATACTGTACTGCAATACCATAAAACATAATGATCAGGATGTCCATAGAGGGAATCTTCCCGCACCGGTCCTCCTTGGAGCTTCTTGGTCTAACATTGGTTAGGGTACAGGTCTTGTGCTTTCAATAGTACGGACCCAATACTACCTTCCACACCTCCTTGTACCTTCCCCAAGGCTCTACCTAATAACTCCACTTCGTCCCAAAATAAATCATATCCCACAAACTACCGCATATCTCAAATCCTAGGCGATCCTAAGATTTGCTCTACCCACATCAATCATACCAATCATATCAGGTTTCCTTTATGCATGCAAATTATACATAGAAAATGATCAAATAGACTTTCAAATAACAGATTCTACCCTAGGACCACAACCATACGAGGAACAGGAAATAAGGCCAAATCAATCATTCTAAGGCTATAAGCTCCTAACCGTATACAATTTTAAAAGCATACACCTAGCAAGATCCATATGATTATCATAGCTCAAATATCAGTATAACATGGCTAACATATTGGGGAACTACTTACTTGGCTCGACCATCACGCGCGTAGCAATCTCCTATTTTCCATTCTTTAAAAGTTATAACTTTTATTTTTATTTTTGATTTTTTTTACCATTTCCTTAGTTTGAGTCCCGACACACCCGAGGTGTGCCTGAATCCCTCGGACCAAGGCTCTGATACCAACTTGTAACGACCCAAAATTTCCAAATAATTTTTTCATTTTAAATTAGCCAACCATTCCCATAAAATATGAAGTAACATTAACAAATATTTTCAAAATTCATAACATTAACATTTTATTCAAAACATTAGAGTGTCCCATCAAACAAACGTCGGAAAGTGAACGTCGCGCCATCAAGCCTTGCCCTTGCCCTTAGGCTCAAATTTACCATAAACAAATAAAAAAACTGTAAGCTAATGCTTAGTGAGTTCCCCAGAGCATACCCCACACAAATCCACATAAACACATATCATATTAGCTATAAAAAGCTACACATACCACATAATCCATGCATACAACATATAGGGATGTCGTGGGCTCATCCCTAGGGTCTTACTCTAGGATGCCATGGGCTCTTCACATGGTCTTACACATAAGTGCCATGGGATCTCCCATGGTCTTTAATAGGAAAGCCATGGGCTCTCCACATCGTCTTACATCCACGTACCATGGGCTCTCCCATGGTTTTCCATACAAGCATACCACATATATAACTAGCATACTTCCTAGCACATAACCAACTATCATGCCTCAAATATAACTTCAGCTAGTGTACAACATATCATAAAATGGGCCGACCTTGGTGCCTTAGACCCATTGGTATGGTGAGGAGACTCACCTTTGTCTGCTTAATCTGAAAGTTGCTCTCTTAACAGTCTGTGACTACCCGTACTGAATAATAATACCACTAATCCCAAGTTAAGGTCGGACATAATTCAAATTAAAAGACTTAAACCCCAATTTGTTTTTACAATGGCCCAAAAGTCTTCCTTTGCTAATGGGCCCAAAGTCCATGTCCAAATCATTAATGGGCCTCATGGCCCAATAAAGCCTAACCATAGGATCCATGGCCCAAAACAAATAAATTGGCCCACTAACTCAAAACGTGACCAGGCCCAAAGGCTTACAAGCCCAAAACAAGTCCGAGTCCTTCAGTTGTGCGTACGCCTTGCGTACCACACTGATATACATAACGTACTGAGTCCTTGATTCGTACGTGTTGCGTACTCTAAGTTACGCCCAACTTATAAACAGATTAAGCACATTTTCCATTAAGTGCTTAATACTCGATGTTCTAACATCCAAACTTTAGATCTGATTTCATTAAGACGTCCTAAGGTATAAATTTGGCAACTATATGCCTTTGCATGTCCCCAATGCTCCCAACAACCCATTAAGACCTTTCCAAGAGTCTTAATCCATGCATGAGGTCAAAATTCTTTACATGTCCCCAATGCTCCAAATAACCCATTAAGACCTTTCCAAGAGTCTTAATCCATGCATGAGGTCAAAACATCCATCAAGAATCGATTTTTATGCTATGAATGGATCAAAGCACTTCAGGTCTATCCTCCTTAAGCTCTGGAGTTTCTCAAACTCTCAAGTGGTGGTTCAAGAACACAAAAAGGGACTAAGGAGAAAAGCCTAGCTCTAGAAATGGAAATGATAACCAAGGTGAAAGCTTTTTCCTCCTTAAGCTTCCTAGACTGCACAAAATGCAATATCGAAAAGCTCTTCCTCATTTAAGCTTGTTTCCTTTTCTTCTTTGTAGCTAACACACAACAAGGATGATGTTTAACCACTCAAAAGCTCAAGAACACACTCTCTAATGATTTTAGTGTTTTCAGGGATGTTTGAGTATGAAGGAGGCTGGTTAGGGTGAAGCTCAAGTGAGATAAAGATGCTTATATAGGTCGTAAGTCCGAAAATTAGGGTTTGGACATCTGTCACGTACGCCCCGCGTACCCTGTGGTATACCCAACGTACATGTTAGGCCTTCCGCGATCATCCATGCATGGTACGCTACGCGTACTCATGAAGTACGCCCAACGTACTTAAGGGACTTATTATGAAACATTTAAAATTTCAAGGGCTTCAAAGGTAATACCTGATTTGGAGTGTTACACTCTAATTAATAGAAAATATATAAAATAAAAACTAGTTAAAATTGAAGAACTTATATCGGAATTTTATAAATATATTTTATCTTTAAAATACATAACATTTAGCATTAATGTCTACTAAAACAATGATTCAACGAGTGATTCAGAATTATAAAATTTTACTATAGTATATTACATTTGTTTTAAAGTATGCAAACAATGACAGTTTACATCTTTTAGGTAAAAAAAATGTCAACTACTTGCAGGTTGTGTGGTAGTTATGAATATGTTGTGTTCATCATTCATCACCTGAAGATATTTTTAGGCAGAATTGGCATAATTATTACTGTGAGGATTGAGATGCCAAAAGATATTATCCTCTCTATCAAAAAATCAAAAATAAAGTGAAGCCAAATGCTATTGGATGAGTAGTTGAATAGAGGGATAAATCCTTTACTTTTAAAAAACAAGCCCTTTTTTCTTTTACTATATTTACATTTGAATTCCTTAAAGTAATAACAATTACAAAACCTTAATATCATTGAAATCATGTGGCACCTACATCAGACAAAGGGACTTAGTGTGAGATGATTGTATAAAAGGTGAGTTGAAATATTTCTCAAGTGATTGTATCAAATTCTGGTTTCTTTTGTGTTTTTTCATATCCCCAATTGTAAGTTTTTTTGGGTCTAGTTTAGACTGGTGCACATATCAACTAGAGATATACTTGGAAGTGAAGTAGCACCATGTTTAGAAGTGAAGTAACTGATGGGTTTTGATTAAACTTTTAATCAAAATTTAAATTCCAAAACTTGAGGGCAAGTTTTGAAACCTTTTTCAAAACATTAGGGTTTCAACTATTTAAATTTCAAAACTAAACTTTTGAGTTTAAATTTAAACTATAAAACCTAAAGGGGAAAATTGAAACTTTTCATAACACAAGGATCAAATAAAAAATAATATAAATTAACAAATTAATTTTGTCATTATCTATATATTACCTAATTTCAATTTCTTGCCAAATAAGTTACCCAATTAATACAAATAATCAACTTTAATCATATAAGGAAGTTATTATCTAATTAATTGGTAGTTATCTTGTGTTTTGGCAAGGATATTCATTAAGAAACAATAAAAATCGTATTTTATGGGTTTAAAACGAATATGGTAATAATCCTTAAGCAAAACAACAACAAAATCCGAAGTTTCCTCTGTGTGACGCTCCGACTCGCCAAGTCACACTTTGGAACTCGCCGAGTCCAAGTAGTGACTCGCCGAGTCAGGTCGAACAGTGAGGACATAAAATGATTTTCAGCAACATAAATCATCAATACAATAGAAACCAATCTAGGCTCTGATACCACTGATGGGTTTTGGTCATAAGAACATCCTATGTGCTCATACAAACCCTAATGCTTGGATCTAGGTTTCTCTATTGTACATGCAAGTTATCCAAGACTATAAACCCTAATTCTAGCATACAATTAATCATATTAACATAAGAATGGGTTTAAGATATTACCTTGATTTTTATGTAGCAATAACAATCATAATTCTCCTTGTAATGACTTTAGAAAGCTTAGAGTCACAAATGTCACTCCTCTAATGGTTCACAAACATCAAGAGCAAGAGGATGAAGAGGAGAAGAGAAGGAGGCTGCCCAAAACGTGTGGAAACCCTAGAAAGAAGCTTGTCCACGTTTTTGGGGCATAAGGGCTCTATATATAGTGAGGCTATTAGGGTTATCTAACAAGGAAACCCTAATTTGGATGCTTAAGCCCTAAGCAACCCATGGACTCCTTTCCTTAAAGGCCTTGGACGATTTCTAATGGGTTTCCCCATAGAATTCGTCCACTCCTTAATATAAGGCAATCCATAGCCCCAATTGAAATTATCTTATAATTACAATTCCAGTCCCTTAAGTTTAATTAATCTCTTTTAGTCACAAACTTAATTCTTATTAATTCTTGACTAATATTTATTAAACAATATGATTTCTCCTTTAATATATTATTCTCATAATATATTAATAAATCATATTTAATCCTTTCTCTCCATAATTCATCCTATCAAGTTGCTTTGGTGAAGGCAACCCAAAAGGACCATGCACCATCGGGTCAAGTACATACCAAAATAGTTATGGACTTAGACACTAATCCAACAGTCTCCCACTTGGATAAGTCTAATAACTATTTTGCGTATGACTTCAGATCCTGATCTGCAATCGTAGCTTTCCAAAGCCGCTGTCAACTCTGATCCTATCTGATACGTGTGTCCTTTAGATAAGGGATCATATATTCCTCCATTCTAGATATCGCATTAGACACGATTTCTAATCATTCTCTCTGTACTATTTCTCGACTTCCGATTTATGACGACTGACTAATTGAACAAATCAAATTAGCCCTAGCCCGGCCGAGCATTTACGTTTGTCATCACTAAATCATCGAGGGGCCCAAAGATATCGTTTTTATCCTCCTTTGGATAAAAGGAACGGATAAACTTCGATTCAATGCTCGCTTGCACTCACTCACTGAATCACACACAACAATATGTTTTATGACACCAAGTTACTGGTGCATTTACATATTATCAATGTGCAACCGATTTGCAAGATACAACTCACACATCTCGGTTTCAAGAATATAAGATGTTATCGTCTCACCAATCACTCGTGATACAATTCATGGAGTGATCCAAGTGAGCGTGGGTTTAATCCAATGCTCAAATCATATTCATAAGCACTCGTGAACATTGCAGCAAACATTTGCTTATGTCTAATACTCTTTAGACAATCCACACACCAATTCACGACAGTCTTTATTCATACCTACTTCCAAAATATGAATGACTGTGGCCCATTCGAATAATTTGACTATTCTCAACCAATTAAATTATTCATGAAGTCAAAACATGCAATGTGAAACACAAGAATAATACTAATCCCATATGGCCTCAAACCTTTGAGCATAAACAAAACACCTTTTATTTATCACCATATCGATTACTCATTATTTGTTGTTTCGGGTAATCAACTTCTTACTCGAATTATTACTACACTTGTCCCATGCTCCTAGCATGCACACAATGTTTACCTATGGTTCTTACTTTGAGAAATAGATCAAATTGAACACATTACCAATCATACTCATTTCACAACTCCGAATCCTTTTCACAAGTGAAAGAATATCTAATTCTTGCCACTTATAGAATATGTTAGATTCTAACATTTTATGCAACGATCCTTTTGTAATGTCACTGCACTAAACTCACAATGACTATTTCCAATGAAATTACAAAGTCCTCTTTCGGAGATTGTTACAATACAATTTCTTAGATATGATGTCTCTCACTCAAAGCACATTCCTTTGAACATCCTTTTACATAAAAGTTTCTAATCTAGACATAGATTTTCAATATTCAATTCCCAATATGGACACGTTTCCATATTTTCAATATGACAACTCATTCTTAATAGAATCTTATCTATTCATAATAATGTCGATATGGTCCATCCAATACTATACTTCCAACTACTCACAAGCGACCAATCCTCGGCAAACTTTGGATTGTCCTTTGATAGTTGTTTAATTATCTTAGTCAAAACCGATTCTTGTCCTTTTTCCCTCTAAATGCGCTAGACATTTGGAAAATTTTAGAATGGTCAAATATTATAGCATTTGCAATCGATCCTATACCCGAAGCATATAGGACACGATGCATAATGTCTTACATGAAGATTCGATACTTTATCAATCTTCCGCCATAATATTTTATGTGCTACGTTCTCAAAATTCGAACTATGAAGAGGAATGCCGTAATCATAATCGAAATTTGAAAACACACTATGTATCCTTGACTAAATTTATTAACATTCCACAACCTAAGCCTTTAGATTTGAAATGAAGCATAATATTCTCTCCCTTAATTATAGCAAAACAACTATTCAACCCATACAACTTTGCAAGGTATGACTCTTATTTTCTATAATTAATATTGCTAACTTGCAATACTTGCCTTAATAATCATAAAATCATAACATTTATGCTCCCACTATCATGATGATTATTATAAACATAACACTTATGCTCCCACTAGCTTTGACATGTATTCAGAAACCAGCTTAACTTCCAGAAAAACAATACTTATTGAATTTCTTAAGTTCATGTTTCTAATACCCAATGCTTTGATAATCTTTTATCAAGTCTTCTCAAATTTATACACCTTTGCCTTAGATAGTTCATATGTGTGTCTAAACAATTCAGACTAATTGCCAAATCTCACAATTCGAAGCATGGAAAGGGATACCGTAACCATAATCGAATTCGAGAATTCAATTTCACAATCACTATCTTCTTAAAATCTCTCTTAGTGAAAGCATTTCCTCACAGTCATTTTCATGAAGGAGGGAATCTTATGACACTTAGATTTTAATGGTGTTTGTCTTCCTATCCATTTGAATTTGTCAAAAACAAAGTTTACGACAAAATCTAACTCATATAGACCAAACTTTCTTAATCTTGATTTCTTGCCTTATGGTAACACAGCTGCCCACCATGTCTTCCAAGTAGTTAAGCAGCTCACCTTTTCCTATCAGTGTACTTTCCATTGATCAAGGTGCCTGCCTTTTATGCGTTCAAATGAGAACTCATAGAACTCACATGCATAATTAACTCAATTGGAATGGCACAGAAACAAAATAGTGTCAACACGATAGGTTGTAAACCTCAACTCGTGTGCTAGTGATGATCGATAAGGTCTATTTTGATTTATTCTTGAAACCTTTCAAGACCATTAAGACTCCCACTGACTCATTGACATATAAGATTCTCTTGTCAATAAACATTTCTTGACAAACAAATATTCAAGAGTTAGTGTAGTTTTTATCAAAACACTTCATAAATTGGTCCTAGTTGGTCTTTGTCTTATCCAAGACATCACAACTTTCCATATTTGATGAATGTTATAAACCTTCTTAATACTTCTCACTCAATTTCACAATCTTAACTCTAAGACTTGTTTTGGAACGAAGTATGATTGTCTTCTTGATTTAACCATTTCGTCAATTCTTGATTCCTCTTCTTAGACATGCAATTGTACTAAGACTCACTTAGAGGATCAATTGAGATATGGTTCTTAATCATTAAGACTTATCATAAAGCATAAAAGGTAGTCTCCCTTCTTCTTAGAATGGAGAAGTTTTTATCTTTCTGCCTACTTGAATCTTCTTATTCGTTTTGCTATTGATTTAAACTTTTTCAATCAATTTAGAATTACACTTAATCTTGTAAGTATGATCATATTTACTAAACCTTTAGCAAATCATGACGAATATCTTTGTTACTCTTATGGTGGACTTGATCAACACGCAACTTTGTGTACTCGATCTCCTAGTCCTTCACTTGACACTTTGTCAATGATTTAGTCTAATTTCCAAATATGAAATTTCTCATTCATCGTGCAACCATGTTGCATAATTCCAAGTTTTCTGTCCAATTGAAACTTGGGCGATGAGAAACTCTCCCTATTTGGTAAATTTTCGACATTTCCACAAACAACGTAATTAAGAATCAAATCCATTATTGCTAATATTAGAAACCCTCAAACATCAATTTTCATGCATGCCATTGCAAGGATAAATAAATAATATAAAATCAAAATTTATTTTATTGCGGAAAAATTTGTCCTTACAATGCAATTCATTGAAAAACTATGCTAATACATATTTCTTAGCAATCTTATTCTAACTCTAAGCAGCAGCTCAGGAATCTAATCTTCAAGTAATGCGATTGAAATCCATTCCTTCACGGTTAGATTCTGCTCACTTCTTTCCTTAAGCTTCCTTTCTTTTCTTCGATCCTACAAAACATCAATTGTAATCTTATCACATTATTTATTAAGAATCTAGAATAGAAGCTTAAAAGAGTTAGTCAATGGATTTTACCTAAAGCAGAGTCATACGTTTTGACTCTCCCATCTCTTAGATCTCTTAGGTAAATAGGGCAGTTTCGTCTCCAATGCCCCTTCTCTTGGCAATAAAAGCAAATCGACTCTTTTGGAATAGCACATGGGACTACTTCAGATATTGCCTTTCTCTTATGATCAAACTTTTCGATCATAGCATGTCTTTCGTTGCCACTATCTATATCCATAGAGGTCTTGAAGGCAGATTCACCAATCAATTTTGCTTTTCTATTGCGCCAAACCATTGCTGATTCAGCGGTAATAAGCATATAGGTGAGATCTATAAGGGTCACATCGCAGTTCATCATATAGTACTCTCCTACGAACTCACTATATGAGTTAGGAAGTGACTGAAGAACCTAATCAACAGCCATCTCCTCATAGACGACGGATCCCAACATTCTTAACCTATCAATGTGTGACTTCATCCCTAGGACGTGTGCATACACCGACTTTCCTGCTTTATGTTTACTTGCCAAAAGGGCTTGAGTGAGCTTGAACTTTTCAAGTCTTCGAACTTGTGGGTTAGGGAGAACAATTAGAGGAGGTGGAGGAAGTGAAGCATGATCTCTTGTTCCTCGATCGAATCGTGGAATATCATCTTCATGCGGAATGCTTGTTCTACAGGATTTGGGAAGACCATAGTTGTCGTACTTTGACATCTACAAAACGGGAGAAAACGAATTCAAGTTAATTGATTGATTGAGTCCTTAGTAAATCACCCAAATGAGATACTAAGGCTAGGACCCAACACGATATGCTACAACCTAGAAAAGGGATGCCGTAATCTAGTTGCAGAATATTTGAAGGTAAGTGAATGACGATTCACTAATTTCCACCATGAAAAACGGAAAATAAATTTAAGTTTTAAATCTATGAAAACTCCTAGATGCTTTGAGATTCATTGAACATTTCAATGGCATGTTTAAATCTCGATATGCCCCTCTTGTTTGTGACTGGGGTACCGAGGATCACAAAGTGGGTGTGAATAACCATGTAAACTTACATGGTGCCCTCACATGTTACATTCACCTATTCGATGTGCCGGTAAACCACACACGCTCCACCGAACTATGACAAACATTGAGTCACCCTTTGCTACCTTTGCTTAGAACCATTTAGTGTGCCGGTAAACCACACACGCTCCACTAACGTGTTCGCAAGGGCACAAAGTGTAATTTCATGGAATTGCATCAATTCAGTTTTGCCTAAGTAAATAAGATTGGGATTTTGTAAAACATTTAGTTACTTTTGTACTTCATTATACTTATAATGGAAGGTTTTTCCCTATCCTACCCGTTCGGCTAACGACCCTACACTAGTCAAGAGTGCGGTGGGTAAGAGTGGATACCTATTCAATCGCCATTTTATAGGCAATTTCCTTAAACACTCCTTATAGACCAGCTTCGTGAATAAGGCCTACTAACGGTAAGACTGACTTTACTCATACATATATATATATATATATATATATATATATATATATATATATATAATGTTAGACTTTTAATGTTATATATAGTATAGGGTGTATTTTACACTTTTTAAAATACTAGGAGGTCAAATTCAACAATTATACTTTTAATTCTATTAAATTGTAAGCCTAAACATTTATGGATTTATTAAACTTCTTTTAATTATACACCTTAATTAATTAATAAAACCATAAGGGTGTGATTTGAACTTTTCAAAACAATACTAGGGTTTTAGAATTTAACATTCCTAAATTAAACCTTTTAATCAACTTTTAAATACCAAAACTTGAGGGAAAGTTTTGAAACATTTCAAAACATTTAGGTTTAGAATTTAAATATAAATCAAAATTAAACTTTTAATCAAAATTTAAATTCCCAAACTTGAGGGCAAGTTTTGAAACCTTTTTCAAAACATTAGGGTTTCAACTATTTAAATTTCAAAACTAAACTTTTGAGTTTAAATTTAAACTATAAAACCTAAAGGGGAAAATTGAAACTTTTCATAACACAAGGATCAAATAACAAATAATATAAATTAACAAATTAATTTTGTCATTATCTATATTTGACCTAATTTCAATTTCTTGCAAAATAAGTTACCCAATTAATACAAATAATCAACATTAATCATATAAGGAAGTTATTATCTAATTAATTGGTAATTATCTTGTGTTTTGGCAAGGATATTCATTAAGAAACAATAAAATTCGTATTTTATGGGTTTAAAACGAATTTGGTAATAATCCATAAGCAAAACAGCAACAAAATCCAAAGTTTCCTCTGTCTGACGCTCCGACTCGCCGAGTCACACTTTGGAACTCGCCGAGTCCAAGTAGTAACTCGCCGAGTCAGGTCGAACAGTGAGGCTAGAAAACGATTTTCAGTAACATAAAGCATCAATACAATAGAAACCAATCTAGGCTCTGATACCACCGATGGGTTTTGGTCATAAGAACATCCTATGTGCTCATACAAACCCTAATGCTTGGATTTAGGTTTCTCTATTGTACATGCAAGTTATCCAAGACTATAAACCCTAATTCTAGCATAAAACTAATCATATTAACATAAGAATGGGTTTAATATATTACCTTGATTGTTATGTAGCAATAACAATCACAATTCTCCTTGTAATGACTTTAGAAAGCTTAGAGTCACAAATGTCACTCCTCTAATGGTTCACAAACACCAAGAGCAATAGGATGAAGAGGAGAAGAGAGGAGGCTGCCCAAAACATGTGGAAACCCTAAAAAGAAGCTTGTCCACGTTTTTAGGGCATAAGGGCTCTATATATAGTGAGGCTATTAGGGTTATCTAACAAGGAAACCCTAATTTGGATGCTTAAGCCCTAAGCAACCCATGGACTCCTTTCCTTAAAGGCCTTGGACGATTTCTAATGGGTTTCCCCATAAAATTCGTCCACTTCTTAATATAAGGCAATCCATAGCCCAAATTGAAATTATCTTATAATTACAATTCCAGTCCCTTAAGTTTAATTAATCTCTTTTAGTCACAAACTTAATTCTTATTAATTCTTGACTAATATTAATTAAACAATATGATTTCTCCTTTAATATATTATTCTCATAATATATTAATAAATCATATTTAATCCTTTCTCTCCATAATTCATCTTATCAAGTTGCTTTGGTGAAAGCAACCCAAAAGGACCATGCACCATCGGGTCAAGTACATACCAAAATAGTTATGGACTTAGACACTAATCCAACAGTAACACGATGTTCTGAGATTGGAAACCAAGCAAAAGAGTACATGAATTCAAGATGTCTTGTTCTAAATGAACTTTTCATAAATATATGTAATATCATTTCAATAACTTATATTCCATTCACTTTCTTTCGAAATTAAATAAACAAACACTTTATTATACAAATGGTGATTGGGATACTTTCAATAGATGATACAAAATAGAAATGATGGATTTTAGATGGTTTTCGATGCATTTTTCTCCAAAGTTCCACTTTACTCATGTGCCTTTGGTTTCGGTCTCGGCTGCTTTGCTTTTATGGTGTACGTTGTTTTATGGTTTATTTTCTTTGTTTTGGGTTAATTCCATACCCCGTTGTTGGAGTTTTTTTTCCTTTTATGGACAGTTTTGCCCCTGCTTTTTCTTTGCTCCTATTATGGTGTCCAAATTAACATAAAGGTGAGTCATGATTCTTGGTTAATTCAAAATTAATACATTAACATAGCACATATGGTTGTACTTGTATGCAGAGTGATGTACGAGCTTTGAGAACAGTGTTATGCCCAACGAGAGTGAAGCAAGGGTTGTAAGGAAACATTGTTGTGGAACTTGGAGATCTTAACAATAAGTTAGTTGTTGAGATTAAGTTCAAAGTAAATAGGGACAAACGATAAGTCTGCTGTCACTTTCAGTTTTTTAAAATCTAACGCTCCATTCTTTTGCTTCTTTTTTCTTTTTATTTATTTATTTATTTATTTATTTATAGTTGTCATCTTAGGCTGCTCTGCTAACTAACCACTATTTTCACATGTTTTCAGTGGTAAGGATTAGTTGTTATCAACCATTATTTAGGAAATAGTTTATCGGGTATAACTGAGATTTGAAATTTTAATAAAACAGTCAACTGGTCGTGAGTCTCACACTGTCAACATTCTTGTGAATAATGTTCCTGGAGTTCTCAACTGATCACCGGACTTATATCTAGAAGGGGTTACAACATCTAGGTTTGGTTTATTGTTTTTCCTTATATAAATTTTTATAACAATATTTAAAAAAAATTGTGTTGTGTAATGTGTACAGATTCTGGCTGCAGGTCCTGCAGAAATGGAGGGCCTAGCTCGAGTTACAAATGTGATTCCTGGAATAGATGAATCTTGTAGTGTAAAACTATTTTTTTTTAAATGATAAAATCTTGTAGAAGATGTACCAAGAGCTATAGTTCAACTCAAGGGGCGTTTTAAAGTGACTAAAGTTGATTTTACCCCAAATGTATATAACTTTTACTATTTACTGATCAACAATTGGATTGTATCTTTTTTATTAAATGACTTTGTAAGCATTGAGTTTCATGCGCCAGGTGGCATGCCTAGTCCTCCAAATTCAACAATACCAGTTTCCTCTCTTCTTCTATCCTTACAAATCATTTTGCAGCATAATACATCCTAAAGGATAAATCACGTTTGACTCCATCATCCCAAATTACAAAATTTACCATCTAGATTGCAATCTTGAGAAATGTTTGAAACAAACATATGAAAGCATTAGCATGTTATTTCCTAATCTATCCAATTGTATTTGTTTTTTTGATGACATTGCTACAATTTAGTATTTTTTTTTCCAGTACAATTCTGTTACATTAATCAAGTGATATTTATATTTCTTCTGTTTTCTTTTGTATCTGTTGTGCCATTATGGTTAGGTATAAAGAGGTGTTGAGATGTCAAGAAAGTTTCGCTTATTTAAAGATCAAATATACAAGGATGATTTACTATCTTATGTTATGCCTAGGTTGCAAATATGAATTAAGGAAATTGTCACACCCCGCTAAAGCGAAAATAAGGGGAGTGACAGTACAAATGGTTTCATAGTAAAAGTTAAAAGACAACACCAACCATAGTATTAAAAATCATTACAAATTTACAATGAGTTTGAACAACTTTTTAAAAGAAATTACAATGTATTTAAAAGTCAACACATACAAATGCTACTACAAGTGTTGTGTCTCTACGTGCCTCTTACTAGATGATTCTTGAAAAAGCATGTAAAACGAGCATCAACTATAAAAATAGTTGGTGAGTACTCACAAGTTTATAATAATATAGTTTGAAATCATGATAATCAGAATATTGATAACAGTTTCCAAAAACAAATGTTCATTTCTAAAATAAGTAAATAAGTTTTAATGAATAGAAGTTCATTGTTAAAACGAGTAATAAAGTTTCCATAATTAAAAGTTTGTTGCTAATATGAGAAACAATGTTTGTTGCTGAAATGAGTAAATAGGTTCACTTCACAAAGAACAAACAAGTTCGTTGCTACAAAGAGCAAACAAGTTTGTTGCTACAAAGAGAAAACTAGTTCATTTCTAAGACAAGTAAATAAGTTTCCAGTAATAAAAGTTCGTTGCTATAATGAGAAACGAAGTTCCTTGCTATAATAAGTAAGCTAGTTTGTATGTAAATGAGCAAACAATGAGTTCACAACCAAGCCTATGACTGATGCCCGATCAAGATCTATGCTTATCGTTCCATAGATGAACATGGTATCATGCACTCAAGCAATCGGACGAGTGAGGTGTTGTCAATTCCTAATTGAGCCATCCATAATGACCATTGGCTCAAAGAGTTAATGGTTGGAGTAAAGTGTAAGGGAAGGGACATAAGATGATAAGACCTCATGTTTTAAGTTTCATAGACATACATAGAAAAACATAGCAATCAAGTTTGATACAAATCAATTTAAATACAACGAACAATAAATAGTTTTTTAGACATGATTTTCCACCCCAAAACATAAAAACCAAAAATAGGGGGAGTCGTGAATACTCACAATGGTTTGAGATGATGTGAATGATGCCTTGAACTAAGTTACACTTGTACCACTACCGATTCCTACAATAATGGTATACACTAGTGAGTCTCTAATCGAAATCTAACACTAGTATACTTAACTTCTACAATAGCATTATGTCAATATTGTATCAATGTTTGGTTTTGTATAAGCTGCAAATACTTTTCTAAAAATTCAAATTTTCATATACCAATTGACTTATTAACATTTGCAAGTGACAAATCCCATTTTGTGTTATTGTTGGTAATGCATTTTAGCACTTTTGGAAGGGCTTTAAAAGTTAAAAATCCAAAATAAACCAAATCAGTTCTAAAAATTTCCAAACTTTACATTTCAGTGCTAACTATAATTTGGAACCCTCATGTATTTTTACATGATTTGTAGATATGTTTAACTATTTTTCCACCATTTAATTCATTGAAAACATCATAAAATCATGAAAAATAATAAACAGTTAACAAAAATTCTAATTTTTTTTCTAAAACTGTTATACAATGTATATAAGCTGGGAAAAATATCCAAATTGATTTTCAAACAGTTTAACCCGATTTTATGATTTTTGTGTTTTTATTCTAACAAAAATAAAGATAATTAGAAACAAGTTCTAAAATATCCCAAACTTTTTGTAATAGCGTTATTAGACATATAAAAGTTGGGAAAAATATAAAAGTTGGTTTCCAAATAGTGTACATATTTTCTTTATTTTATTCACTTAAATAAGGATTAATTCGTGAATAATTGTTAAACAGTAAATGAAAATTACTAAATTTTTTGTAAAATTCATATATAGTGTACATAAGTAGGAAAAATTACCAAAATTGATTTTCATATATTGGAGTCCGAGTTTTGGATTTATGTACATTTAATGTAAGAAATATAATATAAATAACAAAACGAATCGATAATTCTTCAAAAGTTTTGTAAAATTATTATTTGATGTATGCAAACTCGTAAAAATATCAAAACTGGTTTTTGAATAGATTAATCTGTTTTTATGATTTTTGTGTATTTATTTTAATAAAAATTGAAATAAATACTAATCTGTATAGAAAACTTCCCAAACTTTTTATTTGTGCATGATTTTTAGATATATTTAACTATTTTTCCTAGATTTATTCTCATAAATGAGCATTAATTCATGAAAAGTTAGTAAACAATAAGAGAAATTCATTAAATTTTTTGTTCACAATTATTATGCATTATAAGATATTCTAGTACAGTTATATAATTTTTGGATATGTGTAACTATTTATTACCAATTTAACCCATTAAATATCATTAAATCAGGGAAAATACGAAATACTCATGAAAAATCTATAAATTTGTGCATGTAGTGTATACGATGTCCATAAGATGGGAAAATTATTAAATATGGCTTTGGACATTTATAACTTAATTTTACTATTTATTTCTCTCTAACAAAAATAAATTCGAAATCAATAGAAGACAGTCACATAAATGCATGAAACTTCATGGAACGTTTTTAATCAGTGCATGGGTAATATTAGAAAATTTTCAGAATTTATGGACTGCAAAAAGTATTTTATGTGAATTATTTCTCTATTTTCTTGCAAAAATTACAATATCGAGAAAAAATGATTTATTTTTTGAAAATTTATAGATCATCTTAGTTTGTTGTTTTGATTCTGGGAAAATCATATTTGAATATAATTTTTTTGTGAATAAATCATTTATGAACATATTTGAAAGCTTTTAACAACAAAGTTTGATCATCTAGCATCTAAGCTTGAAGATCTTCACATGCATGTTGGTTTGAAGACCATTCATAAGTTTGAAATTTTCAAAAGTTGTTTTTGAAAGAAAATTTAGGTTACATGTGGTGATTTTCCACCAAAACTTGTGGGAAGTGCATTATGTTGATTTTGACTTAGGTTTAGGTCATGAGACTTCACCATCTTGCCATGCATGATGTTTTTGGGTGAAGTCCTACCACCATCATCATCAAAACCGTAGGTGTGTGTGTGTATGTTTATGTGTTCATGATCTTTCATTAGAATGGAATAGAAGATGG
Organism: Lactuca serriola; assembly: GCF_051521515.1. NCBI lineage: Eukaryota > Viridiplantae > Streptophyta > Magnoliopsida > Asterales > Asteraceae > Lactuca > Lactuca serriola. The sequence goes on from NC_136413.1 coordinate 13,138,984, forward strand.
AGAAAATGCAAGAAAACATGTAAAACTTGGAAAGAAAGTGAAGGGAATGAAGGAAAATTCAGGATTACCTTCAAGAATACTTCAAATGATGAAGATTTTGTTCTTGAGAGGTGTTATTGACTACCAAAATTTGTGGGTTAGAGTGAGGGGTGAGAGAAAATGTGGTGGTGGAATTGAAGAGTGGGAGAGAAGTGAAGAAGATGGAGTGTGGAGTTGGAAGAATGATTAATGTTTTGGGATGAGTTCTCTTGGAAGAAGGAAGAGGGGCTGATTTTTGAGGAGAGAGGCTCCCTCCCTCTTTCATTTAATTTCACAAAAATTCCCTCTAAATTTTATACAATTTTCAATATTTTTATAAAAGTTGTGTTTGTCTAGTTTTTGTTTACAAAAATCCTTGATTTTATTTTTACCTTATAAATTAGGGATAAATGTTAATGTTATAAATTTTTATTTACTTGATTAATATTCCTTAATTAATTATTGACAATTGATATACAGAGATCCATAATTTTTTATAGAGTTTTTGGTGTTAAACTTATAAAAATTTAGGTTTTAGGGCTTTTTAGGGTTATGAGATTTAATAATTATTAGATATCAAAATAAATTGAATTTTTGAGACTTCAAATTATTTTTGGGTTTCCCTAACTCTTAATCAAGTTAGAAATAATGTTTGTAATTCATTTTATTCAGATTATTGGCATTCTATGTAGGAGTTTTGTAATTCAAGCGAAACTGAAGAATCAAGTATATTAGCCCTAGTTTTCAACTTTGACTTAAGTTCCTACGAGACTCGGACCTAATTTCTCCTACTAGGTCAAGTGCATGATGTGTGTATATGATTCATGAAAAGGTGTTCAATTCAAGGAATGACCCAAATTTGAATAGGTGTTACAGTTAAAGTAACTATAGAAGTTGAAGGGTTTTAAGCATTCTAACACTCCTAAGGTGTACATGCAACCCTAGAAACCTTTGATCTATGTTTTACTAAGATACATGAAAATTTGATTTTCCAAGGTTCTTAACCTGACTAGCATGGCATGGGGAAGTTTGAAACATAAAAGCTATTAGGAGAACATACCTTTTTGTTGCTTGGATTCCTTGAGAACTTTGTGAGCCTAACACCTCAAATGTTTCACACAACACCACAACTCTTGGATTAACTTTAAGAGAAGTACACTATCACTCAAAATCGGCTAGCCCTCTTGTTCTACACATAGTGCCGATTATGGTAGCCCATGGGGTCCTTTTATAGTTGTGTCACAAAGTAGGGTTACATCATGTAAACCCTAATTGACATGGCTTTTCATATTCCATGATCCATGGGTTTATAACCTCCATGGACTATCCATGGAGAACCTTATGGGTTTTAGCCCAATTCAATAAACCATGGATCATTAGCCCCCTATAAAAGAATAGATGATTTACACAATCAACCCCATATATTTAATTTGTCTCCTTTTGATCATCAAATTAATTCTAAATTAATTCTTGATCAATACTAATTAAATAATATTATTAATATAGTAGAACTTATAATATATTAATAAACCTTAAGTGTCCTTTCTCTTATTTAGTTTATCCAAGTGTTGCAATGCCATGTAACCCAAAATGGACCATGCCAACCGAGTCAAGTACATCCCAGAAATAGTTATGAACTTAGACATCTAATCCAACAGTCTCTCACTTGGATAAGTCTAATAACTATAAATGTAAGAATAACTTCAGGAACTGATCAACAATCGTAGCTCTTTCAAAGTCTTGCGGAACTGAGATGATGATGATACACCGTTTAAGATAAGTGATCATATAATCCTCTGTTCTAGATATCAACCGGAAAAATACATGTAACAATTTCTTACTTATTTTCCAACATCTTGTTTTCCGATTTCCGATTTGTTTGACATAGAACTAAATCGAACACATCAATTTTGTTGTGACCGGGCCCGATACATAGGTCAACACAAAATCATTGAGAGGCTCAAATATCGCTTCTAATCCAAGAAGGAACAGATAAACTTCTACTCATATGCTTGTTCTACTGCTTGTTGAATCATACACACAGGCACGTTTTATAACATCGAGTTACCAATGTGTTTTCGTGCAATTAATGTATAACCAACTCATAGTCAGCAACTCATATCTCTAGGTTTGAAGACTGATATGATATTACCGTCTCACGATCACTCAAGATAAATTCCATAAAGTGATACAAGTGAGCATGGGTTGAATCCAATACTCAGAACTTATGATCACCCATGAGTGTTGTAGCAACTCTTGCTATGTCCAACACCTTAGACATCTACAAGCCAACTTCATGACAATATTGATTCATATCTACTTCCAACATATGACCGACTCTGGAGAATTTGAATAATATGATATACCATAACATAATTATTCTGGAGTCAAAACATGCAAATTGAAATGATAGTAAATGATTGACAAAAGATAGCAACACTTTACTTATAAATAAACAACAAGTTTTATTTATCATCAAATGTCAATTACACTTTACAAATTTCAAGAGCTATCTAATTTCTAAAAATATTATCATCCTATAGCCTTATGCGCCTCGCATGCTGAAGATGCTTAACCCTACCCAGTCCCTTCGTGAGGGGATATGTTGGGTTCTCATCTGATGATACCCTCTTTGCCACGAGGATTCCTTCTTCTATTCGATGTCTGATGAAATAGTATTTTCTGTCGATGTGTCTAGATCTTCCGTGATCCCTTGGTTCCTTGGCTAAGGCAACTGAACTTTCACTATCATAGAAAATATCCATAGGCTCCTTTATATTTGGTACAAATCCAAGGTGTCCAAAGAAGTTCTTTAGCCATATAGCCTCCTTTGCTGCCTCGCTTGCCGTTATATACTCTGATTCGCAAGTTGAATCAGCTACTATCTCCTGCTTGGAACTTTTCCAAGTAATTGCTCCTCCGTTTAAGATAAAGACCCAGCCTGACTGAGAGCGGAAATTATCCCTATTAGTCTGGAAGCTAGCATCACTATACCCTACTACTCTCAAGTCATCACTCCTACCGAGAGTAAGGACCCAATCCTTAGTCCTCCGCAGGTACTTGAGAATGTTCTTTACCGTAGTCCAGTGATCCTTGCCAGGATTACCCTGATATCTATTGACCATGCTCAAAGAAAAGGCCACATCAGGACGAGTAGAAATCATAGCATACATGATCGAGCCTATAGCGAAAGCATACGATACTTGACTCATCTCTGCTATCTCAACCTCTGTACTCGGGCTCTAAGTCTTACTCAATCTGGTGTTACTCAGGATCAGTAAATCTCCTTTCTTGGAATTATGCATGCTGAACCTATTCAGCACCTTATCTAAGTAGGTACTCTGACTAAGTCCAGTTAGTCTCTTACTCCTGTCTCTCAAAATCCTTATCCCTAGCATATAGATAGCTTCACCAAGGTCCTTCATAGCGAAACACTTCCCAAGCCAGGACTTCACTTCCTGCAGAGTTGGGATGTCACTTCCTGTGAGTAGTATGTCATCCACATACAGTACCAAAAATCTAACTATACTCCCACTAGCCTTGACATATACACAAGATTCATCTTCGCTCCTCGAAAAGACAAACTCTTTGACTTTCTCATCGAAACAAATATTCCATCTGCGAGGTGCTTGTTTCAATCCATAGATGGATTTCTCAAGCTTACACACTCTATTAGGGTACTATGTACTTACAAAACCCTCTGGCTGACTCATGTAAACATCCTCAGCCAACCTTCCATTAAGGAAAGCGGTTTTCACATCCATTTTTCATATTTCATAATCATGAAATGCAGCAATGGCTAACATAACCCTAATAGACTTAATCTTCGCTACTGGTGAAAAGGTCTCATCATAATCAACTCCCGGAGTTTGAGAAAAGCCCTTTGCAACCAGTCGCGCCTTATAAGTGCGTACATTACCATCCATGCTGTTATTCTTCTTGAAGATCCATTTGCACCCGACTGTATTGCGACCTGGTACATTGTCAACCAAGTTCCAAACCTAATTGTCATACATGGTCTGTATCTCGTTGTCCATAGCCTCTTTCCATTTAGCAGCCTCAGGGCCTCCCATGGTTTCCGTGTAGCTGTTAGGTTCATCTAGACTTACCAGTGTATTATCACTGATAAGTGTATCACCTTCCGCAGTAATATGGAAACCATAGTAATGCTCAGGTGCAATCCTAACTCTCGTGGAACGCCTCAGAGGTACGAACTCGTTAGTCAGATCAACATGAGTTTCATCCTCAGGTTGATTGCTAGGTTTTGTGGTTCGTTCAGCACTTGAATCTTGAATTTCTTCAAGGTTAATTTGCCTCCCACTATTTCCTTGGCTTATGAACTCTCTCTCGCAAAAGACTCCTCTTCTTGCTACAAAGACCACATTATCACTAGGTATGTAGAAGAGGTAACCAAAGGATTTCTGTGGGTAACCGATGAAAATACACCTCTCACTTCGAGGTTCGAGCTTATCGTGAGTCTCGCGCCTCACGAAAGCCTCGCAACCCCAAATCTTGATGTGGTCCAGATTGGTAACTTTTCCAGTCCACATCTTGTGAGGTGTTTTGGCAACCTTTTTGGTAGGGACTAGATTAATAATATGGGCGGCAGTCTTTAAGGCATACCCCCAAAATGAGATTGGTAGTGAAGCTCAACTCATCATGGAATGAACCATATTGAACAAGGTTCGATTATGCCTCTCAGCCACACCATTAAGTTGTGGTGTCCTGGGAGGTGTCAATTGTGAGACAATCTCACATTCCTTAATATAGTCAAGGAACTCTATACTAAGATACTCACCACCTCGATCGGATCGAAGCATCTTAATGTTCCTGCCCAACTGATTCTCCACTTCCTGTTTAAACTCCTTGAACTTTTCAAAGGTTTCTAACTTATGCTTGATTAAGTAGACATATCCATATCTACTATAATCATCGGTAAAAGTCATATAGAAGCGGTTAGCATCCCTTGTGGCGGTTCTGAAGGGTCCACACACATCAGAATGTATGAGGTCCAACAAAACCTCACCCCTAGCACAAGTACCAGTGAAGGATGACTTTGTTATTTTCCCAAGCAAACAAGATTCACAACTATCATCCGACTTTAGGTCAAATGACTCCAAGACTCCATCCTTTTGGAGTTGGCCTATGTGTTTCTTTCTTACATGTCCAAGATGACAATCCCATTATGATGCTTTATCCAAGTTAGTGGAAGAATCAAAACACAACACATTATTTCCTAGGTTATCAACAACCGACACAGTTTCATACACACCATCACAAGGTAATGCTTTCAAATAAAGAACATTATTAAAGAAAGCATTAATACCACCACATTCATTATCAAACGAAAAGGTAAACCCTTTTTTGTACAAACCAGGAAAGAAAAATAATATTTCTCGCCATTTCATACGAGTAACAACATTTATTCAAATCTAATGTTAACCCACTACTTAGCAACAAAGAATAAACTCTAATCTTCGTGACCGGTGAAGCTTTCCTATTCCCCATGATTAAGTTTATCTTCTCATGCTCCACATTCTTACTTCTTCTTAGTCCCTACAAATCAGAACATATGTGAATACCACAACCAGTATCAAGGACCCAAGAATTAGAATGGGGTGAGTTATTAGACAATATAGTGTAAATACTTGCATGGTTGGGTTTCACTTTCCCATCCTTAAGATCTTGCAGGTACTTTGGGCAGTTTCACTTCTAGTGCGACTTTTCATGGAAATAGAAGCATTCAGCCTCTTTAGGGTTGGCAAAAGGAGTGATAGAACCTCTTTTGGTTCCACTCGAAGAGGAGCCATCAAGGGACTTTCCCTTGGTACCCTTCGAAGGGCTCTTCCTCTTCTTCCCTTTGCCTTGCCCGATTGCTTAGACAGGGGCCGCGGTAGGAGTAGGAGTAGGAGTGGTAACAAGTGATTTACTTTTAAGATCACTTTCAGCAGTCTTCAAAAGTCCTTGAAGTTTGCTGAGTGTAACTTTCTCCTTGTTCATGTGATATGTCATTCGGAATTGATCATAACACAAAGGTAAGGAGTGCAAAATGATGTCAATTGCCAACTCCTCGGGGAAGTTCACATTCAATTTCAGCAAACGGTCCATGAATCTTTGCATTTTCTGCATGTGGGCCGTGATGGGTTCACCATCCTTCATCCAAGTTGTTATCATGGAGGAGATGATTTCATACCTCTCCTGACGAGCACTTTGATGGTAGCGGTCCATCAAGTCCTGGTGCATCTCAAAAGGGTAATAGTGCTTATAGGACTTTTGGAGCTCGGCTGTCATCGTGGCCAACATGATACATGCCACTTTGGTGGCATCTCTCTCATGAGTCCGGAATTCAGCGATCTCCTCAGGAGTAGCAGACGACTCATCAAGTTCCTTGAGCTCCTTGTCGAGGACATATTCCTTGTCCTCGTAACGAGTGACCATCCTGATGTTCCGGATCCAATCCATAAAGTTGGAACCATCGAAGAAGACTCTCCCACAAAGGTTCATGAAAGGGAAGGAGTCGGTAGGGTTTGAGCCAGAAGCAACATTCTTGGAAGACATCTGAAAAGAAGGACAAGTTTACATTAGATATAAAGATAGTCCTTAATAATACACCCAAATGTAATATTAAGGCTAAGACACAACACAATATTTTATAAATTAGAAGAGGGATGTCGTAATCCAAGATACAAAATATTTAAAGGTAGTTGAATGACGATTCACCAATTTCCACCATGAAAAACGAAATGTATTATTAGGTTTTAATTGGTTTTGAAACTCCTAGATTCTTTGAGACTCATTGAAATTTTCAATGGCATGTTTCAATCTCGAATGTGCCCTTCAGGTTTTATGATTGGGATGTCGAGGATCACAGAACAAGGTGTGAATTAACCATGCAAATTACTTGGTACTCTTAATGTTTATCACCTAATCGATGTACCGGTTAACTACACGCGCTCCACCGATCTATGATAAACCTTAAGCTACCCTTTTCCTACCTTGTTAAGTCCAGGTTAGTGTGCCGGTTAACCACCTACGCTCCACTAACGACTTAAGAAAAGTGCAAAGTGTAATTTCATGGGTTAGCACCATATTCACATTTTCCTAAAGTAACTAAGATTGAGATTTTATAAAAACATTTAGTTACTTTATAATCATCATACTTTTAATGGGGATTAAAGTCATTGTCCTATCCGTTCGGCTAACGACCTTTCACCAGTCAAGGAAGCGGTGGGTGAGAGTGGACACCCATTAAGCTGCAATTTTATAGGCAGCAACCTTATACCCCCTTATATATCGACTTCGTGAATGAAGCCTACTAACGGTAAAACGACTTGTTCTTATACATATATATTATTAACTTATAATATTATAAAGTATAAGGGTTGAATATTAACTTTTAAAATTCTAGGGGTTGGAACTAAAGTTTTTAAGGTGACTTTATATGTTCCAAAACTTGAGGGCAAGTTTTGTAACTTTCAAAACTTTTCATCTTTCATAACTTATGAGTTAATGGTTTATAAAAATAAGAGACTCTTCATTTTCTGTAACCTATGTGTTTAGTAATGGACTTTAAAAGAAAGACTTTTGGTAATCCATAACTTGAGGATAAATTATGGATTCCATTAAAACACATCAAGATCAAGAATTAAACTAACAAAATAATTCCTATGATCTACCAAACTCATAAGTTCATGAACATTCATAGAAACAATTTAAAGAATCAGAAACAACACAAACAAAACATTAAATTTTGATAATAGCCATTGTAAATGGATTAGCATAACCATTACACCATCTAAAACAAGTTTTAAAAGACCAAAACAGTTTAGGGTAATGTTTATAATCCATTTCCAGTAGCAAAACTCAAAAATCTGCATTCAGCGCCTCCTACTCGTCGAGTGCAAGAACCTACTCGACGAGTAGGATGAAATAACACATGTACTCGTCGAGTCCCCCCTTGTACTCGGCGAATTCACTCAGCAGAATGCATAAATCTTGAGTTTTTTTAATAATTTGCATCGGGTATTAAGAAAACAAGCCTAGGCTCTAATACCACTGAAGGGTTTTGAGCATTCTAACACTCCTAAGGTGTACATGCAACCCTAGAAACCTTGGATCTATGTTTTACTAAGATACATTAAAATTTGATTTTCCAAGGTTCTTAACCTAACTAGCATGGCATGGGAAACTTTGAAACATAAAAGCTAGTAGGAGAACATACCTTTTTGTTGCTTGGATTCGTTGAGAACTTTGTGAGTCTAGCACCTCAAATGTGATGCCTCAAATGTTTCACACAACACCATAACTCTTGGATTAACTTTGAGAGAAGTACACTATCACTCAAAATCGGCTAGCCCTCTTGTTCTACACATAGTGCCGATTTTGGTAACCCATGTGGTCCTTTTATAGTTGTGTTACAAAGTAGGGTTACATCATGTAAACCCTAATTGACATGGCTTTTCATATTCCATGATCCATGGGTTTATAACCTCCATGGACTATCTGTAGAGCACCTTATGGGTTTTAGCCCAATTCTAAAAACCATGGATCATTATCCCACTATAAAAGAATATATGATTTACACAATCAACCTCATATATTTAATTTGTCTCCTTTTGATCATCAAATTAATTCTAAATTAATTCTTGATCAATGCTAATTAAATAATATTATTAATGTATTAGAACTTATAATATATTAATAAACCGTAAGTGTCCTTTCTCTCATTTAGTCTATCCAAGTGTTGCAATGCCATGCAACCAAAAATAGACCATGCCAACCGAGTCAAGTACATCCCATAAATAGTTATGAACTTAGACACCTAATCCAACAGAAGTCATGTATCAATGTGAAATCTAAGTACACTATCCATCGTTTCTAATTGTTTCCAAGTTTCTAGTAGGTGATAACTTAGCTTCTAGTTACCAAGTCTAGTATGTGTCGTGCCTATACGTGTAACTAAGTTTATCCAAATTTTAGAACTGTCTCGAATTTTGACGGTTTTCACAATCTCCCCCGGTTGAAAGAGTTTCATCCCAAAATTCAATTCGTGACATATTCTATTAGAACTCGGCCAAATACAATTGTGTAGTTGGAGAGGTGGTGACTTGAAGAGCTCTTTGATTATTTTGGGTTAAAGGAAGAGCCCAATTATTTAGCTGTAATCAAATTAGTGTTTCCCTAATTCGAGTTCGTAGAATCATGGAAATTATGATCTAACCATGGCAACCTAGTTGAAAAGGATTATCTAGTTAGATATTATCTAACTTAAAAGAGCCTTATAAGTTTTTTTGAAGCATCAACTGTATTGAGTGCTAAGTACGCATTGATCCTTAATTTGCATTCTAAATCAGCACTAAGTGTAAATTTTCCGCCTGATAAAGAAGAGATTAGGAACAATTTGTTCACTTCTGGGTTGGCTACTAAATCTGGAAAATATATATTTCAAAATAAGAAGGGGTAGCATGAATGAAAGAGAAGCTATCAAGGGTAAGTTCCTAAAGATACGTACAAAGGGTAGGCAACGAAGTTTTGGTACATCTCAAATGTAAAGGCTATTTAAGTCCCGTCTACCAAAGAAATTACGAAATGGCCAAAGATTTTTGAAGCTATATTTACTACTACCATTACTCTCTCTACAGTAAAATCATATTCGAATATCTATATATATATATATATATATATATATATATATATATATATATAGAGAGAGAGAGAGAGAGAGAGATTCATTGTTGCAAATGGAGGTGATGAAAGTTTGTGATAAATTAAATCAAATTATCTAGATAGCATTTTGAGTGTTTATACATGATAAGTAATCACACTATTATCAAAATGTGTAATAATTCTAAGAGAATGAAGATACATGACTATCATTAAACAAAGTAGTAAAATAATATAAAGAAGAATTAAGGTTAAAGGTTTAAGTCGTTATTAAGGGAATGCATATAGAAATATTGGTATTACACCTTTTGAAAAATTGTCCAATTATTTAAGTCAGGACAAATTCAGGATTACTAGGAGTCAGAATATTTATGAAAACAAGTTTGAGAGTTTAGGAACTCACTGAAAATTCCAAGGTAGAATGCTATTTTAAGAAAGTTGTATAAATGTCGATAATTGAAAGTAGTGCATTCTTAATTTAGTTATCATACAAAAACAATCATTTGAAGGATAGATAATCGTAACATTTGAAACTTTTTATGTTTTTAAAGAAAAGATGAAACATAAGAAATGTATTCTTCACATATATTTTCTGGATTTGAAAAATGATAAGAACAAGGCTAGTCACCTTGTCTATTAGTTATAAGGGAAATACAATGAAAATTGCGCTTTTAATCAAATTTTTAAATTTAGAACAAAAGAGCAAATGTAAATAAGGAGTAATTCTTTTACAGTGGATTTTAAAGTAAAAATAAAAAGTATATGATAAACGGCGTAATTGAATATAATAAAGTTGACTAAATTGAAATTATGCCTCATGACTATACGCGCATTAATCGCTTAGATTGATAAGGGTGGACTTCTAGTCTTTATGCGTATGAACATGATATCAAGAGAAGCAAAATAGATAGAAACAAACTTAGATAACGTATTATATGGTTACTATGGGCGTGCGAGATCTAAAATCAGAAGGAGAGCGAGAAATCAAGTTCGGGGGAAAGAAAAAGAAGGCAGTAATAATGATTGCTATTGTTAAAATTTTAGGAACAATACATATAGGTAGATAAAAAAGTAGTTTGAGAAATACCTCAAACTTCAATCCTTGATGTATGTTGACGATTAAATAGACACGTGGAAGTTTTAAAGTGTTTGCTAATCATTCATGAGTTATCAATTAAATTAAACTCCATTTATGAAAAAGAAGAAACACTACAACTAGTAATTGAAAATATGATAACTTTGACTTTTTAGACTGGAGTTCGACAATGGTTAAAATGGATAAGGTTAAGACTCAACATATGTAGAAGAATAATTATACATTGTGAAGAGTTCATCACTAGAAATTTTAAAGTGAACAATATGCTTTGTAATGCGGTAAAATATAGAAACTTTATAGATTATATAACTAATTTATAATAAAATATACAAATAAGGTGTGTTTCGAAATGTAGGCATTAATGATGTCTTGTAAACACATTTGGAGTAGAAAGTTGTAAAAATATCATGTTGGGTTTCAAGAAAACACATTTAAGTAAAGTACAATGCCTAAATGAGAAAGTGGTAAAAAGAGTAAAAAGAAAAATTGTTTGAAAGATCCGATGAAGCTTTTACACAAAATATTAACTTCAATGTCATATGTTTTAAGTTTTATCATAGGTTTTAAACAGTTTTATAAAAGAAAGTGTTTTTAAGTTTTCGAAATGTAACAAAATCATGACAATGTTTAAAATGATTTATATGCCTTGAAAAGCGCAAATGGCTATTGAAATATATTTGAAACAAAATTGGAATGGCAAGGTTAAGATCAACCTCAGTCAAATTTAGTTTTGAAGAAAAAGGCTAAGTTGAAGCAATTTAGCAAAAGTAAATTCGGTTGTTTTTTTAGCGAGAAATATGGCTTAAACTGTTAGGAAAGATCTAGTAAATTGTATGAAATGGTTATAAAGTATTTTATCGATGATAAATAAAACCGATGAGGCAAAATAAGTTTTCGATGGAATATTAAGAAGTAAAGAATAAGTGGATTAGTGTGGCTGATCGTACCTAAATACTAAGGCGAATACAAGGCAAGTATAAAGCGAGTACCGATGTCTTTTCCCCAAGATAAAGGATAAGAAAAATTATTTGTAAATGTTTTATGCTGTCAATGCAGTTTTGCAGACTTTTATAGGGGTCAAAGGTTATGTTATAGGTTTGGCGTCTGGCTCGCGGCGTAAGAGGATGTAATCCTTTATAATGATAGGAATGTCAGTAATGTCGATAAGGTTTAAACGAATGTATGAAAATAATAATGTTCGAAGGAGGGTTCGAAATTTGTAGCGAAGGTTCCGTACAACGAAGTAGTGCAATGTTTGATCGGGCATAAAAATTAAAGGTTGACGGTTGGGCATGAAACATTTTAGTAATTTGGAAAGTGTAAGATAATTGTATACTCGAGATACTCACTAGTGTATCTAGGGGGTCTTGAATAAAGACTTATAAGTTTTTGTCATAAGTGGAATGGTTTGTTCTTGAATTAGGATATTCGAAGTAAAGATGGTAGGGTATGAATTACGTAAAGAAAAGATTTTAAGTCAAAGGGATATCCTATGTTAAATTTTAAGCTCAAGGTGGAAACAACCTAGAGCTAAATCGTAGTGTAGAAAGAAGGTCTCACATATTAGTAATAATGGGTTAAACCTCTGTGTCTCCTCATGAGTCAAATCCAGAATGCTCTCCAATGGTATCCAAGTGATTACTAGTGGTGACTCATCTACCTCCTTACGCGATGCTCCAATTATCATCTGTGTCAGTATCGGAACGCTTTTCCTATTTGTAACTCTAGTATGAAGACGATGAAAGGGTATTGAGGAATAATTTGTATAGGTTTCATCTTAAGATTAATACTAGTGTCTATCTAACTACTAACCTTACGTCTTAAGTCAAAAGTTACCAAGGAATACTCATTCTTAGTACTAAGTGGATTACTTCTAGAGTGGCTAATGGTATAACCTAACTGGTTAGCCTAGCACTTGATAAGGGATAATAATATCTCTAAATAAAGACATTGTGATAAAAGTGAACTTAGTTTCTAAGTGTACCTAAATGAATGCCTACAATATGCAATGCCTATACACACCGGAAATTTTTGTTTTTCAAAAGTTTAAGTTGAAAATCGTTTTGAACAAAATTCTACTATAACCATTTCGATTCTCGCATTAATTTTCCTTAATTAAGTATAGTTGGTCAGGCTATACTTAAATATAGTCCAGCAATGCGTAGTTATACCAGTAGTCAGTATTTTAAGATGTTTTGAAATTTTTTGGCTATAGTTGTGGTTCTCCAAAGGAAAACCAGTATTCTCTATAACCTTCGGCTCTGATACCATTTCTGTTACACCCCGCTAAAGAGGAAATACTGGGCGTGGCAGTACAAAGAGTTTCATAGAAAAACTTAAAAGACAACACCAACCATAGTATTAAAAATCATTACAAATTTACAATGAGTTTGAACAACTTTTTAAAAGAAATTACAATGCATTTAAAATTCAACACATGCAAATGCTCCTACAAGTTTTGTATCTATACATGCCTCTTACTAGATGATTCCTAAAAAAACATGTAAAACGAACGTCAACTATAAAAATAGTTGGTGAGTACTCACATGTTTATAATAATATAGTTTGAAATCATGATAATCAGAATATTGATAACGGTTTCCATAAAAAAATGTTCATTTCTAAAATAAGTAAATAAGTTTTCATGAATAGAAGTTCGTTGCTAAAACGAGTAATAAAGTTTCCATAATTAGAAGTTTGTTGCTAATATGAGAAACAAAGTTTGTTGCTCAAATGAGTAAACAGGTTCACTTCTACAAAGAGCAAACAAGTTCGTTGCTACAAAGAGCAAACAAGTTCGTTGCTACAAAGAGAAAAAAAGTTCATTGCTAAGACAAGTAAATAAGTTTCCAGTAATAAAAGTTTGTTGCTATAATAAGTAAGCTAGTTTGTATGTATATGAGCAAACAATGAGTTCACAACCAAGCCTATGATTGATGCCCGATCAAGATCTATGCTTATCGTTTCATCGATGAACATGGTATCATGCACTCAAGCAACCGGCGAAGTGACGTGTTGTCAATTCCTAATTGTGCAATCCATAATGACCATTGGCTCAAAGATTTAATGGTTGGAGTAAAGTATAAGGGAAGGGACTTAAGACGATAAGGCCTCATGTTTCAAGTTACATAGACATACATAGAAAAATATAGCAATCAAGTTTGATACAAATCAATTTAAATACAACGAACAATAAATAGTTTTTCGGACATGCTTTTCCACCCCAAAACATATAAACCAAAAATAGGGGGAGTCGTGAATACTCACAATGCTATGATATGATGCAAATGATGCCTTGAACTAAGTTCCACTTGTACCACTACCAATTCCTACAATAATGGTATACACTAGTGAGTCTCTAATCGAAATCTAACACTAGTATACTTAACATCTACAATAGAATTATGCCAATATTGTATGAAAGTTAGGTTTTGTATAAGTTGCAAATACTTTTCTAAAAATTCAGATTTCCATATGCCAATTGACTTATTAACATTTGCAAATGACAAATCTCATTTTGTGTTATTGTTGGTAATGCATTTTAGTACTTTTGGAAGGGCTTTACAAGCTAAAAATCCAAAACTAAATGAAATCGGTTCTAAAAATTTCCAAATTTTACTTTTCAGTTCTAACTATGATTTAGAACCCTCATGTGATTTTTCATGATATGTAGATATGTTTGACTATTTTTTAACCATTTAATTCCTTGAAAACATCATAAAATCGTGAAAAATAATAAACAGTTAATAAAAATTCCTAATCTTTTTGTAAAACTGTTATACAATATATATAAACTGGGAAAAATATCCAAATTGATTTTCAAACAGTTAACCTAATTTTATGATTTTCGTGTGTTTATTCTAACAAAAATAGAGTTATTTAGAAATAGTTTCTAAAATTTGCCAAACTTTTTGTACTAGCATTATTAAACATATAAAAGCTGGGAAAAATATAAAAGTTGGTTTCCAAATAGTGTAAATATTTTCTTTCTTTTATTCACTTAAATAAGAACTAATTTGTGAATAATTATTAAGCAGGAAATGAAATTACCAATTTTTTTGTAAAGTTCATATATAGTGTATATAATCTGGGAAATTTTCCAAAATTAGTTTTAATATATTGGATTCCAAGTTTTGGATTTATGTACATTTAAAGTAAGAAATATAGCATAAATAGAAAAATGATTCAAAAATTCTTCAAAAGTTTTGTAAAATTATTATTTGATGTATACAAACCGGTAAAAATATCAAAACTGGTTTTTGAACAAATTAACCTATTTTTATGATTTTTGTGTGTTTATTCTATTAAAAATTAAAATAAATACTAAACTATTTATAAAACCACCCAAATTTTTTATTTGAGGCTAAATTGTAATACACGATGTTATGGAAATATAATATTATTTTTAAAACAATTTAACTATTTTTCCCTGATTTATTTTAATAGATGAGCATTAATTCATGAAAAACTAGTAAACAGTAAGAGAAATTCATTAAGCTTTTTATTCACGATTAATATGTATTACAAGATATTCTTGTAAAGTTATATAATTTTTGGACAAGTGTAACTATTTATTACCAACTTAACCCATTAAACCTTAATTAAATCGGAAAAAATATGAAATACTCATGGAAAACTCTTTAAATTTGTGTATGTACTATCTGCGATATCCATAAGATTTAAAAATTATTAAATATGGCTTTGGACATTTATAACTTAATTTTACTATTTATTTCTCTCCAACAAAAATACTTTCGAAATCAATAGAAGACAGTCACATAAATGCATGAAACTTCATGGACCATCTTTTATCAGTTCATGGGTAATGTAAATAGTTTTCCAGAATTTATGGACCGCAAAAAGTATTTTATGTGAATTATTGCTCTATTTTCTTGCAAAAGTTACAATAAATCGAGAAAAATGATTTATTTTCTGAAAATTTATAGATCATCTTAGTGTGTTGTTTGGATTCTGAAAAGAAAAGATGGTTTAGATATTTATTTGTGAATAAATCCTTTATAGATCATCTAGCATCTAAGCTTGAAGATCAATACATGCATGTTGGTTTGAAGACAATTCATGAGTTTGAAATGTTCAAAAGTCATTTTTTAAAAAGAAAACTTAGGGTGCATGTGGTGATTTTCCACTAAAACTTGCACAAAAGTGCATTGTGCTGATTTTGACTTAGGTTTAGGTAATGAGACTTCAACATCTTGCCATGCATGATGTTTTTGGGTGAAGTCCTACCACCATCATCATCAAAATCATAGGTGTGTGTGTGTGTGTATGTTTATGTGTTCATGATCTTTCATTAGAATGGAGTGGAAGATGTAGAAAATGCAAGAAAACATGTAAAACTTGGAAAGAATGTGAATGGGAATGAAGGATAATTCGGGATTACCTTCAAGAATACTTCAAATGATGAAGATTTTGTTCTTTATAGGTGTTCTTGACTGCCAAAATTCGTGGGTTAGAGTGAGGGTGAGAGAAAATGTGGTGGTGGAATTGAAGAGTGAGAGGGAGAAGTGAAAAAGAAGATGGAGTGTGGAGTTGGAAGAATGATTAATGTTTTGGGATAAGTTCTCTTGGAAAAAGGAGGAGGGGTCGATTTTTGAGGAGAGAGGCTCCCTCCCTCTTTCATTTAATTTCAATAAGTTCCCTCTAAATTTTATAAATTTTTCAATATTTTTATAAAATTTGCATTTTTCTAGTTTTTGATTATAAAAATCCTTGATTTTCTTTTTACCTTATAAATTAAGGATAAATATTAATGTTATAAATATTTATTTCCTTGATTAATTGTCCTTAATTAATTATTTCAATTGATATAAAGAGATCCATAATTCTTATAGAGTTTATGGTGTTAAACTTATAAAAATTTAGGATTTAGGGATTTTTAGGGTTTTGTGATTTAATAATTATCGGATATAAAAATAAATTGAATTTTTGAGACTTCAAATTATTTTATGTTTTCTTAAATCTTATTCAAGTTAGAAATAATGTTTGCAATTCATTTTTGTCGGATTATTGACATTCTATGTAGGAGTTTTCTAATTCAAGCGAAATTGAAGAATCAAGTATATTAGCCGTAGTTTTCAACTTTGACTTAAGTTCCTACGAGACTCGGACCTAATTTCTACTATTATTTGAAGTGCATGATGTGTGTATATAATCAATGAAATGGTGTTCAAGTCAAGGAATGACCCGAATTTGAATAGGTGTTATAGTTAAAGTAACTATAGAGGTCACGTATCAATGTGAAATTTAAGTACACTAGCCATCGTTTCTAATTGTTTCCATGTTTCTAGTAGGTTATAACTTAGCTTCTAGTTACTAAGTCTAGTATGTGTCGTGCCTATACGTGCAACTAAGTCTATCCAAATCTAGAACTATCTCGTATTTTGACAGTTGTCACAGAAATAGTTTCTTTTGGTAGTATATGTATTGTTTGAAATTGATTTTTTGTATGAAACACAAAATAGATTAGATGAATGAATGTTGGTACATTTATTGTATGAAATATATTTTATTTTTATATAATGTATTTTATGTTGTGTTATGAGATATTTACTGTCATTTAATTTGAAAATTAAAAAATCTATAAAAAAATATTTTTTTCTAAAATTTTAAAATTATGGCACACAATGCGTGTTGTAAATGCGTGTCATAATGTTACGACACGCAAATGTGTGTCGTCTTCCTTTATGATAAGGGCTTTCTTGATACGCATTGCGTGTCATCTATGCGTGTCATAAGTTTACGACGCGCAAAAGTGTGTCGTCTTTTGCTATGACAGGGCCTTCCTTGACATGCATTTGTTGTCGTCTGAGCGTTTTACGACACGCATTGCGTGTCATTAAAAGGTATTTTTGTAGTTGTGGTCACCACCATTACCATATACACAATATCAAGCCTATTAGCCACAAGCAGGCACACAAGTGTACATGCAACCAAATCTATTTGGCAATGCGAGCATGTAGCGGGTTCAATAGTGGTACTTTGTGACAACCAACAACCCGCAAAGAAACAATGGTGTAATTGCAAAACAATGTTATGTGTTAAGATCTTATAACTCGGAATTGATCAGAAACATCCATGAATACTAGTTACTAGTAGTAATGAAGTTACTAGAAATACCAAAGTATAATGTTGTTACGTGGTCTGCCAGATATGTGGTAGTCAGTTATTAGCAACCTCTTCTAATAAGCATTCAGGAATATACACTTCAAAAGCAAGAAAAAAGCTAGGTTAGAAAGCCATACCGAGGGTTCAACCCCGGTATTGCTCTCTGATGCCTAAGTTAGATGTCGATTGAAGCTTTGAACAAAATTGCAAAGGTTCATCTTTCTGAAAATGTAACCTTATTAGTCTATCTTTAGTGGCTTTTATAGGTATCTCTATATTCCTTGGTGCAAGGTTTTACTCGGTAGCTTGCATTACCTGTGTAAAGATAACTAAGTTGTTTTTACTACTTTATATTTTATTATTGCTAAGATATGTACTTGTGTGCGACTCCTGGGATATATCTTATTTATCATCTTTTTCTCATTGTATATTAGTGTTGCCTTGTGGGTTAATTATTTTCAACAACTGCACTGTCTTTTATAAATTGATCTTCTGTGATCGGGCAAGTATCGATATGGTGGTTCGGACCGAGTACATCATTAAGCCCCTCAGCCTGAAGTATAAAAAATGCCACTAAAATTGTTTTGTCATCATTCTTGTAAATCTTTCTTTATAAGTGAAACGTCTCATGTGTGTTAAGTACATGCTTCATTAAATGCTTTCGTCGTCATTTAGTCATCTTGGTTTATTTTATTGGATGCCTAAGTAATGCTTTAACCAGTTTCTTCTTTTATATAATGGGCAATCGCCATTTTAGAATCTTCTATTTTTGAATTTTTTTTCTTTTCATGTCGCATTCTGCCATCTCTTGTGACAAGTTGTCTATTTCTTCTCAGGTTGACAAAATTATCATTGATCGGTATGTTCATGAGTACCAACTTTCTTTTGTACATGGTGTTGCCTTCCTCGTCTTTATGCGTTCTTGACACTCCTGCTAGTAAGGTCGGGTTTTACTTTAGGCATCTCGTGTGTGGGTTAAGGATTCATCCTACATCATTATTCTTATAGGTATGATGTTCTTATGGAATCCACCCGATTTAGCTTTGCCATAGTGTTGTTCTGAAGCTTATTGCCTTTAAGACTTTTTGTGTATCATCTCGCATTCCTCTGCATGTGTTATTATTTTGATATTTTTACCGTTTGAAGAAGTATGAGGATTGGTATTCTTTAAGTAGCAGTCATTTATCTCATTCTCATGATCTTCCTGGTACCAATGGTGGATGGAAAAACAAGTTATGTGGTGTTGACACAAGCAACATTTCCCTCCCTAATGATCTTGGTCCTTTTCCCAATTTGGATGACGGAGTTCCATTGACAGTGAACTTGTGTATTTATCTTCCTTTGTTTTCTCATTACTATATAACGAGGTCCCTTCATCCTAAGGTGATGTTGTCTTTGTGTCATATAAGCCTGATTTGGAAAACTCGAAATGAGCTACCAATGTTATTAGTGTAACACCCAAAAAAATTCAAATTTAAAATGCTATTGTTTTAAAAACATTCCGGGTGCTAACCTATATCTTACAAAAACTCGTCCCACAAAAATAAATCATTTACAAATTATAACATTTTACCATTAAGCATCGATACAACCATAGCAAGCAAATAACAATACCATTAAAAAGGAACTTAGCAAGCTCCACTCCATTCTCTATATCTTTACTTATAACTTCCATATATCACCTTTTCTCCATAATTAGAACCTTGGATACATGACATTAAAAAGAGATATGTAAGACAATAATGTCTCGTGAGCTATATAGGTTTTTACGCAAAACATTTATCACATATTCATCAAAATTATTTCATCATTGCAAAAACATGTTTCAATAGACATTTTTTTTTCACATTTCATTAGTCATAACATAATTCAAAACACATTTCTTTTCACATCCCATTCCTTATTTCATTAAGGGCTAATTCCTATGTTGAACCATTTCTATTTTTATACTTAGGGCCTAGAAATATCCCCAACTCTATACCAAGGTGAAAAGAACAAAATCAGTCCACCAAGGCATCATTTCCGATAGGGCATCTATCCATCAAGAGGGGGGGTCACCCTAATAGGTTCCTCTATATCCTATTACGGAGACATCATGGCATGATCAATATATCCATTTCATTATTTTCTGTGCTTTATAGATTCCATACATTATCATATTTTCCTTCCATGGTTTACTTATTCTATTCATTAGTATCAAAATACATATTTCAAAAGCATTTGTTCTTTCAATACATTTAGTACTTTCAAAAACATTATTGCCTTCAAGGCATTCTTTCAAAGACATCCTTTACTTTCAAAAATGTTCTTTCCTTTAAGGCATTCTTTCAAAACATTCTTTTAAAAATCATTTTAACACTTTCATTTCAAAACATTCTTTTAAAAATCATTTTAACACTTTCATTTCAAAACATTTCCTATATCAAAGCATTGGTATTTAATTATCATAAAAATCATTTTGCCATATACCCCAAAATGGGAAAAGACCAAAACATACTCACCTCAATCACACGAAGGCTGGTTAGACCTCTTTTATTTCATTTCTTTAGTGAAACATTCTCTAATACCACCTATATAACATGGAAATAATTCAATAAAATAACCAAAATACTCCTAAAAGGGTTTTCAAGTTTTCCTAAGCTTTAATATGATAAAGGTATATGTTCAAAAAGTTTCAGGAATGTTTCGGAAAACAAAAGTGAAAAACAAGAATTTTTGGGACAGTGTTCACTATACTCACAGTGGGGTTTACCATAATGGTGGGAGGTTTTACTATAACCCTACAGTGAGCCCTACTCTTCTCCAAATTATGTAGTTTTTATTTATCATTAAGGCTATGTATTTTGCATAGTTCTTAAATGCCCTTTTCAATTCACTTTGTATCAATTATATAGATTCTCAAACATGGTTAGGAAGTGTTTTATCATCCTAAAACACTCCTCTTAAATCCTTAAGTGCCTATTGAAACTCCTTTAAGATCATATGAATCCTCAAATTCCACAAGTAGAGTTATCCTTTTTATTGTTCACTTGAGCATTCAAAAGTTCACAAAGCTTCTTACCAACTTATTTAATAATCAAATGGGTGTTTTTAAGTACATAAAACCACAATAAACCTCATTGTAAGTAGCTAATGTAACTATATAATCCTCAATTCCATTCCTGTTTCCTAAATTACCCTTAGGTCAAAATAATCACTAAAGCTAGAACTTCACTAGTATTCCTTCATGTTATTTTTCTAATAACATGTCTAGAGTGTCAATTCATGTTCATGAATGTAATTCACTTCTTAGATGTCAATCATTATGTATTTATCAATAAATTTCCCAAAATGACCTTGTGGTCAATTATTCAATAAATTCAACTATGGATCACTCAAGTATTTATGTTTTTGCATTCAAATCATGTTATTAGTATCAAATCATGTTTATGAGCATCATATACTCATCAAATGCTCACATACAATGGTTCCGTTGTTTTCATCACCATTTCCCCAAAATAATCTAAAATCCATGTTTATGCAACATTCTACCATCATGGATGTGTTTGACCATTCCAATTAGATTCATTGTCTTCAAATATCATCTAGGTAATTGAGTCCATTCCAATTTAACATATAAACAAGAAATCCCTAATTTCGATTTCTAGGTTAATGGAACCCAAATCATCAAATCCATCAATAAGATGATTGGATTGAGATTACAACCATGGAAATCACTCAAGGGAGGTTAGAAACAAAAAAACCTAACCATTCAGTCACACAAAACATGACATTAGGTTTAATCCACTTAATAAATTTGTATTTCTAGGTTCGAAGGAGAACAAATTATACATAGAAGCCTTTTATTCCTCTTCCTTTTGTTTGAATGTTCCAATCTCCACTTGAATCACACCCTAGATGTCAAAGAGTGACGAAATCACCATTCTCCTCTTGATTTTGCAAGTCTCGGATTTGGAACAATGATGGAGAGGTTGTGCATCTTATTTCCTAATTTTTCACATTTTATCCCTCTAGTTTGGCCATTTTGGCCCAAACTCACCAAATCTCAATATTTATAAATTTTAACTAAGTTTTCGACATAATAATTCCTTATCCATCCATTATATAACTTTTTTAGTCTCTTCCAATATTTGAGTCAACTTACTTTGCCAACCTGAAACTTTTATTTATTTAACTTTAAAAAATTATTATTTTCAATTCTAACTTTTTAAACTTCATATCAACTAAGGATATAACTATCCCTTGATAATCTAACTATATAAATTAATTAATTTTCATTTCTTTAATTTATTAACTTAAGAACCTAGTCTTAAATTTTAGGATGTTACAATCAATAAAGGGATCATATAGTGGTAAAGTGATCGGTTCAGTTTATAACTCTATAAAAACTTGTTTGTTTAAATACTTGTGAAACAAAATAAAAGTAAAAATGGGGGTCTTGATCTTTTTTTGTTTAAAGAATTTAAATTTATAATAAGACTTAGAAATTGCAAGTAAATAAGTAAGAGTTTTGATTCAAATCAACGATAGGAAGATGGTTGACATTGGAATTTCATCACTTGAACATTTGGTTAAATAATCATTAAAATCTCAAGGTGTAATACTTGTGTTTAAATTCTAACTTGGCTATAGCAAGTGATAAGCATAACTTGCCTAAACTCTTCTTAAATATTAAAATTGCTAGAGAAGCTCATAACACATTTCTTTAATCAAAGTCACAAAATTAATGAAACATGTAATTTGTGAAAGTTAATTAGCATTAAGTTTTAAGAGTTACCAAATCCAAAAGGTAATCAAATGCTTCCATTATCGTTATAGAGAAAATATTTTCTTAGTCTAAATGAAATCAAGACAAACATTCAAACTAATTGTTTCTTGTTAATTTGAAGATCCATTATTCAATTAGGAAATTAACCAATAAAATTAATATTCATACATCTAAACTCATGATTAAAGATATATAAACATGAAGGAAGTATTCTAGAAAATATCTTCATGGACATTCAAACCAAAGTTCATGAAATTCTTCAAAATATCCAAATACTTAATTAACTACATCCAAGTCAACCAAATATTAGTTTAGCCAAGCATAGTTGAACTCAAGAAAATGAAATAAAGTTTAGAAATATACAACATTAATCCAATGAATCAAGATGAAATATTATATGTTCTTCAATCCTTCAAGAGCTCCAAAAGTGTAGAGAAACTCCCAATTTCGGATCTAAAATGTGCCAAAAGATCCCCACCAAACTTCCTTAAATAGTTGCCAAATATAAAATCTAGAAAATACCCCTACATGAGGTCACATGGGCCACGTGACATTTGGGCTATTTCTTATGCGGGCCGCTTAATCTGGTCATGATTAGGCCATTTTTGTTTCATAGGCCTAAATTGCATTAGCCCACTAGCCCAACTCTTATCCATCATATTGTAAGTCCAAGAGTCTTCAATATAGCATTCAAAATTGACCTAATTCACAATCTTCTAATCAATCCACACTAGTCTATGTCTTCAAATATTCATTAATTAATATCCCACTTTGCTTTTAAAACCCAACATCTTGTTCAATAAATAATAAACCCAATTCTTCAAATCTTCTCCAAACTCAAAACACCAAATAGCCCATTTTCTGTCATTTTCTTTTGCTACCAAGCCCAATTTCTCCATTTGAAATCTACAAGCATATCAAAATTCTCAAGTTTAGCATGATCCCGCACTCCCATGATCACTCCGCTCCTCATGGTCCTTAATAAATCATAGCCAAGGAAACTAGAAAGTACCCGATACAAATATAAAATAACAAAAAGGTAAAATATACATGCGTAACTAGAATGAAATGAAATATGCTAAAATAAACTATAAAAAGAAGTAAATAAAATTAAACTATAAACCAGGTTCTCCAAGCATAGCTTGCTACTGGATCTTTGTAAACCTTACTTCACTAGTTGGTTATGCCCCTTCCTTTTTGTGTGGTTGCAAGCATCAGAAACGTGGTTGGTTGTTAGCGTAACCATTTTATTTTCTTTTATTTGTTCTCTTTCGACCTATTTTGTGTGTACTTGATAATTACAACGACCCTTTTGATGTATTATCCATGTAATATGTATTTTCTTTGCTCATTTCTCATACTTAACTGCTCCCAAATCCGTGTGCTGATATCCCTTTAGGTGGGTTTTGATGTTCTTATGGTAAGTCGTACGAGGATCATACTTCATTGGGCTATTGTTGTAATTCCTATACGTAATGTAAGTTCTGGCGTGACTTTATAGGACATTTTCTGCCATGTAGTCCTTTTCATTTTACATGCTATATTGCATTTAAATATTCTATGGTATGGCTTAGATCAAGATGTTATGTTGCTTGGAATATGAGAAGGTATAAGTTTGGTCAAGACCATGCTAAATGCCTACCATGTTGTCTTTTGTCCCGTGTAGGTTATGTTGCTATGAATATGCAATGTTATGACTTTGGTCAAGACCATGACAAATGTATATCGGGTTGTCGTTTTCCCCCTGTAGGTTATATGATGTGTTTGTTTCAAAACAAAATCCCTTGAGATATTTTCCTTTTCATAGATATAACTTTCTTAGATTTTTTACGTGCCAGGACCTCGACACCATTTCTTCATCCAATTTCTGCATGATGTATGATTTGTCCTAATTCGCTTCATATATTTTATATAGACCTTCCCATACTGCTCTTAGCTTCCCTTATGGTTCTTTCGGATTTTTTTTTAAAAACTTGTTCTCCCACCTTAAAATAACTACCATTGATACGTTGGTTGTAGTGGCTTTCAATCTGCTTTTTGTCGAGCTCTTGTCGTATTGCCATTATTTCCCACCTTTCCATAGATAGCTCCAAGTTTTTCTTAATCCATTTTCATTATCAGTCTGATCGAAGTTCGTTGTTCATTCGGTGAAAACCATTAATTCTAATGGTATGACGGCTTATGATCTGTACACTAAATTAAAGGGTATCTATTTCGTTGATATCTGCGATGTTGTTCTATATCTTAATAACATGCTAGATAATTCTTCTACCCATTGTCCCTGTGCCAAACCTACTCTTGTCACTAGGTCATTGACTATTGTCTTATTGGTGACTTATGTTTTGCTATTTGCTTGTGGGTGAGCTACGAATGTGAACATTTTGGTTATTCATAGATCCTCGCACCACTCCTAAAATTGATTGTTTATAAAAAGAGTCTCATTATCAAATATGAGTGTGTGCGGTATTCCTAATTGATATATAATTTGTTTCCCAAAGAGCATGAGAATATTTTTCCCAGTTATTATTGCTAGCAACTTAGTCACTACCCATTTTGTAAAGTAGTCTATTGATACTAGTAAGAATTTTATTTTTCTTGATGCTTCTGGGAATGGTCCTACTATGTCAATTCCCCATTATGAGAATGGTCATGGGTTGTTGATGCTAATCATTGGTTTTGCCGCTCTAATTGGTATTGGTGCATGTTTATGACACTTCTTGCACTTGTAAATGATATCCACTGTATCTTGATACATAGTCGGATAATATAATCCTATTCTAGCATCTTTTGAACTATTGTTCTTGCTACCTCATATGTTCCGGTAATTCCTACTTCATGCATTTCATTTGTGAGGTATTCTGCTTCAGTGAAACTTACACATCGTACCCTAGGTGCTAGGTATCCATTCTTGTATATGATTCTATTTTGTATCTCAAATGATGGTGCTTTCATCCTTATTTTCTTGGACTACTTGTCATCATGTGGTAACTTTACCCTAGATAAATATTCCATTATTGGATTTCTCCAATGATTTGTTCCTTTGACTAAAAATATTGTTGGTAGCTCCTCAATTGCCTTGTCCCACACTATTTCGACCAAAACTTGCTTACCCAAGTGTGAGATTGTTGATGATGGCTTTATTAGCACATCTGCCTGCTTGTTTTTTTTTATCTAGGTATATGTTGCATTTTGAAAGTTTTGAACTGTTTTATTAATGTATTTACTTTTATTAAGTATTGCACTAGGTTTCTACCTCTAATATCATATAAGCCATTCGTTTGATATGCTATGCTCGCATCCCATCTTAATTGCTAGTTGCATTCATGCTATGAGTGCTACGTATTCCAATTCGTTTTTTGAAGTGGTGAATTCGAATCTCAATGCAGAAGTAACATCTTTTTCCAGTTGGGATGGTAAATATTAAGGTTGCCCTGCTCCTTCAACACTGGAAGACATGTTCATGTGTATAATCCATTCATATTTGCTAACATTTGTGGTGTTTTTTTACCTTGATGTTAACTTCCTCTATTATTGATACGTCCCCATTATTGGTTACCTTCGTAATGAAGTCTGCTAAGGCTTGGGCTTTGATACTAGTATGTGGTTTAAAATCAATCTCATGTTCCCCTAGCTCAGCTGCCCATTTGGCGAGTTGCCTTATTTTTCTGATTTTAATAACACCTGCCTTATTGGGGATTTATTTAATACCTCGATCATGTGTGCTAAGAAATATCTTCTCAACTGTCTCGCTGCGTTGACAAGTGATAAGGAGAGTTTCTCCATGTCCGAATATCCTATCTCAGCTCCATGCAATATCTAAACGAAAAAATATATAGGCACCTGTTTGTCCCCTCTATTAGCTACTGATATTGCACTTGCTGCTTGTTTTGATGTTACTAGATAAATTGTCAGTATGTGTTTCTCTCGGTGTAACACTTGTAGATTCAGGATAGAAGCTTAAGATATTATAAGCGATAAAATGATATTTTGATACTTTATTTACGATAAAGGATCTTAACCAAGATTATATTATATGTGATAAGGATTTCGTACATATATAGAACGCTTGAATCTGACTTCGTAAGAGGAAGTTATGATTTTTCAAAGTTCCAGCGTAGCATTATACAAATTAGAAACCGGAATTTAAAATTGGTTGAGTTTTACAAAAAACAATCTAAACGAGAGTTAAAGATCTTGTCAAAACAAATCCGTCGATATAAATACAGTCGAGAGCAAATATCGTATGAATAAGTAATGATTTTTGTACGAACTTTAATAGTCTAAGCCTGTTAAAAATATAACTTTAAAAACAAATGAGAATTATGTAACATCCATAAAAAAATAAAGCCAATTTAAAAGTTTTTCAACCGATTAGAAACCATTAATTATTACAAAGTGTTTTCAAAAGAGTTTCATATCAGAGTTCCCAGAAATCATAATCATAAATCGAAGAAGCGTACGGTCACGCCTTCGCCTTCCCGCGGTCATCCGATGTACCTGAAACAATAATCGATAAACATAAGCTCGAAGGCTTAGAGAGTTACCCACAAAATACCCATACACATACAATAATAAACATTAACACCCGATTCCTGGTACGTATGTAAATTCATGAAATGTTGCAATTTACTTATGGACTCGGTGAGTTGGAGGCCCAACTCGTCGAGTAGACTCGACTTTTGATTGGGGGTTTAAGTGACCTACTCGATGAGTCGGACGACCGACTCAGCTAGTAGGACTGTGTGGACGAAACCCTAATATTTGGGTTTGCACCCTATTTAAACACCTTATAACAACCCAACCCAGCCCCCATCGTCCCTCCCAACCCAGAGAAAACCCTAAATCGAAACCCTAGCCATTATTGAGTGTTCTTGAGCTTTGTGGTGCCATTTTTATGTGATTGAAGTTTGAGAATGAGAAAGAAGCTTGTGAGATCAAGAGGAAGCAAGAAGATCCAGAGTTTTGGGCACATTTCCAGATTATTTGAGGTATAAAGTTGAAACCTTGGGTACTCATTGCTTAGATCTTGATTTGGGGCTATTTTCTATATTTTTCTAAGTATTAGTGAAGTTATATTCGGGATTGGGTGTAGAAGTGGGTTTGTGCTTCAGATCTGGAACCATTGAGGGTTCCCATGGCATAAAGGGGACAACTTTATGGCCACGGGAGACCCTTGCATCTTGTAGACCACCTTGTATGGCTTTTTGAGCCGAAGGTCCCTTGCATGTACATCAAGTTTGAATCTTTATGTATAAAATAGACCCTAGGAGGCCAGATCTATGGTTTTGACGCGTTAAGCCCCACTATAATCGACTGTATAGTTTTGGACATAGTTGGACTCGGCGAGTCGTTCATGGGACTCGGCGAGTCGGGGTGTATTTTCCACCAAATCCTTTCTGTTTATGGACCAGTTGTTAAGATCGAAGGTTCCCCAATTGTTTAGGTTCACTAAGGACCTGGAAATCATAGGACTCGGCGAGTGGATGAACAAACTCGGCGAGTTCAAGGCAATGTCCCAGCCACATAAAGATGGACTCGGCAAGTTCAAGGACGAACTCGGCGAGTCAGTTGAAGATTGTCCGATGTGTTGTTGAAGGCAAACTCGTCGAGCTCTTGCTAGACTCGACGAGTAGGGATGGGATTATGGCATTTTTTGGATATGGGGACTCGACGAGTTGACGGACCAACTCGGCGAGTCGATTCAACCAGATGTTGACTTTGACCAAAAGTTGACTTTGACCATGGAGTTGCACTTTACAAGTCAGTTGCACATTGATGATGTGAAAACGCACCGGTAACTTGGTGTTATAAAACGCATCATTGTATATGATTTGATGAGTAATTAGAGCAAGCATATGAGTCAAAGTTTAGCCATTCCTTTTATACTTGGTGAGATAAAAGCGATAACTGTGGGCCCCTAGATGATTTAGTGATGACAACCCTAAGTGCTTGGTCGGGCCCCGGACTGATTTGATTTGTTCAATTAGTCGGTCATCATAAATTGGAAATCGGGAAAACAACAAATAGACAAAGAGAATGATTATAATCCATGTCTCAGTCCATATGATACCTAGAATGGAGGAATATATGATCCCTTATCTAATGGACGCATCAATGACTAGGTCAGAGTTCGACAGCGGCTTTTAAGAGCTACGATTGCTTGTCGGGATTTTGGAGTCGTACTTGCAATAATAGTTATTAGACTTATCCAAGTGGGAGATTGTTGGATTAGGTGTCTAAGCCTATAACTATAATTGGTATGTACTTGACCCGAGAGTAGCATGGTCCATTTGGGTTGCATATCATCAAGACAATTTGTTAGGATGGACTTTGAGAATAGGTTATTTATGGTTTATTAATATATTATAAGTTATAATATATTAATATGAAATCATATGATTTAATTAGTATTGATCAAGAATTAGTTTGGAATTAATTTAGTGATCAAAAGAGACTAGTTAAATCAATCGGGACTAATTGTGCAAATTAGTTATATTTATATGTTGGGCTTATGATCCATATTGAACAAAGTTTATGTATGGATACATAAAGAGTTGGGCCACATGAACCATCAATCATAAACCCATGGGTATGGATTATGGTTAACCCATGACCCTTGGAATCCTACATATAAATATGTTGCTCCATGACCAAAATTGTGTGCATCTGTTATTAGAGAACTATGAGCCGATTGTGTGTCAAAGGAATTCTCTCCAAAATTTCATCCTTTGTCCGTGTTGTGTTGTTATTCCATTTGTGGTATTCACACTATTGGTTCTAAGCTCTTAAAGGCTAAAGATTAAAGGTTTCCAACAAGCTACAAGAGAAGGTATGTTATCTAACTTGTTATATTACCCAAGTATACAAAAGTTTTGTATGCTAGTTAGGGTAATACCTTGGAAAGTTCAAGTTTGCATGTATAATAAAGAAAACATAGATCCAAGGTATTTAGTGTTGCATGCACACCCTAGGAGTGTTAGAATGCTCAAAACCCTTCATGCAGTCTGTCTGGCGCACTTTCAGAACCTTCAGCATGTCTGGTCCGCCCACCCGGGCCTTCAGCCGTTCTCTGGGCCTTTGGCCTGATTTATATGCCCTACAGGCCTGCAGTCTATCCGAGCCGCCCTGGGTATGTTGTCATACAACACAAAGTAGGTCTTCCTCAACCCACCTCCAAACACAATCAACACATAGATAAAAACGCTAGCATATACAAACAGTCAAACCGATCTAACAGATCATTAATCATAGCAACATCCTATATACCAGGATACCGACCTAACAGGTCACTAACATAGCATCAACCTATATACTAGGATACCGACCTAACAGGTCACTAAGCATATCATCATGCAATAAACCCGGATACAAATCCGAAAAGGGTCGACATTGGTGCCTTCGACCCTGTTAGTATAGTGAGGACAACTCACCTCGCAAGTACTGTTGAACTGGACTGAAAGTCTCTAACCGTTGTCTCACCGAAAATACCAAACTATCCAAAATGACAAAAACTAACTCGAAACATGGGATATCAATCTTGACTAAGGGTCCACGTAGTCTATTTTGCCTTTTCTCAAATTTGGGCCAAGGCCCAATATCAAATTCACTATCTAAAAGTCCATATACATAAGGCCCATTATTGGCCTAATTTTCCCAATTGGGCCCTAACTCCCAAATCGGGCCTCATTTTAAGATCTATTACCACTACTGGCCCAAAGGACATTTATTCAGAAAGCCCAACAAGGCCCATGTCAAACTGGCCCAAAAAGGAGACTAATCCTGAAGCCCAAATCATCAAAAGCCCAATAGAAGGCGTACGCGGGGCGTACTCCTCTGGTACGCTGGGCGTACATCCGTTTTGTGTTGACCACCATCGAGGTGGTTGACTCAGTACGCTGGGCGTACAGAAATTACGTGGGGCATACACAAGGTTTCACCAAAACCCTAATAAGTGCTTAATGGCTTAAGCACTTAAGCCCAAACTCCAGATCCATCGACCAAATGTTCCTTAGAACCATAAAATCTTGAACTTTAAGACTTTGGACGTCCAAAAAGTTCTTAATACATGGTCTTAATCCATTAAGACGTTTCTACTACATGCATGGGGCACTTTTAGCCATTGGGACATCATTTTTTATCACTTAGGACCCTTTCTAGGGTCTAAAAGGACAGATTATCTCATTTAAAACATAACATGCACCAACTTGGGACTTTTGGGACAAGAAATGGTTTCGTAAAGCTAGCATGGCAAGATCTACATCATACAAGCATAAAGGTTGGAGCTTTTTACCTCTTGGAGCTTCTAGAGCACAAAGAAACCTCAGATCTACAAGCTTGTCTTCCATCTCCAACTTCTTCATGCAACACCTTCCTCTCCAACTACTCAAAACGCACACTTTTAGCTCATACACTCAAGAAAGGGATTAGGGTTTAAGGAAAACGACTCAAAACTATGGAGGTTGAGATGATGGAAGGTTTTGAGCTCATAAGGATGTTTATATAGCACCCAAACCCTAAATATTAGGGTTTCCATCTGTCGTGAGTACGCCTAGCGTACATAAGTATACTGATGGGTTTTGGTCATAAGACATCCTATGTGCTCATACAAACCCTAATGCTTGGATCTAGGTTTCTCTATTGTACATGCTTTGAATCCAAGACTATAAACCCTAATTCTAGCATATGGAAATCAATATTAACATATAATTAGGTTTATGATATTACCTTGATTGTTATGTAGTAACAACAATCCCAATTCCTCCTTGAATTGGCTTTGGAAGGTTTAGAGTCACAAGTGTCACTCCTCTAATGGCTTACAAACACCATAAGCAAGTGGAGAAGGTATAAGGAGAGAGGGGAGGTATTGAATTCGTTTCTAGGACCTCTTGGGAAGGCTTAGACGAATTCATGAGCCTTAGGGGGTTTATATAGGTGTAAAGATTAGGGTTTTAGTCCTTATCCTTATCTAGTTGCTTGCCCACCAAGCAACCATAAGATAAGTCTTAGAAGCCCTTATCCTAGTCGAATTCTAAGGCATTATCTCCTTAGATTCGTTCACCATATATTTAAGATAATCCTTACCTTATTTTGTAACTATCACATAATTACAATTCAGCCCCTCTAGTTTAATTAATTACACTTGATCACAAAATTAATTCTTAATTAATTATTGACCAATATTAATTAAACAAATATGATTTCTCCTTTAATATATTATTCTTATAACATATTAATAAATCATAATAACCTCTCTCTCTATTTATTTCTCCAATCAAGTTGCTTTGGTGAAGGCAACCCAAAAGGACCATGCACCATCGGGTCAAGTACATACCAAAATAGTTATGGACTTAGACACTAATCCAACATATACGCCCAGCGTACTAGGGTGCGCCTAGTACGACTTAGCGTACAAGTCTTGTTTTCAAAGTTTCAACTTTAGCCCTTAGGCTTCTCATGGCTCGACTCTTCCAAACCTAGGGACTATAAATGACAAAATAAATAAAGATGATTCGGAAATACCTGCAAATCTCGAGATGTTAAATAAGCATAAAATTAAAATATTACATCAAAACACAACAAACCTATTATTATAAAATTAATTATAATATTTATAAATGTACATTTATTTATTATTGACTTAGATTAACATATTCAATGAGAGTTTGCATTTGTTTATGAATCAAAATACCTGAGATATACAATTTGTTAGTTGATATACATATACATCCATTGTGTTATTTTGTTGTATAGTATTCTTTTAGTTTAATCTCTTGTTATTTTTTTGTTATATGGTTTTTAGCATTGTAATTGGTTTGAATCTTCTTTCATTTACATGATCATCTTATAATGTATGGATGGCTCATATGTATATGTTATTAATAAATGTTTATAACATAACAAAAAACACAAAGTAATAATGATGATTTTATGATAAAAAATTATTGATAAATTTATTTTGCATTACTTTATATTGCAATTAAACACCTCATAATGTTGTCAAAGATTTTCTAATCATATAAATTTATATAAAATATTCATCAATAATATAATTATACATACGATGGATTCTCACAACCCTTAGGAAAAGTAAAATTTCTATTGTTCAAACTTTTGCCACAAAATTTTCATGACTTTGCCTCTTTCCGTGTTGCCTCAATTTTTTACCACATTAGCCACAAATGTTTTTAGCTTTTAGTGTTCAAACTTTTGCCACAAAAGTTTCATGACTTTTCCACTTTTGGTTCATCCTCAACTTTTTACCATATTAGCCACAAATGTTTCTAATATTAACACATTTAGTCTTCATGAATTATAAACATTAAGCAAATATTTTTAATATTAACACATTTAGCCCTCATGAATTATAAATTTTAAGTAATTCTGATTTTTACCACAAATGTCTTGACTTTGCCACTTTCGGTCTCTTCTTAACTTTTTACCACATTAAACACACATGTTTTTAATTTCTATTGTTCAAACTTTTGCCACAAAAGTTTCATGACTTTGTCAGTTTTGGTCCATCCTCAACCTT
This sequence comes from Lactuca serriola, assembly GCF_051521515.1. Lineage (NCBI taxonomy): Eukaryota > Viridiplantae > Streptophyta > Magnoliopsida > Asterales > Asteraceae > Lactuca > Lactuca serriola. Next base: position 13,172,185 of record NC_136413.1, read on the forward strand.
TTACCACATTAGTGAGGAATAGTAAAGTTTCTATTGTTCAAACTTTTGACATAAAAGTTTGATGACTTTGCCACTTTTAGTCCCACCTTAAGTTTTTACTACATTAGCTACAAATGTTTTTAATACTAACACATTTAGTCCTCATGTTATAAGCTTTAAGAAAATATTTTTAATATTAACACATTTGGTCATCATGAGTTATATAAGCTTCATGCAATTCAGATTTTCACTATAAATGTCTTAACTTTGTCATTTTTGGTCCCTCCTCAACTTTTTACCACATTAGCCATAAATGTTTTTAATTTCTCTTGCTATATTAGTTACATATCCAAGGACGGAACCGAATAGAAACGATTTTATAAGATTTTGCAAACTAAGATAATACATCTTCAATTAATTATAAAAAAATAAAATTAAATAGTCATATTTTTCTTTTGCCTCCAAATATATTACCAATAATATTTTCTTGAAATCTAAAAAAAGTAGCATGAAAAATATATGAATATAATCTTCTTATATAGGAAAAATATTTCAATTAATTAAGTAGTTTATTAACATAAGATGAAAAGATGGAAGTTTTAAATAAATATGGTTTAAGATAGATGATTTTTCTTGAACTATATAACCATATTGATTTGAATCAGGGCAGATGTAGTATTTTGTACTAGGTGTTATTGCTGACACTTTTCTTTTACGCAGTGACACATTTTTTTAAGTAGTTGCACAATAATAGAAAAAATCAATAAATTTTGCATTTCGCACAAATATGTGAAGTGTTGTCGTTGCCACCACTAGACACCAAGCAAAACCATCATTAATTTGAATTATCTCCTTTACAAAAGTTATAAAAATAAATATATAGATAGATTGATAATATATTAAATTACAAATATTGATCTTACAGTGATGAGAGGCCTAAAATGATATATATATATATATATATATATATATATATATATATATATATATATATATATATATATATATATATATATATATATATATATATATTATCCAATTAAAAAACTAATCCATTACTTTGGCATCTACCTAATTTAATTAATTAGCGATGGGTTGTGTTAGCCATGTGATACCCACTTACCCACCCACATGAATCTCTCCCTCTCCCTCTCTCTCTCTCTCCAAAATTTCGTATAATCTATATGCAAATTAAAATTTTTATTTAATTGTATTCATCGGAATTAGTTTAAGCTTATTTAAATTTACAAATTTTGATTAGTTAATTTAAGATAAGCGAGAAGATCTAACAAAGAAACGTGGACATTTAGATTAAGTTCTGTTGCGTAAAAAGTATATATATTTAATACTATTCCAAAAAAATTTGATAATATATTCACATAAAAGATTTTTAAATCTGTCACCAAAAAGGAAAAATTAAAGAATTAAAAAATTAAAAACATAAAAAACATAAAAAAATTCAAGTTTGTTGTGTCATATGGTGACGAATGTGACAATTGTACTTATGCTATTTAAACTTTAACTTAAGATTGTTTATTACAAGAAACAGAAATTGTTACATACGAAGTCGTTGACTATCAGAATTAATTGCATAAAGTTACATCAGATAATGATGTATTTTAAATAATTCAAAAAATTTAATGAAAGTTTAAGTGTCTTTTATATATATATATATATATATATATATATATATATATATATATATATATATATATATATATATATATATATATATATATATATATATATATATTCTAGGTTATTTTGTTTCTTACATCTATTTTGTGCCAGAATGCACCAATAGAAATTTAGTAAATTAAATAATTATTTAATTAAATAAATATAGATATTAAATGATTTCCATAATTATATGTATATTAAATGATATCCATAATTATAATTCTCTTTTTATAGAACTAATTAAATTAATCATTAATGTCAGCAATAACATTCTTTCAGAATCAATTCGCATCTAGGTTTTTATATATGAGTTCGTATTTTGTTTTAGGACTCACTCATTTAAAATACAATAAAGTTGAATGGAATATGAAGAACGAGAGTGTATTCTACTAAAATACATTTTGGTTTTGCTGGAATATACTTTCATTCTTCTACATATGATTCATTCTAAAAGAATATTATTATTGACATTAATGACGAATTTGATTAGTTTCCATAAAAATTAGTTATAAGTATGGAGAACATTTAATATACATATAATTAATACTAAATTACTATTGGTGCATTCTAGCACACAATAGATGTGAGAAACATTTGAACCTACCACTATATATATATATATATATATATATATATAGAGAGAGAGAGAGAGAGAGGATGGTTCCCTTTAAATTAATAAAAAAATTAGAGAGTGAGAGACTAAACATCAACCAATTAAACTTAACATCAACTTCCATCAACTGTTAAATGATGCAGGGGTATAACAGGAAATTTCAACTTAATGTTTAGAAAGCGGACAACTTCTTTTATCGCTAAATCATTTATTCCCAATATCAATCACGTAATCGTATCATTCAATCTTCAAAAATCATTCAATATCATCATAAAAGTTCATATTTTTACTGAATCTGTTATCAAATTAATCGAAATCTTCCAATTGAAGAAAACGATCGAAACAGAACATCAGTTCATATCTTCATAAATACGAGAAATAATCCTCAAATCGAAGTAACAAGCACATCGCACTCATCAACGCAATTCAAGATAGCATTTGAAAATTGAATCAAAATCAATTTTCATAAATGATGTTGAATTCAAAAGAAATTGACGAGTCGATCGCAACTGATACTATTGTAGCTGAAATAAAATCATCTCGTAAGAACAAACAAACCGATTCAATTTTTTTGACTTCTAAACAACTTCAAAATATGATTCGTATTGAAGGTACAAATAATTTGTTTTAATACTACATATTACATTACAATTTCTACATTTCATTCTGATTTTTTATTATACATTATAAATAACGATTAATTATATGTAACGGTGTATAATCATATACGATAATACATACTAACAATTGATTAATCGTATATAACAATTTAAAAAAACATATGATTTATCATATGTGTTCATAGATCATAATATATATTTAATTAATTAGATATTAAATAGTATGATCATATATGATTATACAGTATAATATGTGATTAATCATTGTACAAAAAAATTATGAATATACATCATCAAATATGATTATATTAGCATGAATAATCATATATGATTATTCATATGTATTTATAGTTTGTAATTCTAATTTATCATATATGTTTCAAAATGAAATATATATTAATCTTATATTAGGATGAATAATCATATATGATTATACATCATAAAATATGATTAATCATATATTACAAACTACAAATACACATGATTAATCATAAATGATTAAACAATATCAAGTATGATTACCTATAAATTAATATGTATAATCATTTATGAATACAAAGTACAGTATATGATTAATCATATAAGACAATGAACAAAAACATATGATTTAACATCTAATAATATATTAAATTTATAATCATATATGATTTTTCATACTAAAATATAATGAATAATATATTACACTATATAAATATATATTGTTAATCACATATGATTATTACAACATAAAATTATATAATAACATATTTGATATTCTCTTCTTTTATCAGGTGAAAGTTCCAATTCAACAAATGAATCAGATTGTGGTAACATAATTGAAGAATCTGAATATAAACCAGATGACCCTATTCTCTACTGAATTTGTACCCGTTGTAAATAGTGTTTTTAAATCACTAAATTTGGAAGTAAAAATGTATATTGATTATGTAGAAATTGTATGTGACAACCCAAAGTTTATTCCGTTACATTACCCCGTTACCGTTAACGGAATATTCCACTGTATAAAGGTTCCGTTAATTAGAGGTCGTCAATTAAATAAACATTTCATTGTTTATGTTTAATAGGCCGTTAAGTCGTGATGAAAGGAAATAAAAACACATAACATACATTTCCATTTAATTGGTAAAAGTTAGTTTTTATTATTACGACCACTAAATCGGGTGCGACCAAAAGCCCCGTATGACGGCAGTATCGGGTAGAATTCCACTGAGCTCCAACTCCCACCCATATATAAAGGGGAGTAAACTCCATTTGGAGCTCTTTCCACCCTCTCTCTCTATACTCTCTCTCTCTAGACTCATTTTCGCCCCGAATCCGCAACCAAACGCTTCCCAATTGTAAGTCCGCTTACCCTAGCTTGTTCTAAACATTACTAGCTGTAGTTATACACCAAAAATCGTCCAAGAAGGCAAGGAGTAAGGAGTTTACGGCCCAAGAACACTCTAGGGCCGTAAACCCCTAAAATGATGCCAAACTTGCCTTTAAACTCACCCTTAAGCTTGGAAACTAATTGGGGATTTAGCCTAGGAGTGTTTAAACATCAAAACATAAAGTTTTAGGGCATAAAAGAGAGTTTACGGCCCAAGCACATGCTTAGGCCGTAAACCCCTCTAAACCATGTCAAAATGCCCCAAAAACACCCCCAAACCACTCTTGGACTTAATTCATGAATTAAGGGCTTATCCTCTTGAGTTTAGACCATTTAAACATAAGGATTTAGGGTGTAAAATGGTTTTTACGGCCCAGGTATGTACCAAGGCCATAAACACCCCTAAATGTGCCAAAATGATAGTTTTAATCCCCCAAATTGGCATAACACTTCATTATAAATTACTAGCAAGGTATTAGGAGCTTTAAACTTCACAAAACTCTAAGGATGAGAGTTTACGACCGTAAACTCCCTTAGGAGTTGTCCCTAGGCCGTAAACTCCAATATAATGCCCTTAGAAGCCTTAAACCCACTCATGTCTTTTTGGAAAAGTACTTAGAAAAATCCCATGAACAAGCTAGAAGCCTTAAACACCCTAAAACCCATCACCATGAGTTTACGGCCGTAAAATCATGGTGAGTAGTCCCTGGGCCGTAAACATGATGTTAAGGTTTTACTCTCGGAGAGTAAACTCCATTCCTAAGCCATACACACCTTTAGACGCTACCCGGGACACCCAAACACTTATTTAAAGTGTTTTCCGCTCCTTTGAGTGCGTATATTTGTTTAATTAGTATTAAATATACTAATTGTGTGTGAACATATGTTATCATATGTTAAATAGGTCATTGTGTGTGTTCGAGTCCTTGCGTGACACCGAACGCCCAAACGGCACCTTCGTCGGACCTACTTACACCAGGTGAGTTCATACCCCTGAATGAACCTTTTAAATGTTTTCACATGTTTTATAGGGAGGGAATACAAGTTAAACATGTCAGTTATCATATCAATCACATGTGATTGATAACCCGCATGCACCAGATTTTACTGCACTGTACACTGTTTTACCGAGTAGGACACTATAAATGGCTTTCAAAAAGGGTTTTCACTTGTTCAAGTTCTTACTTTTATTGCTTTATCAAAGTTCCATTTCAAAATGATTTATGAAAGATTCCCAAAGATTTCTAAAGGTTTTCACACTTATTTTACCAAAGAATACAAATGCGATTTTCCTGAGTATAAAGGTTTTTCCAAGGTTTTCGTGTATACTTTTACTTGTTAGTTACTGTTGCTTCACTTATACTTATTTTTAAACTCCTACTCGATAACGCTTTCACTTCGTGATGCATTTATACTTGTTATTGTCTCTATACCGCTTATACTTGTAGCCTCTTATACTTGATAGACGCTCTTACTTCACTTATCGTAGTCTCCACTTCGTGATACACTTACACTTGGTACACTTATACTTCACGATTCGATTATCCCACTCTGTACGCTTATACTTCACGACTCGGATGTTCCACTGTACGCTTATACTTCACGACTCGGATGTTCCTCTGTATGCTTATACTTCGCGACTCGGATATCTCACTGTACACTTATACTTCACAAGTCGGTTATTCCACACCGTACACTTATACTTCACAAGTCGGTTATTCCACACCGTACACTTATACTTCACGATATGATTCCACTTGATACACACTCAAGCGTAGTTAGATGTATGTCTGTGCTTGTATAGATGCATGTAAATAATGATTGAAGGACTTAGGAAGGCTTTTCCGCCCTATTTCCTTTTCTTCGTTGAGATGTGGTCTAGTGGGATCGGATGTCCATCCGAATGTCGTTGATTCATTAGTTATATATTATGTACACAAGCATAAACATACGGGTTTATTCCAGTCAATTCAGTTAAGAGTCTCTACCTCCAGTTCAGCACTTACATTAGAAACCCACTAGTTGGAAGTCTCTACCCACTATTTGGGATGCATCTTCAGGACACGGCCTTCTCCGTAGTCTAGTTGGTAACCAGAGTCTCCTGTAGGGAGAGTGGACATTGTGTGTATAGATCTATACGGGATTGACACCCCCGCACCCTGACTGCTAGCTACAGTCCACGGCCCACCAAGCCAAGGGGTGACAAATGTCATATTCTTTAGACGCTTATAGGGCGTCTGGCACTCTAGTGTCGGTTAGTATGGTTACGAGTATCCCAGGTTGCCTTATAATTCATGGCCTTAAGGTAACGGTATCTCACCGGCAATTTACCCTGTATGCTGGTAATTCATTTTTAGAGTCACACTGTTTTGACCTTACAAGACGTATCTTTCATTTGATATTGTCTGGGGTCTGTTATCTCTGTTTTGACCTTACAAGACGTATCTTTCATTTGATATTGTCTGGGGTCTGTTATCTCTGTTTTTGACCTTACAAGACGTATCTTTCATTTGATATTGTCTGGGGTCTGTTATCTCTGTTTTTGACCATACAAGACGTATCTTTCATTTGATACTGTCTGGGGTCTGTCTTTCACTGTTTTAGACCTTACCAGTTGTACTTTTCATTTAGTACCTTCTGGGGTCTGAGTCTCTACTTGTTAGACTGAACCAGGCGTGTCGTTAGTTCGATACTCTCCTGTAGTCTATGATTCCCTGCCTTAGTCAGCAGTCCTCACTACTGAGGCATATGTATTTCCCTGATGTCACTTGCTTCCTTAATAATAAAAAAATTCAGTATTTTGATAATGATAGCAATTTAGGGAAAACTACTTTTTACCACATAACACTGACCAGTCTTGGTAGAAGGCTGCTTTATTGAAGAAAATATAGGATTTTCTGGAAAGAACTTTAATACACAGTAAAGACTTAAACTATTACTTTATAAAGTTATTTGAATGAAATGTCACTAAATACTTATGAACTCACCAGCATTTGTAAAAATGCTGATACTCGCTTTTCAAATAACTTGTATTCTCAGGTTAGCATTAGACAGGTACATCCCCGGAGCTGTTGATGAAGATATCTTAGTATCGCGTAGTATTTATTCTATTACTTGTATTACTTTGATGTATTAATGTAACCATGTAAAACTATTACTATTAATGCAATGTTTTGTTGTACTTTTGATTACTATAATGCATCTGTTGTGATACTTGACATGACGTCATCCACCCCAGAACGTTTCCGCCGTTTCGGTTTTGGGGTGTGACATTGTAGGTTTCAAACAAGACTGGGTAGCCAATCAAAATACAATATCCCATATAATAAAAAAAAATATGTTATATGCAATAAGGGTGGCAAGGATAAACCAAAACCTTGTGATACGTTGGCTACAAGTTCTACCAAGAGGAAACCAAATTCAAACAAGATAATTAATGTGTGTACAGGAAAGATTATATTTGAAAATGTTTATGGAATAATAGATTACAAAGTTAAGAAATTCTTTGAATTGCACAACCACCCACTGGAAAGTATTGAGGAAAGACCTTATACGAAATAAGCAAGAAAGATGTCATATTCTAAAAAAGAGTTTGTAGTACGTACATCAAAAGCTAAAATTGGTCCAACAATGGCTCACAAAATACGAGCAATTTTGAAAGGAGGATATGAATATGTAGGGGCAAAGGTAATAGACTACAAAAACTTGAGGAAATGAGTAAATAGAATCTTATGTTACAAGGATGCTCAAATAATGATAAACAAAATGAATGATCGTAGATATCATTACCCAAATTATTCATTTGAGTTCCTTCATGATGGAGATATGTTGGCTGACATGTTTTGGGCAGATGAAAGAGAAAAGGCTTTTTATGTAGAGTTTGGAGAAGTTATATCTTTTGATGCAACTTTTAGAACAAACAAGTAAGTTAATTTATATGCTTTACATAAATTTTACATTTATGATTAAAATAAAATGATTGTACTAAACACATTTTCTTTATATAGGTATAAAATGGTATTTGTTACATTCACAGCAGTTGACCACCAGAAAAAATTAGTTACCGTTGGCGTTGGGTTGCTGAGTAGACAGACAATTGAGTCGTATGAATGGCTAATTAAAGCTTTTCTTAGAGCTCATGAAGGGAAAGAACAAAAATTGTTCTAACTGATCAAGATCCAACAATAAAATAAGTAGTGAAATTTGTCTTACCAAATTCAAGGCACAAACTATGCATGTGGCACATAATGAAAAAACTACAAGCAAAAGTATAATAAAAATAAAACTATATAATCATATATGATTAATTATTCTAATAATATCAATTATTAGATATCATAATGTATAATCATATATGATTAAGCATTGTAAGAATATGAATTATCAGATACCATAATGTATAATCATATATGATTATATAGTATGATATATGATAATACAGTATATAATCATATATGATTGTATAGTATGATATCTGATAATTCATGCTATTATAATTATTAATCATATATGATTATAATGATATGAATTATTAGATATCATATTGTATAATCATATATGATTAACTATTCTAATAATATGAATTATCAGATATCATACTGTATAATCATATATGATTAATCATGTATGATTATAAAGTATGATATACGATAATACAATATATAATCATATATGATTATATAGTATAATATCTGATAATTCATATTATTAGAATAGTTAATCATATATGATTATATACTCTATTATCGTATATCATAGTATATAATCATATGTGATTAATCATATATGAATATATAGTATAATATCTGATAATTCATATTATTATAATAGTTAAATCATATATGATTATAATAATATGAATTAGCAGATATCATAATGTATAATCATATATGATTATATAGTATGATATATGATAATATAGTATTTAATCATATATGATTATATAGTATGATATCTTATAATTCATATTATTAGAATAGCTAATCATATATGATTATATACTTTATTATCGTATATCATAATATATAATCATATACGATTAATCATATATGATTATATAGTATGATATCTTATAATTCATATTATTATAATAGTTAAATCATATATGATTATAATAATATGAATTATTAGATATCATACTGTATAATCATATATGATTAACTATATATCATTATATAGTATGATATATGATAACACAATATATAATCATATATGATTACTAATATATGATATATCCAAATAAGTATATAATTTATACTTATATAAGTAAAATTGTTCATTCATAGGTTATTGGCAATTTATTTAAAAACAAAGACTTCAAGAAAAGATTTAACAAGCTTGTATGGAACATGTATATCAAACCTGATGAATTTGAGAAGAAGCGGGAGTTGATTATTAATGAATTCAACCTCGAAGATAAAAGATGGTTCAATGATATGTTCGAATTACGTGAAAATAGATACTTGCATATTTCATTGACACTAGAATGTCTGGATTGATGAAAACCACTTCAAGATCAGAAAGCATGAATTCCTTCTTCAACACTTACTCGCAATCTGGAAATTTACTTTTACATTTCATGATGAACTTTGACACAACAGTTCAAAAATAAATAAATACACAAAAGGGGCTTGGTCATCAAACAAAAAGAAATCTACAAACGTTCATGGTACTACCAATACAAACATATTGGAATAAAAAACGAATGGGAGTTATACGAAGTGGAACAACTGAACAAAAACAGTGATCTAAAAACAGAATTTGAGGTAATATATTCTTATTTTAAGTTTTGATGAATCAAAACATAATATACAACAATTTTCAGTTATGATTATAAAACACTTAATGCTTTAATTTTATTTTGAATAGGTAGAAATAAAACTTCCAATAAATGATGTAAAATGTACTTGTAGACACTTCAACCGCTTTGGGACTTTGTGTAAACATACATTCAACATACTCATGAAACATGGAATTAAGGAAATACCTTAACAATACATTTAGAATCGTTGGAGAAAGGATGTGATATCAAGGAATTATCACTTTGGTAGGCATGTATATGATATAGGAGACAGTGAAATTAACAGATCTGTCAATCAATCATACTACAACTTTGAAGCATGCTTGGAATACGTAAGAAAAAATAAAGACAAAATGGATTTTTTTGTTAAGAAAACAGAAAGCATGTTGAAGGAATACAAGAACGGTCTTATAAATGAATTGCAGAAAAATAGGACTGATGTTGAAGAGGTAGGAAAGCTTATGGGCGTTTCTATTCCAAAAGACATTGAAATCAATGTTCCAAATGTTCAAATCAATAAAGGAAGTGGAAAGAAAAATAGAATTCAAAGGGCAGCAGAAATAGCATATAAAAATTCAAACAAGCAAACAAGAAGATGCTCAGGATGTGGAGAAATGGCTCCTCATAACTTGCGTACATGCCCAATAAAACTTGCAGCGGAATAATCATCAAAATCTACACAGACAATTACTAGTTTAATCAGTAATGAATAATTTAGGATTTTTTCTACTCTTTGTTTGGTACACTTTACTCTTTTTATAAAACATAATTTACTTTGATAATTCTTTCTTTGATTTTATTAGTAGTACAACAAATCAGTTTTCTTGAATTTTTTCTATCTTAAACCTTCTTCTATCTAACTTTATGTATTTTATGATTACAAAAGTATATAAGCACTTATGATTAAACAAAACATATGAGGTGGTATTACGTAATCATCTATGATTATACAAATAAAAATAATTATGTAATCTGTTAACTCTTACTCAATACATGCAATCATTTATGATTACATATAAATAACATCTAAGTTCTACTACAAAACTCATTACATATAACCACATACAATATCCATCTGTATAATCATAAATGATTATGTAATACCACTTCATATGTTTTGTTTAATCATAAGTGATTAAAAATATGATTACATATAAATAACATCAAAGATCTACTACAAAAATCATTACATATAGCCATATACAACAACATAGTTCCTAACAAATATACAACACTGTTCATAAAAAATATAAACATAAAAATATCCATCGAAAAAATCAAATTCTAATCACCCATCATATAATTTCATCAACCATTATAAAATCTTCAATGTCAAATAATATCAAAAGTCTCAAATATCAAGTTCCTCATTTTCTAAGATTCTTGTTCTTCATATTCCTAGCTAGATTTTTATACAGATTGTAGCTGACTCCAAGAACACTTCCACCATTACTTAGAAAGATTATCTCCATTTAACATACAAAATATTTACTACATATATGAAGTAGAGAAATGTTGTTCATTAAAAAGAAATCTTCTTTAAATGAACAACACCCCTATACTTCAAAGACATCTAGTAAAGATGTGATATGTTCAATGAAGATAAACTTTTTAAGTAATGGCGGAAGTGGCGTTATTGGAGTCAACTACAATCTGTATGAAAATCTAGCTACAAATAAAAGAACAAGAATCTTGAAAAAATGGGGAACAGGTTATTAGATACAGCAAAATTATCTCTTTTAGACTTATAGACTCCATATTTTACCTGAAACAAAATGGAAGTTGTTTACATCATAAATAAATGGTGGTGATATTTAAAATTGAAGAAATTAATAAACAAAACTAACATATTGGAAGTATAAAGAGTCATCTTTGAAGAAATATAAGGGTAGCACAAGGCTACCCCATTTATACAAACATAATCACTTATCAAAAATACAATACATGGTTGTACCAATCAGTTTTCATTTATAAAGAAAAGATTCTTTAATTCAAACACTAAAAAACAAAACTAAAATCTTACAAAGATTCTGTATGGTGATGTATTCCATGCAGTAAAGATAAGCTCAATTATAAAGAAAAAGATATAATAAATTATAATGTGCTCTACAGCAAATATAATCATTTATGATTACAAAAACAGAAAAAAATCGATACAATCACTAATGATTACATATAAGCAACATATAATCAATAGTAAAAACATAAATTACATATAAAAATAAACATAATCACTTGAGATTAACATTTAATAACATAATTCACACAAACAAACTTACATAATAAAATCCACCAAAATACATATTAACTTATTTTCCATCATCATCAAAACCAACATTCTTCACAATATCCATAACATACACAACATAAACAAACATGTTCTTATAACATCATCAATAAGAAAATATTCAATCAAAAAAAATTTGACAGCCTTCTTTCTGTATTCTATTAAGCATCATATGCATGCTTACCATGAATCTTTTGATCAACTTTATGATACTCATATGCAGCTTTCAACACATCATCACACTTTGTATTAATCTTAGAAGTTAAAATCGTTGCTGCATATTTCATTCTCAACTTTTCCAGAATTTTTTCTTGAGAACCACCTTCTTTTGGAAGACCACATTTCCATTTAGAACCTTTTTCGCCAAAATAACTCTCTATATGTCTCATACCAAAAATACCACAATCCATTTTGTTATAAACTGTCCTCCATGTCATTATCAATCTTACTAGTGTAATAGTTTTATCAGCCATTTCATTTGCTTTAACATGATTGATCTATTTTAGATACTTCAAAAAACACTTTTTCTGAAAATCATATATGATTTCACATCAGAAAAATATAAGTATTATAATTATAAAACATATAATACATGATTTCAAATCTAAATTATAAATATGATTTGAAACTTACAAGAGGTTTAAAAACTACACCATACTTATCATCAAAATCAGCATCATCTGCACCATTATCAATAACCTCAAAAGCACGTTTCTTCATATTAATAACAAGAACATATATGTGCTTTTGCCTCCAAATAGGGAAAAATACCTAACATCAACATGTATAATATTAGAAAAGAACATTAATAAATATATATATAAATGTATAAAAAAAAACTAAATATACCATATCAACATCCTTCAAAACCTTCAAGTCTCTATCACCAGAAACACTACGAGAGAAGTTCTCTTTGAAAACTTTATATTTTCCAGTTTCATTCAAATGATTATATTCAAATGAAAAAGTCTATAATATAAATAATCAGAAATGATTATATAATAAAATGATTATAAAAATATAAAAAGAAAGGAACAAAATAAAACTTACAATGTCAACATTCATGAACAATCTGAGTGGAGAATTAACAACAACTTTGAATTTCTCTTCATGATTTAGTATACGATACCATGAATCAAGAACACTTACATGCAAATAGGTTTTTTTATAAAGACTTACATAATTAGTTCTAAAACCCATAACACTTATATGCACCCTGGTGACTCGGCGAATTCACACATGTTCTCTAACACTTGTCCCGCTTGACATGCCGAGTCCCTCCCTATGCTCGACGAGTCATACCAGGCATGAATCGCGGTGCCACCCCGACTCAACTCGCCGACTCTCAAGAACAACTCGGCGAGTACCGCCTTGAACTCCAGTCCTCTAACCCCCTTCTGACTCACTGAGTCATTCCCTCAACTCGGCAAGTCTACTCACTGAGCAATTTACATGAAACCCTAGCCCTACTCGCCGAGTCTCAAGAACAACTCGGCGAGTTCATGCCATGCACAAACTCTACTGGCCTCCTGAGGTCAGGTCTGTTTCCTTAAACCCTAGATCTGTCCTTCCCAAGCATGAATGTCATGTAAAGTCCGAAACTTGATGCTTGTATAACAACAACAAGACATCAAAAGGAGATTTAGTCCCAAAAATGGAAACCTAAGTCCAATGACCCCAAACTGATCCATAAAGCTCCAAGGGTTAAGGTATCTGGACCTCTTTGAGTCCAGATCCAAGGCACAAACTCGAAGAGGGACCATTTGCTCCACATAATCACTCTCCAAAGGGGTTAGAAAACCCTAACTCTAATGATCAACACCAAAACTGAAGGAGGTTCGAACTAATACCTCAAAATGAAGTCTCTGAACTCTGGAACTGCTAGAATCGCACCTCCACTTGCTCTTGGTCACCTTCTTCTTGCTAAACCAAAGGTACAAAGATCAAAAGTGACTTCTTCTTCCTCACAGCGATTTGGCTCACTTAGGGTTCTCTCAAGGGACTGGTAGCCGCAATGGGAGGCTATAAGTGCCCTTAAATAGGCTCCAAACCCGGGGGATTAGGGTTTCATTAAACAGCGTGGACTCGCTGAGTCCATAAATGGACTCGCCGAGTCCGGACGTGAACCCGGATGAACATCCGCGACCCTACTCGGCGAGTCTTGGCTCCAACTCGCCGAGTTCCTCCGCAAACTCCAAAATAATTAAATAAAAATAATATACCTGGAAATCCGGATGTTACAAATAATTATAAATTAATTACCTCCATCTTTATTTTTATTTGAAAAATCTTCTATTGCTTTCCCTAAATTAATTACCTCCATCACAATCTTCTTCATCCTCATCACATAAATCCTCATCACCATCACATAAACCCTCCTTAGAGGACTTGGACGAATTCTTATAGGTTTCCCCATAGATTTCGTCCAGTCCAACTTCTATGGAGTCAATTAGCCCATTTATGCAAATATCTTATAATTACACAATCAATCCCCTTTATTTAGTTAATCTCTTTTAGCCACAAAATTAATTTTTATTAATTCTTGACTAATATTAATTACACAATATGATTTCTCTTTTAATATATTATTCATATAATATATTAATAAATCATAATTAATCCTCTTTCTCCTTAGTTCATCCTATCAGTTGCTATGGTGAAGGCAACCCAAAAGGACAATGCTCACAATCGGGTCAAGTACATACCAAAATAGTTATGGGCTTAGACACCTAATCCAATAGTCTCCCACTTGGATAAGTCTAATAACCATATTGTGTATGACTTCGGAACCTGATCAGCAATTGTAGCTTTCGAAAGCCGTTGTCGAACTCTGATCATATCATAAACGTGTCCTTTAGATAAGGGATCATATATTCCTCCATTCTAGATATCATATAGACATGAGACATGGATTATAATCATTCTCTTAGTCTATGTGTTGTTTCTCGATTTCCGATTTATGACGACTGACAACATACTATAATTGAACACATCAACTTAGTCCCAACTTGGCCAAGCACTTAGGGTGTCATCACTAAATCATCGAGGGGCCCACATATATGGAATTTATCCCACTTTGGATAAAAGGAATGGATAAACTTTGACTCAATTCTCGCTTGTACCTACTCATCAAATCACACAAAACAATATGTTTTATAACACCAAGTTACTGGTGCATTTAAATATTATCAATGTGCAACCAACTTGCAGAATACAACTCACACGTCTCGGTTTCAAGAATATAAGATATTATCGTCTCACCAATCACTCATGATAAAATTCATGAACTGATCCAAGAGAGCATGGGTTTAATCCAATGCTCAAATCATATTCATAAGCACTCATGAACGTTGCAGCAAACCTTTGCTATGTCTAATACACTTTAGACAATCTACAAACCAATTCATGACAATCTTCTTTCATACCTACTCCCAAAGTATGAGCGACTATGGAACGTTCGAATAATCTTATTATTCAGGAAGTCAAAACATGCAAAGTGAAACACAATAATAATCGAATCCAATATGGCCCCAAACTTTTGAGTATAAATAAAACTCCTTTTTATTTAGTCACCATATTTATTACACATTATTCATTGTATAATGTTTCGGATAATCAACTTATTACTTGAATTATAACAGCAGTTGTCCCATGCACCAAGCATGTACACTCTGTTTACCTATGGTCCATACTTTGTGAAATAGATCAATTGAAAACATTTCCAATGATGCTCATTTCACAATCCCTAACCCTTACCGTTAGTGTAATAACATAAAATTCTTGTCACTATAAGAATATGTTTAGATTCTAACATTTTATGCAACGGTCCTTTCGTAATGTCACAGCACCAAAGCCACCAAGACTTTGCCAATGATATTACAAAGTGCTCTATTGGAGATTTTTACAAGACAATTCCATAGATGTGAAGTCTCTCATTCAAATTACATTCCTCTGAATAACTTTCTTGCATAAAAGTTCTTAATCTAGACATAAATTCTTAACGTCCAACTCCCAATATGGAAACATTTCCATATTTGCCATATGACAACTCATTATTAATAGAATCATATCTAATCATAATAATGTCAGTGTGGTCCATTCGTTACTATACTTCCAACTGCTCACAAGCGACCAATCCTTAGCGAACCTTAGATTGTCGTTGACAACTGTTCAATTATTTTAGTCAAACCGGTTCTAGTCCCTTTTCCCTCTTAATGCCCTAGGCATTTGGAAAATTTTAGAACGGTCGAATATTACAGCATATGCAATCGATCTTATACCCGACGCGTATGGGACATGATCCATAATGAAAAACGTGATACTTTACTAGTTCCTTGCTACAATATTGCAATATATAGAATCCTTTTAAGTTGAATCTTTTCAACATAACATCCATATATGTCCTTTGATTAAAATTTCTCGATCCAAGCTTTTAGATTCCGAAACGAAGTATAATATTCTCTCCCTTAATTATAGCAAAACAACTATTCAACCTTTGCAAATTGAAACTTTGTTTTCTATAATTAATATTGTTAACTTGCAATACTTAAAATAATAATCATGATCCCACTAACATGATAATTATCTCCATACCATCATAACATTTATGCTCCCACTAGCTTTGACACGTATGCAGAAAACATTTGGACTTTTAGAAAGAAATACTTATTGACTTCCAAAGTTCATATTTCTAATACAATATGCTTTGATAAGCCTTTATCTAAGCTTCTCAAAATCATACACCTTTCCTTAGACAGCTTATATGTGTGTCTAAACAATTTCAACACTTATAGCAATAATTCTTAAATGTTAAAATTAATTGCCAAATCTCACAATTCGAACTATGAATAGGGATGCTGTAATCATAATTGAATTTGAGAATGCAATTTACACAACAACTAACTCCTTAAAATATTCCTAGTGAAAGGGTTTTCTCACAATCATTTTCATGAAGGATAGAAACCTTATGACACCTAGATTTTATGGTGTATGTGTTCCTATCCATGTGAATTTGTCATAACCATAATCATAAGATAATATTTGCGACAAATCCAAACTCTTATGGACAGAACTTGTTCATTCTTAATTTCTTGTCATCAAGGATCCCACCAATGTTTCCAAATTATTTAGCAGCTCACCTATACTAGTCAATGTACTTTCATTGAACAAGGTGTTTGTCTTTATGCAGTCTATTGAGAACTCATAAAACTCATATGCATAGTTGACCAAACTGAAATGGCACAGAAACAAGAATATGTCAACACGATAGGTTACAAACCTCAAGTCGTGTGCTAGTGTTTAATAATAGGTTTACTCTTGATTAGTTCTTGAAACTTTTCAAGATCATTTAGACTCCCATTGACCTCTTGACATATAAGATTCTCTTGTCAAGAAACATTTCCTGACAAACAAATATTCAGGAGTTAGTGCAGATTCTTATCAAGACAAACACTACACACAATTGGTCTTAGTTAGTCTTTGTTATATCCAAGACATCACAACTTACCAATTTTAAACGTGCAAGAGTAAGAAAAACATTTTCTACTCTACATTTGATGAGTGTGTTAAAACTTCTTAAGATGTGCCACTCAAGTCACAATCTTGGAGTATGACTCTAAGACTTGATTTTGGAACGAAGTATGACTCATCCTTTTTTAATTTAACCATTTCAAAAATTTCTGATTCCTCTTCTTAGCCATACTAGTGCACTAAGGTGACTTTAGAGGATCAATTGTGATATGGTTTCATAATCAACAAGACGATCAAAAAACATGATACTAAAGTACTCTCCCACCTTTTCAGACTGGAGAAACTTTTATCTTTCTGCCTATTTGATTCTTCTTATTCGTTCTGCCATTCATTGAAAGTTTTCAATGATTCAGAATTACACTTAATCTTGTAAGCATAACCATATTTACTAGACTTTTAGTAAATCATGACGAATAATCATATTGTTCTTTGTGGTGGACTAGACTAGCGCACAACATTGTGTACCAGTTCTCGTAGTCCTTCACTTGACTCTTTGTCAAGGAAGAAGCCTTAATTTTCCAAATATGAAGGTTCTCATTCATCATACAATACAAGTTTAATGATTCCAAGTTTCTGTCCAATTGAAACTCGGGCGACAAGAATCTTTCCTTATTTGGTAAATTCTCGACATGACCACAAATAACATAACTAAGAATCACATCCATTTCAACATTGCTAAAATAGATATAAACATCAATTTTCATACATGCCATTGCAAGGAAATAGAAATAAGACAAAAAAAACTAGAATTTATTTTATTTATAAAAGGTGCGGAAAAACTTGTCCTTACAATGCAATTCAAATGAAAACTATGGTATTACATATTCCTAAGCAATCTATCATAACTCTTAGCAGCAGTTCAAAAATCCGATCATCGAATCATGCTATCGAAATCCATATCTTCGCGATCAGACTCAACACGCTTTTTCCTTTAAGCTTCCTTTCTTTTCTTCAATCCTACAAAACACCAAATGTAATCTTATCACATCATGTATTTAGAATCTCCAAATAGGAACTTAATAGAGTTAGATAGTGGATTTTACCTTAAGTATAGTCATACATCTTCACTCTCCCATCTCTTAGATCTCTCAGATAGTTAGGGCAGCTTCATAACCAATACTCCCTCTTTTGGCCGTAGAAACATATGGATTCTTTTGGAATGGTACATGGTACTATCTTAGACTCAGCATTTCTCTTGCGTAGAGATAACTTTTCTGGACTTCCAATGTTTCCATTGCCCATAGAAGGTTGGGATATTGATTTTCCAGACAAATTTGCTGTACCAGTGTGCCAAATCATTTCTGATTCAACAACAATAAGCAAATAAGTCAAATCAATGAGCGTCACATCGTGTTCCATCATATAGCACTCTCTAACGAACTTACCATATGAATCGGGAAGTGAGTGAAGAACCAAGTCAACACTCAACTTCTCCAAGACATCGACGCCCAACATTCCCAATCTATCAATATGCAACTTCATATCCAAGACATGAGCGCATACCAACTTTCCATCTTCGTTTCTTTTCGCCAATAGGGCTTGAGTGGCCTTGAACTTTTCAAGTCTTCGAACACGTGGGTCAGGGAGAATTATTGGAGGAGGTGGAGGAAGTGAAGAGTGATTTCCATTTCCACAATCCAATCGTGAAAAATCATCTTCAAGAGGAAAACTTTTTCCAACGGATTCAGGAAGACATAGTTGTCAGACCTTGACATCTACAAAACGGGAGAAATTCAAGTTAATTGATTGGAATCCTTGATATAACACCCAAATGAAATATCAAGGCTAGGACCCAACACAATATTCTACAATTTGGAAGAGGGGTGCCAAAATCCAAATTGCAGAACATTTGAAGGTAGGTAAATGACAATTTACCAATTTCCACCATGAAAAATGAAATTTGAAAATTAAGTTTTAAATGAATTGAAACTCCTAGATCTTTTAAAATTCATTGAACATTTCAATGGAATGTTTAAATTTCGAGTGTGCCCTTCGTTTGTGACTGGGATGTCGAGGTTCACAAACAAGTTGTGGATAACCATGTAAATATACATGGTGCCCCCAATGTTACAGTCACCTAATCGACGTGCCGGTTAACCACATATGCTCCATCGATCTATGACAAACATCGAGTCACCCTTTTCCACCTTTGCTTAGAGCCCACTTAGTGTGCTGGTTAACCACACATGCTCCACTAACGTCTTAGTAAGGGTACAAAGTGTAATTTCATGGAATAGCACCAACTCCACATTTTTCCTAAAGTAACTAAGATTTGGGAATTTATAAAAGTGTTTAATTACTTCGTACTTCATTATATTTATAATGGAAGGTTGCGTCCTATCCTACCCAATCGGCTAACGACCCTCCACTAGTCAAGAGTGCGGTTGGTAAGAATGGATACTC
The DNA here is from genome assembly GCF_051521515.1 of Lactuca serriola. NCBI lineage: Eukaryota > Viridiplantae > Streptophyta > Magnoliopsida > Asterales > Asteraceae > Lactuca > Lactuca serriola. The sequence continues at coordinate 13,192,465 of NC_136413.1, forward strand.
ATTCAATCGTCATTTTATAGGCAATTTCCTTAAACACCCCTTATAGACCAGTTTCGTGAATGAGACCTACTAACAGTAAGACTGACATTTTACTTATACATATATAATATTAAACTTTTAATTCTATATAGTATAAGGGTGTATTTTACACTTTTAAAATACTATGTGGTCTAATTTAACAAAATTATACTTTTAATTTAATTAAATACAAACCATATCATTATGGATTTATTAACTCTCTTTCAATTATACACTTAATTAATTTAATAAAACCATAAGGGTGTAATTTGAACTTTTCAAAATAGTAGGGTCTTAGAATTTAATAATTAAAATTTTAATTAAAACTTTAAAAATCCAAAACTTGAGGGCAAGTTTTGAAACCTTTCAAAACTATCTAGATCAAATTACAATTAATTTAACTCTTTTACATGAAGATTTTAGCAAATTGATCATAAATTCAGCTCTTTTACATGAAGATTTCAGCAATCGCGGATGAAGATTTCAGAATCGATGATAACTTCATATCTTCTTATGCAACTTTATGTTTCACGAATCAACATGGATTTGACAAAGATTTAAACAATTCATCGTTACTTCACTTTATGTTTAGAAATCCTTGTCTTCATCAACAATTTGATATCGTTTTCTACAGAGTTTCAAGGTTTGATGTTTTTTTTTTCATTTGACATCAATTTCAGCAGTTACAATCTATGATATTTTTCATAAACTTCATCAACAATTGATCATAAATTGAGATCATTTAGTGATTTTTCTGTAAAACTACTAATGTATATACACAGCAGTTACTGTTCTCAAGCAATTTCTCTTAAACTATACATGCATTCTATGTGTTTTATGAAAATCCTGAATGAACAAAGAGTCTGATGTATCATTCCTCTTTCCCACAACTAAAGTCGTCTTTAAGAATAGGTGTATACATCTTAAAATATGAGTCACAATTGGTGTAAAACAATGTAATGTTAACTACTACTCTTATTATATTTACCATAGTTTTGTTAAAACATGTTTTTTTGTCGAAAATAAAAATGTTGGAGATGTCTTTTTAGCATAGTTTTGTTTGAATATGCTCTTGTTAAGTTGTAGAAAATGATTGTGCTAAAGAAAAGACTAGATGCTCTTAAATTTACCATATGTAAATTCAGGTGTATGGTATACATAATATGTTTTAAGAATGTGATCATTATTATAGTTTTTTTAATTCTTTTTTCCATCAAGCACAAAAGGTTGGATGTCTCTGTTAGGAATGTCGATTATTCTTATTAATATGCAGTACAGGGATGTACCAAGAAAGATTATTAGATTCAGAGTATTTTTTTGTCAATGTTTACATTGTGTCTTATATGATCACTTACATTACATAATACATTATTCTGATGTATGATCACTTATAGACTTTATTTTCAAATCTTTAATTGTATCTATACTCGATTCTAACAATTATTTCATTTATGGTTGCAGATAGTTGTAGCTGATGAAGCTCAACTTGAAAGGAACTTGAATATTTCAAGCTATAAGTTTTCAACTACAAGTGTCGCGATTAATGAATATGTAATAGATTTTATATGTCACAAACATGTAATATATTTTTTATTGTTTTTGGTCCAGTGTTATCTGACTATAACTTTGTAGGACCCTTCTGAGATTCATATTCATCCTTGTATTTAACAAAACAACCTAGTGATCGAGTTTTATGGTTTTCAAATTATCGGTGTTTTTCTAATCGTTGGGATTCTTTGTTTTAGTTTCATCCACTCTGTTGGCTTTTGATCTTGTTATTTTATTCGATTCATTTAAATAAACAAAATTAATGTAAGATATTTAGAACTCAACTATAATATCAAAACTATACCTTGATAAACAACACATTAATCATTAAACTAACAATAATCTTGTAACATTAACTTTTAATTTTAGAATATTACATATTCTAAAATCAGAATATGAACGTAATTTAAAAATATGACAGATGCTTTAAGAATATGAAAAATAATTTCAGAATATTTCACATTACTTAATTGTTAATCAAGTACTATCACAATACTTCACAAAAGATATTCAAACCAAGTCGTTTTTAACAAAAAAACAAACTATCTAAAATCATATATTACATATTATGTAACAAAAATGTTAGAAGCAAGTTGTTTCCAATAAAACCAGAATGTCTAAATAATAGCATGACACATAATTTCATAATATTTCACATTACCTTATAGTATGTCAAATACTATCACAATATTACACATTACTTTAGTGAAATGATTAAAGCAAGTAGGCTCTAACAAAATAACATCTACTATGAAAAAGCAACAACTGGCTCGTCAAATCATATGTGTATAATATCAAGTTATCAAGTAGAAATTTATAATATTAGAATGCTTACATAGTATAATTTCATAATTTCATATTACGCATTACAAAATATTATAATAATAGACTTTCATATTAGAATATTACATATAATTTTAAAATATTACATCTTAACAAACTAATATTAAATATGGAACATTTAGAATAACTAGAATAATAACATATCAACGAGTATTAAAAAATCCAAATTTTAATTAAGTATTATTCTATCATAATACTCTACATGTAACTTATAATATCCTATAACATTATTTTGTTAGAAAATTCTAAATATAAGTTTTGAAAATAGATAACATATAACATGATTCTACTAGAACATTCTAAATATACACATTATTTTCATTTAATATATCAACTTATTCAAATGAAAACATAGAACATTATTCTATTAGAATATTCTAGTTATACACTTATAAGAACAAACAACATATAATATTAGAATACTAGAATATCATACATATGTGTATTATAACATAAAACATATAATACTACCATAACATAATATTCATAATAATCAACTTAAAACAGCTTCGAAATTTAGAATATTTTAATTGTAATATTATAGTTCTATACATGTTACTAATCAAATTATAACATTATTGTGTAAAAAATATTCTATATGTAAATGCAACATATTTTTTTTAGAATATTCTAATTTTATACATGTTTGCAGTTAGCCTATAATTTATGATAACAAATAACATATAACATTATTCTATTATAATAACATACATCTCCTTTTTATAATATTATATGTATATATATATATATATATATATATATATATATATATATATATATTTCAGAATATCCTAGAACATTATTCTATAAGAGTATAAAAAAGTCTAATTTCAATAGAATGTTATACATATAAACTTTAAATATAAACTCATATAATATGAGAAATATGTTATGGACATTACATGACACAAACTTAAAACATTACAAGTACTATTCTTGTAAATACATAATATGAGAAAGATTTCTAGGGTTTGTGGAAGAAGATTGAGAAGATTTGGATCGATTTCATATTCTATGGAATAACGCTTGAGAAAAATCCAGATCAAGAAAAGTTTAGGGGAGAAAGAATAAGCAAATCACAACTGGGAAGAAAAGAATCAGTCCCCACGTGATTTGAGTGCAAAATGACAGGACTATCCATTCAGGTCCGTGGTTAATCACAAACTTTGACATATTCTCAAAATTGTCACCGTCTACATCAGCCTTTTTATAGTGTTTTTATGTTTTATTCCTAGCCATTAATTATTTTTTATGAGTTGTCAAGATTTAGTCCATTTGTCTCACATGAACCTAACCATATATATATATATATATATATATATATATATATAGGTGGGTTCAATTGAGAAAATAAAAAAGGTTGAGAATGGGGAATCATTCTCAGCCACTCATTTTATTCAAGCATAAAAAGACACGGTGTCAAACTTGTTAATATGAGAACAACCTTTAATATCAAATACGTATCTGTAGTTCAAACTCATTCATCGTTCATCATCCAAATTTCTTCTTCAACTTTCAACAATCATCCATATTTCTTCAATTAAACCATCATCAATCCACTTTTTTTTTGATCGGGTAAAGCCGTAAAGGGGATACGAAGCAGATGATGGCGAGAGGAAAACGAGAAGCGAATCGATGAACGAACACAGCGGGCTTTGCAGCAACCCTTCGTTTACCTCCCGTTGTCGGCAGCAAAGGAGACCAAGGTGAAGATTCTTCGGTGCTCGTCTTCATCTAATTAAGGGGGAGAAGCACGGAGGTTCGTCGCCCGAGTCGCAAACCGAGATGGTCTCCGTGGTTTTGACTAGACCAAAGGAGGAGGTGTTTGGTTTTGCTAGGAGATTGCGATCGGAAAGAAGCCAGAAGCGAGGGTTTGGTTTTGCTAGGAGATTGGGTCGGACGTCCGTTGCCTCTCATTTGCTTCCTACCGGCGAGAAATGAAGAGAGAGGGAGGCGAGGAAAGATGGCATCGGTGTTAGTGGGTCAACGAGCCAAGGCATAAAGGGAAACCGAGGTTCCAATCGATGGAAATGGTCTAGAAGATAGTGGCTTTTGGCTGTGGTAATCGACGGGAAGTGCTGAAGGATCTCGATGGGGCAGTTGCTGCTTCAATTGGTACGGTCCTCTTTTCGTTTCTTTTATTTTGATTGTAAATCAGTTAGGTGGGTGTTTGGGTGATCGATGTTCAACGGGTGAGTAGATGGGGGAAAAGGATTTGATCAGGTTTGGTGTGTTCATCATGAACAGATGGAGAAAGGGGTTTGACTGGAAATCAACGATAACGAAGGGAGTTTGGTTTGTTTCATTTGACAGGATAGAAAACAGATGACAATGATTTCATGGATGTTTGTTTGCTATTGTTTAATCTTGTTTGGATAGAAATGTATGGTGTGTTTGGTTGGATCATTTGACAGGAAAGTCTGTATGTTATTCATATGTGAATAACATATAAAAATTATATATATTTGTGAAAATACATTATAATATTCATATGTGAATATACTGTGTAATATTCATATGTGAATATACTGTGTAATATTCATAAGTGAATATATCATCTAATCTTCACAAATGAATATACTGTGTAATATTCACATGTGATATACCATGTAATACTCTGTAATATTCAGATATGAAAATATTATCTAATATTCATAAGTGAATATATCATCTAATATTCACAAGTGAATATACTGTGTAATATTCATAAGTGAATGCATTGTCTAATATTTAAATATGAATATACTATGTTTATTATATGCTATATTCATATATGAATGATACTTAAATTGTAAAAAAGAATAATAATAATAATCATAGTTTTTATTCATAACTGAATAACGAATGTACTGTAGTAAAAACCTGATTCATTTTTATTCACTTATGAATAACGATAGCTGAAAATATAAAAAAAAATTTATTTTATCTTAAAACTATATCAATATGGATGTCTATTTGTAGAGAATAAAAAATCATGAATTTTGGTATATTTAAAATCATTTTTCATAAAAATAGCTTCTTAAAAATTAAAAAAAAAACGAAAAAACTATGTTTTTGTATATATTAAGGTAATGATTAACATAGTTTAAGGAAACATGTTTTGCTGGAAAACACATTTCTATTCCTTTTCCATTTCTGCTGGTAGGACGAAGGCTTTTGCGGCAAAAATAAATGAATGACTGAGAATGATTCCCCCATTCCCAACCTTTTTTTTTCTCAATTGAACCCTCCTATATATATATATATATATATATATATATATATATATATATATATATATATATATATATATATATATATATATATATAAGAAGAATGATTGGCGGATAATTAGGAATATGATGTATATTTCTATAATTAGCAAGTTGTCATGTATCTTGAGATGACTATAATTTTAATAGGTAGTAATGTATCATAACCAATCATTAGTCAGTCCCAGCTTAAAATGAGGTTGCACAGAACAAATAATGTATCACTATAATCAACTAATTTATTTCCTGAAATATCAAAAGAATCTTATGTTAACCAAAAGAAGTAACGATGCATAAATTAATTTGTATTTTCATAATATATCCAAAAACCATATGACATTTTAGCATTTATGTAAAACTATAATGTGAAATTTTGTACTATATTTTGTTAAAAACAATAAACAATATTCTCTGTTCAAAGCAATTTTCATCTACAACATGAAAAGACTTCAACCTAGTAATTAACAAATGTGATTTTGAAGTTTAAGAATTTCAATTAATAGAAGTAATAGAGTAATGCCTCCTAATTCCTAAAGTATAAATGATGTCGATGATGATAAATCATGAACTTTACTTATAGTTGTTAGTATGTGATTTGAAATTTGTTGAGTCAAATGTATAACCCACATGAAAGGAAGTGAAGAACCCCTGACACCGTAACGAAATAAGTGTTTGGTAAGAATTTTTTTAATTATTCGAGATTTACTTGTACAAAGGTTGTCCCTATAACTGTTAGAGCTTTATGGCAATAAATATTTGTAGTTATGATTCCATTGTAATCATTTTTGAAACACTTTGATAATAGAAGAGTTTTCATGTTTTTGACAATTGATGTATATCACATCAACCAAACCATATTAAATCATCGAGTCGGTTTTATTGCTTTATTTTGATTTCTTGTGAAGCATAACCTTGTTTTATAGATATATTAATGAAAACGTTCAAATAGTTTAACCTTGTTTCATTGATACCGAACTGGTCAATGGTCATCGTTATTCAATCAAGATTTCAACTTTCAACTCAAAATATCTTGAAAATTATTAAGCACGTTTCGTGGGCCTTGTACAAACCATCAGTCCATCACTGTGCAAAAGCCAAATTAAATAATGGGCTTATCTCAAAGTGGAATTGTGTACAATGTTATATAATTTGAAAGCTACAAGGCCTGAGCTTAGTATATAACCCGATAAACTTGGGGTATCAAATAATTTGGACCCAATTAGATGATAAATATTAGAGATAATGACTTGATAGGGTAATATACTTTTTGAAATGTACATATTTAGTCTTTATTCTTTTTTTTGTAAAATAAACCTTTATACTTTATTTTTTGTAACAATGCAATTCTTGTGACCGGCTATACCCGGTATACCGGTCATATACGAATTTTCTTTTAGGGAAAATGTCTTGATAGGGTAAGATACTTTTTGAATTGTACACATTTAGTCCTTATTCTTTTTTTTTGTAAAATAAACCCTTATACTTTATTAATATATACACATTAGGTCCTTTTCACCTGATTCTATAGGTTTTGCTGATGTGGAAGCATAAGTGGCACTAAATAACAATTAATTAGCTTAGTCACCGGAGGTGGGTGATCCTTTAGCAACAAGAAAAGGGCGGCGACCCTTCTCTTTCTCGTCTCTCTTCCTTCCGGTCGAACAATAACAGCCAAACACCCTTTACCTGTTGTGTTTCTCCGATCTGTCTCTCTTTGCCTCCATCTTTGAGATATGTTGCCAGAAAAAGAAGAAATAATCGACGAGGGGGCTACCAGAGCAGCTCCTCACCCCCAACTACCGTCTCTACTTCCTCCTGCATCCCCTTCGTTTTTGCCATCATTCCTCCTTGCTACCAGTGATGTGTAGGAACACACAAATGAGTCGCCGGAGATCGGGGTCTCCCTCTTTTTTATGATGAATAAAAGTTTGAAAAATCTCATTGTGGATATGTAGATGTCACCTGGCTATTTCATTTCAACAAAATAAAAGAAATGGAAAATGACTTGATAGGGTAAGATACTTTTTGAAATGTACACATTTAGTCCTTATTCTTTTTTTTGTAAAATAAACCCTTCCACGTCAGCAAAACCTGTAGAATCCGGTGAAAATGACCTAATGTGTACATATTAATAAAATATAAGGGTTTATTTTACAAGAAAAAAAGAATAATGACTAAATATGTACATTTCAAAAAATATATTACTCTATCAAGTCATTATCCCTAAATATTAATGTACTTAACAAGATGTGTCATCTTCATACTAATAAACCTATATTTCCACCGTATATAACAAGATGTGTCATCTTCAACAAGTAATCATTCATTTTGTATTGACCTAATAAATATGTTGATGACTTATAATTTGTCACTTTGACACACATGATTGACAAACGGCATTTCATGTGAAAACTAACATATATTTCTACATATCGACTGTTTATAAACTGTTTTAGTTAGATTTATAGATTGTTGGTTTTTTATATATGCGTGTATTAACTAATTGTATTAATTTTAGTTATTTTCTCGTTTATTGTCATTGTTGTACACTGTCACTACTACCTTCACGGCCACCATTTTTCTACAAAATACACATCAAATAATAAATATTCCAGAAAACCCCACATAACATATCAACGATTTACTAAAACCCAAATCAAGAATTTTATTCTTATATAAGTGAAATTCAAATGAAAACTTAAAATCCAACCAAAAGAAAATTAAAGACCATAGATAGAAGGAATTTTACTCTAACAACCAAGCCAAGAATGGTGGTATGCGGTTTGCGATGGTGTCCGATGAATTAACTTTTAATTAAACTTTACAATTGTTTTCCGACAATCAATTTTACATCAAACTTTATTTTTCATAATGTTCTTAATCATTTGTATTTTAGACAAAGCATTTATGTACTGTTATCATTAATTGTGTGTCATGTTGTATGATGTTAATGTTTTTGTTTGTGAAACAAATCTTCTATAATATTATGAACAAAACATTTTTTTTTCCTTTCAACACGTTTACTTAAAACTCTCTAACTTTTCGACTTTCCACCATATATATTAAAATTATTAATTTGAGTAGGTAATTAAATGTAAAATATTATTATATTAATTTTAAATTTTGAATTACCGATATGATATATTTCATTTAGTAATTCAAATATTATATTAAATCCAAAACCTAAATTATAATATCAAATAAAATTTGAAAATTTGTCAAATATTATTTTTAAAATAGCCAAAAAAAAGTTTTAATTGTATAAATGTAAATCTTAATCGACATTTATTTGGAAATTCAAAACTTTACAAACAATTGTTAGTATTATAAAAAAATCATCATGATCAAAATTAAAATCGTAAGTGTTAGTGCATCTTCAAGAAGATAACAAATATGGATGTGAACAAATACATAGTCAAACCAAGATACGTTGTGAAAAATATGTAAGCTTATGAAGTTCATTTATAAACTAAAACAAACATGTCGCAAATAGAATCTTTATTTTAATGACAAAATTCAAGGATTATTGAATTCGAATAAACAAAGATAGACAATAAGATATGTCGAAGCTAGTGGAAGTAACTGGAATCCTTGTTTCAAAGAGAGAATTCAAGTAGTTTGAATTTTAACAAACGAAGATGAATCATATGTGTCAATGCTAGTGGAAGCACTCTTGTCACCCTTGAGACGTATATATGGATAATATACAATTCATAGAAAATGATGTTCTAACTTAGCAAGTGTAAACGCTTGGCTTAGCTTGGAAATTGTTTCACCTTGGATCATATAGGAGAATCAATACACGTACTAAAGGTAAAGGTCTAGTAAAATAGATCTGACCAATTCATTTGATTAATCCAAAGTACATAAAAATGTCGAGGAAACTCAAGATGTAAAACTTCAAAAGAGTCTATGCTCATAAAAGCATAACATGACATTGAGAAATGCTAATATCCTAGTTCTACTATTACGTTAGAGGAAATAAGTCGAGTCTCAGATGCTTTTGCTATGTGATCGATCATATATGTTATGACATGCACCAAACTTGATGACTCATATGCCTTAAGTATGACAAGTTGGGTTAGGTCAATTTTGTAAGAATCAATGAATCGAAATAAAAAACATTCCTAAGTGTCATAGGAGGACGATGGAGATACTCTTGTTGGTATGGAAGAGGTCACTATAAAAGTTACACTGATACTAAGTTCTACACTAATAAAGACGATTTCGTTCACATTCGGAATTCATAATTTTATTGAATGGTGAAGTATTAGCTTGGATGAGTACCAAGTAATACACAATAATGGATTTAACAATGAACTTAGAGTATATTGTAGCTAGTTAGACTACAAAGAAAATTATGTGATTAAAAGAGATTTATTAGTGACAATAGCGTTGAAATTCAATCATTGATGGTCCTTTTGAAGTTTCTTTGTGACTGTTAGGGTGAATTTACCATCGAGTAGGGATCCCAATCCACTAAAGATCACGTAACACATACTTAGTAAGTGCTGACATATTTAATAGTTGCTTGAAAAAGTCAAGAGGCATGAGATTTGCAAATGAATTGGCTTGAGCACATTTAGTTTAGTTTGTTTTAGATTTAGGAACCTAAGCAGTATAACTCTTTATTTGATTTGGCGATTATTAAGTGGATATCTTAATATATGATGGAGCTCAGTCATTTCAGTAGCTTATCATTGTGTTCTACTTTTGTATGTTTAGAATTCGCTTCCCAAGTATTAAGTTACTCAAAACTCCATAGTCGCACATACTTTTATGAGTAAGTAGTGATTAAAAACTCTCATGGAGTATCAATAAATGACAAATGGATATTAGACATAGAATGGAGATGTAACTAACACTCATGAGTACTTAAATAGAGATTTTAAGTATTGGAAAACCCGGTCTTAGAGAGATTACTTCATAGATTTAATCACGAGTAATTCTAAGATGATAATATCTTCCATTCTTCAAGCGGAGATGCATGATTTATAATTTATATTTATGTTGTGCATTGGTAGTACATAAACACAATCGTAAATGGATGTTATAAAATGTATGTCCATGTATGACATGAGGGTCAATTATGATTATATAGTCAAAGTTTATGTGTTTCTTTTGTCTTAATAGGAAAAGCTTTATCATGGTCCCCTCAGTGATTTGATGTTGACATTATAGTGTTGGGCCTAACCTAGACTAGGTTGATGTGGTCAATCTTGTAGTCTAATAAGGTAATCTTAAATTGGAAATCGGGAAACATAATCTTTGACCATGAGATTGATCCATAACAATGTCTCAAGTTCAAACGATATCTTGTAGAACAAATGAATAACTCATCATTTATCTATGGGTTGTCTCTAAGAATATGATTCAGAGTTCGACAGTTGCTAAGAAAGCATGCTTTGTTGATTAAGTGTAAGTGTTGTAACCAATAGTAGTAGATGACTTATCCAAGTGGAGGACTATTGGAATAATATCCAGTGTCATAACTAGTTGGTAAGACTTACATTAATAGTAGGGTCCTTTTTGGGTTGCGTTCAATTATCCAAATAGTATTAGAATGTTATGAAGGAGATATATAAATAGTTATTAATTATTCATGAGACGATAAATTAATTAGAAAATAGTTTGGAATTAGTTGGGAACTAATTCAAAGCACAAGGATTAAATGTTAATTATTCAATAGTTGAATACTAGAACGTTATGGATCCCTTAAGAGGGTGGTTGCAACATCCCAAAAACTATAAGGAAAAGTTTCATTTTTCGTTCAACTATAAACACCATCTAATCATTTTAATCATTCAAAAGTATAACATAGTAAAATAGTTACCAGGGTATAATTTTCAAAAATCATATAGTGCGAAAACATGGATGGATGTGTTGCAATCAAGTCGGGCCCTTCCCTATCGAACCGGAAGTTCTTGAAAAACATTCTAAACATAAACCGTAAGCACGAAGCTTAGTGAGTTCCCCAAAATACTGCATATCATACATATATGCCAGCTCAAGGTTGTGTTGGGTCTATTTCACCCCGGATCTATTTCACCCCGCGTCTATTTCAACTCATATGCCATCTTAAGGTTGTGTCGGGTTGATTTCACCCTTGATTTTATTCAACACATATGTCAGCACAAGACTGTACCGGGTCTATTTCACCCCACATACATATAACAAACAGGCACACATGCATATAATACATACAACAGGAGTCACAAAGACAACAAGTACATATAATCCCTAGTGTCCTAGAGTATAGTGAGCAAACTCACCTCAGTCTGTTATCAGTCAAACAGATGCTCGGGCTGTTGAACTGGAGAATCTCCGTGCTAACCAATCAAATAAAACCGTAATTAATAATTGGGCCATAAACCATATTCGGGAATCTAGTTTATTTGTCCACACCCAGGGTAAAAGACCATTTTACCCTTCCCTACTTAGCCCAATAACCGAGGCCTAAACTCGATGGCACTAAAAGCCCAATAGTGGCCCAATTTCTAAAGGTCGCCCAAAGTACAAAATTGGCCCAAAACCTCACAATGGCCCACATTCCGAAAGGCTAGCTGCCCAACAAAGCCAAAAACCCTAATAGTCCAAATATGGCCCAACCACAAAAGCCAACGAAAGTCAACAGCTGATGAGTACACCCAACGTACTTAGACTTACGTCGGGTATACACGTGATTAGCCCAGTACGCGCAGCATACAATGGAGTACACCCAACGTACTAGCCATTCCCCATTTCTCAATCAAATATCTTAATTCGTTAAGCCCACAACGCCCAAACCTCAGATCTACTATTGAATAAAGTCTTAATACATAAAGTTTGCCACTTTACTCCTTCACATGTCTTAATGGGATCCAATACCCGTTTTAATCCATCTAAGTCCATAATATGGATACAAACTCTTATATGGTTCATCAAAACCCATTTTGGTGTATCTTGTATGATAAATTAAAAGCCTAGATGTTAGGAGATTAGTATTTGACTTGATTTATTATTATGTGATCAATATGATTGATTTTTTAAGTGCTTAAAAAATTAATTCGAATATTAATGGAACTTAATAACAATTTTCAAATAATATTTGGTGTATCTTAAATTTAAATTACCTTAATTTTAAAATTTATTATAAACCCTAGTATTTTGAAAAGTTTAAAATACATCCTTATGGATCTTATTATTAATTTAATTAAGTAATTAATTAGAAGATAATTAATAAATCCATAAAATGTTTAAATTTAATTTAATTAAAAGTTTAATTTATTAAAAGATTAAACCCTCGTGATTTTAAAATGTTTTAAAATACACCTTATACTATGTATATAATTAAAAGTTTAATATATATATATATATATATATATATATATATATATATATATATATATAAGAAAAGTCTGTCGAACCACTAGTATGTCTCATTTACGAAACTAATCTATAAGGGGGTATAAGAAAATTGTCAATAAAATGATAGTTGAATGGGTCTACACTTTCACCCACCGCTTCCTTGATTAGTGGATGGTCGTTAGCCGAACATGTTTGATAGGAAAAATTAATTCTCATTAATAAGTATAATGAATTATAAAGTAACTAAACTTTTTTATTAACATTCTCACTCTTAGTTACTTTAGGAAAATTTTGAATTTGTATACTAATCAATGAAATTCCACATTACACTTTATAAGTCGTTAGCGGAGCGTGTGTGGTTAACCGACACACTAATGAGGGACTAATAAAGGGTGGTAATGGGTGTATCGAAAATTATCGTTGATTAATTGAGCTTGTGTGGCTAACCACCACATTAAAACGAGATGATAAATGGCATCGAGAGTACCAAGATAATTTGCATGATTTTTCACATCTCGTTTGTGATAATCGGCATCCCAGTCACAAAAGTGAGAGCATAATAAAGATTATACATGTCACTGATTAGATTCAATGAATCTCAAGAGATCTACGAATTTCATAAGATTAAAATTGGTAAAATCGTTACCTACCTTAAATGGATTCGAATTTGATTACGCATCCCTCTTTAACGTTCGTATCGAAAAATATGGATCCTAGCCTTAATTTAAATTTGTGGGTTAACAATTAAGGATTAAAATCAACTAACTTGAATTCTCTTTTCTCCTATTATAGATGTTAAGTCAAGACAATAATGGTCTTCCTCTACATTCTTGAAGATGATCTTCCACATTCTGATCAAGGCGAAAGTATATTCCCTTCTTTGAACAATGACGGAAATGGATATCATGCTTCTCCAACTCTTCATCCTCCTCATCCAATGAATCTCCCTATGTCACGAGTTAAAAGATACGAAACTACTCAAGCCCTATTGGCATGCAAACATAAATATGGAAATTATGTGTGTACACGTGTTCTGAAAATAAAATCGTACATTGACAAGTTGGAAAGACCGGATGTCGTTTTATATAGGGAGCAAGCCATTGATTGGGTTCTCCTTTCACTTCCTAAGTCATATGAACAGTTCATCGAGAACTTTTATATAAGCGATATCGACGTGGCCCTAATTGATCTGCCACATATGTTGATTGTTGCTGAAGCATAAATGCTTAAGAGAAAAAGTGAAGCAAAAGTGTTTGAAGGATCAAACTCTGAAGTTTCCATGGACATTGACAAAGGTGGCAATGGTGATCCAGAAAACATTTCTCTTCTCAATGGAAAGGTATCGGCCAAGGTCCAACTATTTGATTGTATGGTAAAGAGAAAGGCTAGTTATGAGATAGTTGCAGGCAAATTCCCAGTTGCAGAAATCTGAGAAGGGTGGTCGGTTCAATTATTGAACTAAATTTTCCAACATTTTGGTCACCCGGTGTTTGACATTCATTTATTTAGGTATGTTTTATTGTATATAGATCGAGTTTTTTTCGCAAATTGGTGATGTTAGGGAGACTGTCGAGTCGGATACTACGGGAGGTTTGGGCCAACACCAAGTGAGCTGATTCCTACAATGGTTCCCGAGCGATTAAACCTAGTTACACATGAGAGAAACCGGAAAACGTAAGATCAGAGTGTACATTTAAAGAAGAACTCCACCCGAGCCCATCCAACTGCTTTCTCCCTACTACAGATATTCTTCATTGTATGCATGTTCCATTGAGGTTGCGACTGCTCATCCCTCCTTAATCACCTAAAGGAGTTGTCCTGGCTGTGGTTTATGGTTCCATTGTCATCGGATGAAAATTTTGTGAGGTAATAACAAGATCAATTCTGACCATGTTGACTAACGGTGATCAGGTTCTGTGGTTCTATCCATTCTTTTTATTTTCTCTAGGATAGTTCATCCCAAGTTCATTTTAGTCTTGTCTTACTTGAGGACAAGTAAGGTTTAAGCTTGGGGTGATTTGATAGTTAGTTTTGTTTACTTCTTTTTATAGTTTATTTTAGCATATTTCATTCGTAATTTAGATAATTTCCATGCATATTTTCCTTTTTTTTATTTTATGACTATTTCGGGTACTTTCGAATCTTGTGAGCATAATTGCAGGTTTTCGGGTATAGCGGAGCGAGAGTGTTCGGGACGTATGGGGAGCGATGAGATTTGGTAGACAAAAATGATGTTAGGCTTGGTGATTGTGGAGATGATGCATGGAGCGAGCTTGATGGTTATTTGAAGGCTTGGAGAGAAATAAACTTTAAATTTGCAAGATGCGGGAGTTTATTCGAGCGTGCGTAGATTATTAACCGGGCGAGTTTGCAGAATTTGGAGAGCCCAAATCGGGCTTAAAATGAAGAAAAACTTGAAGAAAATGGGCTAGGAGGTGATTGGATTCGATCTGGGCTAGTGGGATATGTTTTGGAGGCCCAAAAACTCAAAGAAGCCCTTGTCAGGCACCACCCGCGCAACCCACCCGCGCAGCAGCACGCGGGTCGCGCAAGGCCCTACAGGGGCATTTCCGAGAATTCATGTTTTATGCTATATGGGGAAGGTTGGTGCCTATCTTTTGCATACTCTTGGACATCCGATTTTTGGAGATTCTCTCTGGAGTTTTGAAGAATTTTGAAGGCCAAGAACACTTGAAGACCATCATCTTTTTACCTCTTGATTCTTGTTTAATGTTTGGTACAATCTCCTCTAACTTTGTTTTTTGAGTTTAGTCATGCTTGGCTAAACTAATCTTTGTGGAAATGTTTTGTGTTTTATCATATTATCACTACTAGTATGTTTTTATTCATGAGTTTAAATGTGTTTGTGGTGATTAGTTGGCTAATTTCTTGATTAAGTAAAGGATCCTCAAATTAGCAAGCAACAAATGATTTTTCTGTTGTTTTTGCTTCACACAATCATAAAAACATTTTCTCCAACATGGTAGTGAAAGCAATTGACTTCTCTTGGATTTGGTGACTTTTTGGTTCTTAATGCTAGTTGACTTTCACTAATTACATGCTATTTGGAATTAGTGACTTTGACTAAGGAAATTGCTATGAGCTTCTCTAGCCATTTCAACAATTAAGAAAAGTCTAGGTAATCTCAAGCTCCTTGGATTACTATAGCCAAATTAAGGATTTAAATCAAAGTATTGCACCATTAGATTCTAATGATATGTTCATCAAAAGTCAAAGTGAGGAAACTTTAAGTCAACCATCTCTCCCTTATTGATTTCACACCAAACCCTTATTTTTGTTGAAATTGTCTATTTAAATCATAGTTAATTCTAGTTTGTTTCAAGTATTTCAAAACACCAACCCCCCCCCCCCCCATTTTATTTTTATTGTTATTTTATAAGTATTTTTACAAAGAGATTTTTCATAGAGTTATAAATTGAACCAATCTCCGTGGATTCGACCCCTTTACCACTATACACTATTTTAGTGTGTAATATTTAGGGTTATTATTTTTGTTGGCCTCGAAAACCACCACTTCCTAAGTCATATGAACAGTTCATCGAGAACTTTTATATGAGCGATATCGACGTGGCCCTAATTGATCTGCCACATATGTTGATTGTTGCTGAAGTATAAATGCTTAAGAGCAAAAGTGAAGCAAAAGTGTTTGAAGGATCAAACTCTGAAGTTTCCATGGACATTGACAAAGGTGGCAATGGTGATCCAGAAAACATTTCTCTTCTCAATGGAAAGGGATCGGCCAAGGTCCAACTATTTTATTGTATGGTAAAGAGAAAGGCTAGTTATGAGATAGTTGCATGTGCTAACCCTAAAGAGTCCATAAGTTTCTACTACCAATTGAAGAGACATTGGTTGCGAAGCTGCCCAGACTACCTGAAAGATCTCATGGATGGTAAAGTCAAGTCGTGTGACTCTACTTCAGGTACATCCATTATCTAACTCCATTATTTTTAAAAAGTTCCTATTCATAGATTCTTAATACATGATGTGATGATCACATTTTGATGTTATTGTAGGATCTAAGAGAAAGAAGGAAGCTTAAGAAGAGTGATTTGATTCTGATCGTGAGAGATGGATTTCAGTTACATGGTTTGATGATCAGAATTTGGAGCTACTACTTGGGAGTTAGGATAATTTAATGGATTGGTTAGGAAATATCTAGACACATTGTTTTCATACATTGTGAGGTCAAGTTCCAATTTTTCGTTTATTGTTGATAAAAGTGAAATTTTGGTTTATCTAGTTGGTTTACTTTATATTTCCTTGCGATGGAATTTATGAAAGTGTTGTTTACATTTCTAATATTAGCAATGTTAAATGTGGATTTGATTCTTGTTATATAGCTTGTGGTAATGTCACAATTGACTAAGTGTTAAAGAATTCTCATCACCCAAGTTCCAATTGGATAAAAACTTGGAGTCATGCAATTTGAATTGCGTGATGTATTAGAATCTTGATCGTTGGAAGATTATGACTAATTCATTGATCTCATATTTATGTGAGTCAAAGTGAAGGACTAATAGATCTGGTCTATTGACATGGACTCTTCAAATCCACCACAATGGATGATAACTCTATTCATCATGATTTACTGATGGTTTAGTAAATATGGCTGTGTTTATAAGATTAAACATAATTTTGTTGCTTTGAAAAAGTTTCAAAGAGTAGCAAAACAAATAAGAAGAATCTATTAGGCAGAAAGATAAAAATTTCTCCAATCTGAAAGGAAAAAAGAGTACTTTAGTATCGTGTTTTGTGAACATCTTAGCGGTTGTAAAACTATATCAAAATTTATCCTCGAACAACATCTTCGTGCAATTTTTTGACTAAGAAGAGGAATCAGATATAGTTCAAATGGTTCAATTGAGAGATGAGTCATACTTCGTTTCTAATCAAGTTTTAGAGCCATGCTCTAGTTACTAAAGATCGTATTTTGAAACTTATTTCACACTAAGTAGGTTTATAACACCTCATGAAATGTGGAGTAATAATGTTTTCTTACTCTAGCACATTTATAATTGGAGGTTGTGATGTTTTCATTAAAACAAAGGATAAACTAAGACCAATTCAATGAAGTGTTTTTTGTAAAGAATCCACACTAACTTTTGGATATTTGTTTTAGCTCGTCAAGGAATGTTCCTTGGAGAAAGAAACTTATATGTCAAGAAGTCAGTGGGAGTCTTATTGATCTTGAAAATTTTCAGGATTTAATCAATAATAAACCTATTAGTTATCACTAGCGCACGACCTGTATCGTGTTAAGTTGACACATACTTGTTTCTATGCACCTTCCAGTTGATTTGACAATGATTATGAGTTATATGGTTCTTGTTTGACTTCCAGGGAAAAGAACGTTGGTCAGTGAAAGTACACTGATCAATATGGGTGAATTGATTAACAACACGGAAGCACTAGTAGGCCCTTGTGCTACCAGAGGACAGGAAATTAAGAATAAGAAAAGTTCAGTCCATGAAAGGAAAACTAAATTTGATTTTGGTTTTGCCATAAACATTGTCTTATGATTGTAGGTTGGAAATGATAGATTCACATGGATGGGAACATATACACCACAAATCTAGGTGGCAAAAGGTTTCGTTATAATTTATGAGAATAATTATGAGGAAACACTTTCGCTAGTAGATTTTAAAGATCAGATAAATATCATTATGGTTAGTATTTGTGAAAATTGAATTCTCAAATTTGCAATATGATTACGACATCCCTTTTCATAGTTCAAATTGTGAGAAATGAAAAGGAATTGTTTGAACCTTCAGGACATATGGTTATAAGTTCTAAAAGGGTTTAAACAAACACACATATGTTATCTGATGAAAGGTGTATAAGCTTGAGCAGTCTAGCTAGAGACTTATTGAAGCATTACGTATTAGAAATCTACACTTTAGTAAGAAAGTCAAGAATATTAATTTATAGAATTCTCGTTGATTTTAAATACATGTCAAAGCTAATGTGAGCATAATTGTTATGCTAGTGGGAGCATAATTTGTATGCTACGTGTTGCAATTTGGCAATACTATCTGTAGGAAACAAAGATTACAAATTTTCAAGTTGCAAATTTTGGAAATTGTTTCTCTATGTTAGACTTAAGGGAGATGGCACTCATACTTCTTTCAAAACTAAAAGTTTATATTGAAGGTTTTAACAGAACTTAAAATCTACATGTAGATTGGAAACTTTAATGCAAGGAAGGTATTCAAGGAGTGTACCTTGAATTTGAAACTTCGTTACCATGGAATTGTTTTTAGTAAAAGTTCCTATGGAACATTCTATAATATCGTTTGCAAAGTCTCTATGACTTTGAAGCTTCGACATCACAGAAGGACAATGCATGTAAGGTTGGAATTCTAATACATTTTAGTAGTAACAAGAATTTAGAATTATGAGATGAGCATCACTGGAATAGTGTCCAGTCGATCTGTTCACAAAGGTAGGACCTAGTATGCATGTTCATAACATGGCATGACCGATGTTTAATTCAAGTGGATTGTTGATTACTCGAAACATTATACAATGAATAAAGTCTAATTAATATGGTGATTAAATAATAAGAGTTTTATTTATATTCAATAATTTTGAGACCATAGTTAATTAGATTATCATTGTGTTTCACTTTGCAAGTTTTACTTCCTGAATAATTGGATTATTCGATTTCCAAAGTCGCTCGTACTTTTGGTAGTAAGTAGCGAATTAAGACTGTCATGAATATAATTGTAGATTGTCTATGGGAATTAGACATAGCAATAGCTTTTCTGCAATGTTCATGAATACTTAGAAAATGGGGATTTTGATATTGGATAAACCCACGCTTAGAGAATTACTTCATGGATTTCATCACAAGTAATTTTGAGATGATAATATCTTATATTCTTGAAACGGAGATATATGAGTTGTTGTTTACAAGTCGGTTGTGCATTGATAACACATAAACGCATCAGTAACTTGATGTTATAAAATGTACTGTTATTTGTGATTTGATGAGTAAATAGTGCAAGCATATAAATCAAAGTTTATCCGTTCCTTTTTCCCTAACGGGAAAAGCGATATCTTTGGGCCCCTCGGTGATTTGGTTTTGAATTATAAGTGCTAGGCCTAGCCAAGACTAAATTGATGTGTTCGATTATGAGTCTAATGTCATCATCACAAATAAGAAATCGGGAAACAAAACTTAGACAACAAGATTGATTATAATTCATGTCTCATGTCTATACTATATCTTGTAGAATGGAGGAATATTCGACAACTTATCTTAGGACACATTATTGACTGGGTCAGAGTTCGACAGTGGCTTTTGGTAGTTACAATTTGCTGATCAATTTGGTAGTTATACTGGAAGTTATAGTTATTAGACTTATCCAGGTGGAAGATTTTTGGATTAGGTAATTAAGCCCATAACTAGAATTGGTATTAACTAGATTTGATAGTAGCACAGTCCTTTTAAGTTGCCCTCAAAGCTGGCAATTGGACATGATTATATTTGAGAGAAGGTTGATTTATTATTTGATTAATAAATTGGAATAAATGATTTGTTAACATATTATGAGAATAATATATTAATTAGAAGTCATAATATTTAATTAATAATTTATCAAAAATTAATCAGAATTAATTTTGGGATTAATTGGATTAATTAAATAGTGTAGGGGTTTGGCAATTTATTGAAAGTTGAGGAAAAGGCTCTAGAACCTCCTTAATAGAGGTTGGACGAAATCTTCTAGGTGAGGCCTAGAAATTTCATCCAAAGGCTCTTGGATGGAGACGTGTGGGTTGCTTGGTCACCAAGAAAAGGGATTAAGGTTTCACCCTTAAACTCTAGCTTTGGCTTTAACATACCTCTCTTATATAAAGGGCCTTAAGCCCTCATAATTTCATGATCTACTCCTTGGGAAGATTTCTGGCCGAAATTCCCTTCTCATCTCTCCAGAATCCTAAGTTGCTTGCCTTGGGTGTGAACCATTAGAGTCGCGACACTTGTGGCGCTTGCTACCAAAGGTTTGGAAGAAGAAATTAAGGTTGTTTACTACAACAATCTTCAAGGTTAGTATTTCTTAGTCTTATGAGTTTGTTAGTTCATAGGAAAAGTTTTTGTTGTCTAGGGTTCATAGTATGTTGCTTTACTTGAAAGAAATAGATCCTATTAGGTTGCATGTGCCCTAATTAATTGAAATTGTTTTTGATTATCTTCTGCTTATGGCATTGAACTTGTAACCTCAAAATCCCATCAGTTACTACTTCCTCTCCCATGCTAGTCGATCTTTCCCGAACATCCTGAACTCTGTTTAAGACTCAAGATTCATCCCATACCGATGACCACCACCCAACCCTTCCATCCAAATGCCACCTTAGCAGAATTCACTTATCCATATGAAAGAATGAACCTTAACACTCTGCCCTCAGCCAAAGAAAGAAAGCCAACTACTCTGCCTGAGAACTAACAACCACCTTACTCTTGCCATCTGGAAGACATCAAATCACAGCGATAACCACTCAAACCAAGAAACTTCTCGGAATGAACACATCAATTTCAACCCCATAAATTATTCCCTGGGACTACTGATCATTCATTTGTCATACCATCCCCTAGTCTATGACTGGGAACACCACTCTACCATGCAGAAGGAATACTCAAAATATACTGAAGTGGATTTCACCCAATCCCCAATCCGGAGGTTGTGCCTGACAACCTTAAATACGACTTGACTTCCAGAAAAGTCATTACAAACCTTCTAATCCCACGAGTATAAGGATGGTCAATCCAAGAATTCTCACGTTGCATGAAAATCCCATATCAGCTCAGGTTTACCCCCCCCCCCCCCGACAAATCACTCAAGACATTCACAATGAACTTCATGACTCAAGATTCCATAACCAATACCCACATTGGTAACCGAACTCCTGGTAAACAGCCTGCAAGGAAACAGGGTTCATAATGCAAACACTCTACAAACTACTACAAATGCACAATTATTAATCCCAACAACCTTAAACTGCTCACATGATCCAAACCAGCTGGTCATTAAGTCTACTGACTCCCACAATGCCCTATCACCCAAATATGCCAAAAAAACTAACGAACTGAGGCCCAAGAGTCTCAATCAAAAGACTATCGGGTCTTACCCATATAAATCATACAGCCACTGGTTCATAATATATCGTGACACCTGCTAACCACTAAATGATAAGCTCACAATACTACACCGATCTTGTCGTTACCACATCAATGGCTTGGAGACTCATGACCAGTGCCACAGGGGGCTAAAGATACCCAACCATCAGTCAACCGACTTGCAGGAACCCAAATGATAACTATGCCAATAATACTAACCAAGCGGTCTCATGTTATCTTACTCAGTCCACTTGTACCCCTCATGACCATAATCGAGGCACTGCCACAATGTACACCCCAAGGGGGGATAGATAACCAACCCTAGATCTACTGCATTCTTTCATCCTCACAACCTTACCTAAAGGATAAAGCACCAACAGTTTTAACGAAATGACAAACCTCAACTGATAACAGAAACATCCTCATGAACGACCGATACAAGATCCCACCTATACGTAATAGCTCAATAAAACTTCCAAAGCCATCATAAATGTTTTCAAACTATGGTCATGTCAATCCAGATACCAACCCCTCCAACCCGACACGCCAAAATTAGATTCTACGCATATCCCAAGCCACACATGAAAAACTCCACAACACTGACCTAGTATCTGAACCTCTAATAACCAAGAACATCTGCCAAACTTGATCCTACTGTGATGAATAACTTTACAACCAACCACTACGGGTACCCATACCTAGAAACCAAAATATACAGTGTATATATTTTTTCAATAGGTTGTCACATCCATTGAACTCTAACTAATACAATTCTAAGCTTCTGAAGAACGTATACTATTGACGAATAAAGAAAAGACCAACGATCAAGAGTGCATTGATAACTAATCCATTGATCCACTACACTAATCGACAAAGCCCATGAGGGACTAAACATACCAAACTCTGAAACTATTTGACTGATCACCAACTGCCCAATCTTGACTATAGATATCAATCTATAAAACAAGATGACAAATCCTTCAACAACCGATTCTCAACCTGAGCGACTCAAATGCTTTTTGCTCTATTCATCGGCATTCCAGAAAGGAACCACTGGTTACAATGAGCTCCTTTTCCAGCATCTTCTTGCCATGAAGACGACTCTTTCATTCTTGAACATATACATTTGATGGCAACTTTTTCTTTACCTCCGTCCTTACCAAATCCCGAACCAAAGTTTCACATACCCGAACCGCAAATCTCTATGACCCATTCTTCTGAAACCATAACTTGAATAAGTCACTAATTCTATAAGCAGAATATCTAGCCCTCCCCCACTTAGGGTTCGAAATACCACCAACTGACGTTGCAAATAGACTAGAACTAAAATCGGTTCACCCAAAGGCATGGCATCCCTGATCCTTGGAATGTACACAACGCAAGATGGTATTTCAGATAAAGACCAAGCAAACTCAAAGGTATTCTGAATCTCAGATGAAGACCTCAAAAACTTCCTAATCAAACCGCTTCTATGTGTACAAGCAATAATTCTAACCAATCCCTTACGCCTCTTAATCATGATAGACTTCATCAAATCGAGTTCTAAAAATCTCATGAACTTACTCCACACTTGTAGCAGGTTACATCCTCACTACAGTTCTCAAAGTGCTTTTTCTTACACTTATCACACCATTTCGCTTCGCCTCCTTTTCCTCCACCAAACTTTTTCGAATCAGATTTCGAAAATTTGCTTTTCTTACCGGGACCAGATGTTCCCTCAAACTTTCTCTTCTCACCAACCTCAACCTTGTTGGTGGTTCTCCCCTTAATCATGTTCTCAACAGACTTGGCAACCCAGATAGTTGCCTCTAGAGTATGTGCCTGACGTACCAGCACCTCGTACTCCCATGGGAGTCCTTTTGCGTATCGGTCAACCTTTGTCAGCTCATCTGGAACGATGCGCAAAGCAAACTCCATCTTATCGGTGAAAGCGTTTGTGTATTCATCAACTGACATGCTGCCTTTCGTCAATGCCAAAAACTTATTCTCCAACTCCAACAAATTTTGATTCGAGCAGAACTTACGTTTGAACTGCGCCAAGAACTCTGCCCATGACAATTGCAGTGGCTCATTAGGGCTTAAAGTCTTCCCTAGAGTGTTCCACCAACGAACGGCTCCACCTCGGAACTGACGCACTGCATAGATAGTCTGCAACTTGCCTTTGCAGCCACAAGTCATGATGGCTAACTCCATTTCGGAGATCCAATCCATAACTCCAATCAGATCCTCCTTTACATTGAAGGTCGATGGTTTTCAAGTTAGAAAGTCCTTGTACTTCCATCCCATTCCATCATTCCTTCCATCATGGTTGTTTTGCCTAACTATCAGTGGGTTGGCTTGACCAACAGACCCACTGAAGTTTCCACCTTCCGAGTGCCCTTCATTTAATTCAGGCTCTTCCACACGAATTGACACTTCTTCACGATTCTGTTGAAGCAACCGCCTAGTCTCCTCCATTTGACGATCCAACATTGTTTGAATCATCATTTGCACACCAACCATGGTTATTGGCTCAGGTGCTGCTGCTATGACAGGTATTTGCTCAATCACTGGTGGTTGATTCCTGTTTTCATCAGCATTTCCAACTCCACTTCCTGTTCTCACCATTTTTGATCTATACACCGAATAAGGTGAAATTAGATCCTCATTCACGATAGATATTCAAATCATCCTTATCACTCTGAAACGTTTACATGCTAGTTCTAATATCGTAGACGTACGCTTAGAATCCTACACACATAAGGTTTCTAGATCCGGTCGGCAATAGCCCATAGATCCGAACAAATAATATCATATATGGCAACATATAACATTTAGCACATAAAAGCATTTTAGACAACTTTCCTAAAATAAACTAGTGCCCGTGTCTAAAACATAACAGACACACATCTCAAAATTTCACTTAGCATTTTAAGTTTAAGTCTAGAAATCCAACAAATTCCTAGTTCGTTTAAACTAATGCTCTGATACCAACTGTGACATCCCCAAAATCTCGGCCAGAAAAGACCGATTTTCATTTATGCTTTTAAAATAATTTCAGAGTAATTCCTTTTGATTAGAAAGAGTTGCGGAATTTGTTCCCAAAAACAAAACGTGATAAAACAATGTTTACCAAAGCATTTCATAAAAGAAATGTATTTTCATTATATAATCAAAACTCGGGATGTCATGTTCCGATACAGACCATAAAGCATAAACGATAACATTACAAGTCATTCAACAAATATATACATATACAGACTTGTAAACAAAACAAATTGATGGTTCATCCATCTTATGCCCTTGCGCCACTTCCTGTAATACAAATAAAACTGAGTGGTTCAGGCTTGGGAGCCTGGTGAGCATATAGGGTTTTCAACCCACAATAAATAATTATATTTAATTCCACCAACCAACGATAACCCAATTACACATTCCCGTTATTCTCACTTTACATCCCTAAGACAACTAACATAAGGAACCTAGTCTAAGAATATTTCATCGGGGCGACAACACATGCTTCGGGGGTTCCTCAACAATATAAGTCAAATAAGGCAACCATGAGGGGGATGGAGTACAGCGAATGAACACCCAAGTTCATTAACACCTACAGGTGGCGAGCCTGCTAGTGTTCCACGAGAATATCTAGAAAAGTCTGTGGTCGTCATCTAAACTCCGCTAGATGACTGAATCAAAACAACAACGAGGCCTCTCATCTGTTTATTACACACCAACTATCTACCCAACATATTAGTAGATAAAAATATACATTTTTATACATAATTTAAAAACCTGTATAGCATGCTTTAATCAATACATATTCCACATAACATATGAGGCGCACACACATAACACGTATTTCATAGAAAATAAATCAGATCCATGAGATAGAAGAGAGTGAATATACATTCACACATATAACACAAAATATACACATAACACGTATTTCATATAAAATACTTCATAATTATGCGTTGGAAGAAAGTAACCACACACTCACTTGATCAGAAGATGATCAGACAGCACTACGGCTTACAGTAGTAGTAATCCTCAACAGATCTGGAAGATCTTCACAAAAATCGAACTTCTCGCGGGCAGAGCTTCGGCTTGGAAACTTTTTTCTTCTCGGGATCTTCGGGTTTCGGAACTTGCTTCGGGTCTCGGGGTTGATACCGGGGCTTCGGGGGGTTAAAATAGGGCTTAGAGGGTGTATCGGGAGTGGGAGAGAAGGGATGGAGCAACCATAGTCGGCTGGCCCTTCAAATCTATTTATAGGGCAAATTTGGCCCTTGCCACGTCGTGGGATCCTTTTTCCACGTCGTGGGCTTGGTCGTCATTGCATACGTCATTGAAAGTTGCATCTGGGGGACTCCCGGAGGTGTCAGGAGACTTGCCACATCGTGGCACTGCTTGCCACGTTGTGGTCTCTGACAGTTTTGGGGTTTCGCGCCCCGAACTTCAGAAATTCATAATTTTCGCATACGAACTCCGTTTTCGACATTCTTTATATCGACGCGAATGTGAGATTATGATCTACAACTCTCGTTTAGACTCCATTGGCTAATTTTGACTTTATTTTTAATATATTATAATTATATTACTTATATATTATTTTTAGTACGCTAGGACAGGAAAACTCCGTTCGAAATTCATAACTCCTTCATCTGAACTCCGTTTTCGTCCGTCTTTCCGTCGTTACACTACTATCGATGAGATCTTCAATTATAATTTAGATCACTAAGGATAGATATCTATCTACCTTAAATTCACTATTTACGTCGCGCTGGGTCGTGCCGGTTCTATCGCGAAACTTAGACAGGTCATAACTTCTTCGTTATAACTCAGATTTCGGCATTCTTTATATATTTGGAAACCTCGTTTCAACCACTACAACATTATCCATAGATATAGGATTTATCTAACATTTCATTTTGACGCTTATTTTTATTCTTAATTAAATTAAGTCACACAATTAAGCACATAATACATAATACTTAAATATTTCATCATTAATACTTCAAAAAGAGTTACAAGGGTTAACCTAGACTATTACATCAATGATAATGCCTAGCCTGGAAACATGGGCGTTACAAATAAGACCTCTCAGGTCCCATTTATTCTGCTCCATAAATCGTCTTTCTTCTCTATCTCTCTTTCTCTCTCTCTCTCTCTCTCTCTCTCTCTCTCTCTACCCTCTACGGTTTTTGCAACTACAAAATCCAGGTTTCTTCTGTTTCTAATCATTTTGCATTTATTCCTTCTTCCATAGTTGTTGGTACGAAGAATATTTTGCATCAAATTATGGGTTTGTACACTATACAAGCTCAAAGCAACGTAAAAACCTTTAAGGATATGAGCTTCTATGTCTTCGTGTAGTCTTACATGAATCAACATCAACAACTACACGGTTGGTTTTACTTTACTGTTTTGTCTTTTAATTTCGTATGATAACAGGATAGTCTGATTCTACTCCTTTCTTATAATCATATGTTATCATGAAGTATCGATCTGGTGTTTGGACGAAACTTGGTAGCAATTAATAATAATTAAATTTATTTTTTGCAACTAATCAACATATAATTCTCAATATTATTTGTTTGTTTACTTATGTATCTATTTGATTTGATACAAAACAATCTTAAAGGATTTTACATTATTAAGATTTTCAGAACTAATGGACATTGAGATCTCTTCTACTAACTTTCGACTAATGAACCAATACTTTTCCCAACATGACCAATTTGATGGTCATAACTATACTCGTTGGCCAAAAAAGGTTAATTTCATGCTTCATGTTCTAAAACATGCTTATGTTTTAGACCCTAACATGACCTTAATTCTTTTTTATCTAATTCTCGAAGAGGGAAAGACTGCTGATCCAAAAGTCATCTCTGATCTGAGTAAAGAGTTTTGAGGAACTATGTGTGGGTCACATCAAAAACTCCCTATGTGGGCTCTTATATGATCTATACATGTTGGTTATAAATCTAAAAGAGTTATGGAAAGCCTGGGAACTCAAGTACAAGGCACATTAGGTAGGTACTAACAAGTGTCTGGTGTCCAATTACCTAGAGTTTCAAATGGTTCATGACAAACCTATCATGGAGCAAGTACATGAACTTCAAGTCATGGCCAATAAACTGAGTTCGTTTCCCATCGTTCTACCTGATCTCTTCCAAGTTGGCGCGATCATCACAAAGTTTTCACCTTCTTGGAAAGACTTATCAAATCAGATGATACATAAATTTGAGGACTACTCCTTGGATGAACTATTGAAGCACCTATGGATTGAAGAGGAAATGCATAACAGGTACAAGAAAGGTAAATTTGGATCGAGTGTGCACCATGTATCTAGTGGGCGTTCTGGTCAAAAGGGTGAGAGTGGGTTCAAGAACAAGAAAGACTTGGAACCTAAGAAGAATGAGTTCAAGAAGCCTAACTATCAGCAAAACAACAACCATGAGAAGAAACTGAAAAGTGTCACATCTGCGGAGAGACTAGTCAT
The DNA here is from genome assembly GCF_051521515.1 of Lactuca serriola. Taxonomy (NCBI): domain Eukaryota; kingdom Viridiplantae; phylum Streptophyta; class Magnoliopsida; order Asterales; family Asteraceae; genus Lactuca; species Lactuca serriola. The sequence continues at coordinate 13,221,098 of NC_136413.1, forward strand.
TATACAAGGGAATGTTGCATGAGGAAATCTGGTCCTTCAAACAGATCTATAAATGTTGTTGAGGATCTCACCCACTTGGTGGTGAATGTGGGTCTTGGAGGAGTCAACGTGGTCTTTGCTATTACTCAAGCAGTGGTTACTTGAGGTTGGTTTATGGATTATGGAGCTACAATTCATATCTACAGAAGCAAGTTGGATTTCCATACTTATGATACTATACTTGAAGGAATTGTGGCGGTATGCGTTGATGTTCATAGAGTGAGTGTTAGCGGAATTGGCACGGTGGTCTTGAAGTTCCGCAATCGTCATAGATTCACTCTTCAAGTTGTGTTTCATGTTCTTGGTATCTCAAATAGACTTGTATCTACTAATAAGTTTGACATTAATGGTTACAAGTTAGTGATAGAGAATGGTCAAGTAGAGTTTACTTGAAATGGATTCTTTGTTGGTTAAGTCATTAACATGCATGGAATGTATCAAATTCATCTACATGAAGATGTTGGCGATTGTAGTGGATTTGGGCTTGGTGTTTCTATGTTAGATGCAGAGTTTAGTAATGGTAAGAGTGTGACTGATAGTGATAGTAGGGGTACTTCCTGTGATAGTGGTTGTACCAATAGCAATGATGTAACCAATTTTTGAAGTGAATGAAATTATGTTTTCTGATTATATTATTTGTTCAATTTCTTTATGGCATTGACGTTTAGCATAAAATATTGAAAATACTTGAAAAAAAATGCAAACTAGATGTATGATAAAAGGAAATAGTAGAGATTTTGATAAATGTGAAACATATGTAAAATCTAAGTTTACTAAGAAACATTTTCCAAGTGTCAAACGTGTTACATCATTACTAGAAATCATTCATTATGATATATGTGAACTTAATGTAATACTCACATGTGGAGGTAAGATATATTTCATTATGTTATTTAATGAATTGAGCTTATATTTACATGTTTATTTATTTTGATCAAGGGACAAAGCTTTTGACGCATTCAAATAATATAAGGCCGAGTTTGAAAACCAAAATGAGAAACACATAAAGAATATCCGCTTTAATAGAGGCAGAGAACACCTCAATAAGGAGTTTGATACATTCTACAAAGAGAACGGTATCATACATGAAAGAACTTTACCTTTTACTCCCTAACAAAATGGTTTGGCTTAAATAAAGAACCTTATCCTACTCGAGATGTTCAACTGCATTTTGAACCAATCAGGTTTACCAAAAAATCTATGGGGTAAGCTCTATTAAATGCTTGTTATTGTCATAGTAGGATCACTAGTCGTGTGATTCCTTTGAGTCCTCATGAGTTGTGGAAAGGAAGGCAACCTAACCTAGACTATATGAGAGGGGTGTGTTGCTTATTATAGGACACCCGATCCTAAGAGATACAAATGGGTAGCTCTAGCTATGAATAGTGTGTTCAATGGATATACTCTAATCAACAAGGCGTACAAATTATTGGATGATGAATTAGGTGTTATCGTAGAATGTAGAGATATGGAATTTTTCGAAGACAATTTTTCAAGAGATGTTGAAAACTCAAATCCAATAATAGCCCCAAGTACTTCTCGAGAAAATGTTTGACCTTATCAAGTTATAAAAGAACCAGGCAGAAGTACAAGGGTTGGAAAAGAGAAAATCTGGGAGATGATTTTTACTCTTAATTGCTTGAAGGTTCTCAAAGATCATTTTTCCATCAACTAAGATAATGATCCTAAGATCTTCACTAAATCCATGTCATCTAGAGATGCTCATCTTTGGAAGGAATCCATCAATGATGAAATGGATTCAATTATAGGCAACGAATTTTGGGGGTTAGTTGATTTACCTAATGGGAAGAGACCCATAGGATCCAAATGGATATTAAAGAGAAAATATCATCTAGATGGATCCATATCTGCCTATAAAACAAGATTAGTCGCTAAAGGTTAAAATCAGCGAAAAAGGGTCAATTACTTCGATACATGTGCCCCAATTGCTAGGATTAGTTCGATTAGAACTCTCATAACTATACCAACTTTGGTAGGACTATACATTCATCAAATGTATGTGAAGACAGACTTTCTGAGTGGTTAACTCAATGAAGAGATTTACTTGGAGCAACCTGAAGGTTTTGTGATATCTAGACAGGAAAACAAAGTATGTAGACTTATTAAATCCATGTCCGGTTTGAAGCAAGCTCCCAAATAGTTCCATGAGAAATTTGACACCACTATGATTTTTTTTGGATTCCAACATAATAGTGCTGACAACTGTATGTATTCCAAATGCACTTCTGAATGCATTCGTTATCTGTTTTTATGTATACGATATGTTGATCATTGGTACTCATCAAGAAGGTATTCTTGAGATAGAGAAATACCTATCCTCAAAGTTTAAGATAAAAGATCTTATAGAAGTTGAGACAATTATTGGTATCAATGTGAAGAGGATAGATAGTCATATTTTTCTAATTCAATCTCATTATATAGAGATAATTCTGAAAAATTTCAACATTTAAATATTAAGGAACTTAACACTCTTTTTGATTCAATTACAAAACTAAATGTGAACTTTGTTCGAGAAGTGGATCAAATAGAATATGTTGTAATTAGGAACATGATGTGTGCCACACATGGAACTCGACCATTCATCACATTCATTGTAAGAAAACTTAGTCAATATATTGTAAGTCCTTGAATGGAGCATTTAAAGGCGGTAGGTAGAGTACTGGGATACTGAAAAGGACAAGTACTATTTAGTTGAAACATTTGTTATCTCCCGAAATACTCGAAGGCTATTCTAATGCTAGTTGGATAGATCACACTAGTGATTCAAACTCCACAAATTATTGGATTTATAATCTATTTGGTGATGTTATTATTAGGAAAGTAAGCAACAAACATGCATAACTCTTCAATGATGGAAGCTGACCTAATTGCCTTAGCAGCAACAGATAAAGACATGGAATGGATTAGAGATCTACTCTTGTATATCCATATTTGGGATATTCTAATGCCATATATACCCGTGTGTTGTGATAGTGAGATCTACTCTTGGATATCCACCTGTGGGATATTCCAATGCCATTTATACCCATGGAAGATACACTTACTTTGATGTAAACCATGTTAGAATCGTTTAGTGATGTCAACCTAACATGAAATTAGTGCTCCTAATTCTCAAGTTTAAAGGTTACCAACAAAGTGACTAACGATAAAAGGTAATATCATTAATGATAGATCCATGTGAGGTAGGATAGTATGTCATTTCTAAAAACAAGGTTGAGTTAAAGCTCTTAATAAAGTGTTAGAGACATCTAAGCAACAAATATTTTGTAAAAACTTACCTATATGATCTAGAGGTGGTGCCACCTCAAGCGAAGATTAGTGGTTTATCTTCTAAATGGGTCATGAAAAGGATTTTAGCGCATGGCTATATTAGCTCTCGGTGAGAATGCAAAGATGGCAGGTAATGTGTGGGGGTAAACCAGGGAGATCACAAGGTTTGATTTAAACCTATAAGGATACTAAAGAATTTTTCTCGTCTTGTTTTTCCACATATAGAAAGGGTTTAATTTCATGATACCCAAGTGATATCATATGTCGGAGTGAAAGGAAATGTAACATCCAGATACCGAGTTACTTTAAAGTTTGAAAATTTTGGAATTTTAAGGTTTGCCATGAAATGGTAGGGAGGCACTATGACGTGGCAATTCAAGGTCAACCTGCGTATTTCATTTAAGCCGCCACCACGTGCCTGTATTGGCCACATCGTGGTAGCTGGCAAGAGGCAAACCCTATTTTCTGGATTTTCTCTCTATTTAAAGGAATGAGGAGGCTAAGTTTTGCTCACCCTTAGCCTCCATCAGCCTCTTTGAGATCTAAAAAACCCTAAAGTCCTCCCTCTCTTATTTTGAGCCCTTTTGTGTTCTTTGAAGCCTTTGAAGGAAGAAAGATGAAGAATTGAGCCAAGATTCAGCATGCTAGTTGTCATCCTTGGTTTTTACATTCTTTTAGAACTTTGTAAGTATCCAAGACTCGATTTTTATCATGATAAGTTGCTAGATCTTATGTTTTATCCCTTAATCTTCATGTTTTTGTGAGTGAGAGTGATGGGATCTCATAAAGCTTGCAACTTTATAAATCTATGGGACATTTGGCATGATTATTGGTTTGGATCTGGAGTTTTGTTGGGTTTTTAGCCATGCATGAGATTTCCATAGAAAAACCATCTTTTTGACTCATTATGGCTTCAAGACATGCATTGGACACGCATGTCTATAAAGCACCAACTTTTATGTTGGTTTTGGTATTAGAAACTAATCTTGAGTAAATGAGCTATGGACTTTTTGGAATAAGTGCTTAATGGGGAAAGTCATATCTTATTTAGACCATTTGAAACCTAGGGTTTGAGATTTTGACCTTTTGGGTGGTCTTAACGGATAAAGTTGGAAACTTTATCCTTCTAGACCTGGTTCCGGACCAAATATGATACTTGGAGCTCTTAAGATCGAAGGAAACATCTTAATCCATTAAGCAGCTGAAAACCCAGTGCCCACGACATGGTATTAGGTAAATCGCGACAGACTGTTTGCTGGAGGGCCACAGCATGGCCATAGGTGGCCATGACGTGGCGGTTGGCTAAAGTCAACGTTGATCATTGACTTTTGACTTGAGTAGACTTTTGGTCAAGCACCTAGTTTGGAGGAAGAGCTCAAGGTTCATTTGTTTTGACTGAATAAGTGGTGTGTAGCAGGGGTATTCTGCCAGTGAGAGCAATAGCAGTTGAGCATTTTCTGTGAGGTGAGTCTTTTCACCACACTGGTGGGTCGAAGGTACCAATGCCAACCCACTGATTTATATAGGTATGATGTATGTGATTATGTGACTATTACTAATATGATTGTATGTTATATGCATGGAGCCAATCTAGGCTCATAGTTATTATAGACTCCACGTTGGTACGAACCCGGGGGTTGATTCGAACTCGACACACCTAGGTGTTGTTACATGGGGTTGATACGGACCATGGGGTTTACACGGACCCGACACAACCACATGATGTTATATTTGTTCATGTACTTGATGTATTTGGTATTTGAGGAAGCTCACTAAACTTTGTGCTTATAGTTATGTTTTTGGTTTCAGGTACTCTCGATACCAAAGGGAATGGTCCGACGTGATGACACAACATCCCCCCTCATGTTTCCGCAATTATGAGTTATGTTAGTCTGATGTTTTGGATTATTTGTATCATGGTTGTTTCTAAGACATATAATGTATGTAATTAATGATTTTAAAAATGAAAAAATTTATCAGTGTTTTGGGACGTTACAGGGAACTTTTAAACTTAGTGAGGAATTGTTGAAAATTATGGAGGATAATTGCAAGTTGGTAATTTTCTTCTATTCCACATTGGTGGGGGAAGAAACTTTTAGTTGGCTTATAATGCCTTTCTCTTTATATGTATTCAAAGACTTTAAGTGGATCAAGATATGGGCCAAGCCCATACGCGCGCACCTAGCATATTTGATGTCATGAATGCCCGAAATGGAACGATTTAGGTGCACTTGGCACTCTGTATGACACATTGATTGCTAGGAGCCGAGGAGCTTTTATTTTTGAGAAGTTTGGGTCAAGTTAGTTGGACTAAACTGGTCAACGTTGACTTTTGTTAACCTCGTGGTTAATCCGACAGAATATTCTAGAAGCCTCCAGAAATACTGGACAAACATGAGTTCAAATCGGATGAGATACCAAATAATTACGTCATCGGATTCAAAATTCGAATTGTCACATGGCAGCCTGTGAGTGGTTAGTCGTCGTTATCAAATCTGATTTTTGGGGAGTCTAGTGTTCGTATTCAGTATAAATAGGACATCTCAGGTGCCATTTAGTTTGCACAATAAATCGTCTCTCTCTCTCTCTCTCTCTCTCTCTCTCTCTCTCTTTGGGGTTTTTGCAACTGCAAAATCCAGGTTTCTTCTATTTCCGAGTAACTGCTTTGTGTTTATTCCTTCTTCCATAGCTATTAGAACGAAGAATACTATGCATTAAATTATGGGTGTTTACGTTGAAGATTATAGCCTTATAGTGACGTAAAAACCTTTAAGGTCATGAGCCTCTCCATCTTTGTGTCGTCTTACACGAATCGACATTAACAACTACGATGTTTGTTTTAGTTTACCGTTACGTCTTTTAATTTCGTCCGATAACTGGACAATCTTTTTCTACTTTTTCTCATAAACAGATCTGATCACAAAGGATCGATTTCGTTTCTAGACGAAGCTTGACAACAATTAATAATAACTGGATTTATTATTTGCAATTAATCAAATTAATTTTCTCAATATTATGTGTTGGTTTTCTTGTCTGTTTATTTCTTTATTTGATCTGATACTCAACAGTTAACTACCAAACTCTTAAAGGGGTCTTCATAATAATGATAATCATAATAATGATAATCATGACAATAACATTGTCGATCGTTAGGCCAATCACTAACAAGTTGTCTCTTCCATGTTCATGTGCCATCCATTTGGATCATAATCGGTGTGCTCTTGAATTTTAATATCATAAGCAACTCTTGCATCACCACCGTCTCCTCCGAATACGACAACTTTACATGGTGCATTGTCGTATGATCGTTCTCTTCCTACCATATGTTGCAAAAGTTAAGCATGTATGTTTGTTTTGACGGACTGAATGTTTGTTTTGACGAACTGATCTATCCTTGGACACATGGTCAATCTATTGGGACCATTTGATCAGTTGGGAGCATGTTGGTTTGTCTAAATTTGCATCGATTGTTTGTGTTCGCTTGTTTATGTGCTCATTTTCGAAATTCCCAGCAATAATACCAAAATAAGAAGGACGTTCATTACAAATATTAGCAACCACCTAAACAAGAAAACAATTCCATGCTTTATACATAAAGTGAAGCCGCTTTTCAATACTTTTCGCTCTCGGTTTTGCACCAAAATAAATTAAAGGGGGTGATTATTCCACTTAGGAAAATCGATTTCTCCACAAGAGCCGAGACGAAGCCGTTTAGGGAAACAACGGGATGATGTGGACAAATCTTTGTGAAAATATACCATATAGGATGCCAACAAAGTTGGTTTAGCCGGTGAATGGATTCAAACTATTAGATAAAGTTGAAGTTGATACAAAATTAAAAGTCAAATGAGAGTTGGTGAAAATTGTAATAATTGGTTAGCATAAATCCCTCGTTATTCCGACACAAATGTTTTCAACTCCCACGTGAATTTTGAGCATCCAGCACCAGTGTTCTTTGACCGACTCAAATTTCACCACCTACTTTGTGCCTATATTCCGACATAAATGTTTTCAACCCCCATTTACCCATTCCTCTTTCGGTAATAAGTTTTCGGCATTAATGTACAAGTTTCCTTTGTATAAACTTTAAAGGTTTTACTCTATAGATAACTAAAATACAAAGTATATAAAAGTTTCAAGAATTAAGATTTATTTAAAGTTTGGTTTGTATTTAAAAAAACAAACAAACATTATGTAGATATGTATTTCATGATTTGAGTTCAGCTTGGTTTCGAGCCCATTGAACACCTCTAAACCAAGATTTAAAAAAAAATAAAAAATAAATAAAAAACGTTTTTCTGTATAATTTTTAGTACTCATTATATTTATAACGTTGTTGGTTCGCCCCCACTAGCCTCCATTGTAAGTGAAGACTATTAAAACTTACTATATGAACTCGTTTGAGATACAAATAAAAAATAAAACCGTAGACCTATATAAAGATCAACATAAACATTATATTCATGCGTCCGATCAAAAATGTACCTTAAGTCGAACATGTTTTATGTCATGTCTCATCTTGTTCTCCGACAATTTGACGTAAATTGAGTAGTCCGTAACAATGGAACGTGGACTTTGTGATTACTATTATATAAAATCATGAAAAAGTTGTTCATTTCGGTTTATTATTGCATTCCTAATGGGCCATTCATGTAGATATCCCAAGGTTATTTCACGTAAACTTTTTTTTGGAAAGGGCGATTACAACACCAAACCACCCATTTCGGTCTATTAATACAAACTCTCCTAAGGGGACCGTGTGAATGCAGAGTATATAAAGGCAATTAACTTTCGAATATTACTCAGTACTCACCATAAAACTTCCATCGGTATTTCACGTAAACTTTAACACATGTTTATTCTGTAGATTGTGATTAAAAAGATGGCCGTGTAATTACCCATGGTTTTACAAATTGTTGATATAAAGAATGAGAATGCACATATTTCTAGAAGTACCACTTGACCACTTGTTGCACTACTCCTTAGATTTTGACCAAAGCCTGTTGAATAATAATAATAATAATAATAATAATAATAATAATACAGAGTTTAATAATGAAAAGGTCAACGCTTGTAAGCAGACGTGCATGGACAGAGTGATCTGCGGCATCAGTGTATCCCAGGGCTTGTAGCCTTGTACGATCCACGACCACAATTTCAAATATTATACCATATTAAACATTTATTAATTTAAAAATCAAATAATTTATAAACATGAATCAATTTACTATAAAAGTTTTGGCAGCTTAGTTTGTAGTCTTGTAGAGTAAACTGTTGCAAATGAAAACATCTAAATTAAAGAATATAATTGAAAATTGTTTTTTGTGGACAAATAGAAGGAACAATATGACATTAGCCTTAGAATGTATAACATTTTTAAAAGTCTATGTTTATGAAAAGTGATGGAGAGAAGTTTAAAAGAAGATAATCATAAGATCTAAAAGATTTTATTAATTAAGAAGATAATCAATTGAATTAACTGTTGGAGAGATAATCGGATTGAATGACCAATTACAACAGATACGGACACAAAGATTTTCTTAGTTTGTAAACGAGGAACGTCTCAAAAAACATAATACTTATAAGAATAAAACAATAACCTTTCTTCCTTAATCGTCGGTATGGATTTGGATTTGGATTTGATTTCTAACATCAAAAATAAAGTTTCTTGAAATTAAAACAAAAAAAACATTATTTTAAGCCCCTTAAAATATTGAATTGTCGAAAAACATCATACATCAAGGCAAAGTCATGCATTTTGTTAATCGGTTCATTTTATATAAGTCATGCGGATTTCTTACAATCTTAAATTATCACATCATTTCAACATATTTGATAATAATAATATCACATTTTCATTCCACCTATGATGACATCATCATGTAATGCATTAACATTGATTGCTTTTGCATCATCATCCCCTCTTGATGATGATGACATCATACAATCAACACCGATAACAAACTCGAATCCTACCACAAGAAAAATGAAAATTATAAACAAGGTGTTAGAAAATTATAATAATATATATAAATATTATAATTTACTAATAATTAAGGTGGATGTTACATGTTTATGGAGTTATAAAGACACACTCATCTCTTGGCATAATCTTTGATCTACATCATCATATATTTCTTGGAGAAATATTACGGGTTTTTGTTGAAAAAGACCATCACCTAGGAGTTCTACTTTGTCGTCCAAGATTTCATATCAAGAGGACAACACAATTGATCAATTGACAAAACATATGCATTTCTTTTATATCTTAATGATTTAATAATATGGTTTTATCTAGGTGATAACATTGTCATATGATTATGATAGAGAGAAATTACAAGCTTCTCAATGAAAAACATAAAGGCTACAAAGACTAAAGCAGATCAAAATACTAGCTAGACAAAATCCTAATGGGCTAAAGACTAAAGGGCCTATATACATGTGGGCTAATAATATATAGGCTAACACCCCCCCCCCCCCTCTCAAACTCATAATGCCACAACAATAAGCATTGAAAGTTTGTCACACAAGAACCGAAAACGAGAAGCCGATAGAGCATTCGTAAATATATATGCAAGTTGCAAGGTTGATGAAACAAACGAAAGCGATATGGCCCCAAGCTGTAGGTGATGACGGGTAAAGTGACAATCAATCTCAATGTGCTTCATCTGCTTATGAAAAACAGAATTCTTTGCAATATGTATCGCACTTTTGTTATCATAATGCAGGGGAGTAGATGAAGAGATGTGAACTCTCATATCCGCAAGCAGCCATTGTAACCAGATAATCTCACATGTAACCACTACCATAGCACGATATTCAATCTCCATGGAAGATCTAGAGACAACGTCATGTTTCTTGCTCTTCCATGAAATAAGAGACTTTCCAAGAAATACACAAAATCCGGTGGTGGATTTACGATCATGACGATCGCCATCCTAATCAGAATCACTATAGGCACGTAACTCAATAGAAGACATCAAGGGAAACAAGAGGTTCTGAAACTGAGTGCCACATAGATATCTCAGAATATGGAGTACACCTCCTCATTGAACATAGGTAGGAGCAGTAACAAACTGACTGACAACATGAACAACATGAGCAATATTTGGATGAGTAATAAACCAAACTTCCCACAACAGTGCGATAAGATTCGGATCAGACAAAGGAACACCATCAGTAGGAGAATATTGTGCATTGGTTTCAAAAGGAGTATCAACGGTCCTATTGTCAAAGAGGCTCGCCTGTGTAAACAAGTCATATATATATTTAGTCTGGGAAAGAAGATACCCTTTCTTGGACTAAGCCACCTCAATACCTAAGAAATAATGCAACAAGCCCAAATCCTTCATAGTAAATCGATGAGCTAGATCATGCTTCAAAGACTCAATACCACCATGGTCATCACTAGTAATAATCATGTCATTCACATATGAGGACAAAAGAATCTGTCCTGCACTCAAGCATCTAACAAACAAAGTCGAATCATGATTAATTTGGACAAATCCAAGAGAAGTAATCATTATGGAGAATTTCTCAAACCAAGCACGAGGGGCTTGCTTGAGACCATACAAAGCTTTGCGAAGTCGACAAACCTCACCCGGCTAGTGCTGAATTCCTGGAGGAGGAGTCCCTTTGCTACAAGTTTGGCCTTATACCGCTCAATAGACCCATTGGCTTTTGTTTTTATCTTATACACCCAACGGCAACCTACCGAGTTGGTTCTGGTGGGAACTCACGTTGGGAATCGCGGGTGTTTTTGTGCGAGGTCTTCATTTCAGTAGGATATGAATTAAGGAATCTATATCTCGAGGGCATCAATTGAAGGGTTCGAGGTTAAAGGATGGTTTCAGTTTTGATGGTAGATCAGGCTCTTGTGATTGTGTTTTGGATTAGTTTTATCTATGTAGGGCTCAAGCAAGTGTGGGGTTTCAAAATCTCTGCAGCGGTATGTAGGTTCGGAAGTTATGGGTTCAATGTTTCGTTCAGCACTAGAGGGTTTTGAGTGGAGCGTTGGTATTCAGGAGGGTGGTAAGGAGTGATTTAGAGGACGAAATCCAATTTGAGTGGGGGGAGTTGTATCACCCTATTCCAGATTATTTCCTAATGCGGGGTGGTGACCCAAAGACCGAGTATCATCAGGCTTAGGGCCTTTGAGGAAAAGAGATTTAGACCCATTTGGGTGTGGGTAAGGTAATATGTATGATCCGGGAAGTTCAGTTTGTGTTTTATATCCAATAGCTATTTAAGTAAAGTGTCAGTTTGAGCTTTTATGGAATTTGGATTTTTGTTCAAGAGGTTTTAAGATATGTATAAGTTAAAATAAGTGTAGAGCTTCTCGTTACCTTTTTGTAGATATAAGGATCGTAGGAAATGGACTTAGAATGAAGAAGTTATGACCTTCGGAAGTTTTTGTGGTTTTATGGTGAAACCAAGTAGTGTACGCGGGGTGTACTAGTGCCAAGACTAGTACGCATGGCATAAATTGGTGTACGGTGGGCGTACTAAGAAGATGCATCGCGGGTGTTCTTCGGAGTATGATGGGCATACCAGAAGTACGATGGACGTACTCCAGTCTGACCCAAACCCGCTCCTTATCTCATCACCTAACCCTAATATCTCCAGCCTCCATCCCTATAAACCCTAGAATCTAAACCCTAACCCCAGTTGAGTGGTTTTTTGAGCTTTTGGTGGCATTTCATGCTATTTGGTGTTCATAGAAGAAGAAGGAACTTCTTTGAGAAGTGTGGGATGGCTTGAAGCTTTTGGATCTAGGGTTGTTGCATCTTGATCTATATTTTGGAGGTATATAGTTTCTATCTTGATGAACTTATATGTTAGATCTAGTTCATGGAGTATTTTGTGAATTTTGAAGTTTTTTGTGATAAAGATGGGTTTTTGATCTACTCCAAGAGCAATGGGTGCTAGAGCTTAGCTCCATTCAGTCCCAAGGTTCATAAAAATGCAAGCTTTATGGTGTATTTTGGTCCATGCAAGCATTAAAACCTTTGTTAAGTCCTTATTGAGCTTCCGAGTCCCTTTTTGCCATGCAAGCACGTAAAGTTGCCAACTTTACGTAATAAGTAATGTTATAGAATCATAACTAAGAGGTTGGCACTTTGTCTTAATTGATTAAGTGATTATTGGAGTGAAAGGGTGGTTAGATGAGTAAGCTAGAGATACACAAGTGTATGCTCAGCGTAATGTTGTTTTTTTCATCAGGAACTTGTATTCTATGCTTCAAGGGTGAGTACGTTAGGCGTACCATTTTGGTACGCGGGGCGTACTCCCTAGCTAGTCCTTTTGGGATTTTTGAGGTTTGGGCCATTGGGCTTATGGCTTTGTGCCACGGATGGACTTAGGGTTTTCTTGGAAGTAGGTCCATGATGGTTTTGGGGCCCAAATGGGTTATTGGGCCACAATGGGATTTTGTTGCATTTTATTTGGGCTTTAGATTGCCATTTTGGGGTTTGGACTTTTTATGCATTTTGGGCTTCACCCTTTAGGGTGTTGGTTTATAGAGTGGGCCTTGGATTTTGGGTTATTGGGTTAATTATTTGTTAAGATTGTATTTTCTTTTTGTTAGTTGGTTCTAGGGTATCTGGTTCAGCGGTCTGAGCTGTTATTTGGTTATCAATGAATTGGGGTGAGTTTCCTCATTGTGTTTAGTGGGTCGAAGGCACCAATGCCAACCCATAATCTGTTATGTTAGAATACTCGTTTGTGTGACACTAGTATATGTGTATGCATGTATGCTTACTCGGTGGGGCCAGATGGTTATTTTGTATGCTATTACATGTTATGCTTATATGAACTATATGTGGGTGGGGCCAGTTATGCGAATTAGGGCGGGGCCCATTATACTTATTGGACGGGGCCCGTTATACTCAGCGGGCAGGGCCCATTATGCAAGTTAGGGCGGTGCCCGTTACACTCATTTGGGTGGGGGCCAATATATGTATGTTATGTATGGTATTTGGTATTTTGAGGAACTCACTAAGCTTCGTGTTTACAGTTTTCAGTTTATGTTTCAGGTTCTTCTGGTTTCAAAGGGAGGAGCTCGGGATTATTACATGGCACAAACCACTCGTTTATGCATTTTTTGATTTACTCTGATATTGATGATGTATCGATACATTTTGATAACTTTGGTTTTATAACAATGATATGATCTGTGGTTTTACTAATCTAAAAATGAAAATGGTCTTATTTTTGGGACGTTTCAATATTTCTTATACCACATCAAACATGTCTAGCCAAGTGCATAACATATATATGATGAATGGGATAAACCTTATACAAAAAGATAACTTATGTTGGCATGTCTAATTATGGTGGTGAATACTACATACAATATGCTAGATCATGAAAACAATGTCTATTACGCTTTCTCAACAAGTATGGATTTGTTCTGCAATACATCAAGTTAGGAAAACCTACCAAGAATGATATAGGAAAACGACGAAACAATACTCTTAAAAGATATGGTATAAAGTATTATTAACCACTCTTCCATTCCAGAGTCACTTTAGGGATAAATTTTCAAGACATTAGATTATATCTATGATAAGGTGCCAGATAAAGCAATTACCAAAACTCCATACAAGATTTAGCCTAATAAACTACTAATCGTTAAGAGCTTATATATGAGATTTTCCAACTGAGCCTATGTCTTATAAGCTACATGAAGAGAGGTTTCAATAACTATATGTGTAACTTTGTTGGATATCTTGTATGTTATTAGGGTTAAAAATTTTATAGTCCTACACATATATCATTTTTGAAGCAATAAAATCAATAATCCTTGAGGATGTTGAGTTTGGAGGAGAAGAAAACATTTGGGTTGTTGTCTTTGAAGAAGAATATGTGCACAAAGGTTTTATACCTATAACAATTCAAGACAACATTGAGATTCTTTTTCAAGAACCAACTATAAAGCAACATCAACACCCTCAATAAGTGCCACCAAAGAGATCTATTAAGGATAGGAAAAAATATGATTTCAAATCATTATATAATTGTCACCAAGAACATGAGAATCACATTTGCTTAAAGGAAGATGATTCAATAAAGAGACTTTTTTTCCAGTATTCTCAAAAGACACTTTTAGAATGGTAATGGCACTTATAGATCATTATGAACTAGAGCTACATCATATGGATGTGAAGACTAATTAAGCATTAAGGAAAAGTTTTATATATTTTAACCATAAAACATTGTATCATGATATCCAATGTATATGGTTTTAAGTTACAAAAATGACACATGATCTCAAATAGGCTTATGTTCAAGTTTATATCATATGTTTAGTGGGAGTAAGTATATTTTTGCAGTATTATAAGTGTATATCATAAGTTCAGTGGGAGTAAGTATAATTTTCAGGTATTATAAGTGTATATCATAAGTTCAGTGGGAGTAAGTATATTTTCCGGTATTATATGTCGATGAAATTCTTCTTGCAAGTAACAATATAGGCTTACTCGAAATATTTAATCAAGATAATGAGTGAACACTCTCAAATTATTCTTATGTTGTCACATAAAAACTATATCGATGAAGAATTTAGGTATAGCTGACATGAAGGATATTGAACTAAACGATACGTTATTTCTAAAGGAGATACATGTAATCTAAATTAGTGCCCCAAAATGATCTTGGAATACAAAAGGTCAAGTATGCTTTGATATTGAGGAATCTTATGTATATTAAAGCTTATATTGTCCCAAGATTGCAATTATAGAACGATTTATGTATGTATCACTCAAATGTGACAAAACATATGATGTGTTATAAAAAACAAACAAAGATTATGTGCTCACTAATAAATCTGAGATTTTAGAGGTCCTTAATTTCTCTGAATCAGGTTTTGTTGGATATTAAGACAACATACACTCCACATCATACTATGGTGGTTAAAGGAGTCTAAGTGTATGGAGGTATGTTAAACAGATACTTATAACTTGTCTTGATGTATCTAATTACAAAATGCGGTTTTGTTACTAAATTATAAGTTGTAGATGGCATTCAGCAACCATTGAAGATTTATTATACAAAAATTTAGCTACCTTCACAAAGGTAGCGTGACAAAATAGAATTTTATCAACACCAACAAGAGATTTCAGGGTGGACAAATTTTGGTATAACACATAGGAAGTGATTTAGTGCTAGCAAATCCACTAAATAAAGGTTTAATGGATAATGTGTTTCATGAGCATGTTGCTAATATGGGCATTATTATAGATAATATTGTAGCTTAGTGGGAGTATTTGTGTACTATGTGTTTTATATCAAGAATTTTTGTTGTCAATTTATGCAGAATAAAGTCGATGATATATTTATCAGTGTCCTCAATTCAAGACATTGTAATATTTATGAAAGAACGAACATCACTTAATACTACATTTGGACCAACTGTAAAATGAACATTATGTTATATGTCATTTTCATACACATTTGATCTATGTCATTAAGTGTTCAGGTATGGTGATCATGGTGGTTAAGTCATCCTTTTAATATATGATCAAAATCGTGTTGGTTCGATACTTATACACAAGACGAACCAAAATTTTTAAAGAGAATAAAATGAAAATGTATAGGAAGTGTGCCTAAAAATTTTGTAATATTTTATGAAGCATATCACATTCAAATGGGAGATTGTTAGAAAGTTATAATATATATAATAATTATAATTTACTAATAATTAAGGTGGGTGTTACATGTTTATGTTGTTATAATATGTTATTCAATTCAAGGTTAATAGTCATACACTGACATTATTATTAGAATTTAGTGGAAACTCTGGGTATAAATTGTGGATGGTCCCAACATATAAAGACACACCCATCTCTTGCACAATCTTTGATCTCCATCATCATACATTGTTTGAAAAATATTAAGAGTCTTTGTTGAGGAAAATCATCACACAGGATTTCTACTTTGTCGTCCAAAATTTTGTATCAAGAAGATGACACAAATGATCAATTGGAAAATTTTATGTATTTTTTTATATCTTAATGATTCAATAATATGGTTCGATCTAGGATTCATAATATTTTGATAACAGAAGGTATGTATGATAAGTGAGGACAACAATATGTAATGATGTAAGTAGGTGATCATAAAATCTAGTAAGTAAAAGATGTAGTCTTCTCGGAAAAATAACCCCATGACACAACATTAAAAATGAGACGAATCGATATTGATGAAGAGTGATATCAAAGGCACTTATCTACATTGAGTGCACATAGATCTTGGTGAGTAAAATGCCCCAGGAGGGTAACTATAACATCATGTTTCCTTCCATTTTTGAGTCGTGGGCCGGAAGTCGACTGTGTCAGGCTTTGGTCCTCAAAGATGCAAAGTTTAGTCCTTGTGGAATGAGGTAACGATAGTTAAGAGATTTAACCCTCGAATGATGTTTTAAGCCGAAAGGTAAAAAAAGGAAAAGTCATAGGTTGGGTTCTTGCATGAAATATGGATTTTTGTTCGACAAGTTTTTAGTCCAAAATATTTAGATAATATTATGGGGCTCCTCAACACCTTTTCATGGATATACAGATCGTCAAAATTGGAGTTGAAACGAAGAACTTATGACTGTTTGAAGTTTGAACGGTTTTGGGTTAATACACGTACGTTAGGTGTACGGGAGTGTACACTGGGCGTACTAGACAAGACCAATCGCGGAGGCCCAACCTAGTACGTTGGGTGTACGCTGTCAGATGCCAAACACTAATTTGAGGGTTTCGAGCACTATTTAAGCTCCTTAACTCCCCTAAACCCTTTCCATTCTCAGCCTCCACCCCTTCAACATCCTTCCTTGAAACCCTAACCCTAGTTTGAGCCTTGTGAGCAAAAAGAAGGTGTTTTTAATTTCTTTGGAGTGTTTTTAGTGCATCTTGGAAAAGAAGGAGCTCATTGGAGAAGTGATGGTTGCATTGGAGCTTGTAGATCCAGACCTTGTTCACCTTGATCTTTCTTCTAGAGGTATAAAGCTTGAATCTTGATGATGCATTTGTTAGATCTAGCTAGTTTTGGATGTTATGAGCTTTTGGTCACTTTTGTGCATAAATTTTATATATTCAAAATTTTTGACCATGTTATTGATAAAGTTGGAAACTTTATCCATCTAAATATCATTTTGATTCAGATCTGAAGGTTGGAAACTTGGAGTTAATGGATTAAGTCAAAAAGATGCACTTTTGGTCCCTTTGAAACTTAAAAGACTAGATCTTGGTTGCTTGGACCATTCTAACGGATAAAGTTGGAAAATTTTATCCATTATGGAGCTATTAGGAACCATAAAAATGTGATCTTGGTCCTTTTATCCCTTTCATAGAAGAGATATGATGTCTTAATGGATTAATAAGTTAGAGTTTTACCTTTTGTACCTTTTCTAGCCATGGGAAGTCATAAAGGTGGAAAATTTATGACTTAAATCAATGTTTTGATTCTAGGTCAGAGCTTTAGATAAAAGGTCTTAAGAGATAAAGTGCTTAATGGAATGTTGGGATCAGCCTGTGTACGTTGGGCGTACCTAGGAGTACGCTTAGTGTATTGGACTTGAATCGCGTACGCTGGGCGTACACATCAAATCTTGAACTTTGACTTTCATTGACTTCCATTAACCATTGACTTTTGACCAAGTTTGACTTTCAGTCAAACATGAGGATTGTGGGCTATTGATTAAGATTTTATTTGGTTCCGGTGTCAATGATTCACGGGTTCAAGCAGTGTAGAAAAAGGGATCATATTGTAGTGTTTCAAAGTTTGATTTAAGTGAGTTTTCGCTTACTGTACTTATGGGTCGAAGGCACCAATGTCAGCCCACTGAGTTATGTATCCTGGTTTAGAGGATGTTTGTATGACATATTTATATGTTAGTACTGAGTCCTGGTATATAGGATGTTGTATGCGATAGTGATTTGTAGACTTTCATCTTAGTCTGTTGACTAGTTATATGATTATATGTTACTATTATATGTTATCTGCTATGTATATGTTGACATATTATGGTTAGGTTGAGGCGTTACTGCTTTGTTCAGAAGCCAATAAACTTGGGAGCAAGCCATACATAAGTTGTGGGCCAATAAGGCAAGCCAAACTTATGTTGTGGGCTTAGGAGCAAACCAGACATAAGTTGTAGGCCAGTAAGGCAATCCAAACTTATGTTGTGGGCTCGAGAGCAAGCCAGACATGAGCTATGGGCCAGGGAGCAAGCTAGAATCATGTTGTGGGCTCAGTGGTAATCCATTATGTTAGTTGTGGACCCAATATGCATGCTGTTATATTTTTATATAGTGGTATTTTAGGGGGGGGGGGCTCATTAAGCTTCATGCTTACAATTTGGTTTCATGTTTTCAAGTACTTCAGATGATTGGGGAAAAGCGAAGGCTTGATCGTGAACATCCTTTAGTTTTTATGAGATTTGATTTTAGAATGCTTTGGTTTGTGACTATTGACACTTTAGAAACTATGTTTGTAAACATTTACGGTTTTGGGTTGTTTTTGAAAAAGGAAATTTTTTCCGTGATTTTTTGGATGTTTCAAGTTAGTATCAGAGTCATGGTTTGAGTGAATTGGATGAGCATTTGTGTGAATCCAATCTCAATCCAAGGATTTGTAAAAGTTTTCAAAATTGTTTCAATTTTTTTTTCATAATTTTTTTCCAAATTGTTTTCAAGGGTAACTAAAGAAGGATGAGATGTGTACAATCAACGGGAGCAAGAAAGTGTACCTTAAGATAGCCACACTATTATTTGTTTGTGATGATTGTGATAGGACTGCTTGCTAGTTATAGGATAAGGGTCTTCAGGAATTGCGTGATAGAATTACCTGAGGAATGATGCCTAATAGCCTATGTGAATCTCTTATATGCTAGATGAAATTGGCATCATTACTGTCGTTTCTTAGTGTATGCATCATAGTTGTACATAACTAAGATTTTATAGCCTGAGAATATTTAATTTAACCTTATTTCTTGTTCTTGTCTGATAATGGGCTTAGGGTGGAATCAAGTATTCGACTGTCTATGGGATCCAACATTATGTATGATTAGCATACATGATTGGCTGCAGGATTGGTGGAATTTTCATGAGTGGGTACAATTTATAGCAGGCCAATGTCAGGAATGATTAGCTACTATTAGGAGAGTAGATGCGTGATGTAAGTATTGTTGGATTTAGTGTCTAAGCCCATAACTATAATTGGTATATACTTGACCCGAGAGCAGCATGGTCCATTTGGGTTGCATGACACCAAAAAAATCTAAAGGATGGACTTTTGAGAAGAGCATATTTATGATTTATTAATATATTATAAGTTCTAATATATTAATATGAAATCGTATTATTTAATTAGTATTGATCAAGAATTAGTTTGGAATTAATTTTGTGATCAAAAGAGACTAATTAATTATAAGGGGTTGATTTGGTAAATCATTCATTCTTATAAAGTGGGCTTATGATCCATAGCTCTTTATGTTGGGCTAAACCCATGTGGTGACCCATGGAGGTTTTAACCCATGGAGCATGAGGGATATGGAAAGTCATTAGGTTTTACATGGTACCCTAGTTTGCCACACTATGTAAGAGACCCTAAGGCTACCAAAATTGGCACCTAAGTGAAAGGAAAGAGGGCTAGCCGAATTTTGTGTGCAAGTACACTTCTCTCAAGTTCTTCCATTTGTTGGTGGTGTTGTGTGAAGCATTTGAGGCATCACACTTGGGGTGCTAGGCTCTTAAATTCTTAAGGAATCAAGCTACAAGAAAAGGTATGTCATTCTACTAGATTTTTGTATTACATATACTTCATAGTATGCTAGTTAGGATGAAACCTTGGAAAAATGAAAGTTTGCATGTAATAAAGAAAACATAGATCCAAGGTTTCTAGGGTTGCATGCACACCTTAGGAGTGTTAGAATGCTCAAAAACCTTCAGGTATATCCTTGATGTTTAGGCATAGTGGTCCAGGATTACGTGTAAGAATCTTCTTGGTCTTATGGTCTCTTAGTGCCAGTCAGTTTCACTGCTCGAAAGCAGCTTGCTTTGTGCTTTGTGGGACTCATATTAATGTGAGATAACTATGAAATGAATATGTTAAGTTACATGCTGCAAAGGTTAAATAATTTTAGAATGATGGATTCAGCCCTATTGTGTAACTATCATCTGAGTCTAACCATTGTAGGGTTGGGTCTTTTAGTTGAAAGATTATTTATGTTTTATTGCATGTAATTGTATTCATGAAGTGGTTACCTAAAATTAATAGGGGTTCTTCAGCAGTTGATGGCAGGGTGAGGTAGGGATCCTAATAGATCCTAAGAAGTGATTTAGTGTGGGTGATACGTTGTTTAGCAGGTATTGGGAGTATTATTATGAGTAGGTGACTTAGAGGACTCAAGATTGCCTCTAGAGGAAAGTATGGACATGTGTGGAATATAGTATTGGGCCCGTACTACTAGAAGTACATGATCCATACTCGAATCAAGGCAAGTCATGAGGATTCTAAGAAGCTGGTTGAGGATAGGTAGCATGGTACCATAGTTCGTGGAAATGTTTCCATATCTGTCGATCTTTTGGTTATAGTTGTTCGGGCATGAGAATTGGGTTGGTGATTGTTTGGGCCTTAGTGGCCATTTCATTTTGGGTTTGAATGGTGCAAACCTAGGGGAGTTAGTTGATTTTGAGGTCTCAAAATCCTTGCTCAAGGTAATGCCAATTGAGTCACGGGACTCAAGATGAAAGCGATTATTATGATCGGCTCAAGGATTGTAGCAGGAGGCTGAGTGGTTGACAGATGGAGAGGAATGCCACTATCTATGGTGGAGGTTATGTTTTTCTAGCTTGTTATGTTCAGAGGAAAGAGAGAGTATACATGTGATCTTTAGAGTTGAGGTACAGACCCATCACAAGGATATATGGTTGCGGTTTTTGGCAGCAGTATGGTAATGTGGAAATGCACAAGAGGATTCATGTGGTATAGCTGCCTTCAGGTGAGATCAGGGGTCAGTTTTCCTTGGATATGGGCAGGTTAGGTGTTGGTTGATGGAAGTGAAACGGGAGTGACAACTCTTGTTGTCTCTAATGTATCCCGACTATGAGAGTTATGCCTCTTGTATATGTAGATGATCCTTACGATGAATTGATGGTTAGGGGTTTGGGGGCGAGGTAGTGGTAATCCATTTTTTCGGGATAGAAATCGGTGCTATGAATGGACTATCAGAATTATTACTTGTGTATATATGTGGGGTTCTTAATGTTAGAAGTGGTTATAATTATAAATGTTTGAGTTCTTCATCTGAGATTCAGAATCTTTTAAGGTTTTCTTGATCCTTATCTGGAAGATCATCTTGCATGTGTTATACATTCCAAGAGTCAGGGATGGTTTGTACCTGGTTGAGCCGGTTTGAGATATGGTTTGGTTGCAACACCAGGGGTGGTAGTTAGAACCCTAAGTAGGGGAGAACTAGGTATTCTTCTTGGAGGATCATCAATCTATTCGAGTTTGTGGTGTCGAAAGAATGGTTCATAAGGATCTGCGTTATGGGTATGTGAGATTTCGATTCAATATTTGGTCAAGTTAGGGGTGTAGAGCAAGTGGCCACCGGATGTATGTGTTCGAGATATACATGAGTTGTCTCGCAGCAAGAAGTAGTTGGTCAATGAGCTCGTTGTAGCCAGTGATTCCTTTCGGAAACGTCTAGGAATAGGTCAAGATGCATTTTGGTCTCTTAAGTTGGGTATCGAGTGTTGAGGGATTTTGTCAGCTTGTTATATAGATTGATATCTATAGCCTAGGATGGGTTGTAGCTAGTCAGTCAATCAGTTTGAGAGTGGGTATGATTAGTCCCTCATGGGCTTTGTGCAATAATGTATTGGATTAATGGACAGGTTGTCAATGCACTCTCGATCGTTGGACTTTTCATTCTTCATCAATAGTAAAGGTTCTTTGAAAGTTGGGATGTTGGGACAGCATTGTTGGTTTTTTAGGTACGACTTAGGATCTGGGTAGAACCCAATTTTGGCATGTCGCGTCGGCAGGGCAAGGTTTTGACAACATTTTTGATGGATCTGTAGGTTTTATCTATTTTTTTGTGTATTGACGGGATCTGTGCAATTTTAATCAAGGTGTATGATCTTAATCTCCAACCATTCATGAGAATGTTTCTATTAATGGTTGAGGTTCATTTCGGTTAGATCTACTGGTACCAAACCCAATGGGTAAGGGTTGTGAGGAAGAAGAAGTGCAATAGAGCTAGGGTTGGTCATGTGTTTCCCATGGGGACATGTGTAGTTTAAATAAGATAGCATGAGATCACTTGTTTTGAGTTATTAGCATGGTTTTTAATTTGTTTGTAGTCCTTAAATTGGAACAAGAGTGCAACCACCTATCTCATTCTCTGGTTGTGTGCATCCATGTTTTCGACTAAATTTTGTTTTGGTAGCCGCCTGTACTGTGAAAGGAGGTGTACGTGATAGAAGAGTATGATCCAGGTTGGGATTGAGTTATGGAATCTCGAGTCATGGAGTTCATTGTGAAGGTTTCGAGTGGTTTGTCAAGTGGAGGTACGTCTCAGGTTATACGGGATTTGGACGTAATGTGAAATTCTTGGATGTACCATTATTATACCCATAGGAGCAGTGGACTGATTTATGTTTCAAAGTTCATCTGTAATATTGGATGATCAATTGAATAGAATTGACCTATTTATTCTAATTGATTTCGCATTATGAATGGGTTAATTATCTTTGCTCTCAATTGCATGTGTGATGGAGTTTATGGATGATGTGTGTGTTGGATTAGGTGTCTAAGTTCATAACTATTTCTCGAATGTACTTGACCCGATTAGCATGGTCCATTTGGGTTGCATGGCATCATGCATTTGGATAGACTAAAATGAGAGAAATAACACTTAAGGTTTATTAATATATTATAAGTTCTAATATATTAATAGTATTATTTAATTAGTATTGATCAAGAATTAATTTGGAATTAATTAAGTGATCAAAAGGAGACTAATTAAATATATGGGTTGATTGTGTAAATCATCCATACTTGTATAGTGGGCTAATGCTCCATGGATTATCAAGTTGGGCTAAAACCCATAGGATGCTCCATGGTGTTTATAGAACCCATGTGTCATGGAAATGAAAGGTCATGAAAATTAGGATTTACATGGTGTAACCCTAATTGTAACACACTATATAAGCATCATGTTCTTCACCAAAATCGGCCACTAAGCAAGACAAGTGAGGCTAGCCGATTTCTAACTGTTCTTCATTTCTCTCTAAGTTATTCCAAGTGCATTTGGTGTTGTGTGAGACATTTGAGGCATCACACTTGAGGTGCTAGGCTCATAAGGTTTTCAAGGAATCCAATCTACTACAAGGGTATGTTTTCTTGCTTACTTTTATGGTTAAAAGTTCCCCATGTATGCTAGATAGGATATAAACCATGGAAAATTTTTTTTTGCATGTATCATAGTAAAACATAGATCCAAGGTTTCTAGGGTTGCATGTACACCTTAGGAGTGTTACAATGCTCAAAACCCTACAGTGTGGAATTATAGTTTCCTAGGTATCTGGTTATCAGTGGTTGGGATCAATAGAGTGCAAGTTGGTCTGGGTACCAAGGATTGTGTTGTTGGTTAGTGGATCAGAGGTAAGCCCGAGGGTTGTATTCGATTAGAGGGTCAGGGGTAAGCCCGAGTTTTGTTATTAGTTAGTGGATCGGGGGTAAGCCTGAGTGTTGTTAGTAGATAGCTAAGCAGGGTTGTCGGAGCCGAGTAGGAGTGTGGCCTAGTTTGGTATGTGACTAGTTGGTTCTCGTCATGATGGTGCACTTATGTGCGGGATTAGCATGACAACAATTGGCCGATGAAGTTTAGATTTGATCAAATCTGCAGGTTTTGGGTTAGTTTGGTTGATGTGAGGGGTTGCATCATGAAGTGGAAGCGAGAGCTGATTTCGAAGACAAAATCTAATTTAAGTGGGGAAGAATTATAACAACCTGTTTCCTACCATTTCTGGGCCGTGGGCCGGAAGTCGATTATTTAAGGATTTGGTCATTAAATAGTCGAAGTTTAGTCCTTGTGGAAGGAGGTAATGATAATTAAGAGATTTAACCCTTGAATTGTGTTTTGGGCCGAAGGGTAAAAAGGGAAAATTCATAGGTCGGGTTCTTGCATGAAATATGGATTTTTGTTCGAGAAGTTTTTAGTCCAAGATATATAGATAATGCTTTCTGGCTCCTCAACACCTTTCTGTAGATATAAAGATCGTCTAAATCGGAATTGAAACATAAAAGGTATGACCGTTTGAAGTTTGGACAGTTTTGGGTTAAGTCGCGTACATTGGGCGTACTACACAGCGGAGGCCCAACCTAGTACGTTGGGCGTACATGATCATATGCTAAACCCTAATTTGAGGGTTTTGAGTCCTATTTAAGCCCCTTAATTCCCCCAAACCCTTTACATTCTCAGCCTCCACCCCTTCAATGTCCTTCCTTGAAACCCTAACCCTAGTTTGAGCCTTGTAAGGAAAAAGAAGGAATTTTTAAGTGCTTTGGAGTGTTCTTGGTGCATCTTGCAGAAGAAAGAGCTCATTGGAGAAGTGATGGTTGCATTGGAGCTTATAAATCCAGATCTTGTTCACGTTGATCTTTCTTCTGGAGGTGTAAAGCTTGAATCTTGATGATGCATTTGTTATATCTAGCGAGCTTTGGATGTTATGAGCTTTTGGTCACTTTAGTTCATAAAGTTTAGATCTTAAATGTTTGTGACCTTGTTATGGATAAAGATGGAAACTTTATCGATCTAAATATCATTTTGATTCAGATCTGAAGGTTGGAAACTTGGACTTAATTGATTGTGTAAGAAAGATGCACTTTTGGTCCCTTTGAAACTTGAAAGACTATATCTTGGTTGCTTGGACCATTCTAATGGATAAAGATGGAAACGTTATCCATTATGGAGCTATTAGGAACCATAAAAATGTGATCTTGGTCCTTCTATCTCTTCCATGCACGAGTTATGATGTCTTAATGGATTAATAAGTTAGGGTTTTAGCTTTTGGGCCTTTTCTAGCCATAGGAAGTCATAAAAGTGGAAAATTTATGACTTAAGTTGATGTTTTGAGTCTAGATCTGAACTTTGGACAAAAGGTACTAAGCGATAAAGTTCTTACTGAAATGTTGGGATCAGCCTGCGTACGTTCGGCGTACCTAGGAGTACGCTTGACTTACTGGACTTGAATCGTGTATGTTGGGCGTAAGCAGCCAATCTTGGACTTTGAATTTAGTTGACTATTGACTTTTGACCAAGTTTGACTTTGGGTCAAACATGAGGATTTTGGGCTATTGATTAAGATTTTATCTGGTTATGGTGTAAGTGGATTCGTGTGTGCAAGCAGTGCAGAAAAAGGGATCGTATTGCAATGTTTCAGAGCTCTTCGATTCAAGTGAGCTTTCCCTCACTGTACATATGGGTCGAAGGCACCAATGCCAGTCCACTGAGTTATGTATCCTAGTTTAGAGGATGTTGCTATGATGTATTGATCTGTTAGTACTGAGTCTTAGTATATAGGATGTTTTTATGCGATAGTGATCTACAGATCTGCCTGTTAGTTTGTTGACTGGTTGTATGATTATCTGTTACTATTATATGTTATATGTTAATATGTTATGTATATGTCAACATAGTTTGGTTGGGTTGAGGTGATACTGCTTTGTGCGGAAGCCAACAAACCTGGGAGTAAGCATAACATAAGTTGTAGGCCAGTAAAGCAAGCCAGACTTATGATGTGAGCTTAACAGCAGGCCAGACGTAAGTTGTGAGCTAGTAAGGCAAGCCAGACTTATGTTGTGGGCTCGAAAGCAAGCCAGACATGAGTTGTGGGCCAGGGAGCAAGCCAGACTCATGTTGTCGGGTCATGGGTAATCCAGTCTATTAGTTGTAGACTCATTATGTATGTTGTTATATGTTTGTGTGGTGGTATTTTGGGGGGAACTCACTAAGCTTCGTGCTTACAGTTTGGTTTCCTGTTTTCAGGTACTTTGGATGACTGGGCAAGGCGAATGCTTGATCGTGCACATCCTTTAGTTTTTAAAAGATTTGATTTTAGGATGCTCTAATTTATGACTATTGACACTTTGGAAACTATGTTTGCAAACATTTATGGTTTTGGGTTGTTTTTGAAAAATGAAATTTTACCATGATTTTTGGGATGTTTTAGTAACAAACTGTTGATTTTGTTCACATTTGGTTTCTTTCCTTTTTCTGTACACAATATTCCATCAAACTTGTTGTTTATGTTCACCATAACCGTTTTGATCAGATTTTACATGTGATATCCAGTCAAAAGGGTTATGGTGAACACAAACAACAAGTTCGATGATATATTGCTTATAAAAAAGGAAAATGACCAAATATGAACAAAATCAATAGTTGGTTACCCTTTTTTTTTCATTTTTCCTTTTATTACATATGCGTTAAAAATATGAATTAGAAATCAATAATATAGTATATCTCAAGGCTAATTACATGTTTAGGGAATAAATGGGTATTCAACTATTTTAGAAAATTTATTCAACAAGTGTAAATTGAAGTGAGTTTTAATGGTTAATTTTTCTCGTATGGGTGTGAAGTCGATGAACATGTATAACATCAACATCAAATGCTAAAGTTGATGTTGATCATCTTAATTAGATTGATGACAACTCTTGTCAAACTTTTCTAATGATTTTAGGAAAGACAATTATGGGGTTTCTTTAGATGATGAGGACGGTGGATACAAACCTTCATCAATGAACATAACTATATTTTATATTTTATGAATATACTAGTAGGTCAAGAGATGGATTTACTTGAAATATCTAATGAGTATCAGTGGACCATTTCTAATGATAATGTTGATACGAGGAGAAGACAATGAGTAGAATCTAAAAAACAGGACCTAATTCACTATACACAAATGTTTTGTAACATCGCAAAATCACGATTTTTTTTTTCATTTTCAAATCAAAAGAAACCACTGTTTCAAATAAAACCCCTAACAAAACCAAGTATAAAATACAAATATCCCCAAGATCATTATATCATAAATCCCAAAACATGTCATTGAAGGAGGTGTACGATCACGCTATCGCTATCGCCTTACTACGATAACATATATAATCATGCATGTTGGATCTACTCAGTCATCGGACTGGAATACCCTCGGGTCCGCAGCCATCGAGCTAGATTACCCCAGCCCAATCATTCATCGAACTGGAATGCCAACATTTGATAGGCCCAATCAGTCATCAAACTGGAATGCCAATATGTAACGGGTGCATTCAGTCATCAGACCGGAATGCCAATATGTAATGGGCCCATTCAGTCATTGGACTGGAATACCCTCGGGTCCACAGCCATCGGGTTGGATTACCCTCGATCTGTTGGATCATGCACATAACAGTAACTCCTCAACCCAGAACATACTACATCGACATAAACAACATATAAACACATAACCAAGCAATAGGAAAATCCGGCAAATCTACAAATCACTATCGTATAGCAACATCCAATATACCAAGATATAGATCTAACATATCACTACATCATAACAACATCCTATATACCAAGATACATAACCTAGTGGGCCAACATTGGTGCCTTCGACCCACATTACAGTGAGGAAAACTCACATCTCAGTCCAAAAAGATAGTTGAACAGGACATTGCTTCGAATATCAGCTCTACAAGTCACCTATACATCAAATAGAGACCAATCTCAACTTATAACTCAAAATACATAAAATACCTTTAGGTCAAATCTTAATTAAATTCGAAAGTCAAAGAATTCAACCGAGTCAACTCAACTGAGTACGCCCAGCGTACTCAGCTTGTACGTATGACGTACTAGGGGTTTGACCAAAAAAACGAGTTGTTGACCACGTATGCACAACTTACTCTAGTGTATGCTCATCGTACGTGTCATCCAACTTCTTCTTCTATTAAGAGCTTAATCCCTTCGGGCCTCAACCCTTTCGTCCAAAATCCAAATCTAATCCCAAAATAACATCTTAAGTCTTAAAGTTTCCAACTTTATGACTTTGCATGGCTATGAAGTGCTTAATACTAAAAAACCTAACTTCTTAACTCAGTAACATATTATTGATGGGTTTGAGCGAAAAGAACATCCTATGTGTTCATGAAAACCCTAATGCTTGGATCTAGGTTTCTCTATTGTGCATGCATTCATCCAAGACACTCAAACCCTAGATCTAGCATATGATATTCAAAATTAACATAATAAACAGATCTAGATGATTACCTTGTTGTTGATTGAAGATCTTGAAGCCTTGAGAACTTTAGCACCTCCAGTGTTGTGCCTCTAATGAATCACAAACACCAATAGCAATTGGAGGAAACAAGAGAGAGAGAGAGAGAGAGAGAGGGGGAGAGGAGAATTTCGGCTCTAGGACTTCTAGGGTTCAAGTGTCCAAAAATCCCATGCCCAAGTGTCCTTTATATAGGTGTAGGAATTAGGGTTTCAGTCATTATCCTTATCTGATTACTTAGCCACCAAGCAGCCCATAAGATAATTCTATAATCCCTATCATGGACGAATTCTTAAGGCTTTACCCCTAGAATTTGTCCACCCTATCTATTAGGTTTTCATTGCCTAACTTTGTAACTATCATATAATTACAAGTCATCCCCTTTAGTTTAATTAACTTCCTTTGATCACAAAACTAATTCTTAATTAATTATTGACCAATGTTAATTAAACAAATATGATTTCTCTTTTAATATATTAGTCTTATAATATATTAATAAACCATAATCACCTCCTTCTACATTATTCCTCCAGTCAAATTGCTTTGGTGAAGGCAACCCAAAAGGACCATGCACAACCGGGTCAAGTACATACCAAATATAGTTGTGGACTTAGACACTAATCCAACATTCTCCCACTTGGATAATTCTAATAACTATAAATGTAAATGAAACTTCTGGATCCAATTAGCAATTGCAGTTCTCAAAACTCTTGATCTTATAAATAACTTGTCCTTAAGATAAGGGATCGTATAATCCTCTATTCTGGATATCGTGCGCACAATTACATGGAACATAGTCATACTTATTGTCCAACAGTTTGTTTCTCGATCTCTGATTCATTTGACATAGAACTTAATTGAACACATCAATTCAGTCATGATCGGGCCCGACATATAAGTCAAACTAAATCACCGAGGGGCCCTGATATCACTTTTACCCTCCTAGGATAAAAGGAATAGATAAACTTCGACTTATATGAATTTACTATCCACTAATCAAATCATACACAACAATGCGTTTTATAACATCAAGTTACCGATGCGTTTACGCATTATCAATGCACAACCAATT
The DNA here is from genome assembly GCF_051521515.1 of Lactuca serriola. Classification (NCBI taxonomy): domain Eukaryota; kingdom Viridiplantae; phylum Streptophyta; class Magnoliopsida; order Asterales; family Asteraceae; genus Lactuca; species Lactuca serriola. The sequence continues at coordinate 13,250,816 of NC_136413.1, forward strand.
ATCAAAAAATAAACCATATATCTAGGTTTTAAGACCATATGATATTATCGTCTTGCGATCACTCGTGACAAATTCCATGAAGTGATTCCAGCAAGTGTGGGTTTATTCCAATGCTCAAAACTTGTTCATAAGCACTCATGAACGTTGTAGCAAACTTTTGTTATGTCTAATACATTTTAGACAATCTATACACCAATTCATGATAGTCTTTATTCCTACCTACTTCCAACATATGAACGACTATGGACCATGCAAATAATACTCTTTTCACTACGAGGATTTGCTGGGTAAACAATTAGCATAAGACAATAACATTACTAATAAATAATACTCTTTTATTTAATCATCGCATGTTAAGTACAATTTATCTATTACACGTTTCTAAACTATCTAATCTAAACTAATAGCGTCCATCGGCCCGATGCTCCTAGCGTGCTGCAAGTGCTTAACCCTGCTCAGTCCCTTCATAAGTGGATCTGCTGGGTTATTCTATGACGCTACCCTCTTCACTACGAGGAGTCCTTCTTCTACCCGATGTCGAATAAAGTGATATTTTCTGTCGATATGTCCACATGTACCATAATCCCTCTGTTCCTTGGTCAAGGCAACATCTCCTTCATTATCACAGAAAATTTCCATAGGCTCCTGTATGGCCAGCACAACTCCAAGGACTCCAATGAAGTTCTTCAACCATATTCCCTCCTTTGACGCTTCGCTTGCTGCAATGTACTCTGATTCGCACGTTGAATCAGCTACGGTATCCTGCTTGGAACTTTTCCAAGTCACTACTCCTACATTTAGGGTAAAGACCCAGCCTAACTGCGAACGGTAGTTGTCCCTCTCGGTCTGAAAACTAGCATCACTATACCCTCGCACCTTTAAGTCATCACTCCCACCGAGGACTAGAAACCATTCCTTGGTCCTCCTAAGGTACTTCATAATATTCTTGACTGCGGTCCAATGCGCTTTTCCAGGGCTCCCTTGATATCTTCTGACCATGCTCAAAGCGAAGGCCACATCGGGGTGAGTACAAGTCATAGCGTACATGATCGAGCCAACTGTGGAAGCGTAAGGTACTCAGCTGTCGCACCCCAAAACCTGAACGGAAGAAACGTTATGGGGCGGAGGAAGTCATGTACAGTATCACAACAATGTATAATAGTATACAAGCAACAACATCATCCATTGCATTAATAATATAAATTAATACAAGTGTGTTCTGTGTATAGTTTATAAGACACCAAAAATTAATAATCAAAATAAAGACGAGTCTTGAAAGTTTCGTCTTCTTAAAACCTGGTCATCAGTACCTGTCTACTGGTGACCTGAGAATACAAGTTATTTTGAAAGAGTAGATCAGCATTAAAGCTGGTGAGTTCATAAGTATTTTAGTGTCGTTGCTTGTATGAAAGTGTTTGAAAATTTTTGATGTAAATGTTTGTAAGTGTATGTAGTAAATGTTTTTATCTCCTAGAAACTCCTATATTTTATACTAAAAAGTAGCCTTCTACCAATGCCCGAATGTTCTATATGTAGTTTGTTTGTAAAAGTATGTATCTTTCCCAAGTATGAGTATTATTACCAATATATAGTTTACATTACAGTTTATGTGAGAAGATCACAATGTGAATGCAATGGGAAAATAACAATGTATTGTAGTATTGTATATAAGTAACTACCAATGTACTAACTACCATAAACCAGTTTGTTAATTAAGGTAAAATGTGATATTATTGTAACCATACTTGATCGACTAGTAAAACACGACGCTCGAAGACGTCGAAATGGTATGACATTCGTCACCCGTAGACCTGCAGGTCCCACTGTAGCTAGCAGCAAGGTATAGGACGGTCAGTCCCGTATAGATCTATACACAAATTCACGCTCTCCCTCCAGGAGACTCTGGTTACAAAATGTGACACAACAGTATATTGTCATGCCATGAAGTAGTGGCTCACATTAATGTTATAGTATTCTAGTGTTTGTATAGTATGCTCTAGTGTATTGTATGTTCTCTCTGTTCTAGTGTATAGTATGTTCTCTTGTATAGTGTAGTGTATGTTCTCTTAGTTTCTCATCATAGTATGTTCTTTCTGTTTCTCATAATAGTAAGTTCTTTCTGTTTCTTATAATAGTAAGTTTGTATTGACTCATGAATGAATTGACTCTTGTATGTTTCATTGTACTAGAAATAGTGAGTAGTGAACCTCTAAACTATACCTATTATAGTTTACTAGTAATGTTGTTTGAATGACTGAGTATGTTTGTACACCTTTGCTACCCAAAGATGTTGAACTGATGTAAGAACTTTTATGTCTATACATAACACATAATATATAACTAAGATTCAAAGAACACTCGGACAAACAACCAGATACTAGTCCACAACCAAACAAGGAACAGGAAATAAAGTGAGTCATCAGTCCTAAGTCCTTTCAACCTTACTTATATAACTATATCTATATAGACATGATTTTGATAATATATATAAGTTTAAAAAAGTTTAATAAAGAGTTTAACATATAAAAGAGTTTTAACCATTTGAATGGTAACCGGAGACTTGATGTCAGTTTATAAAATGTTTTGAAGAGTTTGTTTGATAAAACAGTTTGAAATATAAGAAAATCCACATGTTTGATAGTTATTAATCACATGTGATTGATATAACAACTATTACGTTATCAACTTGTATTCCCCCCCCCCCCCCATAAAAGCATTTAAAATCATTTAAAATATGAGTTGAGGGGTATGAACTCACCTATAGTGCGTGATACGAATGAAAGATTAGTTGTAGGATGCTAAGTGCTAAGTGAAATATCAGGCACAAATGGATCCTATAAGGCATATAATGATACATATATGTATATAATTAGTGTTTATACAACTAATCATGTAAGGAAACACCTTAGGGACTAGGAAACACTTGAATGGAAGTGTTACAATCACGTATCATTGTATATAAGGGGTGTATGGCCACACAATGGTGTTTACGGCCAAGGTGTTAACAACCCTATGTGTTTACGACCATAGGGTTTACGACCCTATGTGTTTACGATCGTAAACTCATGAAGTCTTGTGCCAAAGGGTGTTTTTAAGGTCTTTCAAGCATCAAGGAAGTGTTCTAGACCCATTCCTATCCTTAAGAAGAGTTTATGGCCAAACTAATAGCCTTAACAAGGGTTTACGAGCGAAGGGATATGCTCCTGGCCGTAAACTCTCATTGTTTTTGGGAATTGGTTGTTTTCAAGGATGAAAATCAAGAGCTTCTACTAGATAACAAGTATAGGGAAAGGATACTTATGATATGGAAGCAAAAGGGTTGATTTTGGCCCAAAGAACTAGTGTGTTCTTGGTGTTCTTGAAGATCTAACCCAAAACATGAAGTTCAAGGATGAAATTAAAGGGTGATACTAGTTAAAGAGATGTATCAACAAATCAAAGGATGAAACACTTACATTTTTGAAGATTAAAATGAAGATCCTTATGATACTTGAGAGACAATTCGGGTTTCTTAACTTGAAATGGTGAATAATGAGGAAAAGTGAAGGGATATCAAATATAAGGCCATGAGTTTACGGCCACCTTGAGTTTATGGCCATAAACTCATGTGATGTGGCCATAAACTCCTCATGATGGAGTTTATGGATTGTTTGGTGGTTTTGAACTTCAGTAGATACTTCCTAACACTCATTCCTTTGATGTACTAGGCTTAGAACGCTCAAACAAATCCTAGAAAATGCTAAAAGATAGCAAAAACAAGTCTGACTTTGATTGAGTTGAATGGTTGTACAAGATAGAAATTTCGGGTTGTCACATCAGCTCATTTCTACTATCTCGACTTCGATACTCGGACTTTGAGTCTTACTCAACTTGGCCTTACTTTGGATTGGTAACTCTCCCTTCTTTGAATTCTCCATACTAAAATGTTTTAGTACCTTGTCCAAGTAAGTATTCTGACTAAGTCCTATTAGTCTCTTACTTTTGTTTCTCACTATCCTTATTCCCAGAATATAGGCAGCCTCTCCGAGGTCCTTCATAGCGAAGCACTTCCCGAGCCAGGACTTAACTTCATGTAGCTTCGAGATGTCGTTTCCTATTAGCAGTATGTCATAGACATACAATAAGAGGAAGCTTACTATACTCCCACTGGATTTGACATACACACATAATTCATCCTCACTTCATAGAAAACCAAACTCGTTGACCTTCTCATCGAAACAAAGATTCCATCTGTGAGACGCTTGCTTAAGTCCATAAATGGACTTCTCAAGCTTACACACTCTATTGGGATGCTTCGCATTGACAAAACCCTCTGGCTGAGCCATGTTAACATCCTCAGCCAACTTCCCATTAAGGAAAGCGGTTTTGACATCTATTTGCGATATTTCATAATCATGAAATGCGACAATGGCCAACGTCACCCTAATAGACTTTATGTTCGCAATTGGTGAGAAGGTTTCATCATATTCAACTCCGGGAGTTTGAGTGAAACCATTCGCGACCAATCGCGCCTTATAAGTGTGTACACTCCCATCTATGTCGGTCTACTTTTTGAAGATCCATTTGTATTCGACCGTCTTATGACCTGGTACATTGTCAACCAAATTCCAAACTTGGTTGTCATACATAGACTGAATCTTGTTGTCCATCGCCTCTTTCCACTTCGCAGACTCCGGGCATGCCATGGCTTCCTTATAGTTGTTAGGTTCATCCAAATTTATTAGTGTACTATCACTAATATACGTATCCCCTTCTATAGTAATATGAAAACCATATAACTGGGGTTGAAACCTAACTCTTTCGGAATGTCTAAGAGGTAAGGACTCGTCAATTGGTTCAACCGGAGTTTCCTCCTCGGGTTGAGCGCCAGTGTTGGAGGTTCCTTCAATGCTCGACTCTTTAATCTCTTCAAGATCGATTTGCCTTCCATTGTCCCCTTGGCTTATGAGTTCTCGCTCACGGAAAACCCCTCACCTTGCAACGAACACAATGTTGTCACTCGGTGTATAGAAGAGATATCTAAAGGGCTTCTGCGGTTAGCCGATGAAAATACATCTCTCACTACGAGGTTCGAGATTGTCGTGAGTCTCTCGTCTTACAAAAGCCTCGCAACCCCAAACCTTGATATGTGCTAACGAGGGAGCTTTCCTATCCACATCTCGTGAGGTGCTTTTGTTTGATTAGTGTCTAAGCCCGTAACCATATTTGGTAAGTACTTGACCCGGTTGTGCACGGTCCTTTTGGGTTGCCTTCACCAAAGCAACTTGACTGGAGAAATTAAATAGAGAGAGAGGTTATTGTGATTTATTAGTATGTTATAAGAATAATATATTAAAGGAAAAATCATATTTGTCTAATTAATATTGGTCAATAATTAATTAGGAATTAATTTTGTGATGAAGTGTAATTAATTAAACTAGAGGGGATGAATTGTAATTATAAGATAGTTGCAAGATAGGGCAATATTTATCCTTGTTAAAGGATGGAAGAATTCAAGGATAAGGATATCCTTAAAATCGTCCAAGGATAAGAGGATAAGGGTTTTTCAAGGCTTATCTTATGGTTACTTGGTGGGCAAGCAACTGGATAAGGATAAGGACTGAAACCCTAATCTAAACCCTATATAAAGACCCCTAGGCCTTTAGAATTCGTGTACATGCTCCTAAGAGGTCCCAAGGACGAATTCCATCTCCTCCCTCCTCTATCTTAAGCCTCTCCAATTGCTTGTGGTGTTTGTGAGCCATTAGAGGCACTACACTTGTGGTGCTTGCTTTCAAGACTTAGGATTTGAAGATTTAAGTTGTTATTGCAATATAACAACAAGAGGTATGTAATCCAACCTTGTATGTTAATTTCGAAAATATCAATGCACATTAGGGTTTTATTCTTGTGTTCATAATGTTGTGTATCTAATAGTGAAAACATAGATCCAAACTAGGGTTGCATGCACACTTAGGATTGTTTGTATAAAACCCATCAGCTTTGGCAACCTTCTTCGTGTGGACTAAGTTAAGGATATGGGTGGCAGTATCTAAGGCATACCCCTAGAATGAGATGGGTAGTGAAGCACGACTCATCATGGAAAAAAACCATGTCTAGCAAGGTTCGATTACGCCTCTCAACCACACCGTTCAACTGCGGTGTCCTAGGTGGCATCAGTTGTGAAACGCTTCTGCATTCCTTGAGGTAGTCGTAGAATTCAAGACTTAGGTACTCTCCACCTCGATCGGATCGAAGCATCTTGATTTTCCTGCCCAACTGATTCTCCACTACTTGTTTAAACTCTTTGAATTTTTCAAAGGTTTCTGACTTGTGGTTGATTAAGTAGATATACCCATATCTGCTATAATCATCGGTAAAAGTCATATAGAAGCGGCTTGCATCCTTTGTGGTGGATCTAAAGGGCCCACACACATCATTGTGTATGAGATCCAATAAACCCTCACCCCTTTCACAAGTACCAATAAAGGGTGACTTGGTAATCTTTACAAGTAAACAAGACTCACACACGTCAACGTCCCTAAGGCTGAATGACTCCAACACTCCATCCTTTTGTAGTTGGGCTATGCGTTTCTTGTTGACATGTTTAACACGACAATGCCACAAGCATGCTTTATCCATACTATTGGAAGAATCAACACACAACACATCATTTCCTAAGTTATCTACAACCATCACAGTTTCATATATTCCATTACAAGGCAATGCTTCAAAATATAAAACATTATTAAGATAAGCATAAATAGAACCCTTTTTATTATTAAATGAATATCTAAATCCTATCTATATAAACCATGAAATGAAATGATGTTTCTTGCCATGTCTGGTGAATAGCAAAAATTGTTTAAATATAAACCTAATCCATTACTAAGCATTAAGGAATATACTCCAATCTTGGTGACAAGCGATGATCTTCTGTTTCCCATGATTAGATTTATCTTCCCATGCTCCACATCCCTATTTCTTCTTAGTCCTTGCATATCAGAACATATGTGAAAACCACATCCTGTATCAAGAACCCAAGAAATAGCACTCGATGAATCATTAGATTTAATAGTGTAAATACCTGCGAAGGACAACTTGATCTTCCCATCCTTGATTCTTGCAGATATTCTGGGCAACTTCTTTTCCAATGCCCTATCTTGTGGCAGTGATGGCACTCTTCCTCCTTTAGGTTAGAGTTGGGTTTAGCAGAACCAGCCTTGGTTCCACTAGAAAAGGTACCATCTTGGGACTTTCCCTTGTGGTGGCTCTTTGAAGGAGCCTTCCTCTTCTTACCCTTCCCTTGCCCCATTGCCAAGACAGGAGCAGCCGTGGGAGTTGGAGTTGATGCAACAGACTTATCTTTGAGATTGCTCTCAGAAAACCTTAGCAAGCCTTAAAGCTTGATCAAAGTGACCTCTTCTTTATTCATGTGGTAGGTCATGCGGAACTGGTTGTAGCAGGGAGGCAAGGAGTGAAGGATAATTCCGATTTCTAGCTCTTCATCAAAGTTAACATTTAACTTTAGCAGGCGATCAATATATCTCTATATCTTTTGCAGATAGGCGGTAAGGGACTCTCCATTACCCATTTGGGTAGTGATCATCGAAGTGATGATCTCATATCTTTCTTGCCTTGCACTTTGGTGGTACCGGTCCAACAAGTCGTGATGCATTTCATAGGGATACATGTCCTCATAGGACTTATGGAATTCTACAGTGATGGTCGCTAGCATGATGCAATAGATTTTCATGGAATCATGTTCATGGGCCTCAAAGGCGGCAATCTCCTCGGCAGTAGCAGTGTTGAGGTTGATTTCCTTCAGCTTTTCATCAAGGACATACTCTTTGTCCTCGTAACGAGTGACCATTCGGATGTTGCGGATCCAATCATTGAAATTGGACCCGTCAAATATCACTCTCCCACACAATTTCATGAGTGAGAACGAGCCGAAGGAATTCGATCCGGAAGCATTGTTGTTGTTCGACATCTGAAAAGGAAAAAGAACAAAGTTTGATTAGAAATGAATCCCCAATTAAACACCCAAATGATAAATTAGGGCTAGGATCCAACAACATTATTTACAAATTAGAAGAGGGATTCTGTAATCTAACAAGTAAATAATTTGAAGGCAAGTGAATGACGATTCACTAATTCTCCATCATGAAAAAATAAAAGGAGATTAAGTTTTAAATGTATTGAAAACTCCTAGATCTTTTGAGATTTATTGAACTTTTCAATGGCATGTTTAAATCTCAATATGCCCATCTAGTTTGTGACTGGGATGCCAAGGATCACAAAGCGGGTGTGAATAACCATGCAAATATACATGATGCCCTCATTGTTACAGTCACCTATTCGATGTGCCATTTAACCACGCACGCTCCATCGAACTATGACAAACAATGAGTCACCCTTTTCCACCTTTGCTTAGAACCCAATTAGTGTGCTAGTTAACCACTTTTGCCTAAAGTAACTAAGATTGAGAATTTTTTGTAAAAAACATTTAGTTACTTTTATAATTCATTATACTTATTAATGAGAATGGGTTGCCCTATCCTACCCGTTCGGCTAACGACCATCCATCAATCAAGGAAGCGGTGGGTGAGAGTGGACACCCATTAAACGACCATTTTATAGGCCATAACTTTATACCCCCCTTTTAGACCGGCTTCGTGAATGAGACCTACTAACGGTAAGACTAGCGTTTAAGTACATATATATATATATATATATATATATATATATATATATATATATGTAATATTATACAGTATAAGGTTGAATTTTAAACTTGTAAAATTCTAGGGTTTGAAATTTAAATTTTAATCAAAATTTTAAATTTCAAAACTTGAGGGCAAGTTTTGAACTTTTCAAAAACACAAAGGATCAAATAGCAAATAATTTAAATTAAACAAGTAATTTAATGATTATCTAAATTTGACCTAATCAATTTTATTCATAAGATAATTCAACAAATAATTTAAATAATCAATTATTATCATATACGAAATTTATTATTCAAATAAATGGAAATTATCTTTTGTTTTGGAAAAGATAAACATATAACAGTAATAAAATTTGGATTTTATTAGTAAAAAATGATTTACATACGTAATTATCCTTCAGCAAAACAACAAGAAATCCCAAAAATCCCTCTGTCTGACGCTCCGACTCGCCGAGTCCCCTTATGGACTCGTCGAGTTCATCCTACTCGTCGAGCCCACATTAGGACTCGCCGAGTTCGTCAGGCAGAGAACACAAAAACTTGATTTTCAAGAGAGGAGGAACAATCAAGGCATCAATACAAAAGAAACCAAACAAAGCTCTGATACCACTGATGGGTTTGAGCCAAAAGAACATCATATGTGCTCATGCAAACCCTAATGCTTGGATCTAGGTTTCTCTATTGTACATGCATTCATCCAAGACTTTCAAACCCTAGATCTAGCATATGATATTCAAAATTAACATAATAAACAGATCTAGATAATTGCCTTGTTGTTGATTGAAGATCTTGAAGCCTTGCGAACTTTAGCACCTCAAGTGTTGTGCCTCTAATGAATCACAGACACCAATAGCAATCGGAGGAAACAAGAGAGAGAGAGGGGGGTGGGGGAGAGGAGAATTTCGGCTCTAGGACTTCAAGGGTTCAAGTGGCCGAAAATCCCATGCCCAAGGGTCCTTTATATAGGTGTAGGAATTAGGGTTTCAATCATTATCCTTATCTGATTACTTAGCCACCAAGCAGCTCATAAGATAATTCTAGTATCCCTATCATGGTCGAATTCTTAAGGCTTTACCCCTAGAATTCGTCTACCCTATCTATTAGGGTTTCCTTGCCTAACTTTGTAACTATCATATAATTACAGTTTAGCCCCTTAAGTTTAATTAACTTCCTTTGATCACAAAACTAATTCTTAATTAATTATTGACCAATGTTAATTAAACAAATATGATTTATCTTTTAATATATTAGTCTTATAATATAATAAACCATAATCACCTCTTTCTATATTATTCCTCCAGTCAAGTTGCTTTGGTGAAGGCAACCCAAAAGGACCATACACAACCGGGTCAAGTACATACCAAATATAGTTGTGGACTTAGACACTAATCCAACAACTATAACCCATCATGGAAGGAAACTAATGACCAAGATTGCATTTTTATGACCTTAGACACTCCAAAACGTCTAGAAGGATGCTCCAAGATTGTAAAACTTCCAAATCCGAGGTTTCTCCTAGCTTCCAAGATATTCTCATTTCCTTCTCCTTCCTCTATGAACACCAAAACACACACTAATGGCTCAAGGATGCTCAAAATTGGATTAGGGTTAACTAGGGTCGAAGATGGAGGTGAAGGCTGAAGAATGAACAGGCATCAATGGGTTAAGGATGTTTAAATAGGGTTCAAACCCTAAAAAAACTAGGGTTTAAGTCTCTGCCATGTACACCCAGCGTACTAAGCATACGCGACCATGTTTCGAATTTCACTTAAATGCCACATGGGACCAACTTTTCAAATAACTCTCATGATATGGGTCAAAATGTTAATACTTGGAATTTGAGGTGTTACATGTTTTCTTTAGTAAAATAAAATGAAACCTTGCTTTTGGGAAAATAGGGAAAATGACTCAGGAGGGTAACCAACTGCTAATTTTATTCATATCTGTTCATTTTCCTTTCTTTTGTGTACGTAATATAGCATCTAACTTGTTGTTTATGTTCACGATATCCCTTTTGACCGGCTATCACAACCGGGTTATAGTGAACACAAACAACAAGTTCGATGGTATATTGCGTACAAAAAATAGGAAAGGACCAAATGTGAGCAAAATCAATAGTTTGTTACCCTCTTAAGGCTATATTTGGTGTACTAGTTGAAAAGCTAGTTGTTAATTGAAAATCTAGCTTATAGCTAGAAAGCTAGTTGTAAAATAAAAAGCTAGCTGATAAAAAACAATGTTTGTTAAAACTAACTGAAAGATTTAAAATTACATAAAAGGGAATTTAAGAGAATGTGTTTCTTTAATTAATTAAGGGATATATTTGGAAAATTAAAAAAAAACTCCTAAAAAGCTAGTATAAGTAGTTTTTTAAAAAACTGACTTATAAGCTACTTTTTTGGCTTGGCAAACACGACAACATAAAAAACTTGAAAAATAAGCTAGCTTATCAGCCAGCTGTGGCGCGCCAAACACAACCTAAATCATTTTCTCGACTTTGGTTCTCTTAATCCGAGGAGTTTAGTCATCATATTCTCCAACATTAAACTTATTGACATAAGCTATACATACCACTCTCCAAATCTCATATTCGTCAAAACCATATTTTTTTAGAACAACGAAAATAACATTAAACAAGCTAGCAAGTTGATAGAAATATTACAAGAAGTTATTACAACCATAAATAGGAGAACAGAACCAAACATTCCAATTAAGAGAATCAAGATTGGCTCGATGCTTAAACCACTTGTACGAGATAAAATGAATCTCGTCCACCGTCTTTAAGGGGGGAGTTCTTATCTTCTTGAAAACAAGAGCATTTTCGGGCTTTTTAAATCAACCAAATAACAGAGTAGATAAGACCAAGCTTAATCTTTTTAAATTTTTTGCTAAGACCACTACAGTTCAACTTTGTAAACAGATCTGATATGCAGACCGGGGGAGAGGGTAAAAGATTTGACCGTTTATAAAACCAACTCCAAATATGTGCTGAGAAGTAGCACCCAAAGAAGCGATGGTCAGTATCTTCATCAACAATTGAATAGAATCAACATTAACTATCTTCCAAATTAACACCTCTCCTTGTAAGATTGACAACCACAAAAATTCTATTAAGAAAACCCGCAACGCAAAACAGTTTGTTTTGATAGGAACCCAATTCACCCATTGAAAAACTAATAAGTCATCGCCCATAACTATCTTATCCATAAGAGTTCTCAATGAAATTACAGAGAAGATTCCATTAGCATCAGGTACACAATGCCAAGAATCATGAGTCAAAGTGAGTTAGACATCAACTACTAACAGTTAATGACATGTAGTTATGTATGTTCAACACCATTCCTCTTAGGATCCCGTTTCCAACACATATTCCCTGGAGCACCAGGGATAAGAGTTATGTCAACGATTTTGCAATTTTTGTCAGATTTGATGTTATAGAAACCCAGATAAACATCCTTGAGAGACCTGGTATCAACCTAAAGACTTTTCCAGAAATACGTATTGTCTCCAGCCCCAATCTTCCTTACAAGAAGCTTGTCAAGTGAAATGTTCCATTCCTCAAGCTCCTCTTTAGTTTTAGAAATCGAAAGCCAAGTACCGGGAAGACTACATTTTTCTAAAGGTTTGTCATTAATATTGGAAATGCGATGCAAAACATAGATACAAGACGACCAAAGGCTTTTATCTTCTATTTTTAACCCCTACAACCATTTAGCGAGAAGAACAATATTCATGGTTTTGAGAGACCCAATACTCAGACCACCTTTATCTTTTGGCCAAACCAAAGTGCTCCAAGCAATCCAATGTATCTTTTTAATATTATCAGTGCCTCCCTAAATAAATTTACGCTTAATTCCTTCCAAACAATCGATTATCTTTTTGGAGTTTTGAATAAAAAATAAAAAAGAAATAGGCTAATTATTAGAACCATATATCAAAGAAATTAAAGATTTGATCTTCCGTCAAACCATATATCAAAGAAATTACAACTTTCGTCAATATTATAGGTAAATATATCTTGTCGTTCGGATCGACGAGTCACATTCTTTTTTAATTAGGCTGGAGGGGGTGGCCCTCGCTAGGTACTCGCCAAACTCGCTTCCTCCACACTTTACAAAGTCGCTGCTTTTCTCGCTAACAATTGCTCGCTTGCCCGGTAGCGAGAAGAAATAGAAAGAGAAAGGGAAGAGAAATGGATATGATTGGTGGAGAGAGTTTTTCTCCGGAGGAAGAAGACACATAAATCACAATTTGGCATTTGGTCCCTCGATTTTGGCCTTATGAGAGATTCGACCCTAACTTACAATTTCTTTTACAATATAAATTTCCAGAATTAGCACAAAACCCCGTGAAAAACCTTATTGTAACTGTTTTAATTTAATATCAAATGTTTGTGTTTTAGAAAATATAATTTATTTGATATTAATTATTTGTGGTTTAAAAAAATAAAATTTATTTAATATTAATTGTTTGTGTTTTACAAAAAATATATTTTAATTATATTTTAAAAAGAAAAAAAAATGAAGTGCTAGAGTGTTACAACTTTCTACCAAATGCTAAGAATGATGTTCTAAGAGAAAAAATAACATGACACCCAAAACGTGATGTGGCAAGGTGTTACGAGTATTACCACTCCCCTGGTGTTATTAGGCTATACGGAGTGAGCGCGGTTTGGAACCACGGTTTTGCCACCTGGACCGCGCACACCGCCTCCTGGGTGCGGTTTCCTGCGGTTTTGGCCACAGCGTGGCGAGTTCTGGCCGCGTCTTGTGATTGGATGGTTCACCTTTTGACTGTTGAACAGTCCTTTGCGCAAAATTATTTTTTTTACTTACCATTTCTTACAAAATTGTCACAATAATTTCTTCTCTTTTTACTATCTTTTCCTCAATTTTTTTTCAAAATGTCTTCTTCCAAAAGACCCACCAAAGAAAAAGCACCCGCTAGAAACACTGCAACCCCAATCCTTTATTTGATCAACCGATTTTTTCACCTTCGTATTACCACTATGGCGGTATGCTTCTGTATTTTCCACAACGACTAACACAACCACTACCAAAAACACAACCACTACTACAAACACTACCACAACCCAACACACATTTTAATCCATTTGATTTTTTGTCTTAAACCGAGTTTGTTCAACAAATACAAGCACAACCACAAACGATTGTTTTTTATTCCAAACCGGAATTCGTTAAAGAAACTCAGCCTACTCGAGCAACAACTAAAAGAAAAGAGACGACGGAGGCTAAATGTTGGGAACCCCTAGAAGTGTTAGTGTTGGCATAATCATGGATCGATATTTCAAAGGGTAAATGTTATATTAGCTCATCAAACATTTCGTGTTTGTTTTAAAAGGTCCCCAAACTTTTTTTTTTTTGCAAATTAAAGAAATATACTTTCATTTCTCTGTTTTAAAATACCCTTATGTTACCTTCTACCGGGTTTATAGGTAATATACATGCCACGAGTGAAAATGTCGGTGACACGTCATTTAGTGAAATGGCCACATGTGTTGTACTTATATTAATTTGTTATAAAGTAAACCGTGTGCATTATACAATCCCCTCCCCCTCATTGAAGAAACCCCTCATCATTGAAGAAAACCCTCGTCGTCCCACCATAGTAACTGAAGATCGATGGCTATATTCTTGTCAATCAAAGTTCAATTCCAAGGTGTGTTCATCAACAAACCTTTTTGCTATTCTGATGGTGTTCATCATGTGTTCGAGAACGTCGATTTTGATGGTATGTCATTTAATGAGTTTGTGGGTTTTCTTGAAAGATTCACACAAGAGAAGTGTGAGAAAGTTTATTATTGTCAGCCCGATTTACAAATCCCAGAAGGTTTAACCTTGATTTCGAATGAACGTGAATATCAAGAATTTATAGACATTGCTTATCAATGTGGTGTACAAGTTTCTGTTTACATGGACCATTTTGGTGCTACTGTGCATGTAACGAAGGCAAAGGAAAATGAAAATGAGGATAATTGTTCTGTCAAGTCAAACATGTCAATCGAAGGGGAAGAAGGTATTGATCTAACTAAAATTAAGAGTCCACAAGAAATCAACATGGAAGGAATAACCTATGAAGGAGTAAGTCAAGGTAATGGAAACGAGGAGGCCACAGAAGGTGATCGAAAAGATGATGAAGATGATAATGTCCTAGATTTGAAAGGAAAACCAATGTTTAATGAAGACATACATTGGAAGAAGCAGTTGCCAATTCTATGTATGAGGTTCACCAACCCTGAACTATTAAAATTTATGATTTGTAATTATGTTGTAGCAAATGGATATCAATTGTACTTTGAAAAAAACGACAGTAAAAGGTTATTGGTTAAGTGTAGTAATGGTCAATGCACATTTAGGCTTTGGGCATCATGGATGAGTGAGGAGCAGTCTTTCCAAATAAAGTCCCTTATCATTGACCACAATTGTGCAAGAAATTTTAAATTAGGGTCAATTGTTAATTACAGATGGATTGGTAGTCAATTCACCCGGGAAGTGCTTGAGAATCAGAAATTCAATGTTAGGATGTTAAAAGAGGAAGTAAAGAGTAAATTTGGCATGGAGGTTAGTATGGGACACTGTAGGAGAGCTAAGAAACATGCAATGTCTCTTGTTGAAGGTACCATAGTGGAAAATTATGCAAAGTTGTGGTCCTAAGGTGAAGAGATAAAAAGGTCTAATCCAGGGTCAACAGTCAAGTTGTCTGTGAACTCTATGCCAGATGGGAAAACTTACTTTAGCAATATATATATATATATATATATATATATATATATATATATATGTATGTTTTCATGCACTAAAGAAGGGTTGGAGAAGTGGTTGTAGAGGGATAATAAACTTAGATGGGTGTTTTCTAAAAGGAATGTGTACTTGTCAGTTATTATGTGTTGTTGGTAGGGATGTTAACAATCATATATACCCAATAGCTTGGGTTGTAGTTTGTGTTGAAAATAAAAACAACTGGAAATGGTTCTTACAAAACTTGCAAGAAGATCTGCATCTTGAAGGTGGTTTTGGTAGGACATTGATGTCAGATCAACATAAGGTATGTTTCTACTTTATAATGCCATACCTAATTTCTTTCAAATGTGATATAATTCTGAATATTATGATGATATAAATGCAGGGGATAATTGAAGCTGTGAAAGATTTATTTCCAGAGATAGAACATAGGCAATGTGCGAGACATGTTCTTTCCAATTTCAAGAAGAAATTCCCTGGGGCTCAGTTTGAGAAACTATTTTGGAAGGCTTGCAAGGCATCAACTGAACCTCTTTTCAATTCTGCAATGAAAGTGATTCAACTGATTAGTCCTGCTGCTTATGTGCATCTGATTGGAAGGAATCCAAAATCATGGTCAAGAGCATTTTTTTCAATTTGGAAGGGGGTGTGATGCAGTTGAGAATAGGTTGGTTCAAAGCTTTAACAATGTTATATTGGAGGCTAGGAAGAAGCCAATTATTACAATGTTGGAGGATATTAGACTATATGTGATGCCGAGGATGTGTAGTTTGAGGCAGAAAGGAAGTGGATGGGGACATCTTGATGTATTTCCAAACATAAGGCTTGCCCTAAATGAATTAAAGATCCAACAAAGGTACTATATTATTCACCATAATTGAATTGAATATCCAGTCAAGGTACTTTAATTACCCATGTTAACTTTGATTATTTGTAGGTACTGGCAAGTGCTTCCTAGTAGCCTGAATACATTTGAAACAAGAAACTTAGGAGAGTCTTATGGAGTTGATCTGGAAAAGAAAACATGTTCTTGTAGGATTTGGAAAATGAATGGGTATGGTTGTGTACACTCAGTGGCAACTATTAGTTATGTAAATAGAGATGTAGAGGTATTTGTTGATCCTCTATATCGTGCTTGCATATATATGAACACATACAAGTACACAATTAGAAGCATGAATGAGAGTACAATGTGGCCCCTAACAGAGTACATACCACCTTTTCCACCATTGAAAAGGAAGATGCCAGGGAGACCTATTGTTAAGAGAAAGAGGGTTAGTACTGAGATTACTGGATCACACAGAGTATCCAAGGCAAGCAAAAAGATGTTCTGTGGTGTTTGTAAGAAATCAGGCCACAATAAGTCAACCTTTGATGCAGTGTCAAAGCCCCAAAAAAGTCAGGTGAAAAAGAGGAAGGCTGAAAGGTGAAGGTGAATCTAATGCATTAAAGAAAAGGAAGGGTCAAGGGCAAAATGGGAAGGGAAAGGGTGAAGGTGATACTAGAAGTGGAATTGGTTTCAAAATGGGAGAAGGTGAAGGTGAGTCAACAAGTGGTGTGACTAAGAAGAATGGTAAAAAAGTAGATACACTGAAATTAAGAAAAAAGTCAGAGAGGATACTAAAGAAAAAGTTGGCAAAAAAGGTTGCAGGCAAAAACGGTGAAGGTGATACATCAACCAAACCAATGGACTTGGATTAAAGATGTTTTTGGAGTATGTTAGTTATGGATGTATGGATGTTTGTTTTTCTATTTGTAACATGATATTAATGAATGTATGGATGTTTGTTTTCTGTTTGTAACATGAATGTTAGTTTCTTTACTTTAAAACATAACATGATTTTTTTTTTATAATTGTACTTCCAATGCAATTCCATATAACAATGGACTTGAATTATAACAATTTACTTCCACATAAGGTTATAATGGGAACTTCACATTTGGTACATTACATTAAAAACCATACTTCAAGGGGAAATTTAAGTCCTACAACATAGGACACTTCACATTTGGTACATTTCATTACAAACCATAACATCATATGCAAAGCAAAACAAAGGTTAAAATAGGAACTAGATTTCATTTCATTCATCCATTATAACGGAGGTTATCGTCTTAACAACCCCCCCCCCCCCAAAAAAAAAAAAATTTGGGTTCTAAACACCATTACAGCCTCAATGGGCACCATTGTTCAAAACAACCAACAACACATAACCTAATACATACATATATACTAGCAGATGACGAAATTAGACAAAAAGACACAACCTTCGACAACCCTGATAACCCAAAAGAGACTAATCACCATCGTGCTACCTACGAACTAAACTACACCCACCAAAAGTCCCATCCACTGCATTCGACGCAAACACGAACCCTAATCAACGACATCACTGCAACTCCAACAACGCCCATCATTGTCACTTTCTTTTTCAAGTTGCGTATCTCCTCCTTAAACTCGCTAAGCTGTTGACGCATCTCATCTCGCATTTCCTCAATCTACAATTGGGTTTCCATGGCATGAAGTTCGTAATCAGTTGGTAAGTCTAGTTCCGAAGCTCTGAAACCACCATAGGAGAAGCTTTGTTCTGAGGCCATCTTCTTGATTTATACGTGGGAAAAAAAGCGAAGTCGATGATGTGAATGTTACGGATTAGGGTAACAAACTGGTGGGGAAGACGGATTTAGGGGAAGACGGTTTATAAGGGGACCATTAGCAATGACTTGGTAATTCTTGGGGACCAAGATTTCAACAGTAATATTCCACGGTGGTGTTCATGTCACGAAAACAGGGGATAAACCTTTTAAAATCGGTAAAGGGATGTAATTAAACGGTAAAATGAAAGTATATTTCTTTAATGTGCAAAAAAAAGTTTGGGGACCTTTTAAAACAAACACAAAAAGTTTGATGGGCTAATATGACATTTTCCTATTTCAAAAGATACGTCGACTGTAAAAGACCAAAAGCATGACCGCTTTTGGATTCGCGTTTTACATAGGTTCCATAAAAGAATGAACCGTGGAGAATACCGTTCAAAACATCAAGTGTACTCGAAATGGGGGAAGATGAATAAGGAAATCATGTTGTTTAATGATTTGTATACCAACATGAAACGTCAATGGAAAAGTTGAGAAAGCGATGATGCGATTTTGAGGAAAGCAATGATGTGATTTTGAGGAAAGCGCTGAAAGTGTATCAAAAAGTAAACCCGAAGGCTTTCAAGTTTCTTGAAGTTTTGAATTTTGTGAAAGATAACAAGAAATGACAAAACATCAAAACATCAGACGAGCATATCGATAATGGTTCAAAACGAACAGAACATCTGAGTTCGACCACACTACATCAGATGCTCGTGTTCAATTTGATTTGAACGAAAATGAACTTGTTCCAGTTTCACCACCTTCCCGACAATGGGAAGAGACAAAGCAAAAAGCAAAGACAAAAGCAAAGCGTCGGATTCAGACGAGTTGAAAGAAATGGGGGCCGACATGAAGAGTATAAAAGATAGAATGGACATGATTTTGCAAATTGCTTAAAAACATTATGCAAATCGTGACAAACTTCTTGTTTTTTTTTTTCAAGTTTTAATCGGGTGGTGTATTTTCTTTAAGTTGTAGGTTTATGTTTCTAATTTGCTTTTCTAAATTTTTAGTTTTTTTTTTTTTTTTTAAGTTAAGCAATGTATGACATTTTTATTTTTAAATAATGAAATATTATCTTAAAAAAAAGATTTTATCCATTAAAAAAATAATAAAATAAACCCAAGTAATGCAATGTAATGTTATTTTTAAATGAAGTTTTATTTGATTAAATTATTAAAAAAAAAACAAAAAACGTGACACTACTCCTTAGGTATGACAAAAAACCACTTATACGACAAAAAATGATATGACGCACATGTGTCAGTGAAATGATTGCGGTTTTGGTGGCATCACTTCGTCCTTAAAACCACCTTTTAACAATCAAATGGATTTCCTTTCACACTTAAACCATTTCAAAAAAGAATGAAGATTTTATTAAAGCTTGTAATGGTAGACGGTTTTCTAAAAGTCACGAGTCATATTGAAGAAAATTTTGTTACATGGGAATTAAAACTCGATTACTACGTCGTAATATTTTAATTTAAAGTATTTCCACACCAAATATTACATGCGCATTTGTTGTAACTTGTATCATGTTATATGGGAAAATGACTCTTGAAGGCAATTAACTTTTGTGTTTGTATTCATTTGGTTCATTTTTTTTATTCAATATACCATTAAACTTATTGTTGGTGTTTACCATAGCCCTTTTGACCGGCTTTTGACCTGTGATAGCCGGTCAAAGGGTTATGGTGAACACAAACAACAAGTTCGATGGTATATTGAGTACAAAAAAAGGAAAGGGACCAAATGAGAACAAACGCAACAGTTGGTTACCCTCCTGATTCATTTTCTCTTTACTCATTTACAACAAATCCCACATCATCTCCTACTGATATTAATGACTTTATGAGATTCATTCTTGCTTCTCCTCAAAACATAACCGACGAAAGGACATTATTCATACATGTACAACTTTGTAATGCACTTGAATATTTATTAGGGGAATCTTGACTAAGCAGGCGCATTTCATGATTACATTTACATTTCCAATCAAATGATTTATCGTATCATGGATTCTAGACAAGTCTACAAACGAGTGGAATCACAGGTACTATGATTTTTGAGTTTACTTAGCTTTAAGATCGAACTCATGGGATAAGATACAACATCAATATGTACAATATTATGGTGATGTGTCTACAAAAGTAGCATGATATTATACATATTGATGTTGTATCTTATCCCATGAGTTCGATCTTAAAGCTAAGTAAACTCAAAAATCACAGCACTTGTGATTCCACTCGTTTGTAGACTTGTCTAGAATCCATGATACGATAAATCATTTGATTGCAAATGTAAATGTAGTCATGAAATGCACCTACTTAGTCAAGATTCCCCTAATAAATATTCAAGTGCATTACAAAATTGTACATGCATGAATAATGTCCTTTCGTGAGTTATGTTTTGAAGAGAAACAAGAATGAATCTCATAAAATCATTAATATCAGTAGGAGATGATGTGAGATTTTTTGTAAATGAGTAAAAGGAAAATGAATCAGGAGGGTAACCAACTGTTGCGTTTGTTCTCATTTGGTCCCTTTCCTTTTTTTTTGTACTCAATATACCATCGAACTTGTTGTTTGTGTTCACCATAACCCTTTGACCGACACAAGTCAAAAGCCAGTCAAAAGGGCTATGGTAAACACAAACAACAAGTTCGATGGTATATTGAATACAAAAAAAATAAAAGGGACCAAATGAGTACAAACGCAAAAGTTAATTACCCTCAAGAGTCATTTTCCTCATGTTTTATATATATATATATATATATATATATATATATATATATATATATATATAAATGAAATACTGTGGATGACACATTTCGCTAATAATAATTTTATTCAAAATTTTCAGAAATTGTTTACAAAAGTTAAAATAAATTAAAAAAAAACTATTTTTATTTATAAGCAAATATGCACGACAAATTTAGAATTTGCCGCCAACAAACTTGATAGGTCAAAAAGCAAAAGCCCACCGGATATGGCGCTGTATCAAAGTGATTTGAAAAGAAAAAAAAAAGAGAAGGGGAAAAAAAAAGATAAATCGTCAAAAAGAAAATGTGTGTTGTCAGATGTTTGAGCTGTCATCCACGTGTCCAATCACGTTCGTGTGGGCCCAGACACCCCACAGGACGATATCGTGGCGGGAAGATCCACGATGTCCCTACCATGTTCGCGCCATTCAGCCATTGTGTCGGGAGTAAGTAAAGATTAGTCAAAGTCTCTTTCCAATTAGTTCAATATTCTTACCATATGTTAATATTTTAAAATAATAATCTATAAATTCATGAATATTTAATAGAATAAAAACCTCCTACTGTTTGTCATATCTTCTATGTTTAAGAGTGTTATATCATAGGTTATTATTATTTTTTTAATTCGTACAAAGTATTTGATGTTTGTGTTACCAAGAGGTCCATTAATTCTTAGGGTGAGATAGACTTGCGAAACAAGGAAAATATAAAAGGGTATACAAGAAAAGGGTTTAAACACTTGGTGAATACATTATAGTTGATCTTAATAGTTAATAGTATAGTGAGTGTACTTTTTTTTTTTGGAATGGCAAGAATAATAATCAAAGGAATGTCAAAAAACAAAGCAAGAACTTAAAAATACAAGGAAAATTAAACATGGATACATAAACAACACAAACCAACAAAATAGCAACAAACTTTGCTTCGGCCAACAGAAAAGGCAACTAATTTGCATGTAAATATGTGATAGAAATAACAAGTAAATTAATAGACATATTTGAGAAAATGCTACCACATATATTAATTATGAATAGTTTTGAATCTAGACTTTTGTGAGTGTTGTGTGAGCTTGATCAACTAGGATGAATCCTTTGAATTGTATCCCGTAATTGTTTTTCTTATGTAATTGTTTTTAGTTTCTTGCTGATTTCTAATAAAATATTTCACCTGCTCAAAAAAAAACTTGGATGAAGGGTTTTTTTTTTTTTTTTTTTTTTTTTTTTTTTTTTTTTTTTTGTAACAAATGATATGTAAAGAAGGAAATAGAAACAACTAGAAAAGGAAATCAAATCACTCAAAGCATCAGAATAAAGAAAATAATGAAAGTATAGTGATAAATTTAACTAATGACATTTGTTAAGAATCAATATTTTTTTAAGAGTCAATCGAATTTTATTCATCCACAAATACATTTTACATCAAATCAAAAAAATATAATATAATTTGTTTGATGCTAAACCAGATATGAGATATAACCGGTTCAATAAATAATAATAAAAAAAACTATTTCGAACAATAGTGACAAAACTAGATGTCCTTTTTATTGCATTTATTATTTAATAAAAAGTATCTATTTATCATGTTACATATAAGATTTTTTTGTTAATTAAGAAATAGAAAGCTAATGAAATAAAAATCAATGAAATAAGATTTTCCTTCAAGTATATGATATTTTAAAAAATTGAACTAATTTGTTTCCCATTAAAATGTCATCAGTTAAGTGTATAATATATAATTAGCACGTATATATATCTATCTCATTATCATGTAAATCTATTTTGCTTATTATTTTTATCACTATGATCAACATAGTTTTTTTTGTTTATTTAACTACTTCATAACTTTAGAAATTCAATACAAAATTTTGTACGCCATTTTAATTGTATATTAGATAGCCAATTAATATGTATATTATTGACATTAAAATCTGGTAAATTATCATAGTTGTCTTGCAACACAGGCAAAGATATCTTAAATAACATGAGTCAATGAATTAGACAATTAGTAATAAATAAAAATAAAGATTAGTTTTAAATTTTGATACATCTTAATTATTACTCCCTCCGTCCCAAAATTATAGTCCATCTTTCCTTTTTGGTTTGTCCCAAAATAATAGTCCACTTCTAAAAATAAATAACATTTTTATCAAAATACCCCCTCATTATTACTCAACCAACTAAGCATTTAATGGAACATTAAATGCAAAGTAAGAACAAAACTGTCATTTTATTATATAAAGTTAATGGTAATTAATATTTTTTTTAATCTGTGTGTTTTTTGTCTGTGGATAATAATATTGGGACAGATGGAGTATTATTTATATCAAAATATTAAAAAAAAAAAAAAAAGAAATAAAACAAGTCCACAAAACATGGCAAGTAAAAAGGAATCGCGTGTTGAGAGACAGGGAGGGGCAAGCCAAGCCCCATGCAGTAGGGCCGACATCACAAGTATTTATGTGAAAGAAGGTGGCGTGGGGGGTGACCGATGACAATGCGCCCTTTTACCGGTCACGTGATCACTCCTCCCCTATTTAATTCTAGTATATGGTGCCATTTTCTTGGCACGTATCACATGATTTCTACCTTATGGATCAATACTTAAACTTGGTTTTAATTGAAAAAAGTTAATCGATTAATGAGTTTTTGTTTAAATATTTTTTATAGAAAATATTTGATAAGTTATTTATTAATTTTTTCAAACAATTAAAAAATAAGATAGTTTATACACGTAAATTTCAACATTAACATGAAACAATAGATAAGACGATCTACGAGAACATAATATTATTGGTTATTAGTTATATCTAGAGCTGACAAAAATCGATTCAACCCACCAATTCAGCCCGAATACAACCCAAAATCAACAAGTTGAGTTGAGATTTTCAACTCATTTAAAGTAAATGCGCCAACCCGTCTAACTCATTTAATTATATAGGTTGGGTTGGATAAAAGTTATCAATATTTTTTCAACCCACCAACCCATTTCACTTTTTATATATATATATATATATATATATATATATATATATATATATATATATATATATATAATGTAATAATAATTTAAATATTATGATGTATTAGTCTAAGTATTAATTTATAAATTACAAATGTTGTATTATTAATTATGTTTTTAAAAATACAATCTTAATTCTTATATTTATTTCTTGGCGCCGAAAACACTAATTACACTTTAAAATCACTTCGAAAATGCATATCCTTAATGTTATTTGAACAATTCCTTTGAATTTGTGAATTAAGATTGTGCTTTTATCATACTTTGAAAGTTTATTTAATCTGAAACTAATTTAAGTGGTGTAATCTTTAGTTTATTTATTTATCTTTTTATTTTAAACGGGTTTGGGGGTGTTTGTATAAATTAATTTATAGCTTATTAGCTTATTGTGGTGGGAATGAAAAGTTTTTGTAAAAGTGTTTGTGATAGGAATAAGCAATAAACAACAAACAATTGGAGAATGCTTATTAAAATCAGTTTATTTAGCTTATTCATATCACAATAAGCTGATTTTTAAGGGTTTCTATCCAAACACTTAAACTTAGCTTATTGTGGTGGGAATAAAAAATAAGCAATAAACACCATTTTTTCCCTATCCAAGCACCCTCTTAATCCAGGTTTAACCAATTTATTTAATATGTTGGGTTGAGAATTACATAAACGTGTCAATCCGGTGACAACCTATTTATCTGAAAGGTTGGATTTGATTAGAAATATCAACCTATTTAAATAAAAAGTTTGGGTTTGGTAGAAACCTATTGTCAATTCTAGTTATATCATTTGGTTTTGTATTTATTATTTTATATCTTTTAGGAAAACCATTAAAATGTTATAGAACATATAAGGAAAACTAGGGGTGACAACTCTCGATCAAACCCGTAACCCGACACTAACTTAACCCGAAAATAGACGGGTTTGAGTTGATATTTTTGACTCGCCAGCCCGTCAACCCGCCAACCCACCAATCTGTTTATTTCATTGGTTGGGTTGGGTTATCTGTTTGGGTTCGCGGGTCAACCCACCAACCCATATATATATATATATATATATATATATATATATATATATATATATATATATATATATATTAGGGGTGCAAACGAGCCAAACTACTCGTGAATAACTCGAGATCGAATCGTTAAAAGCTCGACTCGAGATCGATTTTAAACGAGCCCAAGCCGAGCTCGAGCTTAATATTAGACTTGTTTATTAAACGAGCTCGAGCTCGAGCCACTGTTACTTGGCTCAGTTAGGCTCGCGAGCCTAAACGAGCCTACATATATATAATTAAAAAATTTATTTTTATTTTTATATATTAAAATATATAGTAATTTAATAAATACCATTTTAGGAAATTAGAGTATATCGTATATGAGCCGATCCTAAACCGAGCCCGTGCCCGTACAATTCTTAACGAGTCGATCTCGAGCTTTGTACCACGAGGCTCGAAACGAGCCGAGCTCGAGCTCGAGCCTATAAATATTTAAACGAGTCGAGCCCGAGCCTGGTCAGGCTCGAGCTCGGCTCGGTTCGTTTGCAACCCTAATATATATATATGTTACATTTAAAAAATGATATATTTAATTGCTAATGAAATTTGATTTCCATCCGTATCCGTATGTGACTAATCTGCGTTTGCGATTTGTTAATTAAAAAAAGAAAAAATACATGTTGTTATTTTCAGATACTCACAAGTCACGAATGAAGAACACATCCACTTTCTATGAATGTTTTCATTTTTCATTTTTATTTGGATGTTATTGACTTTGTGAATTATTGTTGAAAACTTTTTTTTTTTATGTTAATTACTTTAATCATTTAATGAATTTATGTTGAAAAAACCTTATTTTTTAAAATGTGTTGCTTATTTATTAAACGGGTTATATGGGTTAAGATTGACCGATTAACTTGTGAACCGCGAACCCATATACTTAGACGGGTTATATGTATTGGGTTGGGTTGAGGTTTCCAACCCACCAACCCGTGACCCGCCAACCCGTTAACCCATATATTATATGGGTTGGGCTGAGTTTATGTTTTCTGACCCGCCAACCCGTCAACCCGAACCCAACCTAGTTGTCAGGACTAAGGAAAACCATTAAAATGTCTAATAGGTATCGCATATTATCTAACATTTCAAAATAAAATTGACTGAACTTCGAATCTCATAACTTCAATTTTGGATACACTGCCATTAAAAAAATAACTTAGCTTTTACCAATTTACCATAATGACTATTCAATTTGAAATAAATTGGCCCAAACATTTAGGTTAACACCATTACAAATAAATTTCATTTATTTCTAACCCTAGAGTGTGGTAACGATATAAGGGTACGTGAGCGGATATGATAGTATAGTAAATACAAACATGTTTTTGTGTAACCTCTTGAAATCAATTAAAAAATCTCTAATTTTTCTATCGACTTAGCTTGATCAAATCCATCAAATGAACCACACTAAATCTTTTTTGTGTTTGATGTTTAATTTGAAACAACACAATCATCTTTAGTGTTGTTCTTAATCTTCTCAAGGTTACATCTTAATACCCAACACTCGAAAATATCAAATAGGTTTTATTTCTTTGTACGAGAAAATGTTTGGTCTGAATATTAATTCAAAATGTATTTTTTTTGACAGTGTTACTTGAATCTATAAAAATCTATAACTTTCATCCACAATGCAATTTGAATCCTAGACCATTGGCTGATGGACACTTGTCTGTCAACTCATGATAAACTTATGGTTGATGTAACATAAATATAGTCTCAATTCTCAAACAAGTTTGCGTTAACACAAATTTATTCTGAAACAAGTTAGAAATTGATAATTTGATGAGTTTCATATAATCTAATAAAATTAAAGTTGAAATAAAGCTACAAATATGTCACAATTGAAATGTTTTAAGAAATTTTCATAATTTGAAAAATACTAAAAATAAAGAGTAGGTTGCAAATATTAAAACACCAAAATTAGAATAATTGAAGATCACGTTTTCTTTATATTTTGTTAATGTCATAGATCCTTGTCAATTGTATTATTGCAAAATCATATTCTGCACTTATATGGCAATTAAACATATCTTACGTATTTAATAACTTGTGATATGATTTTTACTTAACTTGATCATGCTAAAATTGAAACAAATTGACTTAATGATCTTATAAAATCAACTAAACGCATTAAAAACATAATATTCCATATTAAAACTTTATTCTGTTAATTAATTAAATTTCATTGGCCAGCGCATATCTTCCAAATCTTCCAAAGATAAATACAAGAAACCCTAGTTGATTCATATAACAATAAAAATTTTACGAATTAAAAAAAATATATAAAAACAAAAACAAAAACCGGCGTTAATTTTAGACAACGGAAAATCCAATTTATAGACGGTTGTTGTCAAAGTGTGGCCGTCGGGTCGTTAGTTATTTTTTATAACATTTTTAATTAAATTCAAATTTAAATTAATATTTTCCACGTGGCAGTCCCCTGCCGTTGCTTCATTTTAAATGCTACCCATGGTTTGAAGTTGAAGGCAAGCAAAGGAGCACGTGCGGGCCCCAATCACGGTCCTACATGGCATCCATTTCCTTGACACGTGTCAAGTTGACTTATATTGAAAGAAATTGAAAATCAAGCCAAATTTCGGGCAGTTGTCCCCGGGCACCCGAATAAACAGTTTTCTAAATTGAACGTTATTTAGATTTTAGATTTTATAAAATACTTTCTATTTTTAAATAAATATAATCTCCAACTTTAATAGCCATACACTCTAACTCTATATTTATAATATATTTTAATACAAAAAATATTACTTATAATAAATAAAAAGTAAATTCCTTATTTTATCAATTAATATAATTTAGTTTTTTTTGTTTTTAATATTTAATAGGCCATACTACAATAATTCCATTATATTTTTGTCATTTTTGTGTATTTTGTTTGTTTAATAAACAAGCTTATTTATTGAAAAGCTAATTATTTAATCATGGTAAAAAAATCTTTCCAATATGACTAAAGTTTCTATATTCATATTTATAAAGTCATTTAAAGAACGATTTTACAAAATCCACTTGGTGTCCTTTTCGTATATATTTATTTACTTTTTCATATTATTTAAGAAACTTATTGCCTTCAATATAAATAAGACTTAAACCCACAGGGAGACAATTAACCGAAAAGCGTGTTGCAGTGCTTCTTTTTGTAATTCTAGAGAGACAAAGAGAGAGGTGATCTTTCATGGCGATTTAGTCGATAAAGCTAACAATTTCTTCAAATTTGGGCTCTCTATTAGCTGTACTCTTTTGTTTTGTTTCCTTTCTCTCTTCAACCCATTCCCTCCATAAAAAACCACTTCAAAGCAAAGTCTTCTGATCCATAAGTTACTGACAATTTCGTCGCCTGAAGAAGAAGAGAAGATGATGCAAATGGACCGGAGACCGTTTTTGGAAGAGTATGAAAAGCTTGTTGTTCGTATGAACACTCCTCGGTAAGTTAATTTGTTCTTCGTTTTCGCATCATTGTTTTCTGTATTTGTGATTTCTGAGTAAGTTTTTTGAACATGTCGGTTTGAACTTTGAAGTTGATTCGGTTTAGATCGAAGCGAAAAATTCTTACCTGCAAGAATTAAGTCTTGTGTTTAATAATATTTTAAGACCTAATGATCGGAATTTCTTTGACTTTTCAAAGATATTGAGAACAAATTCATCCAGAAGTTGCATTCAAAATCCACTTGTGACTTTTCAATACTAATTTTCCTTATTTTGCCCTAATTTTCAAGTTCAAGTTCAAAATTTGAATTTCCTTTCAGTCTGCGCGTTTGCTGATTTGTCTGTTTCATATCTCTTTGCCAGGGTCATGATTGACAATGCCGGTTGTGTGGACGCAACACGCATCATGGTAAGTTTCAAAGTTTGTTGACCAACTTCTATATTTCTTCGATCAAACTTTGAATTTTTCATATTTTCAACGAATTTGTTTGACTCACGCCATTTTTTTCTTTGATTTCAGATTGACAGTGTCAGGAAAGACGGAATTCTTCTCGAAGCAGTTCAAGTCCTCACAGATCTAAACCTTTCCATCAAAAAAGGTTACGTCTCCTCCGATGGAAGATGGAACATGGATGGTAATCTACTATTCCACCTTTACCTTTTCCAATTAACAAAATCCTTTAATCATTTTGTCAGATTTTCCTGTTTGCATCTTTTCGTTACTAATTACACTTTCAATCTCATCATCATCATCTACAGTCTTCCATGTCACAAATTTGGATGGCAACAAATTAACAGACGAAAGCATCATCAATTGCATTCAACAATCTCTCGGAACCGTTAACAGAACAAAATCAAAGTCGATTGACGGAATGACAGCCCTAGAACTCACAGGCACAGACAGAGTCGGCCTTCTATCGGAAGTTTTTGCAGTTTTATCAGAGCTCAACTGCGACATCATCGAATCAAAAGTATGGACACACAACGGCAGAATTGCAGCGATAATCCATCTAAAAGATTGTAATTCCGGTTCCCCAATTGAAGAACCCCAAAAAATAAACAGAATCGAAGCTCGTTTGAAAAACGTCTTGAAAGGCGACAACGACATACGAAGCGCAAAAACCTCATTCTCAATCGCAGTCACCCACACAGAAAGAAGACTCCATCAAATGATGTTCGCAGATCGTGATTACGAAAGAACTCCGATTATAAACACCAGCGGCCGTTATTCTCCGTTAGTATCCGTTCAAAACTGCTCAGAAAAAGAATATTCCGTTGTCAACATTCAAGGCAAAGACCGACCCAAGCTTTTATTCGACGTCGTTTGCACTTTAACAGACATGCAATACGTCGTCTTTCATGCCACTATCAACACTAGAGAAGACGACGCATATCTGGTAAATTTTCAATCTTTCTTCATCTTTTCTAATGGGGTTTCCCCAATTCATTTAAAGCTTTAATCTTTCTTAACGATTACTTCAAAATTCAAAATGGGGTTTTCTCAAAATTTTGTAAAGTTCTAATTTTTATTAATTTGGGTTTTAGGAATTCTTCATCAGACATATAGATGGAAGCCCGATAAGTTCTGAACCAGAAAAGCAACGTGTAATTATGTGTTTGAGATCCGCCATTGAAAGACGAGCTCCTGAAGGTGTACAGCTTGAGCTCTGCAAAACTGATAAACCGGGTTTATTGGCTGAAGTGATGCGAACTTTTAGAGAAAATGCGATTAATGTGACACAGTGTGAGATATCAACAACAATGGGTGTGGCTCATAATATATTTTATGTTACAGATGGAATTGGGAATTCTGTGGATTTAAAGGTGATTGATTTTGTTAGGGAAAGAATTGGGTCGAGTTGCTTGAGAGTGAAGGAACTGCCATTGATGTTTAAAAAGATTGAGAGGGATGAAGGTGGTCTTGGAGGTGCTGTTTTAGTTTCACTTGGTAGTTTGTTGAGAAGGAATTTATATAATTTGGGGTTGATGAGATCGTATTCTTGAAAGAAAAAGAAAAGAAGGGGGTGGAGTGAAATTCTTTTGAAACATGAGGGGGTGGTTTGAATTTTTATAGAAAAAGGAGGGGTTGTTTTGTAGATAAAAGATATACGAGGGATGTGGTTGTGGTAGTTATTGGTAGGTTTGGTAGATACATATACGGATCAGGGTTTTTGAAGGTTTGGAATTTGGATTGTCCACTCCCACTCTTGGCTATTTGTTTTGGGAAGTGGATTGGATTATTTATGTACATAAATTCGTTACATGTTTGATTGATTTCTAAATATATTTACTTTTTAGTATTATCTTGTGATCTTTTAATGTATCCCTTCTTTTAATATCACGAGTTTTTATTTGTTTATTTATTTATGTATGGAAAAATTTAATATGTGTTTCTTAAATATTAAAATATAATATTTGTCCAATCAAATATCTAAATCTTATATTTATCATTCATAAAATTTTAAAATATCAAATTTATCCAAAATTTTACTTTTAACATTTTATAGTCAATTTACATAATTGTTTTTATCAATTGACTTTTATATCCTTCTTGTAAATCAAAATTTTAAAATCATATATAGCTTGACAAATTAAAACAACTAAAACAACAATCATCAACCAAGAGAGCAAGCGGATGAAGGGGCCACTTGAGATAGATAGAGTGAAGGATTTTTTGTGAGAGATTCACTATAAGGGTATAATAGTAAATTAATAAAAAAATAAGAATTTAAAACAAATGTAAACTGTTTTAAATTTGTTAAATATAAAAATTTGGATAATATGATATTTTAAAAATTATAAAAATTAATATTATATTTAAATAAAGAATAGTGTAAGTCAACATAGATCATATGTTATCTACTTTATATGGTTTGGTTAAAACAAATGACGGCTTTTATAAAACTGTCATTTTATTCGAATAGTAATCGTTTTGATTATACTTAGTTGTTAGATTACTACTTTTGGACATTCAAGTCTTTAATTTTCATTTTAGCTGTTAAAAAAAATACATCATTTAGTCCCGGTTTCTAAAATAGTCAACATGGTTTGTATTATTAAATATTTTAGATGAACATTTAAGCATACTTAGAGCATCCATATCGGTAAAATGGTAAGATCATGCAAAAGATGCCACCTCACCATCATGCAATTTTATTTTTGTGATGTGGTATTGCAAACTAGTTTTGCAAGTTGCGATGTGGAAGGTCTTATAAAGGTTAAAATACATAGATGGAGCCTAATGACTTCTGTTTGAAATTTCAACACATTTGAGGTTTATTATTTTAATTTCAATACATTTTAAACAATTATTCAAAATGTAACGACCCAAAAACCATAAGTAAAAATTTCATTTTTCAGATCATCAATCCTAACAACACATGTCTCGAAAAATATCCAAAATACAACTTTTCATAAATATCAGAGTAATAGAGATTATAAAATGCAGAAATCACGAGGGGGAGATGTTATGCCATCAAGTCGAGCTTTTCCCTTTTGTATCAGAAGTATCTGAAACCAAAAACATATATGTAAGCAGAACGTTTAGTAAGCTTCCCCAAAATACCACATAAGCAATACACATAAATATAAAAGCATGTGGTTGTGTCAGGTTCGTGACAACCCCTAGGTCCGTGTCAACTCTATGCAACAACAAATGTTGTGTCAGGTCCGTATCAACCCTCGGATCCATATCAACCCCGGGTCCATATGACTCTAAGCCTAAATTGGGTCCATGCATATAAAATCACATAAGAAATAATCACATAATGTTACATGTCCTACACATACAAATCAAAGAACCGGTCTTTGTGCCTTCGACCCACTAGTGTGGTGAGAAAACTCACCTCTAACTAAAGATAACATAATACACACTCGAGCTGCTGCGTATATGTAGACCACACGAAAAGTCCTACGCTCAACGTACATGTCTCGTACGCCCAACGTAGGGACCGACTTCACTAACTTTTTAAGAAATAAAGCTAGAATGGAAATTACCTAAAACATCGGCTTTACACAAAATATTGTTATTATTTTTATGATTTACCGCTAATATAATGTGTTTTAAGGCAGAATCAATATGAGCAGTTCAGAAGTTGCACCTCATTAGTTTTTATTTTCTTTTGTTGAAGAAGGAGATCATGATTTTCTTCGAGTATAATAATAATAATAATAATAATAATAATAATAATAATCTTGAAATTTATGAAAATATATAATTAAACCCTAAGCCGCTATTTGTTTTTTCTGAGGCAAAATGTCTGCAGTCTTTGAATCATATCTACAGACCTCTGCAATAAAAGAGGTGAACCAAATGTCTGCAGTCTGAAAGAAGAAGATTGTTTGTTTTGTAACATATACAGACTATTAGAATAAAATAAAATCTAATTAACCTGGTCTTTTTAAATTTTAAAAGAGTTTTTCAATAATTTTATGACTTTATTGTCAATAATTAATAAATGTAAATCAACTTTTATGTATTGTTGTATAAAAAGTGAAAATAAAATGGTATGAAATAACGTATATATTTGATAAAAACCAACAAATTTTGAATTTAACTTATAAAATAGATGAAAATAAACTTTGAATTTAATTGAAAATTTTTAAAATTTTCCAATTTACCTTCTCAATTAAATCAATTAAAATTGAGCACAAATATTTCTTCCAAGAAATGAATGATATTGCATCAAATAATGTTTTATAAAATCTAACACAAAAAATATAAGATAATATTAAGATTCTTTTTCATATATATATATATATATATATATATATATATATATATATATATATATATATATATATATAGCTCCAATGACCATTATAGTAATTAAATTTTGAGTAAATTACTAAAATCGTCTCTATGGTTTGGTCAAAATTGCACGTTTGGTTCCTAACTTTATGTATGTAAAGGACGAAAAACGCAACAAAATCAAACCACAGGGACAATCCGAGTGTAAAAAAAAGTTAGGGACCAAACGTGCAATTTTAACCAAACCATATGGACGATTTCAGTAATTTACTCTTAAATTTTTATTTATAAATTTGTCACAAAAGGTTATGATTGTGTCGTCAATTTTTTTTCCTTTAAGTATTGAAACTTTTTTTTTTAAAAAAAAAAGTTGTTTATCATAGATAAAGTTAGAATAAATCTAAATTAACAAAAACAAAGATATATGTGTTTTTTTAGGCTAGAAGATGTCTGAAGAGGTTTGAAAACTCTGGTCAACATTTGCGTCAAGAAGATGATGTACATACCTTTTTAGGTATGTAGCCTTCAAAAAACAAATAGTTTGCGAAACCCAATGTCTACACGTGGTCTGCACGACACGGACAAAAGAGGCCAAGAAGATATGTAGACAAAAAGCAGACAACACCTAAAAACCATATGGACTCTACATCTTATGTGGGAAAGTTTTATCGGTATAAATGGCATATGGCATACCACGTAACCATTGTCAACCTTTTACCTTTTCAATAAAGATTCTTTTTTAAAGTTTGTTGACTTATAATACTTGAAAAGAAGAATAATTACCAAATTTAGTCAAAACGAATAGTATGGTCAACAATGCCATCAACCTTTTACAAAAAAACGTTTTTGTTGTCGTATTTTGTATAAAGTTTGGTCTTTCTATTTCGTGGTGTTGGTATAAATCCATTAAATAGGGATGTCATCTACTTTCTATTTCGTGGTGTTGGTATAAATCCATTAAATAGGGATGTCAAAAGGTTTCGTAGGACCCCAATCTCCTATGTGGGTATTTTTTCAAAAAAACGGGGGCGGGCATGTGGTAAGAGTTAACTCCCATTTTAATTTATGTTGGGGGATAGGGCTGTCCCATCCCGAAACCCCCTATTAGGGAGTTGCTATGTGGCCTTCCGAACACCTAATTAGTTCTCAGGTCATCTACTTTCCTAATTCCCAAGCAGTAAGGCACGCTGCAAAATAGATAAAAGCTAGGTTAGAAAGCACTACCGAGGGATGGACCCCGATATTGCTCTCCGATGCCTAAATTAGATGTCGAATATGAAGTTTGTAAGATTGTTTATCACAGAAAAACTCTACCTCTTTCCTTTGGTGATGTTTGATTTTACAGGCTTCCAAAGGAAGGTTAGTTCTAGTCCTTACCTGATTTCTTTCATAGTTCGGGTAAGGACAACTATTTTCCTTGTACATCTTTATATTTGTTTATTATGGGTATTTGTATGTTGCACCTTTCCTAGGATATGTTTGTTTTAAGGATTTCGCCAAATGAGAATTGCCATTGATCCTTGGTTTATTCTTACACAACAAATAATACTTTTGGCCATTGAGTTTGAATGTTCTCAGTATTTGCTTACTTGGTCGACACAGGTACACCATTAAGTCCCTCAGTCTAAAGAGTAAAAATGGTATGATTGCTCTTGGCAATCAAATCATCACACATGATTCATTTACAACCTTCATTAAATGTAGCTGGTCGTCGGTTAGTCACATCATTTGGTTGATTAGATTGCCAAATTAATGCTTAACCGGTCTTTATCTTTGTATATTAGATAATGAGATTTTGGAACCTTCTTTGTTTTGTACTTCTCGCTTTTTCCACATCCTTTTTTGCCATGACCCTTGACAAGTCATCCATTCTTTCCAACATTGACAACTTCACTTTAAACTGGTATGTTTAAGAGCACCACCTGTCTACTATACATGATGTTTTGCTGCCCTCTTCTTCGTCTATTCTTGAACATCTGGTAGGCAAAGTAGGGTTTCACCTATGGCATCTTGTTTGTGGTTTGAGGCTTCATCCTAGCTCCTTCTTTCTTCAAGTGTTACGTTTGTATGGTGTCTATCTAATACAAATATGTCCCAACACTGTTTTAAAAGTTATTTCCTTTGAGGTATTATGTGTGTCTTCTTGTATACATTTGAGTGTACCGCTGTTTCGATACTTTTATCGTTTGAAGAAATATGGTGACTGGTAAGCCTTCACTAGTCGTCATTTTCCTTTAGTTCATGATCTCCTAGATAAAAATAGTGGATGGAATGGGAAAATTTATTGGGTAGTAATAACGGTCATTGTGGTTTATCACACATTTTACATCACATGTATATAAGTAGTTTTAGTCAATATATGTACCTAGTCTTATGCTATTATTCAGGAGTTAGTTATAGTTAATTCTCTATATACGTTAAATGTATTTGTTGTAAAATACACAAAAATATAGAAAGCATTCATTCCTTAAATTGTTCTCTTTGTCTTTATGGTATCAAGAACTTAGGGATGTTTTTTTCTTACCTCACTGTGTCGATGGCCAACAACAAAAACATCCTTGGTTTTGCAACCAATTCCACCTTCCAGATACCTTCGATTTGCATCAAATTACTCCTTATGGTGTACCACCATAATTTATGCCCTACAAACCTTTGACCTAGACTCTTTTGTGCTAGCCCTATATCCACTTGAAGAAACCTGTCGTGTCGATCTCCCACCGATTCTCCCAGCATTGAACCTAATCCAGACTACCAACTATGAAATAAAAGAGATCTTTATGTTCTCATCTAGCTCAAATCGATACTGTTGGAGCGCTCCCTGGCCATTGTCGCTCATCTGTCTTCATCTCACCTAGATTAGACGGCGATCAAGAACATATTCCAAGGTCAAACCCAGGCATGCCGAATGTCAATGAAAGGAGAACTCCAAACTCTTTCCAAGGTATCTGTTAAATGTGACTCGAGCATTTGGATCATCTTCATGGAGCATTTGGATCACATGGAACTAAATGGAGCACTTGAGGTTCATGGAGAATGTGACAAATGAACGGATCATCTGAGAAAGGAATGGATCGTTTAACAAAGGAACGTATCAAGTGCCAAAGGAACGAATCATATAGAAGGGGGTTTGGAGCAACTATAAGAGGTTTAGAGCACGTGGGAGTGATATCGAGCAACAAAGGAACCTTGTTGCACCATATGTTGAAGGGATGGGTCAAGAAGGATGATGTTGCGCTAAGGGCATTCCTTCTTGTGCCATTATGCTCTCTCTTATGCCATGAGGGGTTTCTCTTGTTCCATAAGGATCCCTCTTGCTTCATGAGGTATTACTGTCGAGCCATGGAGTATGATCTTTCGCCATGCATGGCCTTGTTGTTCCATGTATGTTCCTGTTGCTCCAAGGTGTTATTGTTGCTCCAATCTTGATGTTCTTGTGCCATACTTGAAGTATTTTGCGCCATCCATATCCTTGTTGTGCCATGATGGTTCAAGTTGGACCATCTTGGTCCTTGATGAGCCAAGTATGCTATGAAGTCCTCTATGATGCTCAAGATCATTCAAGGATGCTCAGAAGTTGTTATTGCTCAAGGATTACACCATATTGTGCCAACATGATGGTTATTAGGCCTTTAGTGTTCATGATGCGCCACTTATACATCATGTTGCTCCAATATGGCACAAGGTGCTCCAGCATGTGTGTTGCTGATGCTCATGAGTTATATGACATGGATGAATGTTCCAGAAGATGCTTCATGGCGGTTTGTGATTGGTTGACACCTTTAATGGGCCTATGGGCCAATAGGCTTGTCCCATTAGGGTTTTAGGTCCGATCCCTCAAGTATAAATAGGGATGCTTGCTAGGTCATTTTGTATCTTGACTTCTTGAGTGTTAGGCAAATCTCTATGTAATTGTACTTGTAACCTCTGTTTGAGAGCTCTGAAATAAAAGAACTCTCCCCTCCTGCCCATGGACGTAGGTCACATTAACCAAAAAGGCCCCACGAGTTCCAAGAAGAACCCTAGACATTTTTGTGTGCCTCTTAGCCTATCTCTCCTTATCCTCCATTGTTGGTAGTGTTTATGACTCATTTGAGGCATCACATTTGAGGTGCTAAGCTCTTGAAAGGTCAATTTCTACAAGTTACAACAAAGAGGTATTCATCTAACTAGTTTTTATGTTTCAAATATCAAAGTTGTATGCTACTTGTAGGTTTCATGCTTTGGATAATTTTATTGCATGTATAACTTGAGAAAACTTAGATCCAAAGCATTAGAGTTGTATGTGAACCATAAGGATGTTATAGTTCTCAAAACCCATCAAAAACAACCACTTGGGTTGATTAAGTTAAAAAGGAGCAAATGATGGAGCATAATGGAGCTAACCCTAACAAAAATGAAACACAATCAACACAAAAGGAAGGCTACGATGTTAGATCTCAAAATGAGAATTTTGTGACAGATTCAAACATGTATAACAAGTCTGTGGAGTCCTTCTCTACTAAATCCTCCAATAATAAAACTTTTAAAAAGATCTCAAAATTTTCTTTCTCCACCTTTTCGGGGTCCAAAAAGCAGGAGTTAGTTGACAATTTAAATGGACTCAATCATGAAGAAGATGTAAAAGAAGTAGCGGAAAAAATGAGAAGATTTGTAGAGATTGGTGAGATGTTAGGTTATGACATGCAGAGATGCAATGAAACGAGAATAGAACTCCTTTAAAGAATTAAGAGCTTAGAAGGTATTAAATAAATGTTATGTCCATAAACATATGTGGAGTGAGGGATGCTGTCAAAAGGAGAAATGTTTCAGGTTTGTGTAGTGTTCATGCATTAACTTTCTTGGGTATACAAGAGTCTAGAGTGGAAAAGGTGGATATGTTCGAACTTAGAAGTCTTTGGGGGTAATTTTAACTTTGATTTTTGTAGTCTCATGTGCTAGGGATTGTCGGGAGGCCTTATATCCATGTGGGATCTTGCTACATTCCTTAAGCATTGAACTGTTTGTAGTGAAAGTGTGATAATTGTTGAAGGTTAATGGGTTTATTCCAAACTTCATTGTTTCATGATTGATACATATGCCCCTCATTTGTATGTGAAAAAAGAGAGCTTTGGAATTACATTAAACATTTCATGGCTTCTAATGATGGTGATTACATAGTTTTTGGTGATTTTAATGCAATAAGGAGGCAAGATAAGAGACGGGGCTGTGTTTTTTTCTCAAAGAGAAGCATATGATTTCAATTCCTTCATTACAAATACAAGTATAAAAGAAGTTGCGATGGGAGGCCTTGCGTATACAAGGGTGAGTAAAGATGGTGAAAAAATGAGTAAGCTAGCTATATTTTTGGTTTTGGAAGGTGTTAGGATTCCTTATCCTGAAATTAGTGCAATTGCTCTAAATAATAACATTGCGGATCACCGACCCATCTGTCTCAAAGAGGACGTGGAGGATTATGGCCCTAATCCATTTAGGCTCTTTAACTCTTGAATGGAAGAAGATACTTTTGATAAAAAAAGTTAAATAAAGTTGGGATCAAACTGAAAATACATGCGTGGAATTCGAAGATATTAAACCTAAGACTAAATTTAAGCACCTAAAGCAAGATCTCAAGGTATGGTGGGATATTATCAAGATAAGTAAATGTTAAGAAAAGAAAGCTTTACAATTAAAAATGCGTGATCATGATGTTAAAATTAACAAGTGCTTTGCAACTGAGGAAGAGAAGAAGGATCGTTAAAGTATAAAGGAAGCCTTGTATCGGTTTGAAAAAAAAGAAGAAGTCTTGGATTTACAACAAAAAGCAAAAATTACATGGAGCATAGAGGGAGATGAAAATTCAAAATATTATCATGGTATTTTAAAACCCAAAAGAAAACAGATTGCTATCAAAGGAATTAATTAGGATGGTGAATGGATTTCAGATGCAAGTTCAGTTAAAAGTATCTTTTATAATTACTATAGGGATAAATTCAAAGATGTTAATAATCTCCGAATTGGAGATCTAAATGGCAGGTTTCGAAAACTAGGGGATGAAGCTATTGCAGCTTTGATCAGGGACATCACTATGGAGGAGTTAAAGGTGGCAGTCTGGTTCTGTGGTAGTGATAAGGCTCTGGATGGGTTTAATTTTGATTTAATTAAACGTTATTGGGAAGGCGACTTATTGAAATTTGTGGCTGATTTTTTAGGAAGAGATTTTCTTTCTTCAGGGTGTAAATCATCTTTTATCACCCTTATCCCGAAAACTTCTGGTCTCATTGGAGCTGGCGACTTCAGAACAATTAGTTTAATTAGAGTTCAGTATAAGATTATGGCTAAAGTTCCAACTCTTCATTTTGCTAGTGTTGTTGATTCAGTAGTTAGTAGTGAACAAATTGCTTTTATCAATGGAAGGCAAATCATAAATGGTCCCTTGATGGCCAACAAACTAGTGAATTGGTTTAAAAAAACTAAACAGACTATGATGGTGTTGAAAATCGATTTTTGGAAAGCATTTGATTCTATTTCCTAGAACTATTTGAACCAAGTGATGTGTTTAATGAACTTCCCTCCTACATGGTGCGACTGAATTAAAGCTTGTCTTCATTAGGTTAGATCTTCTGTCTTACTAAATGGGAGATCTACAAAGAAATTTCAATTGTTTCGTGGATTGAGACAAGGAGATCCTTTAGCTCATTTTCTCTTTATTTTGGCTATGGAAGGGCTTAATGTGGCTATGGAATATGCAGGTGATTTGGTTCTGTACTAGGGCATTAAATTGGGTACAACTAACACCATTATATCCATCTTTGTTATGTAGATGATGCCCTATTTTCAGGGGAAGGGTCTAGGAGAAATGTCGAGAATCTAGTGGGAGTTCTCAACTGTTTTTATGTAGCTTCGGGACTGAAACTTAATTTGGCAAAATCAAACTTATTTGGTGTTGGTGTTCCCTTTGAAGATGTACAAGTTCTTACGTCTTTAATTGGTTGTAGAGAAGAAAAATTCCTTTCATTTATCTTGGGATTCCAGTGGGTGATAAGATGGCTCGTGTTAAAGGTTGGGATCGTCTCTTTGATAAGTTCAGAAAGAAACTCTCTAATTGGAAAGTTAACACTCTTTCAATTGGAGGTAGGTCCATGCTTTTAAAAACTGTTCTTGGATCTATATGTATTTTCTACTTTTCCTTATTTGTGATGCCAGTGTTGGTGGCTAGAGATTTAGAGGCCTTACGTGCTAGATTTTTTTGGGGTGGTTCGAGTAATAATCAAAAAATTTCTTGGGTGAAATATAGTTTGGTTATGGCGAGATGTGATAATGGTGGCTTGGACATTGGTAGTCTCGTTAGTTTCAACTTAGCTCTTATTCTAAAATGGAAATGGAGGTTCTTCACCACGATGAATTCTTTATGGATTGAAGTTATCAAGTTTATTTACAGAGACATGGGTGGTTTTAAAGGCAATGGGAAGAAATTTTTAGGAAATAGTCCTTGGACAAAGATCTTGGTTGCTGATCGCAAACTCCACGAAAACAGGTGGTAGATTACAATGTGTTGTATCAAAAAGTTGGGAATGGTACTAATACTAGTGTTTGGAAAGATAGGTTGTTTTGTGGTATTATTTTGAAAGATTAATTTCCAAGGTTAGTGAAGGATGATTTAAACTTAGAATGTAGTGTGTCGATCGATGTACCCCCCAAGGATGGAAATGGAACTGGGTTAGGTGACTTAGAAGAGGGGTTGTTCAAAATCAATTACATAACTTATTAAATATGCTTGGTGGGTTTTGGTGTGGTCTAGGCCATGACGTTTGAGTTTGGACCTTAGCAAATGATGGGTCTTTCTCTTTCTTATCTACAAGTTAATGGATTGATTTCAAGGTTCTTGATTCTAATGCTAATTCTACTAGATGGTGTACTTGGGTGCCTAAAAAGGTAAACATCTTTGTTTGGAGGCTGCTGCTTGGGAGATTAGCGACTCGATATGCATTGGAACAAAAAGGTATTGATCTTCTTTCTAAATGTTGTTCGATTTGTGAGAAACAGGATGTAATGGTGGAACATCTTTTTATTAATTGTGCGGTTGCAAGGGCTATGTGGGAAGGTCTTTTTCATTGGATTTAAATTGAGGTTGCCAACTTTAGAGATCCTAGTGGCCTTTTCAACATGGTTGATTCTTTGAAGATCTCTCTTATCAAGAAACAAGCCACTCATGCGGTGGTTGCTACTGGAGCTTGGTTTCTTTGGAAATACCGAAACGATGTCATACATGATACTAAGAAGATAAAGAAAAACATGATCATTGATTCAATTCAAGAATTTTCGTTTTTATGGTGTAGAAGTAGATAGAAAAAACAAAAATTTTAATGGGGTGTTTGGATGCAAAACCCCTTTAACTCTTTGCAATTTCCTTGCTCTTTGCTTGTGTGTTTCTAATGTTGATAGTTGTT
Organism: Lactuca serriola; assembly: GCF_051521515.1. Classification (NCBI taxonomy): domain Eukaryota; kingdom Viridiplantae; phylum Streptophyta; class Magnoliopsida; order Asterales; family Asteraceae; genus Lactuca; species Lactuca serriola. The sequence continues at coordinate 13,292,374 of NC_136413.1, forward strand.
TCCAAAAAAAATATTCTTCAGAGCTAAACAAAGCTTGCCATAAAGATTCTTACCCATTTCTAGAAATAGACCAAAAAGTTGAATCATTGCAAAAGTGTTTTCTCGATGCATATAAGGGATACCATCAGGTTGTTAATGAAGAAAGAAGATGAAGAGGAGACAAAATTCTACACTGATCATGGGACATTTTGCTACATAAAAATGTCTTTTGTACTTAAGAATGTCGAAGCTACCTACCAACGCCTCGTGAACAAAGTGTTCAAAGATCAAATCGGTAGAAACATAAAGGTATACATAGATGACATGGTGATTGTAATATTCGGTTGGCGACTACCATGAAGTTTCCAAATCTTATTTGATATTATGCACCCATTTGCTTTGATAATAGTAATCATTCCAATAGTGCTTCATACTCGATTTCATTTTTGATTTGTTGAAGTCGAATTTGAGGGCTGATGTGATTTTAGTTTCGTTTGGACTTGTGATGACAATGACATTCCAGATCCTTGTGTGTTGGATTCCCCATTTGTATAGAGGGTACACATTTCTTTCTTTTTGTTTTTTTGGCCTTCTACTCGGGTTGGGTTATGAGGTGATGTTTTTTTTTCCATTTTGTGGGAGTTCAATTATGAAATTGGCTATAACTTATCCTATTAGGTTATTACAAGGTTAAACTTGATGTCTTGTTCTCCCAAATCAGTTGACATTACACCAAAATCATCTCGAGTTCTCTAGTCGTAATAGTATTTATATATTACGTTTATCCATAAGTACTTTGATGTGGTAACCCTAAACGTATTGTAGTAATTGTCATGCTAGATTAATTAGGGCCGAATTTAGTTTTTCTAAGTCTATGTAGTTCAGGTTGTCTTCTTGTAGGGATCCACTGATGAATTAGATTAGAAGTTGACTCTTTTTACTTTTGACTATAGGGATGAAACTGATAGTTTCTAGAGTTATTTTCATGTACAAAGATAAGGTTTTTTCATGGAGTTTGGCTTGCTAATGTTGGGATGCTTCACAAGATTTCTTTTAGTGCTATAAGGGAGGCATTCACTTCTTTAATCTATTGAAAGACTGTTTTTTTTCATACATAACTTCAATGTTTAAAGAGATGAAGAGATTTTTCTACTGATTTGAGAATAAAGAAACAAGAGTAGTTAACTTGTCAAGTAGGTCATTTATGTCTTTTAGTTTGGCAAGGTTTGATGTTTCTTTCAAGTATGTAACTTTTGTGCCAAAGAATTGATTGTAGCCATCTTCAGTATCAAAGTATCCTAGGAAAAGTCCTTCTTCGTCTCTATAGTGCATTTGGTTGGACTTGTTGATCATAAATAAGGGCAATTACTAAGGTGATGTGATTGCCTTTGTATTTGAGTTTTATGATTAGAGTTGTATCCCACATAGATACAATTCTTTAGTCGTTAATTTATTTTATCAAATGTAGATAATCTTAAGTTAACATGGGATTATAGGCCTATTAACCTTATTGGAGTTCAATATAAATTATCGACGGTTTTTGGCTAACATATCAATGAAAGTGATGTGAAATATAATCGATTATGAGTAGACAGATTTTGTGATATGTCGTTGATGGTTAATGAAATCATCAATTAGTATTAAAAAAAAAAGAACTTCATGGTTTTTAAGGTGGATTCTAATAAGACATATGATTCAATGAGTTGGGATTACTTGGAGCAAATTATGGGATTTCTTGACTTTGGTAGGATTTAGCATGGTTGGATGATCGACTGCCTTCGATCTGGCTAATGGAAGTCTCACTTTAATGCCTCCAATCTGGTTAATGGAAGTCTTACTTTGGAGTTTTGGGTGCAAAGAGAGTTGAGACAACCATATACTTTGTCTATGTTTCAATTTATTATATCATGGAGGCATAGAGTAAATAATGGATGGCTATAGAGTTTGGAATCTTCTTTCTTGAGATGGTTGTTGCAAGATTTGTTGATCACAAAGAAGAAACTATAATTAGCTGAATCTGAAGGTGTTTCTCGAAATTACGCTATGATGTGCAAATTAGTAATATATACACAAGAGAGTGTATGACAACGCCATAGAACTTGGGAGTGAATTATTACTTGATAATGCCTTATACACGAGATATTTATAGTGATGGTGAGGAGACAACTTCTGGTGAGTCCGTACATAGTATTGTCTTTTTTTTTTTTTTTTTTTTTTTTTTTTTTTTTTTTATGTTTGTTTGCATGGAGTTATAGAAAGCACACAATTTGCTGGCAGATTCATGGTCATCCGATATATAGCCGGATGTTTTGGTGCCTTTGTCGTGTTCTCGACTCGGTTTTGCTCTTGTGGCTGTTTGGTTCGGATTCGAGGTAGGGTTGAGTGTGTCGGAGTGATGATCATTTTGGTATGGTCCACTACTAGTATGTGTTATAAATATTCAGAAAAAAACTTTACGAATATCAAAGCAAATAGTTTATATAAATTATAAAAATCTACATATTAATGGATCATCAAAGTCGACATTTTATTGAAACGTTCACTTCAACGTTCTATGTATTTTAAAAGAAATGATATAATTATAATCTGAATTGAAATACAATAATTCAGAGAAAACAAATAATAATGTAGAAATCGTCTTGTTGACCAAAATTTGCAAATTGATAAGGAAAGCACACCATTAAACCAAAGGATAAAACAAGCCAACAAACTAAAAGGGCTAATTTGGCTGCTTATGCCAGCCTGTTTAGTTCTTGTTTGAGGGAATCTTAGCTTGTGTTTAGTTTAAGAATTTTGAATAAATTCTAAATTTTAATCAATTGATAACATCTTTGATTGTTAAATGAATGTATTTTATACTTGCCATGATTCTTCACATTCCATTATCTCACAATTTCCACATTTCATTTCTTGGGGTTAAGAAAGAATTAAGCTTCATTATTTCTTAGTTTTATCGACGGATCAAATTATAGTACTTAAACCCCTAACATCTTATTGATTTAAGTTATTTTTATTCTAAAAGAGTTAAAAAAAACAACTTTATACATAAAGATACAATAAATGGCATTTTCCTTTTCGAATGCGATTTATAAAACAACAAAGGAAAATTATAAAGAATCAAATAATAGTAATTTGAGTCATGTAAATTTACATTCCAATTTCGCTTGTACATTTATAAACTTAAAAAAAAAAGACAACAAATTGTAGGGAAAAAGAATTATGGTAATGCATAAGGGAACAAAAAAAAATCAGAATGGTGATTATCCCTGTTTAACATAATGACGTTAATACAAAATACGAATTTGGCAGCAATCAGATGTTTGTTTCTCAAGATACAACGTCGAAAATGGTTCTTCAAGAACACAAAATCATGCTTAGTCCGAAATTTACCTTTAACCGCTAAAGCAGAAAAAGAGTATAAGAGATATCCGTGCATTTCTTGTGTCTAGACATGTATAAAATTGTAACTGAAAGACATAAATGTGTAACTGATGATATGCATCAACTACATAATTAAAATGGAAACTAGTCATAGTTATAGATAGTTATAGTGTTTAATGAAGTCTAGAAACTAAAAACTAGTAAAGTTATAATGTTTAATGCAAGTCTAGAAACTAAAAACTAATAAATTTTCAGCTAGTAAAAAAATATATATCTTTACACACAAACGAGTTGAACCGAAATGACTGATTTGCAACCCCTCGGCCCAAAAGAAAGTATTGGTTCAATAAAATGTTTAGAAGCATTTCTTACTTATAAATATATTTTTTTTTTCCTTATTCCACTTATGTAAGATAGCTAAAGGTCATCCGGGGGAGTGGGCGCGGTTTCAATCGCAGTTCCGCCACATCATCATCCAAAACACGTCCCTCCCTGCGGTTTCTACAACACACACTCTCTCTCTCTCTCTCTCTCTCTCTCTCTCTCTCCATCCAAATAGTACCACACTCCTCCTACTTTCTATCTTTTTTCTTCAATTGTTTTTTTTCTCATCTCATCCTTTGGTATACCACACCTAGTGTGTGGCAAAGAACCATATTTTATATGGTAAAATTGACATGACACTTATGTGACATCTATGTGACAGATGAGAGAATACTGTTTTTGTGGCACCACTTTCTCCAACCTTGAAACTCATTTTCCAATATATTCAATTGCCTAATCTTAAGGATTAATTTGTCATTAATCTTAATTACATTTTAGGCGTATAAATATATCAATACAATTGTATACTGAAAGGAACAAATATATAATTATTTATCCATTTTAATAATTTTTAAATTCATGTTTCAAAATGATTTCTTTTTGAAAATTGATTAAACCAAAATTTCTAACATAAATAAATAAGATTGAATTTCATTCTAATTCTATCATAAAATTTCCCAGTTTTTAAATTTCATAGGATATTTTAAATTTTCCTAAAGAAATTTAGGAACAAAATGTCCGCAAAAATTATAATAACCATATCTAAAGTCTAAACTTAAGAAAAAGCATATCTAAAGTCTACACTTAAGAGAAAGCACAAAAGATGCTGAGATGTAAGATGGGACATAGACTCATACAAGATGCTATAAGAATGTTTTGTCCTTTATATTTGTTCTATACACTATCACCCTCATCAATATATTATTTTCTCTGATAATTTTTCTCCTTTTAAATAATAATAACTAATATATTTTTTTCCTATTTGTTATACTTATATGAGGTGAGAATAAAAAATATTATATTTAAAGTTCTACGTCGGGTAGACGGGTACCATTGGACATTTTCTCTTCTTATAGGAAAAAGGTAAAAATAATGATGTAATTCTTCCAAAGAGAGTTATATCTCTAATGATATGATTGATATCCTTTCTTTTGCTAAAAAAGAATACTCACTCTTTTACAAGTTAAATAACTTATTGTAAATAAGGTTTCAGTTTAAAAGGGACAAGGGTTGACAATGACAACTTTAAAAACAAGTTTATTATTGTAAAATTATAAATTAAAAAAAAATAGATTAGTCCAATAAACTTTGGATAATTTGAAAATCATGATGGAATTTATTTGTATATACAAATAAGGTTTATAAAGGCTCACATTTTCCATGTACCTTGATATTATTTTGGAAGTTGGAAAACATGTACTATTTGAATTGTGGTGATTTGATAAGAAATGTAGAAGATATAGTGAGTAACATTTGGGGACAAGAGCAAACCACCTTTTTTATTCACAAATGATTGTGATTGTGGAGTTGAGGCAATGTTAAAATATTAGTATTATTCAGCTCTTATGGCCATGAAAGTTCGTCTGCAGTGATTTTAGGACATGAGATATAGTTGTATGTTCGCAACTGATGATTAGTCGGAATTTGAAAGTTGGTCCGAAAACCTTTGTTAGCGAAGTTTCCTTTAAAAACAACTATGGAACTCTAGAAGGTTTATAGACTATGCTAATAAGTAATAACCACACCATCAAGTTAAAACCATTATATATATATATATATATATATATATATATATATATATATATATATATATATATATATATATATTAGTTTATAACCTGTGAGAACCACGGTTATAAAATTAATTAAACATTTATAGTAAAAACTTAAATTTTTTAATCAATTATTTAAAATAAACTATTAATTAAGAGATATTTTTTAGGTATATAAAATTATAATCGTTGATTTAAATAGATACATGAAATTATATCACATTATAATATATATATATATATATATATATATATATATATTAATTTTATTTTATTTTTTATTCTAATGCTATTAATTTGATGTAATGAAGTGTGAAATTTAAAATTTGAAATTTGAAATGAAAAATCAATTATCAATTATTAATTTAATATAATTAGAATGAGAAATTTAAAATTTAAAATTTAAAATGGAGAATTAATAGGTTGACATGTGACATATAATATTAATGATGATTTCTAATAATGTGACACTTGTCAATAGGAGAATAAACTTATTTATATATATACTAGTTTATAACCCGTGAGAACCACGGTTATAAAATTAATTAAACTTTTATATAAAAAGTCAAAATTATTAATTAATTATTTTAAATAATTAATTATTTAAGAGAAATTTTTTTAGTTATATAAAATTATAATCGTTGATTTAAATAAATACATGAAATTATATCATCTTATAATATGTATTAAATTTAATTTATTTTTCAATCTAATGTTATTAATTTAATATAATTAGAGTGAGAAAATTTAAAATTTGAAATTTGAATAAAAGATTCAATTATTAGTTTAATGTAATTAGAGTGAAAAAATTTAAAATTTAAAATTTGAAATGAATAATTAATAGGTTGACAAGTGGCATGATAATGGATATATAACATTAATGAGATGTTCTAATTGTATGACACTTGTCAATAGGAGGTTAAACCTATTCTTTTACTAGAATAGGGATATATATATATATATATATATATATATATATATATATATATATATATATATATATATACTAGTTTATAACCCGTGGTTTCCACGGTTATAAAATTAATTAAATTTTTATAGTAAAACCTATAAATTATTAATCAATTATTTTAAATAAATTATTAATTAATTGATATTTTTATTAGTTATGTGAAATTATAATCATTGATTCAAATAAATATGTAAAATTAATTTTTTATATATATATATTAGACATTTTTTATTTGTAAATTAATGAAAACAATAATATAAAATTTAAAATTTAAAATTGAAAATACATACATTAACAAATAGCATCACATTAATGAGAAAATATAATAAATTTAAAATGGAAAACTAATAGATTGACAAGTGGCAACACATTAATTAAGATGTCTAATATGATGACATATGTCAAAAAAACTACTCTTTTATTAGTATATATATATATATATATATATATATATATATATATATATATATATATATATATATATATATTAAGAGAGAGAGAGACAATAACTTATAAGTGGCTCACATTTCTCACATATTCCCCATATGAGATCGACACTTAAAAACTCATTCTTAACTTTCATCCATATGTGACGGGTTATTACAATCTTTGTTTTAGAAAACATTAGTTGGGAAATGGACTTAACAAGGTAATTAACTTTTCAGTTTGTTCACATCTGGGCAACTATCTTTTTTTTGTACACATCTAGGTAACGAACTTTTTGGAAGTGTTCACATATGACCATTATGACCGGCTGTAGCAGGTTATATCTGGTCATAACCAGTCATAATGGTCATATGTGAACATTTTCAAAAAGTTCGTTACCTAGATGTGTACAAAAAAAGATAGTTACCCAGATGTGAACAAACCGAAAAGGTAACAGTAAAATACACGAATGATCTCTGTAGTTTGGGTAATTTGTGTGTTTGGTCCATAACTTATTTTTTAAACTTAGATGATCCCTACTATTTATTTTTGTTGTGCATTTGGTCCCTGTCCTACCTCAAAAGACTATTGTGCCCTTTTTATTTACTTTCTTATTTATGTATTTATTTTTTATATATTAAAAAAAATTAATAGACCTCATATATCTGCATCTCTTCACCCTAAATCTGAAACCACATTTGAGAAATTTAAATTGGGTTCCACAATAATCTTTTGAGGTAGCACAGGGACCAAATACACAACAAAAATAAATAGTAAGGATCATCTAAGTTAAAAAATAAGTTATGGACCAAACGCACAAATTACCCAAACTACAGGGACCATTCGTGTATTTTACTGTTACCTTTTCGGTTTGTTCACATCTAGGTAACTATCTTTTTTTGAACGCATCTAGGTAACGAACTTTTTAGAAGTGTTCACATATGACCATTATAACTGGTTATGACCAGATATAACCTGCTACAGCCGGTCATAATGGTCATATGTGAACACTTACAAAAAGTTTGTTACCTAAATGTGTACAAAAAAAAGATAGTTACCCAGATGTGAACAAACCGAAAAGTTAATTACCTTATTAAGTCCATTTCCCAACATTAGTTCGTCATATGTGTCATAAGAATCCATTTAGTTTTTATTTAAGAACAAAACAAAGTTTCTTTTTGACAAATCCTGAAGGCCTGAATTTGTTTGTTGTGAAAAGCAAGAAGTTAAAACGGGAGAATCAAAGTCTTCCCTTGTCATTGGAAAAGGAACAATAAAAATGATGAGAACTAATCAATCTTTCTGTAAATATGAACTTATTTTAATCCTCATAAATTTTGACGTTAAAAAGTTAACTTACTATACAATCATAGAAAATGCAGGTTAAGAATTAACCTTATATAATTGCAAAACCTAACAAAATAAAATGAAATTTGTTAACATTCATATAGCAAGTATATTTAGATCATATATAACCACCATTACTATGGTTTCCAGCCAAAAATTATTATTTCCGCCCACTAACAATAGTATTAGCGGAGGGATTATGTGTAGCATCACCAGGAGCAACAAGCCTCCTGCTTTACAATCCTATAAATCACAGACAATAACATTCGAACGTCTAGGAAGAAAATTTCTTCCATGAACATCAGAAAACTGTTATTTACTCCATTTTTACATAATAAAAAAAGAACAAATGCGTTCATGGCATATATGTCAACACTACTAGAAAACAAAGGGTTTTGCTACAGGAAAATAACTACGAAAAATTTCCGTAAGTAATTACCTACATAATACCAACGGAATGGGATGCCCTAAATTAGTAACGGAATAGCTACGGAATAATGACGGGCACACATCCGTAGGTATCCGTAGAAATTCCGTTGGTAATTAACTACATAATAACTACAGAATAGCGACGGAAGTAGGACTGTAGATATTCCGTAGGTAATTAACTACAGAATAGCTACACACTACCCACAGAAGAATATAGCTACAGAATAACTACGAAATACCAACGACTTTTTTATTATTATTATTATTATTTTTCAATATTCAAGTCTTAAAAAAAAATTGTATCGTTTGTTTTAAATATTTAAAACACATAAAATTAAAAATCACATTATTAATAGTACTAATAATAATAATAATTATTATTATAAACATAATGATAATATATAATAATTGAAATGAATGTGCTTAACACACAAACAAATGAGCAAACGAAAAAAACACATCAATAAGATTAAATAATATACATTTAATGTATGAATAATGAAAAATGATGATAATTAGGGGAAATATGTATATTTGTATAGGTAAGTGTATGTATGTATCTATTTATGTATGTATGTATGTATGTATATGTATATATATTTATGTATGTGTATGTGTGTATATATGTATATGTATGTGTGTATTTGAGTATGTGTGCGTATGTGTATGTATGTATGTGTATCTATGCATATGCATGGTTTTATGTACATTTATATGATATATAACTTTGTGAAAAAAAACGATCAAAGTATAATTATGTTGTGAAAACAATGAAACGAAAAAAAACGACATTTAACCATTGAAATGCAAATTCTCTATCTTATCACTTTATTATTTAGTATATGTTTCACATTTTAATAATAATATTAAGTGTTTCTTAAAAGTCTTCTTTAACTTATTATTAATAATAAGTGGTTTAAAATTAATGAATAACAATTTTAAATAATAATAACATCAAAATTATAAATTACATTTAGCTATAAATAAATTGTATTTTAAGTGAACATCATTATTGAAATGAAAAAATGATCGCATAAGTAAAAATATAATTAATCAATAATAATAATTGTTAAAAATAATACTAAATAGATAATTATATTTAATTCTATTAATGATGAATGTGGGTTGATATCAATGAATATTATTGTTTATATGAAAATATAAACAGTTTATGTGTGTGTGTGTGTGTATATATATATATATATATATATATATATATATATATATATATATATTAGTGTAAAAATATTATATAAAAGTTAATGTCAATAACATAACCATTTTAAACATATACTTTTCAATATTTTAACAATATATTTTTAATCTTCGCTGCGCAACGCGCGAGAATTCGTCTAGTACTATATTATAAAGGAAACATTTTTCCTTTCACCACATTCATTTAAAACTCGCATGAATTTTTCTTTTCACCACATTCATTTGAAACTCCCATGACTTTTCAATTTTTTTTCTAATAATAATTATAAGTTGGTTAATAAGGTTAAATAAATATCAAACCTAAAAAATATTCATATATAAACTAAATTTTAATATTAAAATAATATCTTTACTTTTATTTATAAAGTTATGGTTTGTTAACTTTAAACATAGTATATTTAATTTATTGGTTTTAATATATTGTTGGATGTAAACCATCTATATCATATCATATCATACTATACTATAAAGAAAACATTTTTCCTTTCACCATATCAACTTGAAACTCCCAACTCTTTATATTTTTATATAATTTACTTAATTTATTAACTTAAATATGTTGTTAGTTATGAACATTATCATAAACGAAAGACTTCTTGAATTATCAATATGATATATTAAATTTGTTGATTTCAATATTATGTTAAATACATAACCTAAATATATTAAATAAACTTAAAAATATAGTGTAAAAATTAAAATCTAAACTAAAGTATCAAAACAAATTTTAAAAATTCAACGTATATTTTTTAAAATAGTTGAAAGGAAAATATTAAATATGATAAAAATAAAAAATCTTAAATCTAAAAGTTGCATTAAACTAAAAGATGTCCAAAAACTAGTTTTTATAATAACTAAAACTAAATCATGTTGTTTTTGAATTAATTTATAATAATAACTAAAAATAACATAAAGTTATAAATTAAATTATGTTACATTATAATGGTTGATAATTTAAGTAATTTATGAAGCATGTTTTCTTTTACCACATCATTTTGAAACTCCTAACTCTTCATATTTTCACATAATATATTTAATTTATTAACTTAAATGCCTTGTTAATTATCAATATTATCATAAATTGAATACTTACTGAATTATCAATATGGTATAGTAATTTTGTTGACATCAATATACTGTTAAATGCATAACTTAAATTAATATATCAAATAAATTTCAAAAATATAGTGTAAAGTTTAAAAACTAAAACAATAAAAATCGAACATATGTTTTTTAAAATAGTTGAAAGGAAATTACTAAATACGACTAATATAATAACTAAAATTCAATTGAGTTGTTTCTAATTAATTTATAATAATAATAGTTAGAAATATATAACATGAAATTATAAAATAAATTACATTACATTACAAACAGAGGTTGATAATTTATAAAATATTCATGATGAAATTAAAACATCATCAAAAAAATTTAAAATTTAATAAATTATAACAATAGTTAATTAAAAAAGGTAGTATTATAACTTTTTTTTTTGAAAGAGAACTTCCTTAACGAGGTTTCATGTCCGAATAATCTCTCGATGCAAATATAAGGTTATGCATCATGTCCTGGAGTAGTGTGATAATTTAAATATGGGTCAATAATTTATTCATCATATCTTCCACATATATTACTAAGTCACCACAACTAATTTTATACATACGTAAAGCATAAGAAGAGACCATTAAATGATAGGATTTTAATAAGTGTTATATTATTTATTGTGCAAATTAATTATAATTTTGCATCAACTAAATATAATTATTAGTATTTTATAGTTAATAAAAATGACATAAATATTTTCAATAACATATGATTACAAAAAATGTAACCGTATAATTTTATTTCGCACAACGTGCAGATATTCGTCTAGTTGGGTGATAAAAATAGTTGCTTTAACTGTGCTAGAGAACATAATTAGATCATAATTTGTGTTGTGGTTATTTTCCTAGATCATAGATAATTAATTTTAAATTTATCATTCATAATCATATATATTCTTAGTAATAAATTAAGTGTCCCACTTGTGCAATACCATTACATAGTTGTTCATAAATTGGAGAAAACGTTAGGAGATCAGACTAAGACTTCTAATAACATTTACTTTGTTAACCGACTGAAAATAATCCATGTATTGAAACTATCCATAGGAAAATGGGTGATTTAAAGCTAAACGGATGTGTCTTAATTCACTTGATTCCAATTGTCTTTATTTGTTTGCTGTAGTTTAAGAGTTTTCAGTAATAAATTTAAGTTAATCTGAACTTGCAAAATCAGATACCCTAACCCTATTTTAGTCATTTTCTTAGTTTAATTTATAGTAGTTATTTTATTATTTAAAAAATCGTTCCTTGAGATTGACACCCGACTTACATTACTAATCTATAATTTGACTAGGTACACTATTTAATTGTGTTTTAACCGGTTAAGTTTTGTTTATTTTATAAATTTAAAACTAGTACACACGTAACCGAGATGATTACACTACTAGAAAAATAGCCTTTTACGACAATCATTGGGCGTCGTAAAAGGCTCAGACGACGCGCAAATGCGCGTCAAGGAAGGCCCTGTCATAAAGAGAGACGATGCGTTTTTGCGTGTCGTCTATAGACGACGCGCATTTACGACGCTCATTTACGACGCGCAGTTACGACACGCGTTTACGACACGCAATGTGTATCAAGGAAGGCCCTGTCATAAAGGAAGACGACACGCATTCGCGTGTCGTAACCTTACGACGGGCGTGTTAATGACACGCAATGCGTATCAAGAAAGCCCCTGTCAAGAAAGGCCATGTCATAAATGAAGATGACACATATTTTTGCGTATCATAATTTTAAATGTTTAAAAAAAATATATTTATAGATTTACTAATTTTCAAATCAACTTTGTATTTAATGTCTCATAATAAAAAAATAAAATGCCATATACAAAAAAATAAAATTCATTGCATAAAATTTAATGTCATACAAATAATAGATGAAAGTACATTGCTATTTCTTCTGTTTATCGCTATACTATTCAATGAAATTTCAATGTGACATCAAAGTAATCTCCCCAATGTGACCTAAGAGACAATTTGATTACATACAACTTGAAAAATGTGGGCATCCGACCTCAAAATTTTCTATCTTTGCAAAAATCTTGTTACGCACTCCCCATGTGCTAATAACCTACAATTTTCCATAAAACTTACAACTTAAATGAGTATATGATAAGAAACATATAATGGAATCACAAAAGGGAAACTTCACCTCCTTATCTTTATCAGTGATAAGAAACATCTCCTGATGGCTGTTTCATAATCTATGATTTTAGAATCGAAATCCTTAGTTTTTTTTATAAAGCTCTTCTATAAGGGAAATATAGGTCTCCAACTATTTAGCTTCTATGAATCCATCATTCGGATGGATCTCACCCTCAATTTCTTGATTCTTGAATTCCCCTTTTGCCCTTGCTGCAGCTTTAAGTTCTTCAGCTATTCTCAGTTCTGATAAAGGGCGACTAGCAGCTAATTACCTAAAGCTGTCAAAAGTAAAATAAAAAAAAGTAGAATGAAAAGATGTGGCTTGACTAATTAAAGAAAGATTGTGTTGAAAAAACATATATCAATCCTCACCTGTTGAAATATCGGTCCAACTACTGATTAGGAATCTCCAATATTCATTTGTAAATCATGGCAAGATTCGACCATTTCTATAGTTGATACTCATATTCAATGTATTTATCCAACAAAGAAAATGAAAGATAATCAATTCCAACATAAGCTAGACCCCGTTCAAATAGGTTGAAAAGAACATCATAAATAAAATATTTAGTTATATTAACCATAGATTATGGACTGCAGTAATAGCCCATATATGCCCCTTGTAATAAGTAGATTGGATCTAGAACCCACAACTTTACTAGAAAATCTATACTCTGAGTTAGTTCCATCGTTAAAACATAAAAACACTTTTACTATTATACTAAAAACTTACTAGAAAATCTCTACTCTAATGTTAGTGTACACAAGTAAATTCCAGTAGTCCTTTACAGTTCTCAGCAGGGGGACAAGAAGTTACCTCCCGGAGATCATGTTGTCTCAGAGTGGCATCCACGCTGGCACTCCAGACAACATTCGGATTACCAGGTTCTACCTGAAACAGAAAATCCATGATGATAAGAAGATGATATTAGTAAATTTGTTAGGGGAAAACAATATATATATATATATATATATATATATATATATATATATATATATATATATCTTACAACTAATTTTTTAACTCTCCTGCTGTGGCATTGAAAATGAGCTGATAGGTTACTAGCAGTATCTTCATGTGTGCGAGACAAATTGAATAGTCGAACCTACAGGTGTGAGTTAAGATTGTCAGAAGACATGTGAATGAATGAAGAAATGAACAAAATGCGAGGAGGGTTACTTCAGTATCACCAGCTCCAGATGCTACCAACTCATCAAATGTTTCAAGAACAAACTTTGTGCAAAATATATTATTCCTATGATCATTGTCAATGGAATGCAAAAGCTTGCGGCTTTCATAACTCCAAAGATTTACCTGAAACAGAATGGAACATCTCTAGTTTAAAAAAACTACATGTAAAAAAGAAGTATTATTAGCTGCATTTTGCTTGGTTTTCAGGCATCATACAGGTAGCTAATACATATGAAGAAAAAAGGTAGGAAGATGTACATAAGCATCATCAAATCCAAATATCAATAGTGAGCCTTTTGAATTCCAAGCGATAGTATTTACACATCCTTGATGCGCCTGAAAACAACACAGATCAACTCTTTATCAAATTTTGGTAAACAGAGACAAGTAGATGTATATCTAGAGTCTGCAACATAAAAAGGTTAGGGCGTATAGGTTTCTATCTCAATTTTTCTCATAGTGATCAAAATACTTTTCATTTCTCTTCCTTTCTCCTGGATGGAGCAATACATACAGAAGGTAATTGACACTAATGTGCTGATCAAATTTATGATTCCAATAGAAAAACATCCCTTGCAAGATATATCAAGATTTGACCCACAATGTGATCATCATTTAAATCATTTGATTTGTTCCTTTGCCATTTTTTAACGTTTTCTTTCAGTTGTTTCTCTTTTGCATCATCATCTTCCAGCCATTCAAGTAGAGCCTCAATTTCACCATCTGATTCATAGCAAACCCATGCACAAGAAGAGATTGTCACGATCACATTCTTCTTCACACTCACACCTGTTATAAAAAAAATAAAAAAATTATAAGTAAAATTTAATTATGTTTCATTTTCTGCCATTGACAGCTTCCTAACATGTAAATGGAGACAAGACTCAAACAGAGATAGGAGGCTTCATGGTACACCCTTTACCCTTCCTTATATTAGTTATGCTTAAATGCAAATAAATAAATAAATAAATAAATCCTGGATCTGCTACTTTATGAGAGAATTCATTCCCCAATGTTTCATCATTTAAATGTTCAGATCTAAGAATCTTGACAGCAACATGCTCACCAAGTTACTCTCCATGGAATCTTTCAACAAACAAAATAACTGATATTAAGATACTTGTAAGAATTAGGAATTCGCCCCCTGTAGAAAAGAAGGTATAAAGAAGGTATACCTGTTAATCATGCTTCCTGGCTGAACAAGAAGGAGCGTTCTCTCTTCTACCATCTTTAAAATTGTTTAAGTCAAATTCGCCCCTTGTAGAAAAGAAGGTATAAAGAACATTAATAGTGTTGGATTTCCTCTTTGTAATGCTTCTCTACAGTATAACAAACGATATCTAACAAACTTAGTAAACATTAGACTTTAAATCCTTTTTAAGTAGACAAGTAAATGTACCTGTCAATCATGCTTCCTGGCTGAACAAAGCTAGATGCATCAACAACATGTACCTGTCAATCATGTCTGCACATTACAGAGAACCAAGTTCAGTTCACTAATGATACAAAAGTTAACTACCACAAGGGTAATATGGTCAGTTAGTTGAAGTGTTTGAAAGTGAATCAAAATGCACTTTTGGTTGTAATTTTTCTCTTAGGAATTTCATCAAATAGTTGGCATGCCCTAATTTGAGAAAAACTGAAATAGAAGAGATAAATGGAGAAATTACCGACTTGTTCAATGGAAATTGGAATGAAAATAAACCCAGTTGATAAAATTGAATTTTGATTTTTTTTTTATTTAGTTTAATGAAAATAAACCTAGTAAATAAAATTGAATTTTGCATGAAAGGTAAAGGAGGACCTGAGAACTTGAGGTGTAATTTCAGAGGTATAAGACAACAAACATGGGGTAAATGGGTAGCTGAGATTCGAGAACCCAATAGAGGTAGTCGATTATGGCTTGGAACTTTCGGGTCAGTAGTTGAAGCTGCCCTAGCTTATGATGAAGCTGCCCGAGTCATGTATGGTCCTTGTGCTCGTCTCAATCTGCCAAACTGTCGAACCATATTATGCTGAATCAATGGTGGTTCCTAATGGTGCTTCAAGTTGTGACTCCACTACAACGTGCAGCCATTCTGAAGACTCCAAAAATGGTCGGGTAGTCAAATGGTCAAAGATGATTGTGAATCGAATAGCAACGAATCTGGTAATCCGCCATTGACGACGACTGTTAAACAAGAAGTTGAAGATGATCAGGAAGATGACGACTGGTAATAGCAAGCCCTAATTTGAGAAAAATTGAAATAGAAGAGATAAATGGAGAAATTACCGACTTGCTCAACGAAAATTGGAATGAAATAAACCCTTAGTTTACAAAATTAACCACAAAACTTCTTTTGATCTTCCATCTTGTGAGAAAGGGGAATTCGAACCTTTGTTTGTGGTGGTGTTGGTGGTTCGATGTAAATAGGGTGTTGGGGGCGGTAAGGATTGGATTTTTTGAGAAAGCGTGTGAGAATGTCTTTGCGGTGGTGTTGGCGGTCTGAATCTTGAAGAGTTAATACTTGGGTGGCCTTCCATATCATGGTTCCTTGTTTCATCGATGCCTATACATCCGAACAGAACACACTACAAATATAGTGGTGTGAGTGATGGCTAGGGTTCTTGAGAGAGAACAAAAGATTTTTTGAGAAAGCGTGTGAGAATGTCTTTGAAGATATTGTGGAGAAAAAAATACGGAAAGAAGCAGGTCGAAGGAATAATGCAAGAACACTGTTGGCGAGTATTCTCAAGAACATCAGAGATGAAGCAGGTGAAATCACAGCAGAGATGAAGCAGATGAATGGAAATCATAAGCATTTTTTCTTGATTGATATGATGAAGTCGAGAGATGGAGATGAAATTGTAACCTTGGATCTGTGATTGAGAAGTTGCACAACAGTGAGAGGAGAATGAAAGATGCATCAAAACGCTTAGGGCAAAGAGGGTAGCGGGCTTTTCTAATTTTTTGGCTTTTCTTTTCCCGCTTGTAGCTAAGGAACGCGCGTTCGTAAAAATATAAAGCGACACCTACAGAGAACGCGCATTTAAGATACAGCGCCCTCCGTGTTTTTAATTTTTTTTCTTTGGGCACTAATTTAAGGGCGCGCAATAATGTGACCTAAATCCTTAAATTTTCTGAAGAGATGACATGTTTTTAATGTCACTCTCGTTTGCGTAACATAAATTAATGAGTGTCGTGGTTTGCGCGTCGTAAAAGGCTGTGTTTCTAGTAGTGTTAAAATACAAATGTGTGATTTCTTGTTGAATACTTTATGAGTAAAAAGTTGAAGACTCGAGTATATAGGGTACTCGAAGATGGGATTGGGCATTTAAACAAATCGATCGTGTCAAAATTGTGTTAACATTTTGATATGAATCCAAAGGGATAGAGATTATTGCATGTTTTTATGGAAAATATTGTTTTTGGTATGAAAATCTGAGTCCAACTTGTCCCTTTTGTGTTATCCATATTTGTGTTGTTGCTAGAGGAGGGCAATATGCAACCGTATTTGTTCAGGTTGCTATCGGGAGCTATTTCTATGTTTTTTTGGCATCGGGGAGGAGGAACTTTGTAGCAAAAGGTGAAGCTCAAGGAATGGTGAGAAAATATATTGGAAGAATTCTTGGAATCGCCTAGCTTATTGCATGAAATCTTCTACTCATATGGCCCTTGCTTCTTTTGAGGTTGTGACTTGGGTCAACATTTTCAACAATCTCAAATCTTATCAATCCATTCAATTAAGGACTTTGAATCCTTTTCATGCACGTTTAGTTTCTGCTGGTGCTAATATACTTGTGGACGATGAATTGAGAGTAGTTTTGATTGGAGATAAGGTGAATAAAGAAAATGAATGGTTTTTACTTAATGGTTCCACGAGCAATGTTATAATGGGTAAACAATCACTGACTCCACCCACCTTGAGCAGTAATTTAGAAAGAGTCATGACATGGCTATATCAAGAAAGATGTCTCAAGGTCATGGAAAATGCAGGTTCTCCTAATGACATATTAACCACATGGAATAATGGTGCTCAAGGTATCAGAATTTGTAGGATTGAGAATATGTTCTTTACATCCGGTGAGAGAACAAAAGTGGTAAGGAAGATTATTATAATTTTTGTTCCCGAGCAAGGTATAGCAGCCCAAGACCTATTATTGCCCTGTCAAAGGTCCTCCTTTGAAGGCATTTCCCCTGGAGGGACATCTAGTGACAATATGTTTCTTAGACCCTCCACTCCATGAATATTTACCCAAAGGTGGTGAAATGACAAGTTTGAAAGATTATGTGACAAGGATGAAAGAGGAACATGATGACATTTATTACATTATTGGTACGAGCAAGAAGGTTGTGAAGCATTTATCTAGTGTTAGTCCTACGTTTGGTTATAAGGTTGCAACCGGAGATCTTTCTATTATTTAACTACAAAAACTTAGATTTTTTTGTCACAGTCCAACTTATAGTTTTCTCATATATGGTTTAGTATTCTCGCTTCTTATCCCACAATTTACACACATATTTATAGGTTTTGCCAAAGAGTGAACCCAAACAAAAACAAAATAACATAAAATGGTTTAAAAAACAAAACCTTTTAAAAAATCACTATAGGTGGTTTTGATTTTTTTTAAAAGATGAAGAGGTAATAATAATAATAATAATAATAATAATAATAATAATAATAATAATAATAATAATAACTAAACAAACTCAAAAACAAATCATTAAATCTTCAATTTTTCTAAAATAGTTTGCTTTTAGGTTTGTGTTTCGTTACACACCTAATCGTTATGAAGTTATTTCCTGTTAATCAACTTCATGTTCGATAAACCCTTTTTTTTTAGTAATCTAAGTGGTTGATTAAGTATTGGTTAAATCAACATGGGTTTACGAACGGAAAATTTATTAAGATTTATCAATTTAATCTAAGATATGTTTCTTTACTGAATGTACTTGATAGAAACAATATGCTAATATGCAAACCATATAGATATGTAAGTTTGTTTATGTATAACTTCGGGGACCTATAACTTCATAGATCCATGACTTGTTAATGGACTAAATAAGGATTGACTGATTTGTCCATTAAGACAAACGGGTCAACCCTCTATGTGATGAAGTCCATTCTTCATTTCTTTCTATCTTCTCATTATATATATATATATATATATATATATATATATATATATATATATAGAGAGAGAGAGAGAGAGAGAGAGAGAGAGAGAGAGGTGGGATCAGTGGCGAAATCCATTGAAGGAGCGAACCACCAAACTGTTTGATCATTGTTCTAACCATACCAAATTTCGATCATTGTGTAACAACACTCCGGCCTCTTAAAATCGACGTAGGGCAATGCCAATGCTTCGAAATGATTGAACGTAAGCAAGATTAAAAACTTATTAATATGAAGTAAACATAAAAAATGTTATGCGTTTGATTGATGCATTACTTTTTTTTCCTATTTGTTTCATAGAAAGCTAATTACTAGATCATTGTTCGATTATACAGATTGAAAATTTATTAATTTGAAGCAAACTTTAAAAAATATCTTTGCATATGATTGATGCATTGGGTTTTTTTTGTTTCACAGAAACATAACTAAACTTTTGAGACACAAACAAGTCACTTAAAAGTTGTCAAACTAATCACCAATAAACAACGCTTAACAATATGAACATATGTCACAAGATCAAAATAATAATAATAATCATTCATTTACCCCAATAGAAAACTATATGTTTATCACAGAAGATGAAAAAAATGAATGAAGAAAAAGTTGAAAATTTACTTTTTAAAAGGGAAACATGTCACACCCCAAAACCTGAACGGCGGAAACATTCGGGGGCGGAGGACGTCATGTACAGTATCACAACAATGCATAATAGTAAACAAGCAATAACATCATCCATTGCATTAATAATATAACTTTAATACAGGTGTGTTATGTATAGTTTATAAGACACCAAAAATATGAATCAAAATAAGAGATGAGTCTTGAACGTGCTCTATCTTCTCAAAAGCTGGTCATCGGTACCTATCTAATGGTGACCTGAGAATACAAGTTATTTTGAAAGTGTAGATCATCATTAAAGCTAGTGAGTTCATAAGTATTTTAGTTTCATTGGTTGTATGAAAGTGTTTGTAAATGTTTGATGTAATGTTTGTATCTCCTAGAAAATCCTATATTTTCTACTAAATAGCAGCCTTCTACCAAGGCCCAAATGTTATGTGTATTGTGTTGTTTGTAAAAGTGCATCTTTCCCAAGTATGACTATCATTACCAAAATATAGTTTACATTACCGTTTATGTGAGAAGATCACAATGTGAATGCAATGGGAAAATTACAGTGTACAATAGTATTGTATGTAAGTAACTACCAATGTACTAACTACCTTAAACCAGTTTGTTAATTAAGGTAAAATGTGATATGATTGTAACCATACTTAATAGACTAGTATAACACGACGCTCTAAGGCATCGAAATGATATGACATTAGTCACTCGTAGACCAGTAGGTCCAACTGTAGCTAGCAGCAAGGTATAGGATAGTCAATCTCGTATAGATCTATACACCAGCTCACGCTCTCCCTCCATGAGACTCTGGTTGCAAAACGTGACACAGCAGTAGATTGTCATTCCATGAATTAGTGGCTCACATTAATGTTATAGTGTTCTAGTGTTTGTATAGTATGTTCTAGTGCAACGTATGTTCTCTCTCTACTAGTGTATTGTATGTTCTCTCTGTACTAGTGTGTTGTATGTTCTCTTTGTATAGTGTAGTGTATGTTCTCTTTGTTTCTCATAATAGTATATTCTCATAATAGTATATTCTCTTTGTTTCTCATAATAGTATGTTTGTATTGACTCATGAATGAACTGACTCTTGTATGTTTCATTGTTCTAGTAATAGTATTAGAGACTTCCTAAACTATACCTATTATAGTTTACTAGAAATGTTGTTTGTATGAATGAACATGTTTGTACACCTTTGCTACACAAAGGTTTTGAATTGAATGTAGAACTTTAATATCCATATACATACACATAATATATAGCTAAGATTCATACGACCGTCGGATAAACAACCAAATACCCTAGGTCCACAACCAAACAAGGAATAAGAAATAAGGCGAGTTATCAATCCTAAGTCCTTTCAATCCTACTTATATAACTATATCTATATAGACATGATTTTGACAATATATAAGTTTGAAAGAGTTTAATAAGGAGTTTTGCATATAAAAAGTTTGTAAAACGATTTGAAGTAGTTTGTTTGATAACACAGTTTAAAGTATAGTAAATCCATTTGTTTGATAGTTATTAATCACATGTGATTGATATAATAACTATAATGTTTCAACTTTTATTCCCCCCCCCCATAAAAGCATTTAAAATCATTTAAAATATAAGTTTAAGGGGTATGATGTAACGCCCGCAAATCCGGGCTAGTCAAATTAGAGGCAATAGGGGTCGAAAATGACTTTCCGACAAAAGATTATTTAGAATAAATAATCTTAACCAAGTTGTAGTATATGTCACAAGGTTTCCGTGCATATAAAGAACACCGAAATCCAAGTTATAACGAAGAAGTTATGGCCCGTCGAAGTTTTTCGGCAAAACCGACACGACACCGAGAGACGTAAATAGTGAATTTACGATAGAGCAAGATTTAGCCTTAGCAATCTAAACGAAAGTCGTAGAATATGTCAAACTAAGAACATCTATAAAAAGAACGCCCAAATCTGACTTCGTATGAAGAAGTTATGATTTTTCGAAGTTTCGGACTAGCAGTGTACAACCCGAAATTCGAATATTAGATCGAGTGACTTTTAGCCGACATGACCTAAACGAGAATCGAAGATCTCGATAAGAGTAGCGTAACGAGAAAAAGATGGGCGAAAACGGACATCGGATGAAGAAGTTATGAGGATTTAACGGACCAATCCTGTCCCGGCCTGTTAATAATATAAAATTTAGAATCGAGTCAAAATTAGCCAACGAAGTCTAAACGAAAGTTGTAGAGTACGTTTCCACCTTCGCGTGGATATAAAGAATGTCGAAAACGGAGCTCGTATGCGAAAGTTATGATTTTTAGAAGTCGGAGTATGAATCTGCGAAATCTGTTGCGAGGTGGTGACGTGGCTCAATCCTAACCGTCGCTTGCTGATCACGGCTCACTTCGGATGAAGGACACGTCGCTTCGCCCTACGCCCCGCGTTCGAGTTCGGTACACCCAGCGTACCCTCCGGCCTTATCCTTCCGACGAATGCGAGACAGCTGGTCCGAGGTGGCACCCTTATCCGAACTACGCCCCGCGTAGTGTTGCTGTACGCCCAGCGTACGACCGAGGGCTCACACCTATAAAAAGGCAGCGAGGGAAGCCATTTTTCTTGAACCAAAACTCATTCTCTCTCTAAGAACTTTCTCTCTCTAGCCCCTTTTGAGTCCCCTCAAGTCTAGGTGAACCCCTAGCACCCTAAGGAAGCCCCGAGGCTCCCGGAGTCTCGAGAAAAAGGAGTCTTTCGGTTTCGAAACGCTGCTCCAATTAAGTTCCGGTTTTCGATAAAATTCGCTGTAAGTGTGCTACGCTTACGCAATTTTTAATATAACTTTCAAATAATTATAGGAATGTTATTAGGTCCTTAAACTAATTATTTGGGCTATTATTATGAGTTATATTGAGTGTTATTAACGCTTAATAATAGTCAGACTAATTAATTTGTCGCGGTTATCGTTAGACTAAACCCTAGTGGTATTGGTACTATGTTTTATCGAAGGAAATTGTTTTGAGAGTATCGAAGCGCTGTCTGAGTGCTGAGTCATCACCTTTCAAGTGAGTGCATAGTCCCTTTCATCTTACACATAAATATGAAGTACTTTATATAAACTACGTGTTGTGTGTGCATATTATCTGAATACTTGCTGTCTATGCTGGATGAACGTTTTATACATGTTTTAAAGGATTTAAACTATATACGTATTTTATATATACGAATATGTTGGGTATGAGATGGGTAGATGAATGATGAGAGATATAAGAAGATGTGAGTATACATTGGCAGCTATAGACTTAGTGCCTATGGGACGAACACCGGTAGCTATGGACTTAGTACCTGTTAGACATTGGTAGCTATGGATTTAGTATCTGTTAGGAATTGGTAGCTATGGACTTAGTACCTATTAGTTAGATGCTGGTAGCTATGGATTTAGTACCTGTTAGGAATTGGTAGCTATGGACTTAGTACCTATTAAGCACTGGTAGCTATGGATTTAGTACCCGATGAGTAGGATATAGCAGCTATGGATTTAGTCCTTTAACGAACGAACATCGACAACTATGGATTTAGTGCCAGTCCTATAACCCTGGAAGTAAGGGACTTCGAAATAAACGAATGCATGATAGGTGACTCTTAGGTTAAATCCTTAAGAGTAAAGAAGATAATGGGGATGGGTAATTGGGTTAATTGTTTGATGATTGAACAAAACAATTATATTATTGTGGGTTGAAAACCCTATGTACTCACCAGGTTTCCCAACCTGACCCACTCCAGTTTATTTATATCACAAGTGTTGATATGAAGTCACATTACACTAAGAGATTAAAGAGATGTAGATCACTAGTGTAAATAAATGTAAGTTCTGTTTATGCTTATGTTTCTATATTGACAATGACATCCTAAATGTTTTAAAATGAATAAAATACGTTTCTTCGAAAATGTTTTAATAACGTATTTATCATGTTTTTCTGGGAACAAATTCCGCAACATTTTTATGAAAAGAAGTACTCTGATTTTTATAAAGCATAAACAAAATTGGTCTTTTCTGGCCGTGAAAATGGGGATGTCACATATGAACTCACCTGTAGTGAGTGGTTTGGATGTACGAGTGGTATAGGATGCTAAGTGTCAAGTGAAGACTTGAGCACACACACGGATCGTATTTAGCATATAATGACACATATATGCATATAATTAGTACTTATACAACTACTCATGTAAGGAACACACCCTAGCACTTAGGAAAACACTTAGATTGAAGTGTTAGAAGTATAAAGGATTGCATCTAAGGGGTGTATGGCCACATAATGGTGTTTACGGCCAAGGAGTTCACGGCCTTAGGAGTTCACGGCCATAGAGTTTACGACCGTAAACTCATGGGGATTTGTGCCAAATGGTATTTTAGGGTCCTAAAAACCACAAGGAAGTGTTCTAGCCTCAAGTCCAATCTTTAGGAAGGGGTTATTGTCCATATGCACCTCTAACTAGGGTTTACGGCCAAGGGA
Source organism: Lactuca serriola (assembly GCF_051521515.1). Classification (NCBI taxonomy): domain Eukaryota; kingdom Viridiplantae; phylum Streptophyta; class Magnoliopsida; order Asterales; family Asteraceae; genus Lactuca; species Lactuca serriola. Next base: position 13,316,922 of record NC_136413.1, read on the forward strand.
GATGCTCTTGGCCGTAAACACCTCTTATTCTTGGGAATTGGACGATTTCAAGGTGTTTAACATGCGTTTCAACTAGATATCGAGTATAGGGAAGTAATACTTACGATATAGAAGCTAAAAAAGTTGATTTTGGACCAAAACACTAGTGTTTGTTCTTGGTGTTCTTGGTGATCTAACCCAAAAGATGATGTTAATGGATGGAATCAATGGGTGATGCTAGTTAAGAAGATGTCGTAACTAATCAAGGGATAAACACTTACATTTTATAAGAAAAATGAAGATCCTTGATGATAGTTGAGAGAGAAACCTGATTTCTTGAGTTAGAAGTGGTAAAAGTGTTGAAAAATGGCCAAGTATCAAATATATAGCCAAGAGTTTACAACCACCATGAGTTTACGGCCGTAAACTCCTCATAAAGGGGTTTATGGCTTGTTTGATGGTTTTAAACTTCAGTTGACACATCCTAACCCTTAATCCTTTGATGTACTAGGTTTAGGATGCTCAAACAGACTCTAAACAGTGCTAAAAGTTAGCAGAAAAAGTCTGGCTTTGACTGAATTGAATGGTTGTACAAGATAGAAATTTCAGGTTGTCACGTCATCCCCCCGTTAGAGGGAATTTCGTCCCGAAATTAGAGTTTAAGCAATTAAGTAGTTACAAATAACTAAGCAAAAAGATGAGGATATTTCAATTTCATTTGATCCTCGCGCTCCCAAGTGAATTCAGCTCCTCGCTTGGCATTCCAGCGAACCTTCACTATCGGGATATGGCTTTGCTTCGTTTGCTTGACCTCTCGGTCCATGATCTTTACAAGTTCTTCCACGAAGTGGAGGGTCTCTTTGATCTCGATCTTATCGAGTGGGATAACAAGAGTCATGTCGGACAGACACTTTTTCAAGTTCGAGACGTGGAAAGTAGAATGTACGTTAATGAGTTCGCGAGGTAGTTTGAGTTTATAAGCTACAAGTCCGATTCTAGCGAGAATATCGAAAGACCCTATGTATCTTGGATTTAGCTTTCCACGCTTTCTGAAGCGTATCAAGCCCTTCCAGGGTGAGATCTTCAATAGAACACGATCGCCAACCTGGAATTCCAAAGGTTTCCTTCTCTTGTCTGCGTAGCTTTTCTGTCGGTCTCTAGAGCCTTTCAATCGTTCATGGATTTGAACGATCTTCTCTGTCGTTTCCCGAATGATTTTCAGACCCGTGAGAGTGTTGTCAGGAACGCGTCCTTTAGCTAACTGGGTGTCACCCACCTCAGCCCAGTACATAGGGGATCTGCACTTTCGGCCATAAAGGGCTTCAAATGGAGCAACCTTTATGCTCTTATGATAACTATTGTTGTAGGGAACTCGACAAGGGGTAGATGAATATCCCATGCCTTTTCAAATTCAATCACACAGGCTCGCAACATATCTTCTAGATTTTGAATGGTCCTCTCACTTTGTACATCGGTTTGTGGATGGTAGGCTGTACTCATGTTCAGCCTAGTTGCTAGGGAACTTTGTAGCGACTGCCAGAACCTCGAAGTGAATCTACTATCTCTATCAGAGATAATGGATATGGGAACACCATGCAGTGGTACGATCTCCCTAATGTATGTTCTAGTGAGTTTCTCCATCTTGTCAGTTTCCTTGATAGGCAGGAAGTGTGCGGACTCGGTTAACCTGTCTACGATCACCCATATGGTATCGAGACCACCCGTAGTCTTGGGAAACTTGGTTATGAAGTCCATCGTGATCCGCTCCCACTTCCATTCAGGTATCTCCGGTTGTTGAAGTAAACCTAAGGGTTTCTGGTATTCGACCTTAACCTTTGCGCAAGTAAGGCATTTACTCACGAAGGTAGCAATCTTTGGTTTCATGTTAGGCCACCACTATAACTTTTTAAGATCTAGATACATCTTATCTGAACCTAGGTGGACGGAATATCGAGTGTTGTGCGCTTCGGTCATGACCAAGTCTCTGAAACCACCGTGTTTCGGTGTCCAGATCCGATCCATGAAATATAAGGCTCCGCCACCCTTGACTTCCAAGTTCTTATCCATCACTCTCAGGGATTCACTCGTCACATTTTCAGGTTTCAAAGCTTCGATCTAAGCCTCCATAATTTGTGCAGAAAAGTGTGAATGGATAGTCATAGTCAACGTTTTGACTCTATGACCAGAGTATTCTTTCCGACTTAGGGCATCAGCTACTACGTTGGCTTTACCCGGATGATAACGAATTTCGCATTCGTAGTCACTGAGTAGCTCAACCCACCGTCGTTGTCTCATGTTGAGCTCCTTCTGGTCGAATATATGTTGTAGGCTCTTATGGTCTGTAAAGATAATGCTTTTTGTACTGTACAGGTAGTGTCTCCAGATCTTCACTGTAAACACAACTGCTCCTAACTCAAGATCATGTGTGGTGTAGTTGACCTCGTGCGTCTTCAGCTTCCTTGAGGCATAGGCGATGACCTTACCTCGTTGCATCAGAACACAGTCGATCCCTTGATTGGATACATCGCAATAGACCATGAAGTCTTCTATCCCTTCGGGGAGGGATAGTATCGGAGCGGTGCATAAGGCTCGTTTCAGCGTTTGGAATGCTTTCTCTTGTTTCTCTTCCCAGTCAAAGGCCACGCCTTTCTGGGTCAATGTAGTAAGCGGTTTCACGACCATAGAGAAGTTCTGAATGAACCTACGATAGTAGCCAGTGAGCCCTAGAAATTGGCGAATTTCTATAGGCGTCTTCGGTGCTGACTAGTTCTCAATGGCCTTTATTTTGGAAGGGTCCACATGAATTCCCTTCTCACTAATGTGACCCAGGAATTCGACTCTTCGAATCCAAAACTCGCATTTAGAGAACTTCGCGTAGAGCTTCTTTGATTGTAATGTTTCCAAGATCTGACGTAGCTGCTTACTATGCTCTTCCTTACTACGAGAGTAGATAAGTATGTCATCAATGAATATAATGATGAACTGATCCAAGTAAGGACGACATACCCTATTCATTAAATCCATGAATAATGCGGGCGCATTAGTCAATCCGAATGACATCACTACAAACTCGTAGTGTCCATAACGAGTTCAGAAGGCTGTCTTCGGAACATCTTCCTCTAACACTCGTAATTGGTGATACCCGGATCTCAGATCTATCTTTGAAAAGTAAATCGCCTGTAACATCCGGATTTTCAGGTACATTATTTTATTCATTCATTTTTGGAGATTTTGGGAGGGACTCGACGAGTTGATGCTTAGACTTTCCGAGTAGTGTCGTGATTTCCATCCGGGTTAATGATCGGACTCGGCGAGTCGACTAGTGGACTCGGCGAGTCCATGTTGTTTAATGAAACCCTAATTTTCGGGGTTTGAGACCTATTTAAAGGCCCTTATGGCCTTCATTTGCAGCTACCAGTTGATAGAGAGAGACCCCAGAGTGTGTGAGCGTTTTGAGAGAGAAAGGAAGCCATTTTTGATCCTTGTGTGGGTGATTTTGCAAGAAGAAGGTGACCAAGGCAAGAGGAAACTAAAGAGGGTGCTAATCTGTGGATTTCAGAGCTTAGGGACTTTATCTTGAGGTATATATTCGATCTTCTTTCAGTTTTGGTGTAAGTTTTGAGAGTTAGGGTTTCTAGCCCCTTTTTGAGTAAGATTTGTGAAGCAATTGGTCCCTTCTTGTGTTAAAGCTTTGAATCTGGATCCAAAGAGGTCCAGAGACCTTAACTTCTTGATCTTTATGGGTGTCATGGAGAGTTATGAGATTAGGGTGGCATATTGAGGCCATTTCTCCAAATAGAGCCATTGGGTCGTTGCATGGGCATCAAGATCCAAACTTTACGTGTTTATATTGCTTAAGGAGGCCAGATCTATGAGTTAGAGGAACGGATCTGACCTCAGGAGCTCATTTGAGCTCGAGCATGGTATGAACTCGCCGAGTACCAAGAGCATACTCGGCGAGTAGGGTTAGGGTTTCTCCATAGTTCACTCCGTGAATGCTTGCCGAGTTGGGAGAATGACTCAGTGAGTCAGAAGGAATTAGAGGACTGGATTTCAAGGCGGAACTCGCCGAGTTCGTAATGGGACTCGGCGAGTTGAGTTGGGGTGGCCCCGTGACTCATGCCAGGTGGGACCCGTCGAGCAGGGGAAAGACTCGACGTGTCATGCGGGGTCTAGAGGGATAGTGGACACGCGTAGACTCGTCGAGTCACCTAAGTGCACTCGGCGAGTCGGGTCAGAGTCTGACCGTTGACTTTGTTGACTTTGAGGATTGGTCAACAATGGCGTCTTCGTGTTAAGAGGGGGTTGAGTCTAGTCTCTAGAGTTATATTTATGAGAGTATTTTGCTTTATGTGATTAGGCGGAGGCTAGACCGTATTGCTACAGAGTCAGAGTTTACCGAGACATCTAAGGTGAGTCTTCTCATTATACTTTACCTTGAGTAGTAAATAGGTTTATGTGACAGAGTATCTTATATGCTATGATTGTCATGTGTTGCACTGCATTATTTCTATGTGATTTAGGCTGTGTGTCTTCCAGAGTTCACAAAGTTAGGACCAGAGGTTCCACAGAGTTAGGGCCAGTGGGCCCACAGAGTTATAGCCTCGAGTGGCTAACATGTGTTATATGTGGTATTTTGGGGAACTCACTAAGCTTTATGCTTACAGTGTTATGTGTTTCAGGTACCAGTGATGATCGCGGGAAGGCGCCGATATGATTCGTACACACGCATGGGATTTATGTAATTTGATCTTTGGGAAATGTTTTTGTGAAACAAAGATATGATACAATGAGATTTGTTAATAAATGTGTCTGGAAAATGTGTTTTGAAAAATAAAAATATTGTTTTAATTTTTACGGTGTTACAAGTTGGTACCAGAGCCTTGGTTTGAGGGATTCAGATGGATCTTCGGGTGTGTCTGAAATGAAGTCGAGGATTTGAGAAAAGTTTTATTAACAAAACAATTTTTAAAGAGTAAAAAGAAGTTTTGAGACAAACAGAGCGGAGCCGTGTGTACGATTAGCTAGCGCCCGAACGGTGATTTCCCAAAATACCCTTGTAATAAGTGTTACGAGATATATTATGTTATGTTATATGATGAGCTATATTATGCATGCTAGAGTAGACTAGGTATCCTTATTAGGACTAGAGTGGCCTGATATATGATGCCTTAGTCTAGGGGTTTTGCTGCTAGGGATGCTTGAGAGTGTTCAGATAGCAGCGAGGAGCTTATGAGAGATCAGCTAGTGAGTAGCATATGATTTAAGAGAGTAGAGTGCTTGGAATTTGGGACTCTGGGAGGAGGACTTGGGATGAATGCTGAGGCAGTGTGGTCGGTAGTATTGTACCGGGTCAGTGCGCAACCCAAGTAAGAATCCTTAGGGTACCAGAGACCAAGTAGGATTGGGATATCGAGTGTGTGTACACCCGAGCGAGTCTCTGATATCTTGTGTCGTATTTCAGAGAGGCATCATGGTGGGGACGCGCCACAGACCAGGGACTAATGGAGGGGGTGTGAGCGACAAGGAGCTCCGCCAGATGATTCATGATGAGGTGGCTGCTGCCATCCGCGTTGAGATTCCAGAGATGTTCGGGTCTATCAAGACCACCCTGATAGAGACATTTGACGAGAGATACGCTGCACTTTCTGATGCTGCTATTGCTGCAAACACTACAGCTGTAGCTGCGGCTAGACTGCAGGGTGGTGATGCGTTGCTGTCCCGGGAGTTCAGCAACACAAAACCACCGGAGTTTGATGGGACCCATGACCCGATTGCAGCGATGAGGTGGATTTCAGACATCGAGGGGTGTTTCTTCACCTGCTCATCTCCAGAGCATTTGAGAGTCCGGTTCGTGTTGAACCAGCTTCGCTTGGGAGTGAAGGACTGGTGGAAGTTTGTGACAATGCATTATTTGCCTACTGAGCTTGCTGTAGTGACTTGGGAGAGGTTCACTGCTATGTTCCGAGATGAGTACGTTCCCCAGGTGGAGAGGGAGCGTTTGGCCCAGGAGTTTCTGACCCTCAAGCAGGGTACTGAGTCTGTCACAGTGATTACGAGGATGTTCCATGAGCAGGCGATGTTCTGCCCAGAGCACGTGTCCTCCGAGCAGGCACGTATGAGCCAATATCTGAGCATTTTGAGGAGGGATATACAGGAGTTCGTGGCGAACTCGACGTACCGGACATTTGCCGAGCTTCAGGAAATGCCCAGAAGAGAGAGATAGAGCTGGAGACCCAGGCTAGGGAGGAGGCTGAGTCTCAGGGGAGGGATCGGCGACCAGCACAGTCTCAGCTGGCAGCTAAGTGGGCCAAGCCCGCTGATTCGAGATCTGGGAGTTAGAAGGGCCACACTTGTGGCAAGTGCGGCAAGAGCCATGATGTGGTGTGCAGAGCGGGGTCTTGCTACAAATGTGGCAAGGAGGGGCATATGGCCAAGGATTGCCCCAAGGGGTTTGCAGTATGCTTTCACTGCAACCAGACCGGACACCGCAAGGAGAGTGTCTACAGTTGCGAGGGACAGCCCAGGGCACATCTTAGGGATCTACCCCTGCTGCTATCAGATCTACTGAGAGCCGGCCAGTGAAGGCTGAGGTACCGAAGGTATGAAGGAGAGCCTTTCAGTTGACTGCGGAGGAGGTCCGCGCAGCGCCCAATGTCGTGGCTGGTATGTATCCTTTCTTGTATTTATTTTGATGTTTAGGATGTTGTGTTTATTTTATGTTATGCGTAGGTACTTTTCTTGTGAGTTCTGTACCTGCCTTGGTGTTATTTGACTCGGGTGGGAGTCGGTCTTTTGTATCTTTGGATTTTAGTCAGCACAACAGTATTAGCCGAGAGGCATTGAGTCAACCTCTGAGAGTTTCCATAGCTGACGAGAGGACGGTGTATGCCACCGAAGTGATCCGAGGGTGTGTACTCGAGATTTTCGGCGTTGAGTTTCCGATTGATTTAGTTCCTATTGCGATGGGAGATGTTTGTGTCATCGTGGGCATGGACTGGTTGAGCAAAGTTGGAGTAGTCATTGACTGAGAGAGACAGCTGGTGACTATACGAGACCCCAGTGGGGGAGTTCTGACGGTGTACGGCGATGGTACATGATCTGGGTCAGCATTTTGTTCGGCTTCTAGAGCGATGCAGAGTCTACAACAGGGCTGTAGTGGGTTTGTGGCGTATGTGATGGATACGAGGGTTGATTCAGGGAGGCCGAGGACAGTTGATGAGGTTCTGATAGTGCGGGAGTTCTCGGATGTCTTCCTGGAGGAGTTGCCCGGCGTGCCTCCTAAGAGGCAGGTAGAGTTTCGTATCGATTTGGTTCCGGGGGTAGCACCTATCGCCATGGCGCCCTATCGCCGTGCACCTCCAGAGATGCAGGAGTTATCCTCGCAGCTTCAGGAGCTGCTGGGGAAGGGTTTTATTCGGCCGAGCAGTTCGTCGTGGGGAGCGCCTATCCTCTTTGTCAAGAAAAAGGATGGTTCACACCGGATGTGCATTGATTACCGGGAGTTGAACAAGTTGACGGTCAAGAACCGTTACCCGTTGCCAAGGATCGGCGATTTGTTCGATCAATTGTAGGGAGCATCTTGGTTCTCCAAGATTGACTTGAGGTATGGATATCATTAGATGATGGTGCGAGATGAGGATATCTAGAAGACAACATTCAGGACTCATTACGGGCATTACGAGTTCCTGGTGATGCCTTTCGGGCTCACCAACGCACCAACGGCGTTCATGGATCTCATGAAACAGAGTGTACAAGCCGATGCTGGACCGCTCGGTGATTGTGTTCATCGACGATATATTGGTGTATTCGAAATCCAGAGAGCAACATGAGGAGCACTTGAGGGAGATCCTCGGAGTTCTGAGATCGGAGAGGCTTTATGCCAAATTCTCCAAGTGTGATTTCTGGTTACAGGAGGTCTAGTTCCTTGGGCACCTCATTAACCAGAATGGGATATTGGTCGATCCGGCCAAGATCGAGGTAGTGATGAGTTCGGAGGTGCCGAGATCCCCCACCGAAATCAGGAGTTTCCTAGGGTTGGCTGGCTATTATAGGAGATTCATCAAGGATTTCTCCAAGATCGTCGTGCCACTCACCAAGTTGACCCGGAAGGGTGTTGCTTTTTCATGGGGCCCAGAGCAGCATGCCTCCTTTGAATCACTTCGCCAGAGACTATGCGAAGCCCCGGTGTTAGCCCTTCCGGAGGGGACGGAGGACTTCGTAGTGTATTGTGACGCGTCGATATCGGGGTTAGGAGCGGTGCTTATGCAAAGGGGTTATGTGATAGCATACACATTGAGGCAGTTGAAGCCTTATGAGATAAGGTATCTCACCCACAATCTGGAATTGGGGGCAGTGGTGTTCGCCCTCAAGATCTGGCGTCGCTATCTATATGGGGTTTGGTGTACCATATACACGGACCACAAGAGCCTGAAGTATTTGATGGATCAACCCAACCTGAATATGCGCTAGAGGAGATGATTGGATGTGGTGAAGGATTACGATTGTGAGATCCTATACCACCCGGGCAAGGCTAACATTGTAGCTGATGCCCTGAGTATTAGGGCGGAGGGCGCCCCGATACAGGATGTTTGTTTGAGGCTGACAGTGATGACCCCGGTATTTGACGTCATTCGAGGGGCCCAGGCTGAGGCCGTGAGACCAGAGAACCGTAAGAGGGAGCGGGTTATCGGGCAGGTATCAGAGTTCGTCACCGATAGCCGAGGGCTTATGACCTTTCAGGGATGGATTTGGGTGTCGTTTGTGGGCGGAACGCGTACCATCTTGATGGAGGAGGCGCATAGATCGACGTTTTCGATCCATCTCAGGGCCACTAAGATGTATTTGGACCTGAAGGAAGAGTATTGGTGGCCCTGTATGAAGAGGGATGTTGCATGGTTCGTTGAGAGGTGTTTGACATGTCGCAGGGTTAAGGCCGCGCACCAGAGGCCGCATGGTAAGTTGCAGCCGTTGGAGGTTCCTGAGTGGAAGTAGGAACAGATTACCATGGATTTTATCACCAAATTGCCGAGGACTACTAGGGGCGTCGATGCAATTTGGGTGATTATGGATAGGTTGACGAAGAGCGCTCATTTCCTTGCTATCAATGAGAGCTCTTCCGCTGATAGGTTGGCAGAGTTGTACGTGAAGGAGGTGGTATCACGACATGGGGTGTCGATCTCAATTGTCTCAGATCGAGATGTGCATTTCACTTCCAGGTTCTGGAAGAAGTTTCATGAGGAGTTGGGTACGAGGCTGCAGTTTAGCACCGCATACCACCCACAGACCGACGGGCAGAGCGAGCGGACGATTCAGATGCTCGAGGACATGATTCAGGCATGTGTACTGGACTTCGGAGGGAGTTGGGACACATTTTTGCCTTTGGCTGAGTTTTCTTATAACAACAGCCATCATTCGAGTATTGGTATGCCACCCTTTGAGCTGTTGTATGGGAGGAGGTGTCAGACTCCCATTTGCTGGGGTGAGGTCGGTCAGCGTGTGATGGGTAGTACAAAGATAATACTTCAGACGACTGAGCAGATTTAGCAGGTCTGACAGAGGTTATTGACGGCTCAGAGTCGTTAAAAGAGCTATGCAGACAGGTGTCGCTTAGAGCTCGAGTTCCAAGTTGGTGACTTCGTACTCCTGAAGGTATCTCTTTGGAAATGAGTGATCTGATTCAGAAAGAGAGGCAATTTGGGGCCTCGGTATATTGGTCCTTTCAGGGTGACCGCCAGGGTGGGCAGGGTAACGATTCTTAACGGTAAGTTTGTTTAGTTCTCTGTAGTCGATGCACATACGAAACGATCCGTCTTTCTTCTTCACGAACAAGACCAGAGCTCCCCAGGGTGAGAAGCTTGGTCTAATAAAGCCCTTGCTGAGCAGTTCGTTAAGTTGACCGGATAGTTCCTGGATCTCAGCTGGTGCTAGGCGATAGGCCGACTTGGCTATTAGGGTAGCCCCTGGAACTAAGTCGATTCTGAACTCGACCTGACGTTACGGAGGTAATCCTAGGAGTTCTTTTGGAAAGATGTTGGGAAAATCGCATACCACTGGGATGTTCCTTATGTCTTTTAACTCTTGGCTTACATCGACAACATGATCAAGAAATACGCGACATTCCTTTCGCAAGTACTTCTAGGCTTGAATACTAGAGATGATACTAAGGTTCGTGTCGGGTTTGTCGCCATAGACTACTAGAGTTTCGCCAGACGACAGATTAAGGCGAACAACCTTTTCATAACACATGATGTTGGCACGATGCAGACTCAACCAATCCATGCCGATAATGACGTCGAAACTTTTAATTGAGACCGGCATGAGGTTGATTGAAAATGAATGGCTATCTAGAGTTAGAGTACATCCTATGTATATACTGCTAGTGCTCTCAGTCTTTCCGTTAGCCATTTCTATAGTGAACGGTTTTTTAAGTGCTCATGATTTTTGGTTAAGTAAGTGAGCAAATTTTTGGTTCACGAAACTCCTCTTCGCTTCACTATCAAACAGAATGCATGCATAAGAGTTATCGAGGAGAAATGTACCAGTGACCACTGTGGGGTCGGCAACTGCTTCCTTGTGGCCTATAGCCAAAACCCTTCCTACTCCACCGGCATTCCTTGCCTTCGGGCAGTTTCTTTTGTAGTGTCCCACGTCGCCACAACCGTAGCAAGCCCGACCCACACCAGCGTCGGGGACTTGGTTGATTGGCCTTGCCGGAGCTTTGCAGAAACGGGCAGTGTGCCCCTTCCTGTTGCAATTTGAGCACTGGATTTCCCGGCAGGGTCCGTTGTGGTGGAAATTGCATTTGTTGCACTTCGGAAAGTTTCCAGCGTACTGATTTACCGGTGCAGCAGCGGTAGGTGCTATCGCAACATGAGCCACTACAACCTGCTGCTTTTTGGCGGCTTTCTGTGCAGCGTTCTTCTTCTTGTCATCCCAGAATTTTCGCTTGTTATCAGCGGCCTTGTAGGGTTCTAAGATGGCTAGGGTTGTTGTTGTTGACGGGTTACGGACCCCATGGTCAATGAGCCATTGTGCCAATCGCTTGGCACTATCGAAGGTAGATGGGTTTGAAGCTAGTACATTCCCCTGAAATGGAGGCACCAACCCCCACACATACCTCTCCACCTTCTTTGCTTTGGAAGGGACCATTCCCGGACATAGCGCTACCAGATCACTGAATCTGGCAATGTAGGAGACTATGTCGGAGCCCTTCATGGTTAGGCTCCAAAGCTCCTGCTCCAACTTCTGAACTTCTCCCCTCGGGCAGTATTCTTCGATCATGAGCTCCTTCATAGCTTCCCAGCCGATAACATTCGCCACTATAAGAGATAGTGACTTCACATGGCTATTCCACCATGTCAGAGCTCGGTCTGCGAAGGTGCATGAGGTAAATTTAACCTTGCTCCCTTCCGGACAGGAGCATATCTCAAAGATCGACTGTCTTCTCAAACCACTGCGAGAGGGAAATGATTCCGCCAGTTCCATTGAAGGCCCTTGGTTTGCGGCTGGTGAAGTCCTTGTACGGGAACTCTCTAGATCACACTGGAGCTTCGACAATAGTGGGAGGTACATTAGTTCCACTCCCACTAGTACCGGTAGTGGTGAATTGTGCTAGAGCTGTCGTAACAGCCGCATTTACAGCAGCTTGGATAGCTGTTGGGTTGTATTGAGGAGGAGGAGTTGGAGTTTGATTCGAAGTTATTGGAGTAGTGCGCCTCGCTGATCGACGTGGAGGCATCTTATAGCTATAAGATCACCAAGATGAAGATATTGATAAGAGTTTAATAGAGAGAATGATGAGAGTGACTCATGGACTAACTCTCCATAGTACAACAACACAATTGAAAGTATGATTGAATGTAGGTCTAGTACTAGAAAGATGAAAGCATTTGGATAATAATTTCCATGAGATTAGATATTTGTCAATAATATTGGTATTACAGAAGTAGCAAGTTCGGGAAAAATGACCTAGGAGTAGGTCCTACATCACACCAGGATAGGAAAATCTGACAGAATTAAGACCTAGAAAGACTTAACAAGTTCAAAGTCTTATCATAGATAGGAAACTAAAACAAGAGTTTTTACATTGACTTAAGTTATATCCAAAATAGAAAGTTGAGTAGGCTCTATCTACGATGAGAACCACTAGAATGAGTCCTTGATTCTGCCAGACGACACTCCATATCCCTCATGCGCCTTTCAGTCATTGCCTGCCGAGCTCGAAGTTCCCTGACTTCAGCTTGGGTTGCAGTAAGATCTCTTTGCAGGGCTGCATTCTGGATCTGAGTTCTTTCATAAGCATACTCCAGATGGCGAATGCGAACAGTATTAACTCCCGCATCGGCATCAACTTCCTTGATTCAGTTGATGGCCGCTCTACCCTGCTCATCATTACGAGCAATCCCGCAGACCAGAATAGGCAGGACTCTATCCGCTGAGCCTCCCTCGCTCAAGTTATAGAAGCTTCGATCCTTGTTGTAAGGTAAAGGTTGACCGTGTTCGTGACTCCATTTGTTCAAGTTTGTTGCCCATAGGGGTGTGGGGCCTTGAAATGCTGGATGAGGGTTAGGTTTTGGGATTTGAGCCACTGGGGGTAGGTTATTAACTTCGCGTTCATAGTCAAAATCCTCCGAGAAGTTCTCTGTGAAGTCGTCATCCAAAGGGATTGGATGATTCTCTTCAGGCTCTACATCGAGCCATCCTCCGTTACCTTGGTTGGGAGAGTACGGGTCGTCGTGGGGATGGAATCTAACCATGTTATCTACTCGAGAAAAGGGATGAAAGGGATAGTTAATAGACGTACTAATTAGGATAATTATAAGATGATCTTTATCAGTTACTTCAATATTTGCATAGTGCATACCAGTTACATGTAATCAAAACTCCAAATCCACAACCAAACAAGGAACAGGAAATAAAGCAAAGATCATAGATTCTAAGTCTATGAAACCTTAGTCACATATAACCTTAGCGTATCTACTAAGCATCTATTGACCTACTAATAAAGACCTTTAGTTCCCAAATAAGTAATTATAGTAACACAAAATACTCCTATAGTATTTTAAGCTTATGTTTTGTTCTAATGTTTTCATTATAGTAGTGTTGGTAAGTTTTTAGACTTGTTGCAACACCGCAACCATTCCTAGTCACATGCTAATCACTTCTCGGAAAGATATAGTTGATCATGTTATATCACTCCCAGATCTGATCATATGTACCCGAGCCTGATTGAGTTGTTCAACAATCGTAATACTTTTGTTATGTCCTAGTGACCCTAATTTCAGTATGAATGCAGGTATGTATACTTAGTAAAATATTTTATTATTTAAAAGTATAAACTCTTGGTAAGAGTATTTTAATCCCGTTGTGTTTATAGTTTCTATATCTTTTATGGGATGATACACTCGATCACTATAAACAATACTCTGATACCAATCTATCACACCCCAAAACCTGAACGACGAAAACGTTCGGGGGCGGAGGACGTCATGTACAATATCACAACAATGCATAATAGTAAACAAGGAACAACATCATCCATTGCATTAATAATATAATTTTAATACAAGTGTGTTATGTATAGTTTATAAGACACCAAAAATATGAATCTAAATAATAGATGAGTCTTGAACGTGCTCCATCTTCTCAAAAGCTAGTCATCGGTACCTATCTACTGGTGACCTGAGAATACAAGTTATTTTGAAAGTGTAGATCAGCATTAAAGATGGTGAGTTCATAAGTATTTTAGTATCATTGCTTGTATGGAAGTGTTTGTAAATGTTTGATGTAATGTTTGTATCTCCTAGAAAATCCTATATTTTCTACTAAATAGCAGCCTTCTACCAAGGCCCAAATGTTATGTGTATTGTGTTGTTTGTAAAAGTGTATCTATCCCAAGTATGACTATAATTACCAAAATATAGTTTACATTACCGTTTTAGTGAGAATATCACAATGTGAATGCAATGGGAAAATAACAATGTACAGTAGTATTGTATGTAAGTGACTACCAATGTACTAACTACCTTAAACCAGTTTGTTAATTAAGGTAAAATGTGATATGATTATAACCATAATTGATAGACTAGTATAACACGATGTTGTAAGGCATCGAAATGATATGACATTAGTCACCCATAGACCTGCAGGTCCCACTGTAGCTAGCAGCAAGGTGTAGGATAGTCAATCCCGTATGGATCTATACACCAACTCACGCTCTCCCTCCAGGAGACTCTGGTTGCAAAACGTGACACAGCAGTAGATTGTCATGCCATGAAGTAGTGGCTCACATTAATGTTATAGTGTTCTAATGTTTGTATAGTATGTTCTAGTGTATCGTATGTTCTCTCTGTACTAGTGTATTGTATGTTTTCTCTGTACTAGTGTACTGTATGTTTTCTTTGTATAGTGTAGTGTATGTTCTCTATGTTTCTCATAATAGTATATTCTCTCTGTTTCTCATAATACTATGTTTGTATTGACTCATGAATGAACTAACTCTTGTATGGGTCATTGTTCTAGTAATAGTATTAGAGACTTCCTAAACTATACCTATTATAGTTTACTAGAAATGTTGTTTGTATGAATGAACATGTTTGTACACCTTTGCTACACAAAGGTTTTGAATTGAATGTAGAACTTTAATATCAATATACATACACATAATATATAACTAAGATTCACCTATAGCGAGTGGTTTGGATGTACGAGTGGTATAGGATGCTAAGTGCCAAGTGAAGACTTGAGCACACACACAGATCCTATTTAGCATATAATGACACATATATGCATATAATTAGTACTTATACAACTACTCATGTAAGGAACACACCCTAGGACTTAGGAAAACACTTAGATTGAAGTGTTAGAAGTACAAAGGGTTGCATCTAAGGGGTGTATGGCCACATAATGGTGTTTACGGCCAAGGAGTTCACGGCCATAGAGTTTACGGCCTCATGAGTTTACGGCCGTAAACACATGGGGATTTGTGCAAAATGGTGTTTTAAGGTCCTAAAAACCACACGAAAGAGTTCTAGCCTAAAGTCCAAGCCTTAGGAAGGAGTTATGGTCCATATGCACCTCTAACTAGAGTTTACGGCCAAGGGAGATGCTCTTGGCCGTAAACACCTCTTGTTCTTGGGAATTGGACGATTTCAAGGTGTTTAACATGTGTTTCAACTTGATATCGAGTATAGGGAAGTAATACTTACGATATAGAAGCTAAAAAAGTTGATTTTGGGACCAAAAAACTAGTGTGTGTTCTTGGTGTTCTTGATGATCTAACCCAAAAGATGATGTTAATGGATGGAATCAATGGGTGATGCTAGTTAAGAAGATGTAGTAACTAATCAAGGGATAAAACACTTACATTTTGAAGAAAAATGAAGATCCTTGATGGTAGTTGAGAGAAAAACCTGATTTCTTGAGTTAGAAGTGGTAAAAGTGTTGAAAAATGGCCAAGTATGAAATATATAGCCAAGAGTTTACGGACGTAAACTCATGTGTCCTGGCCGTAAACTCCTCATAAAGGGGTTTGTGGCTTGTTTGATGGTTTTGAATTTCAATTGACACATCCTAACACTTAATCCTTTGATGTACTAGGTTTAGGATGCTCAAACAGACTCTAAACAATGCTAAAATTTACCAGAAATAAGTCTGACTTTGACTGAATTGAATGGTTGTACAAGATAGAAATTTCAGGTTGTCACAAAACAGGTGAAGATGAACTTTTTAAAAATAAGAGATATGTTAATTGTTAAGTGTTTTCTTTGTTTTTGGAGTGCTTGTTATATCAAGAATGGGAGTGAATTTCTTGTTTCAGTAGGAAGGGTAATATTTGAATACGAATCCCAACATGTTGTCATGCGTGTGACAGAAAGTAAACATATTAAAATGAAGGTAAAATTCTATCTAACCAAATGCATAAAACAAGTAATATATTTTATACATTCAATTTTGTGCCATATAACATCTTAATGGTAGACATCAAGTCGGGTGAAGGCATTGTTGCATCTTTTTGTGTTTGCATAACTGTTGAAAAGAAATGAGCATAAATAAGAAAAAAAAACTTTCTCCACTTTTTTTAAACATAATAAAATATAAAAATAATATATAAACGACATGCATCAGAAGGATCTCGCTTCTAGCAGGTGGATCTGAAAATGGTTGGGATTTCAATTTCTCCTATCAGCTCCTAAAAAAACACATTATCAATTTCAGTCAATGCATAAACTTAACACACAAAAATATATCAAAACATACGATAGTTGGCAGCCAACTTTTGCAAGCAGTAACACCATTATTTGGAGCAATTATTAAATCAAAAAAAAAATATTATTGTCCATAAAGAAGCAGATCCATTAGATCCCATTTCTCAAGCAGGACAGTATGTGTATATTAAATTGTTGTGCATATGATATATTTATGCAAATTAATATGCATATAAATGTACACATATGCATATGCATATTAATATGCATGCATGCATATAAATATATACATATGCATATGATGCATATGCATAGGAATATTAGTATAAATATATGCATATACATGTATACATCTGCATATGATGCATATTAATATGTATATATACATACATATGCATATAAACGTGTACATATACATATATTAATATATGTATAAAATAGATAAATACATATGCTTATGCTTATGTATATGTATATGCATAAGGATAAGTACATGAAATATGTATATGAATATATATGCATAAGAATAAGTATATGCATATTCATAAGTATATGCATATGCATATGTATATGCATAAGAATAAGTGTATGCATATGCATATGAATAAGTATATGCATATAGACATGCATATTCATAATAATAAGTATATACATAAGGAAATTAAATACATATGATTATGATTATCTATATCCATATGCATGTGCACAAGAATATGTATATGACATGTGTATATTCATATGTATATGCATATGCAGCAGAATAAGTATATGCATAAGAAAATTAACTAATTGACATGTAAAAAAAAACCATGCTGAAATTGATTGTTTCTATTCAAAAGAAAAACATTTTTAATGATAAAATACACCTATTTTTACTTTCTAGACTAGTTTATAGATTGTGACTTATTTGCTTTATAATAATACGATTATCTATCTCTAGTTCTGTAAACAAAAAAAAATACTACATCAAGGGTAAAAGGATCAGATATTGTTTTTTTTTCTTTTTTCATCATTATATCACTGTTTGGTCACCCATTTTGTCCCTCGGCCGGCCAACTTAACACCCAACCATTAAAGTTATATAAATGACCATATTGCCCTTGTTTCCATCTCATTCAAATTCAAGAATAAAACCAACCAAATCCAAGATTGTTTGACTCCTTGAACTCAACCGCATCAAAATGAAACCATTTTGCAAGTTTACATAACAAATTAATCATAATCCATTTATATTTTACAATATTAAAAATCAATATATGATTAAAAGACTTGGTACTGCAACCTTCACAATGAAGATACGTCAAACTGGAATCATACGGTTTACGACACAGGTGGCATAAGGTGCCAACAGATACCCGTTTGGATTATTTTTTCAGAAGCAAGTTTTTTTTAACCTGAAGTCAATTTCGATTTCATCCGAATTCTTCTTTTTCCAAGTCAAACCTAAGGTCAACTTGACTTCAGTAACTTTTTACCTATTATTATTAGAGCTATTATTTTTTGGCTTCTTAGATGATGATTGGATTTGATCCATAGATTGTGTTGGAAGTTTTTTTTTTCCAAATATCCATTATCCAATTATCCATAATGAAATCATTTTGAGAAAGGCTATTGTAAGGGGTAAAATAGTAAAATACCTAAGTTCATGAATCAGAGGCAATAACTTAGTTGGATCTTTGCAATTCCATTCAGATAAATTGTTCTTGGGTTTCAAGTATCCTTCTCCACCAGAATGGTAGGGTCTAAAGCTTTCATCTTCAGGTCCAAAAATAATACTTGATGCCAACAGTGGGAATTATGCATTGAAGATAACATCCCCTGCAATTTCAACATTAAATCTGAATACAAAGCCTGCATGAATATGAGAGCACATTACTGATTACAAAAAAAATGTGTTTTTAAGTTCTAAATGAAGAAAGTACATCAATGAGCAAAAGAATTGGTTTCCGCCGAATAACAAAACAATTGAAAATGCAAAAAAGAAACTGGTTAATTAAAATTTAATGTAAGAGTCAAAAAGGAGTTGTCAAGGTAAATCGAGCAAGAAAACCAGGATATTTGGAACCATGCCACATTTCCTCAACCTGTAGAAAACAAGAAAATAAATCAAAGGAGAAACATGATCCCTTTTTACAATCATCAAAAGCATGATTGATTCCATTTTGCTTGATTTTTATTATCACCCCTCTGTATTTCATCCGGGCAACTACTGATGGATTTTAGCTATAAGAACATCCTATGTGCTCATACAAACCCTAATGCTTGGATCTAGGTTTCTCTATTGTATATGGAATTCATCCAAGACTATAAACCCTAGTTCTAGCATACAAGTAATCATATTAACATAAGAATGGGTTTAAGATATTACCTTGACTGTTATGTAGCAATAACAATCACAATTCCTCCTTGTAATGACTTTAGAAAGCTTAGAGTCACAAATGTCACTCCTCTAATGGTTCACAAACACCAAGAGCAAGAGGATGAAGAAGAGAAGAGAAGGAGGCTGCCCAAAACGTGTGAAAACCCTAGAGAACAAGTTCACCACGTTTTTGGGGCATAAGGGTTCTTTAAATATTGAGGCTATTAGGGTTATCTAACAAGGAAACCCTAATTTGGATGCTTAAGCCCTAAGCAACCCATGGACTCCTTCCTTAAAGGCCCTAGGACGATTTCTAATGGGCTTCCCCATAGAATTCGTCCAACCTTATATTATAAGGTAATCCATAGCCCAATTGCAATTATCTTATAATTACAATTCCAGTCCCTTAAGTTTAATTAATCTCTTTTAGCCACAAACTTAATTCTTATTAATTCTTGACTAATACTAGTTAAACAATATGATTTCTCCTTTAATCTATTATTACCTTAATGGATTAATAAATCATATTTAATCCTTTCTCTCCATAATTCATCCTATCAAGTTGCTGTGGTGAAGGCAACCCAAAAGGACCATGCACCATCGGGTCAAGTACATACCAAAATAGTTATGGACTTAGACACTAATCCAACAGTCTCCAACTTGGATAAGTCTAATAACTATTATGCGTATGACTTCAGATCCTGATCTGCAATCGTAGCTTTCCAAAGCCGCTGTCAACTCTGATCTTATCAGATACGCGTGTCCTTAAGATAAGGGATCATATATTCCTCCATTCTAGATATCGTATAGACTGAGACATGGATCTAAATCATTCTCTCTGTCTATGTGCTGTTTCCCGAATTCAGATTCTTGACGACTGACAACAGACTGCAATTAAACACATCAATTTAGTCCCGGCTTGGCCAAGCGCTTAGGTGCCATCACTAAATCATCGAGGGGCCCACATATATCACTTTTATCCTACTTTAGATAAAAGGAACGGATAAACTTTGACTTAATGCTTGCTTGCACTCACTCACCGAATCACACACAACAATATGTTTTATAACACCAAGTTACTGGTGCATTTACATATTATCAATGCGCAACCGACTCGCAAGATACAACTCACACATCTCGGTTTTAAGAATATAAGATGTTATCATCTCACTAATCACTCGTGATACAATCCATGAAGTGATCCAAGTGAGCGTGGGTTTAATCCAATGCTCAAATCATATTCATAAGCACTCATGAACATTGCAGCAAACATTTGCTTATGTGTAATTCTCTTTAGACAATCCACACATCAATTCACGACAGTCTTCATTCATATCTACTTCCAACATATGAACGACTGTGGCCCGTTCGAATAATTTGACTGTTCTCAACCAATTAAATTATTCAGGAAGTCAAAACATGCAATGTGAAACACAAGAATAATACTAATCCCATATGGCCTCAAACCTTTGAGCATAAATAAAACACCTTTTATTTATCACCATATCGATTACTCATTATTTGTTGTTTCGGGTAATCAACTTCTTACTCGAATTATTACTACACTTGTCCCATGATCCTAGCATGCACACAATGTTTACCTATGGTTCTTACTTTGTGAAATAGATCAAATTGAACACATTTCCAATCATACTCATTTCACAACTCCAAATCCTTTTCACAAGTGAAAGACTATCTAATTCTTGCCACTTATGGAATATGTTAGATTCTAACATTTTATGCAACGATCCTTTTGTAATGTCACTGCACTAAAGTCACAATGACTATTTCTAATGAAATTACAAAGTCCTCTTTCGGAGATTGTTACAATACAATTCCTTAGATATGATGTCTCTCACTCAAAGCACATTCCTTTGAACATCCTTTTACATAAAAGTTTCTAATCTAGACATAGATTTTCAATATTCAATTCCCAATATGGACACGTTTCCATATTTTCCATATGACAACTCATTCTTAATAGAATCTTATCTATTCATAATAATGTCGATATGGTCCATCCAATACTATACTTCCAACTACTCACAAGCGACCAATCCTCAGTGAGATTTGGATCGTCCTTTGATAGTTGTTTAATTGTCTTAGTCAAAACCAATTCTTTTCCTTTTCCCTCTAAATGCACTAGACATTTGGAAAATTTTAGAATGGTCAAATATTATAGCATTTGCAATCGATCCTATACCCGAAGCGTATGGGACACGATGCATAATGTCTTACATAAAGATTTGATACTTTATCAATCTTCTGCCATAATATTTTTTGTGCTACGTTCTCACAATTCGAATTATGAAGAGGAATGCCGTAATCATAATCGAAAATTAAGAACACACTATGTATCCTTGACTAAGTTTATTAACATTCCACAACCTAAGCCTTTAGATTTGAAATGAAGCATAATATTCTCTCCCTTAATTATAGCAAAACAACTTTTCAACCTTACGACTTTGCAAAGTATAACTCTTGTTTTCTATAATTAATATTGCTAACTTGCAATACTTGCCTTAATAATCATAAAAGCACAACATTTATGCTCCCACTATCATGATGATTATTATCATATAAGCATAACACTTATGCTCCCACTAGCTTTGACATTTATTCAGAAATAAGCTGAACTTTCAGATTTCTAATACCCGATGCCTCGATAAGCCTTTATCTAAGCTTCTTAAACTTATACACCTTTTCCTAAGATAGTTCATATGTGTGTCTAAACAATTCAGACTAATTTCCAAATCTCACAATTCGAATCATTGAAAGGGATACCGTAACCATAATCAAATTCGAGAATCCAATTTTTACAATCACTATCTTCTTAACCTCTCTCTTAGTGAAAGTATTTCCTCACAGTCATCTTCATGAAGGATGGAATCTTATGACACTTAGATTTTAATGGTTTATGTGTTCCTATCCATGTGAATTTGTCAAAACCAAAGTTTGCGACAAATCGAAACTCATGTGGACCGAACTCTTAACAATCTTGATTTATTGCCTTATGGTAACACGATTGCCCACCATGTATTCCAAGTAGTTAAGCAGCTCACTCTTTCCTATCAATGTACCTTTCATTGAATAAGGTCCTTGCCTTTTACGCATTCAAATGAGAACTCATAGGCTCACATGCATAATTAACTCAATTGGAACGGCACATAAACAAGGTAATGTCAACACGATAGGTTCTAAACCTCTACTCGTGTGCTAGTGATGATCGATAAGGTTTATTCTCGATTTGTTCTTGAAACCTTTCAAGACCATTAAGACTCCCACTGACTCCTTGACATATAAGATTCTTTTGTCAACAAACATTTCTTGATAAACAAATATTCAAGAGTTAGTGTAGCCTTTATCAATACAAAACATTTCATAAAATTGGTCCTAGTTGGTCTTTGTCTTATTCAAGTCATCACAACTTACCAATTTCAAATGTTCAAGAATAAGAAAACCTTTTTCCAAATTCTACATTTGATGAATGTTATAAACCTTCTTAAGACTTGTCACTCAATATTACAATCTTAACTCTAAGACTTGTTTTGGAATGAAGTATGATTGACTTCTTGATTTAACCATTTTTTCAATTCTTGATTCCTCTTCTTATACATACACTTGTACTATGACTTATTTAGAGTATCAATTGAGATATGGTTCTTAATCATTAAGATATATCATAAAGCATAAAAGGTACTCTCCCTTCTTCTTAGAATAGAGAAACTTTTATCTTTCTGCCTGCTTGATTCTTTTTATTCATTCTGCTATTGATTTAAACCTTTTTAATCAATTCAGAATTACACTTATTCTTAAGTATAATCATATTTACTAATCCTTTAGTAAATCATGACGAATATCTTTGTTACCCTTGTGGTGGACTTGATCAACACATAACTTTGTGTACTCGATCTCCTAGTCCTTCACTTGACACTTTGTCAACGAATTAGTCTAATTTCCAAATATTAAAATTTCTCATTCATTGTGCAACCAAGTTGCATGATTCCAAGTTTCTGTCCAATTGAAACTTGGGCGATGAGAAACTCTCCCTATTTGGTAAATTTTTGACATTTCCACTATTAACATAATTAAGAATCTTATCCATTCGTTGTAGAAATATGCAAACATCAATTTTTCATAACGATTTCATTGCAAGGAAATAATTAAATAAATAAGTCAAATCAAAATTTTATTTTATTCATAAAAGCAGCGGAAAACATTTGTCCTTTCAATGCAAAAATCAACTGAAAAACTATGTAGTAAAATATTCCTAACAATTCTATCATAACTTTCTAAGCTCAAAATCTAATCTTCAAATCAATGCGATCGAGATCCATTTCTTCGTGATTAGACTCATCTTGCTTTTCCATTAAGCTTCCTCTCTTTTTCACTGATCCTGCAAAACATTCAAATGCAATCTTATCACATCATGTATTAAGAATCAACGAATAGGAACTTAATGGAGTTAGATAGTGGATTTTACCTGAAGCACAACCATACTCTTTGACTCTCCCATCTTCTGGACTCTTC